>NC_135307.1:92643854-93893854 GCF_048772815.1 Callospermophilus lateralis
GCATACAAGACTTTCCCCAGGAACAAAGCTCATGAATATTGATAGAAATACAAAAATACCCAGAACCCAACAAGGTAAAATTGGCTATGTTTGACATCCAATCAAAGATGACTAAGCATGCAAAGGCAGAGATAAGCATAACTTATAATGAGGATAATAATTACTAAAATCAAAACAAATCCTGACACAGATGTTAGATTAGTAGAGGAGGGCATTTAAAAAGTTACTATCATGTCAGTTGATGTGTTCAAAATAACATATATATATATAATTGAATTTGTACTTAAAAACTTCCCACAATGAAAACTCCAGACACAAATGATTTCTCGAATTCTAAGTTTTAAATGAATTATTCATAAATTTGAAGAGGTTGGATTAATTTCCTGAGTACAAATCTATATCTCTATGACCCTAGATGCAAAGCTGAAAGAAAATTTAACTGAGCCCAATAATTGATAATAATGATAATATTTCATGACCAAATGTTTGAATTAACATTTGAAAATGAGGTAATATAAGTCTCTATCTAAAAATTTGTTTAAACATCATCAGTAGGTACAGAAAAATCATTTGACCAATTAAATACTTGTTCCATTCCTGGTTTTGAAAGCTTAGCCAAGAAGAAATTCTCAGAATAATGAAGAGCATCTATGAAAAAAACTTCATCCAATAATACACTTAATTATAATAGAATGAATGTTTGTTCCCTAAGATCTGGCACAAGAGCAGGATAGTCACTTTCATTTCCTCTATTGAACATTGTTCTGTAAAGTTCTAGGTAAGGTTATAGTGCTGGAAAATAAATAAAACACTGAAATTGGAAATAAAGAAGTAAAATGGCCATTATTTACAAAGAACATGATCTTCTATGTGAAAAATTATGATGGGCTCTACAAGAACTTATAAGTAATTTTTGAAGTTTGAATATATTAATGTAAATGTTAATTTCATTCCTATCTTCTAGCAAAATACAATTAAATAGCAACTTAAAACTAAACAAAGCGGGCTGGGATTGTGGCTCAGCGGTAGAGCACTCACCTAGCATGGGCGCGACCCGGGTTTGATTATCAGCACCACATAAAAATAAAGGCAATGTGTTGTGTCCATCTACAAAAAAAGATTCTCTCTCTCTCTCTCTCTCTCTCTCTCTCTCTCTAAAAATAAAAATAAAATTTTAAAAAAACTATGCACAGCAATAAAACAATGACTAATGAATCTAAGTATGCTGCAAATGTAAGTTATATAACCTCCCTGAAGGGGGTGAGGACAAAAGGAATTTAAATAAGTAACTATTGAAGGTGTTGTTTTGAATGACATCTATGAGACAAAAGACAAAATTAATTGCTTATAAATAGGGTATACAATTGGTTAAATGTGTTCCTCACAGGGATATGGGCCAGAAATTCTGGAACTAATTTTCATATAGAATAAATTTGAAATTTACAAGATGAGCTTAGAATATCTTAAAATGCCCAAAATACCAAAACTACAAAACAATAATAGTAAAGGAATAACAATGATGAGGTATATCAAGAGATATAGAAGCCAACTGAAGTAACTTCCAATGACCAAAACTATGAAAATTTGATCAACATAATAAATAAAATAAATTGGTTTATAATCCAAAACCTTAAATATAAATATCCACAAATCCTTACTGATATAAATTCATGGTTAAAATAATGATTAAATAAGCAAATGAAGAATAAAAGACAAATCTCCCCTGCAGAAGAATTCATCATTCAGAAAGGTGGATTATATCTCCAATTTTTTAAAATGTGTACTATGTAAAATAATTTTATTCCAAAGTACATGCAATATGGAAATGGAAGAAATAGAGTAAATTTATTGGAAACCTGACAAATACTGTATCATGTCAGGTCATCAAGGTTAATATCGACAATGATGAGGCATCTCAATAGCCTGTATTCTTGAAACAATGTGATGAAAATATCTTTTTATCTCCTCCCCCAAAAGATGATCACAGTCTACTAATTAGGAAAACAGCAATAAATTTCAGTTAGAGGGAATTCTATAATAGTTTGACCAGCATTCCTTCAAACTCTCAAGGCCATACAAAAATATAGAAAATACTGAGAAAGTATCACAAGTACAGGAGCCTAAATGAATGTGACTATTAAACAGTTCCCTAGATGAAATCCTGTATCTGGGAAAGAATACATTAGAGGAAAACTGTGACAATATGAATAGAGTATGATCCTTAGTTAATGTTAATGTATCAATGTTGGTTCATTAATTGTGAAAATATTATCACAAAAAATGTAAGATGTTAATAATAGATGTAACTTTTATGAGGTATATGAAAACCCATATCTTCTCCATAATACTCTATAAAACTAAAAGTGTTTATTAAAAAAGTCACCAATAATAGTAAAAGATAAACCATGGAAGGCAATCTAAAAGATCACTCAAATATGGGATGTCAGCAACAAAATAAACAACTCTACTTTTACATGTAATACAAATAATAAAATAAATATCCATGAGTGTATACACATTTAAATGATTGAATGAACAGAAAAATTGAGAGAAATACAGAAACTTCCAGCAACACATATTCCAGGAATCAGGGTTTAATCCCTCTTCCCTTGAGTATGTTTTGGACTTAGTGGTTTACTTCTGGAGAAAAGAATGGAAAAAGAGCATTAGTCACTTTACAAAAGAAAAACCAGGAAGATATCATCTCAACCAATGGAATAATGTTAAATCACAGGTAATAACTCATAATGATAGCATATATCCTTGAAATGTTACAATTAAAATGGTATTTTATTTCTGTAATATTCTTTCCTCAAATCCATAGCTCCACTATAGTAATGAGAATTACAGTTACAGGACTTTTTACAAGACACTTAAATATTATTTTAAAATATCAATGCCTTATGAGAAAAGAAAACACTGAAAAACTGACATAGATAATGGGCAACATGGAATTCTAAATTAGAACCTGTGAAATGGAAATGTCATCTGTGGAAACTTATTGAAATCTGAATGAATTCTGAGGTTTACTCTATGATATTATAGCAATGCTAATTTCTGATTCATGACAATGCCTCACAGTTAGGGAAGATGTTACCATTAAGGAAATACAGATGGCTGTACGATATTTTCAACTCTTTTGTAAACTTAAAATTATACTAAAATAAATTATTCTCCAAAATATAAAATTCTTATCCATGAATATAGCAAAAATATGATTTTCAAGTAAAAACTATAGAAACTGATTAAAGTTTAAGAACTGATTAAATATTAAAAATCTATATAAAAAGGCATACCATATTCATGGATTAGAAGACTCAATTTTGTTTAGAAGCCAAGTTTTTTCAATGCGAACTATCTATAGATGCAGAGTAATATTACCCAAACCTCCCAAAAAGCTTTACTTTAGAAAATTACAATATAATTTTATTTTTTTAAAGAATGGCAAAAAACAAGAAGAGCTAATATTTAAAATAATTGTGTGAAAAGAAGGAAGTTGGAAGTTCTACACTATTCAAGTTAAATGCTTACCAAATCTGTGGTATTCAAGCAAGATGAGCTGGAAAGAAATGCATAAATCAATAGAGTGGAGAGCTCAATAATAGAATGAAACAAATCTATTTGACTGATTTTTCTCCAATAGTATGAAGATGCTTCTATGGAGAAAGAATAGTCTTGTCAACTAATGATGCTGGGGAAAAATGAACATTCATTTACAAAACAATGAGCCTTGATATTTTCCCAATATCTTATATCAAAATTAACTCAATATGTATTTCAGCCCTAAGTATAAAATGTATTGCATAAATTTCTTCTAGAGGAAATCAGAAGAAAAATCTGTATGACATTATGTTCAATTATGGGTTTTTAGATAGGAATTTAAAAGCATGATTGGTACAGTAATATTAACAAAATTAAAAACTTGGTTTGGGAAACGCACTTTTAAAGAACAAAAGGACAACCATTAGACATTGAGAGGATATTTGTCAATCCCATATCTGCTAAAGGATATGCATCCAGAAAATGTAAATAATATTTAAAATTTAACAATGGTGAAACAACCCAATAAGAAATTAGAAAGCTGAATCACCTCATCATGGAAGTTATGTAAGAAAATAATAAGATGAAAATATGCAAACATCATTAGTTACTAGAGAATGCTAAAAAAAAGCATACATCTATACTACTATACACCTATTCACATGGATAAAATAAACTGACAATGTTAAGTGGTTGTAATGGCTATAGAAGAGCAGGGTTCTACCAAGGACTTGTGACGCAATGGTACAGTTTTGTATGATTTAGTGGTGGTTGATATATAACTCTATTCAATTATCAAAACACATGGAATTACAAAGTACCAAGAGGGACTTCTACTATATACATTTAAACAAAATAAATCTCCAAGATGTCAATATAATCCAGGTTATGACACTAACTTTTTAAATATATCTGTGCTACAAATGTATGAAATAACCCAACTGAAAGCAGTATGAAGAAAAAAGGCTAACCTAAGTAAATTTGGAAAACAGTGCTTTGTCCATACACTATAATACAAGAGTGAAAAATGTATATAAAATACCTTTTCAGTACTCTTTAAAAGTGTCAATGTCATGAAAGACTAAGTAACTGTCAGAAAGGTAGAGCAGAAAACAGAGTGACAGTCTCCTAGCTTAGGTTGCTATATAAAATACTATAGGCTAGGTGGCTTAGAAAAAGAAATTGATTTCTAATACTTCTGGAGACTGGGGGAATGAGATCTCCATGCGAGTGTGTGAGGTTGCAGTGAGGGTGCTCTTTCAGGTTGCAAATGAACACTGTCTTATTGTATCCACATGGCAAGAAGAGGGTGAGAAAGCTCTTTCAGATCTGTTTAATGAAGGCATGCATTTCAGTGAAGAGGGTTCTGCGTTCCTAACCAAATTACCTCCCAAAAGACCCACCTCCAAATGCCATCAGGCTGGGGGGTATGAATTCAATATATGGATTTTAGTGGGGGGACAAAAGCATTTAGTCCATTGCAATGACCCACTTCAATATGTGGTGTTCTGAATTGGATTCTGTAAGATAAAAACACAGTGACCAAAAAAAAAAAAAAAAAACTGGCAAAATCTAAATAAAGTCTTTAGTTAATACTGTTGTCCAGCTTCTCAGTTGTGAAAAGTGTATCATGGTTATGTAGAAGGTTAATGTTCAGAAATATGGATTAAAGGTATGTGGAACTCCAGCCTTGCAGTTTGGAGACAATCTGTGAAAGTCTCATATTTTGTTATTATTATTCCTTTTTAATATTTTAAAATTTATTCTAACTTGTTATATATGACAGCAGAATGAATTACAATTAATATCACACATTTAGAGCATAATTTTTCATATCCCTGGTTGTACACAAAGTAGAGTCACACCATTGGTGTCTTCATACGTGAGCTTAATGAAATGATGTCCATCTCATTCCACCATATTTCCTACCCCATTCTCCCTCCTTTCCCCTCCTATGCCTTTGCCTTGTGGAGTGTTCATCTAATCCTCCCATGCCTCCCCAACCCCATTATATAAAAGAAAACATTCAGCATTTGTTTTTGTTCTTTATTTTTGGGGGGGATTGACTAACTTCACTTAGCAATATATTCTCCAACTCCAACCATTTACCTGCAAATACCATGATTTTATTCTCTTTTAATGCTGAGTAATATTCCATTGTGTACATATATCACATTTTTATTGTTCATTCATCTACTAAAGGGCATCTTAAATTGCTTCCACCATTTACCTATTGTGAATTGTGCTGCTTTAAACATTGATTTGGCTGTGTCCTGTATTATGCTGTTTTTAAGTCTTTTGGGTATAGACCAAGGAGTGGGATAGCTGGGTCAAATGGTGGTTCCATTCCCAGTTTTCCAAGCAGTCCCCATACTGCTTCCCATATTGGCTGCACAAATTTGCAGTCCTATCAGCAATGTATGGAATATGCCTTTTCCCCCACATCCTTGCCATCACTATTGTTGTTTGTATTCATAATAGCTACCATTCTGACTGGAGTGAGATGAATCTTAGAGAACTTTTGATTTGCATTTCTGTAATTGCTAATGATGTTGAATATTTGTTCATACACTTGTTGATTGATTGTATATCATGTTCTGAGAAGTGTCTGTTTAGTTCCTTGGCCCATTTATTGATGAGGTTATTTGTATTTTTGGTGAGTAGATTTTTTAGGTCTTTATATATCCTAGAGATTAGTGCTGTATCAAAATTTGCTCCCAAAATGTAGGCTCTCTATTCACTTCATGGATTGTTTCTTTTGCTGAGAAGAAGTTTTTTAGTTTGAATGCATCCCATTTATTGATTCTTCATTTTAATTCTTGCGCTATAGGAGTCTTATTATGGAAGTCAGGGCCTAATGCGACTTGATGGAGATTTGGGCCTACTTTATCTTCTATTAGGTGCAGTGTCTCTGGTTTAATTTTCCTTGATACACATTGAGTTGGATTTTGTGCATGGTGAAAGATAGGGGTTTAATTTCATTTTGTTGCATATGGATTTCTAGTTTCTCCAGCACCATTTGCTGAAGAGGCTATCTTTTCTACAGTGTTTTTGGTGCCTTTATGTATTATAACTATAATTATGTGTGTTTGTCTCTGTGTCCTCTGTTCTGTACCATTGGTCTACAAGTCTATTTTGGTGCCAATACCATGCTGATATTGTTATTATTGCTTTGTAATATAGTTTAAGTTCTGGAGTAATGATTCTACTTGTTTCACTCTTTTTGCTAAGAATTGAGTTAGCTATTCTGGATCTCTTATTTTTCCAGATGCATTTCATGACTGCTTTTTCTATTTCTATGAGGAATGCCATTGGGATTTTGATTGGAATTGGATTAAATCTATATAGGGCTTTTGGTAGTACTGTCATTTTGACAATATTAATTCTGCCTATCCAAGAACAAGGAAGATCTTTCCATCTTCTAAGGTCTTCTTTGATTTTGTTCTTTAGTGTTCTGTAGTTTTCATTGTAGGGGTCTTTCACCTCTTTTATTAAATTGATACCCAAGGTTGTTTTATTTTATTTTATTATTATAATTTTTTGCTATTGTAAATGGGGTAGTTTCCTCATTCCCTTTCATAGGATTTGCCACTGATATACAGAAATGCCTTTGATTTATGGGTGTTGATTTTATGTCCTGCTACTTTGCTGAATTTATTTGCTAGTTCTAGATGTTTTCTGGTGGAACTTTTAGGGTGTTCTAGATATAGAACCATAATATCGGCAAATAGTCATAATTTGATTTCTTCTTCTCTTATTTGTATCCCTTTAATTTCTTTTATCAATGTAATTGCTCTGGCCAGCTTTGCAAGAACTATGTTAAATAGAAATGGTGAAAGATGACATCCCTGTCTTGTTCCCCTTTTTAGAGGAAATGCTTTCAATTTATCTTTATTTAAATGATGTTGGCCTGGGGCTTAGCATAGATAGCTTTTACGGTGTTGGGATATGTTCCTGTTATCCCTAGTTTTTCTAGTGTTTTGAACATGAAGGGGTGCTATATTTTGTTGAATGTTTTTTCTGTGTCTATTGAGATGATCATATGACTCTTATATTTAAGTCTATTGAAGTGATGAGTTAAACTTATTGATTTCCATATGTTGAACCAAACTTGCATCCCTGGGATGAACCTCGCTTGATTGTGGTGCACTGTTTTTTGGATATGTTTTTGTGTTAGATTTGCCAGAATTTTATTGAGAATTTTTGCATCTATGTTCATTAGTGATATTGGTCTGAAGTTTTCTTTCTTTGATATTTCTTTGCCTGGTTTTGGAATCAAGGTGATATTGGCCTCATAAAATGAGTTTAGAAGTGCTGCCTCTTTTTCTATTTCCTGAAATAATTTGAAGACTATTGGTATTAGTTCTTCTTTAAAGGTCTTGTAGAACTCAGCTGTGTATCCATGAGGCCCTGGGCTTTTCTTTGTTGGTTGACTTCGGATGGCATCTTCTCTTTCATTGCTTGAAATTGATCTGTTTAAATTGTGTATATCATCCTGATTCAGTTTGAGCAAATCATATGACTCTAGAAATTTGTTGATATCTTTGATATTTTTTATTTTATTGAAGTACAAGTTTTCAAAATAACTTCTAATTAGCTTCTTATTTCTGTAGTGTCTACTGTGATATTTCCTTGTTCATCATATATGTTAGTAATTTGA
This sequence comes from Callospermophilus lateralis, assembly GCF_048772815.1. NCBI lineage: Eukaryota > Metazoa > Chordata > Mammalia > Rodentia > Sciuridae > Callospermophilus > Callospermophilus lateralis. The sequence continues at coordinate 92,652,055 of NC_135307.1, forward strand.
GTTTTATATCTCTTTCTGTCCGTTAGCATGGCTAAGGGTTTGTTAATTTTACTTATTTTTTCAAAGAACCAACTTTTTGTTTTGTCAATTTTCGCAATTGTTTCTTTTTTTTCAATTTCATTGATTTCTTCTCTGATTTTAATTATTTCCTGTCTTCTATTGCTTTTGCTATTGATTTGTTCTTCTTTTTCTAGGGCTTTGATATGTAATGTTAGGTCATTTATTTGTTGACTTTTTCCTTTTTTTAGTGAATGAACTCCAAGCAATGAACTTTCTTCTTAGAACTGCCTTCATAGTATCCTAGAGATTTTAATATGTTGTATCAGTGTTCTCATTTTCCTCTTAAGAATTTATTAATCTCCTCTTTGATGTCTTTTACAACCCATTAGTCACTCAGTAGCATATTATTTAGTCTCCAGGTGTTGGAGTAGCTTTTATTTTTTATCATTGATTCTAATTTCATTCCATTGTGATTTGATACAATGTAGGATAGTATCTCTAGGTTTTGTATTTGCTAGGAGTTGCTTTGTGGCATATTTTACGGTCTATTTTAGAAAAGGATCCATGTCCTGCTAAAAAGAAAGTGTATTTGCTCATTGAAGGAAAAAAAATTCTGAATATGTGAGTTAAGTCCAAGTTATTGATTGTATTATTGAATTCTATAGTTTCTTTGTTCAACTTTTGTTTGGAAGATCTATCCAGTGGTGAAAGAGCTGTGTTCAATTCACCCAGAATTTTTGTGTTGTGGTCCATTTGACTCTTGAACTTGAGAAGAATTTGTTTAATGAACATAGATGCTCCGTTGTTTGGGGTATATATATTTATACTTGTTGTGTCTTGGTGTATGGTTCCTTTGAGCAGTATAAAATGACCTTCTATATCACTTTTAATTAACTTTAGCTTGAAATCTACTCTATTTGATATGAGGATGGAAACACTTGCTTACTTCCACAGTCCATGTATGGTATGATTTTTTTGAAACTTTTGTCTTCAATCTGTGGATGTCTTTTCCTATGAGATAAATCACTTGGGGGCAGCATATTTTGGGATTTTTTTTTTTAAATCTAATTTGTTCATCTATGTCTTTTGATTGATGAGCTTAGTCCATGAATATTCACGGTTATTATTGAGACATGATTTGTATTCCCAGCCATTTTTGCTTATTTTTAGCATTTACCTTGACTTGGTTTCTCCTTTGATTAGGTTTTCCTTTATTGTAATAACTTCCTGTGCTGATTTTCATCATTGTTTTTCACTTCCTCTTCATGGAATATGTTGCTGAGGATGTTCTGCAGTGCAGGATTTCTAGATGTAAATTCTTTTAACTTTTGTTTATCATGGAATGTTTTTATTTCATATCAAATCTATAGCTTAATTTTGCTGAATATGAGATTCTTGATTGCCATCCATTTTCTTTCAGAGCTTGGTATATGTTGTTCCAGGATCTTCTAGCATGCAGGATCTAGGTTGAAAAATCTGCACATAACTTAATTGGTTTCCCCAAACATGTAATCTGACTTCTTTCTTTTATGGCTTCTAAAATTCTCTCCCTATTCTGTATGCTAGACATTTTCTTTATAATGTGCTGTGGTGTGGATCTGTTGGGATTTTGTACATTTGGTATGGTTGTAAGCCTTTTGTATTTGGTTTTTCCAATTCATTCTTCATGTTTGACAGATTTTCTGCTATTAATTATTTCATTGAATAGAATGCTCATTCCTTTGGTTTGGAACTCTATGCCTTCTTCTACCCCAATAACTCTTAAATTTGGTCTTTTCATGCTATCCCATATTTCTTGAATGTTTTCCTCATTGTTTCCTTACCTTCTTCACCGAGTGATCTACATTCTTTTCAATATTATATATTTTGTCTTCATTGTCTGAGGTCCTTGTTAGACCACAATGCAAGAAAAGACCACTGACTCCAATTAAAATAAAATTTAAGCAAGTTTATTATTTTGACCAGCCAGGCTGCCTCTCCCAATAAAATCGTGGGAGCCAAGGACAGCCCTGCAGCTTTCTTGCAGCCCAGCTTTATAGCCCAAAAAAGTTACACAAAGGGGGGGTTACAGATAACAAAACTCTGACAAGCATAACACAAATGCTAGTTTACATTTTTGCTGGCCCCGACATCGGGATTTATAAAGGTCATTAAAGCCTCAGAGACAGTCATTATCTGGCCAGGGAAGGCCAGGATTTATGAGACGTCACTAAGTTTTAGGAAAGGGTTGTTATCCGGTCAGGGAAAACCGGGCATGGGTGAGTTCAGGGCACAGGCAGGCATTCCAAGCAGCTTTACAACATCAACTTATGGCCAGGCTATACAGACATTCTAATATTTTTACAGAAAACCGAAACGAACCCTTCATAACTTGTGACAAGCTGGCTTCTGATCTAAATAGAGAATTAGGCTAGGTATATCAGTCCTGTCTTCCAAGAGGTATAATGTGTTTGTGATGCTTTCAATTAAACTTTTCATTTGGTTTATTATTTCTTTCATTTGAACAATTTCTGTTTGTTTTTATAACCTGTATCTCACTATTAATGGAATCTTTTGCTGCCTATATTTGCTCTCTTATATCATCTTTAATTCATAGAACATTTTAACTATATACATCCTGAAATTGTTCTCTGTAATTTCTTCTGATGTACTGGCCATGGATCTCAATAATGTAGTATCTTGGTTTGTTTGGGACACTTTCTTCCCTTGTCTTTTCATGTTGATCCTGTGTCTTCCCTTCTAGCACTGCAGATCCAAGGCATTACTATTTTACCCTGTGGGCTTATAGTGCTCCTGCAGGTTTACAATACCTATCCTTTGAGATAAAGGACAATGTTAACCGATCCCAGAACAAATGTTATAGGACCTTAATCCTAATAGTTGCTATTAAGATGTTTACAGTTTCGTCACAATATACAGAAATCATAAATTCATTTATTATCTACAACATACACAGTAGGTTTGGAAATGGGTTTACAGTTTCTGATGGTGGACAAAGAACTGGGGATGAGGTATAGGATGATATGCTGAGGAGGTAGGAGGTGAGGATATAGTTATTATCTCTTAGGAAGTATTAAAGAGGAATCTAAAGAAGGTTAGTAGCAAGAGAAGAGAGAAGGAGTAATTTGGGGTAGACAAATAAGTGGGAAGACAGTAGACTACATAAAAAAAAACGGATAAATATTAAGTAGTAAAATTAAAAATAGTAAAATAGAAAAAGGAGAAAAAAATGAATATATAACACAACTATAATACACTATTCAGACATCCCAGTCCTCAGTATCCTAATTCATGTGAAGTACTTGATTTGACAAATCTTAGGGATGTAAGGTTGGGAAAACGGAAAGCGAGAAGAAGAAAAAAAAAGAAACTCTGAAGGAAGGAACAAGTATTGTTCTGGTTGGAAATCAGTATCTTTCCTGCTTTCCTTTTCCTCCAATAGGTGGCGCTGTCTGGTGTTACCTGGTATTTCCGCCCTCAGGATGGTGAAGGTTACCTGGGTGGGAGGGTCTTTTTGGGGAGGGCATTTGGAAGTGGGTTAAGGCACCTGATGATTCCCCATGGAAGTCTGAACCTCAAGGATCTCCTCTGGGGCCAGCTCATGTGATGTGAGTGCCTGGTCTTATCTCCTAATCTTGCCTGTAGACCTTACAGTTCCTGGTTTCTAAATTAGTCTCTAAACTGTATCTCCCTCATCCTCTCCCTTTCTACTTCCTATTCAGGAACCTTTCTCTCAGGAAGTCTTGTGGGTTGGTTCTGAGGGCAGTGCACCTGTCCCAGAGAGCTGAGTTTTGTACTGGGCATTCACTGTGCTGGTTTAGCAGCTGCCAAAGAGCGAATTTTAGAAACTATGGGTACCTGGTGATCCTGTGTTCCAAACTGGAAGTTGCCCCAACTAAAGATGGTGATGAAGGCGACCCAAGATGGAGGCGGCTGCTTTCAGCGATGGGGTGTCTGGCCTGGTGGGAGGAGCTGGGCAATGGTGTTGGGCAAAGGGTTCAGAGATGAGTTCTGTGGTATGCAGTGTTGTGGCTGTTGGCTGTCTTTATAGCTTGTGCAATATTCCCAGGTATAGGGAGGCTAGCCTGCCTGGGGGACTATGACAGTAGCTGCTGAGTCCCAAGATGAAGGCAACTGAGGAAGCCCCATGTTGGTAGGTGCCACCTGGGAGTGGCAGCCAGAGTTCCTGTGTGGGAGCAGCCTCTGAGAATTCTGCACAGGTGGGTGGTCAGGAATTTTGCACCAGTGCTGATGCCAGTAGTCCTGCTTGGGCACCCGCAAATCCTGCATGGGCAAGTAGTCGGAATCTGAAGTCCTGCTCTAACACTGAGACCTGGAGCCCTGTGCAAGCTTGGTTACCATGATTCCTGCAGGGGAACAGCTGTGGGGGGCCCCCTATCGCTCACAGAGAAGTAGTATTTCCACTAGTTGAGACCGGGGTCACAGAGTGACACAGAATGCTGCCTTCTTCTGGCTCAGGATCTTGGATCCCCCTCTGCTATTATTATTTTTAATGATGAAATAACAAGAATATTTTCTATCTTGAAAGCAAACAAAGGGAGCAGGTTTCATATGAAGAAAATGAGTATTAGTTTGCTTCTATTTATTTTTCACTTATTGACTGATGGATCATAAAAACAAGCAATAGTGAAACAGATCATGACATAAAAATATTATTGAGAATTTATTCTGTATTCAATTGTGATGAATCACCAATCTTTTTAACTTATATTGAAGAACATGATTCAATCTTAATAAGAATAACATGAAGAAAAATCTCTTACCTTGTCCTTACTGATTTTTTTTTCCTTTATTTTGGTACATAGGCCTTACAATTTCTCAGGAATTACATCATATTAAGACTGAGATTTAAAAACCTGTTCAAACACTTTCATTAAATAAAACTAAGGCAAAAAGAGGTGAAGGTCACAGCTTCAGGGTATGGTGTTACTGAATCCCAATGCTCATTCATCCTTGGCACCTGGTGATTGGGCAGAGAATTGACCATTTGGCTGCCTTTTACAGTGATGGTCTAGAGAAGAGACCAAGAGAAGTGAGGCTGTGACCCAGGCTTTGTGGATACATGTACCAATGTTTGACTCAGTTTGCTGGCCACTGCTCCCCTGGGTGTCTGGAGAGTGAGGTGGTATCATTACTGCTAATCTATATTCAGCAAAGGAATTCTATTCATTATCTATCTAAACTGAGTATCTATTGGTTTTGTCTGCTTTTCACATTCCAGTATCTTCTTTTGGTAGCAGCACTTCTTTCTGTCCTTTGGGGAATTGCTCTTTATTCACACAGGGCTACTTGTTACAATACTCTGCCCCTTCTGTCTAAGATTTCATACTGGACAGAAAGCAAAGCACTACTCCTCCCTTGTTACCTATTTCATGACAGACAAGGGCTCTTCCCAGGGCTTTTCTGAATCACAATAGAAATGATGGCACTCTATTTCCCATGCCTCATGACTTATAAGAACATAATGCCAATCCCACTGATTGTCATGGCTCCCACCATGTGGAGCTAGCTAGGGTGAGGGGGAGAGAGAAGGGAGACAGGGAGAAGCACAGTGATTGCCATAGTTTGGTTTGCCCAAGGAGAAGACACTTTGACAAGAAACTAGTATAATCAGCTTATTTAGAAAATGAAAGGAATTGAACTAGATGCTGTTTAGACTGAAATGCCTGTGCTAAATTTGGAGAGCAGTATTTCTTCACTCTGAGAGAAACCCAATCACAAAAAGAAGAATGTTTAGTCAGAACAAGAGGACTCAGCCATTGGGTTACAACATTCCATATCTATGGCTGCAGAGGCAGGGAACGTCCATCACTAGAACGTGCCCTGGCTCCAAGAACCTGAATCACAGAGCCCATGAGTCCAGTCGTAGTTGCCTGGTCAACATAGAGTGGGCAGGGCCCATTTCTCCTCTCAAATTGTATGATGATTCATATTTCATGTGGACCCTCCTGGCATTTTTTCCCTCTCACACTTGCCCTCTCTTGTTATTACTCTCTCTCCCTCTAATAGTGCCCAATCATTTGTGGTGACTGTGCACCAATAGTTGCCAAGCGTGTTAGTCAGCTTTGCATTTCTGTGACTAATATACACAGTAAGACCAACTTAGAGAAGGAAGTTATTTTGGCTCACAATTTCAGAGGTTCAGTGTATGTTCAACTGACTCCATTACTCTGGGCCCAAGGTAAGGCAGAACACCATGGCAGAAAAGTAGATCAAAGGAGAGTAGCTTAGAGAAGCAGAGAGAGCTTGAGTGCAAAGAACTAGGGAAAATACAATTCCAAACCGCATACCTCCAATGACCCACCTCCTCCAGCAATGCCGTACCTGCATACAGATACTTTCAGATTATTAATCCATCAAATGGATTAATACACTGATAAGGTCTAAGCTCTCATGATCTAATCATTTTACCTGTGAACTTCCTGCATTGTTCCTGATGTGAGCTTCTGGCAACAACCCATATCCCAGCCGTATGACTCAGGTTCTACTATTATTGATGGAATACAAGAGAGTGTCCTAGCATTTAGAAAGTTTTTAAATATTGATTCGTTAAGTATTCAGAGTTTTGAAAGTATTTTCTTATGTATCACCAATATCCTTATCACTTTTCCTCAACATTTACTCTGCTTCTACTTTTTATTATACTGCGTTTTCTTTTATTTCCACTTCTTTTCTTTCTGAAAGGTACTCTCCTCTTCCTTGTTCTGCTTTTTATTAAATGTCCTGTTTATATGAAGTAATTTGAGTCTTTCTTCATCTATACATTGGAGCTAACATTTTGCAAAATTTACCTTTTACTTCAAATAAATTCATAAATGTGAAACCCCCTATGAACTGGCAGTTGCTAAAAGAACAATGTTTTGGAAGTGGGGAAAAGTTATGTGTGGTAGTTCAGGGGGGGTAAAAGAGGCAGTAAAACAGGGTTTAGATGTTCCATTTTAGGAATGAAATAGGTCCCAAAACAAATTAGGGGGGGGAGTGTATTCTGCACAGCAAAAGGTGGTTTATGATCACTGAGGTTTGAAATGGATCAGCTGAAGTGTTTTTAGAAAACCACTGACTAAGTGGTTTATCAGTCCTCATGTTCAACCTGTACACATGTTTCATGCTCAGCAGTATCTCAGCAAATGCTGTAGTTAATTACTCGCTAATTATAACATCATTGAATGGCTATAGTGAGGCAACCATATAATTATGGAGCAAAAAGCTCTAAGCAATTACAAGGCTGAGCATATTGGTTGATTACAATAAATTCCCAGCTCATTGTTGATATTTGTCACCTGCTTAATGTTCCTGATCTCTTGATGCATGTGATAAACCACATGCAAAATAGGAACCAGACCTTTGGAGAGGAAACTCAACTTAAAGGAGAGATAGAAGAACATATGCAATATGCTGAGGAACTGGCTGGTGTGTTCACTTGTATTTGTCTCTCCAACACACAGAGACCACTAACCACTCTGGTGGTCTTTGCTCTCTAGGGAATCCAGGAGGAAAGGCCATCATGTATGCACAATATAATTTATTACCATTGGCAGAGATGAGCATGGAATGTTACAGGAGTCCAGTGGAATCAGTGACTTAACCAAACATTTCAGAAAGTATTCACAGAGAAAGTGCTATTGAGGTCCAGTTTTGAAAGATGCAGGTGTTATCAAGTGTAAAGGGGAGAAAGTGAGTCTCTGAGAGTAACAGGTTTTCATAAAGGATGTTAGTGAATCATCAAAACACACAAGTGGTATTTTCTGCATCAAAACACATGCAGAAAATACCACTTGTGGTTTGATTTTCTAAACCACACCCAGTTTCCTCAAACACCCGCTCTTGTGTTTCTGAAAAACAACAACAAAAAAGTCTTACCATCTTACCTCTGAGTTTCTCTTGGCAAATCCTATAATTGACTTTTATCCTTGGAGCAACAAAGGAACCTTGAATTAGCCTGGAAAAAAAATATAATTGTAATTAGATAATTGTAGAAAAGTTACTTTATATTTTCACGTTGCTTTCAAAGCAGCATTGTTCTTGGTCCACTATCTTTCTGTATTAATGCTACAAGTTATGAAAGTGCCTCAGGTATTTAAGGAAACTCCAATCATTTTCTTAGAGAGAGGTTGTAAATATTTTCAAACATTGGATTGACATTTTTGGTATATGATATATGGATTTCTCTTTTTTATTTCAGGTCCTGTAGGCCAAAATCAAAAATTCAGCTACTATGTAATTAATATTTACCTTTAGTGCCTAAGATTGGCTTGTGATCATTTCACTGAGGAAATTGAAAATTAGTAATTGAGTGTATTACATAGCTCAGAGCCATGTGAGCAGAATTTTTATATAGAAATATGTTTTTCTTCTCAGAAAAAAAAATATTGAACACATGAGAAAGAAAAGTGGCAGTCAATTTTCTTTGAGACACTATGACAACAGTTATGTACTGTGCTTTGCACATAGTGACATTTAATAAGTGTGTGTTGACTGACTTAGAAATTTGAGACATGACCTTGACACAATTTTGTCTGAGTTTGCAAGGGATTAGGTTGGGAACCAGAAAGGTAAAACACTGTCTTAGAACTCTTCAAGTCAAGGAATATTTTTGAAGATGATCCAGTTTATCATAGCTTCTGTCTATGTGCATGCAGAGCCAGTGCTCCATTAGACTGCCCCAGGTAGTTCTCATGAGGAGTCAAGCTCCATGGGAGGAGGGAGTTATCCCTTGAACCTTGCAAAATGTTGACTATCCATATGCTTTGACGAAGTCAAGTTTCCTTAAGTGACATTCTATTATTTTAGGGAAATGTCATATAGACAGTTGTAGAGATTTATCCATTTCACAAAACTACAAGTAAGAGTGAAAAGTTCATTATTGTTTTGTCATGGTCTAGACCTGTTTAGCATCCTCTGTGTCCAACTTGCTTTTAGCATGGTATCCTGAAGGCTGTAGGCATTCCTCAAAATGTTCTCTTTTTTAAATTTGAATTTTGTATGTTTAGCCTTCCATTTTTACCAATGAGATTTAAATTATGACTAACACACACACACACACACACACACACACACACACACTGCTATTATATTAGATAATTGCCAGTCAGAACATAGTATCACATATTCAGAATTCATGCTAAATAACTGGATGTTTTCTGCATTTAGTCAGGATAATCACTCAAAGATTCAGCTTTCCATTTCCAAAATGAAAATAGAGACATTTATCCAGCTCTTCAGCAAAGTGCAAAGGACATAATGACTGTAAAATAACTTTGTGGACTGTGAACTTGCACAGGTAAGGAATTGTTGTCATTGTGAAAGGTCTTTAGTGAGTGAAGAAGAGGTATGTGTGCAGCTGCCTCATACTTGAGCCCCTTAAAATAGCTAAAAGAACACTCATCCTTTAAGTGGAAATAAGGCATGCTGAAGTCAAAAGCGATAGGCCATTTGTCACTTTACTCAGCATGGTGCAAACTCCAGGCTAGCCTGGCACATGCAGAGCCTCCAGCTGAGCCCTCTACATCATCTTCCCACACAGAATTGCACTAAAACATTATGTGATTTAATCACTGAAGCCTTGGGCTCAAGGTCATTGAGTAAGTTTTTCTCTTTCCAAGCAGGACTGCCTGATAAAGAAACGTGTTGGATAAATATGATAATAAACTGGTAGCAGATTCTCTGCATGAGTATGAACAGTGAGTGCTTACTGTCCCTGGAACTCTAATGGGTCAATGGGAATCTCATGATTCCACTTGTTTTATTAACTACATATCATTGTAACAGATTATCATATCCTGAGGTTATTTTGTTTCCAGTCAGTAGAATATCCTAGGGGAAAAGACCTTTAAAGAAAACGACTTTTTTTTTTTTTTTCTAGTGATCAAGAAAGGAAGACTTTTCGATTCAGAGGTAGCATTGATCCTCATGGTTTACTCCTAAAGCTACTTCTTCAAGGGTGTGGAAAATGTTTAGAACACAAATTAGGGTTAGTAAAAACCTGAACAAAAAATCCCACATGTGTTCATGTCCTGATCATGTGCTATGTATTATCACATCAAGGCAATTCATTCTAATCCTCAGTGATATTTGAGGGAAACTTATTTTTTCTTCAGTTCTAGAATTCATAATCTCTCAAAAAGGAGCCCCAAGAAGGGAAATTGCATAGTAAAGGAAGGAAACCCTCGTTGTTATAAAAAATTACATATAAGAAGAAGTGAGGGGAAAGGGGAAAAAAACAAGAGAGAGAAATGAATTACAGTAGATGGGGTAAAGAGAGAAGATGGGAGAGGAGGGGAGGGGAGGGGAGGGGGGATTGTAGAGGATAGGAAAGGCAGCAGAATACAACAGACACTAGTATGGCGGTATGTAAAAAGTAGATGTGTAACCGATGTGAATCTGCAATATGTATACGGGGTAAAAATGAGAGTTCATTATCTGTTTGAATCAAATGTATGAAATATGATATGTCAAGAGCTTTGTAATGTTTTGAACAAATAATAATAATAAAAGAAATTCCAAACTGTTTACAAAATTACTAAAATGCAAGATGCATATTGAGAAAAAAACAGAAAATCTTTTTCCATTTTAGAAGAGGAAAGATGAAAAGATTAGGAAACTATTGTGGGAGAATCTGGTATCAAAAAACAGGAGACTGACTTTGCTTGAAGAACAGGCTGTCTTGGCTATGCTCAAGGAAGCCGTATCTAGTCACCTGTCAAATTATCTTACCAACTAACAAAGGAAACAAGGAGTCTGAATGCATTTAAGTCATAATTAGTCAGTCCAGCCAGCCTGGCCTTTGCTTTACCCAAATTCAAGTTGTCAGTCTTACATCCAGTCACACACACACACACACACACACACACACACATGATACCAGCTCCCTAACATAAGAACTGAGGCAGCTGGGCATGGTGGCACACTCCTATAATCCCAGAGGCTGAGGACACTGAGGTAGAAGGATTATGAGTTCAAAGCCAGATTCAGCAACATAGCAAGGCCTTAAGCAACACAGCAAGACCCTGTCTCTAAATAAGATATTATTAAAAAGGTGCAGAGCTGGGGATGAGGCTCAGGGGTTAGGCGCCTCTGGGTTTAATGCCCAGAACCAAAGGGGCAGGGTGCAAAAATTACTGAGGTTTGAAGAAGTATGAGATAGAGATATGTGGTGTACACATTCATTAGAATGCCAAATATTGTAAGAAAATTTTCAATGTTAATGTTCCATTTGCCAAGAATATAGCATTATGTAAAGTGTAATTCTCCCAGAGGGCTGGGGTTGTGACTCAGTGTAGAGCGCTTGCCTAGCACGTGTGAAGCACTGGGTTCTTCAATCCTCAGCATCATATAAAAATAAATGAATAAAATAAAAGAATTGTGTCCAACTACTAAAAAAAATAAAAATATAAAAAGAGTATTTTTCCAGGAACTTGATTTATAAATTCTAACCAAAATTGTTGCCCAACACAGCAATAGTCAGAGACCTATATTACCATGTGGTGGCTTTTACTCTGAATGTATACATTCTTAAAATATGTATATTGGTTTGTCTGGAAATGCTGTGAATGTGGACATTGCACAATATTCCCCCCACCCCTTTGGTAACTTCAAGCATACAGGCCCAGGAAAACACACAAAACAATCTTCACATGGACTCTACATGCAGGTTCTGACCACGCTGAGAGTCATGTCTGTGACCGATGGTAAATGCTTCATTCTCTATCCCCTGTTTGAAGATGATGGCCAGCAAGACCTTGATTATTGCTTTCAGGCAGCCAGTAGCATGTGGTTGGTTATACGTTTTCCAAGCAGAGATCCACCTCATTTTCTGTTTCCCTGAACTCACAACAGGCACACATACCTGCATCAATTCCTTCAGCAGACACAGATTCACAGCTTTATTATGTGCTTGTTGAGGAGAACAGTATGAACAAAGAATGGCCATGACCTGCATGAGCTTTGGGTCTAAAAGGTGAGTGTACAAAGTGGCCAACAAATATTACATGAAGCAGATTTTTTTGTCTTGTTCTAGAAGTTACAAATAGGCACTGTGGTCCTTCAGGAAAGAAAGATTAAATAAGATAGTGGTGTGGAGTGTGGTGGGATGGAGGTAAAAAAAAAATGAATATGATTTAGGGGAAAATGGGATTTGAAGAGAACAAAATAGTCCATATGGGAATTATTGCCACTATTCAGATGCAATTGGAGGAAAGAATTGTGTTTCATAAACACCTTTGACAGTTTAGGGTGACCAACCATTCTGGTTAAGCCAGGACTGTAGGTATTCTTAGGAAGCAGGACTTTTAATGTTAAAACCAGGAAGATTTAGGACAAACCAAATTATCTTGCTTCTTCTACCAAACACCATGTGTTCTGGAGGCACCCCAGCTGACTTTCTCTCCTGAATGTTTCATTAAAGCATCTACACTACTCTTTCACCACATTCACATTTCTGTCCATCTTCATAATTTGTTGCCTGGATTACCCCAATAGCCATCCATCCGTTTTCCTCCCAACTGACACAGTGATCTTTCTGAAATACAAGTCTGACCCTATCACTCCCCTGCTGAGAATTCTTCAATCATTCTTCATTACTTTCAAGATACAAATCCCATTCCTTTCACCACTTAATTTTCAAGTTTTAGTGTGAATCCTAATCCTGTGGGAGGAAGATTTAAAAAAAAAAACAAAAAAAAAATGCTCATCCATTTGTGTGTTTATTTATTCAACGAATATGGATATGAATATGGCTGAGGGTCTACTATCTGTCACACACTGTTTTAGGAACTGGAATTTGGACAGTGAGCAAAACAGACAACGTTTCTATCCTAGTGGAGCAGGACCCTTGTGGGATAGGGGCAGGTGATAAACAAGTTCAAATCCAGTGTAGTGTCCGGAAGTGAGAGGCTATGAGGCTTTCAAAGAAACCAATGGCAAGTAAGAGAATATTAGATTGGCACAATTTTAGCTACTATCTTCAGGGAAGATTTCTTGGAGTGATGCTTAAGCATGAAACAAGGGCTGGAGAGTATCTACAGGGAAGAATGCTCTAAGATAACACAAATTAAAAAATCCAGAATTGGGGAGTGTTTGGTGTCCTCAGAAGGGAAAAAGGAGAACCTGTGTGGTAAGCTTGGAAAGAGTGACAGGAAGTGAGAGCAGAGGCCAAGCTCAGAGCCAGCACATCTGGAGACTGTAGGCCATTTTAAGAACTTTTGATTTCCTCTAATGAGATGGTCAGCCACTTAGAGTTTTGAGCAAAGGGATGACATGATTAGCATCTTAAAAAGACCTCCTAGGCAGCTGTTGAACCGAAGGCTTTTAGATAGAAGGGAATCACAGAAACCACATAGGAAGTTACAGCAGGCACAAAAAACAAAACTGGCTGGACTATGGTGGTATCAGAGGGTTAAGCACTGGCCTTGCTCCAGGCTCTACTCAATGCCATTCTCCAGCAGCCAGACCTGCATGTCAAGCTCACAGCCCTTGTTGTTTTGCTTTGCCATTAATTCCTTTCTTCTCTTCACACGTCTTGCCTTGGCCTGGAAAGCTTGCGTTTTAAAAAGTCATGTAAAGAATCATCCTTTTCAGAAAGTCATCATAGGTCTAGGCTTGGTTTGGTGCTTCAAGCTGCACAAAATCTGTACTTAATTTACACACTGGGATGTAATGACCTGTTTACATGTCTGTATATCCTCCTCCCATGCTCACACTTCTCAATTTTTCTCTCACACACACCAGATGTGATCTTTGAGAAAAGTAACTGGCCCAGTGAATACAAATGCATTTGAAATAGTAAATGAAGAAAAGAGTTTACATATCCTATTGAAATAATCAGATATTAGGCACTATTTGAAGATTTATCTTGAAAAGCCATTATAAATATGCTGATATTTGAGCAATGGTCTCATTCATTTGTTCAGCATTTTGTTTAGAACCTACCATATGCAATTTCTTTGGTAGGTGTTGGAGATGCAATAGAAATAAGGCACGATCAGCCCTGCATGCTAATCTAGTTATAAACACATATCATTTGTGACTGAGACTGTGCATTATTAAAAACACCTAAAACTATCAGGCATGGAGACTCATTCATGGTGAAATAATCCAAGGTGATACATTACAGAAAGTTCTTGCTCCTACAGCTATGTTTTGATGACATAAACAGAGTAAATATTTTTAAATTTTAAAATGCTTGCAGTTCCAAAGGATGCAGAGAGAAATAACTTTGAAGAAACTGTGGAAACGCATAGTTCATTATGAGTGACATGAAACCAACTCCAATCTAGAGCAGATAAACTGCAGACCTACAAGAGAATCAGCAATGTGTCCAGGATAGTTCCACAGAGTAACAAATGTACAGAATAGTTATCCTTTGTGTATAGGCACCACAAAGGCCTAAAAGCTACTTAAAGGCCAGGTAGCTTGTAGAAAATAACACTTTCTTATGAAATATATATATATATATATATATAACTGATGAAAAATAATGGAGTGACCCTGAATAAGCCATGCTCCCCAGCGTGAGGTGAACCAACCAAGGGACTTGACCTTTCTTTTTCTGTTTTTAATATGAACGATTGGTTCTTATTGCAGAATTATATATACTTACACATACACATAAAGGGGACTTGACCTCTCTGTTTTCACTGCGACCAGGTTTTGCAGAGGACTATGCCCTTCCACCACTCACGTTGTCAAACAGCCAGCAGCTGGAATAGATGGCTTAATTACTGATATCCAGAAATGCCATGGACAACTATTCTCCTGGGGATTTTTAAACTGTTCCGCTTCATTTTGAAGAAAGAAATCTTCTGCAGATTAAGATCTGCTTGGATTAAAAAACATCACAGCAATCATGCATGCTGTGAAAACCATAACAGCAGACTGCTCCTGTCTATGGCTGCTAAGATGATAATTAATAGGGAGCCAGAAGGTGATTGCAGTTTCTCAGAATTGATTATTGAAGGACTAAAAATTCAGAGAAGTGCATTGGTTTAGAGCCCAGATTCAGCGTGAGAGAAACCTAGGTTCCAATAATAGAGCTTTGTGTTTTTATTAAAATATCATGAAATCTTAAAAGCATTAGTCTTTTTTTTCAGTAATGACCTTTAATAGCATTACACATATTATCATAATTGATCAACATTGTTTTTGCATGTAACTGTCAAAATATCTTTAAAAGTTAATAGTCTCTTGTTAACTCTTTCTCATTAATTTTCAAGTTATCATATTAAAGCATGTTTTATGCTTATTTTATTCATGTAATATAGAAATGATAATAATGCATTTTTAAAAATTTTTTCTAGATTTGGATGAACACAATTTCTTTCTTTCTTTCTTTCTTTCTTTCTTTCTTTCTTTATTTTTATGTGGTGCTGAGGATAGAACCCAGTGCTTCACACAGACTAGGCACGCACTCCTATCACTGAATTACAACCTCAGCCTAGTAATGCATTTAAATATATTTTTCTCTTTTCATTTATTTTCTTCTTGCAATGATTCCTTCAAATACAAACAAAATACCTGAAAAAAATAATTGTTAACAAAGAACTAAAACAGTAATTAAATTAAGGTGCTTGCGTTTAGGAAATGATTATTAGAGAAATTTCAAAAATCTGTGTCTTCCTTTCTTATTTACCTTTTGACAAAATTCATCACCATTCATCAACTAAACATGAAAAGTTATAGATGTTATATTAAACCTACTGCTGGAAATTAACCTGCAGCTGAATTTTAGAACTGGTTCTGGTGGGAAGGGAATCTATCATGAATTTCATTTTGCATTTTACCCAGATGTTCTTTCTAACACTTAATTGTGTTGATTTCAGGTTATCAGCCAACAGCAATTATTATGTCTTGAGATCATGTGATTCTTTCTTATTGTATTTTTGAACCAATTGTGTGAGAATATGAGAAAATTGTGTCATAATGGAAGAACATTTATGCAGACTACGATAACTATAAATAGCATTGTCAGTGCTATTTCATGGCCTTCAGTGCATACCACACGGCAGTGGGCACTGTGCCTATATTATCATTGTTAGTGAATTTTAATTACTTAAAATTTTAAAAAGTTATTTTCTGAAAACTTATTAATTTTGTATATTTAATTAACTTATTTGAAATTTCTGACCTTCAATAACTTTATGTGAAAGGGGCACATGGTGTTCCTGTCAGAATTAAAGGAGAAATATACAGAAGTAGAGTACCTGGTATAGAATACATAAGTATAAAATCATTTTAAACCTAGCATCAAGGACTGACCCTTATAAAACTGGAAAAAAGAGTCAAATAATAATGTGCTGTTCATAATGGCTTACTTTAAAACCGTGTGGCTTCCTTTCCAATGAAGGAAAATGCCAAAACCAGCAGCTGTAGGTAAGAATGGAGGGACCCACAGGGCTGGACTGAGAAGGTAGGTACAGACCTTCAGGAGCTGTGATCATTCAGGAGCTGGGTTTGCATTTTAGTAAGTGATAAAACCCAAGGGCGGCACTAGCATGTGAGCTACAGGAGAATAAAAGTATTTAATACCAAATTGGTTTAGAAATTTGAATATAACACACTGCTACAAAGCTACAAAGCACAGACAGCTTTCTGCTATTAAAAGGTCAGGTTGGATCTCAGAGGAGAGGTACTTGCAGATGGTGGTAAAGGAATAAACTCATTGAAATAATGAATGGCTCAGAGACTAATGTATCAATCACTCTTAAGCTGCTCTTTCTCAAGTTGCCACCTTCACAGGAAACACATTCTTGACCCTCCATCCATTTCTCTCTCTCATCCTTTTACTCTTCTCTGTTACAAAATACTCTTCGTTTCCATGACTTTTTTCTCTCATTTGTTCCTTCAAGCAACTCCGTCCTACTGCCTCCATCTGATTTCTCCCAGGGCTCCCTCAGTGACTCTATAATTGTTGAATCTGAGGGATTACTGTCCACAGTTATGTTCGTGGTATTTCATGCTGATGATCAACCTTCCTTGAAATTTTCCTCTTTGTTGCCATGGGTCTTTCTGTCTGAATTCCTCCCATCTATCCTCCTGTGTCCTTCCCTGTCTGGGGCAACTCAAGCCCTCCTTGCCTTTATGACCATGTTAATACTGCTGGTTTGCACAAAGCAGTATAATTTTTTTTCATTTCTACACACTTTTTGTCTCTGCCCGCTGCTGACCTCCAATGCTGTAATTCAGGGCCATTTTATTTTTCCAAGAAAGACTGTAGGAACCTCTTAACACAGACATTGTTGAACTATGTTCTCAGAACTCTGGGTACTTCATGAAATGCTGAGGTAAGGGAGAGGGAGGCATAACAATCAGGTTCCTTGATCCTTATCCTTTTCAACCAAGCCAAGCATGTACCCATCTATCTGTGGTTTGAAATAAGACTTCATTTGTAAAGGAAAGAGTTTTGCTATTTAGTATATCTAAATCACTATTCTATATCTAATCCATTTTCCATGCTACCAGTATCATGCTAATGTGCAGATTTTATCATAGTATTTCTCTGATAAATAGCCTTGGTATTAGTTAGGGCTTATTCAGGGAACTGTAAGTGATAAGGAAAAAGAGATTTATCATAAGGATTAGACCTTACACTATTATGGAAGCCAGGGAAACAGTCTATAGAAGAAGTTGCTTATGCATCTCATGATGAGCTGAAGACACTGAGGGACAGAACAGTTGCAGTCAGGGAGAAAAAATGGAGAGGAAGTGAAGGAAACTAGGGCTTATAAGGGCTTGAATGCACAAAGACAAACTGAAATGTACATTTGTCTCTCATTGCTTTCTACTCTGACAGCACATGTGACCTATAGAAGAAGATCCTTTGCCATGACCTTCACACATTCTAGCTCTGGATTCCCAGAAGCTGAAGAGGATCAGGTGGGGAGAAGAGGAGCTACAAGTCAGCCTGCTGCCTCACACCAGCAATGTACCGTAGTTGCCACTGCTGCATTCAGAATACTATAATGACTTACTTCACTTCTTCCCTTCTCATCCTACATAGATTTCTCTCAGGACCAACCCTAATCTCAAACCTCACAGGGAAACAAATATGGAGAATATAGCTCCAGCTCTCGAGCTTAGCTAAATTAACACTATATCAAACTCTGCCACACTTGCACATTCTCAATGTGCACCTAGATAATTCAGAAACAATATTATATATATTCCAGTCTCTGTTTGCTTCCTTGGACCACTCTCTGGGTACCCTACTATGTTACAGACCTATCAAATAGGTTTCTGGTTTTAAGGTTTACTTGGCTCTGTCATTTTTGAACACATGAATGCACAGTGCCTCATCTAGATAGTTCCGGTTTTCTTGATCATCCCTTACTTCGTAAGTTAAATTCACTTCTCTAAAAATTTTTTCTTCACACCTCCTTACAGGTAGTCTAAGATGTTCTTCCAATATGAATCTCTCCACTATGCTAGTTGTTATCAAACTTGTATTTGCCAATATTTATTGTTGGAAATTCCTGGATCATTTTTTCACTTTATTCATTATACCTTAAATTCCTTGAGGACAGGGAGTATGATTTTGTCTATTTGTGTATATAAATATTTCAAAGAATAGCAGAGTTGTCATAAATATTTAAGAAATATTTTTTTGACTTAACAAGTAAAATGAGTGAGTAAATACATGCACAAATACACAAAAAGGGGAAGAAGGCTGAAGGAGAGCTGGTGCCACAGAGCATTAATAGGAAAGAACTGGAAGAAGACACTACTGTGAAAAACAAGGTTTTCCCTTCTGAGAGTTTTCCTTAATTTGCGGCAAATGAGCAATCTGGGCTCCATCTCTAAGATCCACATGTTTTTAGTTAAAGGTGTGCCCATGTTTAGCCTTTCCTATCTGGAAACTTCTTGACTGTCCCAACTGTGTGACTAGGTCTAGACATTGTCCATGTAGACTGAAAAGAGACAGCCAGTCTCCATATGGCCCAATTAAACATGTGGCTTCCTATCTTAAATTGATAGCTCATCCAAACATTGAAGACACTCATCAGATGACAAATAAATGCACGCTGTTGAGTATGGCCTGCAGATTGTTCCAACCTGGATCTTCAGTTTTGCCCCACTTAGCTCCCACTGGGGTATGTTTTTGCTTCAGTTGAGCAGCTTTAGCAGTTGACACTGAGATCTTCATCTTTCCACATCTGTGAACTTCCTTCCCTGCTCTCCTGGTGGACTCCTTATAACCACCTCGCTATTTCCAAGTCATGTCCTGTACCATTTTGGATGAGATGCTTTCTTCACCAATTCTTGGTTATCTTCACCCAGTGTCTGCTGATGTCTGATGAATCCTTGTTTTACTTCATCAACATTGACTGGTTTTTGCATTTTTCACAATCTTCCTTTGGCTTTTGTATTACTATCATCATTCCCTTCTTAATTTATACCACTGAATGGTAGGCTTTTTAAACTCAGCATTGTATCCTTTGGAACCAAAATATGTCTGTTGATTTCAACTGCATATTTTCAAAAGGGGAGAATTTCCTTTTAAATAATCAGAAGCAGCAGCTTCCATGAGAAAGCAATAGCAGTAGATCACTGACTTAAAGGGCAAAGCCAGAGGAAATTTTATTTATGAAGTCTGCAGTGGCACTGAAAGTTGCAGTTTTAACAAGAAACTCAAGTGCTTCTGATGCAGGTGGTCTAAGTGCCACACTTTGAGAACTGCCAGAGAGAACAACTGCAGGAGGGAGCAAGGGCAGGTGGTAGCCAAAGTGTACAACCAACAATTATTCATAATTTAAAACTTAACTAGTTCTGGCTTCGTGGTACAGAAAGCTGGTCCAAGGACAGAATTATTTAGCTGTCTGTAACAAAAAAACCTCATGATTGAAAGAGTTCAGCAAAGGAGAATTATGTTGGACAATAATTCTGCAAAACTTGAGAAATGTATATGTGAAACTCCTTTTTAGAAAAAAAAATGGAAAAAAATCTTTTTCTAAATTTCTTTTCTGGGAAAAAATAAAGTTTTATTGAACATATTGTGCTGGCTTTAGGAATGGGACTCAGAGGTTAACAGAGATGCCATAGGAGAAGCTTACTTAGAAGTGGTCAATACAAACATCAAATAGTGCAATATCAGACTATCATTATAAGTGACAGGAAGAGTTAACTATATATGAAATAATCAATGTTGATAAATATTAGCCACTTGCAAAGGAGGTATCTAATTGCACATAGGAGTTGTCTTTTCATTTTGCTCTGATTTTATGTCATTTAAAATAATGTTTACTTGAAAATATTAATATTTATGATATAAAATGTACTAAAAGCATATCTCAACCTTTTTCAGGCCCATGAAAACAGAAGCACAGTAATATTAGTCATTCTGAGTTTGCTCCTACTTTTCCATTTGCATAGAACTTCAGTCCCATTGCAAGGCTCTCTCCACTGCTTTTGGGAGAATCCAGGGAGTGTCTTGTATGTGCAATAATAGATCCTCTTTTATTATGCATAGATGCTGACTTGCTTGGCATTATCTGAGTACCTCAATGTTTGCCAAGTTCCTATCATCTCTTGTCACCCCTGGTGTCTCCTTGTCCACCAGATGCTGTAATCTCCTTCCACAGCGCAGTCATTGCACACCACCACAATGCTAAGCCTCTGTGGTGTTCTTTTTTAAAAATGGGCAGGCTAATTGTCTTCTTCCATTTATACCACATCAGAGTGAACCCTGAACAACCAGGCTTAAGATCAGTATTTTACAGAACTTTCCTTTTAGCTTACATTCTAATATAATGGAACTTAGATATGAACCTCAAGGTAACTGGGCCAAGAAATTAGCATGAATCACACACAAAACCACCACCCTCCCTAAGACTTAATTACCCAGAGTGTAAATTGCTCCAAGAGCTTCTCATTTCTTATGCAAAGGAACTTCTCTTTGTCCTTCATTACACTCTATGTCTAATTTCATTTATATTCCAACAAAGATCTCTGTTACTTAAGAAAAAGATACATTCTGGTGTTTAAATTAAGATATCTATTTTTATAGGGCAAATATAATTGTGAGAGAAGGAAGAAAACATGCTTTAAAGTGTAAAATATATGTATCATACCTATGAGAAACTGTTTTTTTTTTAATCATAAGAGCTTAATCTAGAGACTACCAACCACTTGATCTATGCCTATCTAAATTATATAGACAGTGGCAGAAGTAAAATAATTTCTATAAAAGTTAAAGATTGCAAATTGGTGAAAATTGACAGTACTGTATTTACAATGTTTAAAAATAATTAATTGATAGTAATTAAATGATAAAAGTAATGATCACTGATATTAAGTGTTTTTATTACTGAAGGCCTTATATGACTTTGATTCATTTATTCCTCACAAAACACTATAAAGGACAGTAGTTTTGCAATAGTGCATATCTCCCAGGGTAACAATCACACTGTAATCTTCATTGTCTTTGAGACCACATGATGTTTAAATCACATTGTCAGTTGAGAACACTGAGGCACAGAATAATGTAGTAACAAGAGATTGAGGGGCATGTTAGTGGCAGAGTCAGGATCACATGCAGGATCTCAGGACCCAAAGCCTGCCCTGCGCTACCCTCCTTCTGAAATCAAGTTGCACTCACTACTACTACTTTGGGCTCTTGTGGAAAAAATCCGACGATTTGGAAACAGGAGGCCACCATTTTTGTGCACCCCCAAAGGTGGGGAAGGGATGATGGCTGTTTCTACGCCAGCCCACAACACGTGCACCCACAACCACTTCATTATAGCCCTCCTCATGTTCCTCACAGGAGCATGTCAGTAACGTGCTTGCCTGGCTGCTTTTCCTAAAGCTGAAAGGAAAGTGAAACGTTGCCCTGTAGCAGGTCTCCAACCCAATAATTAGTTTAGTGGGCTTCCTCACATATTGTCACCACTGGCCTTGTGTGAGTTTGTGAATACAGATTTAGGTTTTCAAACTAAGAACTTCAAAATACCAGAAAATCTCAGAACAGACTGTGTCACTCTATAAAACAGAATTTTACTCCATGGTCTTAGATTGTACAAGGTTCTAATCCCAGGCTTTGGATTAGACAAACATGATCTAAATCCTAGCTTCACCACTTAGTAGCTGTGTGATTTAAGATAATTAAATTTTGAACTGTTAACTTCAGTGTTTTATTATTCAGTGTGTTCAATAAAATAAATATTATGTCCAACATATTAATACTCTGTGAATGAATAAACAATTAAATAAATTAAAAAGCAAAAGAGACTTTGTTGTAATGTGCTAAATGAGAACTGCTCATTATTATTATTTTTGTACTCACTTTAAATTTTATGTATGTTTTTGATGTTTTCATTGGTAAAAGAAAAGTACTGATATTACTTAAGGTTAACTATATGCTGATGATTTTAACCATGGAGCTTTGAATCAGGCCACCATGAGACAATGGTTGGGGATCTGCTACAGCTGCACTTTTCTTTGATCTGTTGGTGCTAATGGTAAAGATCCTCATGGATTGCTGGCAGAGATAACTGGCAGTAGACAGATTCCAGAAAATGACTTAATTCTTCTAAAGACTGATGTAAGTTCATTACCTAAATATACTCCCCAGCTGATACTCAATAGGAGGGAGTAACAATTTGCTTGAAATTTTACCTTTTTTCAATTAATAAAGCTTTTCCTAAAGGTGGATATTACCAAAAATGAAACTTTGGTGCCCATCATTTTCCTATATTCATCTCATTGCATTGTAAAATTTGAATTTTTAACTGCTGCAGTATTACATCTTAGAGCCTAGTATTATTGAGGGCCCAGCCAAGTGTTTTATGGAATGCAGACAATCAATAAATGCTTGCTCAAGTATAAATGAATGGATGAATAAATTATGGAGTGCATCAAAGAACATTCACTATATCTACCTTCATTTGCACGAGATCACACATGTGGTCAAACTTAACAACAAGAAAGGAAGAAAAATAAGATAGATTAACTTATGGTCTCAGCAAAGAATCCTTCCCTTCACTCAATTAGGGTCCCAATGGTTTCCCAAAGGTAAGCAATGAGATGCAAAGCTGGCTTTAGCTGTTCCTTTGAGCATATAATGATTTTTTGAAGGTAACTTAAAGGGACTTCAAGACTACTGCCATTAAATATACAAAGATTTCCTAAAGTTGAACTCAAAGAAGTGTTTTTCATGAGAACTGGATGTAAAATCGAACTCCAAATGTTTCCTTAATGCTACAGCATGAACCAACTATTTCCAGAGGGTTTCTTGAGTGTGTTAGAATCAAAGAGTATTGTGAAACAGGCATTGAATAAGAAGCCAAATTCCAGGGAGACATCAGAGGGAAGTTTGATTGTTCCATAACTAAAGAACTCATCAAGAGATTTATAAATGCACAACGCAGAAGATAGATTATATTTAGCTGAAATAATTTCAACAAATATTTTCATTTTTACTTAATTTCTGAAAACCTGGCATCTGTGAGAGTCTTTAGTAAATGTTTTTATTAGTGCTGCTATAAAAACACAAAAATATCTTAGTACATTCTTACCCATTAAAAGCATCAGAAATGAATATTTTGGGGAGAAAAGGCATACTTACAAATATAGTTTATGATATTATGGGGGAATAATAAATATTTATATATTGCAATAAAATTAAATGAATTTAAATGTAAAAAACTGCAAGTAATTAAAGAATGAAATATAATGTTTTCTAATATAAAAGTCAAAGAAATTTTCATATATATTATTATATTAAGTAATGTAGGTTTTTTTTTTCCTTAAGTTTGGTATTGGCAAATGGGTAGACAGATTAACAGAGCAGAATAGAAACTCCAGAAATAGTACAGAGTACATATGGGAAGTTAGTATGTGATATAGGATTCAGTTTCATCCAGTAAGGATTTTTCAGATATAACATTTGGATAACTTTAATAGTCTGAAAAACAAATGAATATAGCTGAATCTGTATCTCATTCCTCATATCCAGATAAATTCCAGATGGATAGTAGATACTAATTTTAAAAAATACAAATGATAATATTGCTAGGAAAGAAGCACAGATTTTTTTTTATGTTCTTGAGTTCAATAAGACTTTTCTATGGAAGCTCTAAATAACAGAAGGTAAATGGCAGCAACCAACATCTATAAATCTGAAAAAAAATTAAGTTTATGTACAATAAAAATCTAGGTTCATGAATAAAGTCCAACTATGAATGAAGAATCTGCTAAAACATTTATTTTATTTGTATATGTTTTACATATGCATCATTTGTATATGATCAAAGGCTAATTTTTAATAGAAAAATCTGTTTGAAATGACCAAAACTAAGTTATAAATAATTGTCAAAAGAAATAAATAGCGCTGCCCAGGAACTGACTGAAAAACAATTAACAAAAATTTTAAAAATGCAAATGTTAACATTTTGAAAGCACTTTCTACCAACTAGATTGTAAATGTCAGGTAATGTTAACTTAATAAACTCTCATACACTTTAAGACTGTGATTTGCAGAACCTCTTCGGAATGAAAGCATTTTGATTATTTATCTGTGTGTCTCTTTATCCGTATGTACAAAGAGCATAAAGACTCCAAAAATAGTACACGGTGCATATGAGAATATAGGCATTTTAATAAAAGTACCTTTTCACCCATATTAGTTCTAATCTTGACTATGGTTTATAGTCATATCATGGTACAAAGATGTAAAGAGAAGATTGATTGCACTGTACTCTTTATAATTACATAAACTAAAAAAAATAAGTAAGTTTTCATTAATACTGTTAAATAAATTAATAGTCTTCCAGGTTATAGTGTATCACATCATTCTTATGAAGAATTAGGTTAAAAAATATTTGAGTGGTTTGCTGTTCTTTTTTTTTTCCAACTGCAAAATTCCTCTTTGTGTTTAATAAGTATCGTAAGGGACATACTCTGATACTATGCAAACATTCTGCTTCTACTTAAAGAAGGAAATAAGATTACTAACTAGAATATAGCATTCCCTACAGTTCTTGTTGTCTTTATCCTTACAACAGCATATAATCAAAATACTCTTTTCCAAAGATAATTATGTTAGGTCTGTTCTTCCCCATTCTTTTCAGGGTGATAATGTTGGTGATCTAAAATACTATTAGACTAATTTGTTATGGTTGATATTCCACTTACGGTTCAGGAAATGTTGTGAACTTGCAGTTTGTCTAGTTATTTTATTTTGCTCATTTGGAAGTGACACTTTTACCAGCTTTCTACTGTTCCCAAGTGAAAATAGGAAGTTCTGATCAGCAATTCTTTTCAAGTTAAGTTTTCTTTTAGATATGAAGAAAACATAAATAACTAATACTTTAAAAATTCCCAGCTCATAAATATCCATAAATGAAAGCATATCTAATGCAATTATTAAATTAAATTTTTGGGAAGAAAAAAATTCTAAGCATATTACACGCATATCCTTGGTTCCCTTTGGTGAGATCTTGTAAGTTTCCACTATTGGGCTTAACAGATACTCAGCCACATTTCAGATGCCACTCTCTGCTGCCTTTATTGCCCCTTGGGCTCTCAATAATCCCTCAACAAAGTTGTGCCTCCATCAGCCTTGGTAATTATCCAAGATTCCTAGAGTTAAAATAAAGAAAATGGTAATTGAATGATCATGGCTGTACTTTGGCCCTCAGTGAACTTAGTTTTCTTTGTAGGTGTCTTTATCATTCATTCTACATCTGCATTCCATTTCTTAACTGTTGTGGAGCTTTAGGCAAGAATTTCTAAGATGTTTGGAGAATCAAAGCAAGTGATTCTAAATTGGGCTGCACTGAGTTCATTTTAACTGTAATTTACAGATGTGTTCAGATTTTCAAAATGTATAGCAGCATATTTATAAGGACAGATCTTCTTTGTATTTAGGTTTAGCTGTCACTCATAAAACACACATAGTACAGAACTATCAATAGAACGATTTGAAACACCTGACAACTGTTGAACAAACACAGTAATTCATTAAAACCTTGGGGAAGTTTTCTCTTTGGCAGTATGAATAGCTTTGCTTTTACTCCTGGACAGAATGCTAATGCAGAAAGCCTGTGATCAAAGTATACTGGGAAATGTGCTTTTAGGACCAGGAGTCACCTCACACTAGTGTTTCTGTTTGATTCTTTTGTTCAGTAAGAATGACACTTGCAGAGGAAGTGCACACGAGGAGGGGGATACTCACAATTCTGAACAAGGAAATCAGGCAAGGCTGAGAGGTTTTCTGATATCATGATAAATCTTGAAGGTTTTTCTCTGTAGCCCAGCCTTTGCTATAATATCCTTTCTCTGCTATGGGCAGATTGACTGGCTGGACAGCTACAGCCTCTCTTTCTAGCTGGCAGGAATGTCCCTAGAAGTTGACAAGCAGCCCACACAATATGGCTTGTGCTCTTATTACTCAAGACAGCCTGAAAATCCATTGCTTGCTCTGGCACTCATTGTTGCAGCTGTTGCTAATGAGGGGCTTTTTTATTCTTTCTCTCTCTCTCTCTCTCTCTCTCTCTCTGATAACCAAGTGAGACGCATGTCCCATGACAAATCACAAATGCATAAATTGGGTTGATTTTTTCAAATATGCATCTAGAGAGATAATCCTATCCAAACTGCCTATAACAATCTCAATTACAAATGACCCTATTGGGGTGTGTGTGTGTGTGTGTGTGTGTGTGTGTGTGTGCATGCATGCCATTCCTGCTAGACTTTTCATTCTGATGTTATTTCTAAATGCTTTGTAGGGACATTTAACTCTCATTTCATCCTGCTGAAATGAAAAAAGTATATATATTCAAGTTAAAAATTAGCATACCTTCCTCATATCTCAACCTGATTTTTAGAAATATTTTTTAGTTGTCAATGGATTTTTCATTTAATTTATTTATATGTGGTGCTGAGGATTGAACCCAGAGCCTCACACATGCCAGGCAAGCGCTCTACCACTGAACCACAACTCCAGCCCTCAACCTGATTTTTGTTTCACTTATAACAGAGAACTCTCATGTGAAAATATATTTAATATAACACATATTTTCAAAGAATAGTTAGTAAAATGGGAGGTATTCATAATAGGATATAGTAGGTTAAATGAATAAAAACATAGTGTGATTTTAGTTTAGTAAAACCATATATATTTCTATTTGTATTTCAAATCTCAAGAGTTAGAGCCAGAGTCCAAAAAGAAAGCCAAATGTGTGATCAATTATACTACACAAAGGTTGGGAGGTACTTTAACAAAGCAGAATAATCTATTAAAGAAAATGGTAAAGTATCAACTGGACTTTCACATGCCAAAAGTTAAATTTAAAAAATTGAAGAATCATTGACCTTACACCAGATGAAAAGTAACTCAAATGTATCACAGACTGTGCAACCTAAAACTATAAAACTTATGGAAGAAAATATAGAAGAAAATTATTATAACCTTGGCTTGGTCAAAGATTTCTTAGATTTACACAAAGAGTCCAAATTTATGCAGGATTGGACTTCATTAAAATTAAATGCTTTGCTTTTGGAAAGAGATTACTTAAAAATAATAAAATAAAATCATTGATTGGGACTAATCTACAAAAATAATATACAAAGAACTCTCAAAAATCAATATAAAGAAAGCAAACAATTCAATCAAAAATACAAATAGGATTTTAACAGACACTTCACTAAGGAAGACACATGCAGATCACAGAGAAGCACATGAAAACATGCTGTCATCATCATTGGTTGTTATGGCAATAAAAATCTATACTAAAATACTACTGTGTATCTATTGAAAGGGCTGTACTTAAAATAACAGAGTATACAAAATTCTGGAAAAGATACAGAGCAACTGGACCTCATGTATTACTGATGGGAACTGAAAATGTTAAACACTTTGGAAAGATGTTTGCAATGTCTTATAAAGTTAAACATATACTCACCTGCCATGTGATTTGGCAGCAATCCTAGTCTAAGTATTAACCTAATGGAAATGGAGATCTATCTCTACAAAAAATTATGTTCTTATAAGCTGTGTTCATTGCTGCCAAAAATGAGAAACATGGCAATGTCTATCAACTGGTGAACAGATTAACACATCATGATATAGCCATACAATGAAATTCCACCCAGCAATAAAAAGAAAAAGCTATTGATTCTCACAGAAACATGGATTCCTTCCAAAAGCATTATGCTAAATTAAATAAGCCAGACCCAAAAGGCTGCACATTGTATGCTTGTTTATATGGCACACTGGAGAAAGTCAAGTTAGATGGAAAATAATCTGCTCAGTGATTGCCAGGAGCTGGAGAAAAGAGGATGAAATTGACTCTGAAAAAATTCAAGGAAACTTTGTGAAGTTATTAAAACATTATATATCTTGAAAGTAATGGTGGTTCTCTGATTTATGAATTGGTCAAAATTTGTAGTACAGTACTCCTGAAAACCATGTTAAAATTAGATCTTGATAAATAGAGAAAAAGTCATTACTAATTTCTTAGGTGATAGCAATTTGCTTCTATTTGCTTTTTTATATGTTCCAATTTCTTAAAATACTTAAATATTTAAGTACTGAAAAGGTTCCTTTTGGCCAATATTGTAAAGTAATTTGTGGGTAGAATTTGAAGTGGGCTTCACAGTGCTGGCTGCTGCCCCATATACCTCCCGTGGATGGAGAGAACAAGTGAAAGCTTTTCTTCAGTCAAGTTCAGCAACTGTATTCATTTATTTTTCTGGTCTTTCTTTCTTTGTTTAATATTTTCTTAAAAAAAAATTGTTCTTAGATATACATGGGAGTAGAATATATTTTGACATATACACATAGGAGTATAACTTATTCTAATTAGGACTCCATTCCTGTGGTTGTACATGATGTGGCATTTTACTGGTTGTGTCTGGGTTCCCAAACTCATATATGTACAGAGATCAATCAAACAATAGTAATGGTGAGACCAATGTGATGTCACACAACAGGCAGTGAGGATAATGGGACAGTCAGGAGAATGCCCGTGCCTGAAAGCATCCACATGGAAATTTTAAACACTCTATATACCTTAAACAAAACACTCCCTGTGGAATAAGCCAATGGATGTGCTTTTAGCTTAGGAATTTGTGTATCATGAGCAAAAGCCTGATGATTCTATATTTTTACTTTTTATGGACCGTGCTTAAAAATAGACTGCATTTTCCAAATGGAGGGCTTTTATTTTAGAGTAATTTTAAAGTTTATCAAATTTATACAAATCATTCAGTAAAAAATGAAATATTAAATCTAAGTGTTTTCCAACCTCAGTCCCCACACATTCAGCTTTGTTCCCAAGAGACAGATACTTTGAACTATTGTAGGTATTTACTTGCATATTTATAAATAGTGCATTGGTACTGTATTATGATTTATTGATATTGGCTATTAGCTATTACCGATACTCTATGAATTTTCCCTTTTCCTACTGCTGACTTACTTCTTCCAACAGGACTTTTTGTTCTCCAAGGCATATTCACAGTGGCCAGCCTGGGACTATTCTTTTTAGTTCTTTTGAGTCATCCCATGGTTTCTAATATCTTGCCTCTTTTAAAATTTATTTCCCCAATATTGAAATACACAGTCTCCAGTAGCTTCCTGTACTAGAGTATATGAAAAAGCAATTATTTGAATTCTCACATACTTGAAAAAGTCTTAACATCTGACTCATACTTTAATATGGAAATTCTAGAAAGAAATTATTTTTCTTAGAAATTTTCTACTCTCTATGAGGCATTGCTCTACTATTTTCTAAAATTCAGATTTCTCTTGAGAAGCACCATTATTTTTCCTCTTTAGAAACTTCAAATCTTTATCTTTGGAGTTATGGGAGTTCATAAAGAATTACCTTGGTGTGGGTATTACTTTTTTTTTCTTCCCCATTCACTATACAGAATACTCACAGGACCATATCAATGTGAAGGATTATTATGTTTATAAATATAGAAAATTGTAATCTTAGATAATTTCACTTCCATGCTTTTTGTTCTCTCAGGAGCTACCATTAGACTGAATTTTATGAATAATGTATTGTAATTGCTCCTTTCACTTTTATGACTGCCCTTAAATGTGGGAGAATTTTTTTCGCTTAATTATCCCATCTTACTAATTTTTGTTTAAAAATATCAGTATGCTTCCTGAGAGTTGTATTCAGTTGTTTGTTTCTCTTCGTTAACATAGTTTTAATTTTAAATTACTCTTATTTTTCAGGTGGTATCTCTCTCTCTCTCTCTCTCTCTCTCTCTCTCTCTCTTTCTCTCTCTCTCTCTCACACACACACACAATTTAAGTAAAATCATAGTAACAAAACTTCCAAATTTCTTTCAAAACAACCTTAATTTACAGGTCCAAAAGGTTCAAGAAATCAAAATTAAGACAAATACAAAAAGATTTACAAACAAACACAACAACCAAATGTTCAAAATCCAAAAATAAAAAGAAAACATGTAAAATAACCAGAGAAAAGAAAATCATCATATACAGAGAAGAAAATGGTTAATACATGACTTCATATTAGAAACAGTTAAGGCCACAAAGCAGGGAAGGAAACATACTAAAATAGAAAACTTTCCCCATGAAACTAATATCCAGAAGAAATTTTCAAAGTGAAAGCTATAAAGAGACACTACCAGTTAAACACAGGCATGGAAAATTCATAATTATCAGACTGGGCTCATATGAAATACTAAAGGCAGATATTGCAACTGTAGAAAAATTGCAGCAGATAATAACTCAATGTGTAAATAAAGTTGTTCACTTTCTTCTGAAGATTACATAGAGCAATATTTGTAACTCACAAATCAGGGTTGTACCATCTCTAGTCATAACAAATGACAACAGTAGCAGAAAAGAAGGAGGAAGAAAAAAGGAGATCCACTGCAGCAAAGTTGCCATATTTAATAGGATTACATCAGTGTTATTTTAAAGTGGAGTGCAACAAGTGAAAATAGCTCAGTCTCTAGAACAACACTTAATTATGATGCACTAATTAAAATAATTAATAATAATAATAATAAATAATAATAATAGGAGGGAGATCAGTAGAGTAGAGATCAGGGAGAGGGAAAAGGAAATGAAAGAAGAGTACAGGGGAATGAGTTTGACCAAATTATGTTACATATAAATGAATATGGCACAATGAATCCCAGTATTATGTATAATTAATTATAATGCACCAATAGAAAATTTTTACAGACACTGTAAAAAAGTAAAAGGAAGTGACTAAAATGATGTACTAAAATATTTATTGAGCACAAAATGAAGACTATAAAGTTGAAAAAGAAACCAAAAAGCAATATGGGACATTTACAAAACTGTAACAAAAATAATTGATGTAAATCTAAATGTGAAGGGACTAAAGATTTCAAACAATAAAAGAGAAATAGGCAGATTTGATTTGTTTCAAAAACTCCAACAATATGTTTTTGCCACCAACTGTCAATCTATACATAAATGTTAAGTCACAAACATCTAAGAAATAAAAAGGATAGATAAACGAAAGGTAGAAGATGAAGAGAGGAACAGTAAGGATTCTAGATTACTCATGTTGATATCAGACAAAGCACACTTTCAGACAAGAGATGTTACTAGAGACAAAGAAATGTTTTGTAATGGTAGAATAATTCATTTACCAACAAGATATAACAATTCTATATATTTACATACCTAGAAGCATTATTGCAAAATACCTGCAGCAAAATTGATAGAATTGAAAGAGAAATAAAAATTTGAAAAAAGTATTATAATAGGATATGTTAATATTACACTCTCAATGATTAATGAGACATTTAGACAGAAAACCACTGATGATACAGAGAATGTGAACAACGCTCTGAGCCAGTTTAACCTATTTTATAGCATACTCCCTCAACAAAGAGAATATAGCTCAGACTCAATGGTGGGTCATATAAGTCATAAAACAAGCTTCAAATGCACAAAATAGTAAAATATTACAATGCAATAAAATTAAATGAGAAATAAGAAATAAATGTGGGTAATCCCCAAATATTTGAGTATTAAATAACACATTTCTATATAATTGAAGAGCTATTTCATATTCATACATTGAGAGTATCAACATTATTATAATGGAATTTTTCCAACATTAATCTATACAATGAAATCCTTATCAGAATAACATTAGGCTAGTATTATGTAGATATTGACACTCTTATCTGAAAATGTATTTATAAATCCAAAGGACAGTAAATAAATAAAATAGAAGAACAAAGTTGGTGGAGTTGCATTACCTACTACCCAGTAATCAAAATGGTATAATATTGGTATAATAACAGGGAATGGAACCTCAAACCATAAATAAACAGAATGTCCAACTGGATTTTGACAAATATTCCAAAGAAACTCTGAGGAAAATAATGTTTTTAACAATGGTGAGGGAAAATTGAATCTCCACATGCAAACATATGAATACAGACAATTACCTCACACTAATTCAAATACTAACTCAAAATGAAGTACAGAACTAAAAGATCTAAAATTATAAATCTCTGAAAGACTAACATGACAGAAATTCCATGATCATGATCTAAATAATTCTGAACTATCACAATCCACCAAAGGAAAAAAGTGGATATAGACTGGATTTCATCAAAATTGAAATTTTGAAAGCCTCAAGCTATACCCAAAGAAAATGTATTTCAATCCTACATCCCACAATGGACTTTTATCCAAATTATGTATAGAACATTTACAACTTAATAAGAAGACAAAGAATAATTTTTTAAAAAAATATTTCTAAATATGAAGACATTTCACCAAATGATATATATAAAGAAATTGCATGAAAAAAATTGTTCATTTTTAGTCTTTAGTTAATTATATGTTAAAATCCCAATGGAATCATTATTTTCCCACATAAATGAGAATATAACAAAAAAGATGGAAATATTAATTCTTAGTGAAAACATGTAGAATTTTGCACTGCTGATGTAAATATCAATGATAAATTCACTTTAGAAAATACTCTGATAAAATGACTCAGAAACTTTACTCTCATATACCTACCCTAGAAAAATGCAAAAATACATCTTCACAGAATTGTGTACAAATGCTTGAAGCAAAATTTTTCATAATAATCAAACACTGGACATAATTTAAATTTTCATTAAGTTGTAAAAAAGGTAAACAAAACGTGAATTATTGCGGCAATATATATTATTCATGAACATGAAGCAACCAACTACTCATTGTGCTACAACATTGATGAACCTTAATAATCCATTTTGTCTCATTGTCTTAGATATAAGACACTATAAAAACTTAAATTGAACAACAAATGTACCACTTACAGTAACTTCAAAATACTTATTATGCTTATAGAGGTCTAGTCTCTTAAGAATAGGTGAATGATTAAATAGGTGAATCATTAGGTGAATGATTAAAGTATTTGAAAAAATGTATTTAACATATATAGATATACATAAATAATAGGTATGCTTTAGTTCATGATTTTTAAGCAATTTTGAATCACTCATGTCAATTTCATTGAAATATTCACAATTGAAATCTTGGGACTTAACAGATTAAAAACATGCTAAGTAAAAGAACAAAGATGCAATAATCTACATGTTGTAGGATTCATTTTATCCCAAAGCTCCACAAAAGGCAAAGGTGTTAAGACAGAAAGCTCATCCATTGGTCTGAGACTAATGGTGGAAGCGGGGATTCAAATGGGTACTAGGAAACATTTTGGGGTAATAAATGTTCTGAAATTAGATTACAATGATGTTTGCATCATTTGAAAACATTTAATTGAACTCTAACAACGTGTAAATGTATAATATATAATGTATATACCCAAAAAATGTAAAAAAAAAAATAGTATTATATCAGCATCAGTTTTGTTAAAATTTTAGAATTCCAAATAAAAGGAGCATAGATTTCTATCAGCATTAAAAGAAAAAAGAAACTTTACTTTGCTTTTTTATACATTTTAATTGCTTTGTTTAATGGTAACTCATGAAAGTACTCAGATTTTAGTGGAACTCCTAGTTAGATCTACTAGGGAGGTCTACTAACTGTTCCTGTCCTACATTTATTTATTCCTTCTTCCTGCCCTTTCCAGAATGTCTCATTGAGCACTGAATTAGGGTCTCAGAGTTATCAATTCTACAGATGGAATTTCACAAAGTGTGCTCCATGAAATGTTAGTTAATATCATTACTCCTCTTCACAATCTCCAAATATTTGAAGGACTAATGAGTTTGGGTATCAGTGGGCTAAAAATAAATAGGTTTCATTACTGCAGATCCTCTCAGAATGCTTAGGATATTATTATAATTTTGTTTTGCTTTTATAAAATATATAGTATTACATGACCCCATACAGTCAATCAGACCCACCAATGCCAATTCCAATGATCAATTTCAGGGCCCATACATATTAGAGAATCACTGTATATAACCTGTAAATAAGGGAAAAAAGAGGGAAATGGACAAAAAGAAAGAGGATAACTGAGGATAACTCAGAAGTTTTCAATGGCCAGATCTTGCAATGGAAAATATAACTTTTATCTGTATTTCCCTAGTCAAAGTTCAATCACAGGATCACATATAACTGCAAGAGAGTATGGAAATATTGTCAAACACCAGACACATGAAAAAGAGAGAAAGATGCTACAGACATCTAGCCAGCATTTTTTTAAAAATGAGGGACTCACACTTGATGCTTTGGTTTGCCCAGTCAGTAGGCTTCCCAGTGATAGGTCGACTATGACTATGGAGACAGGCCTCTTTTGTGGATATTATGTATCAGAAATAATTTCTTCACATTCCCACATCTACTGTCCATCATCTGAGATCTTTATCTACTATGTTTTTAAAAATATTTGCCAACACTGCCATATAAAATGATCCTATGAGAGAAAAAGAAATTTAAAGCACTTAGAAAAAATTTTTCTCTAAATATACAGTATGTTCGCTTCTTACTTTTTCTTTAGGTTGTTCCTTTATTAACATGGCTAGAGTTTATGGCATATTTTATAATTCTCACATAACATTTATGAGTAAAGTTCCATTCAATCTTTATACCTTCCCAGAAAGGTTTATATTATCATACATATATTACAAATAAATGGTAGATATTGAGGGACATTGATGCTGACAGGCTGTGTGATATATTTTAGGGATGGTCTCATAGAAGACTTTGGTACAATTTTGAATTGGATAAGCTTGGGGAAAAATACATCTCAGTTACTAAGTGACAGTTTTGTGAACCTGAATTTTGAAATCTAATATACACCAAAAGAAAGAATATATTTAAAATAAATTCATCATCTAATATCCTCAAATTCATTGAATATTTCTTTCAGGTCCCTATACTAATTATCAAGATTAGAGAGATATTTAAAAAATCAACTTGTTATTTCTTGTATGGAAATTTAAATCAAATTTGATTATTAGAACTTGCTTGGATAAAATCAAATAGCATAAAGAGAAACTTGCATTAATGCCAAATGAGTGTGACAGTAAGTACTGCAAGTGAGGATTTGACATTATGCCTAGGTTGGAGCAATCAGGAAAGACTCCTAGAGGCTATGGAATTGAGCAGAGATGAGAAAACCCTTTAGGACACTAGGAAGAAAGAGAAAAAGTAAGGTAATCAAGGCAGGAGTCATGCGTGGACCTAAGGAGATAGCATGGGGTCTCCAAACAGTAGTGTGTGGATTTGCTCTATTAAGAAAGACTTCCATTCAGGAAATTAAAGAAGATAACAGAAGAAACAGATGATGGAGGTCCACAAAAGTCAAGAGAAAAACAAATATTTAGACTTTCCATATTAGCAGTGCAAGCCAACTATTTTAGTACAATTTCCGTACCTGAAATTACTCTGAAATTACTCTATTTATTTGTATCCTCTCACTGGAAATTAGCTCTCTGTTCACTACAACTTAGAGCAAAAACTGGCAGTCAGCATGTGATTTGTACTCAATAAATGCTGTCCATCTGACTGATTCCCATTTAAGGTTTCTAAGCAGATTAATTCCCCAGACAATATATATTAATTTAAAAGTAAAATTTATTATGAGGACAGAGTGGATCTATTTATTGAGAGACTATACAAAGCAGGTCAGTTAGGAAGTTGACACAATAATTCATGCATGAACAAAGTTGGTAGCAGCTGACCAAAGGAATTTCATTTTGTGGCAGGGGTGATGATTTTAAATAGAAGGCAGGAATAACTGATATAAAGGTAGTTAAGAATTAAAGGGCAAACATGCACATCCAGAATGGCAAATGAAGCTATTCTGAATATCTGAGTCCCAATGGAGACAACAAGGACACTGATAAAAATTATCAAAATTCACCTTTTCAGATCTGTGAAAATTAATCAAACACTTGAAAATTCAAGGATAATTTACTCAAGAATACTGCTCAATCTTGGTAAGAACAGCAAGCTTTGTGGTGCTGTAACATGTATTTCCACCCGCTTCTGTGTCCCAAGCTCCACTTCTAGACAATGTCTGCAGTTTAATGTCCAGAAATTCTCTGGAGAACCCCATTCACAGCATTCTTCTTTATTTGACCGGACTCAGAGGATTCTCTGTACGAATAAAGCCTCATGCCCAGTGGTAAGTCAAAAATATCCAGGAACAATTGTGTAAAGTGTACCTGAGGTGACAAAACAAGCAGAGAAGAGGCTAGCAAAATCTTTAAAAAAATTATAAAAAGAAAATCTTCAGATTGAGGTAATAATGGGAAATATTTTGAAATATTCCTTGAAATCTAGAAGGCCATGTGCATAGGCTCGGGAAATACCTGAGACGGTCCTAAAATTTTACCTCTGGTTGACCTTGAACTCTTGTGCAGGAAGAACCTGCCAGGCAGGCAGAGGTGTGAATGACTAGAGCATTGAAGGCATGCCTCATCATCAATGCAGAGCCCTACGTGATGGGTGGGAAATTTGTTGGTTCAAGGAATTTAAAGAAAATATCTGCCCAATCAGGAGCTGACCTCAGCAAATGGAGAATCCAACTCCATGGGTA
Source organism: Callospermophilus lateralis (assembly GCF_048772815.1). Classification (NCBI taxonomy): domain Eukaryota; kingdom Metazoa; phylum Chordata; class Mammalia; order Rodentia; family Sciuridae; genus Callospermophilus; species Callospermophilus lateralis. The sequence continues at coordinate 92,689,050 of NC_135307.1, forward strand.
CCCATGACAAAGAATGTATAATTTACAGAATTTATCCAGGAAAGTTACTAAATAGATAATGACAATTAAAATGTTTGAGAATGGGCAGGATGGATAGCCAGAGTGGCCACACTATGTGATACAAGATGTCCAGATTTCAACAAAAACAAAATAAAATCATGATCAGTAAAAAGCAGGAAAATATGGCCCATGCAGAGGGGAAAATTCAATCAATAGAAATAATTTAGCCCTGAAGGAGCTATTATGGTTTGGATATGAGGTGTCCCCCAAATCTCCTGTTATTGCAGGAATATTCAGAGGGGAAATGATGAGATTACCAGCACTCCAACCTAAACAGTCCATCCTAGTTTTAATGGACTGACTGGGTGGTAACTGTAGCTAAGTTGGTGTTAGCTATAGGAAGTGGTCACTGGAGTGTCCCATGGAAAAGGGCATCTTCCCTGCATCCCCTCCCCGCTTTCTCTGTTTCCTAACCCTACCAGAGGCTGAGCAGATTTCCTCTGATGTGACTTTTCCCCCAGTGTGCTGCCTCTTCTTGGGCCCAGAGCAATGAACTAGCTGTCTATGGACTGAGACCTATGAAACAGTGAGCCTCAAATAAACTTTTCCTTCTCCAAGTCATTCTTTTTTTTTTAATAAATAGACAGAATAATTTTATTTTATTTGTTTATTTTATATGTGGTACTGAGGAAAAAACCCAGTGCCTCCCACATGCTTGGCAAATGTGCTACCACTAAGCCACAACTCCAGACCCTCTAAGTCATTCTTTTTGGGTCTTCTGGGCACTTTGACACAAAAGCTTTCTAAAAACAATCCCATATTTTGGACTTCATTGAAAGAGATTTGGAATTAGATATCATAAATATATTTAAGGAACTAATGGAAATTATGACTAAATAATTTTAATTATTATGAGAAAATATATTACCAAATATAAGTATAGAATAAGAAATTATAGAAAGAAAAATGTGAAAGATGAGTTAGATATTGCAAGAGGAATGAAAAAAACTCCATATTGAGGAAATTTGGGGCTGATGGAATAACAACTCTGTGAACATAGGAAAGGTCAATTGAGAATCTACTCTGGGAAAATTATGAAAAAAAAAAAACTGAACCAGAGAAATCTGAGGCAAAGTATCAATCTTGGGTACAATGAAAGATCAAGACAGAGACAACAAAGAGAAAGAGGGAAAAAATGAATATTTAAAGAAATAATGGCCAAAACCTTCCCAAATTTGATGAAAACTTTCAATCAGCACATCCAAAAAGACCAATGAATACCAAGGATTAAAAACTGGAAGAAAATTCTGGCAAGATATATAAGAGTAAAACTGATGAAAGACAAAAAAGACATTATCCTTATTGTAGAAATACAGAGAAACTTATTATGTACAGGATCCTTAAAACTAATGGTTGACTTCTCATGAAAACTAATGGTTGACTTCTCATGGATGTTAAGCAAAGGGATACTATATTCAAAGACTCGAGAGAACAACAACAACAAAAAAATCAACTGGTAATATTGCATCCAGCAAAACCAAACTTCAAAAATGAAAGAGAAATTTACAGATAATCAAAAACTTAATCATTAGTAACAGATAAAATAGAGAAGAAGAAGAGCAAAAATGCTTCCTTTCCACTAACCTGACAATACACTAGTCACTTGCATGCATGTGAAGATGTGAGTAAACAACACAAGGAAAGGGAACCACATAGGTAAGAATAAGAGAGATGATAAATGTATCTTTGTTTCATTCTTTTCTTCTCCTACCTTATTTAAAGGATAAGTTCATGGAGCAATAATTATAATGCTGTGTAGGTAAGGTTATAATGTCAAAAGATGCAATTCTATATCAAAAGTAGCAACATAAATAAAGAGCTATATTGGAGAAAGATTTCATATATACTATTGATATTGTTGAGATTTATCTGAGATAGATTATTTTATTTTTAAGTTAATGTTGTCCTACCCAGAGCAAAAACTGAGAAAAATAATTATATACATACACACATGCATGCACACACACAAACACAGGAAACAGAATATAAAATGTCTATTAGGCACAAAAGAAATAGCAATAAAAGAGTAGAGAAAAAAATTCAAAAGACATATAGAAATAGAAACTTAAAATGTCAGACATAAACTCTACTTTATCTGCAATTATATTAAAGTCAAGTGGTTTATGTTTTAAAGGGAGATATTGTCAGAGTTGATTTTTAAAGGCATTATCTAACACTGTCATATACAAAAGTTACACGTTAGATTCGAAGACAAAAATAGCTTGAAAGTAAAAGCATGAGAAAAGGCATGTCATGCAAACAATCCCAAATCAGAGCCTGAGTGGCCATATTAACAGCAGACTAAATACTCAGGAATGAAGTGGCTACATGAATATCACAAGAAAGTAGAATTGGGACAAATCTTGTTAATAATGATAAGAGTGGACAATTGCAGAGCATTCTGTTATTTCAAAGAGTATATGAAATATTCTATTGAAGCAAGCACATGTTAGGCTAAAAGCCTCAGTAAATTTAAAAGGATGGAAATCATAAAATTATATTTTCTGATCACAGTGGAATGAAATTAGATATTGATAATTGAAAGAAATTGAGGAGTTCACAAATTTGTGCACATTAAATACTCATAATAATTAACCAGTGTGTCAAAGAAGGAAACAAAAGGGAAATGAGAAAGAAACTTTGGGAAGAATATAAAGAAAAATACAGCATTCCAAGACTTATGGAATGCAACTGAAATAATGATCAGAGAGAAATTTATAAACAATAAGTTAAAAAAGAAGAAAGATCTTACATCAATAATCTGAACTTTCATGTTAAAAAACCTACATGAGAAAACTAAACCAAGAGCAAGCAAAAATAAAAAAAATAAAAATATTAGGATAGAAATTTATTAAATATAGAATAGGAATCAATAAATAAACATAAAATGTGACTCCATAAAGAGACTAATGATATTGATGACCTTTAAATAAAGTGAAAAAGAAAAGAAAAAGAAAATTCAAAATAACAAAATCTAGAATGAAATAACAAACATCAAAACCAACCTTACAGAGAAATAACAATTATTATATATGGACACTATGAGCAATAACATACCAACAGATTTAAATATCTTAGATGAAATGAATAAGTTCCTAGAAAAACACAAACTACAAACACTAGCTCAATAAGAAATAAAACACCCAAAATTGACCTAAAACAAAAAGTTGAGTTAATTAAAAAAAAAAAAAAAAAAAAAAAAACTTTCCACAAAGAAAAGTTCAGGGTCAGGTGATTTAACTGATTTATTTTACCAATATTTTTTAAAGAAAGGAATTATTACCTATTGTTTGCCATCCCTAAAGAAAATAATTGAGGAAGAGTTCAGACAGCAACTTAAGAAATAACAGAATATTATCTCTTATGAGAACAGATGCAAAAATCTGAATAAAATATCAGTAAACCAGAAACAGTAACATATAAAAGTCTTATTCTCTGGGAGCAAGTGTGATTTATTCCTGTGATGCGTAATGTTTAACATTCAAATATAAGGTAATAAACTGTACTAATAGAATATTAATGGCAAAAGGACAAAAATTGTATGGTCATCTCAATAGTCATGGAGAGAACACTTGATAACTCAAAATCCTTTTGTAATAAAAGCACTCAAGCAACTAGGATGGATGGAAACCTCAACTGACAGCTAGTGTGTACTCCCTGGTAGAAGGCCACATGCTGTCCACCTAGGATCAAGAACAAACAAGACCACTCCAGGTACTTATATTTCTAGAAAAGGCTCTATCAGGACTATCAGGCAAGGAAATAAAGGTATCCAAATGAGAAGAAGGAAGACAGAGGTAAAAAAATTTTTCATTCAGAAAAGACATGATTTTGTATATAGAAAATCCTAGGAATTACATGTTCAACTATCAGGACAAATAAACAGTTTCAGCAGATTGCAGAATACAAGATCAATCAATAAAAGCTGATGGCTATATACTAACAATAAACTCCAACAATAAAATTAAGAATGTAATTTCATTTTAATGTAATTTTATTTCAATGTAATAGCATTGGAAATGATAAAATACTCAATAATAAGTTTCACAAAAGAAGGGCAAGATTTTAGAGTGAAAATCCTGAAATATTGATAAAAATAATTAAAGATAATCTACATAGATGCAATCAATAATATCCCATGTTCATAAATTAGGATACTTAATATTCTTAGGATGGCAATATTCTGCAAATTGATGTACATATTAAATGCAATCTCTATTACAAACTCAGCTGGAATTTTTTGAGGAAGTTAACAAACTGATCATAAAATTTATATGAAAATAAAAGTGTCCCAGAATAGACAACAGAATCTTGAAAATGAAGAAATACTTTGAGGGCTTATATTTCCCAATCTCAAAATCTATTGTACAGCTGTAGTAATCAAGATTATGTTGTAATGACACAAGAGTGACACACAAACTTTTGGAACAGATTCAAATACTAAAAATACACCTTTACATTTATAGTTGATTGATTTTTGACAAAGGTACTAAGGAAAAGTTTATTTGTAAGTTAATGTTAGTTTCAATAAATATTGCTGGTACCATTGGCTATCGAAGTTACAAAGAATGAAATTGGAGTTTCTACCTCAAACCACATGATTTATACCTAAACACAAGAGACAAAACTATTAAATTCTCAGAAGAAGCATTAATTTAAATCTTTGTTCTCTTGGCTTAGGCAATGGTATCCTATAAGTGACACCCAAAACCCAAAGATATAAAAGAAAGAAAAATGGGATCTCACAAAAAATTAAAATATTTTATGCTTTAAAGGGCAGAAAATATTTGTAAATTGTATATCTGATAAAGAACTTATAACCAGAATATATAATGAGATCTTACAATAAATACTATGTAAAAAAAACTGAACAATAAAAAGACATGTCAATTTAAAAAGTTGACCAAGGATTTTATTACATGTTTCTTCAAAGCATGTGCACAAGTGGTCCTTACCCACATGAAAAGATGTTCAGTATATTTAGTCATTAGGGAAATATATATGAAATCACAATGAGAGACCCCTCTTATGATATAGATAAGGCATAACTTCAGCAGCTGTCCAAATCCCACTCTAATAATCTTTTCCTTTGTTTCTAATTGAGTCTTTTCAGTCTAAAAAAATAAATCAACAGAAGCACAACAATTTGGCTAATTACTAAAGACACCATTTTTATTACCTTCTACTGTAATGATGCTCCCTGTATTTGTGCCTTAGAACTGTCTCAGTATTGTGAAATCAGAACAATTAGAAAAACATTATGGATAGTGACATCAATCTCTGGTGACCTGATATATCTACCTCCTCTGGAGTAGTAGATATGTCAAGTGAAGTTGCCAGTTCCAATATCTGGATCATTTTAAAGACATTAAAGTTTATTGGTTTCCCTTTGCCATATTGCCATTGTTCTCTTGATATTTTGGCCACCGAACTATCGGTTAGTTTATAACTTTGTTCAGACAAGTGTCTTTCTACACAGATAGGCATGGACTGGCAATTTGGTTACTTTTGCAAATGGTTGAGTTCATGAGGTTGATTCTGCTACTTCACAATCAGAAACTTTTTTTTTAACAACTCATCAGTAAACTAATTCATGGCCACTTGTGGTTGAAATATCATGTGGAGGAGAGTTTGATTAGAATACCCAGCAATACTAATGTAATAGCCTTAATGGTATCAGTGAGATTCATCAACAGAGCTTGCTGAGAGGCCATGTTTATCTCTTCTGAACCCAATCATACATGAGGGAATTTTGCTGGGAGAATTTGGCCCATTTCATTTAATTGAATTCCTGGAGATATGTGGCATAACTTATCTGAAAAACCGTGAAGCTCATATCCCACTATTTTTTCTCCTTCAAATACTATATATTTTTAGACATACCCTTAGCTTTCATTGGGAATTCTGGGATTCTTTAAGATTTACAGAAGACATATATAAAGTTTTAAACTGATGCAAAATGAATTGGGGTGGCAGAAAGAATTATGGTACACAAAAGCATTCTAAGGACTAGCATTTGATAAGGAATTAGTTCTCAGGATTTGGGGAAGTTAAAGTTCTGTAGAAATAGAGCTCTTTGAACTATTCATATGTTATGGCTACAATACATCAGTGATTCTAAATCCTCTAGTCACAAGTGTGTTAATGTAATCCATTAATAAACCTTAGCTAGAAATTGTGCTTTATCATTGAACAATTCTGCCTCCACTCTCACCAGTCATGAATGCATTATACTTCAACACCAGGTAGTTAGTTTTTGTTTGTTTGTTTGTTCTGTTTTGTTTTTCAAGATGCTTTATGTGACTGGATGGCTGGTGAACTTTTGGGATTTGGAGATTATCAAAATCCCAAATGTCAGTTCTATCCTTATTAATGTATTGGCCTAGGTATTATTCAATCTGTTAGACTTCAGTGACCTAGCTTCATAACAGAGTACATGTTTAGCCTAAAAAAAGTAATGATTATTTTATGGTTTCAATGAAGTAATGTATGTGGAAGCACTAAGCACAGTGATTCACACACAATGAGGCATAATAGAAATTAATTAAATAGAAGTTTCATACATTCTTCTAACAGTATCTATAAAAGGTCCACTATAGGTCATGAAATCGTCAATAACTGAGTTGATTTTTCACTAGAGGATGTTCCTAAAGGTTTTATGAAGGACTATAATTAATGTGTTAATAGAAGTATCTTACATCAGCATGTATAAAGCCCATGAAGATTTGAGGATCCACTAAAATATTTCAGCTTCCAAACCTATTCTTAATACTAGGTATCTGGGTTTTCTATCCATTTCCTGCATTATGGAATAGCACTACTTTGTGATAAAGATCACTAAAATCTGACCTCACACAATCGAGTCCAGACTCTACCCCTTGCTAACTCTCCCATCTTGGGCAGTTTGCTGATTTGGTGTTGTCATATGTGGGGCAGGGAAATTAACAGAGCTATCTCTTAGGGGTTCTTGGAGGATTAAATGCATTAATCCATGCCAAGCCCAATACATTGTAAGCATTTAATACTTGCTGACTTGTTTTTGTAATCACACAAATTTACTTAGACCTCCATTTCACTTAGCTAGAAAAACAAAGTAAAGCACTAAGAAGCATGATTAAACTTCCTAAAAGGTATTTTAGTTTGACTCATATTTTTGCCTTTGGTAAAGCCTTTAGGTATGATTCTCGCTGTGGGAGTCACTTTTATTTTTCCTTTTTGAAAGCAATAGTTTCTTTTCTTTTTTAACTCACAAAGATTTTCAGACCTCTTCAAAAAATTTCTCACATTTTTAATCAGAAATAGAGTGGGTGGGGAGCATGAATCTTGAACAGGTTAAAAGACAACTAGGTAAAGAACAGAGTCTCTGACAATGGGAACAAAACACTGTAATAGACAACCAGAGTGTCTTCTTTCATTTTTTGACCTTTAATTGAAAGATTGAAGATAAGTAGTTCCTGTGAGAAAGCAAAAGGCTGATTCACTTACCCTGAAGCTTAAAGTAAAAAAGCTTCCTGGAAGCCTTACTATATATTATGAATCACCCTCTTGTCGCTCTAAGAAGTTTGCAGCTAAGTGAAAGCTAGCAATGGATTGATGGTGCTGTGACAGGCACCAGGGCTGGAGGAGGAGGTGAGAGGCCTCTAGATAATACATCTGGGCCTCCCTCTGGCGTTTTATATAAAGCTGATGTTTTTGACCTAAGACATGCCTATCACTCGACATCAGGAATGACTGGTCTTTAAAATCCCCACTATTTTAGAATATACCAATCTGTAGGGGAAGGTTAAAAGTGTGTTTTATTATCAATTTAAATATTCCTTTTGGAATAATTATCCAGAGGGAGAACCCCAAGATATGTCCTAAAGCACTGGTAGTAAGGGAGTCGTTGGAAGTTCCACGATAATCAGAATCTGGATGAGAAACTGTTGAAAAGAGAAAAAGCTGGATTCAAGCCACTATTTGGCATGTCATTTTAACAACTCACAAAATTACATAGTATTTTTTCTATCACTTTTCTTCCACGCAAATCAAACTCATATGTCTCTGTGTACTTACTTACGGTAATTCAGCTATAATTATTACTAATCCGTTATAGATTTTAAATCTTTCACCAAAAGCCCATCCAAATGTGGAGCGGTTAACAGTTACTTCCCTACACAAATTAAGGCACACTTTGTTTTCTCTCTCAGATTTCCATTGAATAATCTGTAAAATATACACCACATTATACAAAGAGACACAAGAACCAAAGAATGCATCCAGTCAAATGAAGAAAAACAAAGATTTGTGCAAATTATATAATAATTTAAAAAATTAGTGTCATATGAGGGTACCAAAAAATTCAATAAGGTCAACATAAGGGAGAGTTAAATTAGCGTGTAGAGTGTCAGAACGCTTCCTGGATCCTGGATAGTATAATACAGACAAAGATAAACAGAGAGAAGAAATAAAGAGGGAGAATTCTAGGCCTGTGGAACTCCAGGTGATTCAGCACAGAGGAAATCAAGTGCAAAGTGGTTTATGGAGAAGTGAGCAGCTCCTTTGCTTTAAAGGCAGGGTTCAAGAACTGCAGTAGGCAATAGCATTTGAAAAAAGTGATTGACTAGGGGCTGATGCTATATTATTTATTATTAACCACGCTCATTACCATTTATGAAGCTTTGAAAGAGAGATCACTTCTCATAATAAAAATTACTTGTGTTATGTTATCAGATTTAGAGTCACATATTTCATCGGATGTGGAAGAGAGTAATCTCAACACTCACTATCAATGATCTCCACTAATTCTATAAATGTAAGCAAGTTCCTTGCTCTCTCTGAACCTCATTTATCTCATTTCTAAAGTGAAAATAATGCCTAATTTGAAGGATTGTGTAAAGTTTGCAGGTAATACCTATAAAATATCTACAAATATGTTGGTAATATTTAGGCATACAGCAGAAATAGTAGTCATAATAAACATTCACTCTGAAGTTTCCTATTTTATAGAATTGTATTAGGTTATGAGTTTGCTTGGGGTCTTTTTTGTTTGTTCGTTTATTTTGGTGTAATTGTCAGGTTTACCAGAATTTAATCTTGAAGGCAGTGAATTACTGGTTTTATGTGCAACTATATCCCCAATAACTACAACTTTTCTTGAGTATAATACTTGATCAATCAATATCCGTTAAATTAATCAACAGATAATAATAATACCCAGTTTATTATTGTGAGTACTAATCACTGTCAAAATAAAACTGTAGGAAGACTAATATGGTTGTTCTATATAGGAAGGGTAATATGAAAAAAAAACTTTTATGGGAACATCAACACAATAAGCTAGATGAAAACTAATGTACAATTGTGAGAATATATGAAATTAGAGAGAGAGATTTAGGAGACATGGTGGATGGGGGAAATGGCAGAATTCAATAACTGATAAGGCTGTCGCACTACAAATTCATGAGGCCATGATGTTTAAGGTTTTGAGCTTCAGCACTTAGAAGGAAATTGATCTGCATTCATCAAAATGGGGATATCACAAAAAAGAGCTGATTGTAAAGGAGGTAAGTCAATTTTATGTATTGTATATGCATTGGTACACTGATCATGTGTTTTCTATGTCAGGCAGCATGGGAAGAGCTTCACATAATAATCACTTAAAAACCCTTCTCAGTCATTATTTGGTGGTGTAATAATTACCTACTTTTTACACAAAAGATGATACTAAGGTATATAATGACTATATAGCACACCTACATCATACATATAGGATGTTAGGATTCTACCCTAGGCTGTCTCAACTCCATAGATTCTAACTGCATGATTGGAGATTGAGCACATCTCTTGGGACAACTGAGAGCACAAGGAATATAAATCATCCAAGAACTCAAGTGAAATGTTTATCATTTCATCATTATAATAGGCTTATCATGTGTCCTGGATGATTTTTATTTTTAAGAAATCTCTTCCAAAGTGTTTCTGGAAATCGTTACCCCATAGAATCCCTTACCAAATAACTTTGTATTTATTTCATTATAATGCTTATTTAATCTTGGCAAAGGGTTGGCAAAATAGGATTGAGTTGATCCCTGGGGTAGATATGGCAAGAGTCCCAGTGGAGAAAGGGACAGAAAAAGGATCCTAAATGACGTTGACCTCTCCCCAAGCTGAAACCATCGATGCTCACCTGATGTTTTACCATCAGTTTTGCAAGTTCTTATTTTCCACATGAATTTCCATTGAAACTATTAGAAATATAATCATCTCAATTCTCAGTGGTCAATTTTCAATCTTAAAATATAAATGGTAAAAATCACTTTTAGGCTGTATTCATTTGATTCATGAGATGAACTTTAGCGAATGTCCTTGAGCATCTCCCTTCTGCCTTCCATTATTCAAACAAGCAACACATTATCATCCTAGTGAAGTTTATAACTTTAGCAATATTTCTGATTCATTAAGACCTCTTTGCTGACTTCTTAGCTAGTATATTATAAACAAATGTCTTATTATAAATTCACTTTTAGGAGCTGTTTAGATACCTGATTGCACCACAAGGTTCAGGCCAATATGTCACCTAACAAGTTGATGGTAAGGTCATTCTGGGGGTCTGATGACGCAAGTAAGAGTGTATACTTGATTTTAACCAGACAGGAAGTATCTCTGTGTGCCATAGTTTATATTAAAGTAGAATAAGAAAAGAAAAGAAAGAAATTTGATTTTCTAACAATTTTTCAGTGAGCGGACATTAAATATAAAACTGTGGGCCAAGTGTCTAAAATACATGTTAATTCAATGGCTCAATTAGGAAACTCTCATTCTAACATGTTCATTAAGCTTAAATACGAGTTAGTTGACAATTCAAAAGTTGCTTTTATCTAGTTTCGTGAAATTCTGCCTTTCTCTATCTCTCATGATGTTTTTAGTTACTAGAAGGGGAACCAAGGGCATTTGTCTTCAACTCTGTGTCCTTCACAGTCTTCAGCACAGATCCAAGCTCCTGACATTCCTTTATGAGTGTTTATTAAATTGAATGGAAGTTGAGATTCTGAAATCACTTAAATCAGGGAGCAGAGAAGTTATGTTTAAAACATATCCTGTGATATGAGCTTATATGAGGCATCTAGTTATTCAGAAATACTTGACTCTGGTGGAAAGCAATGTTGAAGTAATTTGGTGGTCATACAATATTCCCCTGTTCCCTAATTCAGGACTTGCACATTGCTGGCAGAGAGAAAAATGTCAGTATGCAGCACAGGTGTGGGACAGGGTGCACACATATGAAGAGCTCTGGTGAGGATAATCAGGATTCATTTCTCAGGTCATCTTTACCATTTGCTTTTTTCACTAGAAACCTACCAAACACCCAGCCTTAGAAATGTAGCAATATAGACCTTGATCTGGAATCTGCTAAAAAGTTTCTTTTCTAGGAACTTTTTAATTACTGTAATAATTACAGAAGCAGTTTCTTCAAATAGTGTCAAGGATACAGAACATACAGGAAGATCCCTTACAGTGATCGATTTCTTGATCCCAGATAACACCAGGTCCCTTTGTACATTTGAGTGTCTTCCTTGACTGACACCCTGGGAAATTTCCCCCTGACCCTTTAACCAGCTCACTACTTCCCCTTGAATGGAAAGCCTATTGACAGTCTGAGTCTGGAATTTATGCTTGGGGGAGGCATAAGAGGGTTCAGGGACTAGTTTGCTCTCACTCTAGCAGCCTCAGTTATTGGAGGGAGGTACTTTCCTTGGGATTAATTTGGTTTATATTACAATGAATGCAGCTGATAAGTGAGAATCTTTTAAACCTTTTCTAGCCTAGTGAAATTTCTGGAAAATGAAAATGGAAATAAAAAGACTTTCTAAGTCTCATCTTTGAAAAGCAATTTTTGTTGTTGTTGTTGTTGTTGTTATTAAGGAGCCGTGCTGCTAAGCAGAACTGACATTCTAAATGGGTGGTAGCAGTACTAGTCAATGAAATAAAAAAAAAGATAAAATCTCTACTTGGACTCCATTAATTTGGAATGTACTGTAGTATTGAAGCAGACTGGACATAAGTCTCTTAGAAGAGGCTTACTACTCCAAAATGTGACAAGATACAAGATGTTATCATAGATGGCTCCTACCAATTTAGGTTCTTTTTCAATTGTCTCAAACAAAAACATTGGCTAACAATAAAAACTTGAAATGAAAGTAATGAGTGGTATTTAATGACTTAAACATTAAAATGTCAGAATGTTCTCCAAGAATATCTTAATATTTTTGTTTATGCAAATATTCATGTAAGTACTGGTTATTTTTAAAGGTATATCACAGAGAAGGGGCTTGTACCAGCAACTTGGAGAGGAGGTACTTGGTTCCAATCTGCTAAAAAAAAGGACTGGTTTTTATCAAACATTTAATATGTGCCAGCACTGTAGGTATATTATCAAATTTAATTATCACAACAAACACAGGGGCTGAAGACTTCCTTATTATGTTTTACTGACTGAGATATCATATCTTAAAAAGTCAAAAGCAGTGTGCCCATGGCCAAATGGATCAGACTGTGGCTGAGAAAGCCTCAAGCCAGGTCTGTCTACTAATTCATATGCTTTTAACCCACACTGTGTTTCTCTATTTCCATGTACACGCTGGACCACACCAGCATGAGACAGTAAAAAAAAAAATTAAACAAAGAATTTCTGTATAATGTTCATACTCATATATGGCCTGACTATGTATTGGTCAGACTTTTAAAAACTGCTCTTCTGATTAAATAGAAGAAATTTATTCATGTATAGGTGGCAGGTTATAAAACATTGAACTTAGAAGGATATTGGTATGGTAAATTGAAGGATGACTTTGTTAAAGTGGGCAGTGTAAGAAGGCAGGGTCAATTTTAGTGGTTAGGAAAATAAGAAGCAAAGGTTCAATTTAACATCATTAGCTTTCCTAAGACCCACATCACCACTTTGGTCATTCCTTAGTCTGATGCACTGAAAACATTGGGGACTACATTCCAAAAGTAGTTACAGAAAAATCCTAAAAGTTTGTTATTATTTCAGAATCCAAAACGTTTTTCATTACCTTCTTTACAAAAGTCAGACAGAACAGGTTACTCTATATTGTTTTGTCTTTATTTAAGTATGATTTTATTTTGTTAATTGATCAAGTTACAAAATAGCTTTGATGATAAAAGAAGTAAATCAAAGTGTGTTTCTTTAAAATAGTGTAACTTCAGAGAGTCATTCATTCATACTTTTATTCCTTCCAATAATTATTAAGTAGATGAACTTCTAAGTTGCTCCTAAGTTGTCTGACTCTAAATTTCTTTGGCGTAGCTCACCACTGTTGAACCACATGTTAAAAGCCCATGTAGGCTTTCTCCAGAGAGCATGGGCTGTCAATAATTCATGGATTAAAGTCTACCCATAGATTTTAATTGGATCAATTATTCATGGATTAAAGTCTGCTTGTAGACTGATTGGATAGACTGCAGGATATCAATGATCTAAGTAGTATATATTAATGCATTAAAAGAAAATTCAATTTTAGTCTAGAATCATTTTTACACTTTTTTAAAAATTTAAGACCTGCTCATAATCAGGGGAAATGTTGACTCAGTCTTTTGCCTCATTGCCTCCTCACACCTTTAAAGAAGTGAAAACTGAAAAAAGGGGAAGACAGGACTGATGGAAACAATAGCCTGAACTTATTTATCACTGGCCAATGAAAGACAGAGAGAGAGGAGTGCATAACAAACCTACATCCACTTTCAAGAAAATTCAGGGCTGGATGGTATTTAATCCTTAGCATTAGTCATTTATCAAGCTGAGTAATGAATATTTGGAAACCTAAACCTAGAACACTGCTAGAAAATAAAAGCCAACAAAGTGGGAAAGAACATTGTGATACCCACATATGCAAAGAGAAGTTACCCAGGACCATTCTTTCATCAAATGTATATTTGTGACTAGATGCCCAACAACAAGGTACTGAATAAAGACACAGGAAACAAGAATAAAGCAGGGGCTCTGCTTTAGTGGAATTGAAATCTACCTGAGGGAATCAAATATATAAAACCATAACCAAATTAAGTGAGTAGTCATCCCTCAGTGTTCAGGAGAGATTGACTCCAGAATCCCCACAGATACCAGGTATCTGTAGCACCTAAATACCTGGTCTAAAATGGCATAGTATTTGTCTATAATATATATATTATAGACAAATATGTATATATATATATATATATATATACATCCTCCCACATATTTTAATTCATCTCTAGATTCCTTACTATACCTAATATAATTTTAATGTACATTAACAGTTGTTAAACTGTACTGTTTAGGTAATAATGGCAAGAAAAAAATATCTGTACATGTTCAGTATAGATGCATTTTCTTCCAAATATTTGTGTGGTTGCTTGAATCAGCACATGGAGACAGAGGGCTGAACATGTCTGTTATGGACCAAATTGTGCTCTACAGAATAAATATGCTGAAGTTATGAACTCAAATGTGACTGTACTTGTTAACAGGATTTCTGAGAAGTAATTAGTGTTAAACAAGGCTGTAAATGAAGGGCTCTAATCCAATAGAATTGATGAATTTATAAGAAGAGTCAACCTCTTCATAGACACCAAGGAAAGGCCATATGAGCACAGGGAGAGAAGAAGGCTATTTGTATACCACTAGGAGCTGATTTGGTCAGCACCTTCATCTTGGACTTCTTAGTCTCCAGAATTATGAGAAATAAACTTCTATTTGCAAGCTACTCAGTCTGGTATTTTTTTATGACAGCCCAAGCAGGCTATTTATACTATATAAAGCAGAAAATAATATTCAACTTAAGTAAATGCTGTAGATAATTCAAAAAGAACCATTACTGGGGCAGTCAGAAAAGCCCTTTTTGAGAAAGTATATCTTGAACACGTATGTTTCAAGAGGCAAGGAAAAGATTTGGGAAATATAAGTCGGGCAGTGAGCACACAAGAACAGAGAGCTGGGTGGACCATGGGTGCTCTGAGCACAGCCCACTGAAGGAAAGTTTAACACAGAGGAAATGAGGGAGACAAAGTCATAGGAGTAGATTTGGCCTAGACTATGGGATTCTTCCACAGCAAGCTAAGGAGTCCATGTAGAGCAGGGAAACAAACTACACTTTGGGGAATATATATGGAGAGCTGTGTGTTGAAGGATAGTAGAAGGAATGGATATGAAGCAAGGAGAACAATTTGAATGTTCTGCTTTTTTTCTAATCAGGAAATGATAAGAGCCTTACCTGTGATGGTGACAGAGGTTTTGTGATCTCATAAATTAGGAAAGAATAAATAAAATTATTAGATTTCATGGCACTGAATTCTGAGGGCTAAGCAGGTTCCCAGCTGAAGGGGAGGTTTGGAAAATAGCAATTATTCAGGCTCAGCCTGGAGAGTTCTGAAGGAAAGCACAGGCCACACACAAAGTAGACTTCGTAGTTTATCATTGCATGGTGATTTCCATACTGAAACTTCAGATAGCTCCAGTGAACATTCATGACTCACAATTATGTTTTCTTAGACAGGTGTGTGTCTTAACTGGCACTGTAGTGTTTTTCCAGGGCTTTGCTGAATGCTGCAATTCTTCCTCCAAAAATAAATTCCTAACCCAATAACATTCTGCCATTGCCAACCTAGCAGTCCAATATTCTTCTGCTTTCTTTCTGAGTCCCATTTTCAAAGAGTTAGGAGAGTTAAGTCATTCCAGAAATTTCTGCACCATGTCACCCTTCTCTTCTGTACAATGTCTCCCTGCCTTTGTTCAGATTTCCCCCTCAGTGGTATGGAGTATGGCAAAAACTAACCTTCTGAGCTTCCCTCACCTAACCTCGCCCTGTTTACAACTTTCTCTACTATTACAAAGGTTTATTTTTATAAATAAATCATGATGTTTCTCTATTTAATATCAGTTCT
Source organism: Callospermophilus lateralis (assembly GCF_048772815.1). Lineage (NCBI taxonomy): Eukaryota > Metazoa > Chordata > Mammalia > Rodentia > Sciuridae > Callospermophilus > Callospermophilus lateralis. The sequence goes on from NC_135307.1 coordinate 92,705,031, forward strand.
CAACTCTTCATTGTTTGCAAAGTAAGTCCAAACGTTTTAGCATGACCCTGTTCAAATCTGAGTTGATTATCTTCAGGGTCCCCTTCCTTCTCAACATTCCTCGAAGTGCACACTTTACCAGTACTGGAATGAAAAGATTTCTAAATCTAGGAATGTATGTTATTTAGATGAATTTTGCCATCTCAGAATTCAGATGTTGAAGTCCAATCCTAATATTTCTGAACATGACTGTATTTGGAAAAAGGGTCTTTAAAAGAAGCATTAATTTAAAATAGGGACATTAAAGGTGAGCTCTCATTAGGAGAAGAAATAAGGATGCAAACATGTACAGACAGAAGATCATGTGAAGACATAGGGAGAAGATGTCCCTCTACAAACCAAGAAGCTTGGTCTTAAGAAAAATGTACCCCGTCAGCATCTTGATTTTGAACTCCTAGACTTCTGAATTGTGTGAAAATAAATTCTTGTCATTTAGTCACTCAGTCTGTAATACTTTGCTATGGCAGTTAAGTGCTTGCTATAGTCCAAATATTAATGTCTCCCTCAAAATCCATATATTGAAATCCTCACCATGAACATGGTGGTAGTAGGAGGTGAGGCCTTTTAGAGTTGAATCGGTCATGGCAGTGGAGCTCTGTGAATGGAATTAGTGCCCTAATTAACCAGGAAAGTGATTCCTCTCCCTCTGTGAATTCTAGAAGACGCCATGTACAATTCAGAAAGCAGTCCTCACCAGGTACCAAATACACTAGAGCCGAATCTTGGAATTTCTAACCTCCAAAACTGTGAGAAAGAAATTTCTATTGTTTATAAGCTACCAGTTTATACTATATAAAGCAGAAAATAATATTCAACTTAAGTAAGACTTAAGACAATATAAGGCAATAATCATTTGCTATTCTCCTCCCCACACCTAGAAGACATTCCTTGGGTCCCTGATAAGACCCCATTCACCCTTCATGACTTAGCCTGATTTCATCTGAGAAATCCCCTCATCTTATCCTCTAAATTCTTCCATTCCCCTCATATAGCATGTATCACATCAAGTCTTAATTATCTGCAAAAATGGCTTCAATTCAATTTGCAGATTGAATTCAAGATTTTTCTATAGACATCTCCAGCTATAACAATTCCAGAACTGGGCCAAGGTACTTGCTTGGATTTTATGTTTCTATTAAATGGAAATACCTGGTAATAACCTACACTCTTCGTCTCAGATTTTTTCCTTTTTTTTTTCTAGTTGATATTCAAGTGGAATACAGTTCTCAGTATTCAACTGCTAATCTGTTAATGCTAGATAAGAGGTAGAAATTAAAGTAGCAAGGTGTTTTCACAAAATTTAAATGTTAAAATTCTCCTGACTGAAGTTTAACAAGAGGATGGGGGATAAATTCCCAGGACAAAGAAAAAAACACTTTATAGTGATTGAATTAATTAATCTCAGATGATGATTCATATCTTTACTCACTTCAAATCAATATCATTAAAAAGAAAAAGCAATAGTTAATTGATGGCAGATTTGGCACATGCTTTCTGCCAAGTGTCAGGCAGTACATGTTTCCAGTTTTGTGGGGGGACATTTCTCTGCTGCAGGTACTCAAATGTGCCATTATAGCAAAAAAACAACCAAAGGAAATATGTAAATAAGTATGCCAATAAAACTTTATTTACAAAACCAGATGGCTGAAAGGAGTTAGTCTGCAAGTCAGGTTTGCTGACTTCTAATAGAGATAATTGGGAAAAAAAATGTGAATGGAATTTCCTTTTACTTGAAAGAGGGCTTTGAAAACAAGCCTAGAAAATTTAGATTATCTGTAGCCAAAGAAACCTTAACCATAAACTGAATATTAACCTATATAAGTATTTAAAATTGTCAATGGGAATTTCATAGAGTACTTCTACTAAAGAACAGTGAGTTATCATAAACTTAAGTCTTAGTATAATTTCTATTAATGAAAGTTCAGGAAGAGTAATGAAAAATAAATAAACAAACAAATAAAAGTAAGCTTGATGAAAGCAATATGCTGATGAAAAAATACCTTTTTAATCATGGGATTTTTCACCAGAGAATTCTTCTATATTTTTAAATTTTTTGCTATCATTTATGACTCCAAATAATGGACCCCGAATTCTAATCCTTTATACAACATTTCCCACCTACTTTCTCACAGTATAGAATTATAGTTTCAACTCTAGTAAAAGACCCTACTACGATGTCTTGAAAAATTCCAACCCACCCCTCTTGCTTTTTATTAAATTTGTTTTAGGTTGTAATGTAACAGGCCAAGGATATCAAGTTATAAGCCATCTCACAAGTAGAATTCCTAAGAAGTTTTCTGGGTAATGATATAAAACCCAAAGAGGCTGAACGGGCCTTTGGACAAGCTGTTTAAAGCCGCTACATTGCCTGCTGCTCACTTATTTCTCCTTCCATTCCAGGGACACACTGAGATGCCTCAAGCAGCAATAGCCATCTTGCAACAATAGGAATGAAAAATATCAGCTTTGGATGGCAGAGCAGGAAGCCCGGATGAATCTGGGTCTAAATGACACCCTGGAGCAGCAGTACCTGACACAAGCTGCTTAAATCTGGACTCTTTATTATGTTAATAAATAAATAAATAAATAAATAAATAAAAGCCAGTGATAATTGGACTCTTGACTATTCATGACTATATTCCAAAATGATGAGTAGAAAATCCATATGTGGGGTAAAAATGTATTCGTTTTCTGTGTTGCTGTGGCTATAAAATTGGGGGCTTAAAACAACACAAGCTTGTTATTTTGCAGTTCTGTAGGTGAGAAGTGTGACACAGGTCTCACAGGGCTAACATCAAGGAGTCAGAAGGGCTATATTCCCCTGGAGGAGAGGCTATTGCTTTCTCCTTGGATCATGGCCCTTCCTCCATTTCAGAACCATCTTTCTGAGCTACATCCCTCCCTGACTTCAGAGAGAAAAGATTCTCTGCTTTTAAGGACTCATGGGATTCAAATTGGACCAGGTTATTCTTCCTCTAGCCAGGTCCTTAATTTAATCACATGCCTACAGTTCCTTTTGTCATGTAAAGTCATAGGTTCTTGAGATTAAGATGTGGACATAATTGAGTGGCCATTTTTCTGCCTACCTCCACAACATAAAGAAAACTATATATTTTGTGAACTTTGTTGTCTGGTGTAGCTCAAGTTTCTTCTACAGTGTCATGCAAATAGTGGAAGGACACTGAAAAAAAAGAAGCTATTCTACCAGATATAGAATGCATTATACCAATTTTGTATATTTTATATTAAAGTAATAATACCATATCAGCAATAATCTACCTTTCCAGGGTGGATAATGAGCCTGAACTTCCCTTAAATTGGGAAAGCTAAAAATTGAATTAGGCAGAAATAATGAAAAATTTCTATTATTCACACATGGGTTGCTACAATTTTTCAGCAGGACAGATTATAAAGGTAGAAAATTTTATAGAACAAATGACTGATTCTCAGGAAAAGTAGTTTTAGAAATCAGAACACAAAATTTTATACAAAAAAAACTTATGTAACCAGAAATATTTAAAAATCTTTTAATATTTATAACGGAGTTTTCACATTAATCATCCCACATAATTCTGCATTTTATCCAGCATTAAGGCAAACATTCAAACAGCATTTTTTATTACTCTCTTCTATTTGATCTTCTAGATCTGGAAAACCACCAAGTTCCTTTTGCAGATGTTTCTTTTGGCCTCCATGTCCTGCCATCCCCCTGTCAAGCAGTCAGACATGGGTCTTTATAATCTAGAGTTTCCGTTATCTAGTTTACTTGATTCTAATCTATCTCTCCCACAGCATATACCACGTGCTTCTCACAGGAAGAACTTTAAGAACATGTAACTGTGTGAGTATTCTAGATTTGAAATGGATATATTCATTTAAGGGAAGCCTGTGGTCATTCTCTCTTTGGTTTATCATTTTCTGTGGCATTTAATGCTCATTTGCAAGGTTCACCATCCTACTTTCAGATTGTTTGGTAAAAAGCCCTTTCCTATTTTCATTTAACTTCCTGTTTTTACCTGTAAAGCTATATGCATTAAATTAAGATTCTCTTCAATATAATATATTTTCAAATATTTTCCAATAGTTATATCTCTTCTAAATAATATTTTGTCTCAGTCAAGCACCTGTTTCTCTAACCCTTCTTCATGGCAACTACAAACTCAACATCTTCCTGACATAGTTCAGCAATGATACACTGAGAAATATATTGCATGAGTTAAATCAAGAGTTCCCTGGACAATGTAGTGTAAGGGAGCAGGTGGGTATGGGCTTATTTTTTATATTGTCTGTGACTATTGTGGGTTTGTGGCTTGTTTGTCATATTTTCTTCAATAAATTTTCATGTGACTTACTCTAAAATATAGTCTTCTCACACTAATAATTTATAATTTGTATTTTAAGTACTATTTCTTCTTATAATACCTGTTCATTTTTGAAAATGAAAACAAGGAGAAAAAAATAGACAGTTTGATCCCATTACTCAAAGAACCATTAACCACTTGGGAAAATCATGTTTTCTATTTTAGTAAGAGTAAATCAAATAATTTGGGTCATTCTTTCCACCAAGGATAATAAGGATGAACACATTATAGATGGGTAGATAGATAGATGAAGATACAGAGATATACTTGTTTACTCGTAAGATGAATAATATTTTACTGGGACCATATCCAAGAGAAGATAGAAATTCAGTTTTATCAGCACTGGGGTAACTTATTTGCTGGTGGTGTTTGACATGCTGAAAATCTGTAAAAAGTAGTCATGACATACTTCAGCAGGGGAAAAAAAAATCTTTGATGTCCAGGGTTTAAAGTTCTGGCAATCCCAACACTTTGGGTTGAGACTCTAAGGACTACCCCCTAGAGAAAGCATGAATTGGAAATGGAACTAAACTGACTTTTACCAAGACCATAAAAACAACAAAATAAACAAAAATATTTTTCAAGTATCATGAATTCATGAGAATTGATTAAAGTAATTTCAGATTGTGACTGTGCCCAGATACATAGCAGGATGAAATATAAGTCTTTTCTGAAGCAGTATCCTAATCTTTAAATTATTTCTACATGTAAATTTTCAAATGTTATATGTTTTGTGCAATCAAGATGAGTAAGCTTACTATCTGCATGAATGAAAACTAAAAGAAAGAACAGACAGACATGATTAGGGCTCTCAATGTTGGAATCACATATTTTATTATAATAAATAAGTTAAAGATATTGAAAGAGAATTTGTAAGAATACACAAGAGATTAGATTTAAAAGAAAAAAATTCTAGAAAAATATCATATACAGAATTAATATCTAATGAGGTAATTTAACAATTTCTCTGAAAATTATAAAAAGCAAAAACTACTAATGAAATATTAAACTATCAAAACAACAATTATAACACAGTATAATAAATTGTACCATGTAGCAAGTGTACCATATTACCAGTAGGCCATATACAAGACTGATTTAACATTTGATAATCAATGTAATTCATCCCCTTAAAAAAGAAAACTATGTTTTTTTTCACTTCAGACAGAAAATCCACAGGATACATTTCAATACCTGCTTATTCTAAAAATTCTCTGCAAACAAGAAACATAAGGAGATTTCCTGAAACAGATAAAAAGATCTACCAAAAAAGCTTACATTTAACACAAGGTGGAGTAGCCCCATTCTTCCTAGTCTCTGCTTCTTAACAACTAAATGTCCTGTACATATCACAACAAAGCATGTGAAAGGTACGAAGAAGGCTATAAACTCTCTAGAGACTTACAAATCCCAAAGAAATGAACTCTCTTGCCTCATTGTTGGATCCATATATTGTAAGGTTTTGCATAGGTCTCTAACCCAAAACCAGCAACAGGCATAGCCCCAAAAGTGAAACTCAAAGAAAAGTCTGTTACCCATAGCTGAAGGACCAGAAAAGACAATGTGGCCTACCAATAAAATACTTTTTTGGTAGCAGCCCTTCCACTCCAGTCAAACACAAACACAAAAACTGCACAGTTCCCTGCAAGAATTGAGTTGAGCAAGTAGCTGATCTTCCAGCCAACCCCATCCATCACCATCCAGAATCAGTTAGGGACTCTTCAATCCTCCCAACTGGCATGTACGGGAGCTCCCATCTTCCACCTGGCCAAAGCTGGCAGCACTCCACTTCCCTGATCTAGAGGTATTGGCAGACCAAGTGGGGAGTTTATCTTCTCTTCTCCATAAGCAGAAAGCAGATGATGATTCCTTGATCCCTGAGCTGGAAGTAGGTTGTGCTGCAACTACATCATCAGGGTAGTGTCTGTCGGTTCCAATGACCAGCTGAGCATCTATCCCTTCTCCAGCAGCAGTGAGACTGCTCAAGGCACTGTGAGACAGTGCGGTCAATACTCTGTTTCTCCCACCTCAGGTGTTACTAGAGCCCGGGGGACAGCTGTACTTTTATGTCCAGCCAGTAGTGATGAGACTAAATAAGGCAGGACAAAGCAGGGCTAATTGGCACTATGATCACCATCTCCTGATGTCAGTGGAGGCTAGTGGGGAAACTGAACCTGCCCAAACTGTTATCAAAGAGCCACAATGAAGCAGGGGGGGATAAGGAGGGCGGTTGTCAGTCTGCTGTTTCTGCCCCTCTCTTTTGATGTCAGTGAGTCCCCCTGGGAGGTCACAAGGAGGTGATCAGGTTTCACCTAAAAGATGTTAATAAGGCAAAAGGAGAACTGAGTCTGTCGGCAAGAAGTCAGTGTGAACCAGCACTCCATCTTGGTTAGGGTGGTGTAGGTAGGGCCCACCTGAAACAGAACAGACACCCTCAACCGCCCAGAGATACACCTCAACACAGGGACTTCCTGCTAAAGAAAGAGTAAGTAGTACCCAAGGTCTCATAATATAAAGTCCAAAGTGTCTCTAGTACAATGAAAACTAAATCATTTTAATAAACAGGAAAATCAGAACTTAAATGAAAAAAGACATCACTAAGGCAAACCACATGCTGGAATTATCTGTAGACATAAAGCATCCATAATAAAAATACTTTAACAAATTATCTTAAAGCCAAATCCAAAATATCAGCAAATAACAACGGGAGTTATAAACAGGAACCTACAGGAATTATTAAACAAAAAAAAAATAAAAAAAACTACTGAAATTTAAAAATATAGGAGCTCAGGGATAAAATGTTGACAGCAAAAGTTAGAATCAGTCAGAATGAGTTGGATGACAGACTGAAAGAATTTAGTCAATCTGTAATTAGCAAGGATGGTGGAATGTGATAGACATCATTATCCAAAGTACATGTATGAGATACAAATTGGGTGTCATCAAATTTTATATACAATCAGGGATATGAAAAAATGTGGTATATATGTGTAATAAGAATTATAATGCAAAAACACCCCACAAAGTACATTAAAAAGAGATGAATTGGCATGAACATACTTTATATACAAAGATATGAAAATTGTGCTCTGTATATGTAATAAGAATTGTAATGCATTCTGCTATCATGTATTTAAAAAAAAATAAAATCAATTAAATAGAGATCCAACATGGCGGCGGGCGGGGAGGCAGTGCTTTCAGTACCTCCTCAATAACGGGGTCAGAGAGACGCATTAATACGCTTAGATTATACCTGCTGAGAAACTTCTAGCAAAATTCCACTGAAGTGAGACCAGCCGGGAAGTAGTAGGATTTTTGGAGGTGACAGTTTGCCCCAGATGAGTGAATCTCCGCCACGCGGCGCGGAGGTCCAGACCCGCCAGCCGCCCGTGCGGCCCCAGCTCAGGGGCCAGCAGCCACCCGCCCGCAGGGCTCAGCGACCAGCCTCTGAGGCGCGGCTCAGCAGGAGTGGCGCAGGGACCCTAGGAAGAGGTCTCTAGCCAAGCCTTCATGAAATAGTGAACCGGGAACCAAAACCAACCGAAATTTGGTCAGACCAGAGACAGGCCAGTCCCACCCCTCCCTACGGACACTCCGGCAAGGCGCCTGGGGCCCACCATAGCAGAGAGATGACGTCACCGTAGTTCGACGAAATTCTTTTCCAGCAGAATCCACTTTAGCAGGTGTATGACTCCCACCCCCACCAGATACAAACAGCCGGGAAACCTCAAAAATCTCTCCGGGGACATGACTGTAGGGGCCGAGGAACTCCCGACCCCCAACTCCCCCTACCGCCAGAGGCGTGGGCGTGACTGTAGGGGTGGAGGGAAGCACTCCCGACCCCCAACTCCTCCTACAGCCAGCGGAGTGGACATGACGGTAGGGGCCGAGGGAAACACAGGGGATTCCCGATCCCCAACTCCCCTTACCACCAGCGGCGACACCCAAGGTCTTAGCCACCAGTTTCTGGGGGCATGCCCACCAAAGGGGTCCAGAAAAATTAAACTGTTGGTTCCCAGATCACTGCTCCACAGCACTGGGGCTTAGATGAATGACAGAGAGAGTGCTCAGTCGTTCGGGAAATAGGGCACGCGGTGGGGCTGCAAGTGAAACCAGATCCTTGGGGAACCACCTCCAGTGAGCAGGACCTGGCTGGCTGGCAAGAGGAAGGGGGCGAGGGGGAGAGGGGCCAGAGAAGTGAAACGGCACTGGACTAACAGGATTGAGAGACTCCCAGGAGCTGCCCTACAGGAATAGCTGTCAGCACTTAGAGGGCAGAAGCTCAGCTTGGAGGGCACAGCTCCACCTACTGGAAGAGAAGAAAATGGATCTCTAAGACTTTATTTTTTCTCTCTCTCTTTTTTCTTTTCTCCCCTTTTGCTTCTTTCTTTCTTTCCCATTTCAAGTTTTATTGTTCCTTCCATTTTCCTCTAATCTATCTATCTCTCTCTCCTTCTTTCTTTTTAAGAGCACCTTCCTTCCCCTACCCCCCAACTTTCATCCCAAGCATTACGTCTTCCATTACGTGTAATTGTCTAAATGCAAATAGGTGAATGTTTCGAGGCTGTCTATAGGGCTTCTAAAGACCTAGCTACTACCAAACACCCTGATCCAATCGCCTGTTAATATCTCCCTTCAGTAGAGCAATCTTCCAAAGTAGCCAAGACACACTAACCCTCATACCATCATAGCACCTAACCTAAACATAAAGTCCTAAGAACAAACAACAAATCACTATATGCATACAGAATCCGGAAGCCTTTTATGAATTGAATGAATCAGCTTTAAAGAACAATAAATTCCAACATGTCTAGGCATAGTCTCCCACCACAAAGGAGAGACCACAGTGATATACAAAACCAAAACAAATTTATAGGAGAAAACAGAAACACAGCAGTTAAACAGAGTTGGAAAGTAACGTGAACAACATGAAAAAACAAGGGAAAAAAGGATTACAAACAATGCAGGACAACTTAAATCTACAGGAGAACCTACAGGCATCAGAAAAATAGACAGAGAAAGAACTCAAGGCATACCTGACTCAGATGGAATGGAATCTTAAAGAAGTCATGAGACAGCAAGTCAAAACAATGAAAGAATACTTTGAAAACGAATTGCATAAGCAAATTCAAATTGCAAAGAAGGAACTCTACCAGGAGATAGAGATCTTAAAAAAAATCAAACAGTAACCCTAGAAATGCAGGAAATCATAAACCAAATTAGAAACTCAAACAAGAATATTACAAATAGACTAGATCAAATAGAAGTCAGAACATCAGATAATGAAGACAAAGTTTACCAACTCAAAAAGAATATAGTCAACGCAGAAAAGATGTTAAAAAATCATGAGCAATCCATGCAAGAAATATGGGATGTCATAAAAATAGCAAACTTGAGAGTCATTGGGATAGAAGGTATAGAGGTTCAAACAAAAGGAATGAACAATCTGTTGAATGAAATAATCTTAGAAAACTTCCCAGATATGAAAGATGGAATGGATTGCCAAATCCTGGAAGCCTACAGGACCCCAAACATACAAAACCGTAATAGACCAACTCCAAGACACATAATTATGAAGATATCCAACATACAGAACAAGGAGAGAATATTAAAAGCTACGAGAGAAAGGAAGCAGATTATATTCAGGGGTAAACCAATTAGGTTAATGGCTGATTTTTTCATCACAGACTTTGAAAGCAAGAAGAACCTGGAACAACGTATTTCAAATGCTGAAAAATAATGGATTCCAACCAAGAATACTGTTTCTGGCAAAATTAAGCTTCAGATTTGACAATGAAATTAAAATACTTCACGATAAACAAAAGTTAAAAGAATTCACAGCCAGAAAACCAGCACTGCATGGCATTTTGAGCAAAATACTACAAGAAGATGAATTGAAAAATAGCACCCAAAACTAACAGTGGGAGGTATCTCAGTAAAGGGGGAGAAAAATAACCAAAGAGGAAAAACTAGCCAAACTCAAATAAATAAATAAGTAAACATGACTGGAAGTAAAAACCATATTTCAATAGTAACCTTAAATGTTAATGGCTTAAATTCACCAATCAAGAGACATAGGCTAGTAACCTGGATTTAAAAAAAAACATATCCAACAATATGCTGCCTTCAGGAGATTCATATGATAGGAAAAGACATACACAGGCTGAAGGTGAAAGGTTGGGAAAAATCATACCACTCACATGGCCCTCGGAAGCAAGCAGGAGTGGCCATACTCATATGGAATAAAATCAACTTCAAACCTAAGTTAATCAAAAGGGATAAAGAAGGACACTATATACAGTTAAAAGGAACCATACACCAACAAGACATAACAATTATCAATATGTATGCACCAAACAATGGTGCTGCAACGTTCATAAAACAAACTCTCCTCAAGTTCAAGGGTCTAATAGACCACAACACAATAATTATGGGTGACTTCAACACATCGCTCTCTCCATTAGACAGATGCTTCAGACAAAAGCTGAATAAAGAAACTATAGAACTCAATAACACAATCAATAACCTAGACTTAACTGACATATATAGAATATATCAACCATCATCAAGTGGATACACATTCTTCTCAGCAGCACATGGATCCTACTCAAAGATAGACCATTTATTTTGCCATAGGGCAACTCTTAGTAAATATAAAGGTGTGGAGATAATACCATGCACCTTATCTGATCATAATGGAATGAAACTGGAAATCAATGATAAAAGAAGGAAGGAAAAATCCTGCATCACCTGGAAAATGAACAATATGTTACTGAATGATCAATGGGTTACAGAAGACATAAAGGTGGAAATCAAAAAATTCTTAATGATAAATGACAATACAGACACAACATAACAGAATTTATGGGACACAATGAAAGCACTTTTAAGAGGGAAATTCATTTCCTGGAGTTCTTTCCTCAAAAAAAGAAAAAAAAAAACAAGAAATAAATGAACTCACAATTCATCTCAAAACCCTAGAAAAGGAAGAGCAAAACAACAGCAAATGTAGTAGAAGACAAGAAAAAATTAAAATCAGACTGGAAATCAACAAAATTGAAACAAAAAAAAACCATTGAAAAAACTGATAAAACTAAAATTTGGTTCTTCAAAAAAATAAATAAGATCGACAGACCCTTAGCCATGCTAACGAAGAGAAGAAGAGAGAGAACTCAAATTACGAACATATGGGATGAAAAATGCAATATCACAATGGACACTACAGAAATACAGAAGATAATTAGAAATTATTTTGAAACACTATATTCCAATAAAATAGAAGATAGTGAAGATATCGATAAATTTCTTAAGTCATATAATCTGTTCAGATTGAGGAAGACACACACAATTTAAACAGACCAATAACAAAGGAAGAAATAGAAGAAGCCATCAAAAGACTACAAACTAAGAAAAGCCTTGGAACAGATGGGTATACAGTGGAGTTTTACAAAACCTTCAAAGAAGAATTAATACCAATACTTTTCAAGCTATTTCAAGAAATAGAAAAAGAAGGAGCTCTTCCAAATTCATTCTATGAGGCCAACATCACCCTGATCCTGAAACCAGACAAAGACACTTCAAAGAAAGAAAACTACAGACCAATATCTCTAATGAACTTAGATGCAAAAATCCTCAATAAAATCCTGGCAAATCGAATACAAAAGCATATCAAAAAAATTGTGCACCATGATCAAGTAGGATTCATCCCTGGGATGCAAGCATGGTTCAATATACGGAAATCAATAAATGTTATTCACCACATCAATAGACTTAAAGATAAGAACCATATGATCATCTCAATAGATGCAGAAAAAGCATTCGACAAAGTACAGCATCCCTTTATGTTCAAAACACTAGAAAAACTAGGGATAACAGGAACTTACCTCAACATTGTAAAAGCTATCTATGCTAAGCCTCAGGCTAGCATCATTCTAAATGGAGAAAAACTGAAGGCATTCCCTCTAAAATCTGGAACAAGACAGGGATGCCCTCTCTCACCATTTCTATTCAATTCAGTTCTTGAAATACTAGCCAGAGCAATTAGACAGACAAAAGAAATTAAAGGCATGAAAATAGGAAAAGAAGAACTTAAATTATCCCTATTTGCGGACGATATAATACTATATCTAACAGACACAAAAGGGTCTACAAAGAAACTACTAGAGCTAATAAATGAATTCAGCAAAGTGGCAGGATATAAAATCAACATGCATAAATCAAAGGCATTCCTGTATATCAGCAACAAAACTTCTGAAATGGAAATGAGGAAAACCACTCCATTCACAATATCCTCAAAAAAAATAAAATACTTGGAAATCAATCTAACAAAAGAGGTGAAAGATTTATATAATGAAAACTACAGAACCCTAAAGAGAGAAATAGAAGAAAATCTTAGAAGATGGAAAAATATACCCTGTTCATGGATAGGCAGAACTAACATCATCAAAATGGTGATATTACCCAAAGTTCTCTACAGGTTTAATGCAATGCCAATCAAAATCCCAATGGCATTTCTTGTAGAAATAAATAAAGGAATCATGAAATTCATATGGAAAAACAAAAGACCCAGAATAGCAAAAGCAATTCTAAGCAGGAAGTGTGAATCTGGAGGTATAGCGATACCAGATTTCAAACTGTACTACAGAGCAATAGTAACAAAAACAGCATGGTACTGGTACCAAAACAGGTGGGTGGACCAATGGTACAGAATAGAGGACACAGAGACCAATCCACAAAATTACAACTTTCTTATATTTGATAAAGGGACTAAAAGCATGCAATGGAGGAAGAATAGCATCTTCAACAAATGGTGCTGGGAAAACTAGAAATCCATATGCAACTGAATGAAGCTAAACCCCTTTCTCTCACCATGCACAAAAGTTAACTCAAAATGCATCAAAGAGCTTGATATCAAATCAGAGACCCTGCAACTGATAGAAGAAAAATTTGGCTCTGATCTACATATTGTGGGGTCAGGCTCCAAATTCCTTAATAGGACGCCCATAGCCCAAGAGTTAATAACAAGAATAAACAAATGGGACTTACTTAAACTAAAAAGTTTTTTTCAGCAAGAGAAACAATAAGAGAGGTAAATAGGGAGCCTACATCTTGGGAACAAATCTTTACTCCTCACACTTTAGATAGAGCCCTAATATCCAGAATATACAAAGAACTCAAAAAATTAAACAATAAGATAACAAATAACCCAATCAACAAATGGGCCAAGGACCTGAACAGAGACTTCTCAGAGGAGGACATACAATCAATCAACAAGTACATGAAAAAATGCTCACCATCTCTAGCAGTCAGAGAAATGCAAATCAAAACCACCCTAAGATACCATCTCACTCCAGTAAGATTGGCAGCCATTATGAAGTCAAACAACAACAAGTGCTGGCGAGGCTGTGGGGAAAAGTGTACTCTTGTACACTGCTGGTGGGACTGCAAATTGGTGTGGCCAATTTGGAAAGCAGTATGGAGATTCCTGGGAAAGCTGGGAATAGAAACACCATTTGACCCAGCTATCGCCTTCTCAGACTATTCCCTGAGGGCCTTAAAAGAGCATACTATAGGGATAATGCCACATCAATGATCATAGCAGCACAATTCACAATAGCTAGACTGTGGAACCAACCTAGATGCCCTTCAATAGATGAATGGATAAAAAAAAAAATGTGGCATTTATACACAATGGTGTATTACGCAGCACTAAAAAATGACAAAATCATGGAATTTGCAGGAAAATGGATGGCATTAGAGCAGATTAAGTGAAGCTAGCCAATCCTTAAAAAACAAATGCCAAATGTCTTCTTTGATATAAGGAGAGTAACTAAGAACTGAGCAGGGTGGAAGAGCATGAGGAAAAGATTAACATTAAACTGAGATGAGTGGTGGGAGGGAAAGGGAGAGAGAAGGGAAATTGTATGGAAATGGAAGGAGACCCTCATTGTTACACAAAATTACATATAAGAGGTTGTGAGGGAAAAGGTGGGGGAAACATGGGAGAGAATTGAACAACAGCAGATGGTGTAGAGAGGGAAGATGGGAGGGGAGGGGAGGGGGGATAGTAGGGGATAGGAAAGGTAGCAGAATACAACAGTCACTAATATGGCAAATATGTAAAAATGTGGAAGTGTAACTGATGTGATTCTGCAATTTGTATTTCGGGTAAAAATGGGAGTTCATTACCCACTTGAATCAAATGTATGAAAGATGATATGTCATGAGCTTTGTAATGTTCTGAACAACCAATAAAAAAAAATTAAATAAAAAAAAGAATTTAGTCAATCTGAACAAAGGAGAAGAAACCTACTGAAAAAAGAACACTTTGCGGAACTGGTAGAATGATCCCAAATAAACTAACATCAGTATCATTCGAATCCTAAGGGGGAAAAAAGTGGGACTGAAAAAGTATTCAAGGAATTATAGCTGAAAAGTTCTAAGATTTGTGGAAAATGCAAGTCTATAGATTCAAGAAGCTGAGTAGGCCCAGAGTAGAGAAAGCCTCAGAATCAGTGTTGTCAAACATGTGCAGACACTGGGGTCACTCATGTAGTGATGGGATAATATAAAATGGTATTCTTGAAAACAGTTGTAAAAAACTAAACATATATTCATTTTATGACTCAGTAATGGTACTGCTGACATGTATTCAAGAGGACTGCAAACTCAGATTTCACATATAAAACTGTGATATTCATAGCAGTTTAGTCATAATAGTCAGCTACTAAAAAACCAATCATTTGACCTTCAATGGATGAATGGTTAAGTAATATGTAATACATTCATACCATGAAATAAAAAGTAATAAGCTGCATGATACAATAAAAGATGAATCTCAAGGTTATTATGTTAACATAAAAAAATCCCAAAGGTCAGGGTACAATCTGTAGGACCCATTTACCTATGTCATTAGAATAACAAAATTATAAGGCTAGAGAACAAATTAAGTGCTTTCTAGGCTTCTGGGAATGGGAGATGGTGAGGAGAGAGTTAGTGCTCACTAAAGTAAGTAGCACCAGGTATGATTGTGATGAAACTTTTCAGTATCTTGACAGTGATAGTGATCACATGAATAGGAATGTGTAATACAAATTCATAAATGAAAACACACACCTATGCAAAGGTGTGCATATAAAACTATTAAAATCTGAATAAGGTAAATGAATTGTATCAATGTCAAGTTTATAATTGTGATAATGTACTATAGTTAAGATTTATCCATCAGAGCCAAATGGGTGAAAAGAATATGGAATATTCTGTTAATTCTTACTATTTCATGTATACCTAAAATTGACACAAAATGAAATTACAGAACTGCATAAAAGAATAAAATAATAAATGAAAAGACTATTTTTATTTGCAGATCACATGAATGTTTCCATAAAAATATCCAGAAGAATCAAATCACTGTTGCAATTTGTTATTAATACAGAAAAGTATAAAAGCATAAAAGTCAATATTCAAGAAAAAAATTCTCTGTATCAGCAACAATAAGAAAAAAATTTAAATACATATACAAACATGTAAATATCAAATGATTAGAAGTAAGTATAATGCAATATATGCAAGAATTGCACACATAAATCTGCTCAAAATTGAGAAGATTAGCTCAACTTTTCAGAATTGGTAAATACATATAATTAGGACATGAATAACACTATAGAACAGCCAGACCTAATCAATTAAACAATCTAATTTTACACTTTGTGGAACTAGAGTAATAAAAACAAAACCCTTAAGTTAGCAGAGGGAAGGAAGTTATCAATATCAGATCAGAAGTAGATGAAATGTAATAAATCAACAAAAGAAAGGATTAATGAAATTGAGAGTTTAGTTTTTAAAAACATTTAATTGGAAAACCTTTAGCTGAGTTAAGAAAAAAGAGAGAACTCAAAAAATTTAAGATATATAAATAAAAGAGGGACATTAAGCTAATACCACAAAAATTCTAAGAATTATGAAACTACGATTAATAATTATATGCCAACAAATTGCATAATTGAAGTGGAATGGATAAGTTCCTAGACACATACAACCCACTAAAGAGTGAATCATGAAGGAAAAAAGTCTGAAGAGATAAAAACTGATTAGGGAGAGTGGATCATTAATTTTACAATCTCCATCCAAGAAAAACCTCAGGACCCAATGGCTTCACTGCTAAAGTCTGCAAATATTTAAAGAAGCATCAACAGCAATATTTGTCAAACTTTTCTCAAAATATTAAAAATAGGATATACTACAGACTCATTTTATGAGGCATCCCAAAGTTTATAATAAAGCTATACAAGGACACCAAATGAAGGTTATAATCCTCAATGAATATTCAGGCAAAAATACTGAAAGAAGAAGAAAAAAAAACTTACAAACTGAACTCACAGTGCAAGAAAAGAAATTTATCTCTAGGAAGCAAGGATGGCTCAACATATGCAAGTCAATAAGTGTATAGCACAGAAGGCCAAGTAGTCCCAGGACAGCCCCAGCAACACCAATGGAGCCCTGGACTGTATCTAGACACAGCCAAGAGCCACAAACCTGCATGCCACTTGGCTGCATCTTTGAATACATCGCCCACCACCACTGCCCAGGCCCCTCAACCAGACCCAACACTCCATGGCTGAAAACAACCACCTCCATCTTGTGACACCTTCAACGCTATCTTTAGTTTGGGCAACTCCCAAAATGGAACACCAACTGGGAAGTCCCCAACTTCCCTTCTCCCTAGCAGCCCCTAAACCAGCACAATGACTGCCCCCCACCCCAAAAAAAAAACCAGCTCTCCAAGACAGGTATGCATCCTTCACAGTGCAACCCACAAGACCTCCAGAGAGAAAGGTACCTGATTAGGAAATAGAAAGGGAGAGGGTGAATGAGATACAGTTAAGACTATATTAAGACCAGGAACTGTGAGGTCTACAGGTGATATAAGGAGATAAGAGCAGGCACCCACATCACATGAGCAGGCCCCAAAGTAGATCCTTGGGGTGCATTCTTCCATTGGGGACAGGGGTTATACCCCCCTTCCAGGTGCCCTGCACTCAAGACCAACCCTCCCACCCTATTAACTTTCACCAACCTGAGGGTGGAGATACCAACAAACAACAGACAACCCCACATATGGGATGAGAAGGGAAGCAGTAAAGATATTGATCTCCAATAAAAATAATCCTTGTTTCTTCCTGTGAGGTTTTTTTTTTGTTGTTTTCTCCCTTTCTACTTTCCTACCCTCACATTCCCACATTTCTGAAACCAAGTACATTGCGTGAATTACAATACTGAGGACTGGGATGTCTGAATAGTATATTACAGCTGTGTTGTATATTCTTTTATCTCCTATTTTTATATTTTATGTTTTTCTTAATATTTATGTGTGTTTGTTTTATGTACTCCATTGTCTTCCCACTTATGTGTCATCCCAAAATCACTTTTTCTCTCTTCTCCTGCTACTAACAAACTTCGTTAGATTTCTCTTTCACACTACCTATGATCTAATAACTCTATATCGTCACCTCCTGCCCACTCAACATTTCATCCTAAACCTCATCCCCAGTTCTTTGTCCACCATCAGAAACTGTGGACCCTTTTGCAAACCTACTGTTTATATTGTAGATAATAATTGACCTCACCATTTCTGTATATTATGACAAAACCGTAAATGTCTTAATAACAGCTCTTTGGTTTAAGGCTGTATATTGTTTTTATTGGGATCTGTTAACATTGATCTTCCCCTCAAATAAAAGTTATTGGAACCCTGCAGGGACACTAGAATAGGGTAAAAAGGTTAATGCCTTAGAATAGTAGTGCTTGAAGAGAAGACACATGAACAACATGAAAAAAATTAAGGAAAAAATGTTCCCCCCAAAAATCAAGATACTACATTATTAGAATCCATGGCCACCAGAGCAGAAGAAATTTCAGAGAAGCAGTTCAGGCTGTACATAACTAAAATGTTCTGTGAATTAAATGATGCTATGAGAAAGCAAATACAGGCAAAAAATAAAAGATCACATCAACAAAGAGCTACATAAGCAAATACAGAAAGCAAATGATTACTTCAATAAAGAGACAGAGGTTCTGAAACAAACAAACAAACAGAAATCGTTGAAATGAAAGAAACAATAAACCAAATTAACAGCTCAATAGAAAGCATCACCACCAGATTAGATAACTTGAAAGGCAGGACCTCAGACAATGAAGACACAATATATCATCGTGAAAAAAACTGTAGATCACACAGTGAAGATGGTAAGAAAGCATGAGAAGAACATTGAAGAAATATGGGATAGCATAAAAAGACCAAAAGAGTTACTGGAAAGGCATAGAGTTCCAAACCAAAGGAATGAACAATCTACTCAATTAAATAATAGCAGAAAATTTCCAAACATAAAGAATGAATTGGAAAACCATATACAAGAGGCTTACAGGACACCAAATGTACAAAATCACAACATACCCACACCATGGCACATTATAATGAAAATGCCTAGCATACAGAATAAGGAGAGAATTTTAAAAGCCAGGAGAGAAAAGAACCAGATTATTTATATATCTCTATCTATCTATCTATCTATCTATCTATACATATCTATCTATATATACCAATTAGGATATCTGAAGATTTTTCAACCAAGGCCCTGAGAACTGGAAGATCTTGGAACAACATATCCCAAGCTCTGAGAGAAAATGGATGCCAACAAAGAATCTTATATCCAGCAAAATTAAGCTTTAAATTTGATGATGAAATAAAAAATTTCCATGATAAAAAAAGTTTAAAGAGTTTATAACCAGGAAGCTTATACTACAGAACATCCTTGGCAAAATATTCCATGAGGAGGAAATGAAAACAACAATGAAAATTAACAGAGGAAGTTATTACAATAAAGGAAAACCTAATCAAAGGAGAAACCAACTCTAGTTAAATACCCAAAATAAAGAAAAATGGCCAAGAATATAAATCATGTCTCAATAATAACCCTGAATGTTAGTGGCCTAAATTTACCAATCAAAAGACATAGACTGGCAGATTTGATTGAAAAAAAAATATGCTGCCTCTTTGAGTCTCATCTCCTAGGAAAAGACATCCACAGATTGAAGGTGAAAGTTTGGTAAAAAACAAACAAACAAACAAACAAAATACCACTCACATGGACTATAGAAACAAGCAGGGGTTTCCATCCTCATATTAAACCAAGTAGATTTCAAGCGAAAGTAAATCAAAAGAGAAAAAGAAGAACATTTCATTCTTCTCAAGGGAACCACACACCAATAAGACATAACACTTATAAATATATATACCCCCAAACAATGAAGCATCTACATTCACCCAACAAACTTTTCTCAAGTTCAAGAGTCAAATAGACCACAACACAATAATTCTGGATAATGTTAACACACATCTTTCACCACTGGATAGATCTTCCAAACAAAAGCTGAACAAAGAAACAATAGAACTCAATAATACAATCAATAACTTAGACTTAACAGATATATATAGAAAATTTCATCCATCTATGTGCAAATACACTTTTCTCTCAGCAGCAAATGGATCCTTCTCTAAAAGAGACCATATATTATGCCACAAAGCAACTCTTAGCAAATACAAAACCGTAGAGATACTATGCTGCATTCTATCAGATCATAATAGAATGGAATTAGAAATAAACAATGTAATAAAAAATAAAAGTCCAATACCTGGAGACTAAATAATATGCTATTGAATAAACAATGGGTTGCAAAAGACATCAAAGAGGAGATTGAAAACTCTTATAGGTAAATTTGAAAACTGATACAACATATGGAAATCTCTGGGACACTATGGAGGCAGTACTAAGAGGAAAATTCATTTCATGGAGTCCTTTACTTAGAAGAAAAAGTCAACAAATACTAACATTACATCTCAAAACCCTAGAAAAAGAAGAACAAATCAAAAGAAGTAAAAGACAAGAAATAATAAAAATCAGAGCTGAAATCTATGAAATGGAAACAAAAGGAACAATTGGAAAAAACTGACAAAATAAAAAGTTGGTCCTTTAAAAAAATAAATAAAATTAATAAACCCTTAGCCATGCTAATAAACAGAATGAGAGAGAAAATTCAAATTACTAACATCCGTGATGAAAAAGGAAACATCACAACAGATACTATAGAAATACAGAAGATAATTAGAAATTATTTTGAAAATTTGTACTCCAATAAAATAGAAAATATCAAAAGCATCAACAAATCCATAGAGTCATATGATTTGCCCAAACCAAATCAGGATGATAAACACAATTTAAACAGATCAGTTTCAAGCAATGAAATAGAAGATGCCATCAGAAGCCTACCAACATGGAAAGCTCAGGACTGGATGAATACACAGCTGAGTTCCAAAAGACTTTTAAAGAAGAACTAACACCAACACTCTTCAAATTATTTCGTGAAGTAGAAAATGAGGGAGCACTTCCAAACTCATTCTATGAGGCCAATATCTCTCTGATTCCAAAACCAGGCAAAGAAACATCAAAGAAAGAAAACTTCAGACCAATATCACCAATGCACATAGATGGAAAATTCTCAATAAAATTCTGGCAAATTGAATATAAAAGCATATTAAAAAGATGGTGCATCAAGATCAAATGGGGTTTATCCCAGAAATGTAAGCTTGGTTCAACATATAGAAATCAATATATGTAATTCATCTCATCAATACACTTAAAGATAAGAATTATGTGATCATCTCAATAGATGCAGAAAAAGCAATCAACAAAATACAGCATCTTTTCATGTTCAAAACACTAGAAATTCTAGGGATAACAGGAACATATCTCAACATTGTGAAAGCTATCGATGCTAAGCCCCAGGCCAACATCATGCTAAATAAAGAAAACCTGAAACATTTCCTCTAAAATCAGGAACAAGACAGGGATGCCCTGTTTCACCACTTCTATTTAACATAGCTCTTGAAATACTAGCCTTAGCAATAAGACAGACAAAAGAAATTAAAGGGATATGAATAGAAAGAGAACTCAAATTAGCCTTATTTGCTAATGATTTGATTCTACACCTAGAAGATCAAAAAAATCCACCAGAAAATTTCAACAACTAATAATGAATTCAGAAAAGTGGCAGGATATAAAATCAACACCTATAAATCAAAGGCATTTCTGTATATCAGTGACAAATCCTCTGAAGGAGAAATGAGTAAAACTACCCGATTTACAATAGCCTCAAGAAAAATAAAATAAAATACTTGGGAATCAACTTAACAAAAGAGGTGAAAGAATGCTACAATGAAAATTACAGAATGCCAAAAAAAGAAATTAAAGACCTTAGAAGATAAAAAGATCTCCCTTGTTCTTGGAAAGGCAGAATTAATATTGTCAAAATGACCATACTACCAAAAGCACTATACATATTTAATGGAATTCCAATAAAAATCCCAATGACATTTCCTCATAGAAATAGAAAATGCAGTCATGAAATTCATCTGGAAAAATAAGAGACGAGAATAGCTAAAACAATGCTTAGCAAGAAGAACGAAGCAGGTGGCATCACTATATAAGAACTTAAATTATACTACAAAGTCACAATACAGCATGGTATTTGCACCAACATAGACTTGTAGACCAATGGTACAGAATAAAGATCATAGACACAAACCTGCATAATTACAGTTATCTTATATTAGACAAAGGAGCCAAAAACATATACTTGAGAAAAGATAGCCTCTTCAACAAATGGTGCTGGGAAAACTGGAAATCCATATGCAACAAAGTGAAATTAAGCCCCTATCTCTCACCATGCACAAAACTGAACTCAATGTAGATCAAGGACCTAAGAATTAAACCAGGACCCTGTGCCAAATAGAAGAAAAAAAGCCCCAAATCTCTATCGTGTCAGATTAGGCCCCAACTTCTGTAACAAGACTCTTATAGTGTAAGAATTAAAATCAAGAATCAACAAATAGGATGGATTTAAACTAAAAAGTTTCTTCTCTGTAAAAGAAACTATCAGTGAGAGAGCCTACATATGGGAGCAAATTTTTACCACACACACATCAGATAGTGCACTAATCTCTACGATATATAAAGAACCCAAAAATACTAACACCAAAAAGAAAAAAAAAAACAAACAAAACAAAACAAAAACAAATAACCCAATAAATACATGGGCCAAGGAACTAAACAGACTCTTCTCAGAAGATAATATATAATCAATCAAAAAATATATGAAAAAATGTTCAATGTCTCTAGCAATTAGAGAAATGCAAATCAAAACACTCTAAGATTTCATCTCACTTTATTCAGAATGTCAGCTATTAATAATACAAACAACAATAAGTGATGGCGAGGATATGGGGAAAAAGGCACACTCATACATTGCTGGTGGGACTGCAATTGGTACAATCAATCTGAAAAATAGTATGGAGATTCCTTGAAAAACTAGGAATGGAACCACCATTTGACCCAGCTATCCCACTCCTCAGTCTATACCCAAAAGACTTAAAATCAGCATACTACAGGGACACAGCCACATCAATTTATATAGCAGCAAAACTTACAATAGATAAATTGTGGAACTAACCTAGATGCCCTTTAGTAGATGAATGGATAAAGAAACTGTGGTGTATACATACAATAGAATATTACTCAGCATTAAAAGAGAATAAAATCATGGCATTTGCAGATAAATGGATGGAGTTGGAGAATATAATGCTAAGTGGAGTAAGCCAATCCCCCCAAAAAACAAAAATGCCCAATGTTTTCTCTGATATAATGATGCTGGTTTATAATGGGGATGGGGTGGAGCATGGGAGGAATAGAGGAAATTTGTATAGGGCAAGAGGGAGGTAGAGGAAGGGACAGGGCATGGGGTTAGGAAAGACAATGGCATAAGATGGACATCATTACCCCAAGTACATGTATGAAGACATGAATGGTATAACTCTACTTTGTGCACAACCCAAGACATGAAAAATTGTGCTCTATATGTATACTATAAATTCAATTTCATTCTGCTGTCATATATAACAAATTAGAATAAATAAAATAAATGTACAGTTTATTAATAGAATGAAGGATATAAATCATATCATCTCAAATAATACAGAATAAAACTTTTGCAAAATTCAATGTCCTTTCATAATAAAAATTCTCAACAAATCAGACATAAAAGAAAGGTATTCAAGGCAATAAAGTCAATATATGACAAACTCACAGTTAATATTATACTCAAGAGTGAAAAACTGAAAGCTTTTTCTCTAAAATCAAGATGAAGAAATAGATGCTCATTCTTATCACTTCAATTTTGTGTAGTACTGAAAGTTATAGCCAGAGCTATAAAGCAAGAAAAATTAATAAAAAAAATCTAAATCAAGAAGAAAGTAAAACTGTTTCTGTTTATAGATAATATGTCCTCTTATGTAGAGAACAGACTACACCAAAAATGTATTTGAATTAATAAGTAAATCAGTAAAGTTGCAGAATAAAAGCCAACATGCAAAATTCAGTAATTTTTCTCTATACTACAATGAACTATTTGAATAAGAAAATAATCTCATCACATTAATGGCAAAATTTTCTTAGAAATAATTTAACCAAGGAGGTAAAAACTATAAAATATTGGTGAAAGAAATTAAAGATAAAAGTAAATGAAAAAATGTTCAATGTAAATAAATCGGAAGAGTTATTATTGTTAAAATATTCATAGTTCAAAGCAGTCTACATATCAAATACAATCACTATCAAAATTCCAATGACATTTTTCATAGGAATAGAAAAATATCCTAATATTTATAAGAAAACACTTTGAATAGATGAAGGAATCTTGAGCAAAAACAGCATAGTGATATTCCAGCATATAATCCAAAACTATTTTAATGAAGATAGCATGATACTGACTCAAAAATAGATGGCCAATGGAACCCTACAGAAAGCCCAGTAATAAATTCATGCATTTACGTCCAATTGATCATCAACAAAAGTATGAAGAACACACAGTAGGGAAAGAACAGTACATTCAAGAGTGTTGGTAAAACAAGATATCCACTTTCAGAATAATATTGGACCCTTATTTCATAATATATATAAAAATCCACCTAAAATGAACAAAAAATGTAAATATCTTTTTCTTAAGAACCATTTGAAGAAAACCAAGGAACAAAACTTCTTGCCATTGATCTGGGCAATGATTATTATGAATATGACCCCAAAAGCATGGGAATCAAAAGAAAAATAGACCCTTGCAATAGTATCAAACTAAAACACTCTACACAGCAAAAAGGAGGGGGAAAGTGGAGTAAAAAGACAACCTACAGATGAAAGAAAGTATTTGAAAACCATATATATATGGTGATGTGTTAATATTCAAAATATACAAAATTTCAAGTAGCTCAATAAATAATAAAAATCCTGATTTAAAAATGGGCAAAGAGCCTAAATACTCATTTTTTTTCATTGTTGAAATACAAGTGACCAACAAATATATTAAAAAGTACTGAAATTCCTGATCTTCAGGGAAATACAAATCTAAATTGCAGGGAAACATCACTTCACTCAAGCAAGAATAGCTATTATAAAAAAGCTAAAAGATAACAAGTGTTAATAAGGATGCAGAGAAAAGTCCTATATACTATTATTGGTGGGAATGTAAATTAGTACAGCCACAATGAAAAACAGGAGGGAGATTCCTCAAGAAGAACTAAAAGAGTGACCATATAGTATGATCCTGCAGCCTTGCACACTGGTATATATACACAAGGGATATGTAATCCGTTTGTCAAAGTGATATATGCACTGCCATGTTCATTTTGCATTATTTCACAGTAGCCAAGATAGGAAATCAATCTAAATGTTTATGAATGAATAAAAGAATAAAGCAAATGTTATATGTATGCATCCAGGACAATGTCATTTATTATAAAGAAAAAGGAAATCTTGTCATTTTTGGCAACATGAATGAACCTGAAGACCATTATGCTAAGTGGAACAAGCCCGCATAGAAAGAAACACACTACATAATTTCATATTTGAAATCTCAAAATTTTGAACTTGAAAAAGCAGAGAAAAGATTGGTGGTTGCCAAGGATTAGGGGGGTAGGAAGGAAATGGTAAGATCTTGGTCAAAAAATTTATGAGATATAATATACAACATGGTAAATATAATTAATAATATATTGTTACATGCTTGAAATCTCTGAAGAGAGTAGATCTGAAATGTTCTTATACATACACATGATAATTATATGAGGTGATGGATTTGTTAATTTGCTTAATTGTGATAATTATTTTAAAATGTATACATATATCAACATCAGATTGCATACCATAAATATATGCAATAATTTATGTGTTAATTACATATCCATAAAGCTAGAAATTTTATGAAGGCTTTTTCTCCTCCAAAGATGATTTCTACCTAGGGGTGGGGTTGGGGGTAGAAAGATCCCTGGAAGAACACTGTAGTCCTCAGGGCCCTGGCTTCAGGCTTCCTTACTGCTACTCTTCTTCAGATTTTTTCTTGTTCCCAGAATGTAATTCTTATTCATTTTTTGGAGGTCTTTATTCCAGGATGCTACATTTCTGGAGTCTCATCTGAAAGCCCAGGTGTTTATGAAAGTTCACCCACACTTAAAATGCTTTAATTAAAACTGTATAATAGTGAAACATGGATGCCTAAAACTCTGTTCAACTCTTCAACCTCCTGGGTATCATGTTTAACATGTCCTTTATTTTTTTGTTTGATTATTCTATGTACACAACTGAAACTGTAGCCCCCCCCCCCCCAAAAAAAATGAGGGACACTCAGATTTTGGATCTCTTTCACTATATTGCACTTATATCTAGGATTTGACCTGTGAAATTCTAGACAAAATTCTAGAGAGAGCTGTCTATCGTCTTTGCCAATGAATGCTGTCAATCTTTTCTCCCCAGCAACACAGATCTGAAAATGCTCTCAGAAAAAAATATCTGGGATGAATATAGAGTTTACCTATTGCGCTTCTCTCCTACCAGAGATCATAGACCTGATGTCCCAGCAACATTAGTTGCTCTCTGAGGTCTTCCATTAGTTTTTGTTTGGCTGGTTTTGGTAGCACATACCTGTAATCCCAGATGCTCAAGGGGCTAGGGCTAAGGCAGGAAGATAGCAAGTTCAAAGCCAGCCTCAGCAACTTGGCAAGACCCTGTCTCAAAAGAAAAATAAAAGTGGGGGGTGCAGGAATATGGCTCAGTGGTAAAGCACCCTTGGATTCAATCCCAGTACTAAAAGAAAAAAAAAGTTTTTGTTTGTATGTTTACCTTTTTTCCAGCTCTTATGCCCCACCTTCTTCCATCCTCCTTCTCCCCTTAGTTGTAAAGTCAATCTGTTACAAATTATTCTATAATAGCTACAATAGAAGTCCACTTGTTTTCTTCACATATAAGGTATAAACAATTTATAGGTAAAGAAATCATATATTTCTGTAATTCTCCACTAATTTCTCAGGTAACAGTTTCTGCTCAGAAAGATTTTGTTGTTGTTGCTTTATTGGAACTTGAATAGAAGGAAGAAAAACTGTAGAGAACAGTTGTGATTGAATCTCTGTGTGGCAGTCAGAGAACCTCCATTAAATCTAACACCCAAATTGTGAAGGTTAACCAAGGATCTCCTCCTGGTTGCAGGGTCTGTGGAATCATCATCTTTCAGTGAGTTGTGATTACTCTGCAGTTGTGATGTTTTTCTGTATGCTCCTAATCGGGCAGTGTGGGCCATCAATCACAATTCCTTTTGGAATGACTTTTGTGAATTCATAAATAGAAATACAAGTTCACTTTGCCAGAAAGGCTTCAGAAAATTTTATTCAGAACCAATAAAGAAACTGAAAATAGAAAAGAGAGAAAAAGTAGAGACGTGAGCTGTCTTTCATTGAATCTCCACTGAAAATCATTATGCAGGTTTCCTGTGCATAATATCATTTTAATTCTCATAGC
Source organism: Callospermophilus lateralis (assembly GCF_048772815.1). NCBI lineage: Eukaryota > Metazoa > Chordata > Mammalia > Rodentia > Sciuridae > Callospermophilus > Callospermophilus lateralis. The sequence goes on from NC_135307.1 coordinate 92,732,380, forward strand.
AATCCTAGGAATAGATGATTAATAATTTTTCAGATGGATTAAATTTTTTATTCCAGTTTCTTAGGTAATCATGAAAGGTCCTGGAACTTGAATGCTTTCTTTGAACTTATATTCTAGCATAGTTTGGATACAATGCTGAGTACTGCATAGTGACCCTAGAACAAGGCACTCAAAAAACTCCTGCATATCAAATCATAAGGGAATAAAAACAAAATAAATAAGAATTCAAAATCTTATTAGAAAATAGTTTAAGAAGCTCTTCGTGATGCATAGTCATTAATAAAGAACTGAATACAAATGTGTGTCTTGAAACAACTCTATCCTAAAAGTACAAGCATTATTCAAATGTACACCCAAGTACTACATGGAGAACTTGGAGACTTCTTGGACAAAGATGTCATATAACTAGAAAACATAAATCTGTGCTGTCCAGTATTTTCCTGTATTTTATGCCATTTAAAGGGAAATTTTCCCATTTGACCTAAATTAGGGCTGTGAACTAGAGCAGATACTTTCATTAAAACAACAGGTTTAAAAAAAAAATCAAAATTATAGGCAGTCCCAAAATATGCTCAAAGAGGTCAACTGGTCAAAGGATTTATTGCATCATGTTTCCTAGAATTTGGCCTTTGAACAAAACCATAGCTGATATGAAAATGGCAATGGTTTTCACAGTGCATAAAAATGATTTTGTTAATTTGAGGTAATGAAATCAGTAGGGGTTGTATTCCTTGATTATAAAGTTGCATAAGGACCGTTGAATTTCCCACATGTGCTTCAGCTGCAAAACTAGATCTTGATTAGGTGAGCATTTGATGGAATTTGGAGAGAGCTCATGGGATGAGTAGAAAAGTCAGTCACATTCTGTCATGAATGCTGATCTGCTCCTCACGGTGCTCAGTCAACACTGATGGAAGAACAGCCTTCTCCAGGGTAACCTGGACAGAAGTGAGCCTGTATTTTCACCAGGTTGAGTGGGAGACCTTCACTTTTAGTTGAGAAAGCTTGACTTTGCAATCAATTTTCTTCCTTTAAGGCTTAAGAATCTTTTCCTAGACATAAAGCTTCACATCCTAAATTTGTTGACATTGAACTCCTTTTCCAGAGCTGACTATACTTGCAAAGGTCCAAGGTGATCACAGCTATTCCAAATAAATGCCAAGCAAGCGTAATTTAGCAAAACATACCTAAGATTTATAGTGCCTTGTTCAGAGAAGTTCGAGTCATCTAACATATTACCTCATTTATCAAAACACATTCTATTAGGAAAAAAAAACATTTTCTGAGGGAGAAAACAAATACAAAAACATACTTCCAAACATATTACTTATGTAAATTATAACCTACCACATTTTCTATAATTTATCCTTTAAATACCAACAGTCATTAGTGGTATATCAAGGAGTAAATGAGATTAAGATTCTCGTCCCACATTTATTTTCAGGTAAGTGGTTTTTTCCTCTCTTCTATTTCATATTTTAGCCTAACATTTCTTTTATGGAGTGAATATTATTTTTAAATTGCCATGAGTTATAGATACATCATACTTTGCGCCTTTCTCACTAGTATTTTTGGGGGGTGAGGTAAAGATTAACTCTTTTTGAAAGCTCACACATTTGAGAGGAAAAACAAGCAGGACTGGGTGGAGAGAAGCTGATCTTCGAGGCATTCTGAGTACATGCTCCACACTCTTAAGAGAGTGCTCTAGAGTTGGAAAGACCTGTCCAGGTTTCCCTGACTTGAGGCAAAAAGGATAGTCTTATTACCCTTGCATTCAGTCATTAGCTAAGGGCTGCCCCAGGAAGGTGATACGACTTTGAGTCAGGCTGCTCTTTTTAACCAAGTCCCCGAGGAGGATTCATCTGCGACTCTCAGCCGGCAACAATCCCAAAGCTGAAATAAGGACTTTTCACCTGGGTAGAACTCGCCTGCCAGTAACCTCTGCTTCTCTCAAATAGACCAGTATTCTTTATCCTTGCCTCAGGATCTATTTCTGGAGGAGCCCATTTGAGAGGGTCCTGTTGTAAAACAGGCAGGACTTTCAAAGTGTTGGACCTGAATATATTGAGCACTACAGGAAAGCAGAGTAAAACAGTGCAAAACCCATGGTGCCTGGAAACCAAAGAGCTGGTTAATGCAGTGTCCACATCTCACCAAGTGTTGAGACTTGAACAGAACTACCAAGCATTCTGAGTGTCAGTTTTCTTACACGTTAAACAAAGAATGATGATGATTTATCTCAGTCTTTCATATAGGTGAGCTAAGCTATCCAATGAGTTTCTTTCATTACAAGATGCTTACACATGTTATTTAAGCATAAAAAGCCATTAAAACAAATTCAACACAATAATAATTTTAAAATAACTGTGTTTGATAAGTACCTGTTATGATTTCTGTTTCCAGCCTGCAAAATACAGAAATAGAAGGAGTTCTAACATCTTTAGAGAAAAATTAGAAATAGAAGACTCCTTAAGAACTAAAATAAGATAAATTATATTTAAATCTTAGCACCAACATTTTAAAGCTGACCTTTAAATAAATCGGATATTAATCTCTAATACCTAAATTTCCACATTTGCCAAGTGGCAAAAATAATACTAACTTGTTAATATAAGACCAACTTTCCCTGCCACATAAGAAATGTTCAATTGTAAATCATTCCTCCATCAAGTATTTAAGGAGCACCTACTCTGTGCTGGTCATTTTTCTAGATGTCATTAGGTATTTGAGTTTTGCTATCATTATAAAGCAATGTGAATCCTGAGATGGAAAAGAAAAATTTCAAATCTTAATTACTTCCTCATGGACCTTAAAATTGGGGGACTTTAGCTGGTTATTTTCTTCAAGAAGTTCTTAAATTTCAGCCACTAGTGTCACAGTATGTGATGATGGTAGCACATGGTAGAGGAGCCACTACCTCATGGCAGTCAGGAAGCAAAGAGAGAGCAAGAGGAAGGAAGGGGCCAGCATTTCATACCCCTTCCAAAGACTCCCCCGCAGTGAGCTAACTTCCTTCAACAAGGCCTCACCTGCTAAAGGTTCTTCCACTTCCCAACAGTGCCATGGGCTAGTGACTAAACCCTTATGTGGGCTTTTGATGGAACTTCCAGATCCAAACCATAAGGATCACCATCACTTCTTGTGATGAAATAACTGGTCTCACACTTGCCTTCCTGCAGTAAAAACTAGAAAATTAGTCAAAAGTATACTAAACAGCTTGGTTGACAAAAGATAGGGCTTCTAGATTTACTGACAGGGTTGTGGTCCCTGAGGCAGAGTTGGGGAGCAGGGAGCACAGATAAGGTGAATTCAATGAGCATCCTGGTGTTCTACCTGGGGGGGGGAGGTATTCTAGTTGGTCAAAGAAAGGCAAGGAAACCAAAGACAAAGTGTCAATCACACTGAGATGAAGAGAAAGATTACATTAGGGGAAGACAGGAAGGTTGTTGGAAGTTACAGAATAAAGTATAAGATGAGAGGGGATCATGACAGAATAGCTCTGGATATCTATAAAACAGTCTTCTTGAGTCTAAGACAGTAAGTTGGAATATAAATGGTGAGAAACCACAGAACCAGGCAAAGACAAAGAATGCTAAGTAGAATAATTCCCAGAGTTCATACTGCACTAAGATTAAACTTCTGGGGGCTGGGGTTGTGGCTCAACGGTAGAGCGCTTGCTTAGCATGTGTGAGGCCTTGAGTTCAATCCTCAGTACCACATAAAATAAATAAAGGTATTGTTTCCAAGTACAACTATAAATAAATAAATAAGATTAAACTTCTGGCAAGTCAAAGTGAAGCAATCTTGTGAGTTCCCATTGAGTTCTCGCGGGATTCAGAGAGTATTTTGGGATGCAGAGCCTGGTGGAGGTGTGGATTTTCCCCAGAACGTGCATGTAGAGTGCTGGTGACAGTTTGAGAATAAAGAGTTGCTGTTTGAATCTACAAGGTGTGTGGTGGCTCAGTTATTTTGTGCCCAGCCAGACTGCGGCATTTCGGTATCCTCCTCCCTTCTGCTAGTGATGGTCTAAAATTTGGGGGCCAACAGAGGTGAGGCAAAGAACCTCACCCCCCCACTGGCACAAAGGCCAAATTTGGGGGCCAACAGAGGTGAGGCAAAGAACCTCACCCCCCCCCACTGTTGCATAGGGCTATCCACAAGTATGGCTATATGCTGGACCGGTAGTCAGTGACGGGTATGATCCAATTGCAATGGTATCAACCTAAGACAGGAGGCTGACACCTAGAGGTCAGTTCATCCAATGACAGGTAAGAACCATATGTTGAATTGGACAACCTAACAGGCACGGTCCCTAAGCCACATTGCTTGTTGTTTAATTACTCAGAAGGGGGGAGATGCTGAGAGCCACGACACAAAGCCAATTGACGGCTCCTTTGGAAAAATTGCATCACTGGTGACACCATCAGCAAAGATATGCCAGCACTAGACACAATTCGCTGCACCAAAAGATAGTTCACAATGTATACAAGTGATACATAGTCCAGGCAAGTTCTGCAAGTAGTTCAGAGTGGAGGAGTCTATCAATATGTCCATTTCCTCCCAAAGTAAATCCACTCCTTGATTGAGCATTACTTGTTGAGTTATATTCATTGATGCATCAGTTTATACAGTTTACTGTGATAGCTATCATAGAAGCTGTAGTTTGGTTTTATCTTTGTCTTCACCGGCACTGGGATGAAGATAGGAATTCTGGCAATGATGCTAAAGAGACATTATCCTGAACAGAATTATTAAATATAATGAAAAGGAAGGTGAAAGTAAACAAACAGATCTGTTAACCTCCTTTAAAAACAATCCTTAACAGCTGTTTACCTAATTTAAATTAAACCATTTAAATCACGTGAATAAAAAAAAATTCGGATCCATTTTTTCATGAGTGCTCCTCATAGATGAAATATGGCCATACATGAAATTCATGAGATACCCCAGAAGGTCCATGCCTTAAGAGTAAGACAAAACTAGTGTTACAGTAAAGCCTAATGGAAATTTTTCATATCAATTTTTAAAACAAAGCCTCAAAATATGATATGGTATTCCACAGGTATATGACTGCTATGTAAAACAAAATTCAACTCCTTTTTAAAGAAAACAATACAAACACTCAAAAATGAAATAATGTTAAGCATCTAACAAAATTATTAGATGAATAATATTTTATGAATTTAATGAAGAAGTAGAAAGAACTCATAGCTTGGAAAAATAAATGAACAGAAACATACTCAAAAATATAAGAATGATTGAGTTTGCAGAGAAGAACTTTTAAAAAGTTTCTATAAATATGTTCAAGGATATTTGTCTCAACTATTTTGTTAACTCAACGTAATGAGTTAACAAAATAGTTGAGACAATTCTAAAACTAAAAATTAACACACTTGAAATGAAAAATTCACTGATTGGTAGAAGACAAAACAGAAGAAATGATCAGTAAACCAGAAGACAGAGGCAAAAAATTCATACTGAAACACACACACACACACACACACACACACACACACTCAGTAGACTGAAAAAATGAAAAACACCACAGACTCTTAGAACAAAATCTAGAAATTTGTCATATGTTTAGTTAGAATGTCAGAGAAGAAAAGGAAAAATTATTTGAAGTCTAAAAATTAAAATGTTTAAAAATTTGATGAACATCTAAGTCAATGGATGAAAGAAGGGAGGTAAAACCAAAACAGAATATCAGAAGAAAATAAGGCACAGAAATAAAATCACTAAAATTAATTATAAAGAACAAACTATAAAAGTATGCATAGAAAAATAATTTTTATATGTAGGTAAGGACAAGGAATAAGAATATCTGAGAACTCATAAGAAATAATGAAATAAGCAGACAACACAATGGAATATTCAAAATGATGAAAGAAAAGAAATGTCAATCTAGAATTCAATCTATAATAAAAGTAGCTTTCAAATATATAGCCCTTACCCCAAAAAAATATAATTGCAAAAATTTAAAGGAATTTCTTAAGAATGAGAGAAAATAATATCAATGAAAACCTGGATCTAGGCAAAGAAATTTAATTACCATAAATGGTAAATATGTGATTAAAAAATACAAGACTTTTCTTTATAGTTCTTTAAAAATAATTGACTAAAGTGAAAATAATAATCATAAAATGTAATAATAATAATAATAATAATAATAATAATGTGCTATGGGTTTGGTATTCAAAACATACAACAATAAATGAAAATTCATTGTTGACAGGATATTAGATTATATATGATTTGTTAAAATTTAATTATGAAATTAAACTATGATATATTAAATATATATACATCAACCCTAAAGTGACTGTAACAAAAAATTATATAACTAAAAACCTAATTGGAGATTTGAAATTAAATAATAATAAATACTCAATGCAAAAGAAAAATGAAAGGAAGAAAAAAAGAAAGTAAAGAGAAGAAATTAAAGATCAATAGTATTACAGTCAAATTAAAAGTAAACATTTTAATAGTGTATTAAATATAATGGATCTAGAAACTTAAAGGCAGATTAAATGAAATTGTGAGACACAACTAAGGTAGTCTATCAGACCATTTAAAATAGATAATCACAAGTATAAAAAGAATGTCATACAAATATTAATCTTATGTTAAAATTTAAGTAATAAAACATTTTATAGCAAGCAAATGCTAGTCACAAGAAATGAAGAGTGATAATATTATGCAAAACAGACTTTGGAACAAGGAATATTATCAAAAATGAACATTTTGTAATAATACAGGGCCTGACCCACAAGAACACTCAACAGGATTGTCCACCGCAGGATAGGGCTAAAGCAGTGCTTAGCAGAAAACACATGGCTTAAATATGTTGTAACAGAAAAGAAATACAACCTAAAAGAAATAAACTGGACTTTTGACTGTAAGAAGCTAGAAAAAAATATGAGGCAATAAAGCCAAAAAGATATGAGAAATCAATAAAATTTATAAAATTTAGTTAGGAAAAATAGGAAATAATGAAAATTAGAAAAGATGAAATGAAATTAAATAATATGGAATTCAATGAAAATGGTGATCCTTTGAGAAATCAATAAAATTTATAAAATTCTAATTACAATAATAAAGCAAATTTATAAGTTACTTATTACTCATTAGTAAGCAAGAAGGACACTCTTTCAGGTGCTACACGCATTAAAGGCATAAAGGAACATATTATGAACAACTTTATGGTGATATTTTGACAAAATTTCTTCAAAGGAAAAAATACCAATATTAACCTCTGTGAAATAGATGATCTGAAATGCTTTTTATTTATTATATGTTCAGTATTATATATATATATATATATATATATCATACATAACATGTTATATATGATATATTTACATACTATACCTAGTTTGTAAATATATAAATTTATATACCATTTATATATAGTATATAAATTCATAATTACTCCTGGGTAAGGTGACTTTACCAATGAATTTAATCAAACATTTCAGAATAAAGAATACCAATGATACACAAGCTATTCTAGGAAATAGAGAAGTAGAAACAGTACTCACTTCATGAGTTATACCTTCATATCAAAATCAAGTAAAGATATTGCAGGAAAAGGAAAAAAAAAACAAGATCATTTGTAAATCCATGTGAAGATAGACATAAATAAAGAAGGTTCCTGATTTACAATGATTCTCCTCATGAATTATCAATTTTATGGTGGTATAAAGTGATATGCATTCAGTAGAGACTTTACTTCAAAGTTTGAATTTTGATACTGAGCTGGCAGGATGTGGTATGATGCATTTTCTGATTGCTGTCAGCCGCTGCACCTGGCATCTCGCAGTCAGTCACACAATCATAAGGGTAAACAGCCAGTACTCTCTTGTGTACTGTGCTGCTAAGCTATGATGTTCATTAGATTAGACGTATTAACTGCTTTTTTCCCCCCTCAGGGTATTTCCAAAACATGATTTTATCAGGCCACAACCCCATGATAAGTTGAAGAATATCTATATCCTTAGAAAATTAAAAAATCAAATCCTAATATCAAACAAGATGCTATATCGTAAGTAAGTGGTTTCATCCTGTTGTAGGGACAAATGAGGCAAGACACCCAAGACAGCAGGAAACAGTTTTATTTGGCTGCAGCCAGGTTCAGAGGGCACAGCTTTTGCTGTAATCAAACAATCCTCTGAACCCCAAGTTCAGTTAGTTTCAGAGTTTTATGAAAACGTAAGGGGAGGGGCTCAGAAATTCACAGTCTGCAGAAGTTCATACAAAAGTAGCTTTTTCTTTCACTGTTTTGGGCAAGTTAACCCTTCAAGGACAACACCTGAGAAGGGGAGAGCTTCTTCAACCCTTTCTTTCCTCCCCCTGCTAGCTGTTACCATGGAGCCCAATTGGCAACTTCTGTTAAAAATGTAGACATCTCTGTGAAACCCCAGCTCAAGGCCAGAGGCCTTGTTTGCACATTTCTACAAACTACTATACTGGATACATTTGTGCAAAACTAGTAAGGAGGTGTCCAGCACCTGGAGTGCTGGTATCTTCCTGGTCAGTGGCCAAGTAAAACAGAACAGCTTGAAAATAGGAAGTTTATCTACATTGAACTCTTTTTCAGAGACTCTTTTGCTGAAAGTTCCAAAATCAGCCAAGGTGAAGATTTTTGGAGAAGCCCAGTTAAGACTTTTTTTGTGGAGAAACGGGGTGCCACTACAACCCCAGGAAGGCAAAGGTGCATTAATATTTAAAAATAAAACATTGTAAGTTAATATATTGACAAGATAATGGGAAAATATTGCATGCTAATAAATTAAGTTACAAAAGACATTTGACAAATACCAATATAAATCTATAATAAAAACTATTAGCAATCTAAAAGAAAACCACTTAGCTGAAATCCACCAATGGAAAACATTCTGCCAACAGGTAATGCTGAAACACGGACCACTTTCTCCCTAACCCTAGGAACAATGAGTTGTTTCCTTATCTACCACCTCCATTTAACACAGAACCAAAGGACTTCTCAAATAAGTAGAGAGGTAAAAATATTGAAATGGTAGAAATAAACAATGTAAAGACTGTATAGCTACATACGTAGAGAACTAAAGAATCCACAAAAATCTACTAGAAATAATGAACTAGTTGAATTTCAGGATACAAAATAACCATATGAAAATCAGTTATATTTCTACAAACTAATAACAAACAATTGGTTAAAAAATGATAAAATATTGTCCTTAAAAATGAAAGAAACACAAATGTATAGGAATAAATATTACTATGTGCAAGATATATGACATTTATAAAATTTTTCTGGGAGAAATTAAGAGCTATATTAATGAAGAGACATATGATGTATGTAGAAAGGAAATTTTTAAAGTGGTTAAAAATTTGCCCCAAATTGATCAATTATTCAATATAACACAGTTCAAAAACTCAAGATTTTGTTTAAAAACTAAAATAGAAATTCAAAGGACTAAAAGAGACAAACTAATTTCCAAAAAATAGACAAGAGCATAATCAACTTATGAGCTTTTTTAATATATACTATAAAGCTACAATAATCAAGATAATTGTAGTGTTAGCAGAAGAGTTGACTTATATAGGTCAATTAAGTAGAACAGAGGTTGAAAATAGGCCCATGAATACAGGATTAGTTAATTTTAACACTGACTCCAAGGTGAATCAATGAGGAAAGGATAATGTTTTCTAAATGACGCTGGAAATCTCATGTGTCATTGATTTTGAGTTTGATTCCACTTCTTAGTTTATTAAGTAACACACATAACTAATGTTTTACCCTTTGTTCATTTTAATAGAAATATTTTATAATATAAATTTCTCTTTAAAAAGCCATACCAATACAGATATATCTCATAAGTGTTTTGTGAAATGTTATTTTTTAGGATTTTAAAGAAAATTTTTTTTATATACATGACAATAGAGTGTATTTTGACATATTATACATACATGGAGTATAACTTTTTCTAATTAAGATCCAAGACTTGTGGTTTTATATGATGTGGAGTTACACTGGTAGTGTATTCATATATGATCATAGGGAAGTTATGTTTAAAAAAAAATCAGTAAACCAAAAGTCAAGTTGCTTTTTGCATTTGTCATATAACCATAGTAAATAATTCTAGTCAAACCAAAATTTCCTTTGCATTTTTATGTCTCTATTGCTAAATATATATAAAATACTCCAAATAATATTGATTATGATAGAGTAGTAATAATAATTAATATAATAAATATGAAAAACTTACACATTAGATTTATATGTAGAAAGTATTTACCAAAGGCTTCTCTGAATATAACTCTATCCATCTTTAACTTGAACAAAACAGTAATCTCCTAAATAGTCCCACATTCTCAAGATGATAACAGCAGAGAGATGCTATGGTTTGGATATGAGGTGTCCTCCAAAAGCTCACATGTGAGACATTGAAAGAAGGTCTGGAGGATAAATGATTGGGTTATAGCCTTAATCCAATCTGTGAATTAACCCCCCCCCCCATTGGATTAATTTAGTGGTAACTGGAGTCAGGTGGGGTGTGACTGGGGGAAGTGGTTCATTGGAGGCGTGGCTATGGGTACATATTTTGTATATGAAGAATCAAGTCTCTCTTTCTCTGCTTTCTGATCATGATGTGAGCTGCCACACTCTTCCACCATGATATCCTCTCTCAACTCTACCCCCGAGGAATGGAGCCTGCTGTCTATGGATTGAGACCTCTGTAACTGTGAGCCCTTAAACTTTGCCTCCTCTATAAGTGTACTGGTCGGGTCTTTTAATCAAACCAGTGAAAAAGCTGACTAAAATAAGAGATAATCAAGATTTATTTTGATGAAGAAAAAAAGTCAAGTATTCTTGGTTTGGTTCTGATAGTCCTAATAGTTTATATGAAGGTTAAATTAAACTTGAATAAATCCCTCCTATTTTAGACTCTGAGACTGACAGGAAGATGATCCTGTGGAGAAAAGGAGGCCTTCCTGTCATTAACTGTCTAGATCCACTGGCAACACTAACCTCAGCTGGAGTGCGAAAGTGAACATAGCCCCCCAGGTGAAGAGAGGCAAAAGCTCTCCTTTTCAGGTAAACTTCACCTTACAAGGTCCAGGCATTCTCTCTGGCAAAAGCTAGTTGGGAAGTTGTAACTCTAGATTTACCATCTAGCAAGGGAGGGATCATTCTTAAAACTAAAGCAATTAGCTCCTGTTGTTCTGAGTGTTAGATCTTTGTTGAGCCCTGGACGTCAGGATTTTGTTTTCTTGTTCTCAGCTGGTCCACTTCAGCTTTTGATAGCTTTCCTTCTGGCTTTGTATTTCTGATAACAATCTCTTTTGTCAGGATTCACGTGTTTTAAGTAGACTTTAGTGTAGATGCTGCTCAATTTTGCTATGAGCTAAAATTGCAATTTTAGCTCATAGCAAAATTGAGCAGCATCTACACAGATTTCCCCTATATGTCCCACCTGTGCATAGTCTCCTTCATTAATTTCCCAAACAGAATGATACAACAATGATAATTAATTAACTCACATTGGCATGTAATTATTACTCAGAATTATAGTTTGCAGTAGGGCTTACTCTCTATGTTGCATGTTCCTTGGGTTTGAAGAAATGTATAGTGACATGTATTCACCGTTACAGTATCACATAGAATGATTTCACTGCTCCAAATATCCACTGTGCTCTGCCTTTTCATCCTTCCTTCCCCACCATCTCTGGCAAGCACTAATCTTTTCATTATTTCCACTGTTTTGCACTATTCTATAAATGGAATTAGACCGTATGTAGCTTTTCCAGATTGGCTTCTTTCACTTAGTAATATACATTTAAATTTCCTCATGTGCTTTCATGGCTTGATAGCTTATCATTTTTGACTAGACAATATCCCATTGTCTGAAGGTATCACTCTTTATCCATTCACTTACTAAAGAACATCTTAGTTTTTTTCCAACATTTTGGCAAGTATGATTGAAGCTTTATATGGACATGTTTTAAACTCCTTTGGATAAACCCAAAAAGTATAATTGCTGGATCTTATATAAGAATATGCATAGTTTTATAAGAAACCACCAAATTACTTTCTACAGTGGCTGAACCATTTTGCATTCCTCCTGGTAATGAATTGGCATTACTGTTGCTCCACATTCTTGGTCTTTAGTATTGCAAGTGCTCCAAATTTTAGCCATTTTAATAGGTGTGTATCAAATTTCATTGTTAATTTTCATTTCCCTTGTGATGAATGTCATTTTTCTTATACTTATTTTGAATACAAATATATTTTACATATGTATTTTTGTATATTTTCTTAATAGTGTCTTCTAAAGTCTTTGACCATTTTTAAATCAGCTTTTTATCTTTTATTGTTGTTTTAGGAGTCCTTTACAAATTCATAGTACCAGTCACTTAAGTTTATATCTATTGCAAATATTTTTTCCTAGTCTATGACTTGTCATTTCATTATCTTGACAATATCTTTTGAAGTGCAGAAAATTCACTTTTAATGAACTCCAACTTCTTAATTCTTTCATTGATTGTGTCATGGGTGTTGCAACTAAAAGAATTATTACCAAGTTCCAGGTCTTCTAGATTTTCTCCTATGTTGTCTTCTACAGATTTTGTAATTTTTCATTTTATCTTTAGGTTTTTTATTAATTTTGAATTGGTTTTGTAAAGGATATAAAGCCTGTGTCTAGTTCTTTTTTTTTTTCTTTTGTTTTGGCATATGAATATATCATTGTCACAGAACCATTTTTATAAAGGCTATTTTTGCTACATTATAGTATCTCTTCTCCTTTGTCAAAGATCAGTTGATTATATTGATGGAGAGCTACTCTTGGTTCCATATTCTATTCCACTGAGTATCTATTCTTTCACTAATATTACACTATGTTACTATCACATTGTATAGTAAGTATTGAAGTGAGGAAGTCTTTTGCATTTGTTCTTCTTCTATATCATGTTGGGTATTCTGTTGCCTTTCCATATAAGCTTTAGAATCAGCTTGTAAGTATCCATAATAAATACTAAATAAGTTGCTGAGATTTTGATTGGGATTGTAGAAATCAAAATAGTAAAAACTGACAGCTCAATAACATTAAGTTTCTACCTATGAACATAGAAATTATCATTTATTTAGTTTTTTTATTTCTTTCATCATCCCTTTATAATTTTCCTCCCACATATTATATATTGTGGTAGATTTATACCTAAGCATCTCATTTTTTTTAGTTTTAATGTAAATAGTTGTTATGATATAGATGAAATGCCCTCCCCCTAAAATTTATGTGTTAGACAATGAAGAAATGCTCAGAGGTAAAATAATTAGAGGTTATGAGCATTATAACTAATCAGCAGATTAATCAATTTGTTAGATTAATAATTTGAATTGATTATTGGGTGTTAACTATAGACATATAGGGCATGCTTAGAAGAGGTAGGTCACTGGAGGAATGGTGTTAGACTATACCTTGTCCCTGGCTCCTTGGTCTTCCTTGCTCTCTGTCCACTTCCTTGCTGTAGTGAGATGAGCAGCTTTCCTCCACCATGATGTTCTTCCTTAAGTGAGGACCAGAAAAATGGAATAGGCTGACCTCGGACAGAGACTCTGAAACCATGAGCCCAAATTAAACTTGTATTCCTCTTGTTCTTGTCAGGTATTTGGGTCACAGTGACAAAAAGCTGATGAACACAATAGTATAGTGTTTTTCATTTCTGGTAAATAGGAAAGTAACTTATTTGTTTTATATAAACTTTGTGTCCTACGACAGGGCTATAATTTCTTACTAATTCCAGGAAGATTTTGGTCTATCCTTTTGGATTTTCTACATAGACAATCACATCATCTGTGAACTAAAAAGTATAATTTTCCTCCTAAGAGTGTATATAGATTTTTCCCTCTTTGTCTTTATTGCCTTAGCTAGGACTAATTTTTACTGCCTTAGCTAGGACTCATTTTTTTTGTATACTTCTTTTGAACAGAGGTTAAGCTTGTCAGTTTTATTATTTTCTGTGACTTGGTTCAAAAAGTTTGGGGACAAGGTGTTTTTCCCCCCATTTATATAAAACAATCTTTCAATTGACTAATTAAAGTCTTAACAAAATTCATAAAGCTATGTGTTAAGTTCAGCTGAACACACGACTTTCTCTCACAGGGAATTATCTAAGTTGGAGCCTAATCATGGGCAGCACCAGGATGTACAGTACCCTGATGATCAGACCAAAGTCCAGCTCAGTAGTGTTTCAGAGCGTTTTCATGGTGCTGAAGCCCACCACAGAGCCCCATGTGGTAGCTTTGGCTCTAACCAAACTAGAGAATACCCAAGAATTTTTCCTGGATTTAGGACAAGTCATCAGTGAGTCTGGATAAATAATATCTTGATGAGAATATCTACAGTTAATAATTTGCAAATTCCCATTACTATCCAATATTTCTTCCTTTTCCTTCTTTGATTTAAGAAATTTTATTTAAAATATTTTATTGTTAAAATGTTAGAAACATAGTATCAAATTGTGTCATATGCATTTATAACAATTATAATATAATGTATATTCTAAATGTATAGCATAATGAGTATTAGAAAACCATTTGAACATAAGTCAGATGAAAATATTATTAAGTACCATATTCACCAGTTGTTAACATTGAGTCAAATTTTTTTAGTCCTATTTTTTTAGTCTCCCTCTACACATGCAAATACACATGCACACACACCATTTCTAAATAAAGTGCAAATATCTATCATATCAACATGTATCTATAAAAATGTGATTTTTTTTAGCTGGGTACAGTGGTGCATACCTGTAATACCAGTGGCTTGTGATACCAAGGCAGGAGGATTGTGAGTTCAAGGCCAGCCTCAGCAAAAGTGTGGCATTAAGCAACTCAGTGAGATCCTGTCTCTAAATAAAATACAAAATAGGGCTGGGAATGTGGCTCAGTGGTTAAATGCCCCTGAGTTCAATCCCTGGTACCTCCCCCAGAAAATGAGATTATCTTTCTGCATCGTAACATACTAACATCAAGCATAACAGAAATATAATCATTCTATTATGACCTGTTACTTGGTTTATGTTACAGCTTCCACAATATACCCCCAGTTTTTCTTCAATGTAATCTAACCAAGGATCAGTGCTATCTGTGTGTTTAGCCTTGACTCTTTTTCTTCACTTCTTTTTTTTTCCATTTTAACACTTCATACACAGATGGAATATAATTTCTCATTCTTCTGGTTGTTCATGTTGTAGAATCACACTGATCATGTAATCATGTATACATAGGGTAATAATGATCTTTTTATTGAAGTGTCATATATATGTTCCTGGGACTTTTTACTTGGAAAAAAACCCATACATTCATTTTTATTGTACAGTACCATTCTATTTTCTTGTTAACTTTTAGAATATCTCATTTATCATTTATAGATATCTCATTTATCATGAATAAGAGAGATGTATTTGGCTCATGTCAAATTAAAGATTATTGCTTGTATTCCTAGTTTTCTGAATATTTTCATTAAAAGTATTACTGTACTTCACCAAATTACTTTTCTGCATCTATTAAAACAGCCATAGTTTCTCCCTACTATCTAATATAGTAATGAATCATATTGGAAAAAAGTAATGCCTCTTGGTTGCTTTAATGAATTTTATTCATTAGTAGTCTTTAAATAATAGTGAAATTGAAAATTAAAAGAGAATAAGAATTATAAGTACTTTAGAAAACTAACATTGACAACAATGTGGAACCACTGAGGCCCAGGCTGGAGGACATTTTCTCTTTATTGAAAGGAGGATGGTTAGCTAAGAAGACTAGAAAGCATCCAGCAAATGTTACAACTCAGAAGGTTTATGGGATAATTTAAATTAACATGGGTTAAAGATGCATTGGGAAGTGACAAAATGACAAAAATAAGATCTAAAGTTTATCATCCTCTCTCAAGAAACGAACCTGTAACTCAAAGATTTTCATTTGTTGCCTTAACATTATCATTTAGTTTGAAACCCAAAAGTTTGTTTCATTAAGAAGAAAAACTTCACCATAACAACTCGACATTAATCCTGAGTCACATTCACCCACCTCTGTAGACACATATCCCCTCCAAAAAAATTCCCCTTCATCTTTCAGAAAAATGGTTTACACAAGAGAAATAACTGGCACATTATTATTATTTGACTATCATCATAGAGATACCAATGATCAGAAATAGTCTTTTATTACAAAACGTTGCTGACAAAATATAAAGCAAAATTTCTGAAGAGTTTAATGATTTTATATTTTAATATTATTTTTAAAAATAAAGCTTCCTATGACTTTTAGGCAGAGAAAAAAAATCAACATTTGGCAATTGAAATTGTTTTCCAATTCCTTATAAATAGTCCACTATTACATTACTTCCCTAAACAACTTAATTCTCATTGATATTTTACTAAGCTTGCTCCAAAATTGAGGTGTTAATCAAGACATGCATGGGAAAATGATGTAAATCTTATGTTCAACACCACGAATATCTGGTGTATTCCTGCATAATGACTTAAAATATCTTACCCACAGGCTTTAGACTAGAATTAGTGTAATCATCCATTTTCAGGTCTAATGCAAAGCACCCAGTCTTCATTCAGCATTAATGTTACTGATATAAAAAGAAACATTTAAAGTCAGCAATGGGATTTATATCCTTAATGAATAAATTCTCTACTCATTTGTACTTTTGTAGTTGTGACAGAGCTCCAGTTTATCCATTTATTTTCCTAAACCTAATATTAGTTTGAGTTTTTGTACATTAAACGGTGATTTGTAAGTGGTCTCCCAATGTATCATCTTCTGCTCTGTTTCTTTTCTCATTTCTGGCTGATTTCCTGCTTACCCATTTTCAAAACTGTATAATTTGCAATTATACAAAAATTAAGTGAGAAGAGAAGAACAAGACCACAAATATTGTACATTAAAGTTTTACTGTATCCATCTATTTCTTGAGAGAACTAAATGTTACTCTGAAATCAAAACAAAATGCAAACTGTCATGACTTTCCTTATCATTAATTTTTATTATGTATAATGAAAATAATTGATTTTTCAATCACTATTTGCAGTACAATATAATTGTACTCACAGAATATAATATATCTAGAAATATAACATTTTGTGATTGACTACTTCCATATTAATATGCAAATAAAAATGTCCTTTCTTGATACACATTTGTAGTATCTTTATAAATTTTTAAGCTATTATTTAATGCATTAAACTTTAGTTAGAAATTTTGATTTTATGTGGGCTATACTGCATTATTGAAATTACAAGTGCTAAAATTAAATAGAAATGAAAATACCCAATTCTTCACAGATGTAAAAATTCCCTTTTAACTAAAATTACTGACCGCCAGTGAATAAGACTGAAATGTCACTCAGCACACTTAGAATCTGAACACATAGGTGTGCCAGAGAAAAATGCCAAAACATTTATATTATAGCTTGAAATCAAGAATAAATTACATAGAAATACAAAGCAATTTATTAGTGATTTAGAAGAGAACCCCCAGGACCTGTGGGAGGAATGTCCAAGCTGAGGATCTGCTGTACATGATTTAAGCCTGGATGTCTCAAAATATATCTTTATTATACAAAAATAAGTAGGAAAGCTCTACCTACCAGATCATAAAAGCAGCAAGGAAGCCTTTCATTCTTCTTTTCCATAGATAGAAATAAATTAAATAGCAAGGAAACTGAACCTAGGTCCTAAACAAAATGCACATGAAGGCAAAAACACAATTGGTAGTGTTGATCACAAAGCAAACACTGAACTTAAAAATATTTTGCAGTCAATAAAACTTATCAGATCTGCAAGAGACAAATAAATCACTTCTATAACTCAGGTACCACCCACAGGAAAAAAAAAGTAAGTATCAATGAAATTTAATTTGTGAACAGAAATCATAAATCACCAGTTTGAAATACTAGAATGTTCTAAGCAGAATCGCTATATTATTCTAAAAATATTCAAAAATAATAAAAATGGAATGGAAATCATCAGCAAGAACAGAACAGTGTGGGATAAAGTGATTCCCTCTGTGCTTCAAGTTCAGAGAAAGGGGTTTTAATTAGAATGCTCAGAGAGACTAAATCATATCCCAAATACTTGAGATCAGTTTCTGAATCTTGCCTGGAAAATGGTAGAGGAATGAAGACAAATGGACCTCCTGATCTGAAGGCAGAGGGCAGACAAAATGTCACTTCATCTTGATACATGCTTTCAGCATCTTTCAGGGCCAGGAACCCATAAGTGACTACTTAGGTCCAGGTGAGGGCCAGGTGAAAGACCATCTCTGAAGGAAGAAGCATACTGAGAATTGGGAAGCAGGACATAGTCAGGCACTTAAGAAAGAAGCTATAAAAGTCTGTAATCAGGATACTTTCTTTCTAATATAGGAAAAACAGATAAAAGTTCCCTATGAGTTAGGCAGGCTAAAGGAAAATATGTAAAGACCCATCAAAGAACCTACAAGAGGAAGATTTAGCTTTATAAGCCTGCCCTTGTCCATACTCATGGTGGTTGATCTTTAGGAATTCTATGGTCTCTAGGTGTGGCTAGTTTCAGCCAAAGGAAGAGATTGCAGGATATCTTAGGGTGGGTGAAGGAACTTGGTTTATTTATTCCCTCTGCTCCTTCATATCTGGGCTGCAGATCAACAGTGACTATTTTTTTCCACTTAAGGCTAAAGCTATTGATGGGTGACCTTAGGGATGGTAGTCACTCTTGATGGTTACTTTACACAAAATCTTTTGCCTTTCCTTTGAAAACACTCTTCAATCAAATTGTTGGCAATTGCCTTTTTCAGATCTCTTTCTGCCCACTTTGGCTATATAAGTCAAGGAATTTCCTCATCCTAGGCAATTCCTCCTAACACAAACTATCTCATCCTGCAACCTCAGAAACAGGGTCAGAAGTCAACCTAGAAAGAACCAGAGAGAGAAAAGATACAACTGCACCTCCCCAACATAACCTCAGACTTTTCTTTTTTGTTGGGGGGGGTGTCTACTGGGAATTGAACTCAGGAGTGCTCGACCACTGAGACACATCCCCAGACCTATTTTGTATTTTATTTAGAGACAGGTTCTCATTGCGTTGTTTAGCACCTCGCTTTTGTTGAGGCTGGCTTTGAACTCTTGATAATCCTGCCTCAGCCTCGGGAGCTACTGGGATTACAGGTGTGTAACACCTCGTCTTGCTTCAACCTGAGACTTTTCTTATGCACCTGGACCAATCTAAGAGTGGAGAGAATTTTCAGCATTTAACTGAGTTTGGAGTTTTGACTATCCTGGCCTTTGTACCTCTAAATAACTACATTTTTTTTTCCAACCAAAGGCTTCCAGAAATGTCATAAACTCCAAAAATTTTCCTACTACTTGGGAAGAATAAACTTCCAGAGGATTAGTCAAAGGGGAAAGATAGACATATGGAATTGCTTCATGACTAAATCCCACAATTCATGCTTGTCTAATTTGCTCGTTATATATAAACCCAAATATAGATTAAAAAAACTTTATACCAAAATCTTGACCTTAATGGTCCCTGAAGAGATAGATGGTATTCAATCTTTATTTATTTAAATATTTTATCAAAAATACGTAAGTAGCAATGTTAACCTTTCTCAAAAATTGTGGATAATTGGTACATGGCTGTTTACAATATTTTTCCTGATTCTTTGTCCTCTCCATTTTTAAACTGTTCCTCAATCTGTTATTCATAGTTTTATTTGACTCACAAAGATAAACTGATTTATCCGGTCACCCTGAAAAGAAGTCCTACTATTGGTCATTTCTTAACTTATAATCTGCTTTGAAACTTCAAGTGTCCTCACAAAAGCAGAAATTCAAAACTCTGCTGCAATGCTATAAATGCTAATGGGGAACGAAATGACATTGTTAGCTACAGCTCATTTTGCAGTTATAATTAGGGGCAGTCAGACATGGGCCTGTAACTCAAGAATTTAATGGGAATCCCTGAAGCAGAACTATTGAACTGACAAGTTAGTCTGTAAGAACTAGACATAACATACCCCCAACAAAGATCTTTCACTGAAATGACTTCCTACATGTATAAATTGACACTTGTCTGTTTTATGGCTCATGTTTAGAAAGACTTTTATTTATTTTTTTGTAGCATCACAAACCATCAGTCAATACTAAACTGCTGTTTTCAACTTCATTGAAAGCTACATGAAAACATTTTTGGCCTTTGTCAAGAGTTCTAATGCTCTAAAAATGATCAGTGTGCACAATACTTTGCTGAAACCTAAATTAAACTAGACCATCAACTGGTCACTTCTTCTAGATGTCAAAACTTAGGGGAAAAAAATCAAACATCTCACATCCCACATCCCCCCCAAAAACCTACAAAAGTAATGTTTCCTGAAATCTATTCATGAAATACCAAAATAGAAATTGTGTTTTATAACAAAGAACCAAACTTTCTAAAAATCATCTTTGCCCATCTTCATTCTAAATCTCTCTCATAAAATCTACTCTCCAAACTTGCTTTCATCTCTACCAGAGCTTCAGCCCTCCAATACAACCTACCTCCATCCCAATCCGTCTCTTCTCACTCCAATTCCCACTGCCCAGATCTGTTTTGTTTTTCATAGAGGATCCTACATTAATTCTACTCCAATTGAATGTACCCTCTTCTAGTAATTATATAGTTCTTTTAATCCAGCACCTTGATCAGAAGATCAGAATAATAAAGTCTCAGTAACTTGGTAGAATACAAAATAAATTTTCCTTCAAAGAAAATTAGGGGAAAAGGACATACTACTGAGGTTTTGCAAATAAAAATATAGGAGACCCAGTTAAATATGAATTGCAGAGAATTGTTTACAAGAATGTCTCAAAAAGTTTTATATATATATATATATATATATATATATATATATATATATATACTCTTGATCTAAAATTAAAAATTGACTGGTATTCTATATTTAATCTGCAGACCTTAAAATTGGGATCTTTACATATGGCATCTATGTTATTCTGACACATGTTAACAAGGAAATATAATTTCTATAGTTCTTCAACTTGGCATGTAATGAGGTTAAGTGTGATAGGATTACTACCAATTCATGCATGACCCCAGCATGGTATGGGTTAATCTTCTCCATTTTTCACTGCCATTTCTCCATATGATTGATCCCTGTGGCAAGACACTGTAACTCATTTGGGGGTAAATGTTCTCACTTTTCATAGTCCTACTTATCAACAAAGGGCTGTGTACAGAAAATAATAAGGAATCCTTTCAAGATCCTTCAAACAGTGACAGGAGGTGATTGTTAATTGTTTTTTTGTAGCCCAAATGTGCATTACTAACTCCAAGGTTTCCCCAGAGTTGAAGAGAGAAAAGCAAAGATGGGAGAATTCAGCTTCTAAGATGCCTTGAGACTGAGGGTGGTTCAGAGCACTCTCAGCTTCAATTCCTGTACTGAATTAAATGTATGATCCAATTTTCCTCCTTAATCTTTCTTTTCAAAAGAAAAAAAAAATCTCCTTTGGTTACTTAATAACTAAGGATTTTAAAGCAATTGACCTAAAGCTCCCTGATTTAGTGCTAATGTGCTCGGGCCAAATTTTTCAGATGTAAAGAGATAGACTAAGGACAAATTTGTTGTTGTTACATGCCATTACTGTTTTCACAGGCCATGTACACTGTTAATTAAAATGGTAAAATCACTTCTTAGGACCAAAAGCACAGCACATTTAATTTGAGAAGTTGTATATACAAATGTTGAGTGAAATCTGGGTATGCTTTGACTTTTGGGCTAAAGATTGATTAGTTAAATGATGGGTTTTATATAAAGGAAAGAAGCAATGGACTCAGGCCCATGGAATTCATTAGTCTTAAAGCATGTCCCATTACTCAGAATGTTTGGTTTGACAGAACAAGGGAAGATACTTTGGAAAGCTCACTAGGGCACCAGCTGACAGATAGCCCTGAGAATTTGGGTTGCTAATTTACAGGATACAGTATATATTTCAAAACTGGAGCCAAAGTACACTTTTATCTTCTTCATATGGGCCCACATGCCAAAAGAAAGGAGGACTGTTTTTTTCTGTCCTACTAACCAAGTTCAATAATCTTAATTTTATATCCATATGACCTTGAGCTCAGTGGATTTAGACATCCTGAAGCCTAAGGGAGAAACATTTCTAATACCAAATGCCACCATAGTTCAAGTGATTCAGAGGCTGTTACAGTTTCCATTTTAGGTCTTATATAATGGTAAATAAACATTCATTAAAAAGGGCCACTTTTCTGGACAGAGTGATTGGTCATGATTTCCCGGGGGGCAATTGTATTGGTGCTAGATAGTGGACATAAGGGGCACTGTTTGGATTCAGGGAATTCACAGGGTTTGTTTGTCTATTAGGCATAACCAAACAGGAACTTCAGTAACCCAACAAAACACTAAGAATGCAGATCCTACAGGAATGACATGCTATGTCACCAAGTAAGTAATATGTACCAGTCAATTGATATGCTGGCAGGTATTATGAGCAAAATAGAATGAGTGTGGGAATAGTACAGGTAAGATGCCATTGATTTATTCAGGTAACAATTTATGTGGTTTTTCCTATAGTGTACAGATGACAACTAATATTTTTTGGTTGTTTTCGATGAAATTAAGATTAATGGATATCATCCACTGTGATAAGGTAATTGATACATGAATCAAGGATGAGTGGATACTGAGGGAATAGAGGTGAGATGTGCTGGTTGATCACCCTCTGTCTTTCTACTCCTCTTCATGCTTTTAGTGCTACTTACCAGCTTGAAAATCTTGGGTCAGACACTCAAATTTTGAAATATTAAGTTCTATGTACTATTGTATACATATAAAAGACACATTATTTATCCAAGTTTTGAAGCATAATTTAAAAATTAGCACCCATGAATACTCTATCCAAGAAAGAACTATAATATTACCAGATTCTACTTGGCTATTGTTGTTTTTAAATAAAGGTTTCTAAAACTTTTCTGTTTACTTTGGGAAGAGTAATTCATATTTTTACTTATTTTGGCTTTTAACTGATACATAAATTTGTTCAGATTTATGGAATACCATGTGATAGCTTTATTCAATACCAAGTGTTTAACCTGTAATATTTAAGTCTGGTTAAACATTATCTCTTCAAATATTTATGGTGACAATATTCAAACTCATTTTGGTTATCAAAATTCTCATTGTTATACTTTTATTTCATTACTGTGAGTCTGGTTTTTTAATTTCTATAAACACTTGTTTTCTCAAATATAAAAGTATAAACACCTAACCATGCTCAAGTTCCATTAGTTAAGCCCTCAAAAACATGCAGAATCTGTCCCTGTCATACCACCTCCACTACCACAGCCCTAGATCCCCTGGGCCCTGTCACCATGCTTTCCTATTTAAACTTCCTAACTGATCTCATAGATTTTTCCTTTGTCTCCTCTACTCCTTCCAATAGAAGCCAAAGCTATGCAAAATTTAAAAGTCTTAATTTCTCACTGTGGTTCAGAAGGTGCCACAGGATCTTGTGCTTGGTTCATTGTCTAACTGCAACCCTTCCCATTTTCCCTCCGTCCATCCTACTTCAGCCACACTGGACTTCTCTTCATTTCTAAAAACTCTCTGCTATCTCTAAACTCCTGTACTATTTAAATTGGAATACTCTCTCACGCATATCAGAAAATCCCATTTCCACACTTACTTCAGATTTTAGTCTTTTCAAAAATCTTTTTATGGAGAAACTTCCCAGGTGACCCTACCTAAACTGGCACTTGCTTATCTCCCTGTGATATCATTTTTTCTGTCCTTTTTTCTCTAGGTACAGACTATAGACATATCATATACATATTCACTGACCGATATCTTCCTCCATACTGTAAAACTAACAGACAACATCTTTGCCTAAGTGTAGGGCATGATGTAACGTGGGGCATGTTGTATCAGAAAAGAGAAAACTTAACTTTCTGGCTGCTACCCGCTTCCCAGTCCTGGGGCCACATGTGGCTAAGAGAGCACCTAGCAATTGCCATGGGTTGTGATGAAGAATGGGACCACCTCTAGGATAGGCTCAGAACCCTTCTGCCCTCAAGGAAGCTCATGTCTCCCATTACTGCCTGTAGGATGGGTGTAGATGTAAATTCTCCCCACCCTGCTGACCTTTATCCTGATTGGCTCCTGTACATTATATTAGCTGTGTGTGTTTTCTCATTAAATGAGCTCCTGCTTTGACTGTTCTCCCTGGCTCGTACCTTTACTTTTCTTGGTTCTCATCCTGGTCAGGGCGTATTCCCCCAATCTCTCCCGCAGGTCAGGAGGGAACAGGGGTCTAAAAACCCCAACACCTAAGCAGTTCACTGCTCTATTTCCACATGTAGAATAGTGACCAGCTCTTAGAGTGGCTGAAGCCCTAAGGCCTTTACTGAACACAGCCTTTTTAGATTATTCCCAATATGCTAATGCTATCATTTTTCTGATGTACTGTGATATGATAAGGTAAACTTTTGGGTGAACTTGATTAAAAATGATAAAATTAATATGAGATGCAAGTTTGACTTTTATGACAATGTAAATCTTATAAAAACAAAAGATACATAAATACAAGCTGCAATATATTTGGTCAATACTTGTTTAATTCATAAATGAAAAATGAATGCTCTAGGCATTGAATTTGAAATGAATACACCAAGTGGTGATATCAGAGAGCATATTGAATGAGAGAAAATTGACATACAATTATCAATATCAAAATTAAAGAATCTATGAGATAATGAAGCTCTAAGTAATTAATAAAATATCAGAAGAAGAGATTTTAAATGGAGGAGGAGATTTCAAAATAAAGGAAGAGGATCATGCTTGATATTGTTCACACATTATTGGATTCAAAATACTGGACCTTTACAACAAGAGTATTGAGTAACTGAAGACAAACTGGGAAGAAATATGCTACTTTGGTTTATTTGAAGATATAGGTTTACAATCAGATTTACACTCCCTCTAAAGAAAGCTTGGCTCTGGAGGAGAGCCAGATAAACATGTCTGAAATGATTGAAGGTATTATAAGGACAGACTTCATAAAAAGATTCTTTAAGAAAGGTCAATAAAAAAAATAGTTCCTATGAGAACCAATTCTGCATACTTAAAGATAATTAGAAATGTTTGATCTATTTTTTTAAGCCCTTTGAGGGCATTCAAGTGCTATAGGAAAGCAAACCTTTTACATCAGTGTAAGATTTCTCCTATTTTTGAAGTCTCTGTAGTGTAAGAGAGTGGTGATTCCAGCTACAATCATCACCATTTATTTGATCTCTGCAAACCCTAGTAAGAGAAAACAAATACACCAGAAAGATAAAAACTAGAAACTAGCATAGGGGACAGAGAAAGAAGCAGTTTGTGACTTACGATGCAGCAGCACAACATAGCAAGTTTCCTTGGGATTTCTAAATTAATTCTTTGTATGCCTTCAAATAGGAAGGTTCTGCCATCTGTGTAGAATAAGACGGGGCTCAGTCACTTTACCACATTATAACCAAGGAGCAATTTGGTTGTGTGTGAGGTGTACAACATCATTAACTACTTAAGCTAACAATAAAGTTGCACAAATGCAACTGCAACTATTTTTAAAATGTAAAGTAGGTACAATAACTTTTTACTTTTCTTGTAATGTTGTTAATAATGCCCTATCAATTCCAGCCTCTTTGTCAGTGACTCTTCATGAATTGTGAGTAAACAATGGAATGTAGGAGATGGAGAAGTGTCCTTAATGTATCAAGTAAACAATATACAGTGGTAATTTTTTCCATGTATAACCATTTCATCAGAGTCCCAAAAAATTATCAAGAAATCACAGAGTCTATCAAGAAAATTCTGAAAAACTCTGTACTGTTACAATGAAATGTACATATATGGAAGCCATTCCTAAGAGACCATTGTTGATGTATTTCTGATGAATATTGTATGGTGAAAACCAGTTTAAAATTATTTTTATTCAAAATTCATGTAGTATTCATGTAATTCACTCAATAAAAAATTTTTATTATATATTGTTTAAACTTCAAAAATACAGGAAGATCTGGGTTGAATTATTCATTTTTCCAGGAGATTTATTTGTGTTTTGCTTGCAGGAAGCATTTAATATTTAACACTTAATTTTTGCCATCTCTGGTAATCTTACACATTTTAATAATTTTCATCAGAAAAAAATATAACAAAAATCACAAAATGCAATATAGTTTGAAAAAGGAATATTTTTAGGATTAGAAGCTAAAAGAAGGAGAATTGGTATGTTCAAACACCTCCCCTTTCTGTAATTCAGAACATTTATTTTCATATATTAATTTAATTGCTATAGAAGATTGGGTATCATCATTAATTGACTCTTTGACTTCAAGACTGACTCAAGACTTGTTGTATTATTAACAAGACTTCAAGACTGGGCCCATTGGAACATGCCTATAATGCCTATAATCCCAGCAGCTAAGGAGGTTGAGGTAGAAGGATCACAAGTTTAAAGCCAGTCTCAGCAATCTAGCAAAGCCCTACACAACTCAGTGAGACCCTATCTCTAAATAAAATATAAAAAGTGCTGGAGATGTGGCTCAGTGATTAAGTACCCATGGGTTCCATCCCAGGTACCAAAAAATAAAATAAAATTAACTCTAACTCATATGGAATAAGTTTTTTTGTGTTTGCCCTATTTGAAGGTTAAGAAATTCATTCATATTGTTTCATATATGAATGTTTAGTTTCTTTTTATTACTGAATAATATTATGGGAATATGCCATGATTTGTTATATAATCTCCTATTATTAGACTTTTTTTGTTCTAGTGTTTTGATTATTATGAATATTGAGTGAATGCTTTCTATTGATAGATGTTTAATTTCTCTTGAGTATGTAACAGGAATTGGATTCCTGAGTCACAACAAATATTACAGCATGATAGAAATGCTCTACACCTTGACTGGGGTGTTGGTTAAAGGATTGTATAAAACTTTTAAAGCTCATCCTACTTACCCTGAAGATCTGAACATTTTACTGCATGTTGTCATACCTTTAAACAAAACCCTACTTGGAATGTATTTCTCATTATTTTACACACGTATTAGTTTATTGTAATACCAAAATTCAAGCACAAGTTATCAATCTCACTTATAGAGTATTTTATGTTATTTAAAGAGTTTTTATGTGCATTATTATAATCTTGAATTTTAATAGCAGTTTTATTTGCTATATGGAGAAAATATTAGCACTCATTTGTAGATAAGGAGACTGAGAATTCCCAGAGACTAAATATGCTGAGCAAGTCACATAGCAACAAATAATAGAAGATCTCAGGGCCATTGGTCCAGTGGAGCCAGTAACCACCAATATTTCATGGATATGAATAGTTATGCAAAAGGATTTCCAATTATAAGCTAATGTACTGCTACTTGGCACTGGATGCAATGGTGGGAGACATAGACCTTTAAAATCATCCTAAGTACACTTAGAGTTAACAACTGTGCTTTATCTCTTGTTTACTTATTGAGGTTGTACTGGAAGAGAAGATGATTTGCATTTGCATGCCTAATGTTGGTTCCATCCTATGAGATTTTAAGAGGTTGAGATAGAACTGACAAATATCACTGGCTTTACTAACTGAAGAGAAGAATAGCATTCAAGTAATAAAGCTTGTTAATGACCAGTGCAAGCAGCTCTACTAATATAATATCTTTAAGAATTGATTACATTACTGTATGCCTATCATTTTTATGTCCTATGAATCTAAGAATAGATTTGTCTATCTTTGTGTATCTCTTTCACTTTTCTATACCCTTCTCTCCAACCATCTGGATTGCAAAACAGACTGTAATGAGCAAGATTGTTACTTTAATGTCCACACCTTGATCCAAGGTCATAGTTACAGTTTATTTCCTTCATATGTATACTGAGCTTTATAGGAAACATATGAAACAGTGAGATATCACCTCTTTTTCCACCCTCAGATAAGACATAGCTAGTTCAGAAGCATTTATCTAAAGCTCAGTGTCTTTTCCCTCCCTAGCAATGATAAGTCTTTCTCTGCTTCCATATGTTTATATAAAATAGGGACCAAAGACAAGCAGATTCTGAACATAAGAGGAACTATTTGTGTGGGAACTATGGAAAACTAGAGACACATGGCCCACCATCTTGGTATGACAGGAGCCACCTAGCTTCAATTAGTTATTTCCATGCAGAAATTTGAGTATAATATTCTACCATTTCTTCATTTCTTAAGATATTAGAAATCCAGATTTTTGGCTGGGGATATAGCTTAGTTGGTAGTTTGCTTGCCTTTCATGCACAAGACCCTGGGTTCAATCCCCAACAGCACGAAGAAGAAGAAGAAGGAGAAGGAGAAGGAGAAGAGGAGGTGTAGGAAATAATAATCCACATTTTTATGTAAAAATCTCAAAATTCTTGGATGTTGCAAACTTAATCAGTTTTTAAAAATACCTTTCAGCACAATCAAATCCATCAGAAAGTCATATTTTGTTTAAGACCATCATCTTAACCTCTCATCCAATCATGGCATAACATCCTTCTAACCCCTTCTCCCAACATTATGGTCATTCTCTTTTCTATTGACTCTGTCTCTTATAATGTTTACCTAAATTATAAGACAACACAGGGAATTCCCAAGCTCATCTTTAAATTATTAGTCCTATACTAATAACTCTGAATTCTAAATTTCCCTGCTCTGTAAATCTCTTTTTGCTTTTCATGAACCTTGACTTTCTTTCTTTGGAGATTAGATAGGCTGAATCTGTCATTCTTATTTCTTCTAATTGGACTAATTCATTGCATTTTGAACACTGCTTTTAAAGTGCACCTTGACTGCCCTTGATCACTACTAATAGTTGATTAGGTCTTAGTTCTAATTACTGTTTCTTGTTTTATTTAGATTTGCATTGGTTCCTTATGTAAATCTACTTAACTCTCTGAGCTAAGTAGGCGTTTTCTCCATAAAGCAATAATAGAAAGTGAGAGCAGCTAATAAATATATACAAACCAATGACCCCAATGAAAACGTTAGAAACCTACTCATCCATGTACTTTGGAGGAATGGTCACAGAGCACACTACAAGCTTGCCAAAATGCTAACTCTTTTTCCAGAGCAACTATTTACTATTTGTAAAGTCAAGATAGCTGAAGTGCTTAACATAGTTGACACACCAATCTTAGTCATGCATTTTTTTCCATTTCCACAACTACTTTCATCTCTTCAGTCTCACCTCTGGATACCCAAGGCCCTTTGTTGTTCAACAGCACCCATGTTTAAAAAAAAATCCATTCTTTCCATCAAAGTTTGCCTTTATGACGATGAATTCCTTCAGTTCCTTTATAATATACAATATACAAGTATACAATATACAATATTTAAATATATGATATTCTGTCACTTTCCCTTGCTCTAGGTTGATGGCTTCACTTATATTATAGAAAATATGAAATCAACCAAAACTAGAGAATCTGTTTCCCAACCACATTTCTGACACCCCCTCTTGTACTTGTGCCCACACACTCTTTCTACTTTAATACATAAATCACTGATTGTTTTAATGAAGTCAGCTTCTCACTTTATGCTCTGGATACCATTCTCCCATTCTCTCATTCTCTATTGCTGATTTAGGTTTTTGTTCCTTCAGTGACCCCTCTGTCTTTGGGATCATCAATATTTATCCATATAAGTGTCATTTTATTAAATAAAATTCAAACAAAATTAAATATCTACAATTTTTTCATGCCAGGTCTCTTTCCAGTTGAGCCTCTGTCTTTCCATTCCCTTTTATTTAAAAAGGACTTCAAATGGAACATATACACCTGTTCACTCCACTTAATTACTATTTCATAAAGGAAGCCTTTCTTTACTATTACTTCATTGAGACAATTCTTGTAATACTTATGACTCTGTCTTATCAGATCAAGGGTTATTTTTCAGTCTTCAAATCTTCTATCCAAATCATTTGCTACTTTATTTAGCAATCCATTCTTCCTTGAGACTGTGTCTATACTTGGCTTCCAAAACTAAATATTTTGGTTTTGCTCATACCTCACTGTCTGCTCTTTTCAGCTTTTCTTGAGCTGGAACAATACACATTCATAGTAGCAATTAGAATAATTTTTGGTCTTTTTATTTACTCTGTCTATAATCACACACTAAGGTTGCATTGAGTTCTTTGGATTCAAACATGGCTGATATGTTCATATTTCAAATTTGTAGTTTTAGCTTTGACCAATTCTCTAAATTACAGAATCATTTCCCAACTACTGACTAGACAATCACTTTGATAGTTTAACATGCATAGGAAATATACTAATATGCATACCCTAGGACTCTGCATCAAGATAAACAGGTAGAACAGAAATTTATAGAATTGTTTATAAAAACCGTGGACTAGAGTGTTAATAGCAGTATTTTTAGTAGTAGACCCAACTTTTAAAATATTCAAATGTCAAACATAGCATAATAAATTAATTATAGCCTATTCATACAATAAAATATCATAGTACTGAAAATAATTGATCACAAACCACATGCAGCAATATAAATGATTAGTATATACATTACATTGATCAAAAGCAGTCATACAACATAAGAGCATACAGTGTATTATTTAATTAAATAAAAAGCTGAATAGGCAAATTAAATATGCTGTTAGAAGTCAACATATTTAAATTACTAAATGAGAGAGAATAGTAGTAAATCCGGTAGAATGCTAGTAATGTTCTGTTTCTTTATCTGAGTCTCTATAAAAGTGTGCTTAGTTAGTGAAAAAAAAGAAAAAGTTAAAATTTAAAATAATAAGACTTCTTTGGGACAATAATTAAAATCAAGAATCAATATAAATGGGATGGACTCAAACTAAAAAGTTTCTTCTCAGCAAAAGAAACAATCTGTGAGGTGAATAGAGAGCCTACATTTTGGGAGCAAATCTTTACTCCTCACATATCAGATAGAGCACTAATCTCTAGGGTATATAAAGAACTTAAAAAGCTAAACACACACACACACAAAAACACCCAAATAACCCAGTCAATAAATGGGCCAAGGAACTGAACAGACACTTCTCAGAAAATGATATATAATCAATCAACAAATACATGAAAAAATATTCATCATCACTAGCAATTAGAGAAATGCAAATCAAAATCACTCTAAGATTCCATCTCACTCCCATCAGAATGGCAGCTATTAAGAAGACAAACAACAATAAGTGTTGGCGAGGAGTAGGGAAAAAGGTACACTCACACATTGCTCCTGGGACTGCAAATTGGTGTTGCCCATCTGGAAAGCAGTATGGAAATTCCTTGGAAAACTTGGAATGGAACCACCATTTGTCAGAGCTATCCAACTCCTAGGTTTATACCCAAAGGACTTAAAAACAGCATACTACAGGGACACAGCCACAGAAGTGTTATAGCAGCACAATTCACAATAGCTAAACTGTGGAACCAACCTAGATGTCCTTCATTAGATGAATGGATTAAAAAAAATGTGGCATATATACACAATGGAATATTACTAAGCAATAAAAGAGAATAAAATCATGGCATTTGCAGCTAAATGGATGGGGTTAGAGAAGATAATTCTAAGTGGAGATAGCCAATCCCCAAAATCTAAGTGCCAAATGTTTTCTTTAATATAAGGAGGCTGATTCATAGTGGGATAGGGAGTGGGAGCATGGGAGAAATGGACAAACTCTAGATAGGGCAGAGGGGTTGGAGGGGAAGGGAGGGGGCATGGGGTTATTAATGATGGTGGAATGTGATGATCATTACTATCTAAAGTACAGGTATGAAGACACAAATTGGTGTGAACATACTGTATATAAGCAGAGATATGAAAAATTGTGCCCTATAAGTATAATAAGAATTGTAATGCATTCCGCTGTCATCTATAAAAAATAAAGAGGGAAAGAAAGAAAGAAAGTTTAAAAATGAATACAGAAAAGATAATCAAATATATTACAATTAATTAGAAAAATTTTGGAAAATATTAAAGGAGAGAGAAATACATGGAGTCATATTACATGTTCAAAGATCAAAACATTATCAGATATTTATCAAGTTTTCCTAAATTGACTTATAATATGGATAATATTTTTATATACTTTAAAAAATGAAACTTAAATGGAATTTTAAAATTTATGTTGACAGGGGACACTTATGGGCAAGATATATCTAAAGAGAAAATGATATGGGTCATAATGTCACTGCAACTTGTAAGTCAATGTTAATGTTATTATTTCATGATAGACAAATTAATCAAAGAAGTATTGTTTGTTATAAAAAAGAATTGTTGGCAAATAATTGGAAATTGCAAACTTCTTGATAGGAAAATTGGTTATACTTGTGGGATAAAAAATAATTAAATTGCTACCTCAAGCCATACAAATAAGATCAATTACTGGCAACTGAAATAATCATGGGCAGAGAAACTATAAAGCTTTTTGTAAATCACTACATCTTTAAGGCTGTAGGGTAGAAAATGATTTCTTTGAAAGGATTATAAAATGAAAAGTGTGCTAAAATTCAGTCATATTGAAATTAAAGATGTTTTCCACCAAAGCACATCACAGTGAGTATAAAGAAATAACCCACATGTCAGAAGAAAATTTTTAGAAAGCATGTAATTAATGAGGGATCAGTAAGAAGAATGCTGAGAATCCTATGCAAGACTAACACAAAAGGAAAAGTTTACAGGAAAGAAAAGTATCAAAAGGAAAGAACTGTACAAAATGCACTCTTAAAAAGTCAAGATGTAAATGGCAAATAAAATAAAAACGCAGTGTAATATCTTTAGACATTCTGTAAATATAAACTAAAATCACAATAATGCCCAAAATATTGGCAATAACAAATCTAGGTGAGCATGTGGCCTGATGATGACATTGAACAATGTGAACTTTCATATGTTGTCAATAATAATATACCGTACTGTTTTCTACTTAGAAAATAATTTGGAATTTCTTAGAAAATATGACAATAAACTGAATATTGATTTAACAATTCAATACCTATGATTTTTCTTCAAAAAGTATGCTTATGTGCTACAGAAGACAGGTAAAAGAATGTTCCCATCCAAAGAATGTTCAGACTAGCTAACACTGGAAACCACCCAAAAGCTCTTCCAAAATAAGATAGGTAAATGGTAAATTGTTGTACACTCACATAATAATAAACAATTCAGCAATAAAAGAGAATCATTGACAGAAGCATTGTAATCCTGGATGTTTCCCTATAGTATAATAAGGCAATAAATAAATAAAGTCACAAAAGTGTGTCCTATAATATTAATTTATACAAAGTGAAATAAACAAAGGTTTAAATGTCTTGGAACATAATGTGGTAAACATATGGAAAAAAAATCAATGATGGAGAGGGAAGGGCCACAGGAAACTTCTTACATACTAGTGGTTTTCTTTCATGTCTTTCTTATGTTGATGATTGATAGTTGTTCACTTTATTATTATATTTTAATTGCTCATCTGTATTGCACTTTAGGCCTAATTTTATATTTGATTTTTCACTCAATAAAAATAAATATGAACACATAACAACTCTAAAAGTTTCTAGAAAGATTCCTACTGGAAGATAATAATAATAATTTGGCCATCTTCTAGGAATTAATTAAAAGCAATAAAAGTAATTCTTTAAAATTACATACTCCATTAACTATATAACAAGGACCCCAATTGGAGAGGGGAAAAAGACTCACAAAATAATAGAGAGAGGTCTGGGGTTGTGGCTTAGTGGTAGAGCGCTCACCTAGCACACGCAAGGTCGTGGGTTCAATCCTCACCACCACGTAAAATAAAATAAATGTATTGTGTCCAACTACAACTAAAAAATAAATATTAAAAAAATAATAGAGAGAAAATGTCGCAAGCAAAAAAGACTGAGTGGGACCTTCTCCAGGGGATAAGGGAAGCAAATGAGGAAGCTACTGATGACAGTCAAACCAGCAAGCTGTTTTCTCAGAGATAAAAGGCACAAAATCATGCACCTAGAGATCTTGCTTTGTAAGAGAAGAAATAGTGCATGTGAACTGGGATCTGAAAATTTTCTGGATGAGCCTAGATTTTTAGAAGGGCAGGCAATAGAATTGAATAAATGTCAGATAGATTCACTCTGTTTTCATTAAGGAGTCTGCCTCATTGACTTTAGGAGAGAAGGAATCCACTCCACTAAGAAATACCTCAGAACTATCTATGTCATTAGGTGGCAAGAAGGAAAGGATATGTTATGTCACAAACAAAACTCTGCAAAATAAAGGACATTTCGGCAAGCCACACTTCCTTTGAAAAAATACCTAGGAAAGAGAAGGTAAGGGAGAAAACAATGCTCTCCTGTTACTTAAATGATTCATCAAAAATAGAAACTGATAAATCTACAAAATTAGAAACAAATAAAACATAGAAGATGAAAATTGTGGTCAAATTTCACCATGGCTTTAAAAAAAATCAACTTGGGCTTCTTCCTAGGGTATTTTGACCATCGGCCCACGATGGCTGATTTCCAAGGGGTACTGTTCCAAGAAAGGTGAAAGTGGGAGTTGCTGTGAGCTGAGCCTCAGAAACTGGCACAACTATATTCTCATCCCATTCTGTTGCTCTAAAACAAACAGAGAGCTGACCCAGTTTCAAAGAGAGGGATAATAATCCCCACCACTGAATTTTGGTAAGGAGTGGCAAAGTTTGCAACCATCTTGAACCTACTGAACAGCAAGAATGTAATTCAAGAAGATAATACTTAAAATAAATCTGAATAACATACTGAAAGTGCATCCTGTGTTCCAGGAAAAGCTGAATGTAAATAATCACCATCAAAACATAAGCTTATCATTTTCATGGACTCCAAATTATACAAATAGCTGACACTTATTGAGTACTTCCCATATGCCAAACATAAGGTTGCCAGATTTAGCAAATAAAAATGCCCCATGCAATAGTTAGGACACACTTATACTGAAAAATTTCTTGTTTTTCTGAAGTTCAAAATGTAACTAGCATCTTTTATTTTATCTGGCAATCCTTCTAAGCAGTATTTAAGAAATATACTAGAAGTGGAACTCCAGCCAAGTAAAAGAGAATTATAAAACTAGAGTAAAACATCTGGCGGTAAGCATTGAGTTCATTTAATAGAATGGCAAGCTAAAACAAATATGATGATTAGTTTATTAAAACAAGATGCAAACATATGTCCTGCCTCTGTAGAGACATGTAACTGACAAATATTAGGAGTGGGGGAAGACAGTAAAAAGATGAAGAGCAGTTTAAGGGTGCAAAATTCTTCATTTTTAATACCAAGAAATCAGACTTCCTAAGTTAGAATTCATTACTTAAAGAATAGAGTTGCAATTATATTTAATAGTATGATGTGGACATTAAGAAAAATCACAATCAAGTAAAGTCTGATATTGTAGCCAAATAAGGAAAAGAATAGAAAAAAATCATGCTAATTTTGTGATTGCCTATAATAGGCATATCAGAGTCCCAGCAGGAAAGAGACAACATACTAAAAATAAGGAAGTATGAGGTAGGCTTTTTTTCAAAGGAGGAAATCACAAGGACAAGAACAGGAGCAAGTGTTCCTATCCCTACATCAGAAAGAATGAGGGGAGCAGCCTTCCTAGAATCTAGGACTGCAGAGTCACTGTAATTTGTTCTAATAATTATAGTGATAGTTCTTGTTAGAGGACAAACCTGGCTCTTCTCACTCAAGGTTCTCGATGTGTTGTGATAGAAAATTAATATAATACTGTCTGAAGAAAGATTGCTCAAGGAATCATGATGGTATAGAAATAAAAGTAAACACTATGTCAAAAAATAAGTGTACCCAAAGAAATCAACATCAAAAAGCAAAGAACAACCTACATCAAATAACTTTACATGCTATTAAACCAGAAAGAAGATCATATGATAATTTGAGATAACTCCAACATACACACCATATCAATGAGTGCAAATGGCTTATATTCACTTATTAAAAGAGGTCACTCATATTTGCTTATAAATAATAATACTCTATTTATAAGACACAATCTAAAGCAAAGTGAGTTGGAAAAGTAAATAACAGGATTTGCAAAGAAAGGTCAGTAAAATGAAAGCAAACAAAACAGAAAAGTGGTCATGGCCTTTTTATTAAGATGAAGATAAATTCACCTAAAAGGCAAAAAATGAATAATGGGGAATTTTAATCCTGTAGGGGTCAACTCTATAATGAAAATATAGCAGATATGAATATTAAATAGTATAGCATCAATAATCAAAAAGCAAAAATTATAGGAGTTAAATACATGATAATGCAAAGGAAATAAATCAACAAAAGGCTTTAATTTTTTTTATCTCATTTTGACAAAGAAAATGGTTTTAAAAAAAACACATTAAGGAGATGCATGATCAAAATGACATAACCATAAGTATTAGGAGGAGAAATAATTGGGTGATGAGAGGTATAACATAATCTGAGGATTAATTCCCAGATATGGATTAAATGGATGCTAACTATAGAAAGGTAGCATAAGACAGAGGAGGTAGGTCACTGGGGGCATGCCTTTAATGTTTATATTTTTTCCTGGTGAGCAAAGCTCTTACACCTGGTTCCAGGTCCTGAGCTGCTTTCTTCCTCCATACTCGTCTGTCAAGATGTGCAGCCTCACCTTGGGTCCAGAGAAATGTAGTTGGCTATCTATAGACTGAGACCTCTGAAAATGTGAGCACCAAACAAACTTTCCTCCTCTAAAATTGTTCTTGTCAGTTCTTTTCATCACAGCAAAGCAAAAACTAACACAATAAGTTATATCTCTATATTAAATTGGTTGGGAAGTAGTCATACCATTATTTTCTGAGTTGGCATATTGCTGATATTTTTTATTCTTAAATCTTTGATTGAATTTATCAGCAAAGTTATCTATTCTATTCTAGATTTATCAAAATTTACTCTAAAAAATAGAAAATCAAAAGTAACATTTATAAAAAACAAAAAATTGTCAGAGAGCTTCTCCCAAAAATCTTCATGGTAAGAGACTGGCAAGAGATCTCTAGCATCTCTCAAAACCAGGCAGTTAAGACTGTTTAAAGTTTTATAAAGCTCAGAAAGGGACCATTTCTGAATTCTTTGTGTGAAATAAATCAAACAGCTTAACTCTAACAACAGCAACAGCATCAACTATTGTACAGAACAAAAATAATGTAGCTAATCTCACTATGATAATGGATGAAAAAACCTAAAGTAAAATGTTAACACAGAAACCAGCATCACATTAAAATGAGCACAACCAGGCAAAGCAAGATTTTTCCCCTAGAAATGAAAGATGTTAAAAAATTTTTTAAATTTAAAAAATAAATCTACATATAAAATTAAACATTTTAACAGTTCAAAGGTAAAAAACAGTGATTTCCACAGATCATTAGACAGATTGACAATATTCATTATTCTTTATTTTTAAACATCAAAATAGATAAGGATGAGCTTATCATGTGAAATAGGATGATATTATGGTATAAGGGGAGATTCGCCTGTTGTCACTACTGTTGTTTAGCATTGTTTTGTTTGTATCGCCATTACAATTTTAAAGCAAGGAAAGAAGAAGAATGTGAAATTACAACTATTTTCAGACAATAATGTCTCATAAAAAATACAAAGAACTAAAACTACAAAATCAATCAGAGAAAAATTCTACAAGGTAAATGGATATCAACTTGATGCAGAGAAATCTGAAACATTCATATTTAAAACAGCAAGGTTTAGAAGATATAATGAATGTCCATTTCCAATAGCAAAAATGTTTTTTTTTTTGTTGAAATGTATAAGAATAAATGTACCAAGAGGTATGTTAGTGCGACATGAATAAGACTTGAAAATTCTCTTGACTCAAAGTGAGATTAATGGGGATCATTCAAGGTTTTATTTTAGTGGGAAGAGTCAACATTTTAAAAGTAATTTTACATAAGATAATATTTAAATTTAACATGATCACAATTAAAATACCAACAGCTTATACAAACTAATGCATATAGGGTCTTGGTCTATAGGAAATTTAAAAAAATAAGCATAATCAGAGAATATAAGAAAAGGGAAGAATATGGAGAAATAACTAAGTCTAGCAGATATTAAAACATATATGTGTAAAGCAATTGAACTAAGGAGTTTTTTTCATATAAAATAAAGATAAAGCAATTAAAGGAATGGGGAAATGTAAAAATAGAACCAAATACAGAACAAAATTTAGGATATGATATGGTATACATAGACATCTAAATTAAAAGGGAAAGGTGGATTAGTTAACAAACTGTGTCAAGTAAAACACATTGGAAAATGTTAGTTTTCTTCAAATTAAGTTCCAAATGAGTGTGCATTTACATATGAATAAGTGAATGAACAAACAAACAGATGCATAGTGGTATTTCAAGAAACCATGAGAAAATTACTAAATAACCTCAAAGTGGGAAAGAACTTCCTAACTACAATTCTATTCAAATCCAGAAGCAATCCAAGAAAAGTTTGATAATTTGGAGATATTTTGCATAAGCAAAGTCATAGGAGCAATGACAAACTAGAAAAATAATTTTCAAATCTAATCAAAAAGAGCTCATTTTATAAAAGTCATAGAAATCCTATAGATAAGTAAGGTAAGGTAAAGCTCTACAACAAAGGAGAACACAAGAGAACAACCAGAGGAAGATCCAAAGATTCATAAACTTTAAAAATACATTTGGTCTTTCTCAGAATAAGAGAAAATTAAACTAATTTACAATATTATGTTTTACCAGTTAGACTTATAAAGTTGAAAATTGTTGATACCTTACAGCACTTGAGAATGTAAGGTGAAAGAAGCACACTCATATACTGCTCTTAAAAACCACCAAGTACCATGGTAGTTCATAAAACATGTCCTGCATTGAGCATGTCACTAGAAGACACCCTTAATATCTATTCAAACAATCATAAAATCATATATGCTTTAGGTTATACATTGAGTCCATGTATGTAAGACTTGGAGATGATCTAAATTTTTATCAATAGAGGATGGACTAGTAGAAAGACTAGTAGATTCTGTTTGGCCTTAGAGGAGAATCAGATCTTTTTGTGATAATATAGAATAATCTACAAGACATTTTACATGAGGAAGAATGCTTCATTTATTAAAAGTGGAGTAACACATATTACAATGTATGTACTATTTAATTGCATATGCATAAAATAGTTTCATTAAAAAAGTTAAGGGACAGAAAATTGGTTTCAAATAAGAGAGAACTATTAGGCTAAGGTCAAGGTCAGAGGGAGACTAAAGAATGGTTTCTAAATACCTTTTATAATGTCTGGATTTTATACTATGTGTATATACTACCCATTCAAAAAATTTAAACAAATAAAAATTAAAAAGTGAATAAGAGCAATCCATAATCCAATTAATAAAGAATAAATGTAAATGTTTTAAATATATTATAGAGAGACTTATAACCCAAAAATTATCGTCATGCCCCTATTTGCTCACTCTTTTTGTGATAATATGATATGAATAAGTGAATGAACAAACAAACAGAAGCATAGTGGTATTTCAAGAAACCATGAGATACAGTTCAAGAAGAATTCTGGTTTACAGTTCTATATTCAGCTTCTACACCTTAAGAACATCTGGAAATTCAATATGTTCTGAGTTTATTAAAGGATTATAAAATTATCAATATTTTATCTTCTGAGTTGCTACCATTAAAAATGAAAATGAATAAAGAAAAAGTATTATAGTTGATTATATTAAAATTTCCATGAAAATAGAACTGGATTTTCAGAATTTTATTCTGGACCATGGGTCTGGATGGGAACCAAAGTACCCACCACCAGATGCATCTGGTAATCTCGGCCCAGATCCCACTGGAGTGCTTGGAGACTCCTTTATGGATGTTTACCTCTGACACAAAGCAGTCTTAAGTCAGGATAGATTTATGTGCATTGGCAGAGCCAAGTAACAAATGGAACGTGTTCTCACCGTCCGTCTGGCCTGAGTCTGTGTGATTAAATCCTGACTTTGATGAATCCCAGACCTTTGGGGAAGAGAAAATGAAGTCAGAGGCAGTTGGTTAATAAGAAATTACTGAATCAGCCAGTTCTAAGATGTAGCAAAGGGAGCAGCAGTTAGTAAGTACAGAGAACTAAACAAAGAAAAAATTACAGAACATAAACGTAATACATTTTCAAAAATCATAGTCCATCTTCTTCTATCTTTTGCTTTAATACTATTTTAGCTATTATAGATAAATAAGATACTTGATTATTAAAATTGAGTCTTTTATTAAGTTCAGAAAATATTTAATTAATAGTTATTTAGGGACTAAAGATATAATCTAATGTTCTCCTGTGCAAACCAAGTTACATGGTCACCCCAAATATAGCATGAAGCTGAAGCATTTATAAGAGTTTGTTTATGTGCCAGCCTCTTCATCAGTCTATGCATTGCTTGAAAATAAAAATAAAATAGTTACCCTTTTTTTCCTCAATGGCTTACATAATATATGGTAATATTGAACATTTTAACATTCAATATTTTTTTAAAAAAAGGGGCAATGCAAGAATGCATTCAGAGATGAATGGATAAATATCAGGAGCGTCCCATATTATTAATGTGATTCCCTAGTGTATTTTCAAATTAGATCATACAAAATTGTGAGAATACACTAATATTATTTTATCCACAATGCAAAGGTATCTTTATATGTTTTTATTAAAATATTTTTGATTAGTCTGAATTTTGAGTGATTCAGATCTAGAAACTGATTCTACCATAAAGTACTATTTAGTATACTCATCTTATGAAATACACGGAGGACTGGTTTCAGGAACTTTGTGGATAGCTAAATCCTTGAGTGCTCAAGTTACCCATATAAAGTGTCATAGTAATTGCATATAACTTACTCACATTTTCCTGCACATTTTAAATCATGTCTAGCTTACATAAAGTGCTAATGCAATATAAATGCTTGTATATATAGTTTTATAATCTACTGCTTAAAGAATAATGATAAGAATAAAAGTCTGTATATCTTCAGATTTTTAGATCAAATATTTTTCATCTTCAGTTAGTTGAATCTTAGATGAGGAAAATGCCAATTGTTCTTTTAGGTATTTTCAGTGACTTGGTTATATGTGCTGAAAATCCTCAGAAAAGTTGGTACACTAAGCTTTATAGAGTTCAGGAAAATATCTATTAAGGAAAATGGCTGGGAAGTTAAGTGTTATGATAAAATTAGCTGAAAAATTATGTAAGTCAATATCTAATGTAGCAACCCATTTCTTATAGTTTCTTAATAAGATAGTAGTTGTTACAGAATTAATAGCCATTGTTTAGAACATTCATTTTATTTGCACAGCACTATAGATTTAAAATGAGGCTAAATGTCTACTGACAGGAGGACAATGTCTATTTTAGACTATTACTTGGTTACCAACTTCAACTGAAATTGGAAATCCATAATATCAATCAGATAAAGACAGCATGAAAACAGGACCTAAATGTCTTCAGTCAAATATTTAAGAACCTAAGCAACAACATATATAAACTACACATTGAGTGTCTTACAGGAATTAAGTGATGATATAATATTACGTATTCCTTAGAAATGACATCAGTAAAATGATGGAGTTAAGGACATCAGAAAACTGTCCATTGCATAGAAGCAATAAGAATACTAGAAGAAAAACTATTGATGTAAACTATTGTTCTGAACTATGGATGTTAACCAATGGATTAAAGAAAGCTTGGGAGAATTTATTCAAGAGAAACAGCTGAATATCATGAGCAAGGTTGTGGCATTTTAACTTGCTCTATTCCCAGCTCCATCATCTCCATCACTGTTTTGATAACCCTATAAACCAATAGGCTGAAACTGCAGTGAAAGTAACAGCATAGCAGCCACAAGCGGGGCCAGAATAAATGAGAGCTGATTCAAAACCCCATTCCCAGAAATGTTCCATTATTTAATTTGTCTCATGGTTCCATGGAAGATCTCTCTTACAAGGACTTAACCTGATGTAGAGTTTGCATAATATAAACAGTTCTTTCTTTGGAGTAGGGAAGGCATTTTCTGAAAAAATAGTTAGAGACAATTACTGAACATCAAACCACCTGTGATGGAGGGTAACAGGTGGAGAACACAATAGGTTTACCTAAAAATTTTAAGGAAATCAGGGGCAGGGAGGGATGTGGGCTGAGATTTCCATTGGCAATCTGAAAAACACTGCCACATTCCTGGGAATGTAAACTGCAATGGATCTGGGGCTTCCTGCATTCTCACTACCATGTATGTGCTCAGGAAATACATGAAAAAGCCCTACAGTCTCATCTCTGGCTAACCTTAATGCTCTGCACAGGCCATAAGGGAAGGCTATGGTGGGTTTGTAAACTCCCTGAGTGTTAAAGGCCTTCACTTACAAACACACAAAACCACTTGACAAAAACTGGGACAATGATTGATTCCAAGCATTTAAGAAACCTCTACACAATTATCAGCTGACTACTAAGCTAAATGATGAAATATTTTATATGACAAAGACACATAGGAAAAGAACATAATACAGAATCAGTCCATGTTACTAAAGAAATATACCAAAGTGAATAGTAAAAGCAAAAACTCCAGGTAGCATAAAAAGAAACAAGAAGAAAGTATGAGTCATAAAAAAGGAAGGAAGGAAGGAAGGAAAGAAGGAAGGAAGGAAGAAAGGGAGGGAGGGAGGGAGGGAAAAATCAATAGAAACTCTCTGAGAAAGCTTAGAGACTTTAAAATAGGCTTTTAAAAATATGTTCAAAAAGCTGAAGGGAACCATATCTAAAAAAAACTAAAGAAAAATATGAGGGTAATATCTCATCCTCAATAGAGAATACTGACAAAAAGATAGAAAGTATAAAATAATTTCTACAAGAAATAATAAAATAGAAATCCTGGAGTTGAAAAATATAATCATCAAACTGAAAAATTCCCTAGAGGAGCTCAACATATTTGAACATACATCTGGAAGAAAAAATCAATTGCATGGAAGATAACTTGATTACCCATTGAAGGAATGAAGAAGACGGAGAAGGAGATGAAGAAAGAGGCAAAGAAATTGAGCCTCAGAGTTTCACAGGGCATCATTAAACACACTAGTACACACTCAATGAGAATTCCAAAAGGAAACTAGAGAAAAGGGGTAAATAAATATTGAAAAAATAATGAGTGATAATGTGTAAAATTTGATGAAAGTATTATTCTTTATACTTAAAAAGGATCAATCGTCCCCAAGGGTGACAAACTAAAAGGAATCCTAACCTAAATATTTATGACCAATCCTTTTAAGTCAAAAAAGTGAGAACTCTGGAAACACTAGAGAGAAGTGACTCATCATGTTCAAGTGATCCTAAATAATATTAACAGCTGAGTGCTCATTGGAACCCACGGGGTCTAGAGGAGATACATTCGAAGTGTTGAAAAGAAAAAGATGATCAATCAAGAATTCTACATCAGCCAAGCACAGTAGTACATGCCTGTAATCCCAGGAAGACCCGAGTTCAAAGACAGCCTCAGCAATGGTGAGCCACTAAGTAACTCAGTGAGACCCTGTCTCTAAATAAAATACAAAATAAGACTGTGGGTGCTTGGGTTGTGGCTCAGCAGCAGAGTGCTCGCCTAGTACTTGCAAGACCCTGGGTTCAATCCTCAGCACCACATAAAAATAAGTAAATAAAATAAAGGTATTGTGTCCAACTACAACTAAAAAATAAATTTAAAAAATATAGAGGGCTGGGGATGTGGCTCAGTCCTTGAATGTCCCTGAGTTCAATTGCCATTACTAAAAAAAAAAAAATTTAAATTTAAATTTTTTAAAAAAGAATTCTAAATCAGGGAAACAATTCTTTCAAAGGAAAGGGAAAATTAAGACATTCCAAGAAAAACAGAAAGAAAGAGATATTTCATT
Organism: Callospermophilus lateralis; assembly: GCF_048772815.1. Classification (NCBI taxonomy): domain Eukaryota; kingdom Metazoa; phylum Chordata; class Mammalia; order Rodentia; family Sciuridae; genus Callospermophilus; species Callospermophilus lateralis. The sequence goes on from NC_135307.1 coordinate 92,776,388, forward strand.
GTTAACATATCTGCCCTTCAAGAAATGCTAAAGGGAGTTCTTTAGGCTGAAAATGTCATTAGGCATTAAGAATAAGTGGAAGAAATAAAGAAAACTGGTAAAAGTAATTGTATAGATAAATGGAAGATCAGTAAAAATGCAGTTTTTGTTTGTAGCTCTTTCTGTTATCTGATTTAAAAGATGATTGCATAAAGTAATAATTATAAATCTGTGTTATAAGCATACAATGGATAAGATTTAATTCATAAGACAATAACATACAAAGAAAGCAGCAGAGAATGGAATCCATGAGAGCAAAGTCTCTATAATATTGAATTTTAATTTATATTAATTGAAATAAATGGTTATACATTAAAATGCTTAGGCAAAAATTGTTATTGGAAATAAAGAAGGTAAAATAATGGAATAAATCCATGAAGAAAAATGTAATAATTTTTATAAGCAAATATACGCCTAATTCTGGAGCACCAAATGTATGAAGCAAAAACAAATTAATCAAAGGGAGAAATAGATAAAGCAATTCCAATAGTTGCAGAATTCAGTGCTTCACTTTCAATAATGTCTAGAACAAATGAAGAAAGGAAGTAGGTGCATATCCAACATTATAAACCGACCAGACTGAGCAGACTTGTTTAGAATATTCCACATAACAAGAGCACAACAGCCAACTTTCTTAAGTTTATCTGGAACATTCTCTAGAATAGCCCTTGTATTGATCTACAAATAAGTCTTCATGAAATTGAATCCAGTGAAGTCAAAGTATGACCCGCAACCACTGAAAATTATACTTGAAATCAATGAGAAAAAAATCTGAGAGTCAAGAAACAACTAAATTTGAAAAAGAAAAAAACTGAAATAGTCTTCCACCTTAAGAAATTAAAAGTAGAAGCCAGGCATGGTGGCACATGCCTGTAGTCTCAGCTACTCAGTAGGCTGAGGCAACAAGTTTGAGGCCAGCCTGAGAAAATTAGTGAGACCCCCATCTCAATATTTAAAAAGTCAGTAAATAAATAAAAAATAAAATTAAAAAAATGAAGGCTGGAGATGTAGCTCAGTTTAAAAGACCACAGAATGAGGGAGTGAGGAAAGAAGAGAAAGCAAGGGAGGCAAAAGAGAAAAAAATTAAAACTTAGCAGCAGAAAATCCGACCGAGTCCAGAATAAGCAGGAAAAAAAAAATAATAAATTTTTGAATGGAAACAACTGAAATAGAGAATATGAAAACATTAGGGAAAATACACAAAATTAAAAGTTCTTTGAAATTTTGAACAAGAATTATGAAGCTGTAGCAATACTGATCACGAGATAAGAAAGAAAAAATTAGAAATTACTAAAATCAGAAATAAAAGTGGACGTAACTACTGATTCTTAGATATATTACAAGGGAATGTTATGAACATTTGCATGTCAACAAATTAGATAACATAAATGGATTTCTTTCTAAAAGAATACAAGCTGATTTTAAAAAATAAAAAATATGTATAGACCTATAAAAGTATGGAGGTTTATAATAGTTAAAATAATTCCCACAATGAAAATCTCAATACCAATAGCCATTGGTGAATTCTACCAGATATTTAAAGAATGAATACCAATTCCTCAGGTTCTCATTAAATTTATTCCTAGGGAATGCTTTCCAAATCATTCTAAAAAGCAGTAATATACTAATACCACATTTAATACACTTTTGATTTCAAAAGTTACTAAAATGCTATAGCAATCAATAGTATTATTAGTCTACAAATTAACATGTAGGTCAGTAGTATCTTAATATTGTAATAGCAGTAATATCCTAATACCAATTAATATCCTAATACCAAATCCAAGACTTAGCAATGTATAAACCAAAAGAAAACTATAGACCAATATCCTTTACAAATACAAAATAGAAAGTTGTGCAAAAACAAATGCAAATATTCCAAACAAAATATTAGCATTCCAAATTCAACAATATATTAAAAAGAATATACAACAATCATCTCAGGAAAATAGGTTTGATTCAACATACAAAAATCAATTAATGTAATACATCATTAATAAAGGACAAAAATCACATGATCATCTTATTAGATAGTAAAATATGTATATAGATTTATAAAATATGCATATCAAAAGATGTACAAAAAGTATTATATCAAATCAAACACTCTTCTATGATAAAATGCTAAAGAAACTAGGAATAAAGGAAATTTCCTTCACCAGATAATAAGCATCTATGAAAAACACTCTACTAACATATGTAGTGGTGAAAGATTGAAGTTATTTCCTCTTATTAGAAGACAAGGATGTTCACTCTTCCTAGAGTTATTCAGCCTTACACTGGAGATCCTAGACAGGACAATTAGCAAATGAAAAGAATTAAAAGGCAACCAGATTGGAAAAGATGGTGTGATCTTTTCAATGGATTTGTCTATGGAATTTCCTAGAAAGTTAGAGATAATAAGTTCAGCAAAATTATTAGATAAAACATCAGTTGTATTTCTATATATTTGAATTACCAATCTGAAAATAAAACTAAGGAAAAAATTCCACTTGCAATAGAATTAAGAAGAATAAAACACTTATGAATGAGTTTTAAATTTATATGACTCACTGAAAATTGCAAAACATCACTTAAAGAAATTAAAGATATAAATAAACCAAGAGAGATCCTGTGTGAAATAAGACAATACTATTAATATGACAGTACTCCCTAAACTGATCTGCAGAGTCAACATAATCTCTAGCAGAATCCCAGTTTATTTCTATACAGAAATCATTGAGCTGATTTTAACATTTATATGAAATCATAAGGCATTCCCAATAGGGAGAACAATTTTGAAAATGAAGAACAGTAGGAGAATCCACATTTTTTTATTTCAAAAGTTACTTAAAAGCTGTAGTCATCAAGACTTTATGGTACTGGTCTAAACATTAATATATAAATCAATGGAATACAACTGAGAGTTCAGCAAAGATTGAATGTGTTATGGTAACTTAGTTATTTACTAGGATGCCAAGATAGTTCAATGCACAAACAATAGTCTTGATAAAAAAGGTTGAAAACAGGATATACACATGTAAAATAATCAATTCATCCCAAATAAAAAATTTATTCATTTTAGAAAAAAAAAGTCCTAAATCTAAGAGTTAAAACTACAAAAATTTTAGGAAAAAAACACAACGTTAAATATTTGTGGCTTTGAATTAAGCAATTATTTCTTAGCTATAACACCAAAGCACAGGCAACCAAAGAAAACAGTTAATAGATTGAATCTCCTCAAAATTAAAACCTTTTGTGCTTCAAAGGATACTGTCAGAAAAATTTAAAAGTAAGTTACAGAGTGAAAGATATATGTGTAAAGCATATATCTGATTCAGGATTTATATCTAGAAGTATACTAAGGATTCTTACAGCCCAATAGTAAATCACCAACAACCCATTAAAAAATAAATAAAAAACTGTTCAAAGGATTTGAATAGCCATTTCTCCAAAGAAGATAAATAAATTGCTAATAAACATATGAAAAGATTCATAACATACTTAACCATCAGGGAAATGCAAATCAAAAATCACAATGGGATGCCACTTCACATCCACTAGAATGATTATAATCAAAAGACAAGCAATAATAAGTATTGAGAAGATCAAAAAGACATTAGAAGTCTCATACATTTCTGTCAGGAATGTAACATGATCCCACAGCCACTTTGTATAAAAGGTGTCTAGTCCTTCAGGTATTTAAACACAGAGTTACCATATTATCTGTAATTCCATTCCTAAATATAAAAGCTGCAAAAACATAAATTTATGTCTGTACAAAAACTTATACCTGAATGTTATGGAAGCATTATTCATAATAACCAAAATGTAAAAATACCCAAATAACCTCCAGCTAATGAATGTACAAATAAAATATGGCATATCGATAGTTGGAATATTATTCAGCAATTAAAAGAAATAAAGTACTGATACATTTCACTATATGAATACATCTTGAAAACAAGGTATTAAGGGAAGAAAGCTAGTAACCAAGACCCACAATTGTATGACTTCATTTATATGAAATACCAGAACAGGTAAATAAATCCTTAAAGACATAAATTATATTAAAGGTGATGAGGAATCAGAGACAGAAGCTCTCAGAGAGTGGTTGCATACAGGTGTGTGTGTGTGTGTGTGTGTGTGTGTGTGTGTGTGTGTGTGTTTTGGAGGGTACCGGGAATTAAACTCAGGGTCACTAAAGCACTGAGCCACATTCCCAGCCCTATTTTGTATTTTATTTAGAGACAAGGTCTCACTGAGTTTCTTAGCACCTCACTTTTGCTGAGGCTAGCTTTGAACTCGAGATCTTTCTGCCTCAGCCTCCCAAGCTACTGGGATTACAGGAGGTTTGTGGTTTTTTTTAAGGCAATGAAAATGTTCTTTAATGCACTACAGTTAGACTGCATGACAAATATAATAAAAATCACTCAATTGTATACTTAAAAGGCTGACCTTCATATATTCATAACTTGATAAAACAAATGTATTAATGGGACTCACTAAAGATGGAAAGAAAAATACAAATTTAATATATCTCATAATTTAAAAATTGAGTAGTAAATGCATAGCAAGTTTTGCTTAGATTTATAGACAGTATCCACTAAAAACATATACAAATAATGTAAAAATGACATCCAGGGCCCAATAAAATTTCTATGCAGAAAGTCTGGCACTTAGTAAGACATGAACTACATTCTAATTGTTAGAAATATATAATCACATGTCTTGCATTGGGGTTAAGGGCCTTGCAACATATAAACAAAGTTCAGGTAATCCATGAGCTAGCTTTTCACAATTGAGCTTTAAAATAATCTTGATAATATATTAAGTGAAATAAAGTATGAGGTATTAAATTAGACCAAAGGATTCATATCAATAATATAATTTTTAGATCTTAAAATTACAACTGAAAATAAGAATGTAGTGTATGTGGGTTTAGAAATGGATGAAATGCAGCTGATGAAGGCATTAGAGATCTGTAAATATTCTATTGAATGTTTTTTAACTATTCCTGAAGCACAGAGATAGAAGGGTATGACCAATAAAGAAAAGAGGGCAAGAGCCTTATAAGCCACAGCACAAAATTCTGTAAAAGGAATTCTAAATGGAGAGAAAATAAAGTTTAAAGACATGAAAACGTATTAGCCAAAAATTTTCCAAAATTTTACTTAAGAAAAGCAGAACCAAACTGCTGAAAACCAAATACGGAGAAGAAAATCTCATAAGCAGAGAGAGAGAGAAAAAAAAAAAAAGACATATCTCCTTTAAAGAGCAACAATAAACATAGCTTACTTTCCAAAAAAAAATATGATGGAAGTCAGAAAATTTTTAAAAAATGTTTCTTTAAAATGGTGAAAAAACACAACTTTGAAAACAGAATTTTGTGTGCAGTGAGAATATTTTTTTTTAAAAGTGAAGCCACCATGAAGATGTTGTTAAAAAAAAAAACAAACCTTGGAAGAATTTATCACCTGCTGAATCTACTGGAAGACACAAAGTGACTTCTGTTCTCAAAAGACATAGACAACGCTCATTGCAAGTAAAAAAAAAGGATCCATTTTCTTCATATCCTTGACAGCATTGGTTTTCTTTTGTCTTTTTGATAATAACTTTTCTTATTGGAGTGAAGTGATATCTCATTTTTATTTTGATTTGCATTTCCCTGATGATTGCTGATGTTGCACATTTTTCCATTTGTATATCATTTTTGAGAAATTTTATGTTGCTTTATTGCCCACTTGTTAATAAGGTTATTTGTTTAATTTTTTATGTTAAAGTTTTTTAGTTCCTTGCATATTCTGAATGATATCCCTTGACAGATATACAATTTACAAATATTTTCTCTGATTCTTTGCTTTGCCAATTGTTTCCTTTGCTGTGCAGAAACTTCAGTTTGATGTAATTTTGATTGTCTCTTTTTTCTTTTGTTTCTTATGTGTAATGGCTCTTCTCTGATAGTAATCCTTGCCTAATCCAATATCCTGAAGCATTTATCCTATTTTCTTCTAGCAGCTTAAAAGTTTCAAATCATATGTTTAGGTTTTTAATCCATGTTGAGTTGATTTTTGTAACTCATGAGAGAGAGGGGTTTAGCTTTATTCTTTACATGTGGCTATCCAATTTCCCTACCCTCATTCATGAAAAAAAAAATGTGCTTTCTCCAGTGCAATTTCTTAGCATCTTTGCCAAAAATCAGTTAGCTGTGGGTATGTGGATTTACTTAAGACCTCTCTTCTGTCCCATGGCTCTATGACACTGTTTTTATGCCAGTAATTTGCTATTTTGATTACTACATCTTTGTCATATATATAAACTCAGATACTATGAGGCCTCCTATTTTGTTCTTTTTCTCAAGGTTGCTATAGCTATATGGAGGGTGGCTGTTGGGTTTTATTATTGTTGTTATTTGTTTTATGTTTTATAATTTTTATGAATGATTTTTTTAGTTCTATGAAGAATGTCATTGGCATTTTGATAGAGATTGCATTGAATATATAGATCACTTTGAGTCAATTTAATAATATGCACATATGATTTATTATATGTTTATTTATATTATATGTTTATTTATTTATATGTTTATTTATATTATATGTATATTATATGTTTATTTATTTACTTATTTATTTATTGTCCTCTTCAATTTCCTTCTTCAATGTTTTGTAGTTTTTATTGTAGGGATTCTTTACCACTTTCATTTAAATTTATTTCTAGGTTTTCTTTTTTCTTTCTTTTCTCCTTTTTATTTTCTCTTTCTTTTTAGCAGCTTTTATATGTGGGATTGCTTATTTGATTTCTATTTTATATAATTCACTATTAAAATATATCAAGCTACCCATCTTTGTATGTTGGTTTTATAACCTGCAACTTTGCAAAATTCATTTATTAGTTCTTATATTTTTTGGAGTATTCTGTACATAAGATCATGATCATGTTATCTGCAACACTGACAACTGTTTTCTGTTTTTCCAATATGAATACCTCCATTATTTCTTTCTTTTGCCTGATTGCCCTGGCTAGAACTTCCAGTATTATGAATAATAAAGTGATGATAAGTCAGCACCCTTCTCTTTTTCCAGAGCTTAGAGAGAAAGCTTTCAGTCTTTCCCCACAGTATAATATCAGCAGTTGGCTTATTATACAGAACCTTTGTTTTATTGAAGTATATTCCTTCTTTACCTAATTTCTATAGAGTTTTATCATAAAAGAAAAGTTGAGTTTTATTAAATGACTTTTTTTGTCAATTCAGATGATCATATAGATTTTTTTAACCTTCATTCTGCTAATGTGGTGTATCACATTTATTGATTTTTGTTAGGTTAAACTATCTTTGTTTCCCTGGAATGAATCACACTTAATTCCACTTAAATCATGGTGAATAATCTTTTCAATGTGCTGCTGAATTCAATTTCCTGTTATTTTGTTGAGGACTTTTGCCTCTGTCGATCAAAAATATGGGGCCTATATCTCCCCCTACCTGCTCCATATGTCCTTATCTGGTTTGGTGTCAGTGTAATGCTTGCCTCACATGAGTTTAGACACTCCTCTTCTACAACTTTTTCACTAGTTTAAGAAATATTGGTGTAAATTCTTCTTTGAATATTTGGTAGAATTTAGCAGTGAAGCAAACTGGTCCTGGGCTGTTGTTTGTTCTTTGATGGGACACTTTTTAGTACTGATCTAATTCCATTATATGGTATTAGTTTGTTCTGGTTTCTCTATTTTGTCATGAGTCTATTTTCATAGGGTGTATACATCCAGGAATTTGTTCATTTCTTCTGTGTTTTCAAATTTGATGGCATATAGTTGTTTATAATAATCCATAATGATCCTTTATATTTTGGGTTCAGTTGTAATACCTTCTCTTTTATCTCTGATTTTATGTACTCATGTCTTCTCTCCCTGTCTCTCCTTTTTCCATCAAGGGGTTTGTCAGTTTTATCTTTTTGAAAAACTAGTTCGTTTTTCATTGATCGTTTTGGTTTTCTCTTCCTTTTATTTAAAGTGTATAATTCATTTACTTCTAATTTGATTTTTTTATCCCTTTTCTTCCACCAATTTTAAATTTAGGATGTTGTTGTTTTACTAATTTCTTGAGGTCCAATTTCAGGGTGTTTATTGGATATTTTTCTGCTTTGATACTATAGGCAATGTGTGCTATAAAATCCCTTCTTCTGACTGCTTTTGCTGTATTCCATAGGTTTTAGTATTTTGTGTTTCCATTTTCATATATAACAAAAAAATTTAAAATTTTCTTCTTCAATTTTTACTTCACCTTATGGTTGTTTGAAAGTAGTGTGTGTGTGTGTGTGTGTGTGTGTGTGTGTGTGCATGCACGTGCTTGATTTTTATTTTTTACTTTTTATGGCTTTTTAAATTTATATATGACAGTACAATGCGTTACAATTCTTATTACACACATAGAGTACAATTTTTCATATCTCTGGTTGTATACACAGTATATTCACACCAATTTGTGTCTTCATATCTGTACTTTGGATAATAATGACCATCACATTCCACCATCATTTCTAACCCCATGCCCCCTCCCTTCAACTCCCACCCCTCTGCCCTATCTAGTATTCGTCTATTGCTCCCATGCTCCCTCTCCCTATCCCACTGTGAATCAGCCACCTTATATCAGAAAAAGTATTTGGCATTTGGTTTCTGGGGATTGGCTTACTTTGCTTAGCATTATCTTCTCTAACTCCATCTATTTACCTGCAAATACCATTATTTTATTATCTTTTATTGTTGGGTAATAGTCCATTGGGTATATGCCACATTTTTTTTATCTGTTCTTTTATTGAGGGACATCTAGGTTGGTTCCAGAGTTTAGCTATTGTGAATTGTGCTGCTATAAACATTGATGTGGCTGTGTCCCTATAGTATGCCTATTTTAAGTCCTTTCGATATATATCAAGGAGAGGGACACCAGGGTCAAATGGTGGTTCCATTCCCAGTTTTCCAAGGAATCTCCATATTGTTTTCCATATTTGCTGTACCAATTTGCAGTCCCACCAGCAGTATATGAGTGTACCTTTTCGCCCACATGCTTGCCAAAACTTATTGTCGTTTGTATGCATAATAGCTGCCATTCTGAATGGAGTGAGATTAAATCTTAGAGCGGTTTTGATTTGCATTTCTCTAATTGCTAGCAATGATGAACATTTTTTCATATATTTGTTGATTGATTGCATATCATCTTCTGAGAAGTGTCTGTTTAATTCCTTGGCCCATTTACTGATTGGGATATTGGGTTTTTAGTGTTTAACTTTTGAGTTCCTTATACACCCTAGAGGTTAGTGCTCTATCTGATGTGTGAGGGGTAAAGATTTGCTTCCAAGATGTAGGCTCTCTATTCACCTCAAAGATTGTTTCTTTTGCTGAGAAGAAACTTTTTGGTTTCAGCCCATCCCATTTATTGATTCTTGGTTTTAATTCTTGTGCCAAAGGAGTCTTCTTAAGGAAGTTTGACCTAATCCCATACAATGGCTGTTAGAGCCTACTTTGTTTTCTATTAGACGCAGGGTCTCTGTTTGTATTTCTAAGTCCTTGATCCATTTTGAGTTGAGTTTTGTGCATGGTCAGAGATAGGGTTTAATTTCATTTTGTTACATATGTATTTCCAGTTTTCTCAGCACCATTTGTTGAGAAGCTCTGTTTTCTCCAATGCATGTTCTTGGCAACTTTGTCTAGTATAAGATACTTGTAATTTTGTGGGTTAGTCTCTGTGTCCTCTATTCTGTACCATTGTTCTACCCATCTGTTTTAGTGCCAATACCATGCTGTTTTTGTTACTATTGCTTGGGAGTATAGTTTAAGGTCTGTTATAGTAATGCCACCTGCTTCACTCTTCCTGCTAAGGATTGCTTTAGCTTTTCTGGGTCTCTTATTTTTCCAGATGAATTTCATGATTGCTTTCTCTATTTCTATAAGGAATGTCATTGAGATTTTGATCAGGATTGCATTACATCTGTATAGTGCTTTTGGTAGTATGGTCATTTTGATAATATTAATTCTGCCTATCCAAGAGCAAGGTAGATCTTTCCATCTTCTAAGGTCATCTTTGACTTCTTTCTTTAGGGTTCTGTAATTTTCATTATATAGATCTTTCAACTCTTTTGTTAAGTTGATTCCAAAATATTTTGTTGAATTTCCAAATATTTGTATATTTTCAACAGTTTTCTTGCTACTTATTACTGATTTTATTTCATACTGAATGAAAAAAATACTTGATATGATTTCAATGTTTAAAAAGTTTTTGAGAATGGATTGGTGATCCATCATTTATTTAATCTTCCTGGAGAATTTTCCATGTGCTGGAGAGAATATATTTTTCAGTTGTTTCATGTAATGTTCTATAGAATTCCATTAGTTTCATTGGTTTTGGTACAACCTAATGTGTTGTATTCGTTGACTTTATGTCTGGTAGATGTGTAAATTTTTGAAATTGGGATGTTAAGTAAAAAGGTAAAAAAAAAATCCATATGATCATCTGAATTGACGAAGAGGGGAGAAGTCATAAGTACATAAAATCAGAGGTAAAAGGGAAGGCATTATAATTGACACCAAAATATAAATATATATGCACCAAATATATAATATTCTGATATTAGGTGCATATACATTATTTCCTCTGGTTGAAATGACTCCTTCATCATTATAGAATAATCTCATTTTAACTGCTTTTGATTTAAAGTCTATTTATGTGATATAATGGCTAATCCTGCTTTCTTTTGTATTCCAGTTTCATGGACTATCTTTTTATGCCCTTCTCTTTTAGTCTACCTTACAGGTAAAGTGCATTTCCTGTAAGCAACGTATTGTTAAATTGTCTTTTTAAAAATCTAATCAGTCATTATATGACTTTTAATTGGGCATTTTAACCCAAGGTATTTAAATTTGTTTTCTAATTTCATTGTATTTTCTTTCTTTATCCTCCTCTTATAATCTCTCTTTGTAGTTAAGTGATTACCTCTAGTAGCAATTCACTGCTTATTATTTTTGGTTTATCTATTATGTTTTTGAGTTTGGCTTAAAAATATATCTTTTTATTATAAAAGGATATTCTGAAATAATATCAATTCAACATGATTGTGAAGATAAAAAAATCAAGTATAAAATATATTAATGAAATCCTCTACACTTGTTCTTCATTTTTCTCAACATTTGAATTTTTATGTCTCAATTCACATTTTTCTGTATTGCCTGTCTTCACATATAAATGCTGTTATTGTTAATTGTTTGGGTTTTTTTTAGCCATCAAGTAAAGATATGGATGATTTAACACCAAATTTACAAAATTAAAACATTCAGAATTTGTCTTTTTAGTAACCCTCAACAATGAGTTTGTTTGGTTTGGTTTGAATTGAATTGAATCAAGGCTTGCTTAACCTCTGAGCCACCTCCCCAGCTCTTTTTATATTTTATTTTGAAACAGGGTCTCATTGAGTTGCCTAGGGCCTTCCTAAATTGCTGAGGCTGGCTTTGAACTCATGATGCTCCTGCCTCAACCTCATTAGCTGCAGGGATTACATGTATGCAACATAGCACCCATCTATCAGGGAATTTTTTACCTTACAATATTTCCTTCTTACTTATTAACATATCTTCTTTTTAGTTTGAAAAACTCCCTTTAGCATTTCTTTTATAACAGGCCTGGTGGAGATATATTCTCTTAGCATTTGTTTGTTCAGAAATGTCTTTATCTCTCCTTCATTTCTAAGGAACGGCTTTGCTAGTTGGAGGACTACCACTTAGCAGTGCTTTTCTATTTGTACTGTGAAAATCTCATGCCAGTCTTTCCTGGCCTATAAAGTTTCTGCTGAGAAGTCTGCAATCGGTGGATTGGGACATAGTTGTTGTTTCTTTTCTCTTAATGCCTTGAGAATCTTCTCTTTATTGTTAACATTTGAGGGCTTCATTACCATATGTCTTGGGATAGACATGGTCAACTTGAATTTGACTGATGAACTTTAATCTTCCTTTACCTGGACACTTATTTTCCCCTACTTTGAATAAGCACTCTACTCCTTGCCATTTTTAAGTCCTACCATGAATACCATTAACCCAAATATTTACTTTTTTAATGCTGTTCCAAAGTTTGCATAGTTTTCTATGTTTCCTTTAAATTTTTTCTTTTATCTCCTCAGACAGTGTGTTTTCAAATGGCCTGTCTTTTAACTCACTAATTCTTTTTTTCTATTTGACTTTTCTACTATTAATAACTTTCATCATGCTTTTAACTTTGCTTAATGTACACTTAAGCTTAAGAATTTCTGTTTTTTTAAAAGTGTTTCTATCTCTCTATTAAGTTTTTCTGTTAGAATATTAAATTGTTTATCTGTATTCTCTCAAAATTCATTGCATTTTCTTAAATAGCTATTTTAAATTCTCTAAAATTTCACCCTTAATGTTTAAGATATGGTTGGTTTCTGGCACCTTACTTTAACTATCAGGTGAAATCATGGTTTCCTGAAATTTCTTGATGCTTCTTGGTTTGGGATGTTTTTACATATTGAAGGATTTCATTTTTATTCTAGTATTTATAATCTAGCTCTGTTAGTGACTATCTTTACAGAAGTTCTAAGCAGGCTTCTTATCTTCTCTGAGCCTGTAATCACCTTTAACTATTTCAGCACTAGATGGTGTGTTAAATCTAACTGTGTTTGGAGTCTGCTGTTGGTGTTGTTGCTGTTCCAGCAGTAGAGGGCAATTCAAGCCCTTTTTGCACCAAATCTGTAATTGTGTTATTCATCCATCATGAACTGTGGGAGTATCTAGAAAGTAGGCTCCATCCCCACAAGCACTTCCCTGGGGATAGTTTAGGCCTAGATTCCTTATCCACAGTCACCTGCTTGTAGTCAGCCACTATCCATCAGGAGAAGGCTGAAACAGGTAGAATCACCACGGAGGGACCAGCCCTAGGCTACTAAGCCATAAGTTGAAACCTACTTCTCCTTTCTTTCTCTAGGCAGGAAAATTACTACTATGTTCACAATGTGATGCTTGGTGTTGGGGAAGGAATTGGGTGGTCAGTCCTATGGCAATTAATAAAAATATGTATTTCAAAAAGTTACTGAAAACTGGAAAACCTACTTAAAGGAGAATTGATAAATGAAAATAAGAAAATAGAAAGTTTTTAATAAAACAAAACCTGAATATATAATTGAGAAAATAAATGGTAACAAGTATTAGGAAGTTAGAGAACCAATGCAATTGATAGGTTCCCAACATGCTAATGATGAAAAAACAAATTATAGATTGTAAGTATCAAGAATCAAAATTAGGAGATTACTGCAGTTCATAAAGGAATTAAAGATAAAGGCAATCTCAAATGAAAGTTAGCAAAAAAGTGACAAATTTCTTTTATAACATTGTATATCAAAACTGAAGAACTGCACAAGATGAAAACCTGAAATGCCTGCTTTACTAAAAAAACAATTAAAATTTTACTTAACATGTTCTTACAATAAAGCATAAGGTCCAGATGGTTGCCTTTTGAAGTTCAAAGTTTTAAAAGTTAAGTAACAGCCATGTAAAAGGTCAGTGTATATAATCTGTACAGAGAAAGGGAGAGAACACTTTCCAATTTATTTTATGTGTTCAACACAAACTTGATGTCAAAAACTGACAAAAACATGATAGAAAGTGAAAACGTAACACTCATATATTAACACAAATTCAACCTCAAATAATAGTCAACTGAATTTTCTAATTTTTGCAAAATTTGAATAATCTGAGTTACTTTGTGGGTACTAGTTTGATTCACATTGAAAAAATAATAATTGCAATTCACCATGTTGCCACAAAAAGTGTGAAGTCATTTCAACATATGCCATCAAGTTTTTCTTCAATTTTAGCATCTGTGATAGAAATTCAGCAAATTATGAAAAAAGGGAAACTTGCTCATTCTGACAAAGAGTCTTACAAAAAATACCACCCCGAATGGTTGATATAGAATTTTATCCCACTGAGATAGTGAACAAAGCAAGAATAACTTGTTATTACTCTTTCTATTTAATATTATACCAGAGGAAAGAGCAAGTTAAGGAGGGTAAGTAATAAAAGTTATAGGTAGGCATGTGGAGTAGCTGTGATCCCAACTTTGAGCCCAGTGCTGATTTCAGCTAATTCCAGCCTAGTCTAAAAGAACTATAGTCTATTTATACACCCATGAGAAGGGAAAAAAATGCTTGTTGTGGCAAACTGCTGAGTTTTGGATTGTTTTTATGTGGCATTATTTCAACTGAAACATGAACAATACAGCTTTCAATGATTTAATGGACCCATGGGTTATTCTTAATTTCAATCTATAAATTCATAAAGCCTTTGAGAAAATGAGCTAGAGATCATAAAAGGGCTGAAAAATCAAATAATACTGGACACCTAATGTCAGATTTTCATATTTTAAGTGAATTAATTTTTCTATGGCATGGAATTGTTTTTTTTACAATGTTTTGGTGCAGAGACACAGAATTACATGTGTGATGGTCAGGGAAATTTTCCTTCAATAGAACACTGCAAACCTACCTTTCTCCTCTAGTGAATGATAAATACTTTGGCTGGATTTATTTATTTTTTCCAGTACATGTCTGAGTCTTTTCTTGTCTGTGAAAATCATGGATGGAGCTTGTTAACAAGTGTATGAAAAGCCTGAGAACACACCTTAAAATTAGGATCAATGTTTTTCTTTGGAAATTTTTGGGACATCACAATATAATATACTCTCAGTAGATACACACATGTACACACACGTTTCTGACTCTACCATGATTTAATTGCATGATTTTCCTCATTATGTTTCTTTCCACATGTAGCCCAAGTTGTAGCATGCCAGTTTCTTCCACCTGGGAGATCCCTGGGATCATATCCACCAGAATTGCTGTGCAGATATATTTTTATTACGCACTCCTCTCAGTGCTGCCAGTGGCAAATGATGTAGTAAATCCATTCTAGGCTTTCACACAAAAGTCCCATAGCATTTTGCAAGGCCAAAACACAGATGGGCACTATTTTTAATTTAAAAGCATAGTCAGATGTTGAAAAGAAAAGATTTGCTTCTCTAAAAGGATAAAATATGTAACTATATTAAAGAAATTATTTTTTCTTTATGCCAACTTATGACAAGTTTTATTTTTAAATATTATCTTAGTCATCATTGTCTATATTCTTGTCTTATGCACTTTAATAGACAGTAAAAATGCTAGTTTGTTACAAAATTATGGGCATCACCACACACACCTAGTACAGAATTTGCTGATATGATGTTAGGTGAATAAAGAAAAATATAATCTTTTATTGCTAATATCTGGGCCACATGCCTCAAGGGCATGTACAAATTAGAAACCCATATATACTATTCAATACATAAAAGTATAGAAAATTTTCACATTTTTAAACATAAAAAATCCTGCAAATCAAAGTTTTTCACTTTGTAGTTTTAAATAATTAGAGTATCCTCTCATCAAATAATAGTCCCCAATCAGCATGTCCTTTGTAATGTTAGGCTCCATATTTTTCTCTACTAAGATGAAATTTAGTTTGATTGTTTTCTAAAAAAAAAATCTAAACCCAATCAGATATTAGTATGGCATAATCTTTTGTCAAATTAAATTTTTATTTTATGGTGTTTATAGATTCATGTGCAATTGTAAAAAAAAATTATAGAGGGAACTCATGCATACTGTAATCAAGTTTCCCCTAAAAATATTCTTGCAAACCCATAATATACTATCACAACCTGGATCCTGACATGATATAGTCAGGACACAGAGCAGGTATTTTTCCAGGAGGGTTCCTCCTCTTGCTTTTTCATAGCCACACCTAAGCTCATTTCACACAATACCTCCCTTAACCCCTGGAAAACAATAATGTATCTCTACTTCTATTATTTTGCCTCTTAAAAAGTATAGATAGACAGATATATGGACCTATACAATATATAATTCTTTGGGATTTGCTTTTTTTTTCTTTAACATAATTCTTTGGATATTGAACTAAATTGTTGCACATATCAATAGTTTGTACCTCTTTTTCTGCAAAATGATGTTTCATAGTATGGATGTACCACAGTTTATATAAGCATTCCAAAACTGGAAGTCATCTAGGTTTCTAACAATTTGGACTATTATTATATAAACTGTTGAAAAAAACATTCTGTACAGGTTTTATGCCTTTGTGTTTCTGGATGTATAAACATAAGTCTTTTAATTCCCCAGGAAATATGTCATATATTCTTAGCTGTTTAGATTTCCATATATCAGTTCAATGCATATAAACTTAAAATTTGGTGAGTAAATATTAATCAGTAAAGTATCAAAAATGTTAACAATTTCAAATGACACAGCCAAAAGTTTTCATATCAATTTATTCAATTCAAAGGCATACACCCAGGCACCCATGCACAGAACTGAGATTACTTATTGGTATTGTATTAAACAAGCAATAAAATAGTTCTTGAGAATCAACATCCTTAAATAGAAACTTTCAGTCCAAAAACATGACTTTTTTTCATTTATGTCATATTTTTTAATTTACCCTTATAACATTTATATGTCATGCAACTTCAAGATAAATTATGCTTTTGTTGTTGTTAATATGAATGTGTGTGTGTGTGTGTATATATATATTTTTTCTAGTAGTGCTTCATATTTTAAATTCTTCTTTGTCTATTATTTTTAGTAAAGGTACACCAACTTTCTATCATTTTTAAATTAATTTTGATAATATTTTCCTTAGAGTATTTGATCAATTCACACTTAAGACTTATATATTTGAGTTTCAAACTCATTTTTTCATTTACTAATTTGTACCACTACTTCTTTTCTTGTTTTCTTCAGATTAATTAACTATTTTTGGTTCTTCATTAATTAGTGTCAGTAATTTAGTTTTATTATCCTATTAGTATACATCATTTTTTTATTTTTTTAGCATTCATCCTAGTGGTTCTAACATACACTTTAGTCATATTAAAATCTAATATACATTATAACTTTTAATACTTTCTGGACAGTGCAAGAATTTTAGGCACACATATGTTATCATTTTCATTTATTCTATATACATATATAATTTAATGTATATAATATGTTTATTATCATTTTTAAATCAATAGCCATTTAAATGTACCCTCACAACTACTCTTTATGATGCTCATCAGTCTTCTTTAAATTTCCATTTGGGATCACTTCCTTTGTTTCTGAGAACTCCTTATGGTATCTCTTTATAGGTAGATATGCCATTGTCAAGGAGTACATTCACTTTTTGCTCTTTGAAAAAAGTTTTAGTTTTCATTTCTTTTTTGAGAAGTATGTTGCTACTCTAGAATTTTAAATTTTAAATTATTTTCTTTTAGCACTTTCAACATATTGTAGCTGTTTAGAAGTCAATTGTCAGTTTTATTTTTGTCATGTTAAAGATGATATGCCATTCTCTGGGAATGCTTTTAACATATTCTCTTTATCTTTGATCTTAGCAATGTCACAGTGTGCCTAGATATGGCTCCTTAGTTTTTATCCTGTTAAGGTATACTATATCTGGACTCCATTATATAATGTGTTGTGGAAAATACTTAGCCATTATCACCTCAAATATTGCTTCTTCCTTATTCCTCTCTTCTGGTCCCTTTGAGATTTTAATTACATATTTATGCTAGCTTTTTACCCTTTCTCAAGTGTCTGTTGGACTTATCATGTGTACCTAATTTTTTTATGTTAACACATTTCAGTTTAGATATTTTTTTGAATATGTCTTTATGTGTATTATTTTCCTTTACAGAAATACTTAATCTAATCTTAATTATATTCATTCTGTATTGAAATTCACTTACCTTTTTGTAATTAGAATATCGGATTGATCATTTCTTTGTAATTTAGAGGTCTGTGTCAAAATTATATATTCTCAGTTTCTTAAATAATTAGCTTTAGGTGTTTTAAAATGTATATCTCATGATTCCAATATCATAATCTCCCAGGGTCTTCCATATATCATACAGGACCTAGCACAGGCAATATAGAACTTTCTAGCAAATCTTATGCAGGATGCTGCTCAAAATGCAGGCCAACAAAGATATAAACATTGCTATGCTTTGCAAAAAGTTCTAACTGGAAAGACAAAAATCTCAATGAATAAAAAGCAAGGGAGGCTGATCTGGAGAACTTCTGAGAGTCTATGTTTAAGACATTTGACTGTCTATCTGTGGGGGAAATTACTTAACTTTCTGACTCTGCTTTCTTATCTCCAAAATTGACTATGATGAAGACTGAATAAGATTTTAAATGTAAAGATCTTAGTGCAGTACAAAGTGAGAATTCAGTAAATATTTATTATTGGTCAGGAACAGATTTTTGAACACAGTAAACAATCACATTGTTGAACAGCAATGTGATTCCATCAGATGCTCCTCTGTTCCCCCTGATTCTCCATGTATTGCCATCTGTCTATGAGCACCGTCAAAATCTTCTGCAGAATCAGCATCACAATTCTGCAGGCAACACCAAGATGTAAGATGTTTCTGACAAAAACTGGAAGGTCCAGTGTAGATCTTATATCTCCAGACTTCCTGTCATGTAGGAGTGCACCGTCTGTCTAGGCCTTCAAAGCACAAGTTGTAGTCACCATATCCTCCCACAAAATCAAACTGGATTTTCACTTGAGGGAAAAAGAGCAAGAAAATGAGGGATTATCAGGGACATTTTTTTCAACATTGATGCTGCTATTCTGATTCTTGTTATTGTTAGTCAAATTTCGTAGTTTATATCATTAGTCAAATTTTCAATTATACAAACGTTAAAATATACAGATTTGAAGTAGCAGTCTTTAAAAATCTACAATGGAAATGTTATTCCCAGGAATCTCTTGGGAAAGGAAGGAGAAATATAGTACTTTATATTCTTTATATGATGAGAAGCAACAGAAAATGGGTATTTTTATTCTGATATGGAAGGTCAAGTTGAGAAATAATCCAAAGCATATAGAAAATAAATAACTGTGTAAGGATGAAGGCCCAGGCTAATTCTTTTTAAAGTAAACTTAAAAATGCACATGTAAAAATTATTCATCACAAAAAATATAGAACTTCATAGGAAGGAAAAAGGAGAAAATGAAATTATCACTCAGGACAGCATGTAGAGATAAACATTTTAACATATTAACATATAGTTGGTGGCATTTATGACATATGTATATTTTAATGAAAATATACTCTAAGCAAACTTTTTAAATAATTTTTTTCATTTAATATTATGAGTCAAGATATCATGTCAGCAACTGTATTTTTAAAGTATCACTTTAAATATATACTTTATATCCTATTGTTTGGATTTACCAACTTCCCATTTTTTTTACTATAAATGGTATATTGATAAGCATCCTGTAAACAAATAGTTGATACAATTTCACTTCTGCTTCAGTAATTTATTCTGTGAAAATATGTGAAGACATAATACAAAAATATGGACAACTTTATAATATTTTAAATTCTTGGTACCTACCCAGTTGTCTTCCACATTATATCAATTTCATATTAACATTCATTATCTTATTATGTCAATATTATTCTATCATATCAATATATTATCTTCCTATATCAAAGCTATATTAATCTTTACCAATTCATGCAAGCCGATTTTTCTTAAATCTAAGAAATTCTAAGAAGGGCATTGTTTTAAAATAATCTTTAACAATTTGATCATAAAAGATATAAATATACACTGTAGTTGGCATTTCCATTATCAGAAATAATAAGATTTTAAAATATGCTTCCTAGCCATTACATTTCTTCCTCAATAAATTACTTATTTATGTTCTTTTAAATTTTCTATTTACTTGAGTCTCATTTTTCCAACTAATTTATGAGTTATTTATATGTTAAGTGCATTTATTTATTACCTCTAATTAATTTCATTCTTATAATTAAAAACAAAAAAAAAAGAGTTTGAATAATCAACCCTTCTCCGGCATGGCTTTTACACTTAATGTCATGCCTTTAGAATCCTTCCTTATTTTCAAGTTATATAAATAATTAGACTTATCCTTTTTTCCTCTGTTTTCCAGATTTAAACCTTTCATTAATGTTGAACATATTGCTTCATATGATGTGAGAAGAGAAAATCCCAAATTTAACCTGGCTCTTATATTTTAAATAATCAACCATTTGCCATTGACATATTAGTTTACTCATGTTCTTAATTCATAGGTTATTTAAGTTTGTGTGTCTCCTTTAATTATCACAGCTTTATATTGGGTGGTGCTGAACAGTCTAGTCCTTGACAACCCAAGACAGCTGATAGAGGGCTGCTGTTCACCTCAGCTGAACCAGAAGAAGCTCCTCTTACTGTGGTGCCTCAAGACTTATGAAAAGAACCCATTTCCTTTACCTCGTGTCTTCCAGTTTAGGTTTATGTAAAGTGGTGGAGCACCATTAACTTCCATCTAGGACTAGTAATTCTCCTTTTCTTACACCTGCCAGATTCTGGAAGACCAGCAGCAGCCACCTTAACATATATTTTATTTGCATGTTAGCAAAACTTTTCATTTTTTTTCCAAAAAAATTCTAAGTGATATATCCTCCAAATTAAGGAAATAAACCTCTGAAAACAGACAGTTAATCAAATGTTTAGCTGATATATCAGCATTATATATTTACCAGTAACATTTCCTAAGGATTTAGCTACTAAATATTATTAATCAAATAGTCAAATAGTATTTCCTCAGGGAAGAATTTCCAGACAAATTGACAAAACGAATCGTTCAAGTAATTTCTCACTAAGTGTAAGAATTTTCCTAAAGTGGGTAATTTCTCAAGGTCAAGACATCCGTCTGCCTTGTACTGGTACCCTGTCTCCAGTACCCCACATAACTCAGATAGTGCAAAAGATACACAACAGCCATTTTCATCAAGTATAGTTTAATATTTTATTATTTCTTTGCTTTCCTGAAAACTTATTTTAATCAAGTTCCCCTAAAAACAGCTATACAATTTTAATTGGCAATATTATTAATTTATAAATTTGTTTTGGAAGAATAAAAATCTTTACAATCTTGAATCTTCCCATCTGGGGATATGAATATGACTTCTCATGAACTGAGGTCCCATTTAATGTATGTGAAAAGATGTTTTGGTTTCATATGGTTTGTTTATATCTGTTGTTGCATTTATTCTTAAATAGTTTATACTTACTGTTGCTCTTGTGAATTAGATTTTTGTCTGCATATTATAATTATTATGTAATTATTGTGCAGATACAGAATAATTTTAATATATTTATATAGTGACAGCCCATATAACTGATTTCTCCTTTTAGTACTAACTTTTACAAAGGTTTTCTCTTTGTTTTCCCAGAAAGATGATAAAATAATCTACAAATGATATTAATTTTCATATGTCGAACAACTAGTACAATAGCTACTAAGTTCTTAGGAAATGTTACTGGTAAATAGATCATACTGATATGTTGACTAAACATTTGTTGAATTAATTAATAAATTATTGAGTGCATATTAAATTACTTTCCAGAAGGACTCTGTAATGAAACTGATAAAAACTTAGGAGAAAGGTATTGTCTTTGGGCTATACTTATTTTATTCCTTTGTTCTGACTGGCTCTAGATACTAACATAGTAAGTGGAGCAAAAATCACTAGAGGGACAATAAAGTAATTGAAGACAATTTTTTTTTTTTGCCACATAAGATGCAAAACACTTGCAGAAAACATCAGTACTGTCCTAACAGTGAAAAGGTGCCAAATAAGGTACAAAACCACAGTTGAGTGCATCCAACAGAGCTGAGTGTACACACTTACCACCTTATCTGGCTTTCTAAGAGTAAGACAGTCTTCCCAGTAGGGGTAAAACACAAAATTTACCTTTGACAGAGCATAGGAAGAAGTAGCTGCCATAAACCAACTAGGAAGGAAGCATAAAATTTTAACAAATGCCTAAGTTCAGTTATGGACTCACATGACAATTTTAAATAACTGAAAGCCAAAAACATAGAATTCTCGCCAATTCAACAGGTTTTTCCCACAGGCTTCCCCATCTTATGCTAATAAATATTACAATATTTATTATAATCCATAAGAGTTTATGAAAATTTTCAATATGTATATACATATTAAAAAATCAAGAGTAAAAGAACATATTGTGAAGAGATAAAATAGTTAATAGAGACAGATCTAATATTTTCCAAATATAAAAACTATGTCAAAATAAGCACTATGGTGTGTGATTTAGTAGAAAGTCTGGACAATATGAATAATCAGTGAATTTCAACTATTAGAAACTACAAAAGCAATCAAATGGAAGCATTAGGAATAAAATTATGATATCTAAACTGAAGCATTCCTTTGATGGATTTATCAGAAGACTAGAAACAGTAAACAAAAAGAATAATTGCACTTAAAGCCGTTTAATAGAAATGACTCCAATAGAAGTAAGAAAAAGAAAACAGTGATAGTGGCAACAACAAAATATTCAAAATCTGTGAGACAAAATTAAACATAATAATACACTGTAATAAAGTCCAAGGAGGAGAGAGGGAAGGAAGACCACAGCAAGAGAAGACTCAGAAGAGATCATACTCAAGAAACTTTCCAAAATCAATGTGACAATTATCCACAGATCCAAGAAGTATAAAGAACCTCCAAGAGAATATCTGAAAAAATAAAAATACAGGCATGTCATATACACTAAGATCCACAGCCAAACAGATTATTTTTAAGCAGCCACAATAGAAACTTTAAAAACAGAAGAGCAAAATTAAAACTATGCCTGGCTTATCTTAAGAACTTATCTTAGGAACTCTAGACTCAGAAGTAGCTCCCTATTTACATTTCTTACTACATTAGAGGAAGTTTGTAATATGTTGCCAGTTAACCTGAAACCGTAAATATCGGTGCAGCTAACAATACAACAGCAATTGCAACACACACTGATAACCCTGGTAGCAAGTTCTAAGTCCATTGGAATTAGCTTAGAATGTGTAACCTGCTGGTAATCAACAAAAAATTTATGCAGATTCTCAAAAGAAGAAAAGGTTAACCACAGACTGGGAGAAAATGTTTGCAAAAGACATATCAAACAAATGACTGATACCCAAAGTGTAAAAAAAAAACTATTTTTTTTCAATTTATTTTAATCAACAAGGAAAACGATATGCATTTAAAGAGTACAATGTGATGTTTAACATACCTTACATTACATAATAAATCAAGATTTAACAAATGAATTACCTCATACACTTATCATTTTTGTTTTTTTTTTTTTGAAATACTTAAAAATTACTCAAAGAGAGAGAAGTTTCAAAGATACCATTTTGTTCTTAACTAGACATCTTGGCATAATATAGATCTCCTATATGTCCTCCTAGCTGAAATTTTTAACCCTTTGACATCTTTCCAGCCTCTGGTAACCACCATCATTTTATTTATATAAGCTTGACTTCTTACACTCCACAAATCATATGGTATTTGTCTTTCTGTGCTTGGTTGTTTCTTTCATAATACCCTACAGTTTCATCTGTGTTGTCACTATAAGAGTATTTCCTTCTGTTTTAGTGTTGAATAATATTCTGTTATTTATATACCATGTTTTCTTTTTTTGTTGGTAATTTTTTAAAATATTTTTTTAGTTGTCAATAGACTTTATTTATTTATACTTGGTGTTGAGAATTGAACCCAGTGCCTCACACATGGTAGACAATAATAGTTAAACTCAAATATAAGAAAACTGACAATCTAACTAAAAAAACAAAAAGAGCAAAAATCCTTAACAGATATTAGTTAGCAAATAAGCATATGAAAAGATGTCCCAAATCACATGGTAATGGGGAATGCAAATTAAAACAGCCATCCTATATCATTACACAACTCTTAGAGTAGCCAAAATCCAGAACACTGACACCACCAAATGCTGACAATAATATGGAGCAACAGAAACTCTCATTCATTGCTGGTAGGAATGAAAAATGGTACAACCACTTTGGAAGACACTTTGGTGATTTTTTAGAAAACTAAGCATATTCTAATTCAGTGTAGCAAACCTGGTCACTAGTATTTGCCCAAAGGATTTTGAACATATGTTCATGCAAAACCTGCACATAGATGTTTATAGCAGCTTTGTTCATAATTGCCAAAACTTGAAAGCAACAAAAATATCCTTCAATAGGTAAATGGACAAGTAAACTGTGGTGCTTCCATAGGCAAAAAGAAATGAACCATCACACCATGAACACAAACAGAGGAACTTAAATGTTTGCTGTTAGGTGAAAGAATCCAATGTAAAAGGGAAAAAGTATGGAGACAGTAAACAGATCAGAAGCCATCATAGGTTACAGTGGAACAACAAACAGATGAATAAATAGAACACAGAAGGTTATTTAACACAGGGCAACTGCTGTCCTAAATCCAACTAGGGTGGATGTATGTCATCATGCATTTGTCCAAACCCATAGACTATGTGACACCAAGAACACACCCTTACACAAATTATGGACTTAGTGTCAATATAGGTTCGTCGGCTGTAAAAAATGTACCAAATTTGGGAATGTTGTAATGGGAAAGGCTATGCATGCATTGGGGAATGGATGTGTGGAAAAATCTTTAACATCTACTCAATTTGTTCTAAACCTACAACTGCTCTAAAAATAAAATTTTAAGAATCATACAGATTCTACCTCAGTAGCTCTGAAGTGGGATCCTAAAACCAACATTTTAACAGGTATTCCAAGACTTCTAATATATCTGATCTGTGATTTACATTTAAAGAAGCAAATAAGCTGTTACTCTAATGAAGTATATTGATCAGGCATATTTTGCTAGTTTGGTGATATTTCTGAGATGCATGAATGATTCATACCATTACCAATTGCAGCAAGATTCAATTGGTAGAAGCCATGGGGTAACTATTGTGTGGCCAGAAGACATAAATATTCTGGTGTTTAGAGGAAAACCTCACTAAGCCACACCTGTAACACTACTACAGTGTTAGTATATGACTGTTAAAGACTCACAGTGAGAATACAGAGAACAGATCCTTCCTTAAATGGTAGAATGTAAGTGCCGCTATTTGCATGTGGTTGCCTTCCTACATCTTCTCAAATTGTATTTCACTGGCCTCTTCACATTTTCAGGTTAACCCTGATTATTATATTTTACTACCACTAAACAAAGTTAGTACTTAAGAATTTAGCTCAGAAGCTTTATCTCAAACCCCATTCTAAGACGATAATAGAGATGAGAATGAATGCAATGAAATACGTGACAGATTACCAGTCTTCTTTGTATGCCATTTCCCAATCACATTCATTATAATAAAATTTGTTATCTATTTAATTTAAAATATTTCCTATCTTTGCAACTACATATACCACAGCCAGCTAAAAAATGAATACACAAGAGAACACTGAGCATAATTTTCTTTGTTTTGAATGACAGTTTGCAGGTTTTGGGTAACACATACTTAAATAATATAGCATTATCTGTCCTGGGAGAATCTTCCTTGTAGCTGTTTTTTATTTTGCATGAGAAAATTTGCAAGTTGAATGCTACATTAACATATTCATTTAATAAGGCCATGAGCTGGCATGTAAAGCACTGTCTTCACCTTCCCTTTCAAATATTTAAATAGAAAATTTCTCTATTCAAACTACAACTTTCAGGTTTTCTGGCAAATGACATCATGCAGCAATCTGAGAATAGACTTGGTGCAGGAGTAATACTGCTTTGTCATTTTACCTTTTCCTGAGCATTGGCAAACCAGGCTCTGCAGATGAGTATACTGAATGTCTCTGAGTCCCCCTTTTTTTTTCCAGTAAAGAAAGTAACAGTTGGCATTATGATGATTTGGAGCTACAAAGCAAATAATGACCAACCATCTTACAGAGTCCTGTTCTGCACCACTTGACTTTCGGCACCAACCATTTCATAAATGTCCTATTTACTTTTGCTTTAATTTACAATTATTGAAATTTTCTTAAGAATTTTGCAGCAATGCTAAGCATCACATCATGCTAGAGAGGAATTGTAAGTTTATTGCAGCCGGGAACTGACAGCCAACTCATAAAAATGAATGACATTATATATCATAACATCTCATAGGGCGTTCAGAATGTTAATAGCTTACTTCATCTTTCTTCAGCATAATGAGGCAGATAGTATAACAATATTCAACACAAAAATGAAGATTAAGAAAATCTGAATTGAGACAGGAAGTAACATTTAACAGGATTCAGACAACATTCAGATTTTAAAAGTTTCAATTAAAAGACTATTAGTAGGCATTTTATCACAAAAGCAAAGCTTTGTTAACCAAAACAAATCACTATTTTGAAGAATATCGACACACTTAGTTCTTCAGTCTCTATTTCTAAAAACTTCAAATTTCTAACTCAGGTCAGCACTGCAAGATTCATTGGATAAAATGGAACTAGAGCAGGTCATTTGAGCTAAAATGATTGTAAAGATATATTTTAGACACATATCAGAGGTAATACACATCTCTGTGAAAATTGTTCTTTAAACAAGGACAAGTCCACTAACTTTGTACTTCTGCATTTTTTAAAATTTTATGTTTATATTTTGTTTAGGATTACTCAAAATAAAATGGAAAGCACAAGAATTAAAATATCTTCATATTATAAAAATAAACAAATATATGTTTATACATATATATAAGACATATTTATCTATATATATTTTTAAAATATTTATTTTTTAGTTGTAGTTGGACACGATATCTTTATTTATTTTTATGTGGTGCTGAGGATCAAATACAGGGTCTCGCACATGCAAGGCAAGTGCTCTACCACTGAGCCACAGCCACAGCCCCAAGAATTAAAATATTTTCATATTATAAAAATACACAAAGATATGTTTATATATACATAAGACATATTTATCTATATATTTATATAGTTTACATTCAGAATGCAAAATGCAATGAACATAAAAAATAAATGAAATACAGTCAAATACTCAGAATAGCACATAAAACTTGAAACTGATTACTCACCTTTGCAAAAGTATACTATTTTACAAATTAACAAATTATGTCAATAAAATAATGAACAAGAGAATGATAAGGTGTCACATTTGAGTCCTGCCATGTTTCTGTCTAATTTACAAATTCTGTCAAAAGACAGCAAAGTAGAAAACTCAAATGTCTTAGTTCATATCTTTAATATATAAAGATTAATTGTGATCTAATTAAATTTTCTCCTCACCTTTCAAGATGTTTGAAACTGACAATACCCTTGAGTCCTAAATGATCAATAGTGATTTGAGGTTTCAAGCAATTTATGTTTAGTTACATTATATAAATTGAATTTTGTCTTTAATTTGGATGACATTTTTTCTCTTCATATGAGTGCTGAGATACTTTTTGGTCAAGTAGACATTTGTTTGTTTCTTGATTTATCCTAATTGCACACAAGTTATTTTCATATATTAC
Organism: Callospermophilus lateralis; assembly: GCF_048772815.1. Classification (NCBI taxonomy): domain Eukaryota; kingdom Metazoa; phylum Chordata; class Mammalia; order Rodentia; family Sciuridae; genus Callospermophilus; species Callospermophilus lateralis. The sequence continues at coordinate 92,803,861 of NC_135307.1, forward strand.
CTAATTGTTAGAGACCTTCACATTACACTCCCATTTTATTTGGTGTTTCAATTAATATGGATGCTTATGAGTAATTAAAATTTTTAAGATGGTACCGTTGCACACTTGCTTTTAAATAGATTTAATGATTTGTTGAATTATTTGACTCTATTACATTATGTTAATGTTTTCTCAAAAAGTATCCCTATACCCATCCATTGTATTTAATATGTGCTCCATTAACAAATTATAAATTCTTTTGTGTGTAGCTTCTAATTATAAATAAAAATAATTACTGCTTCTATTTTCTTTAATTTTCACAATTACCCTAGTTTTGCTTACTATGAGAATTTTAGTCAGCTCTTTCACTGCTGTGACTCAAAGATCTGAAAAGAACAATTTTAGAGGAGGAAAAGTTTATTTAGGGGCTCACAGTGTCAGAGGTCTCAGTCCATAGACAACTGGCTCCATTCTGTATGGTGAAGGGAAGCAGCTCACATGATGATTAGGAAGCAGAGACTTTTCTCACCAAATCCAAATATATATACCAAGGGCACACACCCAGGGACCCACCTCCTCCAGTCACACCTTACCCACTCAGTCAATCCTATCAGAGGATTAATTCCCGGACTGGATTAAGACTCTCATAACCCAATCATTTCTCCCCTAAGCCTTTTTGCATTGTCTCACATGAGTTTTGGAGGACCCTGCACATACAAACCATAACAATAACTAATACTGTATTTTGGATTCTAATCATGCATAATCAAAGTTTGTCTTTTCTTTTCAGAGATAAGAACCCTAAATTTTATTCCTTTCTACAAGTAACTTTATGTATCAGTTTAAATTGTTTGTTCTTGTTGAATAGTATGTCTTTGGGACAAGGCGATTTAGGGTTCACATTCACAAAGCCAAAGAAAAATTGTCCAAAGGATTAAAATTTAACGGAGGGACTTCTGCCCCTACTGTTTTCTTCTTTTTTTTTTATTTTGCTTTGTTTCAGTTTGATTTCTTGTGGCATTTTGGTTTTGATTTTTTTTTATTATTCTTGTATAAGTAATTTAATATTTCTACACATTCACTTGTCTCTAAATAAAATGAATAGATCCTTTTTGTTTTACTTCTCAAGTTATATTACACTTTATTTTTCTCTTTTCTTTCTAGCTAAACTAAAGTACAGTTTTCAAAAGTTGCTGAATTTCAATAGTAAAATAACCATTAGAAAAGATATGAATCAAATGAAGGAGAGGAAATACTAACAAGAAAGGGCAATACAATCATATGAGCAAAACAGCCTCAGAACAATGAGTTAAATTCCCAGTGTGACCTGGAAGGGTAAGCAATGCCCAGGCTACAACATTGGCCTTAAAGTCACAGAAATAGAGATGTGAAGCACATTTGTAATGTGGCTTTGGACACATTAACTCTTACCTCTCTGTTTCTGTTTTGTTTGGTTTTGATTTGTTCCATAAAGATTATGAAGATAATAAAAATTTCTTCTGAATGTCCGTCTCAGAAGTAAAATCATGGAGGCAAAGTCATCAGTACAGTACCCAATAAATAATGAGAAATTTAAATAGTCAATTATTTTATTTTCACTAGCTAGTCTCTATTCATTTGAGATTTAAAGATAGTGTAGCATTAAATAAAGATATCTTACTATAGCACTATAAGTAAAAAGAAAAGAATTGCCATTTTGTTTCAGAATAGTTTCGTGAAGTTTTCCTCCATAAATTAGAAGTAGGCATTTATGTAAAATTCAAACTGCTCACCTAAGAAATACCACAAATGACCCTTGTAAAAAATGTTCCTCTCTGCAAGACATTTCATTGAAGATGATGAATATACAACTGTCTAGTTGTGCAAACCTAGATGTGCAGATTTCTGATGCAGCTATAGAATTAATCTAATAATATAACACCATAAATCACCACAAATGTACACAGAGTCGTTTCTGAAACTTAAATTGGCATTCTTGTCTGAGTTGTAAAAATTATGTATTATAGTTTCAGGTTATGTCAAGTAGTGAACCCTTTGGTGGATGAGGGGAAGGAAAGACATAAATCTTTCTGACTAATGATTTAAATAAAGTATAATATGATTTAATTTGAATCTCATTCATCCTAACTCTAGTCAATTTCTGATTAGCCGTAAGTGAAGATGCATAAAGTAAACAATTCAAATACTTTAGGAACTGATGTTACAGTCATGTTATATCAGTCAGGAGCCTTCTACTCTTCTGCTCACTGAACAGAAGGGGACAGATATTTATTGGAAATTGTGGGCTAACATTGGTGGTTTCCATAAGCATATCTGTAAATAATGACAAATCAAATTTATCATTTGGATGAGTGAGTCATAGGAAGTACTAATGAAAAAAGATAAGTTGGCTAGTTTATGAAAATCAAAAAAGAAAAAAACTGGATTAAAGAACTCACAGATATACAATCTAGATAAAATCATATCCAGCAGTACTCTGGTATCCTTTGGTCTATTTAATAATAATACTTTATTTGTACTGTTGAGAAAAAGGATTAGAAATAATATATGCAAAGCAAGTGCTAAATAAGTGGTAGATATTATCATAGGTTGCTGATCATGCCCTTTTATGTATTGGGGATCTAAACCAGAGCTTTGTGCAGGCTAGACAAGTGTTCTACTACTGAGCTACATCTCAGTCCTGAATTGCCCATTTTTTAGAGCCCTTTTGATTCTTTTCTCCTAGGAAGGGTACCCTGGATGTCCATTTTAACTAGATTTCACATTTGTAAAAACGAATGGAAAGAGAACAGAATGTAATCTAAATTTCTAGACCCAAGTTGGTAGTATGAAAGAGCAGGAAGCTCTCCAGCACATTTCTATTGTCAGTAGGTAGCCATCCAAGAAAGGGAGAAACCAAGTCTTAAGGACTGTCTTTGCTGCAGCCTGGATGGATGGGCAAAATAGCGGGGTGGGGGGGCATGGGAGGGTGGATTACGAGCAACTTTTGTACAAGTTGATACAGCAGGAGTGGGAGTCGTTTATTGTAGGATAGGAGGGGTATATATACATTACACACAGCTTATTTTAATTAACATAAACTAGATATAGCAGTCAACCAATAAGGAATCTCCACATTTAATGGCTCGCTGGCCTTACTTCACAAACCACTCCCTCTGGCAAAATGCCAGGCGCCATCTTGACTTGTTTACAGATCCTAACAGTCTCCTCTAAAATTAAGCATCAAATGAACAAATTGAAATAGGGTAAGGTTTTTACCAGCTTATAACCACAAAAACAAGGTTGTATTATTTGTTAGTCCTAAAATTACGATGACTCAATATCCCATACCTCTACACATATTTTTTTCAGTTTTGTTGATTGGTTCATTATCTTACTTCCCCAAATATTTTCTGGATTCACCAGAATAGGCTTATATGTTCCACACATCAATTATGATGTTCCTTGAAACTCAACCATCCATTTTGCTGCCTGCACTGCAAATACTCCCACAGTTTCTGAACCACTCACATATGGGGTAGACCCTCTAGGGTTAATTTTGTTCCATATGTGGGGACACTTCTCTTAATTCTCAACAGTGATGTATGTTGACAGTTCTATCCAGGTGAAACAGAAGATAACAATTCTGCAACATTTAAACATGTTTAATCAAAGTTCAAGAACAAAATAAAGAATGTAAGTAGAATACAGACCTGGCTACTACGTATCACAGGTCTACAACTATGCAGACTTAAACTCAGATATGTTCTTAGGGGTTTCTGGTAGGATATACCCACCTAGTTCCCTGGCTGCTGCTCTAAACCAGCATTTGAACAGCTTTTTCACAATAGTTCTTAGAGCAACCATCTGAAAGTTGAAGAGGAAAAGAGACCTCCTTGTGGCCAGAGACCTAGATTTGTCATTCTTACCTTCTTCTTCCCTTATTGTCCTCTCTCCCAAGAATGATTTATAGTGGACGTGCTCAAGCTCTCAAAAGACTCCCATTCTCATTTCCTAGGTAGAGTTTGCTTTATGGGTAATCATGGAATAGTCCAGCAGCATACAATTGCATGGTAAGAGGATCTTCCCCATGTCTGGGTACTTGGTCATACCTGGAACACCATCTAATTGGAAAAGATGAAGCACAAACTTTCCCTCTAAGATAAAGTGATGTTTTTCATGCATGGTATAATCTAAATCTTTCCATGGTAAAAGGAACCAGTGGCTGATCTCAAAGCAGAATATCTGCATTCAGGGAATCCCATGCACATTCAACAACCAGAACATCTAGATCCTTAGTCTTAATAGTTCTGTTCATTAGTCATATCAAGATTAATTTCTCACTTTAATAACTAATGTTTAGAAGAAAGAAATCCATTTATTCTGAAATCCAAAGAGATTGCAGACAGTTCCTTTTAATAACTTAACATTAGCCTGGCACAGTGGTACATACCTGTGATTTCAGCACACCTTAATTCCTGATAATTCCCTTCAATGCCAGCCTCGGCAAGTTAGTGAGGCCCTGAGAAACTTAGTGAGACTCTGTCTCAAAAATAAAATAAAACGGGATACGGATGTAGCTAAGCAGAAGAGCCCCTGAGTTCAATCTTCAGTACCTAAATAAATAAATGACTTACATTAAACCATTTGACACTTTCTCTTTGAGACCAAGAAAAATCTGTTTACAAATATTATTACTTTTTTTTGGTTTACAAATATTTTTTTAATTAAAACTTTATCTTTCCAGCTTTATTAAATATAACTAATGAATAATTGTATATATTTACAGTGCTCAATGTGATGTTTTGAAATATGTAAAATTGTTAAATAATCACCACAGTAAGCTAAATAACATATTATCTCACAACATCAATCTGTTTACGCTTTGTTTTCTTAGTATCATTTTGATATAAGGCATTATAGACACCATGCTACATATTCATTCTCCAGAACTTATTTATTCTGAATAATTGAAATTACTCTTACATAAAAATCACTCTAGCCCCTAAAACAACCATTCTACTCTCTGCTTTTCTAAGTGTGACTCCCTTCAATGCCACATGAAGGAGATCAATTGTCATTCTATGCTTGATCTACGTCTCTCAACATAATGTTCTCCAAGTTCATCCTTGCTGTCACAGTGGATAGTGTTCAGATAAACCAAAAGGGATATGCTGTATGTACCTGGAGTAGTAGTACCACATCCAAGCTGAAAGGGAAAAGTTTAGAAGCAGTTATAAAAATCTTGAGACTGAAATGCTGCATGGAGATAGCCATCCTCAAAGGCTGTGACTTTCTCGTGAGGGAAAGACCTCCAGCACTACACACTGCTGAGTTATTGACCAAGAGATTCAAGTTCCTGTCCACAAAGTCAAGTGTTGTCAATTCCCTAATTTACAGTCTTCAATAAGGACAAAGAAACCACCAACCACACATTCCATCTTGTTCACATACTCTATTGCTTCATCTTGACACACTCAAGACATGGTTTAAAGTAGAAGCAGCTATAGAATTGCAATTTTGTCTACTTGGGATCAGTGTTTTCTTTCTTAACATAACACAGACTCAAATATGTAGAAGTTTCTCCACCACACTTCTAAAAACAGAAATTGGGTACAGGAGGGAAAAGTTGACCAAGTACCAACTTAGAAGTAACCACCAAATAAGCAGAGAAAATTTTAAATTTTATGTGTTATGATTTCTTCCATAATAAATTCAACACAGCCTATGTCAAACATTGACCACTGGTAGACTACCTGTGATTAAAGTCCTACATTAACACCTGGCAAGAGAATAAAACTGGGGACCTCCAAATTAGAGTGCGAGAAGAACAGTAGAATAGAATATGTCACTGTTAATTTCCTATGCACTATTATCTCCTGTGCATATCTCAAAAAGAATAAATACAAACACACAAATACACTTCACATTATTTTGAGAGAAATAAGTCTAACATTCTGCCTTTATTTTATAAATATAACAATGTACTTTGCATACATCACGTGTTCTGAATTACACATTTTATTTCTAATGCTTCTCTACTACTTTATTGTAGAAATGTGTATGTTTGGAAATTGTGTGCACGTGCGCACGTGTGTGTGTGTGTGTGTGTGTGTGTGTGCGTGTACATGAATGTGTAAATATAAGTGTTCTAGGCAGCTCTAGTCATTAGGATCCTCCATCAGTCAGTTCCAGGAGACAAAGATGCAAAATAAGATTATTTTTAAAAGACTCATATTAAGTTCATGCTGATGCTTGCACAGAACCATCAGAAGTAAAATACTGTGACAGTCCATCTGGATTGTCAACTTGATTGGCTGAGAGATGCCTAGGATTAAAAGAATTCTGAAAGAATGCATGGGGGTGTTTCTGGAGATAACCACCGTGTTGGATAGAAAACTGAGAACAGAGACCCACCCTGAAGGTGGACAGCACTGTCCAATAGGCGAGGGGCCCAGATGAAACAGAAGATGAAGTACTGTCTTGTTCCTGGACCCCTCCTGGCTCTTTCTTTGCTTTCTTTGCTTCCCTGCTGCTTACTATGAGCTGAGCAGCTTTCCTCTGCCCAAGTCTTTCACCATAAAGTTCTGCCTCATCTTGGGCCCAAAGCAAAGGAGGTGGCCAGCCATGGACTGAACCGTTGGAAGCCAACTGTGAGCCAACAAAACACTTTCCTCTTCCAAGTTGTTTGTGTCAGGTGTTTTGGTCACAGCAATGAAAAAATGACTAACATAGTTGCCTATAAACTCAATTACTGAAAAAGAGGAACCAGGATATTGAGGACAACTAGACATCTCTGAGGAGAACAAAAACATTTGGTAGAACACAAAAGCTCTCTGTCATGAAAACTGATTCATTTGCATTAGAAAGGAATGTCATCACAGGGAATTCAGAGCTCCATTTACCAAAAAGGTCTGCTACATTAATTGTTAACACAGCACCAAGCTGTTCAGTGCTCACCTACTCTCAAACCTGCAAATTAAGCTTAACATCCTATAGGTGGAAGATAAAGGCATGTGGACCAAAGAAATTACAGGAGGAAAATCATTACCGGCAAGAAGATAGGAAAAGAAAAAAAATAGAAGAAAGAGTAAAGAACAGGAGAATATAATGAGTATAGAATGTAATCACGTATTGAGGGCATGGAAAAGTATGTGATTTTATAAATATCTTTTTGTTTTATTTAACAACAAAAAAAATGGAGAAATGAAAGCCAATGAAGCATATAGAAATAGGCTGGTTTCTGCTACATACAACTAGGGCTCAATCATGCTGGAGATTCTGAAAGATGTAGAATGCACTTTATTATTATAATACACCTGTGAAGTGTAAAAGCAGTGTACAGTATTTAATTTGGTGGTTTGATCTTATTTACTGGTTGAGAGTTATACCTTGGGTCATTAGCTTCCTGGTATTTCTGGCCCATCAAGAAGAAATACCCAGAAAAATACCATGAGGCAGAGAGGTGTTAAGGTAGAAACTTCTGTGGAATGAGTAGAAATGGTCAACTGAAGGTGCAGATGGTTGGAGGACTGCCTTGGCGACAGGAGGGAAGAGTGCAGAACATCTGTGACAAGCAGTAAGAAAGGCACACAGGATCTCTGTTATTATGGAGCTCTTAATGTGGGAGAGTCAATGCACACAAACAATTAACAAAAACATGAATAAAGTGATTTCTAAGAGCAAAAAAAAAATGGCAGTAAGATAATACAGAATGCAAAAAAAAAAATGACTTGAGGACAGGCTGTGAAAGAAAAGGAGACAGAGGAGAACCCAGGTTAGGTGCAATTATGGAAGTAAGTGTCTCTGAAGAGAAAGAATTTTAAGTAAGTTCTAAAAAAATCTGAGAAAAGAACATTCCAAACACAGCAAAATATAAGAACCATGACTCTGAGGCAGAAACAATCGTGACAATAGGAATAATAATAATAATAAAAACAGTGAGGGGTAGACAGTGATAGAGTGGAGCAAGGAGGGGTTAGAGAGTGAGAGGAGATGAAATTGGAGGTGGGGTGAGATTGCATAAATCCTGAAGTGCAGGGTAAGTCATGTAGATTATATTCTAATTCATTGGGAACCCATAGATTTTAAGCACAAAAATAGCACAATCTCATATATATTTTAAAAATCATTTGGGATTCTTTGTAGAGAATGGATTTTATGGAGGCAAAATGGAGGGAGTTATCACATAAGTAACAAGGAAGGAAATGATGTTTACAGAGATCAGGTTGTTCCCAGTGGAGGTGGAAAGAAGAAAGCACATCAGGAAATATTTTGGACCTTTATTTTTGTTCCCTTGTTTGTTGGTAGACTGCAACATAGAAGATGAAGTATCTTATATTTTTGTTCCATTAAAGGCAGATAAATATAAGGCAGGAGAATGGAATATTCAAAGTTCAGGAAATTTGTTTCTTGACTTAAGAGTATTTAGCTGCATGATCTTCGGTCACTCCCACAATTATTTCACACTTTAGTTTTTTTTTTTTGTTTCCAAAATGATAATCAATAATAGCATCTGTATGGCAGAGTTGTTAAAAGTTAAAAATTATAGAGGTAAAAGAGTCTTGAAAATTTCAACGTTGTATGTAAATATAAGGTATTATTAGGGAGGTCCCAAGTTGCTTTAAAAAACTCTATGCTGTTACTTGCTGCTCTTTGATAACCTTTTATTTATGATAATTAATGTGATTAGTGTGCTAATTTTCTACAGCTGCGCCTTGGGGCAATCGTGCAACAGTTGTAATTTTAAAAATTGGGCAAATAAGTAAATGTCAACCTGTAATAAAATCCAAATGAGTCCTTGATGTATGTTGATGGTGACTGGTAATTTACCTGATAAAATATTTTAACTGCCCAGTTACCTTGGAATAGCTGATTTTTCAAAGTAATTACCATGATCTGCATAGTGAAGTGTCATCACAGGGGATTTTAGCACATAGAGGTAATTTTTAATTTGCCGATTTAAATATTATATTTATTAATGCAATAGTAGTATTTTAATTCAGATTGTTAAGTTCAAAACGAGATTCATAGCATTCTGTACTACACTATACTATCCTATAATAGCAATGCACTATTGGACAACATTGAGGCCCTTGCTCCATTCTGGAAAATTAGCCTGGTCGAGCACTACAGTGGAGTTGTATGTACTGGTTGTGGTACAAATATCTGCTCATTTCTTACCTGTTTTTTTTGTTTTGTTTTTGTTGTTTGGTTTTTTCTTTGAACCAAACAGCACTTAACTAAGTTGCTGAGGCTGGTTTTGAGCCTGTGATCCTCCTTCCTCAGACTGCTGAGCTGCTCGGATTACAGGCATGCACCAGCATGCCCAGCTTCTTAGCTGTTTTTAACTATCATTGATACAACATCATTCTTCCTGATAAAGTTAAGGTCACTTAGGAGTAAAACTAAAAGCCATTGAACATATTCTCCTACCTTGGAACCTAACCAGTTTAAAGTCTAGGATGTATTTAAGAAGTCATTTCTACCTTTCTGTCTTTTGGGAGTCTTATGTTATGATTTCATGAAATCTACAAGCAAACAATAGAAGTGTTACTAATAGCATGGTAGTCTAATTCATCATGATATTGTTCATTGCTCACCTAATTTTGAGGTTTTACTAACTTCTCATTCTGTCGCTTTGCTTTGCTTTTTAAAGCACAAATCTCATAGATATCATCAGTTTGAGAAATCCTGACTTGAGAATAAATTAGAAATAGTTGAATTAACTGTTTGGAACAGTTATGTGTGAGGTTGGGACAAATTTAAAGGGACAGAGAGAGTCTTGGAAAAAAGCATATCATTTTTCAAGATAATTAGAATTACCTTATGAAGATATTGTTCTTTGATATATGGCCAAAACTTACAGCCAATGATCATTTTTTATTCTGTAAACCAAGGTCAGGAAAATCATAATTTTCTAAAAGCATAAAAGTTCTTGCTTCTAATTCTTTCTCAGATTTCTTAATCAGTAATCAGAACTCTGCCCCACTTATTAGTCATATATGTGTTGTCAGATGCTACAGTTTCTGCCAGTGTGTTTGAATTAATATTTTCAACATTTCATAAATTAAAGATGTAAAACATTAGCAGAACATGAAATAAATTTATATTAATTTAAAAGGTAAAAAGTAGGAAAAGATCTGTGCAAACACTTCACTGAAGAAGATATATAAAGGCCAATAGGCATATAAAAAGATAATCAACATTATTTTTTCATTAAAGAATTGTAAATTAAAATCACATTGAGATGTCGAAATACTTATTCAGAATTGGCAAAAATTTAAAGAGTAAAGAAAATACCAAGTGCTAAAGAGGATATTGAGCAACAGAACTCTAATATTTTGTTGTGGGGATCAAAATAATATGATCACCTTGATAAACAGTTTGGCCGTTGCCTGTCATTTTAAATCTATTCTTCCAGAAAATATAGAAATTCTTCTCATATCTGTAGCATTGTTATTCAGAGTACATAAACTTAAAAAAACAATGCAAATGTACATCAACCACTTTGTACCTTTAAAAGTTTGCTACATAAATATAATAGATCATTATTAGAAAATTTAAAATATTCAAACTCCAAATCTGTGCAAGAAAATGAATTAATATCACAAATGCCACAAAAGATTAAATACTATTTATTGCATTTATATGACACTCTGGTAAAGGCAGAATGATAGAGATAAATTAGATAAGAGGTTGCCAGGTCATATAGGTAGTGGCTGGGGACCTAGAACAAAGAAACTTCCCAGAACTGATAAGGGAGGTGAAAATATTCCATATCTTTCTTGCAGTGACAATTACTGCATTTTTTTTTAAGAATCAACTATATCTAAACTGAGTGAATTGTAATAAATGTCAATTATACATCAATAAGTGTGATTTAAGATCTTATTTTAGCATAGTATGAATAATTTTATGGCAATAATTTGAAAACTAGAATAAACAGACAAATTCTGAGAAAATATTACTAAAGAAGATAGAGGAAAAATAGAAAATATGAGCAATATGACATACTAATGAAATTAAATATTTATGTATTTAAATTTTGGAATAGTCCCTGCCAGAATTTGCCTATCAATTCATCTAATGACTTAAGAATGAAATAATAGTTCTAATCCAACTCTTAGAAAATAGAAACTGTGAAACCCTTTCCAACACATTTTATGAAGCCAACATTATCTGATAGAAAAATCTGACAGGGCAATACGTGAAAGAGAAACAAAATCCAGTCTCATTATAAAAATTGATGTAAAAATCCTATGCAAATATTTTCAAAACAAATCTAGTAATATTTAAAGAGTCTAATAAAGACTAACAGATTTATTTTTATTCCAGAAATGCAAGGATGTTTTAACATTCAAAAAGCAATGAGCAAAGTTTGATTTTGATTTTAATAACTGTATTTGGGTTAGAAGAAGCCCTTGTTTTTAAGAAATAAAACTGATTTGCTGAGAGGTAAAGCGGAAATTTTGGTTAATATCTCTCAAATTATTAAGTAAAAAAGGGGGGAATGGAAATTATAAAGCAAATGAACAAAACATAAGCAATTTTAGCCAATTCACTATATGAACTGTGGCATCCTATTGTGAATTTGAACATTTCATGAAGAATGTAGAGTGACTTATTCTACGTTTCTTGAACTTTTCCTGTTAGTTTGGAATGTTATTTCTCTCCCCTATCCAAATTTGTCCAAAAAAATTTTAAATTTATCAATATAATTCATTCCTGAATAAAAAGAAAAATCATATTTAAAAAAACTATGAGGAATGGCATTTATTAGGATGCAGGGATAATTCATGAAAATCTCAGTAAGCTGTAAATAGAAAGCAGCTTTTTAATTTGATAAACACCATGCCCCTCCCCTTCAAAATGAGAAAAAAACTGCAGGGTAAAAAAAAAAAAAATCAACTTCTTAAAGCTGGAATGTTAAAAAATTTCCCTGCAAGACAAAAACTGGTGGTAGATTCTTTGCTCTCATCACTTCCATCCATTTCATCAGTTCTCCTAGCCAGTGTAATAGGGCAAAGAATAAAAGTAAAGACTTGAACAGGCAAAATGCCATTTCATTTTCAGCCTCTACATTTGTGTTTAGGAAACGCCCAAGATAGTTTTCTACTTAATTATTAAAATTAATATCACAGTTTAATGTGGCTTCATATACAAAGCAAGTAGAAAAACTGTAATTCATCATGCAACACATAGAAGATTAAGATACAAAAATGGTATACTGAGAATAGCATCAAGTACTTTTAGATAAATCTAAACAAATCTATGTAAAATGTCTATCTAACAAAATATCATTATTGAGTAAATTGGGTAAAATCTAAATAAGTGGAAAGATGTCATGGTTTCATATATTGAAATCTCAAATTCATAAAGGCATCTCTCTGCTAAATTAATCTATTGGTTACAATACCAATTGTAGTTTCAGGAGACTTCTTTACATTCGAACATTTATACAGATTCTAAAATTTAGATGAAAATACAAAAAGCTAAGGTTATATAATATCTTGAAAAAGAACAAAATATTTACATTATCAGATATCAAAGTCTATATACATGATAATGAAGAAAATAAAATCTTATTGCATAGTTAGATAGACTAATAGAATAGAATCATGAAAATAAAACAACAAAAAACCTGATTGATGTCTAAGAGGGGCATTGCAATATAGAAGAGTTATCTTTAAAACAGAAGTTCAGCAACTGGGTATCAGGAAAAACGAAATGGCGGCCCTTACTTCACACAATTCACAAAAAATAACTTCATTCATGTAGATCTAAATGAGAAAAATAAAGCAATAGTTTAAGATTAAAAACGGACTCATCAGGGCCTGGGCAGGCAAATATGTCTTACACATGACATAAAAAAAAAAGATTATAAATTTGAACTATGTTAAAATTAAGAACTGCGTTCTCTAACAGGGTACCAGGAAGCTTAGAAACAAGCCAAACAACTAGAAGAATATATGCAACTTACATCATTGATAATGGCATATATTCAAAATTTATGCAAATTATAACAGTAAAAAGTTAGACAACCCAACAGGAAAATAGGCAAGAATTTGAAGAGTTTGTATAGTACAAAAAATTATGCACATATCAATTAAATATTTGAAAAGGTTTTCAACCTCAGTAGTTATTCGTCAAGTAAATACTCATTAAATCCAACATGCAAAGTCACTGTATGTCAGAATGACTAAACATTTTTTTTTAAGTTTGTAGTTTTGACATATCTTAGAACAACTGAATATCTCTTAGAATACTTTTAGGATACAACTGGGAAACCACTTAGGAAACAGCTTTCACATTATGTGCTATGGTTTAATTCCCACTGTATGACTAAGAAATTTCACTTCCAAGCACATATTGAACAAACTTCTTTGAGGCTTAATACTTTGTCCACTTTAGCTATTAGACCATAAGCAATTGATGCTTACTTATTAGTTCTCCCTTGTTAGGTTTTTATATCCTCCTCAATTTCACTTCTATTTTGCCCACTTGATCTTCTATCAGCCGAAAAAAGAACATTATTGCTTTCCTTTAAACAATGTGTATTTACTGAAAATTTTACTTAATTTTTCAAGCCTGACATTTAATTAATAAATGCATATAATCATTATTTTGTATGTCATCATACATATATGATACAAATAATACAAAGCATCTATCTTTGTCCACTTAATATATTTTTTTTTAATATTTAGTTTTTAGATGTAGATAGACACAACACAATGCCTTTATTTTTTTATGTGGTGCTGAGGATTGAACCCTAGTCCTGTCTGTGTAAGGCGAGCGCTCTACCGCTAAGCCACAATCCCAGCCCCACATTTAATATTCTTAACAACAGATGACTTAGTTAATATGAATATTGCCTTTTTCAGTGTTTTCTTAGTTTTATTTTCCAAATTTCCTGCATTGCCTTTGCACAAAGCTTCATTTTCAAGCCTTTTTGAGTTAATTTTTATTAGGTTTGTTTCTTATGTCCAATAAATCATTGACTTTAGTACTAGATATAATCCTGGAAGATACCATGATTCCTCTAAGGTCCAACTCTAGAGAATGTAATAAGGAAGAATCTGTTTACAAAGATGTAGCTAGGATTAAAAAGCAATACAATAATAATGATAAGAAAGATGCTGAGGAACAAAGACAGATAGCTGCAGGAAGTCACAAAGAGACAAGAGAAGGACAGTGATCCAGAACCATGTAGGTTCAGGAGGTGAAAGGAAAGGTCACTCAACAGGGGTCCAGTTATGGAGAGAGGCAGCAGCTGGCAGAAGTTCAGCAGGAAAGCAGGATACAGGAAAGAAATGCCCCCTTCTCCTTCTCCCTACCTAATCAGAATCCTGCAAGAGCCTCCCATTAGGTGTATTCTGCTGGAATTCAGCCTACAGAAGAATCTGGATGACATCTATGAGCACAGAGCAACTTAGACAAGAGAAAACTAAATCCAGGAAGCAAAGAGAAAATTACCAGAACAGCACTCCCACTCAGCATCCATTCTTGCCTTTTGCTTAGATTTAAAAAATTATATCCACAGAACGTGGAGACCACAGGCCTAGTATAATTTAAACTGTGGCAGGGTGTCAGCAATTCAGTCATACTCCCAGCTGGAATCTAGATTTGCATGTTACCCACAGTCGTACTCTTCCGAAAGATAGCGAGGAGAGTGGGAGGAAAGAAATATTCACTTAACATAAATGTGTTAATTGCCCGTTACTGTTTTTGCTTTTGGTCATGAGGCCAACTTTGATCATAACTTCCTTTTCCATCACCCATTCCAAGCTCAAACTGCACTTTCCCAAGCTTCTGCAGAACAGAAGTTTTTGTATCATGAGATGACCTAAATCTTCTTTTCATAGAATTGGTGAACTGGGATCATGAATTTGGGAGCCACAGCTCAACAGTGGTAGTTTTTATGGGACATATAAATGTTAAAAGGCTCCAGAACAGGTCTGGGAATGTAGCTTTTCGGTAGAGGGCTTGCCTATCAAGGGTGAAACCCAGGGTTCATTCCCCAGCACCACACACCCACACAAAGTTCTGGAGTGAATCTCTGGATTCTGACTAATCCTTCTCACCCAATTTTCCCTTGTCATTCAGAATTACTCACCCCAACCAATATAGTAAAATTCTTTGTTGCCAGTTAGGTCCATGATTTTAGGAAGTAAACATAGCAGGGGAGCAATTTTACATCCCAATTTAATGGAAAAATAGCTATATTTCGTGGCAGAGTATCCCTTCCTTGGAAAGCAGAACATCCAAAGCAGAACATCCACTGGGTATAATGTTTTAGGAATGAAAAAACCAAAATTCTGTACATATTGAAATAGGTCCCTCTCAATTTACTTCTTGGTTACTGAAACTGCATAGTCTGGCTATGGGACATATGACACTATAGGTGCTGGTGGGATAGTTTAATCCATTAGGCCAGCACCACAACTTTAAACAATATTGTATCCTAGGTGGCACCAAAAGTGAGCCTTCAGGAGGCCATTCCATCAGGCCAGTTGCTTACCGGCAATGAGACATGGGAGGAAACCTGAATTTCAGTGGCATAAATCTAATATGATAGTCACTTTACTTTAAAATTAGTTTCCTGGTCAAAGACAATGTACTATGAGATATTATGGCAATGAAAGAACAGTTCTATAAGGTAACATATGGTGATGCTTGTAGAAACACTGAGAGCAGGGGACCCATTTCCAGAATGTGTGTCCATTTCTACATAGACAGATCATTGCATACTATAAAGAATTTAATATAGTCACCCTCCCACCAAGTAACTTGTTTTTTTCCCTAGGGGATGGTGCACTATCAGGAGCTCAGCACTGGTCTGTGGTATTGGCAGGTTGGACATTCAGTAATAATAGCCAGATCAGACTTTCTAAAGGAAAGTCATTTTGTTGAGCTTATGCATATTTACAGTATATGCTTCTATGATTTTTTTTTTTTGGCATGGTCCCATTAAGTAATCTCTAGGACATCCACAGGAAAGGTCATATATAAATCCACCTGATTGTAGAAGAATTCTTCACTTTAAAGAATTCCTCTGATAAACATGAAAGTAAGTTGGGAGAGATTTGGTGAATAAGCAGGAGCAGATTTCAAAAATCTGAGTCATTACTTATTGATAATACTTGTGATCTTAATTTTGTATTGAACTGCTAATGTACATGCACAGCTTAAAAATTTGATAACTTGGAGTCAGGTGTAGTGACTTGAGAGGCTGAGGCAGAAATCTTGCAAGTTCAAGACCAGCCCCAGCAACTTAGCAAGATATTGCCTCAACATTTAAATTATATTTTTTAATGGCCTGGAGATGTAGATGTGCTCAGCATTAAAGCCTCACCCTTGGGTTAAATCCGCAGTACCCATCCCCCCAAAAAAACCCAAAGATTTGATAATTTGGATAGCACCCAGGTGGTTATGAGCACATCAAAGCACATAATTACCTAGTGTCCTGTTAGGTATTTCATCTCCCTGGGCCTAGAAGAAGGGCAAAATTCTCAAACAGAAAAAAAAAAAAGTAATTTGACTCAAGGGGGTGTGGTTTTGTAAAAATCAGTGGTATGTGAACTATGAATGTCTCTTAGGGACTAGATACAAGCTTTGAACAGCATCACTGTCAACCACCGATAATTCATGTACCCTTAGATCTAATGAATCATAATGGCTAAGTATCAGGGCCTTATAACAAGACTGAATCTGCTGTAAAGAGCTCTTGTTCTGCTCCCTTTCAAAATCTATTAGACTTGTGAATTAAGCCTGTAAATAGGTTAGAAAGTACATAACCATGATAATGTTCCTTCTAAATGCTAAAGGATATCTATCCTCTGTTCTTTCTACACAGCAGGCAGTGCTAGGGCCAGCTACCCATCGTTTTCTATAGAAAAGATATATTTCCCAATTTGTAATAGCTAACTTTATCAATTAATATCCTTGTAAGTAAGAGAAGTCTGGCTCACCAATCTACCACAGAGGCTTTCGTGTAGGGACTCTTTACCTCAGTATGGTCAGGATTTAGGAACTCAACAAAGAGTGCTGTAATATTCAGTAGAAACTGCAAAACTGTTGCTGTCCGTAGAGCTAAAGGGACAGGGGTATAAATTATACTGAAGTCCAAAGGAGATGGTGCTGGACAAAAGTGATCTTTTAGAATCAAACTATAATCATGCAGAATCAGGAAGGGAACAGAAAAGTAAAGGTAAGACATCTCTCTCCTCCTGCCCTCTGATCTCCTGCTACTGCCTTGCTCTAACTCTAGTTAAACCCACTCAAACTAGAAGGTGATGAAGGAGAACCTAAAAGAGACAAACTTAGGAGTTTACTTCTGGATACAGCAGCAACCATTAGAGAAGGGATCCGAGTAAAATGAATAGAATCACCAACACAGTTTTTTTCTTGTCTATTTTTAATTTTACTATTCATTTTTATTTACATATAATAACTGGATTTTGTCATCTTATGTAATGATTTCTTATTTGAATATTTCCCTTTTTACATGTTTCTGTAATATATTCCCGTGTGTATATGTTTTTACTGGTTTTCTAATAGTTTATGCTTGTATGTATAGGTTTATTGAGAAACAACTCAACAGTAAAAAAAAAAAAAGAAATCTGATTCAAATGGAAAAATGATCTGAATAGACATTACTCAAAAAGAAGACATACAAATATCCTAGAATATGAAAAAAAGTCCTCAATATCATTAGTTATCAGGGAAGTTGCTGCTGATGGTAATGTCAATTAATATAGTCACATAGAAAACAATACAGAAGACTATTTTAAAATATAATAATGGTCCAACAATCCAGGTCTTAGGTATGTATCCAAAGGAAATGAAACAGGTCTGTCAAAAACATCTGCACTTCCATGTTAACTGCAGCACTATTCCCAACAACCAAGAAATGGAAGTAGTCTAAGTCTCCAAGAATTAATGAATGGATAAAGAAAATGTGGTACATATAAACAGTGACACACTATTTAGACATAAAAGAAAATAAAATCATGCTGTTTGTGGCAACGTGGGTGAACAGGACACTAATTAAGTAAATATTCCAAGCACAAAAAGACAAGTACCCCATAATTTATCTCTTTTGTGGAATTTAAAAAACCACATTTCATGGAAGGAAGGGGAAGCAGAAAGAAGTCAGATACAAAACAGAAAAAACAGATAAGAAGAATTTGTTCTGGTATTTACGGCCTAGTATGGTAACTGTTGTCTATAGCAATCCATAATTTTAAAAAAACAATTAGAAGTAAGTTCTCCTACATAGAAATGATTGAAGTTTGAGGGAATAGAAATGCTAAGTACCTGGATTTGATCATTATATATCATACACGTTTATTGAATTGTACTACATGTCATAAATATGCACACATATTCTGTGTCAATAAAAAAAAATTTAAACCTAAAAGTTAATGGATATTCAGGCAAATACAGATGTTAATGCTAAACGTTGGTGCATTGTGTGTGTTTGTGTGTGAGTGTGTGTGTTTGTGTGTGGGGGGGTGCATGATAATGCACACATGAAATAAGTATTCTCTAGGGCCCTGGAAAAATAGAGGCAGGGATAGACTGATCAGAAGTATGAGGGCCCTGTCCTTACATATTTATCATGAATATTGGCTCAAGGACTAATTCTTTTTCTTCAGAGAAAAGTTATGGATTTCTAGTAACACCAGAGAATCAAAAGTTCACTGCCTATTATAGACTTATTAAATATTAAGATGATGACATATGGATGGTCTGATGGCTGTGGTGATTTCCTCCACCAGGTAGAAACAGGGATGTTTTTCTCTAGTTTTGAATTAGAGGCCTTATTCTAAATCAGTAGTTCACATATTTCTGGACAAAAACACAATCAAACATAATCTTACTGTACTCCAACTAGGAGTTCACTTCAGTCACCCAATTAAAATACAGATCCTCCATTATACCCACTTAGAATCTCTTTTAGTCTGTTTTCTCCCTCATGTCCAATTCCTTACCCTTCATCTGTATTACAATGAAAGGAATTTTTAAATTGTAGAATTAGTTACTGAAAACATTCTCTCAACTCTAAAGACTCATAAAATCCATATTCATCTCTGTGTTTCATTACTTAATCGTCTGGACCAATCATCAGAATAAAAGAGGATGTTCCATTCCTCTTTTACTTCATTGTTCACTAGGGAGAATTAGAAAACAAGAGGATTGAAGGAAAATGGTAGGTAGTTGAGAAATATTACATATGAGCTACTTCTTGAAATAATAGTCTAATGTCCCACAGGAAGACTCTATCTATAGGCTTGTTTTTTTTCTGTAAATCATAGGGACTCAAAATTTTCTAGTTACTAGAGGGAGAATTTTCTTTATTTATGTTGTTATGTTGTTCATCTTGGAAAGGTAAAGGAAGAGCTTTGTAATAACACCTAAGATAATGGCTTCACAGTAATCTGTGTGATCATGTGGGATACAGTATTTTTTAGTTTCATACTCCTGAGAAGACTAGGCCACAACTAGAGAATATTTGATGCAAAGAGTGCAAACCAGGTACAATGAAACATGATAGAAGCAAGTAAAGATGCTTAGCTTGAAAAAAAGAAGAGTTAAAGGTGACATCAAAGTTGCCTTCAAATATTTGAAAGCTTGCTAGGAATGACCAGGGAGACAAATTTTTCGTGGCCATCATGGGCAGAGAAAGGAAAGATGGATGCAAGTTTTAGGATTGCACTTTGAACTGCTATTAGGAAGTAATTAAAAACTCTCAGGCTCCTGATTGCTGTTAAGGAGCTAGGGATACAAATACAAGTGTTGTTGGGGATATAAAGGAAATCTAGGTGTTGAATGGAAAGTTAGACTAGTTAAGCCCTGTTGAGTCTTTTAATTCCGATATTCCAGCTATATAAAACTGTACAGGGTCATGGTATTCTATTCCCGTCATTTAGGCTAATAAGAATAAAGGGAATCCACGATAAATGTGGTACAGTGTTGATTACTAGAATTGCAGCTAGAAATTCAGAGCTTGAATTTCAGTTATGGTTTTGTCTCTAGCAACTTGGAATTTTTAAAAATTAACTTATCTGAGTCAGATTTTATTAAAAATAATGATAATTATACTACCTATTTTACATGTTATGTGTTACATTAAGTAGAAATATCAAAACAACAAATACAAATAACTAATATGCGTAGGATGGCATTCTAAACAAACTCAAAGATGAGAAAAATGCAATTACAGCTGAAAGTTTTGCTAGGTTTTTATAATACATAAAAAGATTAATATAATTCAGCATGTAAATGCTATAATAGAAGTAAATTTAAAAGTGTTTTATGAACAAAAAATTTAGGAAAGTTAGGTTGGTTTGAAAGATGAATTATAAAAAGAAAAAATATAGAAAGACATGCCATCAACCTTGTAAGAGAGAGTGAATTTAGGCAATAGGCAAAGATTACACTGAAAACAGCATGAGCAAATGCAGAGAGGTAAATAAATATCTGCCCTATGCCCTTTCCCTGCAAAAAATAAAATAAAATAAAAATGCACACCCTACCTGATAGACAACAAGTAGTAAAAGATGACTTTTTATACATTTGAAAACATCTTGTATGGTCCATGGCAGCTAGCAGTTATGCTAAACAGGTGTTTTTGGAAACAGACTATTTGATTTCTGGTTCTGGTCATTACAAAATAATGGACTTTGGACTTATTCTTCTGCAATAAAAAACTATGAACTAGACAGAATATATGATGCAATGGTTTTAAAGTGTGTACAACAAACAGCATAGAGTTGTGATTCTTGAAGTAAACTCCACATAAAAGACGGATGTGTATATAGGACAACTTTCAAAACTGCAGTAGGAAAGAGGATATAGGATTAAGCCAAGGTGGCTGGAATTTATAAGGAAGTTCCAAGAGAGAAATGAACTGTGATGAGAATGAGACCAAAAACATGTTTAGAAGTTTTCTTGAATATTTTACTGAATCCCAAATAGGACATGTAATTAAGATTTCACAATGCCAGACAGAAACAGTTACTGAGGGACAAAGAGCTAAATGGAGACCTCACTGGTTGAACAATGTTGGGAGGCATTAAAGTTTCAGCTACCAAATTGAAGAGACTTCCTGGTTTTCTCCAGGTATTTAATTGAGATCTCATAAAGGTCTTGCTTCCAGAGAAAGGGCATAGAAGAAATACTCTAAAGCCATCCATTTAAAATGCTTAAAACCAAGCATCAACTGCATAAAGCTGATCTGAAAGTAAATTAACTGTTTATCCACAGTAAAATTTCCCATACTTTTGCAAAAGATGGACATCTCAAATCTAAATAACTTAGCATGGAAAATGTCAAGCAAAAAATGAAAACAGTTGTTAAATATGAAAAAAAAAAACAACGAAAATTGACACAATCAGAAATTCAAACAAGTAATAAAAATAGACATACAGAAAATTCAGATGTTGTTAAAAGGAGAAAAGAACACACCAGGTATTAAAATGTGTTTAAAGGTTAAACGAAAGGGTGGAAATAGTAAAGAGATAAACTGCTAAAAAAATAAGCTGTGTTTTATTTCAAGTGTTAATGACTGTAAGTGTTATGGAACGTAGCATAATAATAATATTAGTATTTTCATTCTTAACAACCCTAAACTTAAAAGAACCTAAATGACTAAAAATAGAATAACTAATAAAAATGTGATAAAGTCAAAGAACAAAAAACTACTCATTAGTAAAAAAATAATGAAATACTAATACATGCAATGACATGAAGGAATCTCCAAAATATGCTGAGCAAAAGAAAGTGACACAAAAAATTATGTATTGTATGATCACATTCATAAAGAGTATCAGAATGGGAAAACCAATTTATATAGAGAAAAATTAGAACAGTGGTTGAAGTTAATGAAAATTGATTGGAATGTGATCTGAGAAATTTCTGGTGTGATGGCAATCTATCTTGATTCGGGTGTGAATTACTGGGGTACATGCTTTTATCATAAGTCATTAAACAATTATTTAAATTTGTACACTTAATTGTATATCACTTAGAAATTATATCACTTATAAAGAAGAAAAAATGATGTATAAAAATCCAGCAAAGTAATACTCTGCACATTAATCTCAAAACCCAATAATTTCTGATATGCCTTTTACTCTACTAAAATGATTTTCACTTTGAATTGTCTAGGTTTTCCTGTACTATTGTTCTTTGGTCCAGAAAGTGAATTTTTAACAAAATTCCAAGTGTAGAAATTTCAACAAAGTAATGGACAAAGAGTAGGCAATAAATAAATTATCACCAGATTAGTAATTGTGGTATGAAGAAGAGCCCCCAGAGATGTTTATAACCTAATTCGGAGAATCTCTAAATATGGTAAAAGGGACTTTATAGCTGCATTTAAGTTATGAACCATAAGAGAGAGAGCTTATCCTTACTGAACCAAGGGGGCCCAATGTAATCACAGGGACCCTTAAAAACAGAGAACTTCCAGCAGCGGGAGAAACCTAAGCGAAACATGGCAGGATAGATTGGGAAGGGTCCAAGTCAGTGAGATTTGAAGTATCATTTCTTTTTTTTTTTTTTTTAATTTTAATTGTTGGTTGTTCAAAACATTGCATAGTTCTTGATATATCATGTTTCACACTTTGATTCAAGTGGGATATGAACTCCCATTTTTACCCCGAATACAGATTGCAGAATCACATCGGTTACAATCCACTGATTTACATATTGCCATACTAGTGTCTGTTGTATTCTGCTGCCTTTCCTATTCTCTACTATCTCCCTCCCCCCCTCCCCTACCCTCTTCTCTCTCTACCCCCTCTACTGTAATTCATTTCTCCCCCTTGTATTTTTTTTCCCTTTCCCCTCACTTCCTCTTGTATGTAAGTTTGTATACCCCTGAGGGTCTCCTTCCATTTCCATGCAATTTCCCTTCTCTCTCCCTTTCCCTCCCACCTCTCATCCCTGTTTAATGTTAATCTTCTTCTCATGCTCTTCATCCCTACTCTGTTCTTAGTTACTCTCCTTATATCAAAGAAGACATTTGGCATTTGTTTTTAAGGGATTTGCTAGCTTCACTTTGCATAATCTGCTCTAATGTCATCCATTTCCCTGCAAATTCTATGATTTTGTCATTTTTTAATGCAGAGTAATACTCCATTGTGTATAAATGCCACATTTTTTTTTTATCCATTCGTCTATTGAAGGGCATCTAGGTTGGTTCCACAGTCTTGCTATTATGAATTGTGCTGCTATAAACAACGAAGTATCATTTCTGATTTTGAGAGGCAGAGCTCCTATGGGAGGGCTCCAAACAGACCCCTGACCATGAAAGACAGCCTCCAGCTGACACAATAAAAGTACAGCAGCCTACAACCTGTGTAAGACTCCGGAAATGGCAACTTCCAACTCTAAGAAACTAGATGAACTTCGAATATGCTTCCCTATAACCTTTGAGGAGATTTCTGTGGAATGACATTTGATTTGGACCTTCTGAGATTGGCAACAGAGGAACCAGCTGCGCCCACTCAATCTTCTGACCTGCAAAACTGTGAGGTCATAATTTATGTTGCTTAAGCCATTAAGTACGTTGTAATTTGTTATGGTGGCAATAGAAAACTAATGCAGTATATCAGAATGAGAATGAAATATGAAGGGGCTTTGATTTTCAGGGAGGTTAGAAAACATCTCATAAATCTTGTGAGATTTGTCTTGGGGAAGATAAAATTGATAACATCTTTACATTTAAATTTAATTTGTATCAGATTCCGCTACCTTCCTCCTGTTAAACCATCCCCCTACTGTTTGTTTTCCTAGAGTTTCTCATTCATTTATTAAAATTATCTCTAGTTATAAACTTTGTTCTTTCTTAGTGCAACCTTGAGTATGTAAGTATGCTTGCCATTTTCACTTTGTTTATATGTAGAAACATTTTTATAATTAAAAAATTTTCCATTTGATTGCTCTGATGATACAGAGAAAAAATGATGGAAAACATAAGTGTTTTATTTGGAAGCCTAAACCAAATCATCAGGTATGGATTTGAGGATGGTCAATTTCATCTGTTTCACGAACTGGCATGAGTAACAGATTCTTTCTTTGTCCCCTTGCATGTTCTCTCCCTATTCTCCCTGAAAATCATTACATGTAGTGAGAATAGATTTTCCCGGTTTTCATCCTTATTATTTCCAAGAGAGCTTTTAAGAACCCTCACCCCTCCTACTTCATCAGAAGCAACTACCCAAATTCAATGTGCTTTCTTGACTGGGAAGGGTACTATTTCATGCTTCAGGAGAAGAAAAAGATGAGAAACCAAAATACATGGGCTCTTACTCAGGTAATCCCCAGGAGGGTGACTTTCCACCATGACTTGAGAGAAACCTGTGTTTGTGTGTATGTGTGTGTGTTTGTGTGTGTGTGTTTATTCAACTGTTCTCAAGACCTCTCAGTAGATAAGGAAATACATATCAAACCAGGAAAGGAATCCTTCTCTCGGTCATTATTCAAGAGACCCTAACCTAAATTAGAAATTTTAAATCCTTTAATGGGAAATTTTTCTTTTGGGGACAACAAAGGATAACTTGTTTACATTAAAATCCATGATTACAACAAGCCCCAGTGAACAAGTCTATTTTTTATTAGAAACAAAAAAGGATAGTAAGTGTAGTAGAATACCTAAATTTACTGGCTTTAATTAAATGTGTTTGTTCTAAACTGATGTAATTTAAATACAATGCATAGAAAAGAAACATTGTATATTTGGAACCAACTTGCCTGTTCACATAATATTCATATTCTACTGCAAATAAGGCTGATATAGAGAAAATTCTAAAATATCTGTAATGTTACTTTTAAAATTTCAAGTCAAACATTAAAAATAAATTATAATAAAGGGTAAGAACTTTATTTCCCCTGATTCTCTTTCAAAAAACTAAAAACATATATTTAAATTTTAAAAATATCAATATAAACTTCTGAAATTGCATACATGATCATTACAATTTAATTCAATCTTGTATTGAGGTTTAGATAGGAACCACAGTGTTTCTTTTCTTTTTTTTTTTTTTGGCACGCAACCACCGAGTCACATCCCCAGCTCTGTTTTGTATTTTATTTAGAGACAGGGTCTCACTGAGTTGCTTAGCAACTTGCTTTTATTGAGGCTGGCTTTGAACTCCTGATCCTCCTGCCTCAGCCTCCAAAGCCACTGGGATTAGAGGCGTGTGCCACCACACCCAGCGGGAATCACAGTGTTTCCAATAATCCTTTTGATAACTTCCCCTCCTGTCCTTAGTAACCAATGAATGCCTTCTTTTTGCTGTGCTTGAAGTAGTAAACTATTTCTAAACATAAATGAGCCAACTCAATGAAAAAACTCTATCATTGAGGCCTATCTAATATAATACATTGGAGATTATAGCAATAAAACATACACATGGAAGCATATCCAAAAAAATGTTTTTCAGGTTCCTAATATCTATAGATTACCCACATTCAGTATCATGTTGAGGAGTGGAAGGCAGACAACTAGAACATAGAAATGGTATTTATTAAAAATTCATACTGCAGACTAGACAAATGATGAATTTCCAAAACAGGTATTTATTTTTATTTACATATTCATTTATTAGTTTATTTATTTATTTTGATACTGGGGGTTGTACCAGAGTTGCTTTAACACTGAGCTACATCCCCTGCCTTTATTGATTGATTGATTGATTTGAGATGGTCTCACTAAATTGCTGAGGGTCATGCTAAACTGCTGAGGCTGGCTTTAAACTTGAATTCCTCCTGCCTCCATTTCTCAATTCACCGGAATTAGAAGTGTGAGCCACTACATCTGACTCCCAATATATGAAATTTATTTACATAAGAAGCTTATGAATTAAAATCTATTCTGACAGACATGATAGCACAAACCTGTAAACCCAGCAACCCAGGAGGCTGAGGCAGTAGGATTAGAAGTTCAAGACCAGTTCCACAATTTCTCAAGGCCCCATCTCAAAATTTTTAAAAATTGGGCATGTAGCTTGGTGATAGAGCACCTCTGGGTTCAATGCTAGAACAAAAAAAGAAAAAGCTTTTTTTACAAAGTCTTACAGAGAAAAAAATTGAGATTCATAAATGCAGACAAAGTAACTCATCCAAAGTTATGTAAGTGGGATTTCAATCTTATCTTTATAGTGGTAATGCCCATTAACTGCCTCACCAGAGAAAAACAAACTGGAAAGGACAAAGGTCAAAGTAAAAGAAACAGTGAAGCCACAAATCCCTCTAACATCTGCAATGCTACCAGGGCACATAGACATCTTCTTGGAACTACCACCACCAGAGTGTAGTCTTTTCTCAACATTCCCTACCATTTCCTTGTAGTAAATTACAGGGAAACAGAATGGTAGGCCTCACCTGCCTGTTAAACCCTCCTAAGTGGAGACAAATGTAAAATTTCTAGGTCTTGTGCAGGTCCTGACCCAGGAGGAGCAAAGCAGTCTTTGCTAAAGGTGACAGTTTTTATTTATTTAATAAGAGGGTGCCTAAAATGGAAACAAAACAACAACAAAAACTTAGTAATCAAGATAAATAATGAAGCAATATTTAGTTGTATCAAAATTAATGCAAAGTACTCGTGAACAACAATATATCAACATTTGAAATACAGAATCACCATTACTCATTTTTCCTTTGACTTTCAGACTCCAGCTTGACTTGGCAAGGTGCTGTTACTGATACTATTAAAAACTGAGTGCTACAGATGATAAGTAGAAATTCTGAGCCAAAGGACACATGCAATTTTAATTAGATAATGTTCATAATTAATAAATCTAAGTTGTACATTTTCCACGTTTTAACATATTTGAATTTAGGAAGCATCTCATCAAGATTCCTTTATTCCAATCACTGATAGTAAGACAGCAGTCCTTATAAGGTGTCATTGCTTATGTAGGTAAATCAGGTTGTAATGTCTGATAGTATGACTACAAAAAGCCTGTTTATTTTTCTGCCAATGAGCTATTTGTTATTTATTGGGTTTTGTCTAAAGCCTTCTATGGGAACATTCTTATAAAATCAAGACAGCACAAGAATCAAATCTTGCAGAATAACCTGGAAGAAAACCCTGCAACAGTATTGAAGCAATTTTGTAAGAAATGAGGGCTCACCAGAGCTTATGATGGGAGGTGGAATAATATTGAATGGGGAAAAAACATGAAACAACAAAGATTTGAGTCAAAAAGTAATTTGAATTGCTAGATTATTGATGCCAAGGGTTTTTAGGAATGTTCTTTTAAATGTATACACAGCAATGATGCATAATTTTAAAATCTATGCTTAATTCATTTTAAAGAATATAAAATAAAAACTCAATATAAGAAATGATAAAGAATGGACAATATTATGTTTCTTTTGTTGGCCCATGAAGTAATTTTATAAGTAATAACATTTTAAATTCAATAAAACATGGTATTGCTCAAATATGCTCCAAATATTTTCTATTAGTACTATGCAGGTATTTGTCTTCCAATCTACTCCACATCATCAACTTTGTTAGTGATAGCTCTCATGAATCAAAAACCGTTTTCTTAATCTGTTAAAGATTCATTTTTCTCTTAGGACTTTTTTTTTCTTTTTTGCATAGGCAAGTCTTCCACATTCTCCGTTATCAATTTTTCCTACATTTTATTTTATACATTAATAGTGTTATTTTGTTTTTTAATAGACATCTGCAATTAATTATGATTCATTTTTAATGTAGGCCTCTAAATTACCCATTTTAATGATACAATTACAAAAGCTTAAAGTTTTAAAATATATCAGTGTGTTTAAATTTAGGACCTTTTTCCATATTAAAATTTTTCTTTTTTCTCTGTACTTTTCTTTTTTTTTCATTTTATTGTACTTTCCAAATGTCTTCTTTTGAAAATATTTACCATGTAGCCCTCCCTATTTTTGTTTTTCACTTATACCTTTGGATTCCACCTACCTCCCTTCTGCCATTTAGACTTCTCATTAGTTTTCAATTGGATATGTAAGTTTCTTCTTCCTCCAAGGAGAATGTAGTTATGTAGGTTAAGAAGCAAAGATATTCAAGCAATTATAAATGAGACAATATGTGACAAATGACCATGAATCTTAAATAAGTATAATCAGCACTGAAATTGATAACTCAAATTGTAACAAATAAAGAACTCAGAATTACATAAAGATTCCCTAAAATGAGGAAGGAGTTGGTATAGCTCACTGGGGCCAACATGTCCTTAGGAAAAGAAAAGAATGTCTAAAAATAACCATGTGAAACCAGATGACCATTCAAATAACAAATAGGCACAAAGATCCCAGAGAACATCCCCCCCCCCAAAAAATGGAGTTGAACCAAAATGATGAACTAAGTAGAGACACTTTAGAGATGAGCAAAAATCCTATATATACAAACCAAAACAGAGATTAAACTTAATAAGAATTTAATGCATAACAGGTACAAGTTTTGTCAAAATAAAAATAAATTAGAAGTCTCCAGAAGTTGTAGAAAGGAAGTAATAAAATAAAATAGTGCTAATTATACTAATTTCCTGTTAAGAAGATAATAGATTGCTGTGGTCTAAAAGTAAAATGTGAAAGCAAAAAGGAAACCTGCAGGGACTTCTATTAGCAGCACCAGTGGACTTGCAATTGATATTAGCTCTCCAAATAAATTATCCTCAAGAAACTGAATGTCAACAAGGCCATGGAGAACTACAGATACAGGAGGTGAGCTGGGAGTGGAGCATCAGTTTTAAGCTCAAGATTGCTGTTGATTCCAGGATGTTATAAAATAGATGGTGAAACTGAGGAGTATGTTTGGCAAACAAATATATGTGTGTCTATGTGCATGGGGGAATGTGGTGGGAGAACTGGAGTACAGGGTCTTCTGAACTTTGAGTGGAGGCCAAGGACTAACTCTAGGAAAGCCAGCCCACACAAGAACAAAAGAATTGTGTCTCCTTACCTTTGCATCTGTAGTTACATTAAATAAACCCTAAAATACTAGTGCCTTTAGTTTCGTGCAATGAAGGCATTCTCTAGGTAAAGCTAACACTTTCTGGGGCCTGAAGTTTTTTTAAATTTTTACATATAATTCCTGATACACACCAAATAAATAAAAAGTTAGCACACAAGAAGATATGAAGCAGAGTAGAATTATTGAAAAGAAAATTAAAAGAGGAAAATCAACAGAAAAAAATGTTCTTTCTTTGAAAAAATTATAAATATGTTTATAATTTCTTTTTTATTCATTTTTATTTCTACATTGCAATTATACATGATAGTGGGATTAATTATGCCATATTTGTACATGTATATAATATAATTTAATTAGTCTCATTCCCCAGTACCTTCCTTTTCCCTTCCCTTCTACTTCCCCTGATCCATTTGTTCTATTTTAGTGATCTAATTTCTATAATTATTGTTGTTATTGTTATCTTAAGTAGTGCAATATAATTATATATGTATATATGTGTGTGTGTATATATCTATATATGATTCATTGGTATATTCACACATGGGCATGACTTCAAAATTTGGTAGATTTCATTCCATCCCCCATATACTTTCTTTAAAATTAATAGAAGAAAGACACACAGAAAGGACACAAAGTAACAAAAGCGAAAATTAATAAAAAGAGAGCATCACTACAGATTATATAGACAGCTGAAAAATTATAAAAGATATTCTAGTGGTCCCAACTAGTGAAATAAAGCAATAAAAAGAAAT
The DNA here is from genome assembly GCF_048772815.1 of Callospermophilus lateralis. Classification (NCBI taxonomy): domain Eukaryota; kingdom Metazoa; phylum Chordata; class Mammalia; order Rodentia; family Sciuridae; genus Callospermophilus; species Callospermophilus lateralis. The sequence continues at coordinate 92,833,555 of NC_135307.1, forward strand.
TAAATTCATATATATTGCAAAGGAAAGGAAAATGCTTTTTCACAAATGATACAGCTACATACAGAGATCCAAATGTATCTGCAAAATTAGGATTAAAAGCCAAGTTAATAAAGTGGCAAGATTTGTGATGAAAGCAAAAATCAATTGCACACCTATATATAAGCAACTGAAAACTGAAATTCTGTCATTTAAAATAGCACAAAAATTATATGCCAAGATATGACTTTGACAAAAGATGTGTAGGTGCTCTACAATGAAAATACAAAACAGTAATGAGACAAATTTAGACAAATATATGTGGAGAATTATTCCATACTCATATATTAGAAGATTGAAAGGTATTAAAATGTCTATCTCCTATGAATGTATCTATAGATAAAATGCAGTGTGTGTGTTTATACACAAAATGTTGTCATATTTATATGGCATTTGTTTGACAATGTAGAGATGCATCAGAAACCGGAAGATAAAGAAGGAATGAGTACATCCTTAAGCTGTGTATCCTAGGTACTGCTCTTGCTTCACGCTAGTCTTGGGTCTGATGAAAAGTCTTCATTATTTGATAGGGAAATTAAAGTTAAGACTCTAATGACATACCATTGTACACATACTATCAGTTTGTCTAATACTTAAAAGACTAATACTAATTATTAGTGAAGATATGGGGCAATGAGAATTCTGATGTACATTTGGAAAAAAAATGTGTGAAGCTCCCCACTTCTTATTTATGCCACAATATATTTGCATGGATGGGCTTAGCATCTTTATTTGCTTAAAAAATACACAGGTTGATTTTTTAAAACATCATATTGAATACTATTCTACAATAAAAATTAACAAATTAAAACTACATGTGAAAACATGGTTCAATCACACAAGAATAATGTTAAGCAAGAAAAGCAAACAAAGTATACATCAATTTTAGGGAGTGTCATAACAAATCACAAAATAGAGATTTAAATTATTTAAACAGTGATTTAAAACAATAGAAATTTATTTTCTCACAGTTAAAGGGTCAAAAGCCCAGCATAGTTCCACCAACCTAAAATTAAGGTAGCAAGAAGGCTGAAAACTTCCTGGAACTTCATTCCTTGTCCCCTTCCTCCATTTTCAAAGCTCCAGCTTGATATTGTAACTGAATGTAATGGTTTCTCCTCTTGGTGTGCAAAGCCAATCAACACAACCAGCATATAAAAAATAGAGAAGGGTTTATAACTTGCAACAAGGAAGGAGAGAACTGGAATTGTTTGCAGAGCAAAGCTCTCCTCAAACAAAGAAAGCAAGGGATTTTACAAGGGAACCTATACATATTCACCTAGGAAAGCACCTGTAGGAGCAAGCACACTCTTGAGCATACTCAGTTTAAGGTTACAAATTACATGTTTAAAAAAAGAAAAATGGCGGACATTCCTGAGCATGCTCAGTTGAGGGTCATAAATCACATATTTATGAAGGCAGACAGGTTCTTTGCAAATTTCTCCTAAGTGTCTGAGCTGAAACAAAGAAAAATCACCTTTGATAGCACTTAACATCCTTCCAAAGGGGAAGCAGCTCTCCCTGCTGTGTACAAGAACTTATCTCTAAAGGGGCCAACCTTGCTGCTTCATACCTGTCTCCATCACATTGTCTTCTGCCTTCTCTATGCATGTCAAATCTCCCTCTGCCACTTTTACAAGGACATTTGTGGTGCCACTGGAATTTAGGACTCACTCACAACCCAGGATGATCTCATCATCTCAAATCCTTAATTTAAATACCTCTGCAAACACTCTTCTAAATGAGATAATGTTTATAGGTGCCAAAGATACACATGGGCATTTCTTTGGGAGCCCTAATTGACCCATCACTGAGTGAAATATATAAGTATATATTTATAAATTTATATGAATATATAAGTATATAAATTGTAAAACATCAGAAAAATAAAACTCAAAAGGTATCTTTGAAGACAAATGAAGGAGTATTGACCTATTTTTCAGAAAATATTCTTTTCAGTGGTATTTGCTGATGTATTTGTTTTGTGATAATTCCTTATGCTGTACAAATTTTGTTATTTTTTGGCCTTACACATGCATATTGACTTACATGTGTGAACTATACATAAATACAGCTAAATTTAAGAAGAAACTATACTGACTCTCCTAGTGTCTTTCTTAAATGGAGTCAAATTAATAACAGCACCATTTTACTTTAAGAAGAAGATATAATATTCTCTTATAAAATTGTTTTTCTTATATATTAATTTCTCTCTCTCCTCTTGTGCATATACATACAAACACACACACATATACACATATGTATTATATTTGTCCACCTTCTGTGTGCAAGCTGTTAATATATCTAAGCTTTTGGAGTATTAAACTTGAAATGCATAGAAATATTTGTAGCTTTTATTATAATTCTACATGATTGTTTCTCTTAAATTTGAATAATTCCAAAAAAACCACTAGAAATCATTTTTACCAAATGTTAACATAGATTTTTTTTCAGCAATTTTAGAGATTTGTTTTTTCTTTGAAGTTTTTAGTATTACTCAAATTTCTAAAATACTAAACATGTAATATTTCCTATAAAAATCATTTAACTGAAATCTATAAAGAAATTAAAATCATGAAAAAAATGAAACACCTGATATGGTGGTTCATACCTATAATCCCAGTAGCTCAGGAGGCTGAGGCAGAAGGATTATGATTTCAAAGCCAGCCTCAGCAAAAGCAAGATATTAAGCAAGTCAGTGAGACCTTGCCTCTAAATAAAATACAAAATAGGGATGGAGATATGGCTCAATTGTCAAGTGCCCCTGAGTTCAATCCCTGGTAACAACAACAACAGCAACAACAAAAAAGTAATTGTTTACATAGCCACTTATTTAGTACATCCTATATATAATGTATTATATAATTTTTGTTTTTTAATCATCACTTTAAGAGAGGCATATAAAGCAGACTGTCATGCCTATTTTAATATGAGGAAACAGGTACTTTGTGCGTGTAAGTGGCATGGCCAAGGGGTGTGATACCCAAGTCTGCTGGCTTCCAAGGAGTGGGAGACTTCCTATATGTTCCAAAGCCATCTTTAAGGGTTCAAGTTCAATTATGACTGAACCAGATGAGTGTGTCAGTATTTCAAGAGTGCAAACTATCAGTGAACTCAGCATAAACCATGTATATGTACATGTTTATGTTTTCCCCAGATATTTTCCTCCTTCCTTATCCTCCATTACTTAGTCCATCCCTTAAAAACACACAAAATACATACAAACATGACTAGTTCTTTAAGAATTAAAGTTCCAGCTTATGCATATTTCCAGAATCTAGCACAGTGTCTTGTACTAAAAATCACACCCAGAATGAATTAGTGATTAAGTGAATTAGTAATTAAGTTATAGCTAAAAACTCCTGACCATCAACTCAACTACCGTGCTTCCAAGAGAGACCAGGGTCCCTTTTTAAGCCATGTAGGTGGCACTTACAAAGGAGCTTTGCAAACAAAACCAGGGCTTGGGAAGTAGGCAGTAGTGTTCTCTTCCCTGCTTCCCATAAGAAAAAAAAAATGCATTGAAGGCTATAGCTGTCATGCCCCAAAGTCAAAGACTGCTTCCATAAGAGGTCTCACTGCTCTAGAATTCCCTAAGTGCTGTTAAATGAAACAGAGAGAGACAGAATGATTATCAAACAGAATCAAATAGGAATCTGACCACATTCTCTCATTCAAGGTTTTGCATCTGAGATAGCATAAAGGAAAGCAATTCAGAGGTAATCACATGCCTAATGTGCAAATCAATAACATGCTGGTCTAATGCTTCACTTCATGAGATTAGTGTTATATAAATGTAAGCAAGAGCAAATAATCAGGAGGTAAAATTGTCTCTTATCAGAGAAAATTCATAATTAGTTTATATTTTCACAACATTCCAAATAGAACTGATTAATTAAGCCAATATGCTTTCCACATAGCAACAGCTATAATACCCAGTTTTTGTGGAGAGAAACGGAAATACAATGAACTCAAATTTAACATCCCTTATTGCACCAATGTAAGTAACAGTCAGAGAACAATTATATAGCTTTTTCCTCCCTTTCCCTAAAATAGTATTTTACTAAATTTTGCAAACAGCATTCAGAGAAAGTCTGAAGAAAAGAGAAGAGTAAAGGTGAAATTTTCAAAAATAAAAATCAGAGATCATTAAAATGATAGTGTGAAATTATTTTTCACATTTAATGCTTTCAAGTTTATTTCATTTTCTCATTGGTGTATTTTTCTTTAGATTTTTCACTTTCTTAGATATATTTGTACAATTTTTTAAACTAGGTTCTAGAAAAATTTTGCTCACTTAAATGACATAGAATCAGTAATATGAAAACAATTTTAAGATACAAATATTCTTCAGGATTAATAATCAAAACTCCTTTTAATTTTCTCCCACTCTCTTTCTCTCTGTCTCTTTATTAAACTGGGAATTGAATTTAACAGCACTTCACCACTGAGCTAGACCCCCAGCTCTTTATATTTTGAGACAGAGTCACAACATAACTGAGAATCTCCCTAAATTGCTGAGACTAAACTTCAAATTTGAATACACCTTCCTCAGCCTCCCAAGTCATTGGGATTACAGGTGTGCACCATCATGCTTTGTCTTATATTCCTTATTGAACTAAAACTTATATCTGTGTCCCAATTAAAATGAAATGAGTACTTTAAAAAATGTCAAGTTTCACATCTTATTTCTCTTTTGCACTTAACACATTACTAAATAACTTGTTCACCTTTGTACACATAACTGCTTAACACTCTCCAAAAACAGCTGTTCAATCCTGACAAATTCTGACAAATAGCGAAATGAAACAGATATCTCTTTCTTTCGTTGGTATACAGCAAAGAGAAAAAGTTACAATTGATGAATGGAGGGAAGAAATATGGTTTATTCTTGAAGACAGACATGTAAGGTCAACATGTGAATTTCAGATAGGGTAACAGCTTGACAAATGAAAAGAAAAACAACTTTATGATCTGAAATACACTTGCAATGTCAGAAAAAAAAATTAAGTCATTATGTTCTAACTTCAAAGTATCAGGTGTGGTACTGTAGTTAATGCAAGAAATGTAGGTTTTAGGGAGAACAAAGGGACCAACATCCAGACCTGCCTACACTTCTTCCAGGTATTTCCTCTGAGTCTTAATCAAACTAGATTCCAGGATATACGGGAATATCGCTAGAACTTTAATCTGCCTTATTGTTGCCTTTCATCTGCTTCTTTGTTGCCTTGGGAACTGGATTGATTTACTGATTGATTTTAATTTGTAAATATTTCAAGAAGAATCTTTTAGTGCCAGACCAAGGTACCCAATTTACAAGGTGCTGAAAATACTTTGTGAAGATATGGCTTTTCTACCAAGTTTCTAAAGAACTTAATTGGCCTTTAAAATAATAGGTTTGATTTAGAGGCCTGGTGCCAGGTTACAAAGTGCTGGCTCGCTCAGATCTGTTCCTTTCAAGCTTAATGAAAGTCTTTGTTCCACTTCCAAACCTTGAAAATGTTTGAAGGAGAACAATATTTTCACCCAGAAAGGGAAGTTCAATACATATACTCATAAGTCCTAATTGAATAGCCAACATAAAAGTCAAAATTTAGCCTATATGTCTCTAATAATTCATATGTTTGGGGGAGTTTTAGGTTTGCTTGACTTTGTACCCAGGGACACTTATATGAAATGTGCTGCCAGACCCTTCATGATTGATTTGGTCTCATTGCTGATACTCGCAAAATCTTGATTTCCCTTGACTTCCACTCGGCAAGCTGGTAAAGAAATATAATTGTGACAATATCAGAGAAGTTTTCTCTGAGGAGCTCAAAGTATTTTCCAATCACCTCCTCATTAATCCTCACAGCAATCCTATGAAGTTAGCCAACAGAGACATTAGGATCAAATTTTTCTATGGATAGGTGATTTGTACAGAGTTGGATAGACTATCAACAGAAAATCAAAAAGCTAGAGTTGCCATATTTTGGATAACTATATAAGTTATTCTCTGAATTAGAAAATTTGTGAAAGTGAAAAAGGTCACTATTAACAATTATGCCAGAAGAGCTGTCATAAACTGACCTGCATCCACCCTTGTTATATCACACTGACAGAATGGTAGCAAAACCACAAGGCCTAGTTGAAAGTCAATGGTCTAAGACAAGAGACTGAACTTACACAGAGAATATCTGTCTGAAAATAAGAGGTGTACCAATGGACTTGTTTATAAAAATTCCACCTAGTTATCTGCATTTGTTTTTAGTCTTTTTCTATGTGATTTTTAAAAAATAATTAAAATTATACCACACAAAATTTAGTGTCCTGAATTTTTAATTTTACACATTAAAAAATTTACCAATTTACTGAAAAAGGTTCATAAACTTTAAATTGTCACATTTTCTTAAAAGATATGGATGTACCACAATCAACATAAGCATAATCCAGTTATTGTTTATAGTATTTTACATTTCTGAATAGTGCTGCATTGAGAATTTTAGCAGACTTTTTTAAGTATGTCTCTAACAATCTTAGATTATGTCTATTTGATTGTCTCCAGACATATTTGGATCTTTATTTACAGTTACTTCTAATTCTATATGCTTTATGCTTTAAGTTTATATTTAGGGAGATTTATTCCTTAGTAATAAAGTATTTGGGTATTTGGTGAACTGTAAAAATCAAATTCTGGGTCATTGTTTGCTTTAGTCTAGTCAGGCTTCCATTATAAAATACCATAGACTAGGTAGCTTCAACAACAGAAATTGAGCTTCTTATATTTGTAGCAGCCAGAAAGTCTAACGTCAAAGTCTATCAGAATTTGGTTTCTGGTGATGGCAAAAGAGAGAGAAAGAGCTCTCTGGTATCTGCCTAATAAAGGAACCAGTCCTATCATAGGAGCCCCATTGTTGACCTTACCTAAACCTAATCAACTCCTCAAGATTCCACATCCAAATGCCATCACAATCACACTGGGGGTCAGGGCTTCAATATGAATTTTAGTGAAACACAAGTCAATCTACAACATTGCTTTAGATGTCACTGCTTCATTCTGTCTTCTATCTAGAACCTTTATCTTTGGAATTTTTCTTTGCTTAAGGGATACCCTCTTTCTGGATATCAGTTTACTGCATTTTAGCATCAATATCCTTCTCATGGGAACAAAAAGATAAAGTAAAGGATCAAGGGTTTATGTTTGTGGGTGAGTCATCCAATGGGGGAAAATGAAAACAGTAGAAAAATAATTTCCTTAACTGTTACACGTGTTATGTGTAAGCATTAATGATATCAGTAATCTACAATACAATCATTCTAAAAATAATATAAGAGCTTCCAAGTTTTGAGATCATAAAAGTCAATGCCACTTCAACACTTAAATACAATTGTTTTCTATAATATTGGAGTCATCAGCGTGATAATCAGTTATGGATTTCTAAATTCACATGAATGTGGCAATTTTTGCTATCATTTTGCCTTAAAAGGAAATTCTGCTTCCAGGTCAAATATGTTAAATGATTCTCAAACACCAACAATTACTTTTTATTCAAGATTGATATTATCTACAAGTAGAAAAAAAAAAATATATATATATATATCATATGTAAACACAAAAATCTTTTATATATAGAAATCAAGGAATGCAACCTTTATGCTAGTCATCATGGATATAAAGAAGAATAAGGTATCGTGACAGATGAGAGAGAAGCATATAATCTAATAATTCAAAAATGGCACATAAATCAAATTAAAATAATGTATTAAAAACCAGAAGAAAAGAAATCTCAAATATGGCATAGAGCTGGTATAGTGAAAGCAGACAATGAGGAAGGGTATAAGAATTAACTCTAATTAGAGAAGAAGGCAAGGACAAAAGGCACAAGAGAATGATTTAGCTGAGTAATTGTAATGCATATTATTGTTTTCAGTTTTCTTCCTGTAGACAATTTTACATCATTGAGAAGTTTTAGGTGTTTGGAAGAAGGATAAATAATGTGATTGAGTTTGCATTTCCAGTGATATCTCTAATACTCCAGTGAAGGCATAACAGAAATGTCTTCCACATTCATTTTCTCATATGTGCTAATTTTTAATTAGCCCAGTTAAAAGTCAAAACCTATGATCATATGTAATTAGAATTACATATTATATATAATATGTATATAATTATATTTATATTATAGAAATTATATTTCTATGCATTTCAGGAGACAATGTTTAGTTTTGTTATTGAATACTATTGAAAAGTGACGTTTTCTCACTTGTACAAGTATTACATTTTGTTTATCAGTGAGCTTATATTTTCTTCCTCTAGATAATTTTAATTCCTAATTATGTTTATCATTAGGTATTTTTTTCCTAGTTACTATTAGTATGAAGGGAAACTATTGATGTTAATATATTAGTTTCATCACCATCCAGCTTTCTAAACTCACTTCTGAATTTGTTGTTGATTATCATAGATCTTTTACTAAAATAATATAATTTATAAATAATGTAAATCTTACTTCTTTCCAAAATGGCTATTTTATCACTTCCTTTTGTGTAATTATCCTTAGATTTTATTGTGTTACATAAAAATGTAACAATCAAAAACAGTGTTTAGAATTTCCATGTCTATTGTTTGCCCTGTATTTAATGAAATCCTGTTTTAGACATTGTTCTAGATTTTGGTTTAAATTTCATCTATTTTATTATACTAACACTATGTTCAGATCATTTAATTGGTAATATGAATTGAGGTTTCTGAAGATGATCATTAGTTTTTCCTTGATTTGTTGATATGGTGAACTATAATAAAGTATGGCCTGATAGTCATCAATTATTGCTTATTGGTAGGAACACCAATTGATTAAGAAGTATTATTTTAATGTAATTGTGACTTTTATTGAAAAACATTTTATAGAATATGTGCATTAATATTAGTGAGTTAGGGCTGTATTTTATTCTGTGTGATTTGTCAAAGAAATGGAAGGTGAGAAAACAAACCCATGCATTCAACTTTTGTCAGATTTGGTGTCAATATGATTCATTCATAAATATAAATAGAAATACTTATTTTCAATGTTTACAAACATTGTGGCCTGTGGATGTCATGTTTCTGTGCATATGCGCCCTGCTGACTGATATGCTTGGATATTAACAGTCAAAACCAGATAGTGACATAAAAAATACAGTGTTTATATGATTTCTCATTCCAAAGAAATTGTAATTTCCTTCTGGCTTAAAGACAGATCATCTTGGTCTAATGAGAGACTGCAATGCTTTAATGTGATTTCAGTTTTAGCGGGGAGCTAGTTTATTTCTGGTTGCCTTTATAGCTAGAGATTAGTTTTTCAGGATTCTCAGTACCTAGGGTTACTTCTAGGGCTCTCTTCCTTGATGGCCCCTGAACACCAATTTTTGTCTATCCTTTTGCTAAGAAGTCTGCTTGAATTTTTTGTTTTTCCTTTAGTCAGCTCTCCTTTACAGGAAACTTCTCTGGCTCTTGCCCTCTGCAACTAAAGAATCAGAAAAAAGCTTTGTGGGAAAAGACATACAGAATGTCACAGTGATTTCTTTTCTATTAGCCCCTGCAAGTTCTGGCCACTTTGACAGTCAAAAATGATGGTCATTTTTATCTCTGCTGATGTATGAGATTTTCAAAGTCTCTGCACTACCACTTCCTTCTTGACCATCTGCTCAGCAAATTATACCCAAATGAAAAGTGGTGGAGAATGTTGGAATCAATTCAATATGCTTCTTCTTCCTGGGAGTTTGGACACTCAGGTTCCAGGTTCCCTAATTTCTCTCTGATGCCTTTTAATAGCTACTTAGTTTTAATTAATTTTATCTATCCTTCATAATTGTTTTTGCCAGGTGAGATGGCTTGATACAAATTACCTTGTCATAGCTGGAACTAGAAGTGGAAAACGTTAAATAGCACTGAGTTAGCAGTTACGTCATGCCTGGATAAATTTCCAACTGAAAATGTTCATGCCTGCTGATTTGTCTCTTTGTTAATAGAAGAATGTTAAATAAGATGTCCTATTAAAAAAGATATTTATAGTTTCTTAATCTTTCTAGTCATTTTGATACTTTGATTTATAATCTCCAATGGAAAATATCATAACCATCCAGGGTTCCCATATATTTGCCTGAAGTTAAGAAAATGATTTTATAAATTTTTTAATTTGGTCAACATCTCCATTCCCTGCCAAATATACTATTTGTGATTTATTTATTCTTTATGTGGATTAAAACTCTCTTGATTATTTTAATATTGTAAATTGTATTTGGTCATCCCAAAGAAATAGTTCTTAGGCTTACTTTATTATCCAATCATTCTATTTTCAGGTTATGAATTTCTGCTTTGTTTGTTTTCTTTTTAAATTTATTTATGATTCCTTTGAAATTACTTTTTAATGTTTAAGTTTTTAATTTAATGCATAATTCAGCATTTAATATATTGTTAAAATACAAAATAATATAAAAGAAGAAAATATAATACATTAAAATATATAAGAAGTAAAGGTGTGAGTTCAAGAATTACTGATATAGTAAAAGTAACTGTTATAAAACTAACCCTCCAGGCATAAAAACTAAAATTATAAAATTGAGTGAAAAATATATGACAATTTTGATTGATCAGCTTTTCATGTCTTTAAATAACCATGAATATTATTCTGCCCTTACTATTTTTATTTTTTATTTGTTTTCCTTTATTTTTTTCTGCTTATGTTTAATTTCATTGGCTAAATTTTGTAAATATCTATTCTTTACTTTGCTATTTCTAGTATGATATATATTTCTGCCACTGAATATATTTATTTTCTCTTTTATTATTTCCTAAGCTCACTTTTTATATATTGTATTTATCTGACAACTGCTTTAGTCCCTGCTATCCCTTTGTGTATCACTTATATCAGAGGGTCCATTGTTCTGGAGTGTCTGTTTAGATTTAATGTACATTTCATATTTTTATTAGCTTTATTACTCAAAGCTAATTGATGTAGTATATATTCTTATCTATCTCTTATTATTTTACTCTCCCTGTTGCTTTTTGGTATTTAACATGAAATTATTTTGTGTAGGCATAAAGATGATGTCTTTTTATTATTACCATGCAATGAGACCCATTTTGTCTAAGCTATTAATTAAAATATAGAAGGAGAACAGTAGAGTAAATTATGTCAGTAGGCAGCATCAACTTGGATCTATTTTCTTTTACTACTTTCTTGGCGACTCCCTACTCTGAGAAAATATCTTTTTTTCACAGCCAATCTGTCTGCCTATAGTCTCTAATCTGGCCTTGGTAACTGTGACCATGAGGCTCAATATAGACATGAGATGAAGAATCCATTTATATGCCATCTAAATATCTAGAAATGTAATTACTTGACCAGGCAGAAAGAACATAAAAAGGACTTTGTTATTATGGTTTAAATATGAAGTACCCATCGATAGCTCATATGTGAAAAAAGTAAGAATATTCAGAGATGAAATGTTTAGTTTATAAAAGATGTAACCTGATCAGTGAATGAATCCACTAATATGGATTCACTGGGTGGTAACTGTAGGCAAATAGAGTGCTATTGGAGGAAGAAGGTCACTGGAGGGCATGCCTTTTGGGTTTATATTTTGTCTCTTCTGAGTGGAGCTCTGTCTCTTTCTGTTTCCTGGCTAGTCATGACCTAGCTGGTTCCTTCTCCATTTCCTTCTACTATGATGTTCAGCCTCATCTCGGGCCCAGGACAATGGAGTCAGTCAACCATGAACTGAACCTCTGAAACCATGAACCAAAATGAATTTCAGATATTTTGATGACAGTGACAAAAAGCTAACAAAAATATATTGTGATTACACTCATTAAAATAGATTTTAAAATTCAATCAAGTGCTTAAGTAATCTAAATAGGAAGACTATATATTAAAATCAGGCTAAAGATGAAGGTAACATATATCTAGGAAATATGGATAACATGTCCACCTTATTTAGAGTTCACAAACTTTGAATCTCTATTTATTACCATAACTTCTAAAAATCTGAATTTCTACATTATATTAACAGTTAAAAAGAATCCCTTTGAATATCTGCAACTCCACACCTGAATTTTCAGTCAAACTTTTTATAGCTAAACAAACTGAAAAAATAGCTGCAATTCACCTGGGTCCATAATCCTGTTTACTTAAGAGAACATAATTTTGAAGCTTTTGTTGCTGCTGTTGTTCTTTGAAACTCTGGGAAAACTTCATTTAAAAAATGGCACACATTCAGGAGAGGAACAGCTGGGTCAAATGGTGGTTCCATTCCAATTTTCCCAAGAAATCTCCATACTGCTTTCTATATTGGCTGCACCAATTTGCAGTCCCATCAGCAGTGTATGAGTGTGCCTTTTCCCCCACATCCTCATCAACATTTATAGTTGTTTGTCATCATAATAGCTGCAATTCTGACTGGAGTGAGATTAAATCTTACATTGGTTTTGATTTGCATTACTCTAATTGCTGGTGATGATGAATATTTTTTTTATGTATTTGTTGATTGATTGTATATCATCTTTTGAGAAGTGTCTGTTCAGTTCCTTAGCCCATTTATTAATTGGGTTTTTTTTTTTTGGTGTTTAGCTTTTTGAGTTCTTTATATATCCTAGTGATTAATGCTCTATCTAATGTGTGAGGGGTAAAGATTTATTCCTAAGATGTAGGCTCTCTATTCACCTCACAGATTGTATTTTTGCTGAGAAGAAACTTTTTAGTTTGAGTCCATCCCATTTATTGATTCTTGATTTTAATTCTTGTGCCACAGGAGTCTTAATAAGGAAGTTGGGACCTAATCCCACATGGGGCCTACTTTTTCTTCTATTAGGCGCAGGGTCTCTGGTTGTATTCCTAGGTCCTTGATCCATTTTGAGTTGTGTTTTGTGCATGGTCAGAGATAAGGGTTTAATTTCATTTTGTTGCATATGGATTTCCAGTTTTCCTGGTACCATTTGTTAAAGAGGTTATCTTCAATGAATGTTTTGGGGGCACCTTTGTCTAATATATGATAATTGTAGTTTTGTGGGTTAGTCTCTGTGTCCTCTATTCTGTACCATTGGTCTACCAGTCTGTTTTGGTACCAATATCATGCTGTTTTTGTTACTGTTGCTCTATAGTATAGTTTAAGGTCTGATATAGTGATGCTACCTGCTTCACTCTTCTTGCTAAGGATTGCTTTAGCTATTCTGGGTCTCTTATTTTTCCAGATGAATTTCATGACTGCTTTTTCTATTTCTATGAGGAATGGCATTGAGATTTTGATCAGAATTGCATTAAATCTGAATAGTGTTTTTTGAAGTATGGTCATTTTGATAATATTAATTCTGCCTAACCAAGAGCAAGGTGGATTTTTCCATCATCTAAGGTCTTCTTTGATTTCTTTCTTTAGGGTTCTGTAATTTTTATTATATAGATCTTTCACCTCTTTCGTTAGGTTGATTCCCAAGTTTTTGTTGTTGTTGTTGTTTTTGGTTTTGTTTTGTTTTGTTGTTTTTTGAGGCTATTGAGAATGGGGTAGTTTTCCTCATTTCCCTTTCTGATACATAAAGGAATTAAAAACAGCATACTACAGGGACACAGCCACTTCAATGTTTATAGTAGCACGATTCACATTAGCTAAACTATGGAACCAACCCTTCAATAGATGAATGGATTAAAAAAATGTGGCATATATACACAATGGAATATTACCCAGCAATAAAAGAGAATGAATTCATGGCATTTGTGGTAAATGGAGGGAATTAAGAAGATAATGCTCAGTGAAGTTAGCCAATCCCAATAAAACAAATGCTGAATGTTTTCTTTGATATAAGGAAGCTGATTCATAGTGGGATAGGGAGAGGGAGCATGGGAGGTATAGATTAACTCTAGATAGGGCAGAAGGGTTGGAGAGGAAGGTAGGGGGCATAGAATAATTAATGTTGGTGGAATGTGATGATCATTTTTATCCAAAGTACAGGTATGAAGACATGAATTATTGTGAATATAGTATGTATACAACCAGAGATAAGAAAAATTGTGCTCTCTATATATAATAAGAATTGTAATGCATTCTGCTGTCATATATATATATATATATATATATATATACACTAAAAAAAAAAAAAAAAAAAAAAACTTCTGTGATTCCAGCAACTCAGAAACTGAGACAAGAGGATTGCAATTTCAAGGCAAGCCTCAGCAACTGTTATGGTCTAGTTAATAGATGTTCCCTAAAAGCTCATGTGTGACACAATGCAAGAAGGCTTAGATGTGAAATGATTGGGTTATGAAAGCTTTAACATATTCAGTTAAACCTTAATCCCCTGATAGGGATTAACTCTGCCACACTTTTCTGCCATGATGTTCAGCCTCAACTTGAGCCCCAAAGAATGGAGCCAGCTGTCTATGAACTGAGACTCTGAAACTAGGAGCCCTCAAATAAACTGTTTCTCCTAAAATTGTTCTTGTCTGATATTTAATCACAGCAGGAAAAAAATTGACTAAAATAGCAACTTAAGACCCTGTCTCCAAAATAAAAAATAAATTTTAAAAAGGCCTGTGAGGTAGCTCAGTGGTAAAGTACCCTGGGCTCAATCCTCAGCACCAAAATAAAAAGTATAGAGATGATGAAGTATATAAAAAGCACACTATTAACATTTTAGAGATATTTTGTTTATTCACTTGGAAGTGGTGTTTAATATTTATAGATTGGTATTTTAAATTTAAATTTTAAATGTGTATGTGAATATTTTAGGCATTGTGTTTTTAAGTTGAAAAGAATAAGAAGTTCCAGTAAGATGCTTGTACTGGTTTAACATTTAAGAGAACTTAAGATTCACAATTTTGTAGTTTAATTTATTAGCTTTATAAAGATTGTTTTAGTACTCTGAAAGCTTTTGTTTGTTAGTCAGATAATTAAAGTGTTCACAAAGATAATTAAACATATTAAATTTATAAGTTCAGTTGAAAATCTTTAAGGGAGTTTAATTAACTAAGTTGTAAATGGAAGCAAATATTAATCAAAGTCCCCCTTAAGATGATTTTTAAATGTACTTGATTTATAAACAGAAGAATAAGATTTTTAATTTAAACTCTAAATTTAAATTTGTTTTATTAATTTTATTTTAATACTCTGTATATTGGATTAAAATATTTCACTTATTCTAAATAGGCCTTTTTAAAAAAAATTACCTAGTGCATAAATTTAGAAATCTTCGATATGGCATGTTTTCTGATAAAGTATAGAATTTTACTGCTTCATATGATATTTACTATAGATCAGTCCATCTATTCCTTGAAAATATCTTGATTAAGTCTTATACTTCACCACCATGTTTCAGGTTTAATTTCCTTTCAGAGAGGTAAGGTCTGTTATAATAGAAGTCCCCCAATACTGCAGGGGGTATATTGCAAGATCCCCAGTGGATGCTTGAAACCATGGGTGGCACCAAACACTGTACAAATATTCCACTTTTTTTCCTATAAAAGCATATCTCTTAAAAAATTTAATTTACATATTAAGAACAGTAGAAATTAACAATAACTAATAATAAAATTGAACAATTGTAACAAATACTATAATAAAATTTTCAACATCACTACTCTTGTACCTTCCTGCCATTATTAAGGAAAATAAGGGTAACCTAGATACAAGTGCTACACCAGCATAAAGGTTGATCTGATAACCAGTGGGTGGCATATACAACACAGACATGCTCCACAAAGGACTGATTCACAATCTGGGTGGGACAGGGAATTTGGCATAAGATTTCATAATGCTACTCAGAATGACATACAATTTAAAACTTATGAATTGCTTATTTCTGGAATTTTTCATTGAACATTTTTTTCCACACTTGGCACAGGTAACTAAAACTGTGGAAAGCAAAGCCACCAATAATGGGGGATGACTTTGTGTCCCTTTGAACTCAGCAGACATAATCAATATGGCCTGTGACCAGATTTATAATCAATGTAACAACTATATCCTGAAATATTCATTCCAAAGTGGTTCCCTCTAACTGGAATCTTTTGCTTCTGATCAACTTATACTTTTGACCTTTACACTGGAAATGATCCTAAAACTCTTCTTCAGTTAAAAGAAGTTGTAACTATTTTGTTCTCCTGAGAGCTAGACTCTCAGTGAAGATAAAGACTGTTAAGACTGGAAGATTAATATAGGTCCCACTGTCCACAAGTTTGTCTGAAGACTGAATGTTTAGAATCGTTAATACAACAAGACTCAAAAAAGGAATTAAAACTCATCAAAGAATAGGAAAGACAGAGAGAGAGAGAGAGAGAGAGGCCCTTAAGCAATGAAAATCACAATGTCAGGTATTTATATTAAGAAGAAGTTTTTGCCATTTCATTCTTGGAAAAGAAAGAAAACACTATGTATGATATCATTGTGCAAATAGAGGCATTAACTGCTTCAATGGGGAGCTTGATAAAAATTTTAAAAATAAAGTTATTCCTACAAAACATGAAAATAAATATCAGATTCTTATGTTTATGTGATAGCTAGTATTCTGTTATTTCTATTTGTAATATAAAATCAACAACTAATAATGATTTTTAAAACATTACAAAGAAGGGTGCTGAAGAACTTCAGTGTGAAATGTAGTCATAAAAATATAAAAATTTTGGTAGATTCTCTTTTATAAACAGAATCCCTAAAATCATTATATTAAAGTGTTTCTTCAGTCATTCATTATATCAAAATGTTCTAAGAATGTTTGCTTAATGGGAAAAAATTATTTATTACATAATGATCATAAGTCAGGCAAACTGGTCGTATTTTATTTTTAGAAATTATGAGTTGAAGATCAAAGGACAAATTACATTTATCTAGGACACTTCTGGATAAACTAGTTCCCTGAGTTAATTCATTGATTATTGACATGGAGATTCTCTTTCAAATTAAAAATAAACAAGTATCGGATAAAATAAAAGGTTAAGAAAGGAGACCAAAGTGAAAATGAAATATGGATTCAGAACTTCTCTGACATCTAATATCCTCTGACAGTGTAGAGATCTTCATCCCCAAAGACAGAATTTATACAGTGCCCCAAAGAGAATATAACCAACAAGTTAATAGTCGATTTTTACATGGATAATGTAAGGGAAGATGAAAGAGAAAATAATTATGCCCAAATCCTTTTTAAGTTCAAAAGTGTCCAAAGTCTCAAAAATCCACTTCAGATAAGAAATTAATTCAACTACACCCCTCCAAAATAAAGGTTTTCATCAATCTTTCTCCTAATGCTTTCTGTTTTCATTCCAAATTTTGCCTTCAACTTGATCTTACTAGGCATCATAAACATGTAGGAAATCTTTCATTTTTCTTCACTTCTTAGCTGAAATATTCCTAAAAGAACATTATCTCCCAAGTGTTTGTTGGTTATCCCAAAATACGGTGAATAGGAAAAGCAAGACAAATAGTTATATGATTGAACTAGATTCCCCACCCCCTTTCTTAAGTAATGAATCGGAGCTTCAGTAACATTCAATAACATTCAGCAATGATTAAAAACTTATTTTCCACAAGGAAATATACAATTTTTGTAAGCAAATGATAAACAATCATTCACCCAAGAAATATTTCACGGGTGCCTCCTGTTATCTGTCAAGGTCTATTCTCCAACAGTGGAGAGAAGGAGGCCAGGTTTAAAATGCCCATCAAGACATCAGCAAGCCCCAGACCCCTCCCCCTTCCATCCATGGAGACACCAATTCAACAACAATATACAGAGCAATTCCCTTTATGAGAAAATCCAGAAACTAATTAAGAAACTCATGAATCCCTGGTGAGCTCGAAGCCAGGAACATTGAAACCAGTAGGAAAAATTGTGATACTCACTTATCCACCACAGCACAGTGCAATGCAATCAGCATGATGCTCCCAGCAACCAGTACATCCCTGGGGAGAGAAAGGAAAGTTTAGATCATACCTCTAACTTTCTGACTTTTGGGAGACAGGGCTACCTAAGGTACTGGCAATAGCCAAGCTGTGGGAACAAATTAAATGTCCATCCCAGGTAAATAGATAAAGATAATATGATATATACATAGAATATTATTCACCTTAAAAAGGACTATCTGTCACAAGCTGAAACTTGTATATATTTTAAGGATGTTATACTAAATGAAGTAACCCAGTTACAAGGACAAATACTTCATGATTCCATTTCTATCAAGTATCTAAAGTAGTCAAATTACTAAAAGCAGAAAGTAAAACGGTCATGGGTAGCTACTATTCAATGGGAATAGTTTCAGTTAAGCAAGATGGAAAGTCCTAGATTGCTGTAGCACAACACTGTGCATCTCATTAGCAAACTGTTCTGAACACTTGAAAATTTGTTAAGAGTGAGGACTTTATGATGGTGTTTTTACCACACACACAATTCTGTCTGCATTGTGCTTACATCTGAGTGGTGAAAGACTCGTAAACTAATAAATGGTAGTGATAAATGCTGTAAAGATGTCTAGAGCAAGAGAAAATGTTAAGGACATGAGAGTGTAGTTCTAGATGGTTAATGAAAATGTCTGTATTAAAATATGACAGGGACCAAGATCTAAGGGATGTGAAGGAATGGGTCACACGGAATGCCCAAGACATAGAGCAAGGCTCATGGAGAAAGTAGTGAGGATAAGGATGCTGAAGTGAAATCACACGTGGCATATTTCAAAACAGCAGCAAGGACATCAGTGTGACTGAACGTGAGAAAGCAATGGCAGATGAAGAGTTCGTCAAGAGATGTAGCTCAGGGTCAGGATCCCTGTAGGGATTTGGAAGCTTGACAAGAACTTCAAATTTAATCCTGAATGAGATGAGAAGCCATTAAAAGTATTTCAGCGAGGAGTGAAAGGATCTGCCCTATGTTTGAAGAGGGTTGCTGTATGTGCTCAGTGCAGTAGAGAGGTAGAGGGCAGAGCTGGGAGCTTGGACAGCAGCGGTATGGCTCCTTGCACTATTTTTATGGAAAAGAAGTGGAGGTGAGGACAGGTGCTCAGCCTTGGACTGCCACTTCCTCTGTACATCAGGACAGGGGCTGTCAGCCTCTCCAGGGTTCCTCACAGTTTTTAAAGTTCATTTCTCAGATGTAAACAGAGTCTCTTGGCTCTGTGACATCCCTGCACCTGGATCCTTGTCAGGGCATCAGCAGTCCTTTCTAGTTTACTGTTTTGTGAGTAATGAGACCTCCAATGTTCTGGTATTAATTGGTATGGTAATACAGTTAGTCCGAGGCATAGCACAGAGGGGATGATTTCCTCCTGTGTAGACACCTACACTGGAAGAATAGAAAGATGTGTCCAAACAGTCTTCCTACTGGCATAAACCCTTGCATTGATAGGAAACCTTTCAAGGAAAGATAAAGGATATTCTATTTATTTTCAGAATACCTTTTTTTTTCTCTCTCATGTAAAGAACCAAAGACATTATTTATTCTAATAAATGCTTTTTCATGAATCAACCAGCACTCTTGCTAAATTATTGATGCTTTTCCTCAAATTTTGGTGTAATGTTGCCCTAAGTTCTTAATTTTCAACAGCTGGAATTTTCACCTTTCCAGTGCCCTCCTGTTTATCTTACTTAGTAAAAGTCAGGAGAGGCTGTAGTAGAGTCAACTAATCAGATTTTATTTACCATCTATCATAGTTCTGAAAAAAGAAAAACATCAACACTTTTTTTTTTCTCCTGATTTTGCAAAGAACTTTCACAGAGAGGGGAAAAAGTCAAAACAGCTGCAAAATGTTATGAACCAAGGGACCACGTGAGGTGAAAGTTAAAATGAGAAAAATGTCGACATTACTTTGGGCAATGCTGCTGTAGGGAACTGGAGAGCTGAATAATTCTAGAGGAATATTCTAGACGAATGAATATATGCATGTATGGTATTCAGGGAGAAATTAGATAATAAAGAGATTAGGTCAATTAAAACATGCATTTGGAGACTTATTGATATAAAAAATGTTTTGAGAGATTGGACAAGGCTAAAAGCTCACCTTATTTGTCTTGTTGTATTGGGTGCTTTCCACTAAGAGAACCATTCATATGTTTATAACAGTGAGGATGTGAACTGCAGTCATTTCAAATTACATGAGAAACTCAAGAAATGTCTGTTTCAGGTCATTGAGTAATGCATACTTGTTTCATATTTGTCCCTAACTTCTGTGATTTTATGAATAATTCAGAGCAATGATTTTTTCCTTCTTTCTCTATAGCAGTATTTGGCAAGTTTCCACTTCGTTTTTGTTGCAGAGACACAGCTGAGATTCCTAGAATGGGAACACGGTTTAAAATGTATTTTTTTCCATAATGAAAAAATATTACAAAAGGGGCAACTAAGATACAGCTTACAGAGTTCTCAGTTGTGGTAACTAAAACAGACTAACTCTCCAGGAAAACTGACATCTTCATAACTGTTGCTTATAAAAGAGAAAGAAGACAGCATTGGGTCAGATTGAGGATGGAGAAAATCAATTTCCTTATAAATCCATCTACCCAAAGCAAAATAAATTCAAGTTGAACTGACTGAGCCGATACTACTACTTGTTACAGACTATTTATATGCTCCCCCAATCATATGTCAGAATCCTAACTGCCAATGTGATGGTATTATGAGATGGGCCTGTGGGAGGTAATTAGGCAGTAAGGATGGAATTGGTGATCTTATAAAAAGAGATACACAGGGATGATTTTTCTTTCTCCATGTGAGGACACAATTAAAAGCCAACTGTAAATTAGGAAAAAGGCCTTCACCAAGAGCTCCACATGGCAACTGTTGGGCCATCTAGGGCTATAGTTAGACTCCCTCACCAAAGCTTCCAGTGGTGGTGGTTTTTGTATGAGACCAAGGTTATGAACACCCTGAGTCAACATATATACAAAAGGTCAGAAAAGTTTTCTTGTAAGCATGTACTCACTCATATAACCTGTTGACAATGTATCCTTTTTTATCTGACCTGCATATACAAAAGGCCTATGGAAATGGCTCAGGTGGAGGAGGGTAGCTAGGGGGCTACTGCTACCTCCAAATAAAACATGTCTACTATCCCAATAGTGCCTCTCATCTTCTTTCACCTGCATGAATCTGGAATCTATGCCCCAGAGTCTGAGCCCCTGCAGGATACTAACACTCTGATCTCAGATTCCCAGACTCCAGACCTGTGAAAAATAAATGTTGTTTAAGTCACCTAGTCTATGGTATATTTGGTTACATCAGGTTGAACTAAGATAGTGCTCAGCCATGCTGCTACTTATCAGTATCTTGATCTAAAACATTTGGCATAGTAATTAGACTCAGGAGGGGAATTGTATTAATAAGTAATCAAAGCAGAATTTTAACCATAATTACTGAGAAAAATCCACTAGACTTGGCTCACAAGAAATCCATAATTCATTGTGTATCTTGATACTGGTCTTAAAGCATCAACTCCAACTCTAGAGCCTCCTCAGATCTGGGTCACATTCTTAAATCTCTCCAGCCTTCCATCATAACTGGCTTCATATTGAAGGTAGATGAGCATGCAGTTGTGTTTATGGACCATAATATCAGACACAGGAACACTTGCAAAACCTGACCTGGGCTAATATCCTTCCTTTTGTCTTAGGCAATTTCAAAAGAAAAGGTAACACAATTCTACATTACTGGCAGTCTTGAGCTAGGAACTAATGTATAATTAATTTCTTCATCAAAGTCTTTATCAATAGGATTTTTTACCACACTCCCAAATGATCTCAAAAATCCAAAGAAATTAAAACTAGATTTTGCTGATAACTGTTGGTTTCCCTGATGTCTTGCAGAAAGAAGATGAAAATCTTGCTTTAGCCACCTCTTCTTGAAATATCTTGTCTCTTCCTATATACCTATTTACATCAAAATTGAAACAGCTTTTCCAAGCATCTTGCTAGATGACTTCTCCCATCTGAATCATAAGTAATCTCTATTTTATTTATCCAGATAAAGGACTATGTAAGTAGGATTTGGTTTGGGTATATTATAGCTCTTATGACCATCTTCCTTGCATTTTAGTTATTTCTGTGTTTCTGGCTTGTATGTACAGTCAGTCCTTATAGATTTAGTAGTATAGATTTCCAAACAAATCTTTCTCTCTATCCTCTATCCACATCCTCATTCCTTCACATGACTAGCACATTTGTCAATAAATGTTCATTAAGCTGAACTGAAATTCCTTATTTTGCATAGATGCCTCATGTCCATGTTCATGTAGAAAAGAAGAGGATCATATTTTTCTACCAGTGTATATACTGGTAACAATTGTAGCAAAATCAGGAGCTCAGTCTTATATTAGACATGTAAATGTTGCCAAAACATTCAGATTGAAAACAGTAAGTGGCAAGTTCAAACATAACACAATAAATCCTTTAATTTATCACAATCCCTCAAAAGTATTCATCCTTCTCCTGGCATTACATCTAAATTTGACAAAATCCAAAGAGATTTTATCTAAATTGGGGAAAAAAATTATCTATCCAGGTAAAGGATTGTATTTTACATTGTTTATTTGTCTTTGTTTACTTAACTCTATAGCGAGTGAATAGAACCAATATTCAAAGTTTTTCTTTAAGAAAATATTTCACTTTGTGATTCTCTGCTTGCATTCCTTTGCATTTTGTTGCTGGAATTTGCCTCTGCTCATGAAATTCACTTTCAGGATTTCTACCCTTTTCAAATGTGCTTTGAGAGGTATCGCAGATTTCCAGTCTTTGGTTTGTGCTATGGTTTGAATGTCTGTGTCCCTCAAGAATTCATATGTTGAACTCTAATCCCCAGTGTGCTGGTGCTACAAGGTGGAGCTTTCCAGAGGTGACTAGGTCATGAGCGTGAAGCCCCTGTGAATAGGATTAGCTCCTTTCTAAGAAGAACCCAGTAAGCCTGTTCATCCCATTTGTCCTCCTGCCATGTAAGGACATAGCAAGGCATGACCTGTGAGAACTTGACCCTCACAAGGTACAATACCAGAGGCTTGATCTTGGATGCCCCAGCCTTCTTAACTGAGCAATAAATTCTATTTCTTTGTAAATTTCCAGTCTAAGCTATTTTGTTACAGTAGCCTGAATGGACTAAAACAAGTTGTATATATTTTTTAAATTGGTGTTTGTATTATATCACATATTTCAGCTAAAATTTGCTTACTGTAATATAACCTAAAGAATGAATAGCAGACTGATATTTAAAATGCCACAAGTTGGCTATTTCAAACATTTCAATTTTGAGCATCTATGTTGGATTCAGGAAAATTTTCATAAATCTAGGTAATTTCAATTGTCTTTTTATTTTCTGCTTTAATTAGTTTTTTTAATTCTTCCCTAATATTTGTCTTTATATTGCCACCTGCAGATTGAAAGTAGTGTCACAAATACTACTTCTACAGAGTTTAAATTTAACTAGCTGCTAATATTATTTAATAAGCATTGCAACCACATTTACCTACTTTATTTTTCCTTCTTTATTCTTGGACTCCTGAGCTACTTCTCATTTTCACAGTTATTATCTCACTCACAAAAAATTCATACCCATTTTTGCCTTCCCTTAAAATACTATTTGAATTTACACATCTACTCCCCATGCTCTTTTGCTTTGGGAAAAAAATACACATATATATTTATATATTTACATTTTTAAGGGCCTGTTTTCTCTTTTCAAGAATTTCTCATAATTCTTGATCAAAACTCTGTTCCCTGACATGAATAAAGGTCTTCACTAAATTACTACATTTAATGGATCATATTTACTAATCTGGCTTAGATAGGAAATACTAATACTGTTTCTTAGCTGATCAATAAGTGTGGGGAACACATGCAGTTAGTGGCATATTTCTGAATTAATTCCTCTGATCCAGAATAACAGTTACAATGAGGTGGGGAGTGAAGAAAAAATAAATAAATAAGCATGGCTACATCTGCAAGTAATAATTGCAGCCACTTTGTCAAGGGTAAAACAATCATCAATGAGCTCTACAGATTGTTTGTTACCAGAATAACTGAACCAAGAGGTTCCAACTCATTGATTTTTTTAATTCCCATATGCCTACACATCTGGGACACAAAGAAACGGTGTGTATGTGCTATTAGGCAATGCAGCAGTAATGACTTCTACCTACTAGAGGCAGTTATCCATTTTCTCTTTACTACCTAAACGTTACAAGAAAATAAATGATTTCTGATAGAAATTCAGAAAGAAGTATGGCATATACGTAAAGAGAATAAAGTAATGGCAGAAAATTAGAGGTTAAATGTTTTTATAGTGAAAGCATGGTTGGACAACCTATAAGTTTGATTTGAAATTAAAATATACAACTAATGGAGTGTAAGACTTTTAGGTTTTGTATATGTATTTTTAATTCAACAATGAAGGTTAAGTGACAATGAAAATTATAGAGAACATTGGGTTGCATTTAATAATTATTCCTCTCATCAGACATTACCATGTCCAATGTGTCATCAGGTTTTCAATAAGTTAACAACATTCACTCTGTGAAAAGTACCACATGAATTACTCTACAAGTGTATGAGGAAATGCACTTGTGTTTTCTCATATCCTTAAGCTTATAATTCAGTTTGGAGACTACATTATATAAATGCAGAAATATCATAATTATGCTCATAAATTATTTTTTAAACATGCAAATTAATATGGTACAAGCTGAATACATAAGTATGGGGGTGTTGTGCAATGTAATGATCAATGCCAGTTGGGATTAATCAAGGGAAGTTTCTTGGGGGAAGTGAATTTTAAATAGAATTTGATGTATTTGTTTATGTAGCATTCGTTTTATGTTTTTTAATTATAAATATAATGTATTCTCATAGTCTCATGGCAGTAAATTTGCAAAATTCGAATTAGCAAAAAGAAAAGGAACTAACATACAACTATTCAAAGATATCTCCACTCAGGTCCTGCTCTTTCCTTGCCTTTTGTTCTCTGATATTTTCTGCAAAGTTACGTATGAGTTTTTCAGCAACATAATGTGCTTTGTTTTTCAGGCAGTATCTATACATATATAACATGAATGACACAAATGCCTCATGCAAACCAATTGTAATGTCAGGGTACAAATGTACTACATCACAAACTGTTTTCCTACAGCTGAATATATGTTTTTTCCAAATTTTTATGAACATAAATAACTACCAAAAATCATTTTGCTGTTAACTTATTGTTTGAGTGTTTTTTCTTTATATAGACTTCAAAAATCATTATAATAATGTCTGAGTCATTTTAAGGTTCTTTTTAAAAAATATTTATGTTTTTGGTTGAAGTTGAATGCAATATCTTTATTTTATTTATTTCATTTTATGTGGTGCTGAGGATCGAATCCAGGGCCTCACATGTACTAGGCAAGCACTGTACAGCTGAGCCACAACCCCAGCCCTTAAGGGTCTTAATAGTTCTAATCTTTGTAACTAATAAGATCTATCACCTCTTTATTTATTTCTATTTAAAATTTTATTGCATTTATCAGAATCCCAGAAATGTGTTAAAATGTTAATTATTATTACTTTCCTACTCACTTTAATAGAAATTAATTTTGTAAATACAAATTTATTTACAAATTTTAGATTGGCATCCTTAATATATTAGTTAAAGATATTATATTTCTAATTATTCAAGTTATTTTGTGTTGTTTGTAGTTAGATATCAATCTTGAATTTTGTTCAGTAATTTTATTTCACTTTTTATATAACTCAATATATTGATTAGTTTCGTAAATTTTAATGAATACTTTTTCTTATGCTTTAATATATAATGTTTTGATGATGCTATGTTCATGTATTGAACTTAAGTTATCCAATTCATTAAGATTTTCATATTTATTAAAATAACATTTTTTGTTTATATGTTAAATACCTTCATGTATATTTCTATAAAATTTATGTCAATTTTTTATATGTCCTAATTAGTTATTTATACATGATAGTAGAATGCACTTTGACAGATCATATAAATCGTATATAATGTCTCATACTTCTGGTTGTACATGATGTAGAATCACACAGGTTGTATAGTCATATATGTGCCTAGGGTAATAATGTCATATTCATTCTACTATTCTTCCTACCCCAGTACCCCTTCCCCTCTGTTGACTCTCTTCTACCTACACCAAAGTAACTCTATTCTTCACTAACTGCCCCTTTATTGTAAATGAGCATTCACTTATCAGAATATACATTTAGTCTTTGGTTTTTGGAATATCGTGGCAGAAAAAAGTAACTCATGGAAATTGTACCATGAAGGAGGGGGGAGAGTGAGAGAGAACGGGAGAGAAGAAGGAGTGGAGGGGAAGAGAGAGAGAGAGAGACAGAGAGAGAGAGAGAGATCGATTCACTCTCCAGGGTCAAAATATATACCTAAAATATATAAATATTTACCATATGTAAATATATACCAGTCATCCACCTCTTTCGACTACAGCTTACCTCCTATAGTTACCACCCAGTTAGTCCCCATCAGGGGAACAATGCAATGATAAAGTTAAGGTTATCATAACCGAATCATTTCAGCTCTAAATTTTCTTGCATTGTCTCACATATAGCACTCTTCTATTCTTAGTTGGTCTTTTTTTTTTTTTTTTTTTTTTTTTAGTTTTCACATATAAGAGAAAGTATGAGATACTTGTCTTTTTCTGTGTTTCACTATTTCATTAATATGATGTTCTTCCAGTTCCATCAATTTTCCTTTACTTTTAGTAGTGTTTATTTTATAAAATTAGGGGCTCTGATGTTCAGTGCAGGATCTAATTCCATTCTACATATGGATATCCAGTTTTTCAAACATCATTTGTTAAATAAATGTTGTTATTTTCTTCAATATGTCCTTTGGTACCTTTGTCAAGAGTCATATGACTGTGTTTATATAGATTTGTCTTTGTATTTTCTATTATGTTCCATTGGTCTTCATATCTCTTTTTATGCCAATCCCATGCTATTTTTATTACTATAGTTCCATAATAGAATTTGAGATCAGATATTATGTTGCCTCCAGACTCACTCTTGCTGCTTAGAATTGCTTTGGCTACTCTGAATCTTTGATTCTTCCATATAAATTGCAGGACTGTTTTCTGTAGTTTTGTGAAGAATGTCATTGGTATTTTGATGAAATTTGTGTTGAATCTATACATTGCTTTGTGTTAGATGGTCATTTTGATGATATTCATTCTACCTATGCATGAACATGATAGATCTTTCCATTTTCTAAGGTATTCTTCAATGTCTTTTGTCAGCGTTTTATAATTTTAATTGTAGCGGTCTTTCACTTCCTTGGTTAGCTTTATTCCTAAATATATTTTTGAGATTATTGTGAATAAAGTATTTTTCTTGATTTCTTTCTTGGCATATTTGTTATTGGACTACAGGAAAGGTATTGATTTTTTGTAGATTGATCTTCTAACCAGCTAATTTACCAAATTTTTTTGTCAGATCTATAAGTCCTCTGGGAAATTTTTGTGAGTCCCATAGATACACAATCATGTCATCAGCAAACAGAGATAGGTTGACTTCTTTTTTGTTTGCATTGCTTTAATTTCCTTCTCTTACCTGATTACTCTAGATTGAATTTCAAGAACTATGTGGAATAGGAGTGGTAAGAATGGAAATCCTTTTATATTCCTGATTTTAAAGGAAATGCTTTCACTTTTTCTTCATTCAGTATGGTCTTGCTTTGAGATTATTAAAGATTTTCAGTGAAATAATAGCAGAAAAAAATTCCAAACATTAGGAACAAGGTCTGGAATTTAATTTTAATTCATTCTGCCAGTCTATTTCTTTTAATTGGAAAATAAAGACCATTTACATTCATTCAGAATTATTGTGGAGAGATATTTATCATTTTCAGTCATTTGGGTTTATTTCATACATTGAATTCATTTTAAATTTTCACTTGTATAATTGCCTTTCTGGAGAACTTCACCCATTTGATAGCTCCGGAGTTTGTTTTTGAGTTCTTTTTTGTGTAAGGATATAAGTACTTTCTGTAGAACAGATTTAGGAGCCATGAAATTTTTTAGTTTATCCTTATCATTGGCATTGTTTTCCTGTTGGATTCTAAATGATATTTTTGCTAGATATATCAACCCTTGCTGACAACTGTTTTGCACAGTTTAGATTACCTCATTGAAAACCCTCCTAATGTTTATAGTCTGAGTTTAGAAGTGTAAAAGTGAGTCACATTGGTCTACCTCTATATTAAAATTGATCTCTTCCTCTTGAAGCTTTGGATATTCTATTCTTATTCTCTATGATTGGCATTTTGATTATGATGCATTAGGGGAGGTTCTTTTTTGATCTTTTCTCTATTAGTTTCCATGTGACTCCTGCCTGTGGACATCCATTTTGTTCCTAAGGTTTTTTCGAATTTTTTTTCTGCTATTATTTCACTGAAAATGTTCTTAATACAATTATCCTGCATTTTCAAAGCACTCTTCTATCCCAGAGACTCTTAAGTTTGGTCTTTTAATGTCCCAGCGTTCTTATATACTCTGATCACAAGTCTTTTATTCTTTTATTCCTTTACTGTCCACTAAGTGTTCCAGCCCAAATACCCTGACTTTGACGTCTAAGGCTCAGTTTTCTGTGTAATCTAGTCTGTTTGTAATACTTTCAAGTGAATTTTTAAAATTTTACTTATTATGACTTAATTTCAGGAGTCCTGATTTTCGAGTCTCTAAATCTTCATTGAAACGTCCTTCTATCTCCTGAATTGCTCAATTTGTTTCTTAATTTATTTCTTAGATCTTCTTTTAGCTTATTAATTATTTTAATAATCAGGGGACTGGGGTGGTAGTTTGGTGATAGAGCACTTGCCTAGCATGTGTGAGGCACTGAGTTTGATCCTCAGCAGCACCACATTAAAATAAATGAAATAAAAATATTCCATGTATGTACAACCACAAAAAAAATTGTAAATTATTTAAATAATCAGTTTTTAAAAATCTTTCTCTAGAATTTTGTCCCCTTTCATGTTTGTATGTTTCTTTGTTGGAGGATCATAACTTTTGAGGGGAAATTTAATTGCCTGTTTCTTTATGTTTTCAGAAGCCTTGGTCTTGTGCATCTGTTGAGATGAACTTCTCTTCCTCCTTTTTGTGCTTATGTCCTCTCATGTGTAGTTATCTCTTTTGTAATAAGTCCTGCATTGTTTGTCTTTCTTACTTTCAACATACAGGCTCTGAGTAATCCAAGTGTTAGTTTCAACTGTCAATGCTTCTCAGTTTGCCACTGCAGGACTGCTGATTTAATTCACTCTTGTAAGAGCTGCCATAGCATTATGGGTTTTCTAAGTCATTATTTTGAAATCTTTCTCTGATTTTGATGTAGATGCAGATGTCCAAGAAAGGCTCCTCATATCTCCCTCTAGTCATTTTTATTTGGTGGCTAGCCATTGGTTCAGAGTTTTCTCTCCAATGTTTTATGTGTTGAAGAATTGTTAAAGCTTGAGTGGGGTTATTCTGTGTGTGGAGAAAGTTACACTGTCACTTTGCTGAGTTGTGGGTGTAGTTCAACTACAGAGTCTCTATCCTGTGTACCTTTGGTGTGCCAGTTGCTTCCCAGTCCTTCTCAGAAAAAGGAGAAATAAGCAACAGCAACAATACTAATGATCACTACACAGCATTAGAATAAATGTCCACCGCCTACTGTGGCGTGTACACCATTAAAATTACTGCTAAAAGAGGAATGGTGGGGTCAACATTCAACAACACCAACAACAATAAACAGCCATGAACTATATGTGGAATTAAAGTATACATCAGTTATCAATTATGCCCTCCCCATACTAACAGTTGCAACAAAATGAATGGTGAGGGCAGGAATTATATAAACTAAATCGTTGCTAAAGATAGTAAAATTATAGGTTATTAAAGAAATGAAAATGGGATAGGAAGACAAAAGAAAGTTGAAGATATTCAAAAGGCAAACAGAGTTAAAGCAGGAGAAAGCTATCAAGTGAGGAGGAATAAAATCTAGTTAAAATAATTAAATAAATAATGAAAAAGAGGGAAAAAAAGAGAGATAGAACAGGTGAATTTGGATATTGAAGGGGAAAGAGAGTCAATAAAGAAGAATTAAGGAGAGGGGGAGAAACAGGAGCCAAAACAAACACACACAAAAACACCAAGCCAAAATAAATAAACAAAAATACGACCCCTCTGAAGCCAAAACAAGGCAAAATAACAACAGGTAAGGAAAGAATAAAGAAGGAAAAAATGATAAAAATGAAAAAAAAGTAATTATATATATATATATATATATATATATATATATATATATATATCTGTGTATGTATATTTATGCACACAAGGCAATCAGCACAGCTAGAACAAGCACTCAACATATACATACATTTACACTCAAGCTCAATGGAAAAAGGAGAAAATAAAAAAAAATCTTAATGATGGGACAATCTCTGCTGAGCTGGATAAAACTCTTGACAAGAATGGACACTCACTGCCCATTGCTACACTGTCCTTTCATTTGGTCTTGGGCTTTGTACCCCATAGGGAAAGGAAGGACCAGGGACTATTAAACCTGTGTTCTTTGAGTTGCTTAATAAGTTTTCAGCTGGGATAGAGGGGAACCAAAGCTGATTGTGATAGCTTTCAGGTTTTCTTCTGGACAGTTTAAGTTAGAACAGAAAGGGAACTAGAGACAGTTTGGGAGGTATCTGTTCTAGAGAGAATCACTTCACCCACCTATTACCAGGCAGATGCTGCTCTCTTCTGAGCATCAGGATTTTGGGGGACCTCCAGAGAACTCCACTTTTGGGGCAAAGTAACCTGGTCTCACCCACAAATGGGTTTTTTCCTAGGATTAGACTCCAAGTGCAAATGTATCCCCTGTCCAGTTTCTGGATTGTCTCTAACTAATCCTCCAAGCCACCAAACCCAAAGCAAAAGTGAGCCACAATCCACCCCTATCCCATGCTTGAGTCATGCTGTCACACTGTACCTACCACTGGGTATAATCACTTCTGTGACCACCTCAGTTGTGCCTCACCAGGAGCACTCTGGATCTCACAGTAGGCACATCCAGGGACAATTGGCTAATGCTTGTTAAGAACTCCCAGGTTTCTTCAAAAGAAAATTACCCTGCAGTCTTTTCAAGATGTCTTCTGCCTCAGTTCTCTGCTTTCCAGTGAAGAAGAAAGGAGCACCCTCACACAGGAGGTCACCATGCTGCTTCTGGGGCACTTGAGTTTAGATTACCCAGTCCATTCCATAGCAGCCTTCCTCCCCTTACATCCTGTGCCAAATTTTCTTCACATACTCATTCTCCCAGCCTTGATCACCGTCCCCGCTTCCACTGTGAACCTGTGGTGCAGTGCTTTGACTGAATTCCAGAAGTGTTCTTTCCTGTCCTATGTTCAAATCACCTGAATTTCTGTCTCTATGATCTTGATATTGAATTTTGGTGCATTCCATCAGTAACCCACCTCAGTGGGAAACAGTGTTTCTTCTGTTTGAATCCTGAGCCATGGAACAACTGGAAATGCCACTGTTCCTCTATTCTACCATCTTTCCCCCATAATGAAGTTTTGTGAAAATAGAGCGTCAGGCTTATCAGATATTTGCAATTCTTAGAAAATATTAAAATAAAATCCTTCAATATCAGATTTTAAATTTCAGGTGAATAGGATCACAGGTGTCCAAAAATTTAGAATAACAGAAATATTCTGAAGGTAGTTATTTCTACTAGTAGTATTTAAGATGCATTTGGGGTTTGGTTTTACCAATAGGCATTTATTTCTGAGTCATCCACAGTAAGCACAAACTATAGAATAGTTTATAAACATACCTTCATTTACATCAAGCATTGCATGTTTTTTTCTTGTTACAGCTTGTGCCTGACCTAATTCTAATCAGCACATAAGCTGAAGAAGAGAGGACACATCTGAAAGATACAGGCGCATCACCAAGCATTTCCCCATAGGGCGGCCGCTGGAGCACCAAGCTCGCTTATTTATTCACATCCTTGACATTTACATGGATGGATGTACCCAAGGAGGCACAGGAGTTCCTCAGGAGCAAATGGTCAGTAGTTAGGACATCTGCACCGAAGGACACCCCAGTTAAAGTTGAAACTGCACATGGAAAAAAATGACAACCCTCTAGAACCTCTTTCCCCTAGGGAAAACACAAGGATGATCTGACTACAAAATAGCACCAGCTCTAAAGAACATTCAGTACTGGGTCCATCATGTTATTTCTGAAGTTTAGAAGAGCAGCAAGGTAGTAGAAAATGTCATTGAAAATAGTTGAGACAACTACTTAAAATGGATTGCCTCCTCAGAAAGGAAAATACAGGATAGTAGCAGAGTATTTTGAGCCTGGCACATGTGGATCCATTTTCTAAAATGTAAATCAATAGAAAACACAGGGTTTTATACATGAGATTTTAATTTAAGGACTACATTTTAGTCCATACTCTTTTGCTTAACAAATTATATCTACATTCAGGAGACATTGTTTGCTATAAAGTAGAGAGTAACCTTGATCAGGATCTCAAAACTGTAAGCTATTTTTACTTATTAAAGAGTTCTAGGTTATAGTCCTGATTTGGATTTTTTACTTGTGTGTATTACCTTATAAAAGTTGTTCTCAAAGTGTAATCTGGGAAATTGAGTGTCCAGAAGCTCAAAACTATTTTCATAATAATACTATGGCACTCTATCTTTGCATACTTACTCTGCTGCAAGGGTTCAGAGGAATTTCTCAGAAGCTCTATACATGAACAGTTTGAATGCACACATGGATATCAACTCCCATTGTCTTCAATTAAGCCAGACTCTAAATACATTTGCTAAAGTATAAAGCGATGTTAATCTTCTCATTATGTTTTCTTGGCTTTGAAAAATATATTTTTCCTGAAAATATCATTTATTTTAATATGTAATAAGTTTATTATATTTATGAATTCATATACATATATTTTATATATCTGTTTTAAATTTTAAATATGATAAATATAGCCAACTATATTTATATAGCCAACATAAAGTCTTTTAAATCGTGCAGAAGTCCTGACACTAAAATGTTTGAGTTCTCTTCTACATTTCCAAGGTTATTTATGCTTCAAGGAAATGAACACTCGTTGACTGGACTATTCATTTCTTATTTTTTGTATTATTAGATTCTTTAGATCCGGGATCAACACACTTTTTCTGTTGAGGCCCATATGGGCCTGTAAATATTTTAGGCTTTGTGGGCCATACGGTCTTTGTTGCAAATAGTCAACTCTGTCACTATGGTACAAATGCAACCATAGATAATACATAAGCAAATGAGTGTGGCTGAGTTAAAATAAAACTTTATTTATAAAAACAGATGGTGTACCAGATTCATTCCACAGGCTCCAAGTTGCCAATTCTTGCCTTAGTCCTTAGTGTATTGTCAACTCTTATCCTAGACCCTACTCTTGCCTACTCCCAAATTTATGTTTCAGAGTGTTTATGTACATAAGTGTGCATGGAAAAGGGTAGAATTGAAAAGAAAATGAGTGTTTATTGGTCACATATTATGAATTTGGTACTTACAATAGTTATATACTTTAAAAAGTGGATGTGTAACTGATGTGAATCTGCAATATGTAAACAGGTAAAAATGGGAGTTCATAATCCATTTGAATCAAATGTATGAAATATGATATGTCAAGAGCTTTGTAATGTTTTGAACAACTAATAAAAAATAAATAAAAATAAATAAATAAATAAATAAAATAAAAATATTTAAATAGTTATGGACTTGTGTTCATTATGAAAAGTAATATTTAGTCCTATTTTGCATAAAAAATAACTAGAAAATGGAACTGAGCTATACACTATGTAGAACATAAGCTTGGGTTTGAGTTCTGATCTATCTGGCTCCTAGGATGCTGTGATGTTCTTCATCACTATCTTCAACAGCAGCAACAGCTAATAGTACTGCAGCATCTTTTAATGTGAGATACATTCACAAAGACTACTTCATTTAATCTTCACCAAATAGAACCTCCCTCCAGGTAGACCAAGGTATATTAACCTCAGTTCACAGATGAGGCAAACAGAGTCCAGAAAATGTGACTGTCAGCCGTTAAGTATAATCATCACAATTTCTTTTGTTTCCCAGTCTAAGCCTTCAATTTTTCCTGATGATTTTGTAGTTTTCGCCCATTTTAACACTCTGGGCAATCAAATTTTTGTACCTAATCTTTCAGCACAAAATTTTAAAGTTATAGAATTTTCCAATAGACATGTACAGAATGGGAACATAAAGTGGAAGTGTACATTTTATCTTCATCACTATGAAATATAATTCATGCTGAATCAATGGGGAAGCATCAAAGGTCGAAGAAATGGAAAAGATCTAAGCTCAGAATTAGTAACATTTTCAATGGTGTACTCATCTTTGAAGCAGAAGGTAATGGCGCTAGTAGGCCATCTGAGTGACCCAGAGTTACAGAGGCTTTCATTCCTTTACACTACAATAAATGAGAGTAGAAACTGCAGTTACCCAAAGAACTGTGACTATAATCTATGAACTCTTTGTTGACCATTTTAAAAGTTCCACAGTTATAAGATGATTCATCCCTTTCTAAAAATGTAATGTTTTCTATGTGAAATGTCATGTTTTCTATCTTTAACTCTAGTTAAAGATCCTAGGTGGGCTAATATTTGCTTCAGGAAAGAGAAATTTAAAAACCTATGAATTAAAGTTAAGTTTATATTTTATATACTGATAGTTAATCAAAGAAGGATGACACAAAACTGGATAAAACCTAAATGATGATGAATTTTAAAAGAAAAAACAATCATAGCAAAAGTCTTATGCATTAATGATTCATGTGAAAAACACAATATTCAAAGTTCCAAATTTCCCTGCCTATTTTCCTTTCCAAGTCAATGTTATCTAACATTATCTTTGGCAGCCATCTTTCTGTTCCCTATACTCAGTGTCCATCAGCTATGCAGATATCCCCCCATTACCTAGACTATTATTCCTCTTGTTGAATCTCATATGCTCACTCCCTTGACCCCATCAAAGAGAATTTGGGTACAATGGCAGTGGGGACGTAGGACAGTGAACTTCTAACTTTTATCATCAATTCTTCTGACATCAGAGACAAAGAGCATTATTTAATGAAAAGCTGGCTGATATCACTGGAATCTGTAAAGGGAAACATAAGGCAAGGAAATCTGAAGTTACAACACAGCAAAAGTTTGATCCTATAACAGTTATGAGATTATGAAAGACTCAGACCAAAGAGCAGCAAGCGGCCAAATTGCTTGAAGCAGTGAACTCAGAGAAACACTTGGTAACCTACCACAGTGACCAACTTCTCCTCTTCAGCAGGTGTGAGGTCTAGGTGGTCTAATAGATGTTCTCCATCACAATGTTCAGGGTTCTCTCATTACTTTGCTTTCTTGCTGTATTATTCTCCCCATTCTGAGAAACTACTTAGAATTCTTGAGTGAAAGCCTGTGAAAAGCAAGCTAAAAGGAATCTGAGAGGAAACAGTGAATACTGAATTATTCAACCATTTGTGATTATTTTATTTAAAGCCAGGTATTACTGAACTTTTGATTGTCATTGTAGTGTTATTAAAATTCTCCTCAAAGAATTTCAAAATGAAGATAAGTATAACTTTAGAAATGGGGAAATTATGTCTGGAAATGCAGTAGTTGGTTTCTTAAGCTGGTTTGACTAAATGAATAAAATCATTAGGGTAAGAGAGCTCAACTAAACAGCTTATTTGAGAACAACGTAATGAATCTGACTCAGATGCAAGTCAGCCATAAAACGGGATATTTGGAAATTATTCTATCACTTGACAGGAGTTTCAACATTGGGCTTTCTTATGACAATTTCACTTTAGAGAGCTTGAGTTCTTTGTCTTGTGTGTCTAAAAATTACCTGGCTTCAACAATAATATGCGGAGGAAAAAGAGATTTGAAACAAAACATTACCTATGGTCCCTTCCATCTTTATAAGTTTCAAGAAGAGAAATAATCAATGTGTCCTGAGAAAAATGAGCATTATTCTTAGCACAGTTGGGGCATTAAGGGGATTGGCAGGATAGAGGCAAGAGGAACTTTCTGGGATGATGAAAATGTTCCATATCTTAGTCGGGGTGGTCATCACACATAATTTAATGTATATCAATATTTCTTCCTGAGATATTCTTTTAAAATTTATCCAGTGAGTATCCAGTTAGAAATGCAGGTTCTTGAATTCAACCACAGAGATTCTGATTCAAAAAATTGGGGAGTATGGCATTCCAAAATGTAATCCCAGATTTTTAATGAGGTAATTATTGGATTACACTTTGAGGTTCACTGATAAAGAGTAGTGATTTAGTTATAGACTGAGCTAGCTCAGGGCCTTCCTGAGACACTCTTTTAGCTTCAGGAGGACAGGTTACCACCCTCCGTCTCTGTGTTAAAGTCAGGTGGATTGTTCTGCTGCTGCCTTAGACTCCTGGGGCAATTACCATGAAATAGTCACTCATGTCTGTGATCTCTATGATGTGCCTTGGTCTGTGGGTTCTTTGTGGGTGGAGTTCAATACTGATTTGATACCAGAGAAGCTGCATTTCCTACTTAAAGTTGCTACAGAGTAATTGGTTGAGTTGTCAGGGGTCATGGGAAGATGATAAAATTTGGAATATTGATTCCTTTATATATGTGTGTGAAAGATTGTCTTGGTATGTGTATGCTTGTGTATACAAATAATTGCTATTTTTTTTCTCAACAGAAATTTCCATTACCTGGAGGCTCAAGTAAATATTGAAAATATGAGCATTATAACGAGGTACATTTCTTTAATTTGTTTGTACACTCTTATTGATTTCTGAAAGAAAAAAAATCGTTTGTTGTGTTTTAAACAAGACTAATTTCAAGCTAATTAATTTTTTAAAGATATTTACCAAAATAATCATTTCTAAGTACTATGCACATATGCAAACAGGAAAGTTTATATAGAATTTAAGTCAGTAAAGAACTATTTTAACACAAAACCATCAAATATAACCAAATTATGAAAACATGGCTTTAATAATAATAATAAACAACTATAACTTCTTACCCAAATTTTGAATTTTGCATCATAATTGTGAAGTTTGGGAGGTGAAGAAAGAGTTGTATCAGTGTCTCAGACACATTGACATGGCAAGTTTCCTTGAGGTAAGTGGTATAGCTAGTGCATAGCTAAGGCCTTACTCCACCCCATAGAAAAAAGAAAAAGAAAAATTCCTACTCTCCATACCAAGAAAGTGAAAAAGATTCAATACAATTGGAAAGATTCTAATGCACTTTTGCACACCGGCAACGTGATTTACTCACACATTGTAAGTATGCCAGAGGAAGAGAAGGAGAGAGAACAGAACTGAGAGTGTATTAAAGAAATAAAGACTGAAAACTTCCCAAAGTTGGACTCAGGAGTCCTGACTTTCAATATATTTCTGGAATAAAAGTATAGTTATAGTGTTTAGAAAAAATAAACAATATTTGTCTACATAAATTCGTATTTATTAGTGTGCTTAATGGTAAAAACTATTTGGTTTCTCTATTTGCTTCACTGATTGAGCAGTGTGGAATAGCACAGTGGAGGAACAAGTCATGTCCACTGGATGTGTTCATTCCTCCCCCTGATCAGGGATGACTGCCTGTCCCATACCTATCTTGAGGTTAACCTCAGAATGATTGTGACAAATATGATTGCTGTACCAATGGGTTATAGAGGATTCTGGGAGGATGGCGGAACAGGAAGCACCAAAATGCAGTCTCCCTACCGAGAAGACAACTGCACTGGCAGAATCTATTCGTTACAACTGTTTTGGAACTCTGGAGTCTATTAAAGGCTTTTAACTTCCAGGGGAAAGGTTGAATAATAAACTGTGGTCAATTCCAGTAAATTTAAGCACAGTATCAATTACTCAGCTCTACTCTTTATCCTTGTTGAAGGTGGCTGCACACCTGCTCCTGTACCAGCCTATACAAGTTTGAGGAAGCCAGAGCAAGCAAAAAGCCCTGTTCCCTAAACATTGTCTGTGAACTGATGGTCAATTAACACTTCGGATCACAGAGGTGTAGAAAAACAGGTAGCAGCCATTGTTGAGCCTCCCTTATTGTTGTAAGCCCTTCCTCTCATGGCTCAAGTGACTCATGGGGGATTAAAGGACTGAAATCTTTTTGTTTTCCCCCTTATCCCTTTTCCCCTTTGGGAGCCAGATCTTTTAAGACTAGGACATTCAAAAGTATCTACACAGATAAGGAAAATTAGGGCATCACCATTCATCCCTAGGAGAAGGTACAGGCTTAAGAAAGACCAGAGAACATAATGTCTCAGATTGAGTCTTAGAAACATAAAAATAAACAATCACAAAACCAAAAACAAACAAAACAAAAAACCTGTTAAAACAGGGCAAATCTGATTTCCAGAGAAAATACATTAAAGTGTCCAGTTTTCAATAATAAATCACACAGCACACAAAGAAAAAAGCAAGGGTGAACCTTTCAAAGGAAAAGCCAAAATGAAAAACAGAAACTGTCCCTAAAAAAAAAAAAAAAAAAAAAAAAAAAAAAAAAAAAAAAAAAACCTGATGGGAAATCTGCTAAACACAGACTAAAACTGCTGCTTAAAAATGCTCAAAAAAAACTAAAGGAGGATGTGGGAAAAACTCAAGAAGATGGTATGTAAGCAAATTAGAAAAAATGATGAAGAGATAGAAAATCTGAAAAGAAACTAAAGGAAATTCTAGAACTGAAAAGTGCAATGACTGAAATGAAAAGCACACCAGAGGATTTCAAAGGCAAATTTGAGTAAATAAAGGCACCTATGAATTGAAGAATAGAACAATGGAAATTATTGAATCTGAGAAACAATGAGACAAAAGATCAAAGAGAAATTAAAATAAGTAAATCCATGCAATTATAGTCAACTGATTTTTAATTAAGTTCAAGAATACTCAATGGGGAAGGGAAACTGAATACCCATATGCAGATGAATGAAACAGGATTCTTATATTATGCCGTATAAAAAGCAACAACTAAAAAACTTAATGTAAAACCTAGAACTATTAAACTACCTGAATAAAATATAGGGGAATAATCTCCATGGTATTGGTCCAGGTGATATTTTAGACAGGATACCCCAAAACTCAGGTAACAAAATTGAAAGTAGATAAATTGCATTACATCAAACTACAAGTTTCTTTCTGCACAGCAAAGGAAACAATTAACAAATGAAGAGGCAAACATCCAGAGTGGAAGAAAAATATACATTGGCATATATCTGATAAGGGTTTAATTTTCAAAATACATAATGAATTCAAATAACCTGATTAACTGGATAAAGGACTAAAATAGACATTTTTTTTCAGAAGACCAGTGACCACAAGATTCAGGAAAAAAATGCTCAGCATCACAAGTTATTAGGGAAATAGAAATTAATTCACAATAAGATATCATGTCACACTTGTTAAAAAGGTTAGTATTGAAAAGATGCAGGATAACCAGTGTTGACATGGCTATACAGAAAGGGAACCTTTGTATATTGTTAGTGGGGATAAAACTTAGTGCAGTCATTATAAAAAAAAATAGTATGGAAATTCCTCAAAAATCTAAAAATGGAACCATCATGTGATTTGGTAGTACTATCTCTGGCTACATGTTCCAAGGAAGTCAGTATGTCAGAGAGGTATCTGTGCTATTATGTTCATTACAACATTATTCACATTAGCCAAGATATGAACACAACCTAAATATATTCTTGAGCCACAACTAGTGCAGAGAGCAGATAGCCAAGGCAGCCCTGGGTAATGAACCTTGAGGCTCCTGGAGGCTCTAGGCCCCTCCCACAAAATCATTCTCCCAGCAAGCCTGGGTCTGTGATGGGTGTGGTACTACTGGGATAGGCAAGGCACCCCTGAAGAGCTCCAAATGGCATCTTAGTCATTCTTCATTTTCTCGTTAACCCACCTGGCTTCCTTTTATCCACAGTAATCCTATCAAATGGCAACTTGGAATACTGTTGGTTTTCTCTCAACATACTTTCTTATATTTTACATGGCCAGGCTTAGAATTTTCCAAGTTTTTACATTGTTTTACTTTTAATGGTAAGTTCTGTCTTTAAATCATTTCTTTCTTCTCACATCTAACCATAAACAGGTAAGGGAAGCCATGCAGATTTTGTGATTTACTGCTTAGATACTTTTCCATAAAATATCTTATTAATTGCTCTTAAGTTTTGCCTTTCACAGAGTCCTATGACACAGACACAATTCAGCCAAGTTCTGACCCTCTTATATAAAAGACTATCTTTTCCATGAGCTTCCAATACCTTGTCTCTCATTTTTATCTGAGACCTCATCTAATTAATTTGCACTGTTCGTATTTTTTACTAACATTCTGTTAAAGGTCAATTAAGTAATATCTGAGTACAAAGAGGCTTCTTTACAAAGCCTTGCAAAGAGGCTCAGCTCTTCTCCTGAGCCCAGAATCACCCCTAACTCTCCATTCATGACAATATATACTTTTTCCAGCATTCCCCTCAAAACTTTCCTAGCCCCTACTCATTACCTAGTCCCAAAGATGCTTCCACACTTTTTGTTATTTCTTACAGCAACATCCCAACTTCTGTCTTAGCCATTTGTGCTGACACAACAAAATACCTGATTATTTGGTAAACTATAAAGAACTGAAATGTATTTCTTACAGTTCTAGAGCTGAAAATTCCCAGATCAAGGCACTGACACAGTGTCCATTTTCAAGATGATGCCTTGAATGTTTTGACTTTGGAGAGGAGGATTACTATGTCCTCACATGGCCCAGGGTCCGGGGACTAAAGGGGATGATTCTGCTCCATCAGTGCTTTTATAATGGCATTATTCTATTCTGTTCATGATGAGCAGAGATCTTATGACTTAATAACCCCTGAGAAGGCCCTAGTTTGTAACACTGCTACATAATTTTGGGGGAAATAGTCACCATACAGCAACCATCCATGGATAAATGAAGAAAGAAAATATGGTATGTATACATAACAATATTATTTAGTCTAAAAAAAGGAAATTCTGTTATTTGGAACAACATGAATGAATCTGGAGGACATTAAGTTAAGCAAAATGATCCAGGCACAGAAAGACCAAAACAAAAATCAAAAAAAAAAAAAAGAAAGTCAAAATCATAGATGTAAAGAGTTGTTGTTAAAATAGTTGGGATAAGGAGGGAAGGAATAGGCCTTGTTGGTCACAGCTTACAGTTTCAATCTGGAGGAACAGTGTTGAGGTCTACTGCACAGCCATAGATTATATATTATCAAACTTATGAGTATTGTGCTCTCAAAATACCAAGAATACATTAGGGACTCTGGGAACTTCATATTGGAAATGTAAATAAATTGCCACATATATTATTGGTTATTTAATATTTTGAAATATAGTGTACTCCATGATATAACATATTAAATAATAAAAATCTTTGTATGTACTATTCATATTAAGTTATGCATATAGATTGACATGTTTGCTTCAGATTACTCTTTCCTCTCTTAAAGAAATAAAAAGATACAAATACAACTAAGCCCACATGCAGATTTACTTTCTTTCTTCCTCTAAGGAATCTACCATACTGAAGATAGAGAACATGATTCTCATTAAATATGTAGTTTACAGGAATTGTTTATCTGGTTTTGGAACTTTTTCTCACTTAGGATTTGTTTTAAAATTCTAGGCATACTCATGTATGTATAGTTAATTAAACCACTTATTTTAATATAATATTTATTTAACTCATCTTATTGGAAATTGAGATTTTTCTCTACTAAAACTGTGGCTTTATAAATCTAATACATTTACACATGTGAAAATCTTTTTTAAAAATATTTGTTATATAGTTACTTATATGATGAGATGCTCTGTACCTTAAAAGTTTAAATAACCCATAACTTACATATCAATTTTTTTGCAAGTCTAATTTCAGGTATTTTTTTCCCTACAATAGAAACTAAGAAAAAATTGAATCACAAAACAAGCTTATTTTAACTTTAACAAGTATTGCCAAGTTGTTCTTCAAATAAATTATTTAAAAACTTTCTTTGTTTGTAAAACTCTATAGTAATGTGTTATGAAGGAAAGCATAAATTTTCTTTAGGAGAAAATTGAAATCATCACATGGGTCAGGCCCACTTATTTTAAAACCTTTCACCATTTTCTTTTTCTAAGGTAACTTTTACATCCACAAAGTGGGTAAGACAAGTCTACACCTCAATCAAAATGCTCTTTTGTGCACTTGTAGGAAGCTTTCTCTAATGATATCAGTGAGGGAATAAACTATGAAGACCTCCAACACCCTGATTTCAAAGTATGTCCTCACTAGGGAAATGAAATGGATGCTCCAGCAAATTATAATGCAGTTAATGACACGGTAAAAGAAAAAAAAAAACATCATGGTCTTTGATTAAAATAGTGTAAATTTTTAGCCCTGCTTATTCACAAATTTAGAAGTAGTCCAGCAACTTGAATATTTTAGAAAGTAATAGCTTTTTGAATTACTAACTAAAAATTAAATAAAGTTCTTTCTTTATTATTCCTCCTCCTCCTCCTCCTCCTCCTTCTCCTCCTCCTTCTCCTTCTTCTTCTTCTTTTTAATTTTGCTTTTGATTGAACCCAGGACCTCACACATGGTAGCCAAGAGCTGTACCTCTGAGCTACATTCCCAGCCCCAGTAAGAAATAAAATAACACTCATTGA
The DNA here is from genome assembly GCF_048772815.1 of Callospermophilus lateralis. NCBI lineage: Eukaryota > Metazoa > Chordata > Mammalia > Rodentia > Sciuridae > Callospermophilus > Callospermophilus lateralis. The sequence goes on from NC_135307.1 coordinate 92,876,317, forward strand.
TTAAATTCAATAAATTAACTTGCTTTGAATTTTTAAGCTTTTATTAATTAGTGGATGTCAGGCCAGAAGTATCTAAGTGAGTTTAGAAGTGTGATGAAAGCATGCTCGTCTAAGGTGATATCTCAGTTGTTCTAAGTTCCCTCCAAAGTTCCCTAACATGAACTGTTTGTTTTTCCTAAGCCAAGGTTCATTTACTGATGATCTGAATATTTTATTTTGTCTTATTCCTTCTTTCGTGACTTTTCTCTCTTTAAAGCATCTATTTTATTTAGTTTTTATTATAATTTATTATATATGAAAGCAGAATGTATTACATTTCATATTACACATAAAGAACACAATTTTTCATATCTCTGGTTATACACAAAGTGTAGCCACACCATTTGTGTCTTCATACATGTGCTTAGGGTAATGATGTCTATTGCATTTTTCTACCCTCAGGCCCCATCCCACATCTTTGCCCTATCTAGAGTTCATTTAATCCTTCCGTGCACCCTCCAACCCCATTATGGATCAGCATCCTTATATCAGAGAAAACATTTGGCATTTTTTTGGGGGGGATTGGCTAACATCACTTAGCATTATACTCTCTAACTCTGTCCATTTACCTGCAAATGCTATGATTTTATTTCTTTTATTGATGAGTAATATTCCATTGTCCATATTTACCACATTTTTTTATACATTCATCTATTGAAGGGCATCTAGGTTGGTTCCACAGTTTAGCTATTGTGAATTGTGCTGCTATAAACATTGATGTGGCTGTGTCCCTGTAGTATGCTGTTTTTAAGTCCTTTGGGTATAAACTGAGGAGAGCTGGTTCTAATGGTGGTTCCATTCCAAGTTTTCCAAGTATTCTCCATACTTCTTTCCATATTGGCTGCACCAGTTTGCAGTCCCACCAACAATGTATGAATTTGTTCTTTTCCCCACATCCTCGCCAACACTTATTGTTGTTTGTATTCTTTATAGATGCCATTCTTACTGGAGTGAGATGAAATCTTAGAGTAGTTTTGATTTGCATTTCTCTAATTGCTATAGATATTGAACATGTTTTCATATATTTCTTGATAGATTGTATATCATATTCTGAGAGTTTCTGTTTAATTTGGTACCAAAACATAGGCTGTCTATTCTTCTATTCAGCTCATTGATTGTTTCTTTTGCTGAGAAGAAACTTTGTAGTTTGAATACATCCCATTTATTGATTCTTGATTTTAATTCTTGTGCTATAGGAGTCACATTAAGGAAGTCAGGGCCTAATCCAACATGATGGAGATTTGGGCCTACTTTTCCTTCTAATAGGAACAGTGTCTCTGGTTTAATTCCTAGGTCCTTGATCCACTTTGAGTTGAGTTTTGTGCATGGTAGGGGTTTAATTTCATTTTGTTGCATATGGATTTCCAGTTTTCCCAGCACCATTTGTTGAAGAGGCTACCATTTGTTGAAGAGGCTATCTTTTCTCCAATGTATGAATTTCACACCTTTGTCTAATATAAGATAACTGTATTTATGTGGGTTTGTCTCTGTATCCTCTATTCTGTACCATTGGTCTACAAGTCTGTTTTGGTGCCAATACCATGCTGTTTTTATTGCGATTGCTCTGTAGTATAGTTTAAGACCTGGTATAGTGATGTTACCTGCTTAACTCTTCTTACTAAAGATTGCTTTAGCTATTCTGGGTCTCTTATTTTTCCAGATGAATTTCATGACTGCTTTTTCTATTTCTATGAGGAATGTCATTGGGATTTTGATCAGAATTGCATTAAATCTGTATAGTGCTTTTGGTAGTATGATCATTTTGAAAATATTAATTCTGCCTATCCAAAAACAAGGGAGATCTTTTCATCTTCTAAGGTCTTATTTAATTTCTTTCTTTAGCATTTTGTAGTTTTTGTTATAGAGGTCTTTCACATTTTTTGTTGATTCCCAAGTTTTTTGTTTGTTTGTTTTGTTTTGTTTTTGAGGCTATTTATAAATGGAGTAGTTTTCCTCATATCCCTTTCATAGGATTTGTCACTGATATACAGAAATGCCTTTGATTTGTTGGTGTGGATTTTACATCTTGCTACTTTGCTGAATTCATTTACTAGTTCTACAAGTTTTCCAGTGGAATTCTTTGGGTCTCTTAGGTATAGAATCATATCACCAATAAATAGTGTTAATTTGAGTTCTTCTTTTCCTATTTGTATCCCTTTATTTTATTTCATATGTGTAATTGCTCTGGCCAGTGTATCAAGAACTGTGTTAAATAGAAATGGTGAAAGACGGCATCCCTGTCTTGTTCCCATTTTTAGAGGGAATACTTTCAATTTTTCTTCATTTAGAGTGATGTTGGCCCTCAGGATGGTGAATGTTACCAGAGTGAGAGGATTGGTCTTGGGTGCAGGGCACCTGGAGGTGGGGTGTGGCAACCACTGGTCACCTAAGGGAGACTGCGCCTAAAAAGGATCTCCTTTTGGGTTCACTGGTGTGATGTGGATGCCTGCTCTTATCTCCTTATCTTGCCTATCGTCCTCACATTTCCCGGTCTCTGTGTTAGTCTTTAAAGTGTCTCTCACTCACCCTTTCCCCTTCTACTTCCTAATAAGGGACCTTTCTTTCCAGAGGTCTTGTGTGTTGCTCTTTGGCAGCTGTGCACCTGTCACAGAGAGCTGTTTTGTATTGTGCAGTCACTGTGTGGGGTTAGGGGTTGCTGAGGAGAGGGGGGAGTTAGAAATTATGAGTACCTGGCCAGCCGTAGTTCCAAACTGGGAGTTGCCCCCACTAAAGATGATGATGAAGGTGACTGAAGATGTTGGCGGCTGCTTTCATGGATGGGGTGTCGGGTTGGGTAGGAGAATCTGGGCAATGGCGTTGGGTGGTGTGTTGGGAAGTGAGCTCTGTGAAGTGTAGTATTGTGGCTGTTGGCTCAGAGCCTGTGCAATGTCCCCTGGTGCAGGCAGGCTACCACGTGTAGGGGACTATCTAAGTTGCTGCAGAATCTCAAGATGGAAGTGATTAGGGGAGCCCCTCATTGGTAGATGGGGGTCCACATGGGAGTGGCGGCTAGAGTTCTTGCACATGGGTAGCAGCTGGGTGTCCTGTGTGTGAGCGGCATCTGGGATTTCTGCTCAGGTGGGTGGTCGAAAGTTCGGTGCTGGTGCTGATGCTGGTGGTCTGGCTTGGTTACCCGGTAGTCCTGTGTGGGCAGTAGTTGAGAGTCCTACTCTGATGCTGGGGCCTGAAGCCCTGCACAGGCCGCAGCCATGCTTCCTGTGTGGGAGCAGCTGTGGGGGTGTCGTCTATTGCTGGCACAGAAGCAGTATTCTCACTACTTGAGTAAGGTCACAGAGCAACACAGTATGCTGCCTCCGTCTTGCCTGCCATCTTGGATTCCCCCTGAAGCACCTATTTTAAATAGCAGCTCTTATACTTCAGAGTAACTGACACTTTCATAAAACATTTTTAAAATAAGGATATGTAATTTTATTTCAGAAGATATTCATATTTTCATGAATTGATATTTTGAATCTAATCACACTTTTCATATATCTATTTTATAATCTCAGATATGCTTTTAATGATAGTTTTAAATTCACGTGCACTATTTCTGTTTGGCATGGAGTTAATAGCATCTCCTTATAGTAACTCAGCCTCTTTGTTAAATAGTCACTTACAGGCAATTAACATTTATGTTATTAGTATGCTTTATGTAGCAAGCAAAAGCTAATACAGTTCAAAGGAACTTAAATAATAAAGAAAACTGATTGACATACTCAAATTGGAGTTCAGTCCCTCAATGAGTACTTACATGGACAGCCCCTAACTAACCACGTTTCAAAGTATGATCTTTTTTTTTTTTTTTTTTTTTTTTTTTTTTTTTTTTACCATGGTAGGAAAGCAACAAGCACCAGTAGAAACTGTACTTCAGAGTTTGGATTTTTATATTCCCCAGGCTAGCAACACACCCCCTTGTGCTGATGGCAGCATCTGGAGCCCTGGCTCCTGGGTAGCCATATGATCCTGAGGGTCAATAACTGATGCTCTACAATGTGCTTTTCCCAGAATTTTTTCTTTATAGATTTTGTGCTTTGTATTTTCATTTACCATATCTTCAGTAAATTACCTTACATTATTTAACAATTCATTATAAAATGGGCTTTGTACTAGACGATTATGCTCAACTATAGGCTAATATATGTGTTCTGAGCATGTATAAAGTACATCCAGCTAAGCTATAATGTTCATTAGATGAGGTATAGGAAATGAATTTTCAACTTAGGATATTTTCACCCTACAATGGGTATTTGGGAACAAAACCCCATCATAAGGCAAGGAAATAAGAACATAAAATTAATCTGATTGGCCTGAATTCCTAGGCCAACCAGGGATCACTCTATCATGCTCAGCATCAGATAGTAAATTTGGAACTTCATTTAGGAGGACAACAAAGGAAATGAATGCAAGAAATACAACATAATAATGTTCTATAGTATACAAACCTAACAACAGAGTAAGCCACCTCTCTTAGTCCTTCATATGGATCAACCAGCTTCTTATAGTTACATAATGAACATGAAAGATCAGATTTCTTCATTTTCTCACATCTAAGTGATTTTCTAGCTCTGAAATTCTGCATTAAGATGATCTTAGGGCTTTCACTGCCCTGGAGATGTTCATCAGCTCTTAAGTGTGACCGGCTCAGGAGTTAATTATTGGTCTACATACATTGTGGTAACAAAATATCGTATACTCTTATTATTTGTATCTTTAGCATTCATTTCACTCTATCATGAGACTCATTAAGATTTATAGAAGTTAAATGCTATGTTGAAGAAATATCATTATACAGAAATTCTTCTGCATAGGGTCAATCACTGGAATTATGTTGCTTAATTTTTTTTAATATCCTTTAGCACATGGCATGGCTTTGAATACCCTCAATGCTTATTAATTTATTACTAGATTTAACTGTTTTTATTATGTATATAACATGCATCAAAGTTAGATAAGGTTTCAAGCCCTTTCAACATAGAGCATGTTATGAAACAGATTTTGTGTGCTTTGGTTCATCAATATGTTTTAAATTTTATATCAACTGAATTCACAAGTTGCTTATCACTTCATCAATTTTAAGTTAAAACATAAGGCACTTAAACTGATCTAAAAGGATAATCCATGTGTCTAAGTGATTAGAACATTCAGTCTATGTGATCAAATACATAAGATGCAAAATATTTAGGAATCTAATTTCAAAAGTCAAATAATTAAGTGTGAAATAAAACTTAGCATTGTAGGACCAAGATGGAGCCACAGGGACAGAATTTACCCTGCTGCCTGAAACAAGCAAAAAGAAAACAGTCAAATGTTGAAGTATAGTTTTCAAGAAGTGGAACATCAGACAACAATATGATTGCTCTATTTTACAGTCATGGGAGAGTTTCCAGGCTATTGCATGTGGAGGAATAACATAAGCAGTTCTTGGCAGACTCTGAATTAAGGAGCTGGACTTAGAATACAAGAAAAACAAGACCGGTTACAAGAGGTGTACAAGAAAGGATAGAACAGTACAGAGAGAAAACTTGAGATATTAGTGGAGGTCCTCCTCACACATTCAGCAGGGCACTTGATAGTGCACGTGTATAAGGACATTAACCACCATTGGCAAGAGAACTATCCAAAGAGACTGGAATAGCAGTGTCTCCACATTCACACAATATGGGAAGGTTGTCTCTTCCCATATCCCAAACCTGAAAACATGGATTCACCTGACATTGACTTGAATGATGAAAGAATATTTTAAAACTTGAAGACAGGCATTATCTAAAAAGAAACAGGAAAAAAATATTAACAGAGAATCAGTGATCCTTGCAATAACCTAAAGCAGCCTCATGTATACCTGGAGCTACCCTAGAAAAGGGAACAGAAAAAATATTTGATGAGATAATAATCAAAAAGTGTCCAAACATGATGTAGATCAATGAACCCAAAAGAGACATGGAGAAACCACCATCGATGTATATCATAATCAAATTGACCAATTTTTTTTTTAACAAGCAGAGACAAAAAGACATGTACATAGAAACAAAAATCAAGATGACCTTAGATTTCTTCCCAGAAACTAAACAATAATAAGAGTCAAAAAAAGTCGATCCACAGTCATATAACAACTATATTTCAAAAAATGACTGGTAAATAAAGTCTATTTAAAATATAGCAAAGGTAAAAGGATTCAACACTAACAGACCTACATGGCAAGAAATGGTAAATAAAGTATTTGAGGCAGAGAGAAAACAACATCAAAAGTAAATGTGCATTTATGCATGGTAACAAAGAGCACCAAATATACTAGTTACATAGATGAATACATTTTCTTAGCATTAAAAAATGTTAGTTGACTAAGAAAAAGCTATGAAAGTATTATGGGGTTTACATAATACTAATAAAAATAAATGGCCACACTGGTATAAAAACTGAGAGAGAATAAATGGAAATATATTGTAAGATGTTTCTAATACTACATATTAAGTGATAAAATACCATTAGAAGGTAGGTTATATTATGTTAGAAATGTATACAGTGAACTCTAAAAAAATAAAATAACCAAGCAAAGAGTTATAATAATAAAAATGAGATAAAATAGGAGTATAAAATTCACAATAAATACAAATAAAAGAGGATACTTACAGCAAATGATAAAAATAGTAAACAAATAGCAAGATGATAAACAACCTATCTCGATTACCATGTTGCATGTAAGTGATCTAAATATGCTATTCAAAAGACAGAGATTGTCATATTGGTTTGAAAGTTAAAACCCAATTATACAGTGCCTGCAAAGCACTTCAGTATAAAAACAAAACTAGATTTTAAACACTAATCTAAAGAAATTTGGTATAAGCCATATTATACCAAAGATGTATGTTTAAGTAGAATTAATTGTACTAGGAATAGAAATGTCATTTAATAGTGACATAGAGGTCAATTCATCAAGAGGAAATTATTGTTCAATCATTAATGCATCTAATATCAGGGATTCAAAAATATGTGGAGTAAAAACTGAGAAAAGGGATACATGAAATAGATAAATAGATTAATATTTCTCAGATCCCAAGATATGTATCAGAAATTTGATTTCTTTTACCAATATTTTGCAGTATTTGTAAGCTTTATGTGTGGTAACACAAATGCCCATCAACAGTTGAATGGGTAAGAAGAATTTTGTGTATACACAGCATTATAGAGTAATACTAAGCAATAAAGGGAATGAGCTATAGATAACACAGAGCCCTCTGAATTCAAATAATTATGTGGAATGAAAGAAACCACTTGAAAAAGAGCACATGATTTCATTCATCTGAAACTCTAAAAAATGTGAGATAAATAGTGGTAGAAAGCTAATTGATGGGTGCCAGAGGAGAAGGTAGAGGTAAATAAAGAGTGATAGAAGGTAGAATTAACAATAGGGTACAAGTAAACACTTGGGAGTAATGCATTCACTTTCCTGGTTATGGTGATTCTTTCATGGGTGTATACATAGGTCCAAACTGAGCATATTGTATACTTTAACTCCTAACAGCTGATTTTATGGTAATTAAAACAATAAAATTATTTGTAAATTTAACCTATGTTCTAGATATTAGTAGTATATTAATAACTAGTAGATCACCTGCTCCATATCCCCCCAAATAAAATTTTTTGAAGGTTTGTATAGCTATCAATAAATATATGGAACTCTAGTGACCATCAGGGTCAATTCTATGTTAAGGTCTATCTTTTCTAAATTTGTTCCAATTGTAAAGTAACTACATGTTCTCACACATTTATAACTAAACACTCATGAAGTTAAAGGGGTATTTTTGTCCCATAGAAGTCATAAATTGTAATTATATATTGTATTAGGCAATTGCAGTTTTGAAGAATGGATAGTGTCCCATTCAGAGTGGTTACTTAGGACATTATAATGGCAATGTCACATTCATCACAGTATATATGAGGCACGATACTTAAATGCAATGGAAAGGCCATTAATGTAGAAAGGTTTTAAAACTGTCATCAGATCCATTAGAGTTGATACTAGTACTTTACATAAAAATTGCCTGATGTGAGGATAAGGTGTCTGAAATCAGATCATTTGAAGAAAATCAAATCATATACTTGATTGCTGGATGACATGGCTGTTAAAAGGACAGACACAAATATGTATGAATAGAGCTTTGATGCGCTAAAGGCAGAAATGTCAAGAGAAAAACTTCTTTAAGAAATAGCCCGATTCTCTTAGGAGTGGAAATAAAATGAAATCTGCTTTCCAGAAGAGACCTGAGAATAATATTTTTATCTATAATAGAAAAATATTCAACATCTTCATACATTGTTGGTTTAGGCAAGTAACTCCATCAAGTCATCAAAGTGACTTTTGTTCTCCCTCTTAACATAGAAAATGCCACTGGAAACTTGTTTAAAATTTTAGTGTCTCAGTAATGGGCTTCAAAATTGATATTATTTTTTTTTTCTTTCCATATTCTGACATTCACTATGTTGAGTACTCTGATAAAGAAGCAATATAAACATATTAGCACACAGTGCCCTTCAATTTTTAATAACAGCAATTCTGTTAGGAGGACTTATGTCTAATATAATATTGTACACATCTGTTCTAGGTCTGGAAAGAATCATCTTATCGTGGTAGTAATAGTCAGTATTAACTGAATTATTATGAGTTTCGATGAGGTAAAATTTCTTACACTTAAAAAATGGTAGACACTTTATAAAAGGGAAACTAAAGGAAGAATATGGATCTACATAATTGATTATTATGATAGGATTTTTAAAAAATTTTAGTATGATTGTTGTCCAGTCTAGATAATCCTTGAGGCACACTATAGCCTATTTGAAATTTTCATCCGTATTTAGCATTACCAACCTAGATGAAGGTAAAAACAACCAAGAGTCCAAAAGTCCTCACTTAGCTACAGCCTGAATGAGGTATTAAAGTAAACACATGAGGTATTAAAATACAATTGAAAAGCATTCTTCCTTAGAAAACCAAGGTGATTAGTTTTAATATGGCTCAAGAGTGATCTCAAGCTGTTCCCTTGACCCTGTATCATTCCCTCAATTGAGAAATGGGGTCCTCCTCCCACTGAGTGTCACACTGCCATCGTCTCAATTCCAACGCACACAATTCCAATGCATCTCCCTTTCTGTCTCCAACCTGCAGTCATTTATGTCTCCTGTGGATTTACATTTAATCACTGGTCTGTATTTTTGTAAGATAGTTTGCATATTAAAGGATTTCTCAGAGGATTCAAGCCACACAGCACATCAAAATGTTCAGCACTTAGGAAAGATGGTTCATAGTGGGTTTTTTTTTTTTCTTCTTTTTTCTACTTTACTTTTTTCCGAATATTTTCACATGAAACTGCATTCATTTTTTTAAACAGAAAAAGTTAGTGTAATTTTTTCCATTAGGTAGATTCTAACAGAGTAAATTTATAGATTATAAAGATGCAAAAGTGGCAAAGTCACTAAACAAAAAGACATTTTAAACAGACCTTACACATCTTCTGTAACATACTGAAGCAGAACAGGAAGAGGAAGAGGGATGGCCTACCATTTGACTAATTGCAGCAGGCTTTCAGGAAATATCTTCAGTTTAGGTCACTGTTTCCTAATTCATTATTCCACATAAAGTAAAGCCCTTTTGCATCACATTTCTCTAACAGAAGAAGGAACTCTGGATCTCAGTTCAGCATTGTTTGCTGCAGATGATTTGTTTTGCTTCTGTGGACATTCTTAGGAACAGCCCCATGAGCAGCTGGTATTAGCATGACATAGTGCACACTAATGAGATTGCAGGATCCTCTTGATGGGTCTAGCCTGCGATAACTTTCCTCTTAATTCTGTTTTGTGGTCTGTAAACCATTTTGAACATATGCTACTTTGGGACTTTAATCAGAAATACTCTATCCAAACCATTTTTAATTTGACATTTAGGTTTGGAAACTGCTGTGGGCCACATTATTAATAATTTCTTATCTTACTAGGATTGCACAATCCTTAGACTCATGTGGTCACTAATTGCACAGAATAAATTATGACTAATCATTATTTCTATTCTGATAGTAAAATTAGATGTAACATTCATTCTATATAAATATTTGGTTCTTAAAAGGAATAGTTTGGCTTTACACTAACATGTATGTGTGTGTGTGTGTTTGCATGTTTCAGAATAATGAGTAACATATAACTGTATTAGTTAATTTGATTTTAATTCTCATATCTTCTAACACCCATTTTAACCATCATCTCTAACTTGGTAACTGGTTTCAAAACTGTGAGTGATGTACATATTAATTAGGAATGAAGATTCCTTTCATTTGTTTCATAAAAATACTTTCTAAAAATGTAATAAAAATACAAATTTCCTGTCTTTTACATTTAGCTCAATTTTCATTAGCTTATAGCAATTTGCAAATGTATTCTTCTACTAGGGCTGAAAATAACTTCTAATTTTAAAAAAAAGGAAAGAAAGAAAACACCTGTTTTGGGTCCAATTATGAATTGCAGAGAACTATCATTCCTAATTACTAAATAGCTACAGAATTCCCATTTAAGTCAAATCAACTATACTTGAAAATAAACCTAGAATTTCAATGCTATAATCATTTATAATTCATTCTGCTTCTGAACACAAAAATAAGGCTCAATTCAAACGCAAGCCTCGGGTAGGATGTGTGCTTTACAAATGTTGCTGGGTGGTTTTAACATAGATGATATCAAATTTCTAAAAATTTAATGAAAGGCAGGCTTTTTTCAGAAAGTACATTTGGAAAATCAATCTTAACTCATTCTTGATAGTTTCTTCACCTCCTGCCCCAAGAAAAGACACCCTGTGATGATTCTAAGTATTTTTTAATGTTCCTATTTTTAAGGCATTTAGAAAATGTCAATATGATGCCACATTTAAGGAATTTTTGGACATAAAATAATAAATTATTTTAATCATAAGAATTGGTATACTTGGATCTCAGGATACTTTAATCTCAAAGATTAAAGAATATAGCAACTACTACTTAAAAATTAATAGGATCAATGACCCAAAGAAATTCATTGCTAATTTCTCAGGCAAAATTAGTGAGGGTATGACTTTCACAAATCAAATGCAATTAATGTTCTCTTGGGAAAAACAAAAGTCTCACAACATCGATCTTTAATTTGTAGGAATATTCCTGTTTTCTCCTAGATGTTACCACTCAGTGCCCCAATGTAGGGAGCACTCTTACTAATTTAGAAGAGGGTATTTCTATCATCAGTGCATGTTATATGTCATTAAAATTTATGTCTCATGTGGATTTACATTTAATTATATTATAATTTACATATTTCTTCAACAAGACAGTTAACTGTACTGAGAATAACATGAGACACATATGGATTTCTAAAGGAAGAAATCAATGGCCACTTCTGTGTTTAACTCAGTTTTATTAAACCAAGGCTTCTTTTGTGGGTTATTTTAGACATGTTTGTCTACTGCTACTTAAAATGAGGTCATAAATAATCTTGCTGATTATAGAAAATACTATAAATTCCTCTAAAAAATCACCTGACACAGCACATATTCTGACAAAAGCACACATTGCAGGATTGATTTAGGGAGGGATGTGGAAGTATAGTTCAGTTGAGGTGGATGGCGAGCATCCCCTTATGATTCTATGTGTGAGGAATGATTTACAACCAGTTGAGTGCCTATTAAATTAAAATATGGGTGCATCAAAAATAATAAAAACAAATCTGTGTGATGATTTTTTTCAATCTTCATATCTCTTGTTAAGCACAAGCTTTTTTTTTTTTTGCTTTTTTTTTTTAAAGAGAGAGTGAGAGAGGGGGAGAGAGAGAGAGAGAATCCTTTCAACATTTATTTTTTCAGTTATCGGCGGACACAACATCCCCGTTTGTATGTGGTGCTGAGGTTCGAACCAGGGCCGCACACACGCCAGGGGAGCACGCCACCGTTTGAGCCACATCCCCAGCCCCTCAACCTTCATATCTCTTGAGGTTCTGTTTGTTTATGTTATTTTTTGCTTTTGCATATTTCCACATAAGATAGTGTCGCTTTTGAGTACACACACACACACACACACACACACAAATATGGAATCTTATGGTCTGCTGTGAGAATCAGCATAATTCTAGAAACAATAATCCTTACAATAATCCTCTGTATTGTTCTTGATGAGTAGGTTAAGGAGAGAGCAGTCCAGTATACACAATTTATTCCCCAGCCTTCTCTTGAATGATAAAGAAATTGATCAGATGTAGAATTTAGCATTGGCAGTGCTACAATTAAGTTTTGTCACTGTCACTAAGTATGCGGTTTTCAGTGAGTCACCAACATGTTTAGATTTTAGTGAAATCTCCCACTTGAATAGGGATAAAATTCACATCAAATTCTTATAACAAGCCAGGTGGGTGGTGAATGCCTGTAATCCCAGCAACCTGAGAGGCTAAGGCAGGAGGATCACAAGTATGAGATCAGACTCAGAAACTAAACAGGACCCTGTCTAAAAATAAAAAAATAAAAAGGATAGGGGATGTAGCTCACTGGTAAAGCAACCCTAGATTTAATCCCTAGCACACAAATAAATAAGTATACAAAATTCTTATAGAACATAGGGTAAGTTGAAAAAATTTATGTAAAGAAATTAAAAGCTGTTACACAATATTCAATAAATGTCACTGTAATAATTACTTCTGAAAGCCATACATTTTGTCAGAATTACTATAATAAAATACAACAGTGAGTTTTTATACAGTAGTGTTTACTATGAACAATCATGAAGTAAGATATTACCCTTAGTCTAGAACATTCCCACATAGTCCACAAAGTCCTTGACTTTTAAGCCTAGAAGAAAATTTTGTGGCATCTAATTTCCTTATTTTATAGGCAAGAAAACTAAAGTCCAGAAAATTGTCCATCCTTCAGAGTATAAAAATCCATCAGATATCTCATTTCTTTCCCCGGGGCTTAGTTGTCTTCTGCTTTACCACACTGAATATTTTCTGGTCAGGTTTCTGGATGGTAAAGAAAATCTCTTCTGAGAGCAGGTAAGTTTCTATGTTAGAAACCACATGGAGCTGTTCAAGAAGTAAAGCAACACATGGGCATAGGACCCGAGAGCAACAAACACTGTTCTCTTCCAAAACCGGAGCACTGGAAAAGTTACCTGCTCTTTTAGTCTGGAAGCATCTACAAAATTTTCTTTAAATTGAAATTCATAAATTTCAATATTGTATATAAAAGTTAAGGGAAACTAATATACATTTAAAACAAACTGTGAAATTTTGAGGAGGGATGGGCATGCAATAAGATTTTATTGGTCATTCAGGAAGGCCTCTATCCACCATAGACACGAAGCCAAAATCATGAAGGCTTTTTTAAAAATAAACTCTTTGTTGTTTTTGGAAAGATCTGGTGCTTCTTCATTGGGAAAAACCATGGCTTATTTTATACCAAGGTATGGTGACCTTGTATTTAGTCCTGATTGGACTATTTAAGCGGCATAGGGTTTGCTAATTAGAATCAGAATTCTAACACTGCTAGTCCCCTTGAAGCAAAAGGGCCTCACAATTTTTACCATCTTTCTGTCTTTCAAAGCTTGGGTAAAAGAAATATCTATGTACTATAGATAAAAATAGTGACTTTCTAACACTTTATCATATATTCCCCTAAAACAATTTTGAAAAACTACTAAACATTTTAAGTTGATATCTAAAATGTTTGAAGTTTTAACTTTAAGTAATTTAAAAGACTATATAAAAGTTGGGTTTTATAAAAACATCAGCGTTTAGTATTGATCTTATTGATAGATCACTATTTCAAATGTTTTCAATTGACTCTGATTATCATTTGTGATTGATACCCACCACCATCTATTCAAAAAATAATAAGAATGAATAAGTTATTCTTTAGAAATTCAACATTATTTACTCTTTTTTAAATCCTATGGATTGAACTCAGGGATGCTTTACCACTTGAGCCACATCTCCAGCCATTTTTATTTTTATTTTGAGACAGTGTTTTACCAAGTTACTTTGGGCAAATTGCTGAGTCTGGTGTCAATAGGGCAAATTATTGAGGCTTGACTCAAACAGGTAATCCTCCTGCCTCAGCCTCTAGAGTCACTGGAATTACAGGGGTGGGCCAACATGCCCAGCTACATATTATTTATTTTTGATCTTGTTCTTTTTTTTTCCATTTCACTTTTCCATGTAATCTTACACTTATAAAATACATGTCGTGTAAAAATCTGTTCTAACTTGCTTAATAGCAACAAACACACTAATAAAAATAGACATTTCTTTGTCATTTTCTATGGTAATTGATGTTGAGGAAGCAAAATAAAATTTATTATGTCCCTAGTGACTGTAAATTTTGATAAGTAATTTTTAAGGACAAAAGTAAAGTGTTATCAAGAATACATTTCTTTGTAACAGGCCTTGCTCAGTAATAGGAAACTCAACATTTAACACAATTGTTGTGTTTATCACAAGGGAAATTGTATTAGTGGCCCTGTCCACAAAGACTTTATCTTCTCTGGTCTTTCTGGTTAAACAAAATTCTCACTTATGTAAAATTTCTTAATTGTGTATGTATTTATTTGCTTCTCTCACAGTATCTAAATATTTCATGTCATTAAAAAATATGAATTGGATAAAAATACATTTTTTAATAAAGTTGATGACACTTTTTTGTTTTGATTAGTTTATAACTTCTTTTAAAACAAAACAGGGTTCAGGATAAATTTTATTCCACATTGACCTAACTTGTTCTCAGAGGTAAGTACATTGGATGAAAAGAGTTTCATTACAGGTATGAACTCAATTAATTGAACTTCTTTCAAGATACAAGACAAAAATCACATATTGATCTCTAATTAAAAATATATCTTTACTGATCTAACTACAAAATTAGTTCTTCATTCCATTTTGTTGAAAGAAATAGAACCCATCTGTTGGGCAAGAGAAATCATTTATCAGTATTACTATCCTTTAACTTCTCCTTTTGATTGGCCCCTCACACACAGGTAATTCACTGTATGAGTGAAATCTATGACTTTTCTTTGTGCGTTGGGATAAAGACAATCGTGAAAGAGGAATTTAGTAAAAGAGAATAGACAGGAAACATCTAGCATAATGTATTGGCTACTAGAAAATTGTCAGGCAAATCAATTCTAGGAGACTACAAACACCGGCAGTTGAAGATTTGGAAATGGACTTCCTTAAAACTATTCCTTCCAGAGTGCCTGTCTGAAAGTCTTCATGTATCCCCAGGGAAAAGATATTCCAGTATGAGGACCACTGAGGTAAGAAATGAAAGACTAATTTTATCTATGAAAGATTTTTTTTTTACGTTGCTCTTTAGACCTCTATTAAGTTTATGATCAAAAAGCTATTGCTTACCCAGAACCATTCTCACGGAGACATAATATATCCTTTATATTTTGAAAGCTAAAAAAAGAAAAAAAAATCATGTACCAGTAAATGGGAATAAGATTAGCTCAAGACCATACCTGTAGCCCAATTAAAAAAAAAAAAAACAACAATCATTTAAAGATAACTTCAGGACTTCTAGTTTACAACCAAATAGTTAAGTAACTTAAAAGCTGCTACTCCCTACTAATGACAAGTAAAAAGCTAAAGAAACTGAAAAATCAGTCACTATTTTAAATTCATCAGGGAAGTGAAGTCATAGTGCAAAGCCCCCCTGATTGGAGAGATTCGTGGTTGGATGTATAGAATCCCAATTTACTAGAGCAGAAAGCTCCATGAGACCCAGTACCATGGTGGGAAAAGCTAAGTTGTAATTGCTAAAGTTCTGGAGGCTCAGTAAAGATAATACTGAGAGTTAGATCTGTAACTATAGTGATGTCAGCAAGATGACCACTTAGGATATCCCAGGCTTCACCAAGCCCCACAGAATGTTCAAATATCAACTATCAAACAGACACAAACATCTGATGAAAATACCACAATTTGGGAATAAGCCTAGGGCATTTGAACTGAAACTTCATTGAAGGGACAGAGAAAAAGTATCGCTTTCTTTGCATCTCTCCTCCCCTTTCTTCTCATCAGCACAGTACTGTACAGAGATAATTCCCCAAGACCCACAGTTTGTACAATGGTAAAAGAACAGGAGGCAGACATCTAGTTTCCCTAGCATTCTGGAGGCTTCCTGGGAAACCCTCTCTGTTCTCTGACAGGGAACACTGGAGGAAAGGGCATAGTTAGATTACCCAGAGTCTGGTAGAAACAACAGAAAGAGGCAGAGGTCACAGGAACTGGTTGGTGTTACATCTGTATTCCTGCCAGCTGTGTCACATAATCACACTTACCAAAAAACCTCAGGGCCGAACAAATCTCACAGCCCATTTACAAAGTTAAGCTGGTTGCCTTCAGAAATATGGTAGAAAGTTTACCTTACTCATGTCCCTAGAAGGCTACTCTTGAACCCAGCCTCAAAGTTCAACCAAATGACCTGGATCAGGCAAGGAAATGACAACCTCTGCCCAATTCACAGAAGGAAAGGGGCTAGGAAGCCCCCTTGACCTTGATCCTGGAAGCCACCTTAACCCAGGAAGTTAAGAAGAAGCTCCACTCAAATATAAAGCCCACCCAGTGACCCCACCCATGCTAGATCTGCTTGACTTAGAAGGTTAAACAGCTACTTACCCAGCAAAATACCCACCCCATGATTTTACCATGGCAGGGAAGCAACCCTCAATCTTTCATTTCTATGAAGCACAGTCTATAGTCCTGCCCATCCTGAGAAACAAATCTGCCTAATTGTAGTCCTATCTAACTTTAGATTCTGAACAGCAAAACTGCCCAGCCAGGGAATACATATTGCAATTGGTCTGACAAGAAGCCTTTATGGCACACAGTTAGCAGATCCATATAATATTAAGAACTCAGTCAGTGAGCTTACCTCCCAAAAGAGCTCAGTCAGAAACCACATTTGATATCAGAGCAAAAGCAGTGTCCTAGCTAACTAGAGAACACATAACAGTCTTTACCTAGCTATCCAGGTCATCACCCACTGACCTTTCCAGAATTGCAGGAAAGATTAAATAGTGGTCTGTCCTTACCAAAGAACACCAGTACTGGTCAGAATAGGAGGCTGTCTCCTCAAATGCGTAAAATATTATGAAAAACCAAAGAGTCACAGTACTCCGAAAGAAGCTAACAAAGCTCCCAAAATGGAATCCCCCCAAAATAGAGATGTATGAAATGAGAGCTTGAGAATTTAAAATAATACTCATAAAGAATTCATTGAACTACAAGAATATGTGGCTAGACAGTGTAATTACCTTTGTTAAATAATCCATGAAAGTGAAAAGTTTGACAAAAATTAAAAAAATAAAAAAATAAAACCAATAGAGAAACAGAAATCCTATAGATGAATACAGTGAATGAAGTAAAAAAAAAATCAATAGAAGGCATGCACAGAACATTCACACAAACAGAAGAATCATTGAGCTGGAAGACAAAACATTTGAAATTATCCATTCAGAGAAGAAAAACATAAAAGAATGAAATAAATAGGGAAAAAAGGATGAAGAAAACATGAAAATTATGGGACAACATCAAGAGACTAGTCTTTTGCATAATCTTTTACTTTCAGAAGTAAAAGAAAAAAGGATAGGGGGAAAAAAAACAGCTGAGAACTTCCCTAATCAGAGTAGACCTACCAATTTCAGGTATAGAAATCAGAGATCTCCAATCAATCTCATGCTAAAGAAGAGTCATTAACAAGACCCATAACAATAAAGATATCAAAAATTAAAAGAAAATCCTCCAAGAGCAGCAAAACATAAGAAACTTAGCAAATATATAAAAAGTGTCAATGTGACTACTGGCAGATTTCTCATCAGAAATCCTAAAGGCCAGGAAAGAATTGAATGATATGTTTAAAGTGATAAAGGAGGGAGAAAAACTGCCAACCAATAACATTATACCCAGCATAATTATCTTTCATAAATAAGGAGAAAAATAAAAATTTTCTCAAACAAAAACTAAAGTAGTTCATCACCACTATGCCTGCCTATAGGAATTGCAAGAGTGGTTTAAGCTCAAACAGTAGGCCACTAATTAATATAAAACTTATAAAAGTGCAAATATCAATACCATAAGTAATACAGAGCCATATTCATATACTCTAGAACTGTAATCATGGTGTATAATGCAGTTTTATTCCTAATATAATCATGAAAAGAAGTCATTAATCACCATTATGGCTAAAGAAAAATTTAAAGGACCAGGCATGGTGGTGCACAACTGTAATCCCAGCTGCTCTGGAGGCTGAGGCAGGAGAATGGAGAGTTCAAAGCCAATCAACAAAAGGGAGGCCTCAGTGAGACCCTATCTCTAAGCTCTAAATAAAGTACAAAATAGAGCCAGGTATGTTGCTCAGTGGTCAAGTGCCCCTGAGTTCAACCCCAAGTACCCCCAAAAAGAAAATTATAAAGGGGTACATATTACAATAATACAAATTCTAACAACCAAAAATTAATGTTAAGTTGTTATCAGTTTGCAATAAACTAATATAAGATGTTTTATGTTAGCCTTGTCGTAAATACAAGCAAAAATCTATTGTAGATGCACAAAAGTGGAAAAGAGTCAAAGCATATCACAATAGAAAACCAAAATATCACAAAGAAAGTCAGTGAAAGAAGAAAAATAAAGTGTCTACAAAACAACCAGGAAACAAAAGATGGCAGTAGTAAGTTACATATTAATATTTTCCTTGAATTTATATGGATTAAATTATCTAACAAAAATTATCCAACATGGAGTGACCAAAAAGATTTTAAAACATAATTCCCAACAATATGCTACCTATAAGAGACTCACTTTACTTTTAAGGACATGCATAGAAAGGAAGTAAAGGGGTAGAAAAATGTGTCCCCTTCAAATGGAAACTGAAAGAGAACAAAGGTAGCTAAAATCAGAGAAAATAGACTTTATGTTAAAAACCTTAAAGAGAAAAAGGACATGTAATTACAAAGGGATCAATTCCTCAAGAAGACATAATGATAGTACACACATATTCACCCAATGTCAGAGCACACCTAATTATGTGAAACAAATGTTAAAAGATATGAAAGGAGAGATAAATAGCAAAACAGAACTCATAGGGGATTCAATACCCTGCTCTCATCAATGGACAGATGAATCATTCAGACATAAAATTAATAAGAAAACACTAGTCTTGAAAGATACTTTACACCTAATGGACCTAACAGACAAATGCATAATCTCCCCTCCAAAGCAAAAGAATCCCATTTTTCTTGAGCACACATGGAACATTCACCAGGGTAGAGTGTATGTGAGACCACAGACAAATCTTAGGAGTTTGAGAAGACTGAAATTATGATAAGTATCTTTCTGACCATAATGTTCAAAACTAGAAGTCAATAATGGGAGGTATTTCAGAAAATTAACTAATACATGGAAATCAAACATATTTCCATGAAGAAAATTTTTTAAAAAATTAAAAACAGTTTTCTGACAAAGGAAAATGGAGGCGTCTGGCTCCTTCTCTCACAGCCATTGCAGTGCATTGAGCTCCATAGAGATAGCACGGGGGCAAGTGAGAGCTGAACAGGCACTGGGTGCCTCTGGGCCTCTCTGAGGAAAAACAACTAAACATGGGCAAAGGAGATCCTAAGAAGCTGAGAGGCAAAATATCACCCTATGCATTCTTTGTGCAAGTTTGCCTGGAGGAGCACAAGAAGAAGCACCCAGATGCTTCAGTCAACTTCTCAGAGCTTTCTAAGAATTGCTCAGAGGTAGAAGAACATGTGTGCTAAAGAGAAGGGAAAATTTGAAGCCATGCCAATGGCAGGCAAGGCCTGATAGGAAAGAGAATGAAAACCTATATCCCTCCTAAAGGGGAAACAAAAAAGAAGTTCAATAATCCCACTGCACCCAAAAGGCCTTCGCTGGCTTTCTTCTTCTTCTGTTCTGAGTATCCCCAAAAATCAAAGGAGAACAATCTGGCCTATCCATTGGTGATGTTGCAAAGAAACTGGGAGAGATATGGAATCCCTCTACTGCAGATGATAAGCAACCTTATGAAAAGAAACCTGCTAAGCTAAAGGAAAAATACAAAAAGAATATTGCTACCTACTGAGCTAAAGGAAAACCTGATGCAGCAAAAACGGGAGTTGTCAAGGCTGAAAAAAAAAAGCAAGAAAAAGAAGAAAGAGGAAGAAATAAAGAGGAGGAGAAGAGGAAGAAGAGGAAGATGATGAAGAGGATGATGCTGAATAAGTTGGTTCTAGCACAGTTTTATTTCTTGTCTATAAAGCATTTAATCCACTGTATACAACTCACTCCTTTTAAAGAAAAAAATGGAATGTAATGCTGTATAAGACTTGTTTTTTAACTGTACAGTGTCTTTTTTTGTATTGTTAACACATTACCAAATGTGTCTGTAGATAGCTCTGCCCTGGTGGTATTTTCAATAGCCATTAACCTTACCAGTATGAGGATTGTACACTGGCATGGAAATTTAAAGCAGGTTCTTGTTGGTGCACAGCACAAATTAGTTATACATGGAGATGCTAGTTCTTCATCTTCAGTTGTGTCTGATGCAGCTTATACTAAATGATTCTTGTTCTGTTGACTACAAACCACTCTGTAATGGCAAGAAAAAAAAGTTGCAGCTGTTTTGTTGACACTCTGAATGCTTCTAAGTAAATACAATGTTTTTATTTAAAAAAAGAGAAAGAAATGGATGTACAACATACCAAAATTTATGAGATGAAGGAAAAGCAGTTTTAAGAAGGAAGCATATAGCAATAAATGTCTATGTGAAGAAAAATTAAAGATCTCCAACAAACATCTTAATGTTACACTTCCAGGAAATAGAAAATCAAGAACAACATAAGCTCAAAGTCAGCAGAATGAAAGAAATTATAAATATCAGAGCAAAAATAAAGAACAGGCAAATTATTTGAAAGATAAACAGAACTAAGGGATAAATAAAATCAACAAAACTTAGCAAGACTTAAAAAAAGAGAAGACTCAAATAAATAAAAGTACAACCAAAGAAAAATTACAACCAATAGTGAAAAAATAAAAAGAATTATAAAAGGTTATTATGAAAGATTATATGCTAAAAATTGGATAATCTATCAAAATAGATAAATTTTTAAACACATAAAACCAAATCAAGACTAAATCATAAAGAAATAAGAAATCTAAACAGAACAATAGAGAGTTAGGATACTAAATCAACAAAAGTATTCAGTCAAAATAATCCAAAGACCTGATGGTTTTACTACTGAATTATACCAAACATTTAAAGAATAATTAATACAAATCCTTCACAAACTCTTCAAGGAGATCAAAAGGAAGCAAATGAAAGCAAACATTTTATGAGGCTAGCATTACCTAGATTCCAAAGCTATACAAAAGCATCGTAAGAAAGAAAAATTACATGTCACTACTGTTGGTGAACATAGATGCAAAAATACAATATTGGCAAGCCAATTTCAACAACACATTGACAGAATCTGCAAACATCATTCTTTTTTTTTTTTTAAGAGAGAGTTAGAGAGAATTTTTTTTAATATTTATTTTTTAGTTCTCAGCGGGCACAACATCTTTGTTTGTATGTGGTGCTGAGGATCGAACCCGGGCTGCATGAATGCCAGGCAAGCGCGATAACTGTTTGAGCCACATCCCCAGCTCAGCAAACATCATTCTTAATGACAAGAAACTTAAGTTTTCCTGCTAATATCAGAAACAAGGGAAGGATGCCCCTCTTGCAATTTTGTATTCAATGTCTTACCTAATGTAGTGAGATGAAAATGAAAATAAAAAATAAGTATATTGAGAAGGAATAAATAACTGTCTTTATTTGTCGATGATATGGCTGTGTACATAGGAAATCTGAAATAACTGACACAAACATTTTAGCTACTAATACGTGATTATAACAAGGTTGCAGATTAAATGATTAAGATACAAAAAGTCAACTGCTTCCTGGCATTGAATAAATGGTATTTTGAAATTGAATACAGATTGTTCTTTATATTAGCACTAAAAAAAATAGTTCTACATGTAATAAATAAATATGTACAAAACCTAGATGAGGAAACACAAATGGCAGAAGCCATGTTGTCTGTCTTCTACTTTCCACCTATTTTGAAAGAAAAGGGTCAGACAACTTTGTCACATGGGTATTGATGTATGAAGAAACACTTTTTTAACCTTTGTCATTAACTTTCATGGAAGAGATGACATGATTTATTATTTCAAAATTATGTGAACTTGGAGACTCAGATGCCCTGGGTAAAAACTTAAGTCATTATTTAAACCTAATCAATGAGTTGTCAAATTCCAGGCTCTCCATTGTGACCCATATTTCTAAAAAGAAAAAAAAAATGGCTCGATATATCAGATTAAAATTCCATTCACAACGAGTGTGTTTTAGGTAACTGACTGTGCCATTCTAAATCTAGTCACTAATTTTTTTAGTGTATCAGCAGGCTTTTTCTTTTTACTTCTTTCTTTCTTTTCTTTCTTTCTTTCTTTCTTTCTTTCTTTCTTTCTTTCTTTCTTTCTTTCTTTCTTTCTTTCTTTCTTTCTTTTTCATTAGAAATTGAACCTAGGAATGCTTGACCACAGAGCGGCATCCCCAGCCCTTTTTATTTTTTATTTGAGAGAGGGTTTCTTTAAGTTGTTTAAGGCCTCACGAGCTTGCTGAGACTGGCCATGAACTTGTGGTCCTCCTGCTTCAGCATCCCCATTTGTTGGGATTACAGGTGTGTGCCACCATACCTGGCACCAGCCTTCTTAATGTGTACTAATAATAATCTTAATTAGAAACAATAAATACAAACTTATTATGGATCTAGTTGTGCTTCTCACATGGAAAGTAGATGTTTACAGATTAGGTAAAACCATATTGTTGGAACACAACTTTATGGTGGAAAAGTATTTTGAATGTAGTTTTGTGTAAGAAAATTAAAGTGCTTGAATTTAGACATATTTGTAGAACTTAATAACAATGTCTTTTATGGACAGACAACTTTGGATGATAAACCAACCATTAGAGATCAGAGTTCAAATAAACAATATAACAATTCACAGTCCAAGGGTAAATATGATGTTAATGAATGAAGTGGTTTATTGCCTATTTCCAGAGTAATGTCTTGCTTATTTCTTTACTCATATTAGACTCTGTGCAGGAAAATGCCTTAAAAACTGGAATAAGTGCTATACCATGTGATCTCAACTATGCACTAAAAAGAAGTTATGTGAACATGTATACTTGTGAAAATATTAGAAGATAATACGCATATAATATTAGCGGCCAAGAATATGGTTGATTTTTAATTTTTTTCTTTATGCTTTTTTATATTTGCAAATGTACTATGCCTGCATATCTTTTAATATCAGTGAATGATATGGATAAATATAAAAAAATTAAGTGACAAAATTCTGACACAATTGTTTTATAGAAGACAAATACATGAAATTGAATGTAGTTTAAGTTCCAATTCCACTCTTTATAACCATATGCCCTTATGAAGTATTGCCTTCTTATAATTCCATATTGCAGTTTGGGGAGGATGCCTTGCAAGGAAGATGGCCATGTGCCCTTTTAGGATCTTCTATAGTGAATTTCATTCCTGCTGTGGGCTACATGGGTATTGATTACAATAAGATCAAGCATTCCATGCCTAACCTGCTGCCTATCTCTCCACTCTCCCTTCTATTGATTTGGATATCCTTTCTCTAGGGCAGGTAAAATATGCAATTATACTAATGAGCAGAAAAGTAATTAACAGGATGAAAAATGCCCAAAGTCCATTTTAGATGAAGCTTTATCCCAAACATTAAATTAGTTAAGAGTAACGAGGTAGGAGATAAGGCCTCTGAACAGTCTAATAACCAACTGGAATGACCCCTTTTAATGAAATAGGAACAAATGCAATTATGACATCATCATGCTAGGATGCCTTTGCTTATAAAGTTACCTGAGCAAGACAGATTCTGGGATCACCTTCCAATCCCAGGCATTCTGAGGGATGAGGGTGTTGTCACTATTCCTTGGCCCCCAATAATAAATGTTACCTAATTAAACAAAAGTGCTGATCTCCAGAAAGAAGACATGGCACAACAGGAGAAAAGTTTAGGTAGTCGTGACTTATACAGCAATGCAAATAATCAAGTTCTCAATAGTATATTTAAGAACATCATGGGGTTATTAATGATGGTAGGATGTGATGATCATTATTATACAAAGTACATGTATGAAGACACAAATTGGTGTAAATATACTATGTGTACAACCATAGATATGAAAAATTGTGCTCTACATGTGTAATAAGAATTGAATGCATTCAGCTGTCATATATAAATAATAAAAAGAACATAGATTTTCTAATCACTTTTCTCAAATCTCTACTCATTAATTCATTTGTTTATTTATTCACTTTCAAACATACACTGAGAATTTTTTAGGTGTAGGGTCCAGTTCTAGAGAAGTTTCATAAAGTATTAGTAAGATCAAAGACACAGAGAATAGCAAGTTTGGGCTTTTAACTCTGGTTCAGTCATAAACAAGTTGCATAAGGCAGACTCAGGTTTCGGGGACCAGAGGCTTATAGGATTTCTAAGATCCTCTCTAAAAACTAAAATTAAGACTATATAACAATTTAAATGAAAAGTTCTGTAGCTTAAGTCTTATCAGTGTCATCGAATTCCACCTCTGTAGCTGGGTTTGGTCTTTTGCTTCAGTGTGACTTTAAACAAGCTATTTGACCTCATTGGAACTCTATTTTCTTTTGCATAAATTTGGGATAAACTGTGTTCCTTACATGATTGTTGTGGCAGTTAAATGAGACCATAAATATGCATAAAGTGCTTTGCACAGTGCCTGGCACAGGGCAGGCTCATGTTGAATGGTAGCTGATAGTGCTGTCGGAGAGCAGGCCACGAGCAGGCTTTGTATGTTTTGTATGGACTACAGCAGGACAGAGCTGCTCCTTTTTTTTTTTTTTTTTTTTTTTGCTTTCCCTAGAAAAATACATATGGTCTGATTGACACCCAGTAAGAGAGTGCACCTGGCAGTAGGTATTCTTTTTTTTTTTCCCCCAGTCAATTGAATTCACTGAACTGGCTTTCACAATGAAAAAAAGCAAATGTTTGGGATGGAACCCTTTCATCAGTGCAGTAGAACACCAGCATTGCAAATAAACATTTTGATCAAACATTTCATCACATAGATCATGTTTGCCCATAAAAGCACTTGGGCACCTACATGTACTGGTTTTCTCCTTCCCAAAATATTTGCTTGGAAGTTTCTCAGCACAGTTGAGGGCTCCAATTTTTTTTTTTTAATTTCGTGTGTGTGTGTGTGTGTGTGTGTGTGTGTGTGTCTTTTTAAAGCATGAGCCATCCAGATTCTATGTCATTATTAATGCTTTTTAAGGTACTTTATTTGACTATGGCCAATGGTACGCGATGACCAATATTTCACGTTGAATGAATGAAGTATACCTCTTCATTATGTTCTCTGATTTATTTCCTAACTTGCCAGGGTGAAACTCATGGTCCCAACTCTTCATCTATAGCTGCCCTCTTAGGTGGTTTCATCATATTGATTCTCATACTTATTCATTAAAACTATTCTTTTATATTATGTTTTAGACTCCAGAATTCAAAGAAAAATAAGCTATGGTCACCTCTTCCAAGGTGCTCAAAAACCTAGAGGAAGAAAGAAATAAAAAAATGGGAGATAATTTCATCATATTATGAAAAATTCTGTCATTAAGATACATCCTACTTATAAGGAAGCACAGAAGATTAAGTTCCCCAACATGCCAGGGAATGACCTAAGGTCAGAAGGAATGAGGACAGAAGAAGCGATAATGTAGCCAGGCTTTACAATGTAAAGTTTTATCAAGATAATACAAACTGGTTAATTGTCAAGAGGGAAGAGCATGCACAAAAATCTCTGCTGTAGTCAGCTTTTTCACTGCTGTGACTAAATGACAGGACCAGCACAACTGTAGAGGAGGAAGAGTTTATTTGAGGGCTTGTGCTTTCAGCGGTTAGTCCATAGAAGGCAGGCTTCATTCCTCAGGGCTTGAGGTGGACATCATGGTGGTAGAGGGTGGCAGAGAGCAGAGAAAGACTTAACTTGTCAGATACAAATGTATACCCAAAAGTCATACCCCAATTCCCATCTCCTCTAGCCACACCCTATCACTTCAGTTACCACTTAGTTAATCCCTAAAGGGAATTAATTCACTGACTGGGTTAAGACTCTCACAACCAAATCATTTCTCCTCTGAACCTTATTGCATTGTCTCACCCATGAGCTTTGGGGGGGGGGTCCCTAACATCCAATCCATAACAATCTCCTTGCAAGAAAGAGCAAGGCACATCAGAAGAAGCAGAAAGACTTTGCAAAACGGGAGCATGAGTAGCATAAGACCAGGAATGTGGACTCTTCCTGGATTTTTAAAAGACATGTCTGTCCTTCTAAGGAGTTTTGGCTTTATTCTGTAGGAAGTTCAGTGATTTTGGATGTGTTGGAATCCTTTGGAGAAGGATTCGGGTTTTAGAAAGATATGTCTGGCTACAAGTTCCGTGGGAGTTGAATTGGCAGAGAAAAAGACAGGGCTTAGAAACCACTTATAAAGCTATTAAAGTAGTAAAAGCAAAAGATGATGAGAGTCTGAGACAAGGTAGAGACAATAAGAATGTGGAGGAGTGTATGATTGCAAACGTTACCTAGGACACAGAGTGAAGAGAGATGGGAGGTGAGGAAGTTGAGGTTGATTCCTGGATTTCTACATCTTACTGTGACACACAGAAATCTGACAAGCACACACAGATTAGACATCTCTTAAAACATGTTATAAGTATACAATGCACTAAGAATTCCTAAGCAAACTGCACTATTAAATGTTTAACCATTTATGAATTTGTTATTAATATTTTATTATTGTGTTCTTAATAGAACAGGAGGAAAGAAAGCCTCAAAGCAATTTCCAGAAAATCTACTTGCCATAGTCTATTAATTTCTTGAGAAGAAGTGTGCACATACAGAATTTTATCCCAAACATCATAGGAAGTAAGACTGCAACTTAATCATTTCTTTGCATTGTGGTGGTAATAGTGTTTTGATTTTTAACTGATTTATTGTTAAATATATTAAAAATATAATATGTTGAAGTTTTAAAAAGTAACCATAAAACAAGTTTCCTTATCTGGCTCTAAAAAATGAAGTATGACCAATACTTTAAAGACATGTATGGGTTTTCATTGATCTCATCACCTTCCCCCAACCTATTTCACTCTCTGGTAACTTAAAATTTTGATTTTTTAGAGTTAGTTATCTTCTTACCTTTTGATTTGGTTTTCAGCCACACACACACACACACACACACACACACACAGACACACAAACTTAATCAGTAGTGATCATTTTGCATATACAGTCATGATCATTTACTAATGAATTACATTTTTTAAGGGATGTGACATTAGGCAATTTACTTGTTGGGTAAGCATCATAAAATTTACATACAAAAACTTAGATTGTATAGCCTACTATACACCTAGGCTATATTTTATAGCATAGTTTAATTTTTTTTAAGTATTTTGTTAAAAAAAATTAGACACAAATTCAGCCAAGGACTTCCCAGGGTCACGGTTATCAATACCACTGTCTTCCACCTCCACAAATCGTCTCATTGGAAGTATTGAGGAGCAATAATCACATGAAGCTGTCATTCCCTATTATAACAATGCTTTCTTTTGGAATCTCTCCTGAAGGACTTACCTAAGCCTGTTTCATGTTGAACTTTTTTCAATAAGTGGGAGGACTACATTCTATTAATGAGTACAAAAATACATAAACCAGTAACATTGTCATTTGTTACCATTACCAAGTATTGGGTATTGTACATAATTATGTATGCCATACTTGTATACAACTGGTAGCACAGCAGGTTTGTTTATACTAGCATTACCACAAACTCATGAGTAATGCATTGCACTAGCACCTTACTACAGCTACATCACTGGATGACAGGAAAGTTTTAGCTCTATCATAAATTTATAGGACCATGTGCGCGTACGTGGTATTGACGGCTATTTCAAAAATAAAGTTTGTTCCTGTTTGAGTGGCTCGTGATCTTGTGCCCAGCCAGACTGCGGCAACCATGGTCATATATATAATTATCATTGACCAAAATATTCTTCAGAGAATGAATATGAATTAAATCCTATTTATGTAATTCTGTTATTTCTTTTTCTTTTGCCAAACAATATATTAATGAGATGGTTATAGCTAATATTTACTCTTTGACTCTGGCATAGCATTGTCATTATAAACATATCCTGGGTTTTGCATCCATTCTCCTGTGGACTGGTCTATTAGGAACATTCCTGCTTTGAACATTCTTGAGCATGTATCCTTATGTATTTGTACATGAAAATAGCTAATCAGCATTCTTTTGCTTAAAATACTTGCCTATGATATATATTTATGTTCTCTCAATTTTAAAGATTTGGGATTCCTCATATTTTAGAAGCAGTTTGTATTAACTATAAGTATAATATTTGCATTTGATATAACTCTAAACACTAGCAGTTATATATAAATACACACATAAATATATAGATTGTCTCCATATACATATATAGATTTCTACTACCTGACAAGATTATTAAATATTGAGAGAGGGATTACTATCAACTAGAATTGGAGAATTGCTACTATGCGAAGGAAGAAAAGCTAATGTTACAATTAGGGGAAAAATGGAATTCGATTGATATGACATTTATACTGAGAAACAAATAAAGATCACCAGGGAGGAGGACAGTATAAACACGAGCATCTCATATGGAAATTGTAGCATGTGACTTAAGAAGCAGGGATTACTGGAAGAAATTGGAACCCTGTCTGGAGAAAGAAGAAAGAAAGATAGTACAAAGGGCACAGCAAGTTTCTGAAGAAGTCTTAATAGTGAAGAATATTCCATCTCTGGAAGACTGCCTGGGCATGCATATATCCAGGGAACCAGAATGTGACAATGGACAGAGGATGGCACACTAGGCTAAAAATGCATTGGACCCTAAGGTTAAGTGGAAATTACTGTAATCATGAATCACTAGCACCTTAGAAGAGTCGTGGGGTGATGAATTTGGGCTGGCCTACATGAATATGTGTAGTAGATGTGTTTTTCTTTGACCAGCACCACCATGCTTCTTCCTTTCGTGAATGCTCATTTTTGGGACTTGAACACTGCCTCTGGCTTCACAAGACCCTTGCATCCCTGCCAACCAGTGCACATCCCTCTGTTTAGAGGATATTTTAATTTTCCTATTCCCAAAGAAAACTTGAAGTCATTCTGAATGAGAAATTTTCATCTGTGTGTCTCAGTTTTAATCAAAGTGTAGAATCACTTTTGGAAGTAAACTTTTCTTGTGTTGACTTCTTTCGATGGAACATTTTGTTGAGGAGTTTGTGAGAGTTGTAGAGACCAAAAGAGTAAGCAGCAGTGAGCACAATGACATAAGTCAAGATGCCATCAGAGAGGTGGAAAGCTACCTTCATCGCAGGAGATTTTTGTCTCCTGAGAATATGGAGCCCAGTCAACATAGAAAAAAGTTTTCAGAAGACAAAGGCATGTTGCAAATGAATTATTAAATTGGGAACACTTTTAATAGAGTCAGTCTTAGTATTATGTAATTTTATTATGAATATCTTCAAATTTTTTAACCTACTCAAAACTCTAGCATTTCTGAATATGTTGAAAGTACCAGATGTTTGAAGACCTCAGCAGTAGATACAGGTTCTGGTAGTGTGCTGAACATATCCAATTTAGTGAACAAAGGCACACAGGCAGTGTTAAATATCTTTTATATGAGTGAATGCTGTCCCTCGCCTTGAGGAGGGCCATCTGATAAACCTATTTGGATTAACTTAAGGCTGACATATGTTGATAATATTTAGTTAGTACTTAAATGTTTAGCAGATACTTGCATAGCTTATCACAAAGAATTCTATTCAGGTAGTGAGAAATTTCAGACAAAGACAGGAAACCCACAGAGAAACCACTAGGAATGGAGATAATACATTAATTCAGCCTACTTCCTAAAAAAAAAAAAAAAAAAAAAAAAAAAAAATCAAAGGCCTGAAGGTTAAAAGGAAAAACATGTAGCAGAACTTATTTCATCCATTTCTTAAATAATATTAACATATACTAAGGAAAGACACTAGCTGAATGGAAGGATAGTAACAATAAATGTAGTAAATAAGGAAAAGTTGTAATATATTTAAAGGTGTTAGGTGTTTTGAAAAAAGTATTTAGAGGAAGAAAAGGAGTTCAAGAAACCAAAATAAAGAAAAGCTTTTAAAAAATCCCTTTGTTGAGCCTCTGAGCCAGCAGTTCCTAAGCATCTGCTTTGTCCTCAACACTTGGAATCTAAAGACAAATTAGACATGGCCCTATTTAGTCTAGTGGACATACATGAATGATAGAAAGAGACAAGCTCTTGTTTCGTAAGTGCTCTAATAAAATGGGTAAGGGTGCTTTGGGGACTCCCAACAATGGTAAACAATTCAGGGAGTCTTTAGGGACAAGAAAACACTTGCACTGGATCCTAAGAACTGGGTATGATTTAATCAACGGTGATGAAGAGGAGAGAAGAAACATTCCAGGCGCAGACACAGCTAATGCAGCAGTATGCATGTAAGAGAGAACAACAATTTAAAGAGAGGTGAAAAGCTGTGACAGCCAGGGCATAATTAAACAGGGAGCAAACTAGGGGTATGTGGCTAGGACTGGTGGAGTGAGGGAGTCGCTTTGTAGGCAGTAGGTCTGGAAAGGAGCCAGTCTTCCTAACACACATTAATAGTTTCTACATACATCGAGTACATTTGTATGCTGCCCTGTGTTTTGATCATATGAAACAGCAAACTTAAAAGTGCTGTGAAACAAAGTAGTGTACTTTTGTTTTCACCGTGGGTGTGCTTGGTGTTACATAGACCAGAGTATAAAAACCAAGCTTAGAAAACAGATAAAATAGAATGTGATTATTTTGTGAACAAGGGGATTTTTAAGTTTATAAAAGGACTTATGTTCTTAGTCCTCAAATACGAAACTAGTGCCTAAGCTTGCCAACTGCCTGGATGTGTCAGGAGTCGCCTGAAATGGAGCTATTCTTGAACTGCTTCTGATTCCTCTGTAAAAAAAAAATTTCTTCTGTTTTGTTTATAAAATTTAAGTTCAGTATATACAGAACTTAAAAACATTTCTCTGTAAGACGTGAGTTTGTATTTCCACTATGGTTTTAGTAAACATTGTAAGTTTAGCTTCCAGCCAGCATGCCCTCCCTTCCCTTATCAATAAACAATCTGAAAGGCTGAAAGGAAAGGAATCACTCAAATCAAAGTAAGCACTCAAATCAGAACAGACCAGAGCTGCAGCTGGGAGAGGGGGGCGGCCTCTGGATCCGTAGGGAACATAACTGGGAAGATTACTGGAAATGAGCAGGGGTGAGAAGAACCAGAAACATGTGGATGGTAATGTGTCTTGACCTCAGTGGGAGTAAATGAGATAACTGCACTCTCATAATAGGTGTATGATGCTCCAAAATCTCCTAAGTGGCATCTGTGTTTGGAAAATTAGTTAACCAAAGCTCATAAGTTACTGTCTTTATCAGTTGTTATTCTTTCCAGTTTTTCCTTCCTTCTTCCTTCCTTTCTCTATATCTCCCTTTCTTCCTTGATTTCTTCCATCCTTCCCCTCTCTCTTTATTTCTCTTCCTCTCTCCTTCTTCCTTCCATTCTTCCTTAAAAATAACACATCCAAGTTTAGATGGATGGGTTTTAGAAATAATCTTCTGTATGTATATTTACTTCCATTTGTCTCTGTGATACTATTTTTTATACCTTAATTTGTGAAAGGCTCAGAGTTTATATTTGAATTGGTAGATATTAAAACTTTAAAAGTAATCTATATCAGTAAGTCTATAAATACATAAGCAATTTTATTAAAACTTTAAAAGTAATCTATATCAGTAAGTCTATAAATACATAAGCAATTTACCTTACTTACCAAGTATCCATGTTCTTCTACAACAAACTGTATTTCTGCATGGATTTTCAATATCTAATGTTAACATGTTAATAATGGCAAAAGACTGAATGTTTACATCTTAATTCAGGGACAAAAAAGACTGGGTTTGTCTCTGTGTACTCTTTTTGGTATGATTTGTCTGTAAGTCTATTTTGGTGCCAATATCATGGTGTGTTATCTACTCTCAAAACTTCTAATAAATACTGTACCACAGTTCTCAGCCAATAGAATGTGGCAAGAAAATGAATAAGAATACAAAATATACAATTACAAATTTTTATCCAAAAATTATATGACTGCATAGAAAATCCTAAGGAGTATTGTATTAAACAATAAAAACAATAAAACTTAGTGGAAAAACAATTAAATTCAGCAAGATAGTAGCATATAGGAGTGATATTTTAATATCAATTGTACTTTTATATTTCCATACGTTAGTAACACAAAATTGCAAAATGAAATTAAAACCCTGATCATTTATAATGACATCAGAAGATTAGATATTTAGGAATATATTAAACAAAACATGGTGCGAAACCTCTGAATTTAACATTAATAAACATTGCTGAAAGCCATTAGAGAATTTTGAAATATACCAAGAGATATGCCATTTTCAAGAACTTAAAGATTTAGAATATCAAAATGTTTATCATTGCTAAATCAGTCAATGTATTTAATAAATATCAATCAAAATTCCAGGAAGCAATTTTTGTTTAAAACTAATGAGGTGATTATTAAAATTATATATGAAAGTAAAGGATCTAGTTAAAACAATTTAAAAAAAAAACAAGGTTGGAGGATACACACTATCTGATTTTAAGACTTATTTTAAAGCTGCTGTTTTGTATTAACATAATAGTAATCCTATAGATCAATAGAATAGGGTAGGAATTACATAAAGGAACCTTCAGGTTTATGGTCAAATAGTTTCTGACAAAGATACCAGTTAAAATGCTCACCATCGATAGAAATCAGAGAAATACAAATTAAAACTAAGATACCATCTCACTCCAGTAAGAATGGCAGCCATTATGAAGTCAAACAACAACAAGTGCTGGCGAGGATGTGGGGAAAAGGTACACTCATACATTGCTGGTGGACTGCAAATTGGTGCGGCCAATTTGGAAAGCAGTGTGGAGATTCTTGGAAAACTGGAAATGGTACCACCATTTGACCCAGATATTCCCCTTCTTGGACTATACTCAAAAGACCTAAAAATGGCATATTGCAGGGATACAGCCACATCAATGTTTATAGCAGCACAATAGCTAGACTGTGGAGCCAACCTAGATGCCCTTCAATAGATAAATGGATAAAAAATGTGGCATTTATACACAATTGAATATTATTCAGCACTAAAAAAATAACAAGATCATGGCATTTACAGGGAAATGGATGGCATTAGAGCAGATTATGCTAAGTGAAGTTAGCCAATCCCCAAAAAACAAATGCCGAATGTCTCCTCTGATATAAGGGAGGTGACTCAAAATGGGGTAGGGAGGAAGAGCATGAGAAGAAAATTACCTCTAGATAGGGAAGAGAGGTGGGAGGGAAAGGGAGGGTGAATGGGAATTGCATGGAAGAGGGAAGGAGACCCCCTTCATTAAACAGAATGATGATGTGAGGGGAAAAAAAAAAGCAGTGGGTCACATTAGATTACGAAGAGAGAAGTGATGGGAGAGGAGCAGAAGGGAAGGGGGAAATGGAAGGACAGCAGAATAAAATAGACATTATTATTGCTGTGGGTATATAGGTGACTGCATGACCAATGTGATTCTGCAACCTGTATACTCAGAAAAATGAGAAATTATATCCCATCTGATTCAAAAGTATGATATGTCAAAATCATTGTACTGTCATGTGTAACTAATTAAAACAAATAAAAAAATAAAAAAGATACCAGTTCAATTCAAAGAAAGAAAAAGTCTCTTTAGCAAATATGCCCAGACAACTGGATATTCCTCTTTAAACAAATAAACCTCAATTGTCAACACATGCCCACAGAATTTAATTTGGAACAAACCATAGACCTGAATATAAAATTTGAAACTTTAAACTTTCAGAAGTAAAAGTGAGAAAACCTTCATGACCTTACTACAGACAAGGATTTATTAGATAAGATAGGAAATAAAGTTACCAAGGAACAAAACTAGGAATAACAATCTTCACCAACATTAAAACCTTATCTTCAAATGACAGGGTTAGAAAACTTAAAAGGCAATCAATTGATGGGTACTAAGTGCTGTGATACATACATCCAAGTCATATAAAGAGTCATTATGATTCAATAATTAAGAAGTTAACCAATACAATGACACAACTGACACTGGTTTATTTCACTTAGCATGATGCTCTCCATTTTCATCCATTTACCAGGAAATGCCATAATTTCATTCTTATTTTTAGTTGAGTAGAACTTCAATGTTTATAAGTACCACGTCTTCTTAAGCTATTCATTTATCAATGGGGCACCTAGGTTGATTCCATAATTTAGCTATTGTGAATTGGGTTGCTATAAATGTTGAAGTGGCTGTGTCACTGTAGTATGCTGATGTTAACTCTTTTAGAAAAGTACCAATGAGTGGGATAGCTGGATCATATGGTGGTCCCATCCCTCGTTGTTTTGAGCAAAGTCCACACTGCTTTCCAGAGATGTTGTATTAGTCTGTAATCTCCCCAACAATGTAAAAGTGTATGTTTTTCTCCACACTCTCAACAAACATTTATTGTTGTTTATATTCTTAATCATTGCCATTCTCACTGGAGTGAGATAAAATCTTAGTATAATTTTGATTTGCATTTCTCTGCTTCCTAGACGTGTTGAACATTTTTCATGTATTTTTTTTTTTTTTTTTGCAATTTGTAGCTCTTTGAGAATTTTCTGTTTAGTTTTTTCCAATTTATTGATTTAGTTTGGTTTGGTTTGGTTTTGCTTTTTGTTTTGTTTGTCGTTGTTGTTGCTTTGGTGTTTTTTGAGCTCTTTATATTTTCTGGATATTAATCCCCTATTAGAGGTGTAACTTGCAAAGATTTTCTCCCTTTCTGTAGGCTCTCTCTTCATTATTTTAGTCATTCCCATTGCTATGCAGAAGCTCTTTAGTTTGATGGCATCCACTTATTAATTCTTGGTTTTATTCCTTGTGCTTTGGAGGTCTTGTTAAGGAAGTTGGTGCCAGCACCAATATGACGGATGGTTGCCCCTATGTTTTCTTCTAGCAGTTGCAAGTTTCCTGGTCTGATTCTTAAGTCTTTAGTCCATTTCAATTTAAGTTTTGTGCAGGGTGAGAGACAGGGATCCAGTTTCCATTTTCCTACATATAGTTATCTAGTTTTCCCAGCACCATTTATTTAAAACACCATCTTTTCTCCAAAAGACACAATTTTTAATATTTATTTTTTAGTTTTTGGTGGACACAACATCTTTATTTTATTTTTATGTGGTGCTGAGGATTGAACCCAGCACTGTGCACATGCCAAGAGAGCGCGCCACCACTTGAGCCACATCTCCATGGTCTTTGTGTCTATTTTGATGCCAATGCTTTTTGTTACTTCAGCTGTGTAGTATAATTTCAGATCAAGTGCTGTGATGCCTCCTGCATTGCTTTTCTTGTTCAGTATTACTTTGGCTATTCAGAGTCTCTTGTTCTTCCATATGAATTTAAGCATTCTTTTTAATTCTATGAAGACTGTCATTGATGTTTTGTAGGGATTTCATTGAATCTGTATATTTCTTTGTGCAATATGATCATCTTGACACTATTAATTCCGCCTACCCAGGAACACGGGAGGCCTTTTCATCTTTTAAGTTCTTCACTTTTTTTCTTCAGTGTTCTATAATTTTCATTGTAGAAGTCTTTTCCTTCCTTGGTTAGACTTATTCCCAAGTATTTTATTTTATTTTTGTGGTTATTGTGAATGGGATGGCTTTCCTGATTTCTTTCCTGATTTAATTACTATTGGATTCTAAGAAAGCTGTTGATTTATTAGTGTTGATCTTCTATTCTGTTAATTTTTGAACTCATTTATAAGCTCCAGAAGTCTTCTGGTAGAGATTTTGGGGCTTCTATATTTAGGATCACGTCATCAGAAACAGAAATAATTTGACTTCTTCTTTTCCTATTTGTATCCCTTTGATTTTCTTCACTTGCATGACCACTCTGGCTAATGTTTTGAGTACTATGTTGAATAAGAGGAGTGAGCGGGAACAGCCTTGTTTTGCACCTGATTTTAAAGAAAATGCTTTTAGTTTTTCTTCATTGAGTATGATAATAGTTTTAGGTTTTTCATAAATAGCCTTTTTGATGATGAGGTATATTCCTTCAATCCCTAGATTCTCCAGTGTTTTTTTCCATAAATGGGTGATGGATTTTATCAAAGGCCTTTTTTCATCTATTGAGATGATCCTGTGATTTTGTCCTTAGTTCTGTTTAAGTGGTGAATTACATTTATTAATTTGTGTATATTGAACCAACCTTGTATCCTTGGAATGAAACCCACTTCATCATGGTGTATTATCTTTTTTATTTATTCTAATTTTTTATATATTAACACAGAATGAATTTCATTCATATTACACATATAGAGCACAATTTTTCATGTCTCTGATCGTACACAAAGTAGAGTCACACCGTTCCTGTCTTCACATATGAACTCAGGGTAATGATGTTCATCTCATTACACCATCTTTCCTATCTCCATGCCCCCTATTTTCTCCTCCTTTTCCTTTGCCCTGTGTAAAGTTCTTCCATTCCTCCAGTTCTCTGATCCACATCCCCATTATGGATCAGCCTCCTTATATCAGAGAAAACATCAGGCATTTGGTTTTTTGGGATTGGCTTACTTTACTTAGCATAATATTCTCC
Source organism: Callospermophilus lateralis (assembly GCF_048772815.1). NCBI lineage: Eukaryota > Metazoa > Chordata > Mammalia > Rodentia > Sciuridae > Callospermophilus > Callospermophilus lateralis. The sequence goes on from NC_135307.1 coordinate 92,913,338, forward strand.
AACTCCATCCATTTACCTGAAAATGCCATGATTTTATTCTCTTTCAATGCTGAGTAATATTCCATTGCATATATATACCACAGTTTCATTATCCATTCATGTACTGAAGGGCTTCTAGTTTGGTTCTACAATTTTGCTATTGTGAATTGTGATGCTATATACATTGATGTAGCTGCATCCCTGCAGTATACTGTTTTTTAGTCCTTTGGGTATAAACCAAGGAGTGGGAAAGCTGGGTCAAATGATGGTTCCATCCCAAGTTTTCCAAAAAATCTCCATCCTGCTTTCCAGATTGGCTGCACCAATTTGCCGTCCAATCAGCAATGTGTGAGTGTGCCTTTTTTCCCCACATCGTCATCAACACTTATTGTTGTTTGTATTCTTGATAGCTGCCATTCTGACTAGAGTGAGAGGAAATCTTAGACTAGTTTTAATTTGCATTTCTCTAATTGATAGAGATTTGAACATTTTTTCATATATTTGTTGATTGATTATATATCATCTTCTGAGAAATATCTGTTCAGTTTCTGGCCCATTTATTGGTTGTATTATTTGGTTTTTGGTGTTAAGATTTTTGAGTTCTTTATAAATCCTCAAGATTAGTGCTCTATCTGATGTGTGAGTGGTAAAAATTTTCTTCAAATATGCAGACTCTCAATTCATGTCACTGATTGTTTCTTTTGCTGAGAAGAAGCTTTCTAGTCTGGATCCATCCTATTTATTGCTTCTTGATTTTATTACTTGCACTATAGGGGTCCTATTAAGGAAGTCAGTGCCTAAGCCAACATGATAAAGATTTGGGCCTACTTTTTTCTTCTATTAGGCACAGTATCTCTAATTTAATTCCTAGGTCCTTATCCACTTTCAGTTGAGTTTTGTGCATAGTTAGATCTAGGAGTTTAATTTCATCTGGTTGCATAAGGATTTCCAGTTTTCCCAGTATCATTTGTTGAAGAGGCTGTCTTCCTTATATACTTTTGGCACCTATGTCAATATGAGATAACTATAATTATGTGGGTTTGTCTCTGTGTCCTTTTTTCTGTATGATTTGTCTATAAAGTTTATTTTGGTGCCAGAATGTGTATCATGGTGTATTATCTTCTTGATGTATTTTTGGATATTGTTTGCTACTATTTTACTAAGGATTTTTCTATCTACATTCATCAGGGATATTTGGTCTGTAATTTTCTTTCCTTGATGACTTTCCATCTGGTTTTGGTATTAGGGTTATACTGACTGCATAAAAACTATCTGGGAGTGTTCCCTTCCTTTCAATTTCATGGAATAATTAGAGTAAGACTGGTATTGGTTCTTCTTTACAGGTCTAGTAGAACTCAGTTGAGAATCCATCTGGTCCTGGAATTCTCCTTTTTGGAATGCTTTTAATTACTGTTTCAATTCCATTTCTTGATATTGTTCTATTTACATTTTCCATATCTTCCTAGCTCAATTTAGACAGGTCATATGTGCCTAGAAATTTTTCAGTGTTTTCTAGATTTTCCAGTTCTTTGAAGTATAAATTTTCAAAATAGGTTTGGATGATCCTCTGGATTTCCAAACAGTCTGTGGTGAAATCTTCTTTTTATATCTAATTTTATTGATTTGAAAACTTTCTTTATACTTTATATAGAGTCTTTTAGATCAATTTTGCTAAGGATTTATCTTTTTTTAAAAAAATCTTTTTGAAGAACCAATCTTTTTTGCATTGATCCTGGGTATTTTTTTTTTAAATCTCAACTTCGTGACTTTTAGTTCTGATCTTAATTATTTCCTGTCTCCTGCTGATTTTTGACTTAATTTGTTGTTCTTTCTCTAAGGCCTTGAGACAGAGTATAAGCTTATTGTTTGGGGATTGCTCTGTTTTTGTTTAAGTAGACACTCAGTGCTATAAATTTTCCTCTTAGAACTGTTTCACACCCTACCAGACATTTTGATATTTTGTATCTTTGTTCTTGTTCATTTCTAGAATTTATTGATTTCTACTCTCATTTCTTCTTTGATCTATTCTTCATTTTAAAGAGTATTATTCAATCTTCCTGTATTTATATGGTTTCTATTATTTTTTTGCTGTTAATTTCTAGTTTCTTTCTATTATGAGCTGATATGATGCATGGGGTTATACTGATTTTTTTTTTATTTACTAAGATTACTTTGTGACCTAGAATTTGGTCGATTTTGGAAAAAGCTCCATGAGCTGCCAAGAAGGTAAATTCAGCTATTTTGGGGTGAAATGTTTTGTATAGTCTGTTAGATCCATTTGATTTGTACTATCAATTAATGTCACCAGCTGGCCGGCCAGGCTGGCAAATAAAAAAGTCAAACACACACACATACACACACACACACACACACACACACACACACACACACAGAAATACCATTTTGGGGGGCCAGGGATGGCTCTGAGACCTCATGTGTAGGCACCCATGCTGGAATGTCAGGGAAGCAAAGGAGGCAAGAGGCAAGAGAGAATAAAACCCTGAACCCCCCCCCTATTTTGGGGGGAAAAGTCATTCATAGAATATTCCACCCAAATAAGGCAAGGGATTGGATTTCAAAGGGTGGAGTCTTGCTTGGTAATGTGTTGTGGTCAGCAGGTTGACATCTTGATCTTGCAAAGCCACACCCACCTCAAGTGCTGTGTGGGATCACAGGCAGAGCAAGAGAAAAGGCACACATACGTCACCAGCCCAAAAAATGCAGAACGCTAGACCAGTCGCCTCATACACTCAACTGTGCATAGCTCATACACACAGCCCATGGATGGCTCATGACAATTTAAGTTGAAAACATCTTTATTGATTTTATGTTTTGATGACTTCTATTGGTGATAAGGGTATATCGAAACCACCTAGTACTACTATGTTGGTGGTCTAAGATTTAATGTATTTTTAATGTAAATGGGTGTACTGATATTTGGGGCATATTTACTATCATTATGTCTTCTAATTATATTGTTTCATTTACCAGGATGTTGTGGCCTTCTTTTATTCTTCTGATTAATTTTTGCTTGAAATCTGCTTTGTCAGATATGAGAATAGCTACTCCTGCTTTCTTTCAGAGTCCATTTGCATGAAATATTTTTTCAACCTGTGGGTTTCTTTATCTATGAGATAAGTCTCTTATAAACAGCATATAGTTGGATCATGTTTTATGATCCATTTTGCTAATCTGAGTCTTCATTGGGGAGTTGAGACCATTAGCATTCAGTATTAGAATGGGTATGTGCTTGTGGTTTCCTGCCATCTTGATTTGTTGCTGTATTTAATACTGACTTGATTCTCACTTAGTAACTTACTCTTCTATTGACTTTCCTCTATTTGGGAGCTTTGGGATTTGTTTGAGTTCCTTGTGTGCAGATTATCTTTGAGTATTCTTTGTAATGCTGGCTTGGTGATCATGAATTATTTTAGTTTATTCTCATCATAGAAAGTTTTTATTTCCCCCTCAAAATTTGAAACTGAGCTTGACCAAGTAATCTTGACTGGCAGTTGTTTTCTTTCAGAGCCTGTGATGTCTCATTCCATGCCTTCCTTAATTTTAGGGTCTGAAGTGAGAAATCAGAAGTGAGCATTTATTTGTTTGCCTCTAATTGAGACCTGGTGTTTCTCTTTTGCAGGTTTTAATCTTTTTTCTTTATTTTGATTATGTGTCTTGGAGACCTTTTCATTTCATTACGTCTATTTTGGGTCCTATATGCATCCTATATGTGGATATATATTTCACTCCTGTCAAAGGAAAAGTTTTCCTGTAACTATCTCATTGAAAATGTTCTTAATGCCTTTAGCGCATGTTCCCTTCTATCCCAATGATCCTCAGGTTTGGTATCTTATTGTTGGCCCAGGGTTCTTTTATATTTTATCATATTCTGTAATTTTCCATTTATTGCCTTCTGTGTACTCAAGTTCATCTACCCTGTCTTCGAGGCCTGAAGTTCTGTCTTCAGGGGCTGAAGTTCTATATTCTAGGCAATCTAATCTGTGAATGATGTTTTCAAGTTATTTTTTAATTTGATTGTTTGTACCTTTCATTTCTGGGAATTCTTATTGGTTTCTTTTCACTGTTTCTATTTCTTTTTTGAAGTGGTCTTTCATCTCCTGTATTTTCTGTCTTAATTCATCCTTTAGATCTTCTTTTAATCATTGAACATTTTAATAATGAGTTTTTTAATAATCTTTCTCTGGGATTTCATCTACTTCCATATCAGTTAGATATTTTGTTAAGGAATTGTGAATTTGGGGGAAAGATATGTTTGCCTGTTTCCTCATGTTTTCATGATGCTTGGACTTATGCATCAATTGAGATAGATTCTATCTCCTCTTTTTTTATTTTTTATTTTTTTAATGTATAAAGTTTTGTGTGTAATTATCTTATTTTTTCTGGGACTTCTCTCTATTTTTGATATATGAGTATGTATCAAGTAAGAGAGATCCCTCTCTTATTGTTCCTCCTTGGATCCTGGTTGTTGACTTGAGACTTGTGTCTCCTTAATTATTTGAGTTGGAGTAATGTTAAAGTTCAAGTGGGGCTACATTGTGTGGGGGGTGAGATTTGCCATTACTTGGTTGAGCTGTGACTATTTCTCAGCATCAGGAGCTCTACTTTGTGATTTTGAAGTTCCCCAATCTCTTTCCAGTACCTCTTGGAGAGAAGAGCCAGGAATATCATTAATGTCAGCAATAGATGTAAAGCCTTAAGATAAATATCTGGTATCTACTACTAATTATCACTTATAGAGGAATGATGGTGTCAGGATTTAACAACAGTACCAACAATAAAAACCCATTAGCTGTGCCAGGCATGCCAAAGCCAGCCTCAGCAATGGTAAGGTGCTAAGCAACTCAGTAAGTCTCTGTCTTTACATAAAAGACAAAATAGGGCTGGGGATGTGGCTCAGTGGTCAAGTGCCTCTGAGTTCAATCCCCAGTAACTCCCCCCTCCAAAAAAAAAAAAGCCCCCATGAGCTAGATCAGGTTTTCAACAGCAACAGCAGGTGTCATCAAAACCTCATATAATTGTACCCCAGCCATATCTATTAGGGTAAGTAATGAACATATGCCAGAGAGAGCTATAAATGTGTAAGGTTATATGGATATATGTAACTATTCTCACAGGGAGAGCATACAAAAACCACACATGCACACTCACAAACACAAACCATGCATAATGAAAAAAAGTGAATAATAAAATAAAATGATTGAAAAAATAGGAAAAAAAACAATTAAAACTAAAAAGAATAAAATATGAAAATAGTGAAGGGAAAGGAAATAAGAAAAGTAGGAAATGGAAAGGGAAAGAATATTAATGTGAAATAGAGGACTTGTTTCTGCTGTGGTGATCATATCCGTTGGCAGGGATGGATTTTCTGGTTTTTTGCCTATTTTTGGCTCTGTTTTTGGCCACTGTCCTTGTATTCCTCTTTTGCTGCCCATATACAGTCTCCAAGCTTTGGGTGTGGTAGACTGGGAAGTCTGATTAATTGTGCAATTTTGTAGTGGGGGTGAGGTAGAATTTTACATTGGAGTTTCCAGTTTCGATTTCCCTGTGTTTTGTAACTCTGTTAGTGGGTATTTGTGATTTGGTCTACTTCTCCAATTGGTGTGAAGCTTCCTACCTACTGGGCTTCTGGAAAAATCCACTTTCAGGGTGTAGGGACTAAGACTCCACAGGTTCCACCGTCACGGCCATACATGTGACTTACCAGACATCCACGCTGAAGCCCAGGTGTGCTTGTGTGGCTACAGTGAGCATCTTCTCAGTAGCTCTTATGGGTTATCACCTATTTCTCCCTCAGAATCCAGAGGCTGAATGGTCCAGGTAAAAATTTTTTTATGTGTTTATTTTAGTCTCTGGCTCAGACACCCTCTGGGAAATATTTCAGCCGCTGCTGGCAACTTCCTTTAGGAATTCCCAGTCCTTCTGTTAACAGCTTCATCAGCTGCCCAGGGACAGCTCTCAGTGCCTGGGAAAATTTTCCCCACCTGCCAGTGTGTTCTGAGCCCACAGAGGGCTGCCCACCAGCGGGGTGGGTGGCGGTGGGGGTTGACTTCATTCTTATGCAGGGCTGGCCACCACCACCCAGCATTTACACCCCAGTGACTTTGGATTTGGTTTCACTGAGACACTTACTCTGCCAACACTGTGTCCACCACAGTCAGCCTTCCTCTGTAGACCACAGGTTTTCGTATGTCAATTTTTATTTTTAATTTCTTTATCCACTGGTCATGCATCTCTTGTCTGCACTCCTTGCTCAACTCTCCTGGCTTCACGAGCTGGCCTGTCTCAAAGATAGTATTTCTTATGCTCAAAGTACCAACTTTCTGTAGCTCTTAATTTTTTTTTTTTCCACCATCAGTGTTGTGTGTCAGTGAATTCATGTGTTACTCACCCGGCTGAGGCTCAGTCTTCCCACTCTGTAGTCTACCGCTGAGGAAGTGCTGGGCTACACATCCTTCCTCGACTCTGCCATCTTCTCCTCTGGTATTATTGTGAATCCCTACTGATGTTTCAGGTTTGAAATTTCTTTTACAGATTATGGAAGTAATATGTGCTCAGAAGAAAAAATACACAAAAGTGTAAAGGAAGAAAAAAGTTACATTTAATCAAAAAAAAAAAACCCAGAAGAAATAATTATAAAATTTTTCAATACTATTTTCCATCATTTCTAGTGACTTTTAATTATATAGCTGAGATCATGTAAGAGATACCTTTCTTTATGCTGCCCTTTTTATTTACCAATGAATAACTGATATAATCATCTATCAAATCTAATTACAGGATTTATTTTGTACAAAATTTGAGCAACACAGACAATTATAAACCTGAAAATAAAGACATGCATATTCATTGATGAAAGAAGAGTTTTATGGTACATTATTATATTCCCATCTAATTATTTTTTTCTGTTTTCATAACTGTTTAACACTTTTATGAAGTTTTAAAAACTGAGCTAATTTACTGTAATGACTATGTGCTAAGAAAATACACATTTTCGGGGCTGGAGTTGTGGCTCAGTGGTGGAGCGCTTGCCTTATACGTGTGAGGCACTGTATTCAATTCCCAGCACCACATATAAATAAGCAAATAAAATAAAGGTCCATCAACAACTAAAAAAATATTTTAAAAAAAGAAAATACACATTTTCTTATAACCCTAACTAGTAACAAACACTAATTTTTAAAGCCCCTCTCATTCTGATTAGTGATATGTGAGTTCATTACCTTAATTTTTATTTTTACGTTTCAAAAGAGCTCAGACATGTTTTCAAATGTTCTTTGGAATTTTCTCAATGGATTGCTAGTTTTTATTAATAATTTATAACATTTATTTGCAAATTAGGGAATAATGCTAATTTATGTTAGGGTTCACTCTTGATATTGGACTCTCTATGGGTTCGCACAAATATACAATGACAAATATCCACCGTTAAAATATCATAGATGTTAATTTTTGTCAAGTTAGGTAAAAATTATTCTTCCATATTTTCTTTTAATAGACTTAGTTTTTATCATGCATGGATTTTTAAATGATTAGGCAAATCAACACATCTTGTATATAATTTTATCTGCTGCTTTCAAACTTAGAAAGTTCCTACATATCTAGTTCTTTGTTGATAATCACTTAAATTTTCTTCTTTATTGTATAATTAAATAATTATAATGATCACTATTTTACATTGCTTTGTAATATTCCCTAACCCATATTAAGATTATATATGTTCATCTGTTTCAGTGTTGTTTTATTCTATTAATCTAAGTTTCAGTACTGATACAAAAATAATACTTTGTTATTTTGTAATATTCTTATTTGTATTAGAATAAATTTTTATTATCAATATTCTTAGCTGCACTTACCTGCTTTCTTTCATCAAGGACTTATAGAATTGTTATTTCCTTTTGTGAAAAATAGCCATTTGAGAATTTTCTTAAAGAATAAATTAATTTGAAATAGCTTGAAACATCTCTAGGATACATGCAAATACATACAACTACATAATCTCTTGGTATGAATTTAGTGAAAGCTATTACTATCTCTTTAAATATTAAACAATCCTTGCATTTGTGGGAAAGAGTCTTAGGTAGTAAGGGTGGAAATTAATTAAACATGGTACCAAATATTGTTTTGTTGTAGAACAGTATTGAATTATACATCTCTAAGATTGGTGAGGTTATTTTATATTTGTGTTCTCTTTTTCGTTTGTTTCAGTCTGAAGACAGCTAAATAAAATAATTTGATTTATTTTTCAGATATTTGTTAAGCTCTGGAATATTTCATATAACACTGTGATTATCTGCTTTTGGTAACTTAGTAAAGCTTATTTGTAAAATTTGCTTCACCAAGATTTTTTATAGCTCTATATATGATAAGCATTTCAGTTTATACTGATTAACATTTTTGTACAAAATTAGAATTCTCCAATATATTTGTATTTGACTATGCATGGAATTTTTATGTAAAGTTATAATCTCTCCCATACATTTCAATGCTTAGTTTACTTTTTATAAATGGATTTTTGAATAATTACATTTCCCAAAGATGTCCATTGAAAAAATCCATGCAAATGTCTATCCCTTCACCGTATCTTTTTGTGTGTGTGTGTGAAATAACTCATTACTCTCCTTTTTCCTGCTTTCCTTAGGGCTACCTTCTTTAAAACTTTCTAACTTCTTCAATTAAATGCTGATTTCATTCATATTTTCTTTCCTAAATGATAGCCCCTAAGGATATATATTTACCTTTGAGTATGTATTTGAGACTATGTCAGAAATTTTGATACATGCCTCCTGAGTTTAATTATATTCTAAAGACTTTTTAATTGCAATTTTAGTCCCTCTTTAACTAAATTGCTTTTTAATAGAATCTTAATTTTTAGTTTTGTTTATTCTTGAGAAAAGAATATAAATAAGCTGACTTGTCCAGCATCTACTTTTTAACAAGTTGAGGTTATTTTCATGGTTTGGACATGAGCTTTCCACAGGTACTTGACAAAATATGTATTTTTCTATTTGGGGTATAATTTTATAACAGTCATAATTATATACTCTTATTCACCTCATTTCTTGATTTGTGATACACAGATAATCTTAAGGTGGATTATCTCACCATAATTACCCTTTTTCAAGTTGATTTTTGTGTCATTCAGTAATTTTTTAAACTATCTTTTAGAATAGCTTTACGTTCACAGAAGAATTGAGAGGAAGTTACAGAGATTTCCATTTAACTCCTCCCCCTACCCCACTTGTAGAGCCTCTGCCATTATTTACATCTCTCCCTACATAGTACATTTGTTACAATTAATGAATATTGGCACTCCATGATCACCTAAAATCTAGTTTATGTTAGGGTTCACTCTTGATATTGGTCCCTCTATGGGTTCGTACAAATATATAATGACAAATATCCACCATTATGATATCATAGAATATTTTCACTGCCTTAAAAATCTTCAGTCTTTTCATCTTTTACTGTTTCCTTCATAACTGTTTATTTGTAAAATTATCTCTAGCACTTTAGTTGCTATGTTTTTTGTGCCTGAAAAGTTATTATTATTCTGTAATTATTATGGATTTTATTGGTAGGATTACCCACTGTCACAATTAATACATTTTCTTCTTGAGTCCCATTTTGATATTATTTTTGTGACTTTTATTTCCATTTCTTTAACTGTTTTTTGCAATTGCTGCTAATAGAGGAGTTTAACTCACATATAAATGTTAAAATTTATATATTTAATTTAAATTCTCTTATTTTATAATTCTTTTGCTTCCTAGCTACTTTGTATTTCTGAATTTTGCTTTCTCAACTTTGGCTTTTTTCTATATTTGCCAAGTATACATCCAATCTTTAGTGTTACTGAGAGTTGGCTTAAGTTTTTAAACAATATATTTTTAGGGTAATTGTTTAGAAATAAGCATTTAAAATGAGTTCACTTAAACTGAGACTAAAATCCTGCTGTATATAGTTGGACCAGGGCAGAGTATACTGTATGGCTAATGTATCTAGTGAAAAAACTAGCATTACAACTAATTATGAAATTATCTATGGTTTATTAAAAATATTGGTTATAACTTATAATTATATTAAAAGTCATAAAAGGAACAACCAATATCAAAGAAATTATTTTATTTTCAAAGTTTCCCAACAAAATATTACACTATTTTACTTACAATCATACTACAGAAGCACTCATTTTACTTCAACTTACACATTTTAAATATACTGAATGATTCTTTATTACATGCTAGGCAGTCATGAAAAACACAGATGATTACCATTATCATGGAACATTTAACAGCTATTTGGGAAAACACCATAAGCAAGTAAACAATGAACACACACACACACACACACACACACACACACACGCACGCACATATGCACACTCTCATGTCGCGACCCCTTGCCCGCAAGGAAGACGCAACTCAGGAATCTTCTTTCAGCAGTTTATTCAGGCCCTTGATATTTCTTCTAATTCCTCCTCGGATGCCCCTCCCAGCCTTAATAAAGCATCCCAAGCCCCAATGCGAAGCTGCCACGTGGAACTTTCTCACAGGGTGCTGAGAAACCAGGCACCAACTCTCCCAAACAAGGAGTTGTTTGTTACAGACCACAGTGGAGCCAGCGCCATCTTGCAATGGCGACCATAATCTGCAGAAACGGCTCACCACACTCTCATCCTGTGTTTTGGTCACTTTCCAGATGTTTTTAATCAGGTAAGAGGAGAACTGTTACCCACAGCCAGTGAGTCTGTATAACAGAAATTGTAACATAAATTTTATCTTCAACAATGCTTTATTTTCAATATTGACATTCCAGCTAGTTATGATCCTAAATATATTCACTTCAAATTTTTCTGTTTCCGAAATTCTGCTAACACTTAATATTTTGTATTTTTGAAAGAATGGGATGGCTTAAAAGGACTTTAGAGAGTATCTAGTCCCAGTATGTCAAATACAGGCACCAACTGCAATTCCCTCTCCCTCCTCCTGAGCCCATGGCAGACCCTGCCAGTCCATTCCGATACCTGTTTGTTCTATTGCTGTAAATAGCTCAGAGATCATTCCGATTCTCATCACAGCATTCTAGTATCTATTCACCATCTGAAGTTTCAAAGATAAGGTGAATCAAGCTTATTATACAACATTTCTGTTTCACAGTTTGGAAAATTATTACTGATGAAAACGTAAAAACAAAAAAAAATTAGTAGATCCATATGTAAAATAATTCCTCTGAATAGCAACTTTGTAAATTAGAATTCTCAAATAGGGATTGATTTAAAGTGAAGCAAATCAAAGGTTATTGTGTCATTATGTTTTCATAGCCCTATGCCTCTTCCACCACCAACATTTTTGAGACTGTTAGGAGATATCCTGAACTGTAACTGTGGTGGTAGAGCATCTGCTTCCTATGTGTATCTTTTTTTTTTAATTAGTTGTTGATGGATGTTTATTTTATTTGTTTATTTATATCCGGTTTTAAGAATTGAACTCAGCGGCTCACACATGCTAGGCAAGTGCTCTATCCCTGAGCCACAACCCCAGTCCATGTTTGGTATCTATTGAATCAAGGACAATAGGAACCTGAATCCCTACAGGAATCCTCTCTCATTTTGAAGACTTTATAAATTTTTTCACATCATTAATTTAATAAAACAACAGGATCCAGTTTTTGAAATTTGTTTCCCTAGTCTTAGCAAACTTTCTGAACCCAGCCCAACCCTTTTCTAAATTCAGCCTGCATAATAAATTTTTACATTCAGAGTTTGTGTTTTTCTATATCAAACATAATTACCTGTGAAGTATTTTGTGATATTTCTGCAAAATAAATTATATTACAAAACATTTTGGGCTCCATTTACCACCTAAAACAATTGATTTGAGTCTGTTCCATCTTTGCCATAACAACATGATTTGAAATGGGCATTATTAAATATGATAAAGGTGCCTCATGCATACCTTTCAGCTTCTCTAGTGGTGTTGAAATGAGATGATGAACCCATAAAAACATACATCTGCTGAATTTCTTAACAGAAGAGTGTCTCCAACTCTCAGGGAAGCCGAGTTTTGCCAAGAAACTTAACTAACATGAGGAGGACTCAGCATCTCTCCAGTGTCTCTCTCCAGTGACAGCTCAATTCCAGCCCAGTTCCAGCGAACACAGCATTTAGTCACATCAGGTGCATTCTTTGTGGCAGAAGGAGTGTCTTAGCCCAGCACCGTGAAGAACACACAAAGATAAGATAGTTCTCACATCTTTAGCATTTGTATATTCTATACATTTCAAAACACTTTTATGGTTCTATCCAGAAAAGCTGCACAAAAGAATGCCTCCTTTTTCCCCTAAACAGGCTTAATTGGAGAGGTAAAGTTTAAATATGTAAAATAGAAAACAAGCACCTTCCAAACTCTGTAGTCTCAGCCATATCATTTGCACAGTAAATGTACCACTTGCTAAATCCATGATTTTAATAAATTACTAACACCACCTGTGCCTCAGTCTCCTCATCTGTAAGTATGGGATTAAAAAAACCCAAACTTTTCCCTGATATGAGGATTAAATGAGTTTCATGTTATAAAGCTTGCTGTCTAGGATAATAAATGTTGTAATTAATGTTAATACTCTACATCACCCATTTCCTATTTTGGAGTGTGGTAGGAAGGGAAAAAGTTTACCTCATTGGAATTCTGTTTATTTGTTTTAGCTATAATAAAGCTGACAAATATTTTTATCTTTAGAGTAATATCTGTTTCTAACTCAACTATTCAACCCAACAATGTGAATGTTGTAGCCAGTATAAAAACAAAAACCTAAAACGGAATAAGAAAGTGAATAAGAAAAAATTGTAGAAAAAAAATCCATCTCTAAGTTATACTCTTTATTTGAGAAAATCCTCCCAAGCCAAATGAAATTGCTTCTTTATCCATTGATTTCTGGGGGTCATATGGGGAAGATACAGCAAAAATGCAGTACAGATAGTTTCTTAGCTTGAACTGCTGCAACAGAAAATTGTAGAATGGATGGCCTGGTCAACACATGTTTATTTCTCATGGTTTGGGGCTGGGAAGTCTAAGGTCAAGGTGTTGGCAGATGAGATTCATGGTGAGGCTCTTTTTCATATTGCATATAGCTACCATCTTGCTTGTGCTTTCTTGGCCTTTCTTTAATGCATGCACATGGAGAAAGTGAGTGAAAGAGAATGGGAGGGGACTCTCTTGCCTCTTCCTCTCTTATAAAAGCACTAATCTCATCATGAGTGCTCCATCATCTCATGACCTCACCTAAACCTAATTACATTTCAAAGACCCCACCTCCGAACACCATTGCATTTGGGTTAGGGCTTCAAAGTGTGAATCTGTAGAGGCACAAACATTCAGCCCTCAAACAGACAGCATGTTATATTTTTACTCAATAAGTTAATGTTGAAGATGATGGTGAGCCCAAGGGAGCCACATTTCTTGATAGTCATATTATTGTGCATTTCCTTCCCGCATTAACATTGGGCTTAGCCATGTGACTTTCCAGCATTGGACTGTTGGAAATGAATAAGCATAATGCAAGGAGAGGCTTAATAAGCGCTCACACATTAGGGCTTATATGTGTAAGGAACACCCTCTCTTGCAAGCCAACCACTATGATACGAAGAAGCTCAAACTAGACCAAAGATTAACAAAATGACTGATTGATGGAGGCCTTAGACAATGAGAACTCATCTTGATCATTCCAGATACATCAGATCTCCCAGCTGAATTCAATCACCGGAGTGGAACAGAAGAGCCACCTGGCAAACCCTCAGAATTGTGAGAAACAATAAACCATTGCTATTTTCATCAATAAGGTTTGGATTAATTTATTAGCAGTAATCAATAATTGAAACAGTCAATATATCTTCATATTTTTCTTTTCTTTTTTTGGCACTGGGAAGTGATCATAGGGGAGCTTAACCACTGAGGAATAGCCTTAGCTTTTTTTACTTTTTTTATTTTGAGACAAGTTCTCACTAAGTTGTTTAGGACCTCGCTTAATTGTTGAGGCTGGCCTCAACTTGTGATTCTCCTGCCTCAGCCTCCAGAGTCACTGGGATTATAGGCATGTACCACCATGTCCATATAATTTATTTTTCTTTTAATATAATGCTTGAGCCACTGAAATTTGGCCTCTCCAGTAGATTTTTATTTATAATTCTTATTTGGACAATAGTAAGTCAAGATGAGAAGAGAGGTCTATGACTTCACCTGGGAATTAATACAGGGATTAGGAGTAATAAGGTAAAGGAAAAAACATGTTACTAATACCTGACAGTAGAAATTATCTTAGGCTCAGAATAAATCCATTTAGGAAAAAGAAAATTCCTTAGCTAATATGCCATTACAGATTAAGCTTGGCAGCATGGAGTAACAGGAAAAACAGCACACAACACAAGAATAATGGCATAAATAAGAAAAATCCTTCTTTTCTTTGTGTTCATAATGAAAACTAAAGGAAGACAGTCCAGAACTGCTGTGTTTTCTTAGGGTTTTCTGGAACCCAGGTTCCTTCTATCTTGATGCTCTGCCACCTGACGGCAGTGCCTCATTATTGCTCATCAGGTTTTGGAATGCAGGTCTGTGCTGTAATTAGCAGGGGAAATAAATGATGAGGGTGCAGAGAGGAAATCCTAAGTTTATAACCACTGGTGCAGAGGAGAAATCGTCTGCTTATTATTCATGGAGAGGATGAAGAAAAATCCACACAAAACTATAAGGAAAGGAAAGAAATATAGTCCCTGATAATTCTATGCAATAAATGATGTGAGCACCGTATATTGCTAATGGTTTTTCATGAAGAAACTTTATGGAAATTACCTGGCATGGGGAAGTGGGGTAGGTGTGTAATTTGGTGGGAAAACTGAGATTCATTTCTGGTGGCATTAAAGTGGATGAAAGTGCCAGAAGAGGAGGTAACAAAGGCGAAATAAACCTCCCAGATGTTTTCAAAGAAAATCTGGGAGGAGTTTATACTTTAGTAGACTGCAAAACAGACTTAAGACAGTTCTTTCTTAATTTTTGTTGTATACATATTTTAATGTTCACAAAGTCGGAAATAATGATATAATGAACTCTCCACATATCCATTACCCAGTTTTAATCATTTGGACACATGGCTAATCTTGTTTCATTTGAAAAACATTAACTCTACCCTCCCTTCCAATGTTGGATGATTTTGAAGTAAATTTCAAACATATACAAGCTAATCTTTCCGAGATCACAAAGGATCAAACATTGGAAAGCATCTGTCTTAAATGTGGAAAAACATACAAAGTCATTGATTATAGGCTCAAAGAGTACGATTTGGACAGCATTGAGGAGGCATATAGTGGAGAATATGAGCAGTTCAGAATTAAATAAAAAGAAAATGCATGGGAAATGTAATATGTTTTTCCCATAGATGAAAAGAGTAGGGAAAAGAAAGAATGGATAACATAAAAGAGAAGACAGTAGAATTGTGAAATGACAGCAGACTCTCAGAAAGAGAGGAGGAAATTATTCCGGTTTCTTACCCCCACTTAAGCTGCCAACTGGATGCAAGCAGGATTTAAAAGATGAAGATGAAAAAGAACAGGGAACATTCAATACCATTCCTCCCTGCTCTCCTGAGTAATAGATCCTGGTGGCACCTGGGTAGCAGCATGTCCCGCTGACAGACAAGGATTCTGGTAGAGAGGGGAACTTCATTGAGTAGGGCTTAGGGAAAGTCTCACTAAAGAAGGTCAGTCAGATGGTGGGGCTGACATTTCCCTTTTCCTCCTTTCCTTCTGCCTCCAATTCGCAAGTTGGTGATGCCTGAACCCTACTTTTAGCTGCCTTAGGCTAAAAGCCAACGCAGAATGTTGGAAGCTGCATCCCTGGGCACCATGTGGCTACCACACTGGCTGAAGCCAGTTGAACTCCACACTTGTGATAGGGGAAACAAACAAAAGCCACCTCTGCAGGGGAAGGAGGAGTGTCCAGACTAAATTTAGCCAACACTAATTCAATTGCTATAGGTTTTGTGAACTAGAGTGAAAAGTATTTGAAGGATGAATGGGAATTTTTACTGAGCAAAGCAGAATGAATGAAACATTTTCCATTGATCAATAGATGTTGCCGTTCCGTAGACGATGTTTCTCTAGATTGAATCTTTAGATAAAAAAGGCAAAGCATCAAACATTTCTTGCAGAGCAATTCTCCAAAGCTGAGCCAAAATCAAAGGCTCAGTAGTGTCACCTATTACTGCTTATTAATTATTACTATTAGTGCTAACCTCTTAGAATTCTATAGTACTTTGTCAATCTCACAGTACTTTCATATAAGTTATCTTATTTCCATGCATTCATTTATTTAACTAATAAGTTTTGAGCATGAGCAGAGGCACTGGGATCCAAAGCAAGAACTGACTCTCCTGTCCCCACATGCTTTTTATTCAACATGGAGAATATTACATCTCTAAACAGTATGGAGAAATGGCAAAAGGTTTTCATTATTTTAATTTTTGTGTTGTTGTTTTACATGTTGTATTAGTGTCTTCTTTGATTATTAAAAATTTATTCTTATTAGTTACACATGACAGTAGATGTATTTTGACATATAATACATACAGGGAGTATAACTTCCCATTGTTGTGGTTGTATATGATGTGGAATTATTCTGGTCCTGTATTCATATATGAACATAGGAAAGTTATGTCCAATTCATTCTACTGTCTTTCCTATTCCCCCTCCCTTCCTCCCATCCCCCATCTCAATCTAGTGAACCCCTACTCCTCCCTCCTCCCCCTGTATGAGGTAGCATTCACATATCAGAGAGAATATTTAGCCTTTGGCTTTTTGAAATTGTCTTATTTCACTTAGCATGATAGCCTCCAGTTCATTTACTGGCAAATGCCATAATTTCATTCTTCTTTATGGCTGAGTAACATTCCATTGTGTATATGTGCCACATTTTATTTATCCAATGATCTATTGGTTCCATAGCTTAGCTATTGTGAATTTCACTGCTATGAACATTGATGTGGCCACATCACTATAATATGCTGAGTTTTAAGTCCTTTGGGATATGCTGAGAATGGGATAACTGGGTCAAATGGTTGGTCAATTCCAAGTTTTCTGAGGAATCTCTATACTGCTTTACAGAGCCGTTACACCAATTTGCAGTTCCAACAACAACATAGGAGGATAACTTTATCCCCACATCCTCACCAACATTTATCGTTGCTTATATTTTTGATAATTGCCATTCTGACTGGAGTGAGATGAAATCTCAGGATAGTTTTAAATTGAACTTCTCTAATTGCTAGTGATGTTGATTTTTTTTCATGTATTTGTTGACCATTTTTATTTATTCTTCTGTGAAGTATTCCATTCCTTTGTCCATTTATTGATTGGGTTATTTGTTTTTCGGTATTTTTTGAGTTCTTTATATATCCTGGAGATTAATGTTCTCCCTGATTTAGAGGTGGCAAATATTTTCTCCCATTCTGTAGTCTCTCTGTTTATGTTTTGTATTGTTTTCTTTGCTGTAAAGAAGCTTTTTTGTTTGATACCATACCATTTATTAATTATTGATTTTACTTATTGTGCTTTAAGAGTCTTATTGAGGAATTCATTTCTGAAGCCAATAGGATGGAGATCTGGGATGACTTTCTTCTAGTAGGTGCAGGGTCTCTCGTCTAATACCTAGGTTCTTGGTCCACTTTGAGTTGAGTTTTGTGCAGGGTGAGAGATGGGGATCTAATTTCATTTTGTTACATGTGGACATAAATGGCAAATTTAAGAGATTAGAGACATGAACTGGGAAAAATCAGGGTTTGTGTTCCATTCCCACAGAGGAGGAAAATGAGTCTTAAAACCCAACTTTATCCCTTTCATGTTTCCACTACAGGCCCCATTAAGTATTATCACTGACCTTGACAACCTGCATAGGTCTTACTGCCGGAATCATAGGGGAGAAGATATAAAAGAGGCAGAAATATTCATCTTCTGATGGCTAGAATTATTATACTAAATTCACAGAACTGTGAATGAGGATAAAGTTATTCAAAAGGAAAAACAAGCTTTAGTTTAATCCGGTCTGCTATTTGTATGTTATACACTGTGTGATTTAGTGGGAAATCCTTCACCAGTGGACTAGATGATCCAGGCTCTGTGACCAAAACTGTGAGGAATCCCACCATTCTCTCTTTTTACTGATGTCTGAAGCAAGGCACCAGCCCTAGGCCAATGATGAAGGGTTTAATCTTGTCTCAATCCTGCCTGAAGCATAAGTTAGTCCCAGTTAAGACTGAGGGGTAGGGGGTACAAAAATGCATGAGCAACTGGAGAGTCAAAAATAGGGTTGTCAGATTTAGCAAATAAAAATACAGAGTTCCCATTTAAACTTGAATTTCAAAAAAGCAATGAATAAATTTTTAGTTTAAGTTTAGTTTTAGTTTCAGTTCCCAAATCTCAACAAGTGCAATGTTAATAATAAGCTTCAAAACAGATACAATTTATTACCCCACATACTGCACGGCACATGGACTCATAGTAAAAACACATTAGTTGTTTTTCTGTAATTCAAATTTTACTGGAAGTCTTGTATTTTATCTGTTGGCCCTAGTTTAAAAAAAAAATCAAATACCTTGAATTAAATCTAACGTCTCTTCATTTGAGGAACTAAGGCCTCTCGGAGGTTAAGAGGGCCTGGGTCATATTATGGTAATGTTCAAACATATTTTAACTTTTTAAAAGTTAATAATTTAGGGGCTGAAGTTGTGGCTCAGCGATAGAGTGCTCGCCTAGCGAGTGTGAAGTCCTGGGTTCGTTCCTCAGCACCACAGGAAAATAAATAAGTAAAAACAAAGGTATTTTTTAAAAGTTAATAATTTAATATAAATGTATTTTTGCAGTTCACTAGGTAGTTATAGAATTATATATTTAAAATTAAACTAGGTACTACTTAATTTTTTTATTATATTGTGGTAAGAATATTTAAATAAAATTTACTTTCTTAAATACATTATCAATCTGGTACAATGTTATAGAACCAAATATTTGGTGCTTACTCATCCTTTTTTTTTGTTTTCTTGTTTTGGTACTGGGGGATTAAACCCAGGGCTGCTTAACCACTGAGTCACACTCCTTCCCCTTTTTTTTATTTTTGAGAATGGGTCTTGCTAGGTTGCTTAGGGTCTCACTAGGTTGCTGAATCTGGCCTTGAATTCGTGATCTTCCTGCTTCAGCCTCCTGAGTTGCTGGGGTTAGAGGCATGCACTACCTCACCCAGCTATTTGCTCATCTTTCTTGACTAAAACTTTTATTATTATTATTATTATTAGTTGTTCAAAACATTACAAAAGACTAAAACTTTCTGCCTGCTGATTTTATCTCTTCATTCTTGTCTTCTAGCAATAAGTAATCCCTGTACCTCTAAACAGTGATGCCAGAATCCTAAATAAAATTAGTAATCTGAAAGAAAAATTTTAAACTGCCATCACTTTAAGCCATATGGTTGGATCGTTCATAACAAATTTAAAATGTCAAGTGTAAAGCTAGGTGTAGTAGCATATACCTATAATCACAATGCCTGTAAAAACTGAGGCAGGAGAATCACAGGTTTGAGGCTAGCCCCAGCAACTTAGTGAGACCCTGTATCAAAATAAAAGCATAAAGTGTTTGGGCTATGGCTCAGTAGCATAGTTGACCCTGTAATTCCAGTATCCAAAAAGCAAATAAATTAACAAGACGCCAAATATACTTTAAATCATGTACATATACCCTAGTTATTATGTGTATTTGTTATTTGGAGACAATAGCATAGTCTAAATTGGAGAACTTTTATACAGTGTTGTGCTGGGAGCCAAATGTCCCTCTCCCTACCCCAACTGACTAGCTCCACCAGCCACAGAAGAAGGAACTGAACTATTGCTTGAAATATCTTCCTTTGTTTCATCCACAGATATGAAATGTCATCTTCCAGATTTGAGAACTGTATTTGTTTCCTTTGGCTGCAATAACAAATTATCATAAACTTGATAGCTTAAAACAACACACATTTATTTTTGTATTGTGGAAGCCAAAAGCCCAAAATCAAAGCATAAGGAGGTCTGTGTTCCCTCAAGAGGATCTTGGGGAGAATGCCTTCCTGTCTTCTTCCAGCTTCTGGTGGATACTGGCATGGGTTAGTCTGTGGCTGTGTCATTCCAATCTTAGCCTCTGCTGTCACTTACCTTTTCCTCTTGTGTGTTAAATTTCCCTTTCCCTCCCTCTTACAAAGCCATGTGATTGCACTTAGGGCCCTCTCTCATAATTCAAGATAATCTCCCCATCTGAAGGTCTTCAAATAAATCACATCTACAAAGTCAATTTTCCCCTATGATAAAGTATCATTCAGAGGTTCCAGAGGATTCCGACATGGATGTCCCTGGAGGCCATCAGTCAGCCTCCCACAAGAGCAGAGGAAATGCCTTGCACACAGGTTTTTGAAGAACATAAACTGGCTTGGCAGTGGGATCAACCAGGTATCTGTTTAACTGGTGATGTCTTTCACAAATTGTGAAGAATCGAAAATGCAAAAATGAAGGCTTGGCTATTTGCATAGGAATGCCTGAAGTCATGAGGCTGGACTGTGTCCCTTTCATGTTTTCAATATAGACAGTGTCCTTGATCCCACCAAAGAAAGGCCACTTTAATAGATTATCGGGGATCAAATCCCTGCTCCACTAATTACTGGCTTTGTGATCTACCTCGGTTCTGTTTCCCATCTATAAAATAGTCTTCTCATAAAGTTGTTGAAGATTAAATGAGCAAAGATGTAAAGTGGTTGGAGCAATGATTACTAGATGATCTAACTTAACATGAGCTGCTGTTTGTTTCAATGGATAAACTAAAGAGATAAGGATCTTGTTCCAAACATATTATTTTTAAAAGTTACAAAATGAGTGGGGGAAAAAAAAGAGGTACCTTGTTTTTTGTTGTTGTTGTTGTTGTTGTTGTTTCTCTGACACTGACTTAAGGAGATTCAGAGTAAAAGAAGAGAACAAGAGAAGGGGAAAACCAATGCTCTGCTGGAAGCAAAGATGGCTGAGCTGGCTCTCTGTGGTGCTGGTAGTAGCTCAGTCATGTGGTTGGGCAGGAGGTAGTCAGGTATTGTGTGAAGAAGGCTGGCTGGTTGTGGCTTGTGATGGTGTGAAGAGACATGGAGACATGGAGGCTCACAAGCTTCACATATAGTGACCAAAAAGTTATCAACCTTGGTGACAGTCTCATTTTAGAAAAACTGGGTAATACTTACAAGGTAGGCTCATTTAAAGGAATAAAGGAATGTATGAGAAATCACAGTCAATGCAAATTATTTTTAGTTTTCTATAAGACCTATTATTTGGGTTATAAGGAAGTATTTAAGTGTTTTTTTCCTTTAAATATGATATAAAATCACCAAAGCTTCTCATATTTGAAGGCACTCATTCTTCCAAAATTTTGAACATAACTTTATCCTGAGGACAATGTTAGGGCTATGCTAGGAGTTGCTGATAAAGTTATGAATATGAATGTGATATATGAAGTTTTGTCCGGAGAAATTTATGGGCCATCAATAGAGACAATATAATTTTTTAAAGATGTGATTATTTTCATGAGACTATGTACAGAGTGCTGAGGGAGCTCTTACAAAGTAACTTCTAACTTTGCTGGAACAGGAAAAAGTAAATATTAAATATTTTTGTAACAACAATAACAAAAAAAGGGGGGGGGGGAGAAATCAGTAGAAGATGGCATGTTTGATTTGGATTTGACTAAAGGAGGTTGTTCCGGGAACTTTGCCGGGCTTGTTGCATGTGGTGAAAGGTGAGCTGACATGTAACCCCAAAGGCCAATGAATAACTGCTCGGTGATTACTCTGACTCCTGGGAATACATTTCTATAACATTAAAAGTGACATATGACTCATTAAAAATACACATCTTTATATATAGTACACAATATAGCTAAAGCATCTACTATACCTATCAAAGCGAGGTTCTGTGCACCGAAGGTGCAAAGGTGCAGGGGGAATGTGGGTGAGGACCCCGAGACCTTACCCCTCCTCCCAGACCCAGAGGTTTACGGAGCGTGGGTGGGGGCTCCCTGTAGGGGAAGTTCAGAGCCGAGGGAGCGGCAGAAGCACGTGGGCTGAGGGGGGTGGGAGGACGCAGACGGAGGAGTAACCGGTGGAAGTGTCAAAGAGGAAGGAGTGGAGGGCTGCCGGGGTGACAGGGTGTGGTCTCTGGCGAGCGGGCGAAGCGGGAGAGGAAGGCAGAGACCCGTCAGGATTGAGGGGGCAGTGGGGGCCGAGCCTGCGTCGCTCGGTGCGGTGACAGCTAGGAGCGCGGCGCCGGGCCGTGTGGCAAGGGGAGTTTCCCGTCCTCTCCTAAGTGGAGACACTGCTCCGAGCTGCGCCAGCGCCTTCCGCCTGGGCCCCGGTACCAGACACCTGCCGAGTCCGAAGCGCGAGTCCGGCTCAGCCTCCGGCCCCCAAGTAAGTCTTGTTTTCCTATTTCTCCTCCGCCGTCTCTGCACCTTTATCTGAGGAACGGAGAGCTCCTGAAAGGAGCTTCGGGAAAAGCGCACAGGGAGCTTCGGCCGCGTCAAGGATGCTCCAGCCGCCGGGCGCGCCCCGGCCGGCGCGGGGACTCGGCCCCGAGGCCCCGCTGTTCGGTTCCTATGCCCAACGTGGACGGAGGCGGCGGCAGAGTTGTTGGCACTGATCTGCCCATCTTTTGTGTCTTGCCCGATCCCAGAGCCCTGCCAGGCCGGGGGGGTGGGGGGGGAGCGGAAGCCACTTTATGGCTCCTGGCCTCACCTCTTGCCCCCACCCCAAATCCTTTGGGATTTCAAAATGCAGCGGACAAGGGCGCAAGTGCTTGCCAAGCCCCCAGCTGGGCTAGTTGGATCCAGCTGGGCGGCCCGAGGGACCTCTACGCCGCCCCCACCTCTTCTAATTTTCTTTTTAGGTACAGCATCTTTAACTGGTGGGTGGTGGGAGGAAGGGCTGACTGGGTGAGCACAGGTGTGTGAGTGTACGGAAAGACCTACCTTCTGGATTTTCTTGGGGTGGCAAGGGGGAAGGGAGGGAAAACCGAGAACCCCGAAGCCCTAAGCGTCCCGTGCTGGCGGGCTTGCGCGCGGCCGGCGAGCTGGCGTTCCCTGGGTGGGTCCCTTGTCTGGCTCATTGTTCGCGGTGACTGTTCCTGGGGCCCGGCTGAGCGACACAGACGTCGCTCACCGGGCTGTAAATAAAAGTGACGACTTGGGGGTGTAAGGGTCACAGTTGCCAGTAGGAAAACGGCTTACCTATTTTGGAAACGGACTTCTCTCAGCTTGGAGGGCAAGAGTAGTCCATAGCAAGAACCGCTCGTGAGTGCGAAACTTAGATCTGACTCTAATTCAGAGAGACAGCCTAGTGAATTAAACCCTCAGAAACAGGACACGATATTTTCCTCACTGAAATTGTTTTCAGAGTAACGAAGATGGAGTTTTAAGTGTTATTGGCAACTGACTGCCTTCTCTTGCTAGCACCTGTTTCCCTTAAAGGTCCTTAGGTGGGGTTTATTTTTCTCCCTTCTTTGCAAATAATGTGCATTTATTCTGTTTGTGCCTTCAGCTATTCAATTTGCATGGTTCTGGAAGAAAAATCCGTTTTTTAAGAAAACAAAGTGCAATTTCCAGTCTACAAATAGCCAAGCACTGGTACAGACGTCCATTGCTCCCCCACCCTAAGCACATACTAACATTCATGGAGGCAGAGATGTGCACCAGGAGTCAGAGGGAGCCTGTTATCCCTCTTTGAAGAAGCCAAGAGACATCTTGTGTATAGTCTTTTTGTTGGATGGTAGATATTCTTATTTTACTTTATCTACTCTTTAAATTACAATGATATCACCTGCTCTTGGTACCTAGTATTTAGCCCATTACAAAGGATGCATTTGCTAAGAAAGGTGTTCCTTCTTTTTCTAATGTCCATGAGTAGTAATCAAAGTATGCTCTTGAGAAGAGAGATTTTTTAATTATCTCATGTATATATGTGTATATATATATATATACACACACACACACACACACACACATATAAACACGTATATATGCATGTGTACATATATATGTACATGTATATATTTGTAACTGATTATAAATCCCAGTAGATACTAACACATCCAACTGCCCTGGTCTTGTTTAACTTTGACATATCTGAGGGACCTGCTAAGTACATCAGGCTGCTGAAGCCTGGAGTTTCAGCCTCAAGGGAGAAATACTTAACATGAACACCTCTCTGACTACAATCCAGTTCCAGAGCGGGGGAGGGGAAACATGCAGTGAGAGTGTTGTTTAGGGTGTGGAAAGCTGTTATGATTTATTCTAAAAAGGGAGGAGTTGAATTATATATGAAAAATATAAGTAGAAACCTAAATAGGCATCCAATCCATATTCACAGTTGTACAAATATACATGTAGAAAAGTATATTGTGTTCTCCTATCTCTTCTTTATCACTTTTAATGGTTTTATCTTTACCACTTTTCATAGCAACATTTGTACTTCTTTTTATTTTTTGGCTTCAGAAAGAACTTTTATGTTTTAGCCTATTTTTCTATTCCATTTCCCATACCAATAGTGCTTATTGAATGTATTCAATTATCTTTTCAATTGTTCTTTTGTCTACTTGCCTACCATGTCCAACTTTGTACAAAACCAAATAAGCAATGAGTCAACCAAGTTCTAATGAAGATTAAGACATGAGAGTTATCCACAGCTATGTTTAAACTGTACACTCATTTAACTACCTTCCCACATGACCAATTTTAGTTAGTAGCTTGTTCATCTTCTGAAATCTCCAGACTCCAAATTCTTACGCAGATTGATTACTGCACTAAATCTTGATTGTACAAAGAACAGAACTTAATTATTTTGGTCTCATTTATCAGTCAGCCATGTTTAGTGTTGCCAAGATAATTATATCATTGAAATATGCATGACTTTAAAAAATGCTAGAAAAAGTCTTTCTAAACTTGTTTCCTCATAGAGGGAAGAAAACTTCCTTGTAAAGCCATAATTTAACTGTTGTGAGGCCCTCTAACCATTTGTGTTTATTGAGTTTACTCTTCCACATGAAGAAAGAACCATTGTTTTGTTGTCTAGGAGCTGAAGGAAGATGAAAGTGAAAAAAAGAAAACCAAGCACTAACTGTTATTATTTTTTCTATTTGGAGAAATATATTAAGTAATCTGAATATTTTCCTAAGGTTGCAATAAAATCTTATTAAGAAATATTGAAAAAAGAAATTTTCAGGATAGAAATGCTATTACTAAGTATTCATTAAAAGTAGGTATATATACATATATATGCACATGTGTCTTAAAACCAATCTCAGAATGTTCTTACCATTCCATAGAATTATGAAATATTAAAGTATTAATAAAACACTGAAATTTCATCAAATTTAAATTTAAATGTACTGTCTTTTTGCAAGTGTTTTAATTGTAATAGCCTGTTTGTTGAGATTAAAAAGAACATCATTGATGTCATGGTGTGCTTCGCATTTTAAAATAGTAGCTAATGAATTACAAACATTCATTACTCTACAACCACTTGCTGAAATTTCTCAGGACCCCCAAATAGAGAATTATTTGTACTATATACTGTCATTCATGCCCTTGCTGAATGTATGTTGGTCTCTTTTCCTTCTTCAAAATTAACCACCTTTTAATTTAATACCTGTTGGCCCTCAATCATTTGTTATTTTTCTCATATGTCATAGATTTATGTATAAATATCTTCAACATAATTTGGAAAGGAACTTCCTGTTGAAAACTTGTGGGAATTAGTAGGGGGGGATGGGGTGAAGAAAGAAAGAAAATAACTTTCCTTAAACTGGAAAGAATCAGGACTTTACAGGAAAAGAAGGGTAATTCATTGAACAATTCTTTACTCTCTGAAAGTCCAAGCTGTGTAACACATAATATACATTTGAGTAATTCAGACACTAACTTCATATATCATAAGGCAAAGTTATCAAGTATCATGGTAGCTTTTCTTTGTTACATTTGAATGGTGACTTTAGTGCCATTCACTTTTTTCCTTAAGTGTTGAAAACCACCTATTGTTTGTTTTCTTATACTTTTGTTTTTTGGAGACGTGCTTGTCTGTGTTTGTACAAATGAAAAAGGTAAATGCTTATTTGGGGGAAATTTTAGTTAAATAGCTCAGTTTATCCCTTGAGTAGTTATTAAATGTTTCTTCTACGAGAGTTTATTAAGTGTTTACTAAGGAAGATCTTGGACACTCAATTTACATGGATTAAGTTCATTTAAATTTTATAGTGTTTTTTCTCAAACTAATTTGAAGAAAAAGTATTGAATTACCTTTTCAGGCTAAAAATCAATAATCATATTTCTTTTAAATGAAAATCAACTTAATTAATAAAGGTATAAACATATGAAATGAAGATGTAATGCAAATTATGCATATTTTTTGTCTTTAGCCCTGTTTTGATGAATTAGTTGTTTTTTTTTAAATTTTCAGGGGTAATGTGAATTTCTTCCCTGATCTCATTTTCTCTTTTGCTTTGAGAACTGGAAGACTCAGAGCCAAACTGAGATCTAATTTATTAATCATATAAGGCTCCAAGGGATACACATATGTGGTATCTTTCTCAATGATCTTGTCTTATTCTACTTATGACGTCTGTCTGCCTGGATGTCTAATTTTGTTTTGGTTTTTGTTAACTTGTAAGTAGACAGGCCATCAAAGTAGATGAGAATAAGTGTTTAGAAATAGAATCAAGTCTATAAGTAGTTTTTAAGGCCTAATATTGCAAAAGCAGAGGGGATATTAAACAAATTAAGGCATGATTTCTCATCTAAAGACATCCTGACTGGATTTTTCAAAAGCTATAAATACATAACAAATTAATAATAAGTCAATATCTATACACATCTGTTGCATTAAAATGAAAGCCCAAACCCTATCTTTAATGAAATTTAGCTGCCACTTTCTAGAAAAACACTATTATGGCACTAACCAGTAAACCAAAGTAACCATATTTTTTCATTAGAAAGGATTCCCCTCTGGGCACACTAAAATTCAAGTGGTCTGAGTATGTAAGGATGAAAATAAATGTTGGAAAAATATTGTGAGTCTATGGTACTAGAAACTCCCAGACACTTCACTTTCCTTCTCTTCCTCCACACCCCAACCCCACTCCATTGGCTTTTCTACTTGCCACCTTAGCTGGGCATGATTGACAGGTGTGGCAATTCCAAAGGCAAGCTAACCCCACTAGACTGGCAGCTTTTGAAATTTCTGTCCATGTAAATACAGTATTTGTTCTAAGTACTTCCCTTAAATACAGTAGTTAAGCCTAAGTGCCCACTGGTTGTTTCCCTTTGTACTTGAATCAACAACCATTTTCAGCCTTCAGAAGGGACCACCCACAAAACTGTTCCTTTTAACTGTATGTAGAGAGGAATCTCAGAAAGAGAGGGGGGAAAGAATAAAAAAGAGGCAAAAACTTTAAAAAACTAAATTATTGACTAAGAATGACATGTTTATGGATAAGTCCACAAACTCTGAATTAAACTTCCAAATCTAACCAGCTACCTCTGGATATAAATCTGATACTCATCTTCTTTCACCCCAATATAGTCATGACTTTTTTCTGACACCTTGTTTACAGTTTGTGTTAAAATAATTTAAAGCCTAAAATGTAGAGCTGTTGTCTTGAACTGAAATGAACTATCAGACAATGATAAACACTGATCATTTAAATTTGGCCTTTTAAAAAGCACATTGGATACAATAAAGATCAGTATATTAGTACACTTACTGAGCTTTCAATTATGATATAAATAGTGCATAAAGCTTTAAAATTTTCATCAAATTAATGTTTCATTGACATGCAAATTAACTGCTGACATCTAAGGTGCATGCCATGTGATGATTCCTAATTGGCAAGTGAACCTCAGAGGATTATTTATAGATTACATTGCAACAAAGTGCAGGAGTAAATTCTCATTGTGCAGCTCAATTCAAATTGATGTTTAAGCTTTGATTCTCTTCACTTTTTTCACATTCCTTTTGATCTCTAAAGCCCCTCAGAAATAAGCTAGCTAAGGTGCTAGATATAAAACTAATAACATGTGGGTAGATAATTTGTCTTGAAATTATTCCTAAGAGATTTGGTATCCAGTGAAATGTCCTTCATGAGCTTTTTGAGGTATAAATAACTTTGGGGGCTATGAATTTAAATCCAAAGGCTTGGTAGCATCTGCTTCCATACAGAGTACATAAGAAGTTACTTTCATACAGAAAAAGTGAGAAAGCAACTTGATCATTTTTCAAGTGAGTTAATTTTTAAGAACAGCTGCCTCTAAAAATCCAAGTGTACTCTTAGTGGATGTTTTATTGTTTAATAGCATTTAGGTTTCGTTTATTCCCACATTCTAGTATGATTTGTATAAATAGTGAAATGAAATATTTATGGTATGTCTGCAATTCTTGTAATATGTTATGAGGTCCAAATTTGGTCATTCCTGTCTTTATTCCATGTCTGTGTCTGCCTAAAGGTAGAACAAACAACTAAAAGTGAAAGTAAGTACTTCATTTATTCTGCACATTCTTTTAATATGCATTTTGTATATGACCTCATGAAACTGTCAGACTTGGGAGCTATAATTTCCTACCCACAAAGATCCAGCTTATTAGAGAACTTTATAGATTATTAACCTTTAGATGTTTTCCTGAAACTATACCTAATCTAAGATATCCACCTTTCCCTATCAAATTGATCAAATGCCAATTAAATATTTAAAGATTTCTCAAAGACACTTTTTCTTTGAAGAAATCTCTATAGTTCAACTTGACATTCTTTTTGAAAAGAGTGTGAATGTGTGTGTGTGCCTATGTGCATGTTTGTAAGTTCTAGTCATGTAAAAATATGTAAATGTTTATAATTACAAAAAGTTCCAAATAAATACAGTATATATTATAATTGTTGTTATCATTTTCAAGCTGAGAAGATAGACTAAAAGTTGAATACAGGCAACATGTGGGAGCAAACACTTGTCTTGTTTTTAGCACTTTTGTCTCGCAGTTAAATAATTTGTTTCCTAAGCCTGTTATTTTTGTATTGTCAAGTGTGTTCACTAGTAATGAGGCTATGGTATGGGCATGGTCAAGGCAATTTGATTTCTTGCTGATGGAGCCCTGTAAGGAAGTTTCTCCCTTACTTAGGAAAAGCCCACTTAGTTATATGGATAAATACGGAAAGAGGACTATGTACCAGATATTGATAAAAGAAATGTGCAAAACAAAGAAAGTAAGAGGTTCTTGCCCTGAAGGAATCAAGAATAAAGATACTGAATAAATGTGGCAAATGAAATATATAGATCAGCACAGTATTTGAGTGGTCTATGAGAAAGGATGCATATCTCAATTTGGTTGAGAGATGAGACAGAAAGACTTAATGGGAGAATTGAAGCTCAAAGGGCAAGTATATCTTTACAAGGTAGAAGCAATGAGCCTTAGATTTGGGGACAGCTGTTCAAGAGAAAGTTGGAAACTAAGCACAAGTGGAGAATGCACAAAGTCCAGCAGAAACTGTCACACATTAGACTGAAATCTGCACAGCAGTCTAGACCAGAGATAGAAGAATTGGAAGTTTAGTCCTCATTAAATCCCACTCTCTTATTTTTTGCTAACCTGTTGAATACATCTAAGAAAAAATTCATAACTATGGTATCCTTTATATTCACGAATCTTAAAGAGGTTCCTGCAGTCATGATATAATTTTCCTCTGCTGCCTGACTTCATTTAGTCTCCTGAAAGACTATACAATACTTAATACTGTGCTCAGTACCTCCCACTCACAGAGAAAGCATTGCTTCCTATTCATTGATTAAATTGAAACTTTATGAAAGAACTTCTATAGACACGATTGTTGCATCTATCTACCAACAATATCTGCTCCCATGTAATCTGCATTCTTGCAAGTTCTCTCACATAGCTCTTGTGAAGTTTCAATGGTTGCAACATCTTAGTAGAAGGAAATATGTAATTGTAATTTATCAATGATTGAATCTATTCCATTGCACCTAGAACTTCCAATTTTAGTTGTTTTGCCTTGGGAAATATTCAGGGTTTCAGACAAAGATTTATATAAAGGAAGTTACTTAGGACCAAGAATAGAAATGATACAGCTACACAAAGATAAGGACAAAAGCAATAAAATATAGCATTTCCTTACAATAGATTTTTTTTTTTTTTTTTTTTGGTGGTGCTAGTTAACCTGGGGCCTACCCCATGTTACGCAAGCTGTGTACTTCTGAGTTACACTCCCAGCCTTTACTAGAATGTTAAGCATCACATAAAGGCAATTTTTCAAAGAATAATTATTAACAAGGTAAAATAGATTATATACAAAGAAAAATACAGCAAAATTATGCATACTATAGGATACTATATATACAAGTGTATGTATGTATGTGCATAAATGTGACCAGAAACATGAACCATGTTAAAGGATTGTCTCAGTGGCCATAGAGAAGAAAATTATTCTGTATAGCAGATTCTTTGAAAATATGCTCTCCTTGAAAGAGAAAACTTGATAGAGATATTCTGGTGACATATAAAATGTTCATTGAATAATCACAATAGAGAAAGCCATATTTATAATGTGAATCAACTGTCGCTGATGGATCCATTCCCAATAGGCCTACAAATATTCAGTCTAGCAACACGTCCCATAGGATTCACTGTGAAATGCATCACAACTACATTTGATTCTCACACTCTCCACAGATATCCTTCTGGCCTATGGCACCATCATTTCTGGCCTGGATCGTTGCCTTGTGCTCCAGCATTTTCTTTTCTTGCTTTTGGTGTAACAGTGATCTGAGAGGCTGTAATTGCATAGTAATTGAAGCATGGACCCCATGAATGGGCTGTCCTGAGTATGAGTCCCAGCACTGCCCTTTACGAGCTGTGAGACTGGGGGCAGGTTGTTTCTCTTTACTTTCTTGTTCCCATCAATAGAATTGAGGATATTAATACCTATCTTATAAAACTGTTGTAAGGATCAGTTCAGTGTGTGAAATAAAGTACAATTATATATTAGCTATATTGATACATAAATTAGATTATATCCTTCTTTGTTTAAAATCATTCACAAGCTTCCCATTGCACTTTGGAGGGAATCTTTAAGACCACATTCACCAACTTCAAAAATTGTATCTCCCTGCTCCCTCCCTACTTCCACGAAATAAGCAAATCCTGTTCTGTCACAGGGCCTTTGCACATGTTGTTCCATTTGCCTGGAACACTCCTGTCTGTCTCCACAGCTGCTTCTTGTCCTTTAGTCTTCTTGACTCTTCTTCTTAGTGTCCTTTCCTGATTTATGTTTATCCACATGATACCTCCTGCTATTCTTTTTTCATTCTGCACTTCTTATTGTTTCCTCAATAGATCATATTACAGTTTGAAGTTCTTTTGTTTGTTTGGTTAACTCTTTTCCCCTCAATTTGATGATTGGAATTTAAATTCTACTAACAAAGATGTCTGTCATGCCATTGCATTGGTTCCCCCTCATGCCTAACAGAGAGCTCAGTGTATAGTAGCCAACTAAATAAATTCTGGATGGAGGGTGGAGGGATGACTGAGATTGAACCTATTATAATAATGAAATTGGATTTCTAGAAGGACTAACTCTGTGTTTTCAAGGTGTGTCACTAAGGAGATGTAAAAGTTATTAATAATCCTTATCATTTTAACTCTAGCACACAGGACCTTTAAAAATGCTTGTCAAAACACAGGTGCATTTTGAAAGAGGTAGAGTTTTGAGAGGCAGACTAGACTTGTAGTTGTATTGAGGGACTCTCCTTGAGGATGCTTTGGCCAGGGAATGCCTAGATGGATAAGCTGCCTAGATGCCTAGATGGATAAGGTCCGGGTGGAAGTTTGGGGGTTGATGGTGCAGGCATTCAATAGGAATTGTCAGATCAGCATTTTGCAAAGAACCAGGTCAGAAACAACTTCCATAATATTTTACTTCTTAGTTTTAGAGAATGTTGCATAGGGACTTGTATATATAATGCCAGAAGTGGATAAAAGATTTCAAAAAATCCAGTTAGTTATTTGATGTCTTGAAATAAAATCTATTTTTTATCTCTGACTCAGCTCGTTTTTAAAATGGAAGTCAGTCAAACCTGAGTATGTTATATGTGAATGTGCCTGTCTTTGCAGATAAACTTTTTGTTTCGTATAGAAAAATACTTCATGTGGAAAACAATGTTTTCTTGCATTGTTTCTGATCATAAAATAGCAGCATGGAAAATTCTGTGTCAAATGAAGTTCCCTTCATTTTACCAGTAGGTGTCACTACAGCTCACTCAAACTTACTGGTACATTCTATAAAGACCAACTGGTGCCAGCATTTTATCAGATCAGCACCACCAAGTTTCCACAAAATTACCTAAAAGAAATCTGATGAAAAGAAGAATTATTCCCAGGTGCCTATTTTTCCTCCAAACAAATGTTTTTATCATGAATGAGTTAAACTTAAAAGATGTGTTTTATTTTCTGGAAAGAGGGATGTAGAGAAATATGAAAAGAAAATTGAATCAGAATGTATCTGGTGACAATATGCTCTTGAAGACCTCTGGACACTTTGCTTTCTTACTCTGCTTGGCATGCAGGGTCTCTTCCCTGCCTCTTTTCTCTGCTCAGATGAGCCCAGCTTTTACAAAATGTTATTATCTGGTGTTGAGCTAGTACACTATTTCTGCTCTTTGTCCAGTACAATTTCTGTTCTCCCCCGGGATAACATTATAAAGTGGGTATCAATATTAAAATTTTCCAGGTGAGATAAATGAAAATTGGATGTGTGGTATGTTTTTGGTTAGGATTGTAGATTTGACTATTGATCCATCCGATTTCAAAAGAACTCCCTTTTTCTTTCCATGACACCCCTAAAGAATTCCGCCCATGGGAGATTTCCCTAACATCCTTTCACCTCTGGGACCCTGACTGACTCAGGTATCCCTCCCGTGGGCCACACATAGCACCTCATGCTCACCCTTCATCAAGACTGGGCAGAATGACCTTCTGTTTTCTTGTCTACCTCTTCATTCAGAGTCCAGGTACTTTAGGCATGAATACAGTATCTTCACAGAACAGCGTGAGATTCCCTAATTGTGATCACCGAATAGGTGAATAAGAGAAAAGGTGCACCCAAAGATGGGACTCCAAGGTGGTGAGGGTATGATGTAGGAAAGCAAGGAAAGCCAGGTCCCCTGGCCACCTGCCTTCACCTACTGCCATTAATCCCACTTGCTCCACAGCTACTTAGCAGTGGAAAGCAAAATCCCAGCAGGGTATCAGGGAGGTGGAAGAGCAATAACTACTTTCCAAGGGATGTTCATCCAGCTTGGTCCACACGTTGCAGTGCCTGTGGACTGGAGGAAATGGACTGGTATCTAAGGAACTGTTTCCTGCTGGCCTCCAGGTGGCAGCATGGCCCAGCTGTCAGAAATGAGCTGTTCTTAGACATTCCTAATGCTGCCAAACTCGAAACTGTTCTCAGGGCATTTAGTGCCCTGGGAATGATTAATGGTACTGCCCGCTCACTGCACCCTGAGGGTAATTGAGCCTGCAATATTTTGGAGGCTGCAGAGAGATTTTCTGAGCTGCCGCCTGATAGAAGGGGGCTGCCACATTTTGAACATTATATTCCTTTTGAAACATCTTGGAGGGCTTCTTGTGTTCAGAAATCAGTGTTTGGCACAATGCTTTAAAGAGTGGGGGAAAGATAGACTGTCCTAAAATATAGGAAAGCTTATTTTATTTATTTATTTTTTTAGCTATTTGATTTATTATGTATCCCATATTCTTTCTTTCTTTATTTTCCTTCTTCTTTGGTTCTGAAATAATATTCGTTTCCACCTGACTTAAAGCAGTAAATCCTCTGGAAGGTAGCTTATGTTAATTGACTGAGTATTTTGAAAGAGTGCAGACAGAGCTATGTAAAATGTCTTAATTTAAATCAGCTCTAAACCCTTTCATATTGTAAGCTGAGGTATTTAAAAGTAAGCTGATTGGAAATTTCTGGAGTTGCACATAATTCAGGAGAATGTGAGACATGTTAGAATGAGGGACTGGCACAAGGCTGCAGTGTCCGTTTATTCTAAATACACACATAATATCAATTATAGACGACAACCAACAAAAGATCTTAAGCTTGTCGGGTTGGGTTTGTGTGACTGCTTCTTTTCATTAGAATTTTTAGTAACTGGGAAAAATGCCAGATTCTAAACGCTGGAAAATGGTGTCTTGAATCGGATAGACTAGTAGATCTTAGCACTGTTGAAAAAAGAAATTACTTATAAATTCAGAAAACACTTGTTGGTGGATGTGTCGAAGTGGGCAATCTGAACCTTGGCATTCCTGAAGTTTCAGTTTACATATCTTGGGAGGTGGGTTTTAGACAGTGGTTTAGAACTTCTT
Organism: Callospermophilus lateralis; assembly: GCF_048772815.1. Classification (NCBI taxonomy): domain Eukaryota; kingdom Metazoa; phylum Chordata; class Mammalia; order Rodentia; family Sciuridae; genus Callospermophilus; species Callospermophilus lateralis. Next base: position 92,947,855 of record NC_135307.1, read on the forward strand.
CAGTGGGTGTTTTTTTTATTTTTTAAATTTTTATTTCTTCAGTAGTCTCAAGAGCAATTGTTCTTCCCAGACTCTGTGAGAGTTTACTCCCATGGTCACCTGTGATGATCAGAAGTCATGCTCTCTCTAGGAGGTTACCTTCCAGATATTTAAAGGACCAGTCTTTACGGATCCTCCATGTGTTGTCTCTTTTAAGCATTTGGCAGTGAATTTGGCCTCTTTAAATACTTGGAATAGAGTAACAAAATCAGAAGAATGGTTTGGATGGCCCCTCAAATTCTGTTTTCAGCTGAGATTGCTGGTGATGAACAGATTACCATTCTAGCCTGCTTTTTAAAAAAAAAAAAAAAATGTTTATCTCAAAGTTTGAATTTGCAGCAGTGTCTCCTTGTGATGAAGACCTAGGCTGGCGAGTAAAAGTAAGAGCAGGGGTGGGAGACAGTTATTTGAGATAAGTCCACCATGATTTATTCATAGCCTCTGACTTAACTATAACAACAAAATTAGTGAAGAAGAAAATCCTAACATAGCCTAAAGTCGTGTTTGATGATCCGTGATGCACTGAAGGGATTTTCCCAGTCTACTAGTTTCTGTTTCTTTGACAGCAGTGGCCAATTTATCACAAATGTCTTGATTTAATCCTTTGATACTGAGATTTGTGTTTCCAAGCTGCCTGCAATTAATATATTGTTTAACATATAAACACAAAGTAGTGTTTCAATTATTATTACTTATATTTCTTATCTTTTTGCTAATTTTTCAAAATAAATTACAAAATTTTTGTTGTCAACATCTGACTCATATTTATAAAAAGATACTCTATGTGTGTGTTTAAATCATTTGCAAAGCCAAGATGCTTATTGTCTTAGAAAAGGACCAAGTTGGTACTAGTGTTAAACAGAAGGCCCACTTATCAACCTCACTATTCATAGACTCACACCTTGACTTCTTTGGCTTGGCATAGTCATGATCTTGGAAGTCAGGTACTGTTAAGAGGAAACAATTTTCTAAATCTATTAGTGCTCAGTAGCAAATCAAGAGCCAAGACTGATGTATAGATGAGAAGGTTTTAATGCATTTTAGAGAGGAGGGCAAACTCAACATGAGGCAGAGGACTTGGGAAGCCCACCCTTTGGGACCTAACGGATTTTGGCAGAAAAGACAATTTTGATATTAGGGGAAAACATGATAGGATATTTAGTATCCTGATCTTCCCTCTTTGAATTCAAGACCAGCAAAAGTGTGGATGTTTAGAGAGTGGAGCTGGGTAGGCATGTCAGTGATGTGCTTTCCAGATCATCTACAGGAGACTGTAGGGTTTTAGAAGTTGCAGCATGACATGGGTAAGAGCAGAGCTGTGGTGGTGACAGTTGACTTGATGGATGGGCTTTCTGAGAGGCTTCAGAAGTCACATCCTAGTGAAGGGATGTGGAGGTTGTGAAGTAGCCAGTGAACTGGCTGAGATCCAGGGTCTGAATGAAGCAGCTGCTTGCCATGGATAGAGCCTTAAGGACTTAGAAAGCCTTAAGGACTGATGTAGGCACCAGTATAAGCTCCAGCAGATCCTTCTAGAACACTAGCTGAGACAGTCAAATTTCAATAGTTACCCACAGTACATATATTTTACAGACTTGCAACACCATATTTGCGTCATTTATAGTCTGTTTTTTTTTTTCTACTTTATTGGACTGGTATCCATTCTTGTTGGTTCATGTCATATCAAACCTGTTGTTAAATAGTTTGAATATTATTCCAAGTTATCTATGGGTTGGGAATAGACTAGCCCTATTCCTCTATGTCAGGGACCCAAGAGCATCCCAAGTTCACCGGAAGGGATCGTAACTGCCTTTCATTTACTGTTATAAACCTTCAGTCAATCCAGGAATCTTAGAGAAAAAGGAAAAAATCTGGAAGACTTAGCATGTACTATAAAAAGACTATATCCTCCAGAAAATGACTAAATAGTTCTGCTTCACTTTGAGTACAAGCAATGTTTAAATTTAAGGAGACTTCTCAAAAGACAAAAGCAATTAAGATCAAGGAAATCTAAGTGGGATAGGGAAAATTCAAAGAGGAACCAAAGAAATAAAGAAACTATATATTCTTTTCACATCACAGAACAGGATGAGTAAATCTTTTCCTATCTCCTATATACTCCTCTGGGTTCTCTATAGTAGCAATTACCTGGAAACTAGGGCCCAAGCTGACTTCTGCTTCCTTTTCTTTGTTCCTCTTCTATCTCACACATGTATAAAACTGTCCAGAAACACATAGGTTATCTTGATAAGTCTCTTCTTTTAAGTGTCTTACTTGCATTAGACATTTCTAAGTCCAAGGCAGACTCAAGATCTTTAGCCCCTTGTGCTTCCTAATCTCTCTTCCTTCAGCCACATCAACTATCTTAATAAACCTGAATGAATCGATTTCAAAACTTAGCAATAAATCATTTTTTATGTTTCTTGATCTCTATGGCATTATTTTTCCTTTTTAAAACATTGGGGCAATGTGAGTATCCGTGAATGGCTGAATGAATAAAGAAAACTCAGTTCATATTCAAAATGGAATACTGTTCAGCCATGGAAGGATGAAATTCCATCATTTGCAACTGCATGAATGAACCAGGAGGACATTGAATTGAGGGAAATAATCCAGGCAAGGAAAGGTTGACACTACATGATCTCACTTGTATGTTGAATCTGAGAAAGTTGATTTTAGAGAAGAAGAGATTGGAATTATGGGTATGGGAGAGACAAGGTTAGGAAGACATTGGTTAAAGAATATAAAATTTCAGTTAGGAGGAATAAGTTCAAGAGATCTATTACTACACAGTAACCACAGTTCATAAAAATATATCATGTTTTTTAAAGATAGTATAATGAAGTGTTTCACTACAAAAAATAAGTGACAGTCTCATGAGGTATTACATGTTGGTTGACCATACTGCAATGTGTATGTTTCAGAAGGTCATGTTGTACACCTTACACATACACAATTATATTTGTCAAGTTAAAAGATTAAACTAAATTTAAAAAAATAAAACATGGATCCCATTGTGCTGAAGATCTTAAGTGTTCTTTAAGATAGTGTTCTGACACAGTGGGAAAAGTGAGGACAGTAATACCTTGGCTGCCTTTGTCTTTGTTCCTCCTGCTTAGAAGGGCTTCTGAGTCACATGCCTCCAAAGCAAATTGTTCATTCCAAAGCAAATTGTTCACGTTGAAGGTGCACAAACTGGGACCTGGACTCATACAATTGAATGAGATGTGTCTTTTATTTGGGGAAGATTGAGAAGAGTTAATAAATTATCAAGCAAGAGAGCCAGGATTCAAAGACATTTCTTTCCTGTATACGGAACCCTGAATTTTAATTCCACTTCATTGGCACTAATATTTTTGACAGCCTGAGGATAATTAAGAAAAAAAAATTGTGTTAGGAGGGAGGGCATCTATGTGTTGATAGGCTGTGTACTCTCTAAAATACCTAAATGAAGATTTAGAGTCCCTTGCTGGAAAGGTTTTTTTAAACGCATCACTCTGTGGAATGAAAAGGTAAAAAGAAGTGGAGAGAAAGACACTCCCCCTTTTGCAGTTCTCAATTTGGTTTGTCTATGTGCCTAAGCATCTGCAATAGGTAATTGGCTCATAGGGTCAAATTGAAAATTTCTGCCTATAAGTCCAATTGTTTGTTTGTTTTTATTTCTTTGTTTCTAATCTTTCCACAAAAATATTTTAGGTAGCAAATCTGTTAGGATGGTTACATGGACCTGTTGGCTAATGAAGAGGTTTATATCAAAGTAGGGAAAAAAGTTATGGAAACAGATGGTTTCAACTGCTCTCATTACTGACCAGGACTTACACCAGCTGGAGAACTCTGCAATTCCTGTGAATTAAGGACACCTTTCCAGAAAGGGCTTTTGCTAAAGAGTCTTAGTGGGCAGAATATTTTTTTTTTTTATGGTAATCCAGGCAAAGCTATGCGCCATACCCAACTCTGTACCCTGAGAAGTGTGTGTGTATTTGTGCCCCCCACCATGGCAGATAACATAAACATTCCTATTTTACTTGGAATATGTTTTAGAATAAGCATTTAAATATCAAATTAGATATGTTGATATGTATGTGTGTAATGTTTTAGCAGTTTGTTCAAGAAAAAGATGTAGTCCCAATGTAACAATGTTAACTATAAAAGAGTTAGAAATTAATTTCCCCATTGTGACCCATGCTCAGCTTCACACTAATAAAACACTCCTCAAATATTTATTTTCCTTAAAAATGTATTCAACTAAAATAGATCTCTCTCATGCCTTCTCCAAATAAAAATGTAGTATTTATTTTAGAATAGCGTGTGCATGTACTGTGCAATAATAAAAATAGTTGGATAAATTTACTAAATTAATTCTGTGTGCCCTGCACTGTGCTAGGCTAGCTACATACATTCTTTCATTTAACTGTCATTAGGAAGAGATACTCTTATTAATACCATTTGGCAGCTGGATGAGTGGAGTCTGAGAGCCAGGTGGCAAACCCAGCCTTGAGCAGGGGTTGGTGACCTGGGGCCAGCTCCAGTCCACACTCATCACTGTGTTCGCTGCCTCCTGAAGCAGTGTCAAGTGCTCAGTCAACCTGAGAAAAAGGTTCCTCAAGGAGGGGGCACAGGGGAGATCATTTGTGCGCCTAGGTTGTTGGCATGAATGTGGGAAAGTGGACCAGAGTGCCTGAGTTGAGTTTTGACCTGACTCTCCCTACTTCCTCCCATGGGAGTGTCTCCAGGGATTATTCTTTTGGGTTGTTGGGAAGACCAGCTACATTTGTGAAAAGTGTTATGAGATTATAAAGGAAGGGTTAGAAAACAAAGTACATCCAATCAAGGAAATTTAAGTGGTACTTGTCGGAGCAGGTGTTGGAATCCCTTCTATGGTCAGGATAGTAACTTCTATAAAATTCACTTATCTGCTGGAAACAAAATGTTTCGTAAAAAGCATACAATAAACTTGGAGTAAATTTGAAATGCTCTTTTTAATTTATAATTCTTAGCACTTCAACTTAGGTTAACTATTTCATTTTAGTGAATAGTTAAAATTTTAAAAAAATAATAATTATGCAGTATTTTAACCAGTTTTAAATCTCTGGAATAAAGTCATTAAATGTTTCAACTTGGTACTAGAATAAATTTGCATGTACAATTTTGCCATTTCACTTGTGCTGACATTTTGAGATTGAGTTATAAATGTAGGGCAGTTTTTTTTAAGTTATTCTATAAACATCATGAGGATTATTTTACACATTTATAAGTATAAAAAGAAAATGTTTTTTCAAATTAACTTAGAATGCTGCCCCAAAGTTTCCTGCTTTCTACACCTAAGGAAATAATTCTTTGTTATTTTGAGAGAAAAGATTACAAGAGCAATATGATGGCTTAATGATTTCTTGTTTCACCAGAGCTTCCCAGTTTCTCTGTGCTTGAGGAAGAGGGAGAGAGGGAGAAGAGAATGAGGAGCCTCTGTGTAAACTGCACTCAGGTGGTCGTGTCTTAGTAGAACTAAGGGAAGCTATCTTTTGCCTTGTCTTCTTCATCAGTTTAGTGGAAGGCTTGTGTGATTTGCATTTTGCAATATTCAATCTTTTTAATTTACTTCCAAATAATTTGTTTCTACATTATGCTGCTTTGTTTGTAGAGAACAATACTTACACAAGTGTTTCATGAAGTAAAATGAACTAAACTGCACTCTACAAAGAAGATTTCAAAATAAAAACCATTAAGGATGAATGGCATGCATTACAGAAATTTCTACCATATGTCTGAGTGGGGCTGATGTACCAAGCTCATTTACAAAATTCATAGGCACTAATTTATCTAAGAAATGGATAGATAATGCTTTCAAGCTAAAGGGAAAAATAGGAATGTAGTAAATATAAAAGGCACATTAATAATCTTTCATGACCCTGATTTCTGTCTTTTCTTTGGAATTATCTATTGAATCCTCTCAGAAGGATTGTCTTAATAATACAGACATTATTCAATCACAACAGAAGTTTGGCATTGTTAGCTCTGGAAAAGGTTGCTTGGAGTGTGGGAGAACATCCAACATCATTAAACCTTTAAGGGTAAGAATCCAGGACTAACTGTAGGAAGTTCTGTAAACACTGACTTCTAAGTTGTGGTCTCCATACTCCATTGTAAGCCAAGCATATCTCAGTGATATTTTCCCACCAAAAGATTAGTCACCTGATTTTAGTGAAAGCAAAGAGTAAGAAAGGTTTACATAATTAGGTCTCAAAGTATTTTTTTTAAATGTAATTTTCAAAAACAATCTGGACCTTTGTTTCTTTCATGTAACATTCTGGATCTGCCCATGTAAACTGACTCAGTTGATAGCACCACCTTTTGTTATTCAGAGTAAAATACTTTGTGCATTTTAAGAGTTATTGAAGGAATCTTATTTTTGAGGATATTATGAGAATCTACATGTTTCTATTTGCTCTTTTAAGGGTCTTAAAATGTTGTGAGCTAGTGTCATGTTATCAGTATTTTTGCACAAAATGTAATTATTTTAAAAAGAAGACATTCACAAAGTAGATGAAACAAAAGAATTTAGAAATGCATGCTGGGCATGGTGGTAAACACTTATAATCCCAGCTATTCAGTAGGATTATGTCAGGAGAATTACAAATTCAAGGACAGCCTCCTCAATTTAAGGAGATCTCTCTCAAATAAAAAGAAAAAAAAATAAAGGGCTGGGAATGTAGCCCAGTGGTAGAGCACTTACCTAGCATTTGCAGGCCTTGGGTTCAATCCCTAATACTACAGAAAAAAAAAGTATTTAGAAATACAGAATCCAATAGTATCTACAAGCTATTAATAGAAAACTCCTTTCAACTTGAGAAGAGAATGGCTTCTCATTTTGGACCATTGGAACTTGATGAGACCTCAGAGCAGTAAGGGTTATATCATTTATAAAAATTCAGTTTCTGTTCTTGTGGATAGTCTTTCAAGGTGATATGGAGGGAAGTTTCACTTCAGTTCTCAGCATTGTTTGATTTTGGCAAAGGTCCAGAAATGATCATCTTAAGATATTTATGAGCATTAACCCCAAATTCAGCACAAAATAATTTAACCTTCTGTGGCGCTTGTCTTCCAAATGTAGTATCAATAGAGACTTGGTACTTTTTCACTATGAAGAATGGAAATCCAATCTCAGAATATAAATAAAAAGGTGAATTCTCTCACTGTGGACCATTTGGAATATAAAATTCACAGATTTATTTAGCAAGTAGTATGCTTTGGACATAGTACTTGCTAAATACTTGTGCAGTAGCACGTAGGAGAAAAGGAAGTCATATAAGAGGAAGTTGGAGAGCATCAAAATTAACTTTTACTTGGTTATAATTCTTTCCAACTTCTTTGCAAAAGTTCCTGCTTCTGGAATAATATGAGTTTTCCTTTTAGAACTAATTTGCTCAATCAAGGCCAGGAAGTGCTGGATCATGAAGGTTCTTAATGAGCCATTGCAAAAATATGTAGGCAGAGGCTATTGTTTACAATAAAATTGAGGTTTTATCTTTATAATAATATCCAATTAAGTTAATCCCTGTGGCCTGGAGACTATTTAACAACCGTATTATAGGTCACCTACTCCAGTTCAGGTTTGGATTGAGTTGACAGATTTGACTTTTTTTGGCCATAGGGAAGTTTGGCCTAATGCATTTGATATATTTCCCCCCCCCCAATTTGGTTCCCTTGCTTACCATCTAATAGACTTCATGTAGCCAGGTGATGCTGTTGGAGACTGGACCTAGGGATTAGGCTTTTCTACAGAGTTGGGACATTAGAATAATACAAGTAGAATCAAGATGAGTTTGGTGATAGAATTTCCAATGCTCTCACCTATCAGCAATTTGACCTTCTTCAAATTACATAAGTTCTCTGATAAAGGGGGTAAAAGAATTAGGTAGGACTTGAATAAAATCATACATGTAAATAATCTATTATGGCAAATGGCTTTTTTTTAATTCAGTGATGCTTCTTGTTGTTTGAGGGATGATTATTGTTGGAGAATGTTTAAAATTGTTGGAGTTTAGGTCTGTGTGAAGTTTTTCAGGTGAAAAAATTTTAATCCAAAAATATATATAAGTCTTGGGGATGAAGGAGAAAATGGAAAATAAAATTCACAGAATTATTTATTAAGTATTATGTTTTGGACACTGCATTAGCACATAGGAGAAGAGAAAGTCATATAAGAGGAATTTGGAAAGCATCAAAATGAACTTTTACTTGGTTATAATTCTTTCCAATTTCTTTGCAAAAGTTCCTGCTTCTGAATGTGAATTTTACTTTTAGAACTAATTTGCTCAATCAAGGCCTGGAAGTCCTGGATCATAAAATTGGTTCTGATAATTATAGAGATCCACTATACTTTGTTTAAAGTATACTATTAAGTAAAAACAATGAGCTATTTATTGTCTTTTCTTATGGGTCTTTGTGCATCTTGGAACATGCTGCAAGTAACGCCATAACCACAGGTGTGCTCCTTTCTGTTTCTCTCTTAGAGAAGATGAGTCCCCAAGGGAAACATACCTTTGTATCGTGAATCTCCAACATCTTGTCATTGCATGGTTGTGCCTGATGAAGAGTTCTTGAATTTATGAATTAGAGTAAATACATGAATGAACAAATGAATCCCCTGGGTAAACTTAGAGTATTTATGAACAGGGTCAAAATCATAAGACCTTTGCTTAAGACATATCCATACCACTCTGCCAAGTTCTGGCTGCATAAAATATTACATAATAAAAGGACTACTAATAAAAATGGTGAGGGTTTGATAAAAAGTAATAGATATATGCATTGTTGTTTGCATTATCAGTTGATAAACCCTTTAGAAAGTAGCATGGCCATCAATAGCAAATGTCACAGATAAACTCATATCCATTGCCTTAGATGCTCTTCTCCTATGGAAACCTTTGAATAAAGCCAAACAGGCTAAACACAAACATTTTATTACAGTGAATATTAAAAGGAAAAAGAGACAAACTAAAAATCCAGCAAAATAATAATAATGTTATGGCACATCAGTACACTTTAATCTTATGAAACCATTAGAATAACAGTTATGTAGAAACAACATTGTTCTGTTTATGAGACAATAGAAGTGAAAATAGTGAAATATAAAATACCATGTATAACATCATTACAACATAAGTACAGTATGAATAAGTAATATGCATAAGTAAAAATAGTAGTTGATGAGGGTAAATGATATTTGCATTTAACAGCATTTATTTATCATATATTGCCTTTCAATTTACTTCTAAAATTATCACATTTTAATGTCATGAATAGATAATGTAGGCACAACTCTGCCCTCTTTTTCCACTGATAATTAAGTCTGTTTAAAGGGCCTGAGGCTCATTATTAGTTTCTCTTAAAATTCCCATAGTAGTGTAATTTTGGAATACATGGATTACTGAGTTAAATGTGTGTAAGATTGACCTCAGGTCATAGACCTTGACAGTGGCTTAACAAAATCAATCACCAATATGCATTTGTTTTCTTATATAGTTTATTACTGAAAGTCAGTTTCAAGGATACAATATGTATTTGTATCCTTGTTGAGGTGGAGTCAAAACTGTGTAATGGGAAGGAACTTTTGTCACTGGTCGGATCTGTTGGTTTTACAGTTAAGGGATTCCTGGCAGAGAGGGAGATGAAGTATTTTGGACAGCAATTCAATGCCAGTTAATGGTAGAGCCAGAACTAAAATTTACATCTTCTGAGTGAGCTCAGCACTCTTCCATTCACCCCTCATCCTGAATACTTTCCCAATCACCCCAATGTGAGCTATGATCTTCATTTCAGCTTCTTAGCCCATAAAGATTTTTTTCTACTGACAAGTGTCACATCTGTGGTGCATTCCCATGTCTAAGGAAAACAGGATTTTCCATCTTAGAGAGCAATAGCTATTTTGTGCATAATTATACAGATTTAGTAAATGCATGGCTCTTGGGTGGTCTTGTCTACATGTTAGCATGGACTCCTCAAAATCAGAAGTCTTGTTTCTCAGTTTTACATTACAGTTGTGGAGTCTCTCAGTATCTGAGGGCCATTGGTTTCAGGAACCCTGTGGATCACAAAATTTACAGATGCTCATGTTCCATATATAAAATGATATAGTGTTTGCATATAACCTACACATATCCTCCCATAAACTTTAAATCATCTCTAATGTTTATTATACACAATACAATATAAATGCTATGTGATAGTTATTATACTGCATTGTCTAGGGAATAATGACAAGAAAAGTCTGTGTCTGTTAGTACAGAAGCAATTTAAAATAATATTCTTGATCTGAGGTTGGTTGAATTCATGATGCAGAGGTCTGGCTGTGAATGAATGTGTTCACTTAGCTAATGGCATTCCTATCTGTCACTACAGCTTTCCTGCAACTCCCTCCTCACCCTCCACAGGCAGAAATCCTGGTCACAGCAAAAAGCTCCCATTGGGGTAGCTTCCAAAAACTAACAAAAGCAAATTAGTGTTCCTGATTTTCTTCAGAAGCAAATGGCAAAGAAACCTCTCCAAAAATGCTTTAAAAAACAAACAAGTAAGGGAGAATAAAAATAGCTTCAAGGGAAAAACCTACAGCTACTCCTTAAGTGAGCTCTAGTAGAAGACTTAAATAAGATAGATGGTTGCTGAGCACTGTTTGCCCCGTAGCACGTGGTGTGCCAATTAGGGTTCAGCAGAAGAGAGGAGGAGGGGGTGAATTAATGTGAGGGTCCTGTGGAGCCTTGGAAGAATTAAAAACAATAACACAGCCACTTGGTTTAATGAATATGGCGAAATGAACATAGATGATTATAGTTCATCTCTACATCATCAATGTGCAATTTTTACAACATCATTTAAACATGACTTCCTCCTTTGCTCTGTTTATTCTGGGCCTTCTTATTCTTTCCTGTCAATATGGTGAGCAAGCCCTCCTACCCTATTTCTCATTTACAGTATTGTGGGAAAACTTATGATTCTTTTATCATCAGAGAAGTAGGCAATTATTTGTCACAAAACACTTCTGAGTCTCTTTGCAAAATCATTGTTGTGTTGCTTTTTAAAAATAATATTCATCCTGAAAACTTAGATGGTAAATACTAACTGAGCACCAGCATTATCACAGCCATCATGGAAGGTCCAAATCCAAGTAATGTTCTGTCCTTGTCCTAAAAGACTCCATAGTGTGAGAAGGGATGTGAAACTCTGATAAGGTGCTGATTTAGCCCTTCCATCTGGCCACCTCCTGTGTCCTTCTCCTCTCAAGTTCCTGTGCAGGTGGATAGGGCCCTGGATGAATAAGGTAATCCCCCAAGAAAAGAAGAGTTCTATACCAGCAACTCCCAAACATCCAAACATGGGTCTTTGAAGTAGGACTTCCAGAATAAACCTTTTGGTTTTTGAAACTACTTAGTACTAGTACTGGTGTCTAGGGAAGAGGACTAGGATGCCTATTTAAAAGATGCTTTCTAGTAATTCTGATGCTTCATCAAGTTTCAAAAACAGTAGAGGACAAGAGGAATTGACTCTGGAAAGAGATATGGAAATAACTACCAGCACATTCACATGGAGCTGTTGCGCTGTAAGCACCGAAGGCTGTGACCTGCAGCATCAGACTGCCTGAGTTTAAATCTTGTTTCTGCCACTCAGAGCTGTGATATTTGGGGCTAGGTTAAAAATTAACCAGTCTTTAGTTTCCACATTGCGTTTTAAATTAAAAAAAAATTAATATTAACAACCACATGGGACATAGGTGTTAAATGAATTGATGTATTTAGAACCATAGCAGAGATACAAAAAAATCACCCAGTTATCACTATTACATATTACTCTCATAATAAGATAGTTTATAATGCTTAATGTCTTATGAAAATACTGATGAGGGATATGGGTTTGACTATATTTTGCTTTCCCTCTGGGGATAAATGAGACCTTATAAACATGAGGTGATTTTGAACATGTGGTTCATTACAGTCTCTTAGGCTGGTTTGTGTTTTCTGCACTCAGTAGATGGGTGATCACTAGCCATTTTATTCCTCACTACACTCTTAATTCTATTGCTTTCCTTTTTTCTCATTTCAGTATCTTAGGAACAATAGAAATCATAAAACATAGAACAAACATTAAAAACTTTTAAAACATTTAACAGTTTTCATTTGTCCGTTTTTTATCATGGCCTGAAGTAGGCCTCAAAGTAAATATTAATGTTCAATTATATGTAAATCACTCAATAATCTTTCTGCTTATCAGGGGACAGAAGATGCTGTGAACCTCCAGGAGGCATGAGAGTTAGAGGAGGGGGTTGTCTTTCCAGGGATGCTTCTGACCATCAGAGTGGTCTTGGACATGTCATGTCATCTCTGGGATTAGTATTTTCACTTATTTAAATAAGATTGGGTTGGCTTCTAGGGATAAGTAAAGAGTTTCCATGACCACCCGCAGTGTTTTAGTCACTTTCTTGTCCAATGTGAATCCTGGTGAGGCAAGAATCTCCACTAATAAGGAGAAGTGTAATTGGTTACACATCTGGATGCTCATTGAGCCTCAGACCCAGCATGTGTATCTCTCCTTGTTACTCTTTGAGATGCTGGTTGTCTTCTCTAGTATCTAGTACCCATGCTGTTCCATTATTTCTCATAGTAGGAAGGTGTTTCCCAAAGTCTCATCATATAGAATATTATATTAGTAAAGTATTAATAAATGCATGAGAGAAATATTCCCATGATGAAAGATTGACAAATATTATGTTAAATTTAAACCGACTATTTGTTTTTTGACCACTCGGAATCTGTAACATGTGAATGTACACTGAATTACTGATAGAAGAATTTAGTATAAAATGCTTACAGAATATTTTGATTATAAAACTCTAACTTTCAAGAAGTAGTCATGGGATCAGCATTCTATAGAATATGGTTTTCAAATGCTAGAGGAGTTTTTTGCCATGTTTTGGATTTATAATAAGTGGCAACAATATCATAAGCACATTTCCTATTTAAGGTTCAATGAGAAAAAATAACTTGTCTAAAGTTGCACATTGAAAATAGCTCTTTCAGCATACTATAGGGATACTGCCACTTCAATGATCATAGCAGCACAATTCACAATAGCTAGACTTTGGAATCAACCTAGATGCCCTTCAATAGATGAATGGATTAAAAAACTGTGGCATCTATACACAATGGAGTATTACGCAGCACTAAAAAATGACAAAATCATGGATTTTGCAGGGAAATGGATGGCATTAGAGCAGATAATGCTAAGTGAAGCTAGCCAATCCTTAAAAAACAAATGCCAAATATCTCCTTTGATATAAAGAGAGCAACCAAGATCAGAACAGGGAAGAAGAGCATGAGGAAAAGATTAACATTTAACAGAGACGAGTGGGGTGGGAGAGAGGGAGAGAGAAGGGAAACTGTATGGAAATGGAAGGAGACCCTTATTGTTACATAAAACTACATATAAGAGTTTGTGAGGGGAAAGGGGAAAAAAAAAGGGAGAGAATTAAACCACAGCAGAGCAGATGGGGTAGAGAGGGAAGAGGAGAGGGAAGGGGAGGGGGGATAGTAGGGGATAGGAAAGGTAGCAGAATACAACAGTCATTAATATGCCATTATGTAAAAATGTGGATGTGTAACCGATGTGATTCTGTAACTTGTATTTGGGGTAAAAATGGGAGCTAATAACCCATTTGAATCAAATGTATGGAAGATGATATGCCATGAGCTTTGTAATGTTTTGAACAACCAATAAAAAAAATATTTAAAAATAAAAAAAAAAGAAAATCATCCCCTCTTTATTATACTTAACTTTACCTAAAACCAGATTTTGTGCATGTTTGTTTTAAGCTAGAATCATTAAAATACACATGAACTTCAAAAAAAAAAAAGAAAATAGCTCTTTCAAAAACATTATGTATTTGTCCACTATTTTATTAAAACACTCTTTTGGTTCATAAATCTCAGGAACAATGTAACTTTATGGAGTATTTATTTCATTTAAGAATGTATACAAATGTGGAATGTGAGGGAAAAATCTTAGGCCCAAAGCACTTTTTGGTCCTATCTGGGTCTCTTGTTATGGTCCCTGGGGATGCTCACATGCCAAAGAACCAGGCTTCGCTTCCTGACACCCAGTGTCTTCAGGGTTTTTAGTCTTAGTGTTTACAAATGAAAAGATCCATACGCATGCTTGATTCATTGGGGCAAAGGAGAAATTGCCAAGGGCCTATCAAGCCCTTCAAGTGGAGTGACTGACAGTTCTTGTACAGTATGACTGTCAGCTTTTGTCCTGAATGAAAGAAAACTTACTGTGCACTTTTACTTCTTACAAAAAGGTGACAGGGTCAGCCGGGAGGCATGGATGGAGGAGGCGGTAAAGAAAATGGGATAACAAGTCTCTACTTATGATAGATGTCCTGTTTCTGGGAAGATACCAGGCCTCATCCCCTGTGACCTATTCTTGAAGTTTCAAACTTTAAGTTTTAAGTTTTAAAATATATTTAGCTTATTAAATTCTACACCATATTCTTACAGTAAAGGGCAGTTTTAATAGCTTTTACTGCATCCAGATTTCAATAGAACCCTGAATGGGTTTCAAGTAACAATTCATACAAGCCAGAATTTCTTGTTTTGGCACATGTATGCATTTTGATTTTGAATCCAGTGGAACATAAAAAGAAGGTGGAGTTTCTGAAAAGTTATTAGGAAAGTAAATGGAGGTTGTCCTATGGCTTCCTTTTTTTTTTTTTTTCGAGATACAAGCTGTGATTTTTTTTATAGGTTAGGCACACCTAGACTCCTTGATATTTCTTTGACCAAGTTAAGTACCCAAACCAGGATTTATCTAGATTTTTAAAAGGAATCCTTCGAAAATTCCAGCCATTTGATAATGTGAATTCAGCAGAGAAAATGATAGTCCAGTTAAATCTTTCATCAATAATACTAAAAATCATTTTAAAATAAAATGTTTTTTTAAAAGAGAGAGAGAGAGAGAGAGAGAATTTTAATATTTATTTTTCAGTTTTCAGTGGACACAACATCTTTGTTTGTATGTGGTGCTGAGGATAGAACCCGGGCCGCACACATGCCAGGCGAGTGCGCTACCACTTGAGCCACATCCCCACCCCATGTTTTTTTCTTTTAATAGAGCAATATAAAACAAGCGATCATATGTCAATGTTTATATAATGCCTACTTATATTTTCCAAAATAAGAAAGTACATAATTAGAAAATTTAAATTATATCATAAGTAAAAATAGAGCATAAATGCCGGGTCACCCTACCCTTCACAAGGCTTACTACTCTTAATAGTGTGTGTATGTGTGTGTGTGTGTGTGTGTGTGTGTGTGTGTGTGTGATGCCGGACGTTGAGATAAAGATGATAATGGAATTAATTATCATCACGGATCCATCACTCTCTATATTTCTTGTCCATCAACTTGAAAATCATTTTAAGTTAAAATAATTTTTATAAGCACCGTACCATTCATACACTTATATACCTGGCCATATTTATTTAATTTTGTATCTCTGTCCCTGTTTATAATTATGAATTTACTTCATGCTTCTTATTGGATACATAATAATTTACCACAAGATCTGTCATAAAATCATTCAATAGTCAATAGAGACAGTTCCTAAAGTAACCTCCTGTGCAAAATAAGAGTATATTTTTCTGATTTTGTTGCACTTCCTTGATAAGAAAAAGTAGTGTTTCCAAGAATGTATCTGATTTTATTTATTAAAACATATATATTCTTTAGATATGTGATTCTAATTTGACAGTCTTTTGAAATGTATGTTAGCTGAGTATTCTGTGGCAAAATAATAATGTGCTACTTGAAAATCAGAATGTGCAACTAAATTTTTAGTTATATAAGATTTTAAATAGAAATTTTCATTTTTGATTGACCTAGAATCAGAGAGGGAAATGTATGATCAAATTTTATAATCACAATTTAATACTGTAATCTGATTGTCAAGGAGGTGAGACTAGGAAAGGAAAAAAAAAGGAAACAATTATTTAATGGATCTCCTGTGCCAAGATTTGGGTTTAATGTTAACCCATACATTATTGTTGAAGGATTATTGTCATTGATTATTTAATAATTAACTCCCTTGAAGTTATTTCCAGCCACTGTGAGATAGATACTGCAGATGGTCAAGATTTTTATTACTCACTTAAATGTATTCTTGTCTCTAACAATTCTGTCCCTATGACTGATGATAAAACTGCAAAAAAGGAGATAATGCTAAAATGACAAAGATGAACTGATAGTCTTTTTAATATCAGCAGTAAGCTCACAGGTCTCACACAAAAATGTAAGATCCATGAAAATTAAGATATTCATCCAAACCTAACAACCCAGCAAATAATTGTGAACATCAGATATAAAGAAAGCTTAAAAAAAATTAGGACGTATGCAAGGATAATTAAGAAGTAGGCAAAGTATCACGTAAATGAGGGCTTACAATAATGGCAGTGTATTTCTTTACTCCCTGATACGGGCTGTGAGCTCTGCTTTCATCACTTCATTGTGTACCATGAGAAGGCTTTGGGAAGCTTCACTTAAGAAGATAAGAAAGAGGTTAATCAGTCTGCTTTCCAGACCATTATTTTATCTCTGACAGTGACATTCTCACCTGAAATTCGAAGGGGTGGGTGATTATGAACATGAAGCATGGAAAAGAGGAAGGGTTCGATAGATGATAGCTATTGTAATGAGGATTGCTATTAATACAATTTTCATGTTGGCAGTTCGTGCATTTCTAGCTTCCATTAATAACAAAACTATCAATCACTCACTTTCCATAATCCTATTTCCTTTTAAGTCTATACCATCTCTGAAAGTAACACATTTCATGTTTGCTGCCAAATAGATAAAGTAATGTTTCCTCTATTTTTACATGGCTTAATGACATGACACTTCATTCTTCAGTCTGTTTATTTCCCCTTGATGACTCTATAGTGACCATATGAATCCCACTGAGAATTATAAAAATGTCAAGAAGTAGAAGAAAGTGTGTTAAGAGATGCCACAAGATGTGGATTTAATCTTTTCTGAGCCTCTGCTGTTAGGTGAATAGCAATTCTTGTGACTGTGAAGTAAAATTATGTGTGTAAAGTACACACCAGAGTTCCTGGCAGATAGCATGTAGTCAGAAAATATCCCTCTTCCTTTCCAGTACCATCCAGATCACATACATTCTGTGCTTCCTCCTTTTGGCATCCCAGCATAGGGATCCTACAGTCCTTCTAGTAGAATTTCCAGTGCTTACTATCCGCAGGACTAGTGACAGACGCATCTTAGCACAAATACAGCCTATTCCATCATTGCATAAATTTCTATTATACAACATCGCTCTTAAACAATAGGTTATAAATGTGGTAGTGTGAATTGCAGAGCTGAACTTTTCATGTTAGTTTATTATAATTCATTTTAACTTAAATATGAATAGTCCCAGGGGGTCGCTGTCTACCACATTGTACAGCACAGATCTAGAATGTCACAGGATCCCTCAATATCCTTGTAGATTTTAATTGGCATTTGGTGATTTTATCAGATGACAGTGATTCCTAGAGTAGATGTTTCTATGGACTCTGAATACTGCATCCTGGTCTTGGTTCCCTCTGTCCACTGTCACTACACTTCAGTTAACCCACGTCTGATATTCTTGTATGCTTAGCTGTATTCATATTTTTAAATTTGAAATCTCTGGAACATCCCATTGAATTTTACTAGTCTCACTGATTTTTAAACCTAGCAACAAAATCAATAAAGGACATTTTGTGTTGTGCCGAATGTTGTTTGGTGAAAGCAGGGTCTGGAGAATTACATAAGAAAACGACAGCCTGTGGCTGAAGGTCTTAGCCACAGAGACACAGCACACTGATGTGCTATGATCATTTCTGCAGCGTGTGGTCAGTAATTTGTTGCTGTTGATAAAGTGTGAGCATTTGCAAATTATTCCCCTTTTTATTTCAAGAAATTAAATTAAAACAGCCTCAGTTACTGGGATGTGTCTCACTCATTTGCATCCTGGTGTGCTCCCTTGAATGGGAAAGAAAGGTGGTCTGGGCGTGGCACATGGCACTCTGGTGGTTGCTCCCAGATTTGAGCTCACTTATGAGATTGGGTCATTGATCAGAATGTCATCCATGTGTGCCACCATTGGAGAAAACAGTTAAAAGCACCACAAGCAATGTGGTGTCAAGCAATTCATTATACTGATGCCTGGTCAGGGAGACGGATCATTTTTCCTCTAACTGCCTGAATCTTGTAAAAAAAGAAAAAAATAGATGGCAGTCATTTAGTAATTAGACTGTTTTAAGTGTAACAAGTCTGCCTTAAATGATTGTGTTTTCAAGATGGAATAGGGTCCAGGATTCATCTTGTTGACAGAGAGAAGGGAAAGGTGGCGCTGTAGCAGGGGAGTTAGGGGGGATTAGGATGGAGCTGGAAAACACAGTCTGGAAGGCTTCTCAAGCAAAGAGAGGTTTAAACATTTAATGGAAAAGGAGGAAAAGGTCACCCTGAGATATATCTGAAGGTCAGGGAATAATATAATATTGCCGGCAGCATGCAGAATGATTATTTAACAGAGTTCCTCAAATGTGTTCAGGTTTTTGTTTGTAGAAGACACTTGTGTTTAGAATACACATAATGAGGGAATTTGGCATCTGTTCTTGTATGGCTCCTTTACTTTACTTATGAGCAGAACAAAATTGTTATAGAAAAGATGACATGTTAGAAATTCTCATTGGACCCTGAAGTCTTTCAGCCCCGGTACAAGTAAATGACCATCTACAAAGAAGCTGCATTCTGAGGAAAATTGCAATCACCTCTAATTCATCTTGTTATGGAGGTAAAGTGCCTTGGAAGACCTATACTTCCTGTTTTCTCAGGGTGAGCCTGCTGAGTTCATTCTGGAAAATGGCAGGTGGACACCAAGATCCCATCAGACTGGACACTGGAGGAAGAGGGAAGTTTAGCTAATGTAGTATCATCTGCCAATTTAGTTTGTTCTTTCTTTGCTGACAGTTACATGGATTTAAAAGCCCATTAGGGAAGAGCATGTTCTGTCTGTAAGCAGTGCAGGCATATGATCTGATGGCTGTTCTATAAACAGACCTAAGCTTCATTTCAGACACGAATAGGTTTTCATTTATTTGGAAGCTAATTATAAATTGGAGTGATATTCCTTTTGATGGACAATTCAAATGCATTTAAATTCAAATTAACATCTGCTGTTTATACTTTATATTGTGCAATCTACCTGAATCTAGACAGAAGCTATTAAAGATCTGTGGCTAGAGAATGTTTGTTCTCTAAAGAATTTAAGGGAAAAAAGAGCATTCACTAAACCTTCATGGTTAGAACGAGCTTTTAGTTGCCATTCAACATTAGAGATGCTTTTCTTTATCCACAAATGTATTAAAGATGATTGCGCAAATTAGCACAAACACACTTTGCTACAAAGGGAGCTGTTAAAAATGTTGGACACTTGTCAAATAATAAGTATTGTTTGCACACACATATATGCTATTCCTACATCTTTGTTTGGATAATGTCTTACATAGAATTTAATTCATATATATTCAAGAGTAAATTTAAATTCTGAATATATTCTTTCTTTTGATAGAGGGATTTATAGCTAGATATATATAGCTATATATATATGTATATATATATATACATATATATATATATATATATATATGAATCACATATTCAGAAATGGTAATATTTATGTATATGTAGATGGATACCTATGTCTATAATAAATCATTTTCTCAAAATTTCAAAGCTGAGTAGAAATAATTGGCTATAGCTCATACTTTTGTGTAGTTTGCTCCTCTATAAACAGTTCTCACTCACCTGTAGAACTTGATGATATTATCAATGACATGGGAACTGAACACTTACATGTTACTGAATGCTTGAAGAATGTTTATGCCTGTTGCCTGAGAAGTATGCAAAGCATAGTGAAAAGGGTTGAGAATAAGTATCCAAGAATCATTTCAAAGTTGTGGTCAAAGATGTAACAATCCATTTACAAGTGTTATTTTTTAAATTATAGAATCATAGAACTGGCATTTTCCCAGAAATATTTAGGCTAAATTTGTAAAATGACAAGCAATTCTTATGGTATGATACTTTGTCTAAAATTAATTCTGATATATAATTTATAACTGTTATTATTGGTGGTCATCTTTATCTTGTAAAAATACTAGAGGATTATCTACCTTATTGGAAAATACTTTAATGTTCCATTCAGTGAACAATTTTTAAAAAGATACAGTAGATTTTCCACAAGCATCTACTAAAATGAGACTCCAACATCTTTGAATTATGTAAGCATTTATTTACTGATTATGTATTTGACAGAGGATGGTTTTGGAGAACAAAACATGTAATCCATGTTGATCATTAACAATTCTTCAATGAGATGAGTAAATGTGAACCTTTTCCAAGGGTCTCAGCAGGATACAAAGTTCGGAGGTTCAATCTTCCAAATCCCTTGAATCCTTATGCAGCATCTTATCTCCTGTTTAAATGTTGTAAACTGTCTTATACTCCTTTAACAGTCCATCACTCCACAATTCTTCCTGGTTAGTGAAGATCAATAAACAACTTAAGCTCTAGCTTTAAATTTTTCTTCTATTGATGCTTAGAATGTTCCCTAAAAGTTTGAATGAAGAGATGAAGGTAAGGCTGAGGAGTGCCAGAAACTGTGTTATGATGAGCCACCTTGAAGACTAGCATACACTCTAACACTGACCTAGCATATTGCTTTCAGTCTTGAAGCATCAGAACATGACTTTTTTTTTTTTTTTTAGCTCAGCAAAATTGGATCTGTTTCTCTAGAAGAACTCAAATTAGCAAAGATTCAAAAACAAACATAGACACGCAAGCACATAATCCTGGGTACTATATTTAAAACAAGTCTGCCAGTTTATTACTTCATAAAAGAAAATTTGACTGTTTTACATGCCAAAATACTCCTAATAGCCTAGGCAAAACATAGTCTCTTGTAAGCCAACTCATAATCAGAAATTTGCTTTAAAAGATGAAATTGAATTCAAAGATGTGGCTCCTTGGTTAAAAAAAAAGGGGTGGGGGCTGGGGATATAGCTCAACTGGTAGAGTACTTGTCTTGCATGCACAAGGCCCTGGGTTTGATCCCCACCACCACCACCCCCCAAAAAAAGAATTTAAAAAAAATATACAATACATATAAAAAGCAAAGAACCAATTCTTTAATTTTCAAATAAGAAAAAAAAAATAATGTCAGCAGAAAAATGGGCAAAAGATAAATGCCTGACAAATAAAAACAGTTCACACAAAAATAAATTCAAATAAAAATGTTAAATGTCATCTGTAATTAAAGAAGTGAAATTCAAGATAAGATACAATTTTTTTATTCCCTGAGTTTGGCAAGATTTTTTTAAAATCTGATAACACTTGGCATTGGCCTGGAAATGAAGAAAGAAGCTATTGTGGTCTGAATTTCTTCTGTCCCTCCCTGACCCAAATTCATGTTGAAACTTTGACCACCAAGGTGATGATGATATTAGGAAGTGGGGCTTGTGGGAGGTGATCAGGTCAGGAGGATGAAGCCCTTATGAATGGGATTAGTGCCCTTATAAACAGCCCTGAGTGAGCTCCTGCCTTGTTCCTGCTACCATGCAAGAACAAGGCAAGAAGGCATGGCACATGGTCTCTGAGGAAGTGGGTCCCATCAGATGGCAAGTCTGCCAGCACCTAGATCTTGTACTGTCAGCCTCTAAAGCTGGAAAATGCATAGGTGGTGTTCATAAATCACCAATTTAAGGTATTTTGTTAAATTAGCCTGAATAGACTAAGATAGAAACCGCATCAAACCACATGAGTGAACCTATAAACTGGTATAATATTTTTAGAGTTGAATTCAGTGTTACTAATAAAAATTTTAAGTTGAACCATTTTAATTAATTCAGAGCACCTTTGACCCATCAACTTCAACCTCTCAGGATTTACCTAATACATGGTGATAAGTATGCTAAGAAATTTCAAACACAGTGTACCTTGTAATAGCAAACATCTGAAAACAGGAAAATCTTCACCAACTGGGAACTACAGATGAATTGTTTTAATGTACTGAAGAAATATACTTCATCCGTAAATAGAATGGATTTGATCTGATAGTGCTGAGATAGAGCTTTAAGTTATATTTATTAAGTGAAATGCAAAGTGATATTATACATATATGTATAATATCTTCTTTGCAAGTATATATAATAGCCATGTGTATTTTACTAAAAGAATACAGTTAAAACTAATGGTGGTAGGAGATATTTAGTTTTCTTCTTATATCTTCCTGTAGTATTTGAAAATATCATATCTTCATAGATTTCAGTGAATTAAACTTAAATATATTTGAATAGACACATTGTACATATGAAATGTGAAGTGAATGTACATACAGGCCACACTTTTGTAAAGTACTCCTTGGGTAAATTACTTGAAGGAGTCTTCCCTGCTCTAAGCATGGCATCACCTGGAGGCCTTAAGTTAAAATTTTGTTTGCCAAGTAGTTTTTGACTGGTCACTGACTTGACCTAACTAAAAACATTCTTCTACTTTGATTACTTGCATGTTTTGTGATGTTGGACCAATTAGTTAAGTTTTCTTTTGGATTGTTACTTTTTGTTTTTAGTGGGTAAGATGAGGGAAACACCTTTGAAACGCTGTAAGGATTAAATAATAGAATAGCTGTGCACATAGTTCAATACCTGGAACTAAAGGACACACCATAAATCTTAGTTATTTTTCATTTATTCAGTGCTTTTTATTTTCCTGTATTCTTTGTTATCTCTTTCTCTTCTACCATGTGAGAGTCTGCTCCTGGAACCCAGAGTTAAGGTACTTTAGTCAACCATATTATGGGTCAAATATATTCTTCTGACATGGCTTGGGGAAATCTAACCACCATCTAGAAAACTGTTTCCAGAAAATGATTCAAAAATTAAGTTTTGGAAAACAATCTGTTGAAAATTGGAGGGTGCCTGGACTGTGACTAACAGCATCAAAGATGCATTCTTTCTCCATTTTGCTTATTATCTATAACTCAGTCATGCTTTTCATTGCCTTCAAAAAGTATGATTGAGCTCTTGATAAGAAACCATTTCAGTTTAAATTTTGTGATAGCCAAAGCAAAGTATTCATGGAGATTATGCTTTGCCTTCAACATGGAGAACTGGAAATGTAAATTTATTGATCCTCGCTGTGGGTTAGACAGTTAATTGTCTTATATATGTTGATTAAATGAAACAACTTCATTTGATCTTCACAATAACTCTATGAAGCAAATAGTTTGAGATACAGCTCATAAAATAGGAAATAGGCTGAGAGGTGTTAAGCAACATGGGCAAGGTCATGTTCAATTCATGGCAGAAGTTCAAATTCAGGTCCACATGGAGGCAAAGCCCAGACTGCCTGTGTTGATTGGTAACTAATTAAGGATTGCCACTTCAGAAACTTTTATGTCTTTTTTCCAACACTGTTCTTTTAATTTTTTTTTCTTTTGGCATTGACATTACAACATTTAACCCATATGAAGTCCTCCTACACAGTTTTAAACTTGCTGCTTACAGAAGTAAAGCTGTTTTGACCTTGGTCAAGTAATTTTTCAATGACTATTTTATATAAGACTACTTTTTGGGTTGACAGGAGCTATTATTGTTTGAAAGGTTGCACGTTCTTGTCAAAGGAGTGAACTTTGTTATATAAGTATACTGTGCCATGATGCTCTGCACTCTTCTTCACACTACAAGAGTTGGAACATGATCCATAAGGCCTCTCCAGAGGCACATTCAACAAGATTCCATCAGGACAGTAGAGACTGCCAGGTCCTAAGTACTGACTCTCTAGAGCGGCTGCAAGTAAGGCTTTAGGAAACATTATACAGGATCCGTAAGAGTGTGTTTCCTTATTGCCCTCTTCTTTTTAGAGACTGTGGTCAGCTTCCTCCTCATGTATTGTGCTTGGGCTGTCAGTATTAGTCCTATGCACAAATGTGAAGTGTTCAGAATTGATTTTTGGTTTTTAGTGCTGTGTTCATTTTCCAATCCTGTCAAAATCTCCCATTCATTTTTCAAGCACAAGAAACCTGATTTTTATGCTGCCCACATTTCTTTCAGTATTATGTGCTATACCAGGGCTAGATAGAATTATATCCTGTACTTTACTATATCAATTAGCTATTGCTGCATAGCAAATCACTCTAAAATGTAATGGCTGAAAATCACCTCCAGTTATTTAGCTCATGATTGAGTATGAGCGAGGGTCAGCCCTGGTACTTTTTCTGATCTTGGCTAGACCTCTTGATGAGTTTGTGGTCAGCTTCAAGTCATTTGTAGGCCAACTTTAGTGATCTTGGTTGGGTTTTCACCTGTCTAGGGCCTTTGCTTGGACAAATAGTTTGGTATGGCTGTGATCCACATTGTGTCTCTTCCTCCATCAGCCAGCACAGGCTTGTTCAAGGAGCTGGGCAGCTTTCCAAGACAGCGAGCAGATGCAGGCAAGGTCTCTTAATACCTGGACTCAGAACAACCGCAGTGTCATCTCCACTGTGTTCCTTTGGGAACATTGAGTTTCAAGGCTGTTGTAAATACATAAGGTGGGGAATTTGATTCCTTTAATGGAGTAACTGTATCACATTGCAAATGATGTGATACAGGAAGTGATGGAGAACTGTGGCTATTTCTGCAAGCAATCAACCAAAACCTCCTTCTTTATTGATGCTCTCTTTCACCTACGTAACTTTTAGCTCTTGGCTAACCTGTGCCAAGGTGCTGTCATGGTGAGCCAGGTAACTACAGTGACAGATATACACTGGTTTATTTGTGGGTTGTTTGTTGGTCCTGGGGATTGAACCCAGGGGCACTCTACCACTGAAATACATTCTCTGTTATTTTAATTTTTATCTTGAGACAGGGTCCTGCTAAATTTTCCAGCCTGGCCTTGAACTTGTGAAATTCTTGCCTCAGCCTCTCAAGTCTCTGGGATTATAGGTATATGACACCAGGTCTTGCATATTTGTAATGCTTTAAGGAGAAACTGGGAAACAACTTGTAATTTGAATTATTACTATAAGCTGAGGTTCTCAGTGGAAAAAAAAAAAACATAGAACACTCTCATCTGCCCAGGTAACCACTTGGATGAACTTCTTGCCAGAGAAGGAGTTTGGAGCTCCTGGGCTAGGCACGAGGACTGGGCTCCCCAAATTGCTGTAATGGAATAAACACTTCCTATCTCTGAAAAAAAATATAGGATGATTTATTGAGGCTGTATAAACATTTTCTTTCCATACACTCATTTTCAACTTTCACTGTTGCCAAATAATTATAGTTGCTCCACAACCAGTTCTTTCTGGTCTCTGACAGGTGTTTGCTAGCTAATGTGCTACCTGGTTAGACAGCTAAATAACTTGATGCAGGTAAAATGCACTTGTCTCCAGAAATCCTAACACAGCATTTGCAAATGTTTGTTCTATAGAATATTAATCTTATTTGTTGTTGTTCCTTAAAAAATTGACTGAGAGAAGTTCAATAAATACTTCTTATTAAGGTAATAA
The DNA here is from genome assembly GCF_048772815.1 of Callospermophilus lateralis. NCBI lineage: Eukaryota > Metazoa > Chordata > Mammalia > Rodentia > Sciuridae > Callospermophilus > Callospermophilus lateralis. The sequence goes on from NC_135307.1 coordinate 92,973,523, forward strand.
TTATTACTTTCATTAGTTTTCCACAATGTTAATATTTTCAAAATATATGGGAGAAATCTGCTTAAATGAAACACATCCTTAGTGGGCTAGTTTTCCTCTTGTTTTGTTCCACACCAACTCTGAGATTGGCTTTCCACCCTTCTGTGCCCTGTTCCAGGGCATAACTCTGGAGGTGAAGCCCTGTAGAAAGACTCACCTCACTCTGTGGCAGCTGATCCTTTGTTGGATTTGACCATCAGAAGACACCGGCAGAAGATAAAAGGGTAGGAGACAGTAGATTTTTCTTTCTAGCTTTTTGACTCCATTGGTGCCAATTCTCTGACAGTGGCCAGCCTGACTTGCAGGGCAGACCCTCTCCATGTTTCCAGCGTTCCCTGGGCCCTAGAAACTCTTTCTCCTCATCTACCTTAGTCCTGGGGCTATTCAGGTCTTCCCTTTTTGCTCCTTTGTTGGTGCTTCTGCATCCCTTGGTGATTTCATCAATACTGCTGGCCCCTTCTTATACAGTCCTTTCATTCAAGTCTGTTCCAGTGGGTTCTTATTCCTAGGGTCCAAGAACCTGAATGATATCTATAAGTAGAAAAGAGGACTGGTAACCTAAGACAGTGAAACAAACAAACAAAAACCTGTGAACTTGCCTATTAAATAAATTGTCCTTTCATTTTCACTTATTTCTAAAATAAATTTAGCATTTCCTTCAGTTATGAGTGTAGGCAAAAGGCAATAGCAGTGCCTCTGATTTTGTCATCCACAGATAATGACAGATATTTCCATATTACATTACAGGTAGTGCACGTACCTTGAACTACTGTTTATTATTATCACTGCTTTGAAAGTTTACTAATTCTGAGACCTGATGCTTGATCATATTATTTAAATATGGGTGAAACAGAAATACATTTATTCCTATACTAAAATTTGTTTTAAAAAGTATTTTTGTCAATTGAATTTCAATTTAATTGGTATTCATTTGTAATCTTTATGTATTTTATTTTCTGTGTTTTAGGAGAAGGTCCATTAGCTTTACCAGACTCCCAAAGTTTCATCTCACACACACACACACACACACACACACACACACATAGACACACACGCACACACAGGCACACACGCACATACACACACACATCGGAAATCCTGAGCCATCAGGGTGAGTTACATTTCCTTCAGGGCCATGAGTGATATAATACAGGTCTTCCGATTTATTATACCATGGAACCCATTTTTCACTTTCATAGAGTAGTATTTCATGGAACTAGTCTTTCATGAAATACACTTGGGAGAAGATGCCCTACAGGAATGACCCATCATATGAGATCTACAGAAGCAGGCACATCAGTCGTCGGATGTCTGTTCTGAAAGGGGCAATGGTCCTCAAGTCCCATGGTGCAGGGCTCCTGCTTCCCACACTGTCTACCCTGTCTTTTTTTGTTCAACTTGCTTCTTTTCCAGATACCACATCTTTTTCTTTTTGGTCCCAAGTTCTTGCAGCTTATCACCTTTCCCCTCACTCCCAAGATGAAACCCATTCCCCATGTCCTGATCCTAATTCATAGTCTTCCACTTTCATGCCCAAGGTAAGGAATCCCTATGGAGTACATACAGAATCAGCACAACCAGCAACACAAACAAAACAAGGAGTCAGTATCACCAAGAAGCCTCAGTCTTCATTTTCATTTGGGACAAATCTCTCAGCACTACTGGCTTTGCCACTGAAAAGATATGATTTCATCCTGTCAGGGTAATCAAACCAGACTCACATTTTTTTTTCATTATTGTTCCCTACTAATTAGCCACAAAGAACTAGAGGTGACCACCACTGTGATATTGCCAGTGCACTGTCTCCTCCATTAACTGTGCTCTTAGAGAGAGGTGTTTTCCTTCTGTTTACTTTGGTATTCTCAGGTCCCAATACCAGGAGCTCAATTATGCGTATTAGATGAATAAATGAGATGCAAATTTAAGCTGGGGCAAGGAGGGTTTGCTTTGTCAACAGATTTACTGACTGAAAAACCATATGAAAGGAACTTCAAGGACACCGTTCATATTTTATTCATCATTAGACCCACTAAGAACTATGTGCACTGTTTTGGATGCTTACCAACTAGGCCATGACCCCAGATTTTATCCCATATTCCTGAAGGCAGAGCCAGCGCTAGCACACTTACCCTTTAGAAAGATAAACTCCAACACTGACCACTGTCTCTGAAATATTTTTTTTGCAGTGATTCATAAAACATTTACAGGGATTGTGATCTCTTCTTAGTCCCATCCATGCTAAAACCTATCTTTGTTAAGAATAAGCTTCCAGATAATGATACTTTGGTATTTACAATAGGAAATACGGGGACAATTTGCATGTACCCTTTTAATTGTTTGTGTGTTACAATAATGTATGCAAGATTACATCATATATTATAAAAATTCCAAGTCTTAAAATATATTTTCCCTCTTGGTTAGCCATCCTTTTCCCTTTCCCCAGCCCTTTTTGATCTAAGTTCTTGTTTGAAATATGAAAGATTCTGTTTTAAAAATTATTTTATTAAATTACTAGGAATTATGCATTATGTTTTAATTTACAAAGTATTTTTATCTTTCAAAAAGTTAGTTTTTCTACCACAATTACTTCTTGAGGAGCATTTTCTACTTTTAATCATCTATGTGTTTTAATCCTATAACATTTCTCCCTAGGAGACTTATTGTTTCTTTTCCCCTAGAGCATTTTAAGGATCTTACTGAAGTTTGAGTTCTTTCTAGATTTTCTCCATTCGATTTTCATTTCCCGTCACCTGTGGCAGTGCTCTTTAAGGATTTTTATATTGAAGTCAGTATTTTGAGCAGTGCTACACATGACCAGTTTTCCAACATCAACCTTGCGTGTTGTCATCTCCCGTCACTCAGATGGCTCCACGTTACCATTCAGCTTTGAAGGGGAGGCTTAAAGATTATTTTCCTGTCTTCCTGTGTGTGCACTTGAACAGTTGATAAATAAAGTAGATCATTCTACCCGGTAAGTAAAACTGTAGGTAGCATGGGAGAGGATATTGCCCTGCAGAATGTAATTATTGAATTTGCATATGGTACATGTATTTAATTGACTGTTTTCACAGTTACTTTCCTTTCTCTGAATCCTCCCAAGCCATCTTATCAGTGCATATTGCCATTTTCCACCGTCTGTGTCTGTATGAAAACTCCTCTTGGTACCTGACTTATCTGTAGCAGCTGTGCAATTGAAAACCAGAGGACAGTTGATAGAATTATGAAGGAATTAGCAGAGTCAGAGAGACTGTAGGTGAAGTACTCAAGTTTGAGTCTGTGACATCTCTGGCTCCTACTGCTGCTGCTCAGAGAACTTCTTGGTACATTTCTGTCTTACATCTATGTTTTAAAAGGTGGTATAACTAAATCTTCATAGATAATTGCTTTAATTTCCTAGGTCTATCATAGCAAAGTACTACAAGTGGAGTGACTTAAGCCACAGAAATTTATTGTCTCATGGTTCTAGAGGCCAGAAATCAGATCAAGGCATTAGCAAGGCTGGTTCCTTCTGAAGGGTTGTGTGGGAAAATCTTTCCCATGGCATTTTTCCAGCTTCTGGTGTCTTGCTGGTAGTTTTTGGCCTCCTCTACTTGGGGACGGATGCATCACCTCAGCCTCTGCCTTCAGCTTTGCCTGACATTCTGTGTGAGTCTAGCTTTCTCCTTTTGGTGATGACAGACTCAAATAGGGTCTCTGTAAAGACCCTATTCGCAAAGAAGATTATGTTTGCAGGGATGGAGTATTAGCACTTCATCAACTTCTGGGGAGAAAATCAACTCATTTGATTTCAAAGACCATCAAGGAGCATAGCTGGGCATAAAGAATCCACAGTATGAACAAGAGGATCAGAACTGGTCATCTTTAGCCAGCTTTTTCACTGCTGTGATGAAAGGACCTTACCAGAACAACTGTAAAGGAGAAGTTTATTTGGGGGCTCATGGTTCCAGAGGTCTCAGTCCCTACTCCATCCCTTGGGGCTTGGGGTGAGGCAGAAAATCCTGGTGGAAGAATGTAGTGAAGGGAAGCATCTCACGTGATGATCAGAAAGCAAAGAGAGAGGTCTTCACTTGCCAGATACAAATATATACTCCAAAGCCATGTCCCCAACTTCCACCTCCTCCAGCCACACCCCATCACTTTAGTCTCCACTCAGTTAAGCACAGCAGGGATTAATTCACTGATTAGGTTAAGTCTATAGCCCAACATCACTCCTCCAAATCTTCTTTCATTGTCTCACATGGGAGCTTTTGGGGGATACCACATCTAAACTATAACGACTGGGTTCCGTCATGGACTTTGTCTTGAAGTCCCCCTTGCTCTAGGGGTCCAGAACCCATGTCTTCATCTCATTCTATCTTTGCTTTGATTCATATCCAGGAGTGGCTTGTTTTCTGTCTTCATTTTTCTTGTTGACCTTTATCGATCCTCCATGATCTGCACTGTGAATTTTCAACCTAATACACTGATTGGTTCAGTATGTGTCCTCTCCCCAAACAAGCTTCTTTCCTAAGCTCCCTCCTGCCAGCCAAGGGGAGTGGGACCTGATGTTTTAAAATACCCAGTACCATAAAAACAGAATGATCAGGTGCTCATTCAGGTATGTATCCTTCAGTGCATCACTGTCCCCAAGGGCATCATTGCATTGTACAAAATGCTATATGATTATCACAATGACCCAGAGTCATAAAAATGAGACAGCTACACATATAATAATACAATTTAGGAAAGCATCTACTTTTATGGTCTAAATGGTTAAATGCTGTAAAAGTAAGGTAGTCCAAATTAACTCCTTATGGGTATTGGAGAGCTATTTCTGGGTTTCTCTGAAGGGTAGATATGTGCAAACAGGGTACAATTAGGACTGTAATGAGATTTACCTTCCCCAAAAGAACCTCCACATTCACCTGGTGGTCAATCAGTATTCTGCAGCCTTTTTTTTTTTTTTTTGGTGCAGTTTGAATGTCAAGCTATTGTGTGAACAAATATTCCTGTAAGAAAGGATGTGCAATCCCATGCACTTGGGCTTTAAGGCTCCTAGTTTAAGTAACAACAACAAAATGCATGTTGGAATGAAGTCACTGAAACTGACATTATTCAAAATAACTTGAATTTACATTATATTTCAAAACCTCTTTTTCATTTCAACTATTATTCGTGGATGCACCACATGTGTACTTGAAACACGCTGGCAACCTGGAATAATCCCCATGGGTCAGCCAGCTTACTAGGAAGAACACTGGTTTTGTGTTAAGACAAAGCTGGCCCTGGTGCTCTTGACCTGAGGCAAGCTTGCTGCCTATTGCTTGACTCAGATTCATCTGTGAAGATAATAAATTGTTGTCACAAGATGGTTGTACAGATCAAATAACCTGACACATGATGGCACTTAGCTCTGTCCCAGTATCAGTAAGCCTTAGTAAATGTATATTTTCTTTCTTTTTTGCTTTGTCAAATCTGAAAAATTGTGCTCTGTATGTGTAATAAGGATCGTAACACATTCCACCGTTGTCATGTATTTAAAAAAAAATAATAAAATCAATTAAAAAAAATTCTGAGTTGAAGTTACTAACATGTAGAAAGAAAAACGAAATTGAAGTCCCATCATGACTGTACATGTTCCTCAAATGTAGCCCTTTCTATCTTTATTTGGGTTTTTGATGCATCCAAGTTTATTAGATGAATTAATTCTTACCCTCAAAGGCTGAGACCAGGACCCTCAAGGGAATGAAAAGCAGACAGGTGGAGTTTCCTTGAGTGGACTTAGGGAAGGAAGTAAAACAGAGATAAGAGAGGCAGGAGATTGGTTCTAACAATCCTACCAGTCTGAGTTCACTCAGAGGCCAGACCTCTATGGAGTGCCCTGTGGGTCCCTCGATAGGGGAAAAGGGAAAACCACTTGCTTCATGATTTTACCTAGTGATGAATAAATAACTCTCTTTATATCCATCATAGCTGCTAGAAAATCGCCTTGCATATGGCAGGCTCTCAGTAAGTATTTAATGAATGGGTGATTTATTCAATTAATCACTGAATGTTAAGTTGAAAGGGCCCTGAGAGATCATATAATCCCAGACTGTTATTTTGCAGCTGGGAAACTGAAGCCCAGACACTGTCTCACTCAAAAGCATGCTCAAGAGATGAGGATCCAGGTCAGCTGACTCCAGAATGAGGCTTGATGCTATGGCAGTGGGTGTACAAGGTATAGAACTTTCATTTTTAACCAGAATTAGAGATTGAGTTGACTTCTTCCAGCTGCTGCCTCTTTCTTGCTGTGTAGGCATACATTCCCAGGTACCTTTTTCTTGGCATTGTAACCAAAGATCTGTTCACTTTCTAATTAATAACACACCAAGCATCAGTTGCTGTTTCTCTTTCGCAAGGATTCAGTATCTAGGTATCCTGTGGTTTGCTGCACTTTGGGGTCTTTCCATGGAGTCCTCATGATGCTGAAAAAACAAAATAGCTCTACAGTTTATGGTCATGAATATATATTGAATATTAATGAGGGTCAGCAGTTGTGATTTAAGAATGCTTGTGCTGCACAGTTTATGGGAGGGTGCCCCTTGTGTAGGACTTGGCTCAGCCCCTGGCACCTGCTCTCCTTCCCCTCCCATTTGCTTGCCATCCATGGTCCAGACCCTACATTTTGTGTCCATTCTGTTCACCTCTTCTGCATGTCCTCAGTACTAGCTCTTTTTTTATTTATTGTTTTTTAGATATATATGACAGTATATACATACGTTTTAAAAATTTTTTATTTGTTTTAATTAGTTATACATGACAGTAAAATGCACTTTTGTATTTTGACACATTATATATACATGGGGTGTAACCCATTACAATTTTGATCCCATTCTTGTGGTTGAACATGATGTGGAGTTACAGTGGTTGTGTATTCATATATGAGCATAGGAAAGTTATGTCTAATTAATTTTACTGTCTTTCCCATTACCATCCCTTCTCCCTTCCTTTCAATCCCCTTTGTCTAATTCAATGAACTTCTATACATCCCCTCCCTTGTTCTGGGTTAGCATCCACGTATGAGAGAACATTCGACCTTTGGTTTTTGGGGACTTGCTTATTTCACTTAGCATGATATTCTCCAGTTCCATCCATTTACTGGCAAATGCCATAATTTCGTTCTTCTTTATAGGTGAATAAGATTCCATTGTGTATATATACCACATTTTCTTTATTCATTCATCAGTTAAAGGGCATCCAGGTTGGTTCCAAAGCTTGGCTATTGTGAATTCAGCTGCTATAAACATTGATGTGGCTGTATCACTGTAGTATGCTGATTTTAAGTCCTTTGAATATAAACTGAGAAGTGAGATAACTGAGTCAAATGGTGGAACCATTCCAAGTTTTCTAAGGAATCTTCATACTAAGTCTTTCCAGAGTGGTTGCACCAGTTTACAGTTGCACCAGCAATACCAAAATTACAAATAACCCAGTCAATAAATGGGCAAAGGAACTGAACAGGCACTTCACAGAAGAAGAAATATGAATGGTCAAAAAATATATGAAAAAAATGTTCAACATCTCTTAGCAACTAGAAAAATGAAAATTAAAATTATACTAGATTCCATCTCATTCCAGTCAGAATGGCAATTTTCAAGAATACAAGTAACAATAAATGTTGGTGAGAATGTGGCTTATCAAATTCTACTTCACCTTTGGGACCAGCTGAAGTCATATTGGCTCAGTGATGGAGCTCTTCTTCATGGCTATTGATTTTCCCTTCCACTTCACCCCTAAAAGTTTTGCAGCTTGACAATCCTTCTGTTTTTTAATGTGTTATATAGGGGCCACAGAATACCCTCTTTCTGTCATCTTCATAAAACTGGCAACATATTAAACATTTATTGAATGAATGTTTGATCAAAATCCACTTAGATTAGAATTACCAGATAAAATACAGGATGTCCAGTTAAATTTGAATTTAAAATAAATAATGAAAAAATTGAGACAAACTTATCTGTCTCAAATACTGTATAAAATTTTCTTATTAAAAATCATTGTTTATTATCTGAAATTCCTTTTTTAACTAAGTGTACCATGTTTACATTTGATAATCTGGCACTCTAATTTGGGTGTATTTTTACTTCAGACTTCTCTTAAATAAATCATTTTTTTAAAGAAGAATATTTGGGGATTAAACAGTCAACTAAACTTTATCTTTTAACCCTTGACATTTATTTGCCCCATCTGTTATCTATGTAATTCTCACACTCTCAATTGAGAGAATTTATTGTAACAGTTTTTTTTTCAATGGAATCTGATATATACAAAGTCATGTACCTTGGATATACATACGTTTTAAAAATTTTTTATTTGTTTTAATTAGTTATACATGACAGTAAAATGCACTTTGATACATCATATATAATAGACTATAATTTCTCATTCTTCTGGTACATCATGTAGAATCACACAGGTTGTATAGTTATATATATACATAGGGTGCTGGTATCTGTCTGATTCACTCTTCCTATCCTCATGCCCCCTTCCCTCCCTTCACTCCCCTCTACCTAATCTAAAGTAACTCTATTCTTCCCTAACCCCCCATTTTTAATTAGCATCCACATATCAGAGAAAACATTTGGCTTTTGGTTTTTGGGATTGTCTTATTTTGCTTAGCATGATATTTTCCAGCTATATCCATTTACTAGCAAAGGCCATATTTTCATTCTTCTTTAAGGGTGAGTAATATTCCATCATATATATATATGATATATACATATAATATATTATGTGTATATGTATATGTGTATGTGTATATTTATAATATATATCACATTTTTAAAAATCCATTCATCTGTTAAAGGGAATCTCACTCCAGAATGGCAATTATCAAGAATACAAACAACAATACATGTGGTCGAGGATGTCAGGGAAAAGGTACGCTCATACATTGCTGGTAGGAATGCAAATTGGTGCAACCATTATGGAAAGCAGTATGGAGATTCCTTGGAAAACTTGCAATGGAACCATCATTTGACCCAGCTATCCCACTTCTCGGTTTATACCCAAAGGACTTGAAATTATCATATTTCAGTGACACAGCCACATCAATGTTTATAGCAGCTCAATTTACAATAGCTAAACTATGGACCAACCTAGGTGCCCTTCAATGGATATACATACGTTTTACTACTCCTGGATTTCCATGATTACATCCAAGAATAGTTAGCATATAAAATTCAAACTGGAAAAACACCCCAAACAATCAACATAGAATTCTAAATGTTCCTTGATGGTCAGCTCTGTGGAGGCCAGGATGCCTGGGCTGCCTCCTCTGTCTGACCTCTGGTACCTAGCATAGTTAGCAGGAGCTCTTTGAGTAACTGGCTCATACTCTGGTGTCTCTGTTCTCATCCTTTTTCCCTGTAGATATTAGAGTTACAGGCCACCAAAAGTCCTTCCTTTGAACTCTCATTTTCTAAGTCAGTTCTTCTTAAAATGCAGTTGTTCCCTAGATGCGCAATCATCAGCCACACCTGGGAGCTTCATAAGCCCCACCCAAGTCCTGCTGTTTAAAAAATGATAAAATGATAGGAGTGAGTGAGGCCAACCCTCCAGGTCTTTACAAGCCCTCCAATTGGTTCTGATGCCCTCTTAAAGAACTACTAAGAGAACCAATGGTTTCCTGTGTTTCTCTCTATAAAATACAGATAATTGAGGCATGGGTAGTTATTATGCCATGAAATGTATTTGAAAATAAATCTGTCACTAGTCAGACTTTAACAGGCCTGTTCTCTGTTTTACTTTTTCTCTCCTCCTCTGTAGTCTTCTTCCCATCAAGCCAAGACCTCATTTCTCCACTTTTACCAGGTAGGTATGTGAAAGGAAAAGTTTCCTCATTCCGCTCTCTTCTCCCTGTCTTCCTTGTTTCCTTGCTTCTACTCTTTTCTCTTCTTTCCCTTTTACTTATGTTTTATTTGTCTGGAATTCCTAGTTTTGCAATTGAAATCCTTCAGTTGTGCAGTTCTCCCATCTCCACCTTCCATTCTCATAAATGATCCTGGATTCGAATCTTCTCAATGGATGCTGAAACCTCTGAACTCACTTAATAAATAACCTACTTTTAACCAGCTCCACACTCCTCCTCCCGGGTTCTCTTGCTCTTAACTGTTCTCTTCTGTATCGCTCTTCTATTGGGTCACCACTGTGGCTGTTTCAGCAGGTGAATACCCAGAAAATGATGGGCACACAATGCTGTGCACTGTCCTCACTAAAACCCGTTTTTTTTTCATTTTTTTATATTTATATATGACAGCGGAATGCATTGCAATTCTTATTACACATATAGGGCACAATTTTTCATATCTCTGGTTGTATACAAAGTATATTCACATCAATTCATGTCTTTATACATGTACTTCCAATAATAATGGTCATCACATTCCACCATCATTTCTAACCCCCTGCCCGCTCCCTTCTGCTCCCACCCGTCTTCCCTATCTAGAAATCATCTATTCCTCCCATGCTCCCCCTCCCTCTGCCACTATGAGTCAGCCTCCTTATATCAGAGAAAACATTCAACATTTGGTTTTTTGGGATTGACTAACATCACTTAGCATTATCTTCTCCAACGCCACCCATTTACCTGCAAATGCCATGATTTTATTCTCTCTTATTGCTGAGTAAAATTCCATTGTGTATATATGCCACATTTTTTTATCTATTCATCTACTGAAGGGCATCTACATAGGTTCCACAGTTTAGCCATTGTGAATTGTACTGCTATAAACATTGATGTGGCTGTGTCCGCTGTTTTTAAGTCCTTTGCGTACAGACCGAGGAGAGGGATACCTGGGTCAAATGGTGGTTCCATTCCCAATTTTCCAAGACATCTCCATACTGATTTCTATATTGGCTGCATCAATTTGCAGTCACACCAGCAGTGTGTGAGTGTACCTTTTTCTCCACATCCTCGCCAACACTATTGTTATTTGTATTAATAATAGCTGTCATTCTGACTGGAGTGAGATGAAATCTTAGAGTAGTTTTGATTTTAATTTCTCTAATTGCTAGCAGTGATGAACAGTTTTTAAATATTGATTGATTGATTGTATATCATCTTCTGAGAAGTATCTTTTCAGATCCTTGGCCCATTTATTGTTTGGGTTATTTGTTTTTTTGGTGCTTATCTTTTTCAGTTTTTTATATACTCAGCATTTGATATTAGTGCTCTATCTGATGTGTGAGGGGTCATGATTTGCTCCCAAGATGTAGGCTCTCTATGAACCTCACAGATTGTTTCTTTTGCTAAGAAGAAACTTTTTAGTTTGAATCCATCCCATTTATTGATTCTTGATTTTAACTCTTGCACTGTAAGAGGCTTATTAAAGAAGTTAGGGTCTAATGAAGATTACAGCCTACTTTTTTTTTCTATTAGACACAGGGGCTCTGGTTTTATTCCTAGGTCTTTGAATGTAGCAGGATATAAAATTAACACCCATAAGTTCAAGTGCATTTCTATATATCAGGGACAAATCTTCAGAAAGGGAAACAAGGAAAACTACCCCATTTACAATAGCCTCAAAAAAAAAAGAAATAAAATACTTCAGAATCAACTTAACAAAAGAGGTGAAAGATCTATATAATGAAAATTACTGAACTCTAAAGAAAGAAGTCAAAGAAGACCTTAGAAGATGGAAAGATCTACCTTGCTCTTGGATACGTAGAATTAATATTATCAAAATGACCATACTACCAAAAGCACTATACAGATTTAATGCAATTCTGATCAAAATCCCAATGATATTTCTCATAGAAATAGAAAAAGCAGTCATGAAATTCATCTGGAAAAATAAGAGACCCAGAATAGCTAAAGCAATCCTTAGCAGGAAGAGTGAAACAGATGGCATCACTCCACCAGACCTTAAACTATACTACAGAGCAATAGTAACCAAAGCAGCATGGCATTGGCACCAAAACAGACTAGTAGACCAATGGTACAGAATAGAGGATACAGAGACAAACCCACAAAGTTACAATTATCTTATATGAGACAAAGGTGCCAAAATCATGTATTGGAGAAAAGATAGCCTCTTCAACAAATGGTGCTGGGAAAACTGGAAATCCATATGCAACAAAATGGAATTAAACCCCTATCTCTCACCGTCAGACCTGCTTTTTATCACTGCTACTCCCACTCTTTCCACTTAGGGTGCTTTTAAAGTCACACAGGTATGCAAGGAGATGCATTTTGCCTCTAACATATTGAAAATTGGGCATTTACTGTGATTCTATAGATCTAATTTATAATTACATTTGTTTCCCAATAGGATAATTCTTTTATTTATTATTGCATGAAACTATGCCTTAGCATTTTATCCCTTCAGAAGATATTAATTAGAACAAGAAATATTGCCTAATTCTTTTCCTGATTTTGTTGTTTCTAAAAAACTGTTTGATAGTTGTCCATAGACCAGACCAAAATGAGAACCTTTCTTTGGCAATTGATCCTTTTTTAAAAAATGATTGGACAAAAATACACATAAAATTCACCATTTTAACCATTTTATCATTTCAAAATACAGAATTTGGTGGTTTTTAGTATGTTCACAGTTCTGTGCAGAGAATTCCACTATCTGATACCAGAATATTTCTAGCTCCCTGAGAAGAAACCCCACACCTGCAAGAAGTCAATTTCAATTTTCTTCTCCCTTTTACCCCTGGAAACCATAGATCCACTTATTGTCTATAGATTTGCTTCTTTTTGAAATCTTATTTAAGTGTAATCATACAGTTTGTGGCCTTTTGTGCCCAACTACTTTCATTTAACATTGTATTTTGAAGGCTTAACAATATTGTAGTATATACGTGTATATGGCTGAATGATATTCTATTGGAAGAATAGACAAATTTATTTTTCTTATCTATTCATCAATTAATGAACATTAAAATTGCTTTTACCACTTGGCTCTAATGATAGTACTGATGTAAACATTTGTGGTGGGGTTTTGTGTGGACAAGTCCCTTGATTATATACCCAGGATGGAATTGGCTTGGGTCACATGGAACTCCATGTTGAAATTTTTGAGGAACTGTCAGACTGTTTTCTAAGCTTGCAGTCTCATCAGCAAGGAAGGATTCTAATTTATACACATCATCTTTTTCACTTGTTATTTTATGGGGTTTTATATGTGCTTTATTATAGATGACCTAATGGGTGCAAAGTGGTGTCTCATTATGGTATTCATTTGCTTTTCTCTAATGAATCTTGATCTCGAGCATCTTTTCATGTGCTTATTTTCTATTTGTATATCTTGTTTGGTGAAGTGACTCTTCAAATTCTTCACACATTTTGGGTTTTTAGTGTATTCATTATTGAGCTATAGAAGTTCTTTATATGTTCTGGTTACTATGTCCTTATCAGATATAGAATGTGAAGATATTTTCATCCATTGTGTGTGTTGGTTTCAATTTCATTTATTGTGTTGGTGGACTCACACATACTAACTCATAACAATGAAGTCAAACTTTCTCATGTTTTTGTTTGTTGCTTATTCTTTCGCTGTCATTTTTTTTAAACCATCGCCCAATCTGAAGTCATAACAATTTATAACTGGGTTTCTGTCTAAGAATTTTATGCTTTTGGCTTTTATGATTAGATGTTTAACCCATTTGGGGAGTTTTGTATTAGGTTTCAAGTGGGAGGTCCAGATTCATACTTTTGTATGTGGATATCCAATTATTCCAGAACTGTATTATGAAAATGGGAGGTCTTTCCATTTTTTCAGATCATCTTTAATTTCTTTCACAATGTTTTATAGTTTTCAATATATAAATTTTTCACCTCATTAGTTAAGCTTCTTCCTATTACATTCTTTTCATTATTATCCTAAGTGGCATTTTTTCTTCTAATTCCTTTTCAGATAATTTATTGTTAAAATATAGAAGTGCAACTGATTTTTATATTTTGACATTGTATCCTTAAATTTTATTGAATTCATTCATTAATTCTAGCCACTTTTGGAGACTTCAAAGGTTTCTAATATGTGATAAAACTATCTGCTAAAACTGTTAGCTTTACTATTTACTTTCCAATTTGGACACCTTTTATTTCCTTTTCTTGCCTTATTTCATTAGCAAGGAGTTTCAGTATAGTGTTCATTAGGCATATGATAAGAGGGGCTTTTGATTTTAAGGGGAGAATTGATAGGCCTGTTTTAGTCTCTACTGCCTAAGAAAATAGATAATAGTTGGGACAAAGAGTGTGATCACCAGAATATTCAGATGAAAGGTGTACAGTGAGGTGCTTTGGGAATTAGGTGAAACCTCTGATGTATTTCTGAGGATCTCTAAGGTCAAGCATAAGCCTATAACTCTGCACAAGCTAAGGAATTACCTAAGAAGGCTCAAAGAAATCACCTCTGCCTGACTTATAAGCTTCATGACAGTAGGAAGTTTGAGGTAGAGACTACAACATTTGCTTATAAATGTTTTTGACAGTGTCCTGGGAGGTGACAGCTTTAGTGCTATGTGAGTTCCCACTCATGTGAGATGAAGACTGGTTCTGAGCAGCCCTTCTAGGGAACTGTGATACAGATCAAATAGGACTTCTTGGCTAGTGTGTTCCATTCTGCTCCCTCAAGTATGGCTTCTATAATGAGGGCTCTTGTTTCCAAGGCTGTTGTGAAGATGCAGTGGGTGGGACTGGGGTAAATTAAGAAGCAGATTTGGAGTTCATACAGAGAATTAACCAGTCTTTTTTGCTTGTTTCCTTTCCCTCCCTCCTTCCCACTCTCTCTTCCTTCCTCTCTTTCTTTCTTTCTGTTTAAACTAAGTGTTATCTGAATTACTTACTGCAAACTTCTGGTTAGATTCCAGAGTTCTGAAAAGGTAGATTCTAATTCTAACAGTTTTGCTAGATTTTTTTTTATTGCTTTCATGCAGGTGCATGTTTCTGGAGTTTCTTAATCTGCCATTTTCCATAACATATAAAAATTGAGTCTTTACATAGGACAAGGTGTGCACCTTCCTGTACAGTGTGAGAAATGCATCACACCCACTATTTGTGTTCAGTCCTGTTAGAAAACACAGGATTCATGTGGGGTTCTCTGTAGCTCTGTCCCTCCATATTTTTTCCCAAAGTTGAGTATAACAGTATTCTAAGTACCACATTATATGTAACTGTTATGAATGATAAAGCCTGCCCCATTCTGGCTGGGCACAAATAACCGAGCTGCCACAAAGCCTTATAGGTTCAAACAGCAACTCTTTATTCCCCAACTCTCACCGGCACTGCACACGCACTACTCTGGAACACACTCCTTCCACCGAGCTCCGTGTGCCCAATCTCCCCGCACCCCTGCGAGAACTGCCTGGGAACTCCAAAGTAGCTGGGGAGGATTCCCAGAGCCACCCCTATTCTGGAGCAAGATCCATTACAACTCAATCAGCCCAGCATCACAGCAATTATATACAGCTTAACTCAAATCATCATCTCAATGGTTCGCTGGTGTCACCTTTCAACCATTCCCTCTGGCAATAGGCCAGGCGTCATTCTGACTCAGATGTGGCTCTCAACAAAAGCCAATAATAAACAAATCATAAATTTATACAACGCTTTAAAAATTGTGGTGATGCTCATATTATCAGTTTCTGTCTCTACCACATAAAGAAGTTATTTTCTAAAGGGAAATTTTTTGTTTTTGAAAAAATAATTCTGCCTGCCTTCAGATAAATCCTAAAGGTTATCAAGAAGCATAATTTGTCAAGTGCATTTTATATGGAGAAGATTATGTTATAGGTGTGGTAACACTAAGGGTCAGTTCCTTTCTATAAAAGGGAATAGAAAAATGCGGAGGAATTCTTTGTTTATTTTGAATATAAGCAGACAGCTCCTTTACAAAGGGAAAGAATACAGATTATGAAACATCTTGGGCTAATAGTTTTGATCACAGTTATGTCACTGATGTGTAGCTTCTAATACTCTATAAAGCTCAATTTATCATACAGTCACTGAAAGGGATTTGTTCAATACCAAGTTGAAGCAAGGGACAATGACACTTGATCTGTTCTTCTGGATAATGTAAGCCCTCTCTGTTGACTCCAAATGATAGATATGTATAAAATAAACTACCCCTCGCTGTCATAATTTTTTGTGTCCTGGAGCGGAATTTTATTAGTAGTCTTTTGGCACTACCTAAAATTTAGCATCTCTCTTAGGAATAAGTTTGAAGTAGAGAAGAGTCTGAATGAATTTTCTAGAATCTCAATATTCTCAATGTGGACAAACTCACATGATCTGCCACAGCTCTAGGGATTTTATACCAGTAGTTTCATATATTGTATTCCAGGTATGAGAATACAGAGTCAACATGCTAAGGCTGTCCACTTCATTGGTCCAATATGCAATAATTTTTCTACTTACAATCCTCAGAGGAGTTCTATTCTACTGTGATTGAGGAATAGTCTACCATAATAAATATTTCTCATAAATTGTCCCATTTGTTCTTTCCCAAATTCTGCTACATAGAAAGTAGGGAGTAGCATTAAAAGGTCATTGAACTAAGGTTGAGATCATATTAGTTCCAACTCTGCCTGTTATGGTTTGTATAGTAGGTGTTCGCCAAAAGTTCCTGTGGAGAAAATATAAGATGAAATTATTGGATTGTAAAAAGTTGAACCTAATCAGTGCATTAACCCTCTGATAAAATTATTAACTTGGTGCAAACTGTAGGTAGGTAGGGTGTGACTGGAGGAGGCAGGTCCCTGGGGGCATGCCTTTGGGGTATATATTTTGTCTCTGACAAATGGAGTGTCTCTCTCTCTCTCTCTCTCTCTCTCCTTCCTGATGTGATCTTCTGAGTCCCTTTTCTCTGCCGTATCCTCCCACCAGACTTCTGTGGACTGACACCTCTGAAACCATGAGCTCCAAAATAAAGCTCTCCTCCTCTAATTGTTCTTGTCAAGTCTTTTGGCCACAGCAGAGAAAAAAAGCCTTCTAAAACACTGCCTCTGACTCTGTGGCCTTAGCTTCTTTATTTACCAGGAGCCATTATATATAAAATGGATTGAATCAGTGACTTTGCACGTGTGATGTACAAAACTTCAAGGTCTCTGGGTTTCCTCCAGGCTGCTCTTGGATATGTGGGACAAGTGGGACTCTGTACCCCTTTAAGTCGGGACCATTGAAATCCTGCTCCGTATATTTGAATATCTTACTGGGCCATTAGAATATGATTCTGGAAGATTGATCTTCTTGTCCCATTTTTACTGAGCTCCATTTTTCCAGTTAAACCATGCCCAAACTGTCCAACTTTAAAATGAATGGGGTTCTACAAGTAGCAACCAAAGAACCAACCGTACCCTTTAAGAAAGGTTAGCGGTTATAAGGAATTGTGGGACAATGTAGCATGTGGAGCATGCTTGTCAAGTGTGCACTTATTGATAATGATGATGACACAAGAATTCTGACAGTAGCTAGATATTTTTGGTGTATTCGTGTTCTTTTTTGCTGTAGTGCATTTTTATTTTTGTCATATTTTTGCCGAACAATAAATAAAGAGAGCATTAATATTCATGAGAGGTTTCAGGAAGAAAACGTTGAGTTTATTTTGCTCTCAGGGACACAAACCACTGAAGAGAAGATGCTGTAAACTCATAGTTGGAGAATAAAATAGCAACAACAATAATAATGATCTACCTAATTCTCCAGTGTACATTAAAAGCACACAGGGTTGCCTAGACTCATTTATGAGAGTGAAGCACATTGCAAGACCCCATATCTCACCTTTATGTGCCTTGATTTGACCCCCAGAGTATACCTGAGCCTGTTCTAATTTTCTCACACATAGCAGAAACTTGAGCTTAGATACAGAGCCAAAGGGCTCCTTGGCACTCTAATATGAGTTATACTTAGCTGCCAATATTTATATTTCCCCCAATAGCCTTTGCTTTCCTTGAGGACAAGGAATCTCTGTTCCCCAAAGTGTCTATGGTAGTGTTTTTCCCATCATTGAAATTCAACACATGTTTTCCAAGGTGAAAAGTTAAGGGAGGTATGGATGAAAACTTCTAAACCTTTATCTTAGTGCATAAAAGCATTTCTGCAGAAGCCATATGGGTTTTCTGGTTCTAGTTTGCTGTAAGCTTAGATTGGGCCAGACCTTGGCCCAGACCTTGCCTCAGAGCCTAAGGACAAGGTAACTGATGAATGAAGATGATAATTTTCATTTCCAGCAACAGGAAAGGTATTCTCCTCCTCTGGGATTCACTAGCACTTAGAAATAAATTGGCAACTCAATTGAAAACTTTGGTTTGTTCATATGATAAAATGGTCACATCTTTAATAGAAAACCTACCTCCCAATTTTTTTTAATTTTATTTTTATTATTTTAAAGAGCATCCACAGTTGAAAAACAGACTAGAAAGAATGCTGCCTTTGGAGTCCAAGCCCAAGGCTCAGATCCTTCTGTGTCGCTTGCTGTCTGTATGATCCTGAACATCAAGAGCAGTGCTTAAGAGCCTAGTGTTGGGGCTGGACTGCTTAGGTTTGAAATCTCAATCTATTTTCTGGACCTTAGAGAGCCCTGGAGTTATTTAACCTCTCTGTGTATCAGTTTCCTGTGGTAAATGGGTATGACAGTATTATTTGCCTCATAGAGTTGTTTGAAGCTTAATTAATACGTAAAATTCATAAGTAATGTGTGATCAGGGTCTTAATACCCAACCCATTGTAAATTCTATACAAGTATTTTCTGTCTTTGTTTGTTTTGTTGTTTACTTGAACTTCATTTACTTCTTCTGAAAAATGGGGTTGTAATATTCACTTGTACAGATTACGTGAAGCTTTGAAATGACATTTTGGGTGCTTAACACATCAGAAATGTTCAATAAACTGGGCCTGCTATTTTATACCAGAATTATTATAAATTTTGATCTCAGTTACACTTTACATGGTTTTAATAAGCCTGATGTTCTATTATACACAGTGATCTGTCATCCCCAAAGAGAAGCATACAGATGGACTTATCATATCCTGTTCCTGTATAAGACTTCTACCATGGATTATTTGTGCTCAAAAGGAGAATTTGTGGGCCAACTTGATGATTTTGCTACTGAAGTAGACTTATATGAACTAGCATCTCTAATGTTGAATCTGGGATTTAATTACAGTCATATCACTGAATTGGGATAAATGATTTTGCCTCTGACCTTTTGGTAGTAAAATGGTGGAATAAAGATGAAGTTATGGTGAGGTTTGAATACCTGGTGCCACAGGCATTTGGCACAAAACCTCTGATTAGTGAGGAAGTTTTATTTCCCTTATTTATAAAGCCAAGTCTTTCTACTAACTTTCCTCTTAAAAATAATTTCCAGTAGGATTCATTCTCAATAGGATATTATAGAATCGGAATACTTCATGCTTTGGCATCTATGTGGGATTTTTATGTCTCGATTTCTCATGTCATCAGGAGAATTTAGTCCAACAATCAGAGTACTTTTAATATGGTTGCATATTCACATTTATATTCTCACAATTCGTTAAACCAGATTGTTCTGACTATGAAGAAAAGGGCAGATATTTGATACGTGTCCATAGTGATTACTACTTGCCAAAAATTCAAATTCATTGATTAGTCATGGCCAAACATTTTGAGATCATCCAAGGATTTAGGGAAATTAATCCAATTATATGGATATGTTTCCTTTGTGAATCCTATTGATGACTATTTGGGGAAAATAGAATATTAAAAACATAAATATGGTTCAGAGAGAAATCTTTTAAGCCAAAGCATTATGAAAGATTTTTCTGTAATCCATTCATAAATTCTGAAAGGTAGATTGTATGTATTGTTCTTGCTTATCCACTGAGGAAATTAAAACACCAAAAGAATGAAGGATCATCTATCTCTGGGCAAGGCAGGGACAGATTCTGGATCAGAATGCAAATGGCACTATTATCTGGATTTAAATAAAACAATGTGCAGTTCAAAATGTATATTTTAAAAACATTCCTGAATGTTAAATGGCTCTGATGGAGTGCATTTTTTTCCATCCTTATTCAATAATCCATTCCTGTTTAACTCTGATAGGTACAATGAAAACCACAGAATGTCAGGTTGTAGAAATGAAGGTCCGTCCCCTAAATTTCACAGAGGCAATTACTGAAATCAAAAGAAGGAAAGACACCGCTGTCCACCTAGCCAGACAGCCTGAGTAGGTGGTCATCACATACATAGTACAAAGTGTCCCTACAGGTAGTTTTTCATCCTGTAAACTTGATTTTATTTGCCTGGTGCTATAATACAACTGACAGCTGACTATGCTTTCTCTCTTTCCCCTCCTCCCCTCTGCCTTTTCTTTAGTTGCATTTCCTTGCATTTTGGTTCCAAATATATTCTAAGGCCAAGCACACTGAGAGGAAATACTGCATACATAACCCACAGCAGGGCTTGATTTATGTTATAGAACCAGCAGAGAGGAGAGTAGAAAAAGAGAACGAGAGGTGTACAAAGGGAGGCAGGAAGAAAAGGAGGAAGGAAAGGGCAAATGCTGGGAAAAGAAAAAAGAACTCTAAAATCAATCTGTGAAACACAACACTGCTGCCAAATGTGTGTCTTACTCATGAGCACCTCCCAGGTCTGCTTACACACTTACACACTTCCAGGTTTGATTACACACTTCCCATTAGGTTCCCTATCCCAAAGAATTTATGTTGGTGCATGTAGAGGCAGGTTGTTTAGAAAATGCTATAACACATCAGTTTCCCTCCTTGCATTCCTGTTTCTGTCCTCTGAATTCCTGACAAAGGCAGTGTTACTGAGTATGGACCAGTTGAGAGTAAAGAAAGGGGCCAGGCAGGCAGTCTTGCTTTTTACTACAGATGTGGCATTGGGCAAGTCATCTGGTTACTCTGGAATCCTAACCTTACTTTTAAAATGGTTTAAAAATAGTACTTTCTTCCTGGTCTTGTTGTGGTGTGGCAATAATAGACAGTCTGTATAACAGCCCGATTTGGAGGCTAGCACAGATTAGGTACTTAATAATTATGAGGTGTTATCATCATAAAAGAACATGGACTTGGCTACTTAGAGATATCACCCATTCTTGCCTGATCATCCAGAATCACTTTCTGTAACTGCTTTACCAAGATTTTATGCAGCTACTGGATCCTCAAAGCCCAGCTGCTTAATCAGAATTTTCCTCCCAATTGTCCCTTTGTTTTCTGCATAATGCTTTATAGACCTAGGTCAGGCTCAATCAAGAAAGACTTCATGCTAATGACTTATGGTTGGTGTGTGATGAAGAAGGAGCCATAGGGCATATGCATATGTATGCAGACTTGAGGGGTCATGTTTGAAATTTTGTTAAATCTGCAAAAAAAAAAAAATAGATATTGAGTGAAATTACAAACTAATGATAGTTTGCTCAGAGGTCTGAAGGAGAGAGAGTTACTATTATCTTTTTGGTCAACTATAGGCTGAATTGGAAATACATCTCTTTTTAAACACTAGGATTTCCAGTTATGAAAACAATCCCTGAACATTATAAACGATTTGGAAAGTTTAGACAAGTAGAGGTAACCTTTGTTTGTAGGAGGGCATATTATCTTTTATGATGATATTATGCATAGTTTATGTATATATCTAATATATAAACATTTTGAGAGAGCTTATATTAAACTCTATGATATAACAACTATAGTCTGTAAACATCTTGATCATAGATTGAGGATATACTCTCTATATGTTATAATTCTATTATTTTTAACACAATACCTTTATTTTATTTTTTATGTGATGCTGAGGATTGAACCCAGTGCCTTCTACATGCAAGGCGAGCACTCTACCATGGAGCTACAACCCCAGCCCTACAACTCTCACAATGTAAACTAACACCTTCAAAGTACACACAAAGAAGCACTTATAGCTACTAGCAAAGCTATATCTTTGTTTGGGGAGCTACTTAGGAAATTGGAATCTCCAAGCCTAGGTAATGTTTGGTATTTGGGAAGCTATCCAGTGAGAAGAGCAATTTTAATACAAAATGTGGAAGCGGAGTCAAAGTAGAAGAAATAACAAACATTACAATGATGACTACGAAATTTTTCACTGTTACATACCTAAGCTGGATGTCAGTCAGGTTTATTTCTGCTCATAATCCCCAAGCTTATGAGGGCATCAGCTTCTGAATTGGTTAGTTGTGAGTGGTTTTTATCCTTATAACTAACTTCTTACATCATCATGATTTGTTGAATTTTAAGAGCCAAGAAAGCAAGAACTGGGACAATTTAATATTCTTTTTCATAGCACTGTGCAGAAATAAAAATCAAATGGTTTGTAATGATTTTATCAGGACCCAGCTCTTTTGGAAGAATTGATTTTAAGTTGAATAGTTATGAGATAGGAAGAAATGGAAGTTTCATTAGGCAAATTCAAGTCAGCATAGTTATGTTCAATATAAAACCGACAATAATAATTAGAATTTGAGATATGCTAGGTAATGAGAAGTGTTGGCTTTAAAACAAAATGGGGAAGCTAGAAAAGAGCCAGGACTGCCATCATTAGCAGGTTAGATTTGAAGTGTGCTAACAAATGTCAAGGCCAGTAAGGTTTTAAGTAGGGAATGGAGCATGATCAAAGTGGCAGAAGGAGTTTTTACTGCTCTGTGTACAATGGCTTGATAAGGAAAATGGCTTTAAATGGCACAGCATAATAAAGGGGAGATCTCTGGTGTGTGAGTTTTATGCCCTAGTAAATAGTTGTGACTAATCCTGGAGAAGAAAGTTGTAGAATACTGAAGGTTTCTGTTGAATGTCATTGTGGTCTTATATCTGTTGAGACAGAATTTCATTCATCAACTCATGCATTTTTCCATTTATCCATTTAATCATTCACTCTTTTTCATCAAAATGTTTTGAAATAACCAAAATATATTTTGGTATTCTGTAGGCCACATACTACATGCTGTAGATACAGCAGTGGACAAAGTGGCAAGAATATTTATGTGCATGTAGATTACAATATCACTGGAGAAGATGGTAAATAAGGAAATAAATATAGTATATGGTAACAGGTAGTGGTCAGTGGCATGAAGCAAAATACGCCAAAGGAAGGGTTGGAGGTTGTGTGGTTGTATAGTTTAGATAGTATAATTGAAGCAAAAGTGGAAGCAGGGGGTAAACAATGATCTAAGAATACAAGGATGGAGATATATCTTGGGGATATACCTTGACTGAATGTTGATGGCAGGCAGTGACAATGTCAGTATCGCTATTCAGAATAAAGTGGTGGCAGAATGGGAGAATGTGAGTGGCATGGGCTATAGAATCAGGCAGGTCTATGTTTGCATCTTTTCCATAGAACAAGAACTTTGTGACTTTGGCCATGTTTCTTAAGCTCTCTGGGCCTCAATTTCATCTGCAAAGAATATTTTTTTTTCTTCAGTTCTCTTAATGATGAATCATGCTTGAAAAAACTATAGACTTAATTTTCATCCCAATGCCCTCCACCTACTTCCTTATTATAGGCATTTGTTGTAAGGAAATTTACAGATATTATTTCTTTAATCCTCCCAGTAACCCTGTGGTAGATAGCATGTAGATGTGAAAATTTTGGCACAGAGAAGTAATGTAACTTGCCCAAATTTGTACGATTTAGTTACGGAGCTATATTTCAGACTCCCAACAAACCTGACTCTGTGATCCACGTCTTTATCGTGGTACCTGCCTGTCTATCCACTGCAGCATTTTAGGGCTTTCCATTCCTCATTTACCAAATGAAGTACCTTAGAGCAGACATCCCTTGATACCATCCATTCCTGTGTTAGAACCAGCCAGTGGTAGCCAGAGGCACATAGATATAGGTACAGTCAAAGGTACAGGACTGAAGCAGGGAGTGGGCAGAAACAAACTCACTGATTATATTATAGTTTTGTAAATCAGAAATTCAACATGGCTGCCAGTGTCCTTGGTCTGTGTTCCTTTTTAAAGACTCTGGGGGAGCTGGGCTGTGGCTCAATGGTAGAGTACTCACCTAGCACATGTGAGGCACTGGGTTGGATCCTCAGCACAACATTAAATAAATAAATAAATAGATAAAGTAATAAATGTGTCCAAAAAAATTAAAAAAACAAAAGACTCTGGGGGATGATCAGTTTCCCTTTTCCAATTTCTGTATACCACTTGCATTCTTGATCCATGGCCCTTCCTGCATCTTCAGAGTCAGCAACTCAATAGGGTTGTGTCCTCTTATCACACCTCTCTGACTGTGCTTCTATCATCACATCTGCTTCTCTGACCATACCCTGGAGAGGTTCTCTTTCTTTAAGATCACATGTGATTGTACTAGGCCTACCCAGGTTATCCAGGATAATCTCTCCATCTTAATGTCACATTTGCAAAATCTCTTGTGCTGTAAAATAATATATTCATAAGTTCTGAGGATTAGGGTGTGGGTATCTTTTGAGAATCATTATTCTCTTCTGCAGTCCTTGTGTGGATCTTCCTCAGAAGGCCAGTTGCAGGACAGAGAAAGAGAAAATAGATTAAAATGAGGGGACAGACAAAGGAAGAATAGCCCGCACAATGGCAATCTGACATCTATTTCTCATCCATAAAATATATAAATATGTTGGACTTGGTTAATGGTAGTGTCACCAATCTATTGATTTTTATTATTTATTTAGTTGTTACTTGCCCATTTATTTCATAGCTAGACTTTACTAACTGCAAATAGAAAACTACCCTAGAAATACATGATACAGCCTTTGATCTAAGGAGTTTTTCACCTAACAAGGTCAAGATCTGGTAAACCTGAAACTCTTTTTAAAAAAAACAATATTTATTTTTTAGTTGTACACAATACCTTCATTTTGTTTTTTTGTTTTTGTTTTTTCATGTGGTGCTGAGGATCGAACCCAGGGCCTCGCACGTGCTAGGCGAGTGCTCTACCACTGAGCCACAACCCCAGCCTCCCCCCCTACCCCGCCCCCCCCAAACTTTTACTGAGAGATTGAGGCACGAGGTGTTAGAGAAAGGAAGAGAAAAAGAAAAACAGAGTTCTACGGAAATCATGGAAGGTATTTCATGGAAGTTAAAAGGTAAACTGAATCCTGCAGGTGACTAGGGTTTGAGTTGTCAGAAGGAAGAAAATATTCGAATACTTTAGAAAAGGAAAACAAAACATAATGTAATAAAAAATGAAATTTGTATATACTCTTTCTTTGAGATAGCTAAAGTAAAAAAATAAATAGATAAATACTATCCATTAAAGTAAGTGCCATGATGCATTCTAAAATATGTAGTACCTTAAGTTTTTTGTTTGAATAATCATTTAGGAATTACATTTAATATTTACTTCAGCTGGCAGGAGAAATGGAATGAAATCATTATTGGTAAACATATTTCTATGTCTATCATCTGTCTATCCATCTATTAATTGCTTTCCTATTGACCTCATTTTCTGTTGCTTAATTTCTTCTAGAAGTTCCCAAACTTCTAGTCAGAGTACATATGTGCATCTGGATTAATTATTGAAGTTTGATTCCAAATACATGAGAAGAAACAGTCTGACTCTCAAAATTCCATCAGCCATTTCATCATTTGTGAGGTTATCAGACTCTTTGGTCTCTATCAGATTTTAATAGCCCAGAATGTTCACAGATTGTAGTAAGATGGGAACTGTGTTAGACTTTGGGGTCAAATGGCATGAGATGGGGTTTTAATCCCATGTTGACTATAGAGATGTGGACCTTCTGAACTTCATAAAATATTAAAAAACAGAATTAGAGAAGAAATGGTTTAAGTTATGACATTGCTCAGAAAAATGCAAGGTACTGTTTATATACATAAAGTCAGCTAGCTGTAACATGATGGGCTCAAAATTACCATAAGCCCAAAAGAAACCCAGAGTAAACATCCTTTTGTAGCAAAAAAGGTGTCAAACTGTCAGCTCAATGGAATTCAGAGAGCATTTTCTTTTTCTCATTTATTCCTAAATTTAAAAAATAGTTCAATTTTCCAGATTCTAAGCACTTAGCAACTTGGAAGCAAAAAGAAATTTTAAATTACCAAGGAAAAACAATAACTATCATGAAGCAAAGCATTATATCACATTATCAAGCAACTAGTGAGCAAAATGTTTATAAAGAAAACACTCAAAAGTAATGAAAGACAGATGTTTGTGGGTTTAGGAAAACTCAGCAGTCAAAGTCATTTCCTGTTATACAAAAAGCCCAATTTAACCCAAAGTGCCCAGAAGGCACCACTGTTTATATGGGCTGGAACAGTGAATGCTAGTAATGACTACATTAAATAATCACAGAAATGTTAAATTATGCTTGCAATGATTTGCTCAAGACAGCAGGGATATACATAATTTATTCTAGGAAGATATTCATCCAAAATGGTTAAAATTTTAATGACATTAGCAGTCTTGAGGAATTGTTTAGAAAACGCAGCTCTCAGATACCTGAATTGTTATTATATTATTCTAACAATTGACAACATAGAATATCAGACATCACAATCAGTCATTTGTCTGATTCCCTAATACAGTTGTACTTACCATGTTGATGTGAAGTTACTGTGTCCTCTAGGTTCTGAGCATCCTGTTAGCTTGCTTGGTGAAATTTGGTTAATCTTGGCTTTAAAACTTGGCACTCTGAGTGGCAGAGCCGAAGTTTATCCTATGTGTGTCTAATGACAATTACTAAGTCCTGAAATTTCAGCTAAAATATGACAATGTGCTAGCTGTGTTCTAGGACCTAGAACACTTGTGGCAACACCTAATGAGAGTCCACCTGCATTACCTGTGGTTTCTCTACACATTGATTAAATAGTCACGTAGGTCTCCTCTATCTGAGGCTCTGTGTTAGGTATCAGGGATACAGAAGTGAATGGTGGGATAACATGGAAAAAAAAAATCATGGTTTTACTTTTCTGTGGGCTCAGCATAAGCCACCTACCTTTTATCCTGCGGTGCTTCCAGAAAGTGAGAGAGGGATGGGCATTCTGAGCTCTGGGCCTCCCCCTGTTCTAGGGAAGAGTTCCAAGACTTGTGATTTAGAAAGTCCAGATTCATGGAGGTAAAGGGCTAGAAGCCTAACCTGGTTGAATCTATGTTTTCTGGGGGCTCTGATCCAGGAAATGGATTTGGGGTTTGGCAGGTGGAAGAAGATGCAACATGCAGTTAGGAGAGTAGACATGCTTTATTGGTGTGGTAACAGCCTCCAGCCTCCAGCCTTAGCTTTAGCACACAGCCCACTCCAATTTTGTCCTCATTTTGCCCCCATTTTGTCCTCATTAACTCCCATTAGCCCCCAGTCTTTTTCTTAAGTCCTTTTCATATGCAAGCCAAAGAAAGTACACTGCCAACAGGTTACATAAGGGTGCACAGGCTCCCAAGTTAATGTTTATGACCTTGGGCATATACTCTGAATCGGAGTGTTTCTGGCCTTGACTAACCAGCTGGTTTCCAGCCCTGGCTACATGCTAGAAACCTAACATAGCCTGCTGGAAGTCTCCGTAAGGGAGTCTAACTACAGCCATTTGAGACCTGCCCCAACAATCTATGTCCCAAGAGGCAGAAGAGCAGAGAAAGGACGGATGAGGAGATGTGTAAAGAGAGCTGCTTGAGAAACTTGGATGTTTAAGGTTCTCACCCAAATGAGTCATGGGGGAAAAGGTGCTGTGAGGAGAGGGGTTCTTGCCTTTTATAGAGACATCTGCACACCTATCAGAATGTGCAGTTGCTTTTCAGCAACAAGCTAAAAAAGAGGCCGCTCCTCACATTTCTGAACAGTTTAAACATCCTGGGTTAGTGGCAGGCAGAGAAAGCTCCTACTGTAGATTTGGAGCAAGATTTAATTTTCATTTAAAACACAAAATAAGGTCATATTTCATGCACCTGAGAGTTGTGAAGCGAACTCATATTCATTACACACGAGTAAGACATGGATTCTGCCCTAGAGGAGCAGTCCAGAAGGGTACATTCTGTAAAGTAAAATGAATCACTCTGTCAGCCTTTTCACTGGCAGGTTCTCTAACGTTCACAGCAACCCTGCAAGGTAGGTATCACTGCTTCTGTTTTATAACTAAAGGGACATACCACATGATTTATATATTAGTGGAAGTGCACACAGGCACAGAAATAGCACAGAGAAAGGCAATGGCATATTGAGGATTACCATGCAAGGCCTAACTCTCTGAGATGTTCATAAGTAGAATATTTTTTAAAAAGAGGGTGAGAGAGAGAAGAAATCTGAACCTAATTATGTTGCGCGTGCGCACGCAAACACACACACACACACACACACACACAAATATCAAGACATGTTTAGGTGCTGCTGTGGAGAAATGGCTTCATTATGTATATTTGTTTAAAAAAAAAGTTTCTTCATTTAATTTTCCAAAATTGTATAAAATCTGACAGTTCCTTTAAATCACAATTGTCGTCACTAGTCCTTCTGTTTGCCTGAATGTTATGTTTAAGGAATTACAGGAGTAAACTGTTTCCACTGTGGCCTAAAGATTTCCAGAGACAGGGGAATGAACTACCCAAGGATGAGAGATGAGGACCAGAGGGATGAAGGCCACTGTCTATGGCTCCCTTTTGTCACACGCCAAGGGCTATTTGACACAGTTGTACAAACTCTAACATGAGTAGATACAATGTTTTTGCCTTAGAAATTTCTAGTTTCATTTTTAAACAGTGGAGGAATTACATGGAGAGAATGTGGAGAGATTGTGTTAAGTAACGGATGCATCGAAAGGTCTAGCCATCTGGCTTCACATTTATTTACGGTTTCCTTCTTAAAGGATCAATCAAACCTGCTTGAGATCTCCCTGTGAGCAAGCACCTCCCAGACATAGCAGTCATGAAGGGATAGGTCAGAAAACTCCAGAAGTCCCCAGTACAAATTAAATTGCAGCTACAAGTCATCAGAGGCCTTTTCTTTACGAAAAGCAGAATTCAGTTAGAGAGATGGTAGTGCTCCGCAATCCTAGCGTCCCTCTGACTTGTAAGAATCCTTTCTACAGCGTCCCTCACATGATGTGTATCCTGCCTCTGTTTGAACTCATCTTATGCATTGTGAGTTAAATTCATTTTCAGAAAATCTGTAGCATGTAAATTCTACTCAGGTTCTTAATTCTAAAACAAAATGATATCTACACTCTGTATGACAGCTTTCTATATGGCAGCATGCCTACCTATTCTCTTTGGGAGGTACACTGATTTCCAATTTCCTTCCTAAATTGTGTTTAAGGGACTCAACATATAATCTGAGCAGATTAGTATATTGGATTTGTTGTTTATCTTACACTTCATTTTTCTTTTTGGATTAATAACTATGATCTTTTAAACAATGTTATGAAAGTTCAAGTAATACAAATAAATACAAAGAAACTAGGAACAACTCTTTAAACTGCATCTTAGCTGTTTCTTTTTATGGTGCTCATTTTTGTTTTATTATAGCTATTCTTATAGTTTCTAGTAATGTCTTATATTTGGTTCATATTTGCATTTCCCTGATTCTTAAGGGCATTGAACTTCTTTTCATATTTTTGTTTGCCATTTGTGTATCATCTTCAGTGAAGTGTCTGTTAACATATTTTGTCCATTTTCTAATTAGATTTTAAAATACTTTTCTATTGAGTTATGGCATTTTGTATTTTATATATTAGACTTTAATCATATGTATGATATATAAATATCTTATCCCAGTATATAGCATACCTTTGTATTTTTCTTTACATGGTCTTTCATGTAAATAAAGTTTTAAAATTTATTATTAAGTTTTAAACTTAACCAATCATTCTTTTTTAATGGATTATGCTTAATGTTTTCCATCTAAGAACTATTTACCTAGCCTTAAGACTTGCTGATTTCTTCCTGTGTTTATTTATAAAAAATGTTATAGTTTTATATTTTACATGCAAGTCTATGATCCATTTTGGAAAAAAAATTGTTAAAAGTTTGAGGTTTGGGTTTAGTTACATTTTTATTGCTTATAAATATCTAGTTGCTTCAGCAACAGTATGTTGAAAGGATTTATCTTACTTCGATGGGATTGCTTTTTTACCTCCTTCAAAAACCTTTTGAGGGGGGATAGTAGAGGACAGGAAGGGCAGCAGAACAACATACACTAGTATGGCAGTATGTAAAAACGTGAATGTGTAACCGATGTGATTCTGCAATCTGTATACAGGGTAAAAATGGGAGTTCATAATCCACTTGAATCAAATGTATGAAATATGATATATCAAGAGCTTTGTAATGTTTTGAACAACTAAAATAAAAAAATCTTTTGAACATTTTTGTGTGGATCTGTTTCTGAGTTCTCTCTTCTGTTCCATTGATCTGTGTGTCTTTCCTCCACTAAACCCATGGTGTCTTCATGACTATAGCTACATAGCAACCCTTAATATCAGGTACAGTAATTCTTCTTGCTTTATTTTCCTTTGTCAAGATTATTTTAGCTATGTTAGGGCCTGTGCCCTACCATAAAAATTTAAAATAACCATGTCTCTTTTTAAAAGAATTTTCAGAGGTTTTGATAGGAATTGCATTATACATATAAATTAACTTGGAGAAATTGGGACATCCATACTAAATTGTGTCTTTCAATCTATGAACATGGTATGCATTTCAATTTATTCAGGTTGCCTTTTATTTCTTCCAACACCATTTTGTAATTTGGTGCTTATAGATACTATAACCATTTTTAAGTGTGTACTTATATATTGCATTTGCTTTGGAACAGTTACACTTTTTATATAAATTAAGACATCTAGGGATTGAACTGAGGGGCACTCAACCACTGAGCCAAATCCCCAATCCTTTTTTATATTTTGAGAAGAGTCTCACTGAGGTACTTAGTGCCTTGTTAAATCACTGAGGCTGGCTTTGAACTCACAATCTTCCTGCCTCAGCCTGACACGCTGTTGGAATTACAGACATGTGCCGTCACACATTGCTGGTTAATATATTTTTTAAAATTGACAATTTTGTGTTGATCTTATGACCTTGATAAAAGCACTTAATAATTCTTATTTTTTTTATAATTTCCTTTGTGTTTTCCATTATATAGTTATGTCATCTGAAAATCAGAACCACATTCTTTCTTTGAAATCAACATGATTTTATTTATTTTTCTTTCTTTATTGTGCTGGCTAGAATTTTCAATATTAAGTTGAATAATTATACTGAATACAGTAATTCTTCTTTTCTTACTGACCTTAGGAAAAAATATCTCTCTTTCATCATTAAGTATATTGTTAGCTGTCAGCTATTTTAAATGTTCTTTAGCAAATAGAGGGAATTTCCTCTATTCCTAAATTTACCATGAATGGTACTGGATTATGTCAAATACCTTTTCAATGTTAATTGATGTATAATTTTTTCTTAATTCCTTGATATGGCAACTTACATTTATTGATGTATAAGTAGCCTTACATTTCTGGAATAAATACTGCTTAATAATGACATAATTATTTTCATAAATTGTTTAATTTGTTTTTGCAATTTTTAAAATTTTATTTATGTTTAATTTCATGAGAAATAACTGTAGGTATCTTTCTTTAAAATATTTATTTATTTATTTATTTTTGCATTACAATTCTTAATACACCATTATATCACAATTTATCATATCTCTGATTATATATAAGGTATATTGACACCAAATTCACATCTTCATACATGTATTTTGTATAATGATGAAGGTCTCCTTTCACCATCCATGCTATTCCCCTTCTCGCTCCCTTTCCCTCCCACTCCATTTCCCTATCTAGAGGTAATCTTTCTCCCTTGCTCTCCCTCCCAGCCCCTTTTTGAGTCACCCCTCTTATATCAGAGAAGACAATTCGGCATTTGTTTTTTGGGGATTGGCTAACTTTACTTAGCATAATCTTCTCTAATGCCATCCATTTCCCTGCAAATGCCATGATCTTATGTTTTGTTATTGCTGAGTAATATTGCATTGTATATAAATGCCACATTTTTTTTTTATCCATTCATCCACTGAAGGACATCTAGGTTGGCTCCACAGTTTAGCTATTGTGAATTGTGCTGCTAGAAACATTGATGTGGCTGTGTCCCTGTAATATGCTGTTTTTAGGTCCTTTGGGTATAGTCCGAGAAGAGGAATAGCTGGGTCAAATGGTAGTTCCATTCCCAGTTTTCCAAGGAATTTCCATACTGCTTTCCAAATTGGTTGCACCAATTTGCAGTCCCACCAACAGTGTATGAGTGTATCTATTTCCCCGCATCCTCACCAGCACTTATTGTTATTTGTCTTTATAATGGCTGCCACTCTTACTGGAGTGAGATGGTATCTTAAAGTAGTTTTAATTTGCATTTCTTTGATTGCTAGAGATGATGAACATTTTTTCATATATTTGTTGATTGATTGTATATCCTCTTCTGAGAAGTGTCTGTTCAGGTCCTTGGCCCACTTATTGATTGGATTACTTGTTTTTTTGGTGCTTATCTTGTTGAGCTCTTTATATACCCTAGAGATTAGAGCTCTATCTGATGTGTGAGGGGTAAAAATTTGTTCCCAGGATGTAGGCTCCCTGTTCACCTCACATATTATTTCTTTTGCTGAGAAAAAACTTTTTAGTTTGAATCCATCCCATTTGTTGATTCTTGGTTTTAATTCTTGTGCTATAGGCATCTTATTAAGGAATTTGGGCCTAGCCCCACGTGATGGATATTAGGGCCTGCCTACTTTTTTTCTATTAGATGTAGAGTCTCAGGTTTAATCCCTAGATCCTTGATCCATTTTGAGTTAACTTTTGTGCATGGTGAGAGATAGGGTTCAATTTTATTTTATTGCATATGGATTTCCAGTTTTCCCAGCACCATTTGTTGAAGATGCTATCCTTTCTCCAGTGCATGCTTTTGGCACCTTTATCTAGATACTTGTATATTTGTGGGTTAGTCTCTGTGTCCTCTATTCTGTACCATTGGTCTACTAGCCTGTTTTGGTGCCAATACCATGCTGTTTTTATTACTGTTGCTCTGTTGTATAGTTTAAGGCCTGGTATAGCAATACCACCTGTTTCACTCTTTCTGCTTAGAATTGCTTTAGCTATTCTGGGTCTCTTATTTTTCCAGATGAATTTCCTGATTGCTTTTTCTATTTCTGTGAGGAACGCCATTGGGATTTTGATTGGAATTGCATCGAACCTGTATAGTGCTTTTGGTAATATGGTCATTTTAATAATATTAATTCTCCCTATCCATGAGCAAGGTAGATCGTTCCATCTTCTAAGGTCTTCTTCTATTTCTCTCTTTAGGCTTCTATAGTTTTCATTGTAAAGATCTTTCACCTCTTTTGTTAGGTTGATTCCCAAGTATTTTCTTTTTTTTTGAGGACATTGTGAATGGGGTAGTTTTCCTCATTTCCTTTACAGAGGATTTGTCACTGATATACAGGAATCCTTTCTTTATTTTTAATGTCAGGGTAATAATGGCTTTATAATATGAATTAAAAAGTATTATTTGCTTTCTATTTTCTGGCAGTTATTATGTAAAATTTGTTTTAATTTTCTAGTAAATGATATGTAAGTCTCCAGTGAAATCATCTGAATGTAAATTTATTCTTCTAGAGTTTTAATTATGAATTTTGTGTTTAGAAGCTTAAAGGACTTTTCAGATTATTTGTTTCATCTTGGTTAAATTTTGGTAGTTTGTGGTTTTTAAGGACTTTTGTTAGATTTGTCAAAGTAAAATTGCATTATTTCATTATTATCCTTTAATTGCTATAGGATTGATAGTAATGTCCCTGGTTTCATTCTGAATATTGATTATCTGTGTCTTTTTAAATTTTTATCAGGCTTGCTAGAGGTTTATTAATTTTTTTCCTAAAAAAGGATGATTTTGGTTTCATTAATTTTTCTATATTGTTTTTCTATTTGCAATGACATTGATGCCTGTTATTTTAATTTTTATTTATTTATGTATTTATTTTTGCTTTGCTTTTCATCTATTTTGTTCTTCTTTTTTTAGTTTCTTTCACTAGGAACTTAGATTATTGATTTGGAAACTTTTCTCATATCTAATGTAAGCTTTTAATTGTATAAATGTCTTCTTCAGCACTGTATAAGATGCACAATACATATTTTGACATGTTGTATTCTTTATTTTACTCAGGTATATGTATTTATTAACTTGATGTTTGATCTATGGATTATTTGTAAATGTACTATTTAAAGAGTTTTCTGTTGTCTGTCTATCTTGGTTACTAGTTTGATGTCATTAAAGGCAGGGGATACACTTTATGTGAATTCAGTTCTTCTAAATTTGTTAAGTATCATTTATGGGACAAGATATGATATAATTTTGACATATGTTAAGTAAGAACTTGAGGAAAGTATGAATTCTGCTGTTGTGAGGTTAACTATTCAATATATTCAATTAGAGTCTTTCAGCTGCATTATTCAGATAGCCATCATTGTACATTTCCTGTTTTGTGGAGGAACAGCATTGATGTACCTTACTGTAATTGTGGGTTTTGATATTTCTTCTTTGAGTTTACCACTTTATGCTTTATTTGTTTTGAGGCTGTGTAAGTCAGTGCATATGCTTTTTAGGATCTTTATATCTATTTGATTATTTTATCACTTCATTTATCTCTAACAACTTTCTTTAAAGTTTACTTTATCGGACATTAATGTAGCCATTTAAGTATTTTTTAATTAATATTTGTATATCTTTTGTGATCTTTCCTTTTTGGTTTTCAGAAGTCACTGCAACTACTGAATTTTTAATTTGGGGGAATTTATTTTAGTAGCATAGGTTAGGTTGATGTATTTAAATACACAATGCCAGTCTTTCTTTTGATAGGTATATTTAGGCTACACATTTAGGTAGTTATTATAATGTTAAAACCTAATATATTATGATAGTTAACTTATGTGTCAATGTGATTGGGCTGAAGAATTCTCACACAGTAAAACATTATTTCTGCTTATGTCTGTGAGGGTATTTCTGGAAGAATTCAGCATTTTAATCAGTAGATTGAGTAAGGAAGATAAGAAAATCCTTACCAGTGTGGGAGGAACATTATACAGTCTGTTGAGGGCCTAAACAGAACAAGAAAATGGAGAAAGAGTGAATTCTTTCTGATTGAAATGGAATTGTGTATGTGAGAGAGTTTTTATGATCTTGGAGATAAGATTTTCTGATTCTCAGGATTTTAGACTCTGAGATTCATAACCACATCATAACCCCACCCTGCAATTCCCACACACTCCAGTTGCAGGCTTCTGGAATGATCTGTATCATCACTACACTTTCTTCAGTTTGCAGATGGCAGATGGTGGGAGTTTCTCATACTCCATAATTATTCAAGCCAATTCCATATATAGACTATGGATTTTGTTTCTTTGGGGAAGCCTGTTGCATTTATTTATATGTTTAGAGCCATTTTATAATTTGTTTTCTGCTTATTTCTTCTCATTCTTCCTCTGTTTTTCTTTTCCTGTGAGTTACTTAACACATTTTCCTTCAGTATCCCATCTTTATTTAATTTTGTATTTTGAGTGTACATTTTGGTGTAGGTTTTCTGTTGGCAGCTCTCTAGGTATTAGAGTACATACTTGACTTATTCTGGTCTATGGATATTTTACCACTTTAAGTGAACTGTAGGAACCTTGCTTTCACTTAAAATACCTATTTCTTTTCCATTTTATAGTATCCTTTTTCTTATTCCATTTTAAGGTATCCTTTTCTTGAGTGTCAGATGGAGTTATGATTTTTAATTTAGTTATCAATTGTGATTTATGAAAATAACAAAAGATGGAAATTTTGCTCTTTTCATTGTTGGTTCTTCTTTCACTCTGCTCCAAGATTACTTCTTTTATGATTGCCTTTTTGGTTAAAAAATTTTAAAATAGTCTTTAAGGAGATGTTTTTGCTAGTGACAGTTTTTGTTGTTGTTGTTGTTTGCTTGTTTGTTTTTTGTTTTTTATGTGTTTTCAGTGCCTGAGGGGACCTTTAATTTCTTCATATTTCTGAAGGATAATTTTTCCAAGTATGAAATCCTATTGAAATTTCCTTTCTTTCTGTGCTTGAAGAATGGTGTGCTATTTCCTTCTGGCCTCTGTGGTTTCTGATGAGAAATCCAACTGTCATTCAAATTGTTTTTCTCCTATAGGTAATGTTTTGCTTCTCTCTGGCAGTTTTCAAAATTCATTCTTTGTCTTTAGTTTTTGGAAGCTTAATGATCATTTTTTTTAGCATAGGTTTCCTTGATTTTGTCCTGTTTGTGGTTTTTCAGAGATTTGAATCTGTAGTTTGTTTTTTTATTCCAATTTGGGAAGTTTTCAGCCATTACTTATGCAATTATTATTTCTTATGCAAATATTCTTTCAGTATTACTCTCATTTTAATTTTCTGAGATACTGATGATAAAAATGTTGGTTCTTTCCTCATTATCCCACAGATTCCCAGAAGCTATCATTGTTTTGGTTTATTTGTTTTTTTTTTTTACAGACATATTTCTCTTTATTGTTCATATTGAGTAAATTTTATTGATCTCTTCTGAAGTTCACTGATTCCACTCTACTGTGCCATTTGTACCATAGTGTTGAGACACCCTGCATGTTTTTCATTCTGGTTATTGCTTTTTGTTGTTGTTTGAGATAGCATTTCACTGTGTTGCACAGGCTGGTCTCAAACTCCTAAACTCAAGAAATATTCCTGCCTCAGCTTCTTGAGTAGCAGGGACTACACATATGCACCACTGTCCTCTGCAATATATTGTTCATCCTGTACTTTTCATTGGACATTTCTGTTTCAATGAATGACATGCAAAGTGGCTGTGCCCTGTTATCTTCCTACCAGAAATGAGGACTTGATTTATCTCTATCCTCTTCAACATTTGTCATTCTGTTTGTGTGTGTGTTTGTTCATGTGTTATCACAGTCATCTTAGTGGATATGAGCTAGTATTTCATTGTAGCTTTGATTTGCATATCTCTGATGACAATGTTAAGGGTGGGTTCATGAATTGGCCTTGTGTACACAGAGAAATGTCCCTTCATATTCATTTTCAGTTTTAAAATTGGGCTATTTATCTTTCTATTATTAACTTCTAAGAGGCTCGCTCGCGCTCTCTCTCTCTCTCTCTATCTATCTATATCTATATATATATATATATTTACACACAAGTTTTTAATTTTGGTGAGGTATAATTTACTATTTAATCTTTCATTGCTTATTCTTCTGGTGTGATATATAATAACCTTTTGCCAAATTTATGTATTCTTTTAAACAGTTTTATACCTTTTTGCTCTTCGAATTAGATCTCCATTTTTAATTAATTTTTGTTTGTGATGTGAGATAGGTGCAAAGGAGTCTGATTTCATTCTCTTCCAATATGGACCTTTAGTGGTTCCAGCACTCTTTATTTAAAATATGTTTTGCCATCGAATGAGC
Organism: Callospermophilus lateralis; assembly: GCF_048772815.1. Classification (NCBI taxonomy): domain Eukaryota; kingdom Metazoa; phylum Chordata; class Mammalia; order Rodentia; family Sciuridae; genus Callospermophilus; species Callospermophilus lateralis. The sequence goes on from NC_135307.1 coordinate 93,010,970, forward strand.
TTGGTACTTTCATCAAAAAACAATTAATAATAGATGAATGAGTTAATTTCTCAGCTGTCAGTTCTACTCCATTGATCTCTGTCCATTGCCAATACAGCATTGCCTTGATTACTATAGCTTTATAGTAATGTTTGAGATCCAGAAATATGCGTCCCTCAACTTTATTTCAGTTCCTTCACCATTTTTCTTTTGGCTTTCCAGGTTCCTTACAATTCCATATGAATTTTAGAATCTGTTTGTCAATTTCTACAAAAACAGCTGGTTGAAATCCTTTGAGGGATTGTGTCAAATTTGTTGATAATTTGCATGGTGGGGGTGGTGTACTGCCATCTTGACAGTATTTACTCATTCAACTCATGAATATAGGATTTTTTTTCACTTATTTAGATCTTTTCCAATTTCATTGAACAATGTTTTGTATTTCTCAGAATATGAATTTTGCATGTCTTTGTTAAATTTATTTTTAGGCATTTTATTTTATTTTATTAATGTTATGTTAAGTGGAATTATTATCTTAATCTCGTTTTCAGGTTATTTCAAGTATATAGAAATATTGATATATATTGATAATATATGGTGTAATCTTCCCAAAATATATATAATATATAAATAATATATATTGATAATATATGGTGTAATCTTCCTAAACTTGTTTTTTGATGCTAGTAATTTTTTTTTATAGATTCTTTCTAATTTTATTTGTACAAATAAATGTCTTCAGTGAATAAGCTATACTTTCAGTTCTTCCTGTTCAGTTGAGATGCCTTTTATTTCTTTTTATTAACTAATTTCTGTGGCTATAACAAGATGGGTGCCCGTGTTTCTTTCTCTTCTTAGGGGAAATGCATCTCATCTTTCATCATTAAATACAATGCTACCCATGGCTTCATCTTTTGTGCCACTCTCTTCTGGCCAATGTTTGATGAAAAGTCAGGTGTTTGTTTATTGAGGTTTCTTACTAGTGATGAAGTTTTGTTTGTCTTGCTGCTTTCAAGATTTTTGTCTTCAAACACTCTTATTATATAATGGATCCATTTGTGGATCTTTTTGTGTTTATTATACTCGGGGTTCACTGAGCTTCCCGGATGTGTTTGTTATTTTTAAAAAATCAAATGTGGAGAAATTTCACCCCTTTTTTTAACTTTAAATATTTTGTCCCTCTTTTCACCCTCTTTTCCTTCTTGAACTCTTTTTGGCTTTGGTTGACTATTCTATGGATGAACCTCACATTTCTTGGAGGCTCTTCATTTTTCTAATTCTTTTTTTATTATACTGTTTGGCTCACATAATCACTATCGCACTGTCTTCAAGTTCATTAATTCTTATGCCAATTCAAATGTACTGTGGAATGCCTCTAATGAATTTTTCATATCGGTTATCATACTTTAAAACTCCAAAAATCCCATTTGATTTTTGAAAGTAAATTCTGTCTCTTTATTAATATTCTCTATTTGGTATGACACTATTGGCATATCTTCCTTTTCTCTAGTCATGGTTTCCTTTAGTTCTTCAAACATGCTTACATTGGCCACTTTTAAGTCTTGTCTGATGAACCTGGTTACTCTGACAGGCAGTTTCTGTTGCCCACTTTCTTGTTTATTTATTTTTGTTCTTTGCATCATATTTTCCTGTTTGTTCACATGCCTCCTATTTTGTTGTTATTGTTGTTTTTGAAAACTGGACATTTTTGATAATACGTTGTGGCCACTCTGATACTGATCCCTCACTCAGGGGCTGGCTATTTTTACTTGCCTGTTTCCGTGCTTAGTGTCTGGGTTATTTCAGTGACGCACAGAGTTAAGTCTCTGTGCTCCTCAAAGGTGCAGCATTCGGCACACCACAGACGCTCTGGGATGACAGTGGTTTTAGCAATGTGCTCTGCCACTCACTGTTTCTTTCTCAGAACATGCCAGAGGCCTATGTCATAAATTCTATATAATTGGTCTTCTATAGGTAGATAATTCCTGAAGTCCGTTTTTGAGATTGTTTCTGACCCTGTGAGGGCTTCTCCTGGCTGTTTCTTTCTCCTGTTGTCTCTGCCAAACAATCTGGCCTACAATTTACCTATTTCTCCAGTAAATTTATTAATTTCCAATTACATTTCACCCCAAGTCCACTGTTCCCCTCCCTACCCCCGTAAGTCTCCAAATTCTCTTGCAAATGAAATCAGTTCATTTGGAAAGAGATATCTGTTTTTTAGGGCTGCTTTTCTTCTTGGGAAAAATTTCTGAGTGATGATGACATGAAGCTGTTGGTGGCAATACTATGTGCTTTCTAGTGAAAACCCTGTATATGAAGTTGAGTAATAGGGGTAGGTGGCAAAAGCATTAAGTCTTTACGACTTTCCTCACCCGGCATGGAACCAGTCTTAAAAGTTGTGAGGAGGGCATTTGGAGCCCCAGTATTCTCAATAATAGCTTTCCCAAGACAGAGCTGCCGTTCCATAAACTGAAAGGGGAGCCTTATTTCTCATTCACATTTGTCCAGAACTTAGTCTTAGCAAGAGGCTAAGTGTCTGGTCCAGGATAAGAAGTAATGATGCCCTTCCTGTCCCAGAAAGTTGTCTCTGTAACTAGGAGATGAGAGGAGAGGGAGCCTGGGTTCTTAGCTGCATCTATTCTGGATTGGATTTTCTACACTGCTAAGAAGGATGGGCCAAGAGAAGGAGCAGGTCCTTTTTAAATATCACAGACTCTTGCAGTCCTTAGCAAGTTTAAGTGGACTTTTTGACTAAATGTCCTCATTTTCTTTATGCATTTAAGACAATTTCCAGAGAAGTTAAGTGATATTTAAAAGTAATTTTCACCTGTTTCAATGGAAAAACGGGTTCATAGAGCTCCTCTCTGTATCATGCCAAAAACAGAACCAGCTCAGTAATTTTAACACAGCTTTCTTCACTCCTCACTTCCTGGTTGTGCATTATGTGTCCATTGGCTATACATCGCCACTGAACTGCATTTTATCTGAGATGACTCCATTTGAGTTCCTCCATGATCAAGAATATCTATCTGCCACTTGTAGTTGTACTTGAATAAGATTAGTACCTAAAATATTCTTGGTGTACATTTTTGTTTCCTGTAGAACTTTGTAGACCTTAGTCCATTTTGGGGGCCCACTATGGAAAAGTCTGGAGCCTGTTGTTTTTATTTGTTCATTTGTTTGGTTGGTTTTTTGACTTCTTTCTACTTGAAAGTAACTTTTTCTTTCCTCTGCAGACTTTTATTCTTGACATTAATTTATTGAAGATATGATTTAATATTTACTCTTTTGCATCTATATATCTTAAATCCTTTAAGCAATACGTTTTTTTCTTTACTTCAGAGGATATTTCCCGTATGTCTCTGTGTGTATTTTTTTTTCCCCCTTTCCTTCTAACTGAGTTGCTTAGGGTCTCTCTAAATTGCTGAGGTTGGATTTGAATTTGCAATCCTGCTGCGTCAGCCTCCTGAGCTGCTGGGATTACAGGCATGTACCACCACACCCAGCTGCTGCATGTGTTTTCTTGATATACTTATGGATTCTCTAATTGGGAGGCATCAAGTTTTTGATATTGAATTCTGTTTTCTTTATGCCCATCTTTTTCTCACTGTTTGTTTAATCTTTTTGACTTTTGTTGTTTACTCTGATTGTTTCATAACTCCAATCTGTTTCTCATTTTTTCAAAATGTTTAGACATGTGATAGTGTTTTGGTTCCTGCTCCTTTCTCCTTATCTTGGCACTTTCCCTTCCCATCTTTTATCTAATATTTCATCATTTTTTTGAGCTGATATTTCACTTCACTCAAATTCTTATTAAATTCTGGAGCACACAGCATTTCCAGCTTCTGCTGTTCTTTCTTGCATTGTATTTTCTTTCCAAATGAATCATTTGGCTGCTTTTGTTCCTTATATTTATTTGTTTATATATAGGTACTTTAAAACCCATGTTTCTTTTTTTTTTCTTTCTGTGTTTCTTTAAGCAAAACATTTGTGTAATTTCCCTTACTTTTTTCAACTTTACCTTATCTATTCTGTTTAGACCCTCGCTACCTATGCTACTATAGTGTGGTCTTCAAACCAGACACACTGGTATCACCTGAAAGCTTATTAGAAATATAGAATCAGGGCTCTGGTTGTAGCTTAGTGATAGAGCTCATGTGAGGCACTGGGTTCAATTCTTATTACCACATATAAACAAACAAAATAAAGGTTCATTGCTAACTTTAAAAAAAATAAAGAAATGTAGAATCAGTGGTTTCATCCAGGACCTACCAAAAGAGAAAACTGCATTTAAACAAGATCCCCAGGTGATCCTTAAACGTTAATGTTTGGGAGGTCCTGCTCATACTTCAGTGCACATAGGAGAGGTTAATGAATACTAATGCCTGAGATTCTAATTAAATTGCTATGGGATATGGCCTAGGCATGAGAGTCATTCTAAGATGCAGCAGAACCTGATAACCACTGACCCAGATCTTCTACTTATTTCTGATATTCAATGGGTCACTTCCTTTGTAATTTTTCCCAATTTGTTTAGTTCCGTCATCTGCTCCTTCGATTCTACCTTCCTCTCTGCAACCCTAAGAGAGTAAAAATTTTCTTCTATTTATAGTATAATCAGAGAGTGAGTGTTAGGAGGGAGGACCTAATAGGAAAGGAAGGAAGTTAGGCTGTGGATGGTAGTACTGGATTCGGCTCTTTGTTCTGAAATTCCATTCTCACTTCACTAGTCAGGGCTATATCCTATTCCGGTGAATGTCACCTTTGAAAATGGCAAGTATTTGAGGCCATTCTGTGGGACTACTGGGAGCTTTCACTCTTAAAGATTGTTTCTTTACTCATCCCATGCAACCTCTGGACCTGCTTTTTCTCTATATTGTTACTAAATAATTCTTAGAACTTTCTTTCTTTTCCTTATACTACTTTGTGGGTTAATGTTCAGGTTAGGAGTTATTTTTAGCCTTTCCTTACTGAATTTTTTGTTGTGTTTTTCAGAATTACTATTGCAGAGTTGTATATCACTCAATCCTTTAACTGCTGGTAGATTTTTAGTTTTCTTTTTTTTTTTAACCTTCATTATATTAGCCTATTATTTAGAAAGGGCTCTGCTTAATTTTGCCATTAATCTAGATGCTACATGGCTATTAGTACAAACTAAATTTGCAATTAGTAGATTAAGCAAAAACACTTTGGGGCCATATTTTGGGTTGTAAACTGTAAATGTCAATCAGAATTTTTTAAAATCCCTGCCATTTTATATCTAATTTTCAAAAGTTTTGTATGAAGATTGAAATCTAGAATGCTTGGGTGACACTAGAAGTATTTATATTTCTGAGTTTTTTTAGATTTGAAATATTTGTATAGTCTGTAAGATACATGAGATAATTTTGGACCTCAGTCTAAAAATAAAATTTGTTTATGTTTTATATATGTCTTGTGCACAAAGGCTGAAGATAGTTTTATACAGTATTTTAGTGCATCTGTGTTTTGACTTTTGATTGACTTGTCACATGGATTCAGGTGTGGAATTTTCCACTTGTGGGGTTATGTCAGTGCTTACAAAATTTCAGGTTTCAGAACATTTCTAATTTTTTAATTAGAATTTCAGATTTTTGAATTGGGAGTGCTCAACCTCTATTAGGTTTTTATATCTGTGCTTTAATTTATTAAAAAGTTAGTTTATTCAAGCAATCAAACCTATTTCCTAATCTTATAATTACAAATACTATGTGTCTATGTATGTGCTCTACTACATATCTAAAAATAATCTGTTCTTCAAATAGTACCACCTATATATATTCAGGAGTGTTCATATTGATACTACTGTCAGGATGCCAGAGAAGATTTATCCAAGTATAAATAAGTCTGACTTAGAGCTTAAATAACATTATAGCTCATTAATTTAAAACAAAAATTACAGTTAAAAATAGAGATAAATTTAAGCTAAAAGAACTATCCCCCTTTTGACATTTTAAAAGCCAAGAAAATTGTATTGTACATTTAGTTTATGTGTTAATATTAATAAATGATTTTAATATACTGGATACTAATTGAAGACCTTGTTTTTATTTTTAATCCTGCTTATATTTTCAGTTATGTAAATATGATAATTGGATAGTTTTCAGGTTTCAGTAAAATTTTGGGGGGCTCAGAAGGGTCTACCAACTGGATAGCTAATGAGTAAAGGTTCATCTATGTATCTAAGTCATCAGCAAGACTTCTGGACATGGATGAAGCTGAAATATGAGTTATTTAATTCATTCCCGGCTCTTCCCAGTAGGACCCCACCTTGCTGTAATGATGCTTTTCTACATCATCAGGTTAGCTGAACCCTTATGCAAGGATAAACAAGCTCTGCCATCTTCAGAAATCTCCAAAGGTTCTGAAAATGACTAGCGTATTTAGACACTTTAATTCATTCATTAATTAATTATGCTCAGTCTAAAGTTACTTGAATTTTGGTTGAATCTGTGAATCAGCTTGAATAGAATTGACATCATAACAATATCAAGTTTTCCAATTCGAGAACAGGATATAGGTACATTTATTTAGACCTTTATTTCTTTCAAGAAACATTTCATAGTTTGCAAATTATGAATCTTAAGTGTCTTTCATTATATTTATTACATTTCACTGTGTATTTGTATCAATTTTTCTTTGTATTTGAGTATGTGAATACTCCTACAAATATAGTTCTTAAAATTTAATTTTCTCATCATCTGTGCTAGTATGTAACACTAGAGCTGATATCTGCACTTTTACCTTCTCTTGAATGACCTGGTTCAGTTTGCTTATTACAGTTAGTAATTGCTTTATGGATTCTTTAGAGTTTTTTATTTATATATCTTAATGTCTAAAAATTTAAAGTTTTATTTTCCTCATCCCAATTTTTTATCTTATGGACTGACACCTCTTAAAAAGTGAGACAAAATAAATCCTTCCTCCTTTAAGTTGTTCTTATCAGGTATTTATCAGAGTGACAAAAAGCTAACTAAAAAACCTGTGACCATCTGAGTACATGTATCATTAAATATGGTTCAGAGCTTATTTACAATCTTCATTTTTCTTTTGAGATAAAATTTATAAAATTTATTTGTAGTGAACTACAAAACTTGAATTGTATCATCTCAAGATTTTTGACACATCTGTATATCTTTATAACTCAACTCCTGTATTGAGAGTCAAAATGTACTTAGATTATTTTATTCAAGCTACTGCAAAAGGAAGTAGGTCTGGGGCTGTACAGAGGTAGATAAACATGGGAGTCTTAAGGAGTCATGAGAAAGGGTAGGGATGGTCAAGGGAGTCTTCAGCAGTTAGCTATTTCCTGGTAAACAAAGTTGTGGGGACATTTTAAAACCTTCTCTGTGTTTTCGGAGCATAGACCCAGATATAATTCAATATTTTCAGTTTTCCTTTCTTTGTTTAAGAATGACGTTATTTGTTCCTGTAAAACTCAGAGATGATAAAGACTCAGAATGGATCAAAGAGTGTCTAAGAAACGGTGTCTCAAAGCAGCTTGTTACTGTTGTTCCACCTAATGGGTTAACCCATTTTTTTTTTAGAGCTCTAGAGATCAGGCATTTAACAAGACAGATTCCTGACATGAAAAAGAGAGAATATCAATGTAAAACATGCTGTTCAAATAAAGAACCTGGAGTGAGACCCTGAAGACTCTTACTCCAGTGGATTTTGGGGCGCTGGAGGAGGAAAATTTTTCAGGTATACACCTCTCATAGTATTTCTCAAAGCTCTTGAGTTGGGATGTCCATGCTCATGGTGATGGTGTCAGTTATATGTCAGTGTGACCAAAATACCTGACAAGAACAATTTAGAAGAGGAATGATTTATTTTGGCTCATAGTTTCAGAGGTTTCAGTCCATAGATGCCTGGCTCCAAGGCAGAAACATCATGGTGGAAAGGTGTGGTAGAGGAAATCTGCTCAGCTAATGGCAGCCTAGAAGCAGAGATGGAGAAACCAATGACAAGATAGAGTCCCTTAAGAGCACAACCCAGTGACCTACTTCCTTCACACATGCTCCACCTGCCTTTGGTTTCTACCTATTAGTTGATTCAAATGATTAGTAAATCAAATGGATTAATTCAGTGATGAAATTAGAAATCTCATGATCCAATCATTTTCTAAGTGCTTCAACTTTAGTTGTTGACGCATTGCCTTCAACACATGAATTTTGAGGGACATTCCAGATTCCGAACCATAAAGGGGCATGTATGACCCCAACATTTCACTGGATCTTCTTTCCATGGAGGATCTGGGCTCATGCATGATCACAGATTCACAGATGGTGGTGAATCTTGTTGAGGTTAGTGTCAAATTCAGCTTGCAGAGCCTCTTTAGAGCCTTAATAAATTAACCAGCTGTGAAGCAGTCTAGAGCCCAGTTAAGGATCTGGGTTATATTTAATGTCTCCTCAATGCCAAATTATGCAGAAGGAGAAAAAAATTGAAAAGTTAGTTTTGAGAATTGTAGTCAGATATTGGAGAAAACTAGAAGAATTTAAAATTTGGCAAAGATTTTTCATCTGTGCCAGCAATAGAATCCAAGTTAATTTACAACAAAGCACCAAAGCATGTTTTTTTTTTTTTTTTTTTGCATGTTTGAATTGTGAGTCCATTAAATTCTCTATGAGACAAGACAGAGTTTTCATACCCATCAGTTACCTGCAGTTTCAGGAATCAAGGACATTGAACATAAGCCAGAAGAATAGGCTATAGATGATTCATAGTTTTACACTGAAAGACTACACTTCTGTCCAGAGTCACCTTGTTTTTATTAAAAAAAAAAAAAGGAATCTCAAAGAAAAACTATTTTTGGTTACAAAGGAAGATATATCACATTAGATTTGGCCTATATACAGCCAGAGTGGTGATTTGCCATGTAGACCTTAAATTTTCTTTATAAAGAATGTCAGGTTAGACATTCAAAAGCCTCTTCCTCAGCCCCTCCACCCCCACTCCAGGGATTGACCCCAGGGGTACTTAGTCACTGACTTATACCTCCAGGCCTTTTTATTTCTTATTTTGAGACAGGGTCTTGGTAAATTGTTGAGGCTGACTTTGAACTCACTATCCTCCTGCCTCAGCTTCTGGAGTCACTGGGCTAACAGGCATGTGCCACCACACCTGGCTAAAATCCTCTTAAGCCAAGAACTAACCACCTTACTTCACCTCTATTACCTATGTTTGGACAAATTCCTCTTTTTCCAAATTTCAACAATATTCTAAGGGGTCCTAAGCAGGTCCAGACATAGCTTTTTTTTACTCACTCCTATAGTACGGATCTTGATCCCAAAACCATGTGTTGAAGGTTTGGTCCCTAGTCTGTGGCACTCTTGGAAGTGGTAGAAACTTTAGGAGGTGGGCCCCCTTGGAAAGAACTTAGGTCATTGGCAGGATGCCCTTCAAGAGGATATTCTGACCTTGGCCTTGTTCTGTCCCTCTTCTCTTCCCAGCTGACATGAGGTGAGCAGCTTTGCTCTACCACATGCTCCCCACTATGATAAACTGTCAGACCCTAAAACAAGGGAGCCAGTGGACTATGGACTGAAACCCTCACCAGAGTACCAGTCCTGACTTCAAGGGCCCTAATAGACTGTTTCTCACCCACAAATCAAGAAGGAAAAACAAAGGTGAAGAAAGAAAATAATTTGTTCATTATAGCTATAATGGCATACTGACGAGCATCGGGTTTAAATAGGGGAAGGAGCAAAAGTGGAGTGTAAGCAGTCTTGGAAAAACTGTGGTCTGGTTGCTCATTGCCTGGGGTCTGTTCTCCCAGGTCCTGCTGGCTTTGGGGGAAGTTACTGCCTCTAGGGGCGATTTGGTTCCAATCTTGAGATGATTGCTTCTGCTCCATGGGGCAGCTCCAGTTCTTGTCATGGGGTAATTGTTCTTGCTTAGCGGGGGCAAGCTCATATGGGGTGATCTGCCCGCAAGGTTCCTTTTTTCCTGGAATCTAAGGTGAGTGCAGGAGAGAATGACTCAGAATAGCAGCCGTCAGAAAGACAAGATGGAGTTAGTTCCTTCAGGTCAGGGCAATGACTGGAGACTTCTCAGTGCTGCTCTGGGGATCTGGAACAGAATGTTTTCAAGGCTGGCATTGGCAATCTGTTGATAATGATGTTCCTGCAAATCTTGAAAATACCTCAGTTATTATTTTCTTTAGGCTTGAAGCGGGAGGATCACCAACTTCAGATGAACACTCCTTAAATGAAGCATTCTGACCCATAGTTTAAGGTAGAAAGGAGACAGGTACGAAACGAAGGAAGAGATGCCCAGCTTTTATCCTGCTTTTAGTTACCTATTGGACATCTGCAGACCCAAGTGAGGAGGCAGTGCTTTTCACAAATGTAGTAGTCCCTATTACATACCTCTTAAACCATAAGCCCAAATAAACTTTTCCTCTGTAAAAGTTGATTTACCTCTGGCATTTGCTACAGTAGTAGAAAGCTAACATACTCACCCACAATGCTAGGAGTCCTGTAAGCTTATTCTTGTTTATTCCATTTTCTTGTTCACTAGTTGGTGGCTGCACCATTTTCTGTGGGTCTCTAGGGAATTTTATGGTAATATGTGCTGTTAGTTTCACCCTTCATTTCTAATTTTAATGCTTTAGGAGTGAGCTAAGTATGAATTGAAGTATGAATCCTCTGCAGAAATCACACTCATAGTGTATGCCTAAGTCTGTTACCCAAGCAACATCTGCACTCTTCCCCAACAACATTAATGTTAATAAAATGATCTGGTTTTTAGGTACTTATAACTTATGTTAAGAGAACTCAAGAAAGGATTAAAAAAAATCAATAGTCTGTGAGTAGTCTGTGCTATCCTATTGAATAAAAACCTTTGAAAGTGCTAATAGCTATAAAGAAGGTAGAAATCCTTACTGCAATGAACAGTTAGTCTTGAGAATGAAGCTAAATCAACATAGGTAATGTATATTCCTTCATTTTCTATGGACTGTAGCCAGAATGTTAACCTTAGCCAGAAAATGTTACTCCCTACATTAAAAAAAAAAAAAAAATGGTCTGTTATATGTCCAAAGCACTTAACAACCTTTTATATGTCACTCAGGTGTAAATTAACGATGTTATTTTTTTTTTCTAATCACAGTTGCTATCAGGATGTATTAACAGAAAAAGCTAATTGAATAGCAAAAAAAAAAAAAAACAAAAATTTAAGTGAATTAGCTCTTTCAGTCAGCTCTGGTTTACCATATCATGGCAGCATTTCATTAAATCCTCATAAAGTACAACTGTTATTTAAAATGTAATAATTGACTGTCAGAGGAAAAGAAGTGATATGCATGGTAGGGGGAAGGGGGGACTTCTGTCAGTGGCTATTCATTCTACCTGCTGTTTTTCTCACAGTCAGAGAATCTCTTTGGTATGGGAGGGAGAGCAGCTGAAATGTGCTGACCCCTTTGTAGAGCTGGGGGTGAGGACCTGAAGGCTTCAGAGGAACACTGCACATGCTGAGCGGCCCACAAAGCCCCCTTTATTGCTGTGTGGGCAACTCCGTTTGAATCTCATGGAAAATGTTGTCTTGCACATCAACATAAGCAATTAAAAAATAAAAGAGGAAAAACATCCGCCTGCTTGTTTAAGATGGTCAGCAAAAGAAGGGAGGCTTGAGATTTGAGAGAAAAGGGAAGGTTTGTAGTATCAAACTTCCATCCTCAACCCCCTAGTGAAACTTGACTGTAAAACTATGTTTTAAAAAGCCTTTAAAGGAAAAGGAGGGAAAAGCTCTGAAAGAAGCTTTCATGTCTGCCAAAATGTAGGTTCATTAACCAGTATATAAAGAAATGAAATTTTGGGTTCACTGGATGTAATATTAATTTCAAAATAAATTGAATACAATGTATTTAATTTCTTGGGATGCTCCTCCAGGGCACAGTTCTATTTATGAACTCAATGAATACATAATAACAAATCTGAATTGATAGAAAAATAGAAACATAAAGCTAAGAAAAGTTGAAAAGGAATCAGAGAATTAGGAAGGAAGAATTGAAATGTGTGAAAAGAAAACAGATGAGAAATTAGAAATGAGACTGCTATGATGATTTCACAAGTTTTATATAAAGCTTTGAAGGAACAAGGGAAGTATTGTAGAGTAGAAGTTATTTTCACTCTCTGCCTTATTTCTTTTGCCTCTGCCTCCCCAGCTTTCTAGCAGAGAGCAGGTTCGCAAATAGGCTGGGGATGCAATTTAGGTTTATTGAGGAGGAGGAGGATGTGGTTTGCAGAAAATGAATGAAAATGAAGAACATGACATGGGGTTTGGGGGGTTTCAATTGACTGACTGTAAGCAAGAGAGGCAAAGGAAATATTAACAGAATCAGTGACATCCCACCTTGGAAGCTATGGCAGGGTCATCCAGTGAGAAGAACTCATTAATCGATTGGGTGTGCAAAGACAGGGTATCACATTTGGCTTCACAGTTGCCTGCATTTTCTGTAACCAAGAGCAGGACCAACCTTGAAAGTGTGGTTTTCACATCACCAAGACAAGCCAGATGTACGCTGCTTGAGAATGTGAGAAGAATAAAACCAGCCTTATTAGTACTTACCATTTGTTCTCTCTTTAAGTTTTTGTGATACCCTATAATATTGGTATTGTTGATCCCAATTTTACAGTGAAATTAAAGCACATACAGATTTGCCCCAATTGTAGAACTAGTAAGTGACCGAATCATGGTTGAGTTTAGCTAAACTTGAGTTAAGGCTGAACGTAACCATGATTTAGCTACTTTCTCCTTTCCCTTTCTCCATGTGAACACTGTGCTGCCTGCCACCGAGTTAGTTATTCTGTCTTTACTACTGTAAATTATATGATAATACTGTGGTTAGCATTTTAGTGTCTAAACCCACAGAATTCATGCGTGAATATGCATGCTTCTGTATGTTCCTTTTAAAACGTATTTATATATTCTAATTTGTTATATACAACAGCACAATGCATTTCAATTCATAGTACATCTATAGAGCACAATTTTTCATGTCTCTGGTTGTACACAAAGTAGAGTCACACCATTCGTGTCTTCCTATATGTACTTAGGGTAATGATGTCCATCTCATTCTACCATCTTTCCTACTCCCATACTCCATCCCTTCTCCTTCCTCCCCTTTGCCCTATCTAAAGTTCCTCCATTCCACCCATGCTCCCCCACATCCCCATTATGGATCAGCATCCACATATCAGACAAAACATTCAGCCTTTGGTTTTTTGGGATTGTACTTCATTTAGCATTATATTCCCCAACTCAGTCTATTTACCTGCAAATGCCATGATTTTATTCTCTTTCAGTGCTGAGTAATATTCCATTGTGTATATATACCACAGTTTTTTTTTTTTTATCCATTCATCTACTGAAGGGCATCTAGGTTGATTCCACAATTTAGCTAATGTGAATTGTGCTGCTACAAACATTGATGTAGCTATGTCCCTGTACTATGCTGTTTTTAAGTCCTTTGGGTATAAACGAAGGAGAGGGATAGCTGGGTCAAATGCTGGTTCCATTCCAGGTTTTCTAAGGAATCTCCATACTGCTTTCCATATTGGCTGCACTAATTTGCAGTCCCACCAGCATTGTATGAGTGTGCCTCTTTCCCCACATCCTCGCCAACACTTATTGTTGTTTGTATTCTTAATAGCTGCCATCCTGACTGGGGTGAGATGAAATTGCTAGAAATGTTGAACATTTTTTCATATATTTGTTAATTGATTATATAAAATTTTCTGAGAAGTGTCTGCTCAGCTCCTTGGCCCATTTATGGATTAGGTTATTAGTTTGTTTGTTTTTTTAAATTTGGTGTTAAGATTGTTGAATTCTTTATATATACTAGAGATTAGTGCTCTGATATGCTTGTGGTAAAAATTTGCTCCCATTCTGTAGGCTCTCTATTCACCTAACTGTTTCTTTTGCTGAGAAGAAGCTTTTTAGGCAGTATCCATCCCATTTGTTGATTCTTGATTTAATTTCGTGCACTTTAGGAGTCTTATTAAGGAATTCAGGGCCTAATCCAACATGATGAAGATTCGGGCCTACTTTTTCTTCTGTTAGGTGCAGGGTCTCTGGTTTCATTCCTAGGTTCTTGATTCACTTTGAGTTGAGTTTTGTGCTTGGTGAAAGATAGGGGCTTAACTTCATTTTGCTGCATATGGATTTCCAGTTTTCCCAGCACCATTTGTTGAAGAGGCTATCTTTTCTCCAATGTACCTTTTTGGCTCCTTTGTCTAATATAAGATAACTATAACTATGAAGGTTTTTCTCTGTGTCCTCTACTCTGTATAATTGGTCTACACGTATATTTTGGTGCCAATACCATGCCATTTTTGTTACTGTTGCTCTGTAGTATAGTTTAAGCTCTGGTATATTGATGCCATCTGCTTCACTCTTCTTGCTAAGGATTTCTTTGGCTATTCTGGATCTCTTATTTTTCCAAATGAATTTCATGATTGCTTTTTATATTTCTATGAGGAATGTCATTGGGATTTTTGATTGGAATTGCATTAACTCTGTATAGTGCTTTTGATAGTATGGTCATTTTGATGATATTAATTCTGCCTATCCAAGATCTTTCCATCTTCTAAGGTTTTTTTAAATTTCTTTCTTTAGTGTTCTGTAGTTTTCATTGTATAGGTCTTTCACCTCTTTTTTTAAAGTTGATTACCAAGTATTTTCTTTTCTTCTCTCTCTCTCTCTCTCTCTCTCTCTCTCTCTCTCAGGCTATTGTAAATGGGGTTGGGGTAGTTTTTCTTTCAGAAGATTTGTCACTGACATATAGAAATGCTTTCAGAAGACTTGTCACTGACATATAGAGTGTTGATTTTATTTCCTGATACTTTGCTGAACTCATTCATTAGTTCTAGAAGTTTTCTGGTGGAATTTTTTTTGATCCTCTAGGTATAGAATTGTGTAATTGGAAAATAGTGATAGTTTGAGTTCTTTTCCTATCTGTACTGCTTTAATTTATTTCATCTATCTAATTTCTCTGGCTAGAGTTTCAAGAACTATGTTAAATAGAAGTGGTGAAAGACAGCATTCCTATCTTGTTCCAGTTTTTAGAGGGAATGCTTTCAATTTTTCTTCATTTAGAATGATGTTGCCTGGGGCTTAGCATAGATAGCTTTTACAATGTTGAGATTTGTTCCTGTTACCCCTAATTTTTCTAGTGTTGTGAACATGAAGGGTTGCTATATTTTGTTGAATGCTTTTTCTGCATCTAATGAAATGATCTTATGATTCTTATGTTTAAGCCTACTGATATGATGAATTACATTTATTGATTTCTGTATGTTAAACCAACCTTGCATCTCTAGGATAAACCCCATTTGATCTTGATTGCCTATCTTTTTGATATGTTTTTGTATTCAATTTGCCAGAATTTTATTGAGAAATTTCCATCCATGTTCATTAGAGATATTGGTCAGAAGTTTACTTTCTTTGATGTGTCTTTGACTGGTTTTGGAATCAGGGTGATATTGGCCTCATAGAATGTGTTGGGAAGTACTGCCTCTTTTTCTATTTTCTGAAATAAACTTTAGAGTATTGGTATTAGTTCTTCCTTAAAGGTCTTGTAGAACTCAGCTGTGAATCCATCTGGTCCTGGGCTTTTCTTGGCTGATAGGTTTCTGATGGTGTCTTCTATTTCATTGCTTGAAATTGTTCTGTTTAACTTGTGTATATCATCCTGATTCAGTCTGAGCAAATCATATGACTCCAGAAATTTTTAAATGGCTTTGATATTTTCTATTTTATTAGAGTACATATTCTTAAAATAATTTCTAATTATCTTCTGTATTTCTGTAGTGTCTGTGTTGATATTTCCTTTTGCATCAGAGATTTTAGTAATTTTAGTTTTCTTTCTCCTTCTTTTCTTTAGCATGGCTAAAGGTTTATCAATCTTATTTATTGTTTCCAAAAACCATCTTGTTCTTTTGTCATTTTTTTCAATATTTTCTTTTGTTTCAATTTCATAGATTTTAGCTCTGATTTTAACTATTTCCTGTCTCTTTCTGCTTTTGATTTTGATTTATTCATTGTTCTCTAGGACTTTGAGATGCAATGTTAGGTCATTTATTTGTTGACTTTTTCTTCTTTAAAGGAATGAACTCCATGCAATGAACTTTCCTTTTACTACTGCCTTCTTAGTGCCCCAGAGATTTTGATATGTTGTATCAGTGTTCTCATTTACCTCTAATAATTTTTTTAATCTCTTCTTTAATGTCTTCTGTAGTCCATTGTTCATTCAATAGCATATTATTTAGACTTTAGGTGCTGGAGTAGCTTTTATTTTTATTTTATCATTGATTTCTAATTTTATTCCATTATGATCTGAAAGAATGCAGGGTATTATCTCTACTTTTTTGTATTTGCTAAGAGTTGCTTTGTGGAATAATATATTGTCTATTTTAGAGAAGGATTCATGTGCTGCTGAGAAGAAAATGTATTCACTCATCGATTGATGAAATATTTTATATATGTCTGTTAAGTCTAAGTTATTGATTGTATTATTGAGTTCTATAGTTTCTTTGTTCAGCTTTTGTTGGAAGATCTATCCAGCAGTGAAAGAAGTGTGCTTAAGTTATCCTGAATTGTGGTCTATTTGACTCTTGAACTTGAGACGAGTTTGTTTGATGAACATAGATGCTCCATTGTTTTGGGGGCATATATATTATAATTGTTATGTCTTACTGATGTATGGTTCCCTTAAGCAGTATAAAATATCCTTCTTTATCACTTTTCATAAACTTTGTCTTGAGGTCTATTTTATTTGATATAAGGATAGAACCCCTGCTTGCTTCTGTAGTCCATGTGAATGGTAATTTTTTTCCAAACCTTTCACCTTCAGTCTGTGGATGTCTTTTCCTATGAGATGAGTCTTTTAAAGGCAACATATTGTTGGGTCTTTTTAAAAAATCCAATCTGCCAATTTTGATTGGTGAGTTTAGGCCATTAACATTCAGGGTTATTATTGAGACATGATTTGTTTTCCCAGTAATTTTTGTTTATTTTTGGTTTTTCACTTAACGTGGTTTCCCCTTTGATTGTTATTTTCTTTAGTGTAATACCTCCCTTTGCTGATTTTCATTGTTGTTTTTCATTTCCTCCTCATGGAATATTTTGCCAAGGATGTTCTCCAGTGCAGGCTTTCTAATTGTAAATTCTTTAAACTTTTGTTTATTATGGAAGGTTTTTATTTCAAAATGAAATGTAAAGCTTAATTTTGCTGGCTATAAGATTATTGGTTGGCATCCTTTTTTTTCAGAGCTTGGTATATGTTATTCCAGGATTTTCCAGCTTTCAGGGTCTGTGTTAAAAAATCTGCATATATCCTATTGGTTTCCCCTATATATAATCTGGTTCCTTTTACTTGTGGCTTTTAAATTTCTCTCCTTATCATGTATACTAGGCATTTTCATTATTATGTGCCTTGGTGTGGATCTGTTGTGATTTTGTACATTTGGTGTCCTATAAGCCTCTTGTATTTAGTTTTCCAATTTATGTTTAATGTTTTCAAATTTTTCTGTTATTATTTCATTGAAAATATGGTTCATTCCTTTGGTTTATAACTCTTTGCCTTCCTCTATCCCAATAATTCTTAAATTTGGTCTTTTTATGCTATCCCATAATTCTTTAATGTTCTGCTCATGGTTTCTTATCATCTTCACTGTGTGGTCAACTTTCTTCTCAGGATTATATATTTTGTCTTCATTGTCTGAGGTTCTGTCTTCGAAGTGATCTAATCTATTGATGGTGCTTTCTATTGGGTTTTTAATTTGGTTTATTGTTTCTTTCATTTCAAGGATTTCTATTTGTTTTTATTTTAGATCCTCTATCTTCTTATTGAAATAATTTTTTTGCTACCTGTATTTGCTTATGTAGCTCTTTATCGAAATGATGTTTTGCTGTCTGTATTTGCTTTCTTATATCATCCATTAATTCACAGAACATTTTAATTTTGTACATCCTGAACTCCTTCTCTGTCGTTTCTTCTGCTGTGCTGGCCATGGATTCTAATAATGTGGTATTTGATTTGTTGGGGGCACTTTCTTCCCTTGTTTTTTCATGTTGTTCATATGACTTTTCTTCTAGATCTGCAGATCCGAGGCATTACCGTTTTTATGCTATAGGCTTATGTGTCCCTGCAGGGTTCCAATACCTCTCTTTTAAGGGGGAGAACAATATTAATAGATCCCAATATAAACAATATACAGCCTTAAACCAAAGGGCTGCTGTTAAGACATTTATGGTTTTGACACAATATATAAAAATGGTGAGTTCAATTATTATCTACAGTATAAACAGTAGGTTTGAAAAAGGGTCCACAGTTTCTGATGGTGGACAAAGAACCAGAGTGAGGTATAGGATGAAATGTTGTAGTAGGAGGTGAGGATATAGAGTTATTAGATCTTAGGAAGTGTGAAAGAGGAATATAAAGAAGTTGGTTAGTAGCAGGAGAAGAGAGAGAAAGTGATTTGGGGGAGACAAGTAAGTGGGAAGATAATAGAGAAAGTACAAAAAACAATCAATCATAAATATTAAGAAAAATTTAGAATGTAAAAATAGGTGATAAAATAATACACAATACAACTGTAATATACTATTCAGACATCCTAGTCCTTAGTAGCCTAATTCATGAAAATACTTGTTTTCACAAATGTGGTGATGTGAGGGCAGGAGAAGAGAGAGAGAGGAAAGAGGAAAAAAAATATCTCGAAGGAAGATACAAGGATTATTTTTGTTGGAGATCAGTATCTTTCCAGCTTCCCTTCTCATCTAATAGGTGGGATTGTCTGTCATTTTCTGGTATCTCCACCCTCAGGATGGTGAAGGTTATTAGGGTGGGAGGGTTAGTCTTGTGGGTGGGGTACAGCTTGCTGGTCCATAATGGGAGACTGCCCCCCAAGTACCTCCTTTGAGGCCTGCTCCTGTGAAGTGGGCACCTGGTCTTATCTCCTTATATTACCTGTAGATCTCACAATTCCTGGTCTCTAATTTAGTCTTTAAAGTATACTTCACTCACCCCCTCCCTTTCTACTTTCCAATCAGGAACCTCTTTCTCAGGAGGTCTTTTGGGCTGTGCTCTGGGGACTGCATACCTGTTGCAGAGGGCTGTTTTGTATTGGGCAGTTCAGGACTAGGTTTTGTAAGCTACAGCACTGTGCTGGGTTAGCAGCTGTACTGGGTTAGCAGCTGCCCAGAAAAGTGGGGAGTTGGAGACTTTCAGTACCTTGATATTGCTTCTAAGCCCCAGAAGGTATTCCAAACTGGGAGTTGCCCCAACTAGAGATGGTGACAAAGGTGTCCCAAGATGGAGGAGGATGCTTTCTGCTATGGGGTGTCAGGTCAGGTGGGGCTGGGGTGGCGTTGAGTGTCATGTTCAGAGATGCATCTCTGTGTTGAGCCATGTTGTGACTGGCAGCTTTCTCCAGACCCTTGTGCAGTGTCCCCAGGTGCAGGCTACCATGAGAAAAACAAATCACAGTATCCCATTTCGTTTTATTATAATTTACTTATCCAGTCAACCACTGATGAACATTTTGATAATTTTCAGGTCTTGAATATTATGAGTACTCCTGCTGCAGACACTCCAGTAAATGTATTTTGATAAGTGAATGGATAAATTTCTGTTGGATATATACCTCAGAGTGGAATGGTTATAGAGTATGCATATGTTCAGTTTCTTAGTATTTTTAAATGTTTTATGAACAGGGTGGTCTTAGCTTATTTCATTGTCACTCAAGGGTATTATAGGGAAAAGGAATGTGTAACATTTTTGAGAGTCTTTTAGGGGCAGGGCACTCTGCTGGATGCTTTCCTGGCAACTTTAAAGGTAGATGATGTGCTGAGCTATTGCATATGTCTTTCTTATGCCATTGTTTCTTAAATCAGGCTGAGGTTCAAACCATGTCTTTTCCCATTTCTGGGTGGATTCTTATGAGCATTCTTTAGTAGCAAACTACACATTTTAATCTGGTTTCTCTCACCCTTCTCCTCTTGCTATTCCTCTGACTGCTCTCCTCCCTCTCTCCAATCAGCCTTCACTCCTCTCAAATCCTTGTTCTCCTACCCTCTGTGCTGATTTCTTAGAATTCCCTGATACTGAGTATAACAGGATCCAGAATTTCTAGATACAGAGCAACAATTTCTCTGATTTCTCAGAGGAGAAACTGCAGGAAAAAAACTTTACAGTGGTTTCCTTTCTCTCATTTGAGACCCATATTCTATCCCATCCTCATCTTCCTTTATCTTAAATTCCTAAGTCCTGTAAACCCCAAACTGGCAGGACCTAGAGTGTGGCAGTGTGGTAGACAGCCTGTGCATATTCATCAAAGGAAGACAGTGTGCACATGTAGGTGTGTCCGTATATGTAGGTACGTGTGTGTGTGTGTGTGTGTGTGTGTGTGTGTATGCATTTTCACTCAAGCCTATGCCCTGTCCTGAGTCACTAAATTTAAACACCATGCAGGATATGCCACCACCGCACACCACAGTAAGAGCCCACTGGTTGGTATTGTGAACAGATTCATTGTTCTTTGACTTTCTTTTAGAGGCTTTGGTGTTTGCTTACAACTAACATCTGTCTTCTGTCACTGAGTCCCTGACTCTATTCTTTTCATACTCTCATTTTCTTTGCATACAAATCCTTTACTTTGATGACTTTCACATTCTACCGGAAGTGGCCAGAGGAGCACTTGGGTCTGTTTGACCCCAGGAAGGGAGCCAAGCCTCATCAATAGTGGGTGGGCTGAGCCTCCTATTGTTGCTTCTGCTTTCCCACAATGTGAGGAGAAGTGCCCAGCTGGAGAGAATTTGGGGCTAGACCAGAAATATAGCAATTAAACCAGCTTAACACTTCCCATATGTGTGAGCCTCTCTCAACCCTGTATTTAATCATAGTCAGCCCACCTCCTCACCCTGCCACAGCTGGCACATACAAACCATTCACAGACAACATCTGCTCCAGGCTGTTGCCCTAGACAGGGCCCTCGTTACATCTGCTACTGCTCTTGCACTTGTCTCCCTGGTACAGGAAGTCCTGGGTCCATAACCCTTGTGTCTATTTGCCCTCCTATATTTAAGTACCTTATTTTGTTGAATGGGCTTTGGCTTCCTTTTCCGATCACAATCTCTGTCAGTTGCTCTCATTTGGATTCTCTGTAGAGTCAAGACCCTACAAATCCCATAAAGCCTAGGTATTTCCACCAAGATGATCATGCGTCTCCACAACACATCCAGTTCAGGGGTTTCCCACAGTGATCCTCACTTAACACCAAAAGGAGAGGAAACTGACAAGCATAGCGACAAAGATGTGAAGGGGTTTGAATATCAACCAGAAGATATACTTGATTCTGTGGTTTACATAGTGAAATTTAAACACTGCTACCATTAACATAATATTTCCAAAGGTAACTTGAAAAAGTCAGAGGGTGTAGTAGAAAGAGATTTGGGTTCCACTGAGTCTACAGTTTTGGTCTTATGTCTGCCTCGGGGTTCCAGTTTCTTAAGTGTTCACATAAGTTTATTTCAATGGGTGATTCCCAAGGTCCTTTCTGGATGTGTAAAAGAACAATATGATGAGTCAATCAGCAGACAAAACTGATCCTGCTTCAAGATCTGGGTCCTGCTGTAACTTTGAGATTCTGATGTAAATTTTCTGAATTCTCTTCTCAGATGCCCTAGAATTAGAAAAGAATAAGACTGTTTTCCAATTACAAAGACTCATCTATCCTAGTGAATGTGCTGCAGAGTTATGAAAAGTTCTGAGGCAGTGTCTGCCATGAAATTCTATTGTCAGTTTTTACATTATTTTCCATATCTTCTTTTTAACCCAATTTCTTGTATTTTCTAGCAGAAATGGGACAAGATTTCTTAAAGTGTAACAACAATGATTCCCTTTATCATTCTGTGCTTTAGAACTTTGCTTCAGGTACTTTTAAATGAGCAGTGCTGAAATCTTGAAATTAAACTGCCAGTTATTAGAGATGATATTTCATGCCTCACATGGGGCGCACCTCCTTTTCATATTGCATTTGTGATAGACAGCTCCTCGCATGAATAATAGAGTGGCCCTGAATGAATTCACATCAGCTCTGCCTCAGGGAGAACTGCAAGGTGAGTTCGATGACTCCTAGTGTGATCCTTTGCCTGTTGACATTACTTTTAAACTTTTCTTCTTTAGGCTGCAGCCATGTGTATTAAATAAATGATAAACACCATTTCTCTCACAAGGCTGGCTCACCATTTGAGCTACAAAGCATGCTTTGCAGGTAGTTGAAAGGTTAATATCACTGAATTATTGATTTATTCTGTATAGTTTAAACATTCCTATTTTCGTTCCTCACCCCCCATGTCCTTTTTTCTTAAACCTGAATAACTCAGAGTAGAAGATATATATAATCTCCAGCAAAGACAGATTACAAAGATGGCCTCTGTCTTTGGTGGAAGGAAAAGAAAACAGGTAACAAATCTGTGTCTTACTTTATGGGAGAGGAGTTCATACTTCTCTCTCTCTCTCTCTCTCTCTCTCTCTCTCTCTCTCTCTCTCTTTCTTATAAGAAAACAGTTGGTAGAATATAGGCATTTGAAAAAGAAATAAAAATAATCAGGAGGTAGCAGGGCATCAAATCACAAAGACACATCCTGAAATTTTGCAGACCACCAGAAATCTCTGCTGTAAGTTATCTACATCCCCTCTTTCTACTGCATTTTTATGTAATTATTATTCAAATAAAAAGTGGATGAACTGAAGAAGGGCAATTTTGAAGGGTAAATAAAGAGAAGAAAGAAATGCAAAGAGCACTACTTATCCTGAGGATTGAAATTGCTAGGTGGCCGCTCCTGTATTGCCTTAATGCATGTTTAGGGGTCCTTCAAGTATCCCGCGATTTATAAATAAGAAAATCTTTGCACACGTTCCTATTTTTTCTCCAGGCTCATTTCTATCCTATCTTCCAACCTCAAGTTATTCACTTCCTTTTAACAACTTCTTTAATTTTTACTAACATTTTTAGCACATTGGATGACAATTTATGAGTGATAATAAACAAAGAATAACAAAGCTACATTTATTCACCAGCTGAATGATTCCATTCCATATGATGGCCCTAAGCTTCAAACATAATGCAAGCCCCTAAGAGAACATGTCTGAACCTTAGAACTCTGGTTTGGACTGTCTATCCTTCATGGTTCCTTCTCTCCTCGGAGAGGCTCTGATAAAGCATTAAAGACTTAAGCAATGAAAGCACAATTATCTTTCTCCCCTGCTGTGGGAAGAATAAAAGAAAAGTATTTTGTTGGTCCCGTTAAGAGATGTAGGAGTCTCCATCAGTTGGATCCCAGAGTGACTGTGAAGAACAGAGCTCTCCAAACACACTGCACATTTAGTGAGGGTAAGAAATAAGCCCTTCTTAGGCTAAGGCAATGGTATGTGGTGGGTAATTGTTAGTAGAGCATAACCTACCCCATACTTACAAATGCATAGATTATCTGAAGGTGAAGAATCTGGGAAGATAGTTTTAAAGACCAATGCTAAGTTTTTGACAACAGAGTTCCATCAGATATGAGTGGCCTTTGTACTTACAACCCAGCTTGCTCTACCTGTTTGACTTCATCTGGCCCTTTTCTTGCCATTGTTCTATTTAGCTAGGTCTAGGAGTAGAAACAAGGCAATGTGGAAGTTGAGGTGATGGCCTTCATCATTATACACAAGGGTCAGCACTAACCCTAGGATTAAACCTAAATTGTTCGATATCTGCAAACTCACTTTCCTTCCTTGGTTGCTAATTCTTTGGTGACAACCCCATTCTGAAGGTCACCCAGACTCAAAACATCAGAAGAAACTTTGATAGCTTCCATTGATTTATCATTCACTCTGTTCTGCTAATCTCTTCTTAAAGATAAGTCTCACATCTCTCTATTCCTCTCAGTTACTACTAATAAAATTCTATTCTTGCTTGACAGTCTTCTTGCTTGAAATATAGTCATAAGTCCCAAACTAGCTAAGGCAGCTCCAGTTTTTCCTGTACCTGGTAGAGAGGCAAGTGAATTACAGAAGATCTACCCTTGGTAATCTCTGCAGTTGCTGTTTTAAATGTTCTGCCTACTTCAAGTTCAGAACATCACATGAAGGTAGGGATTGATAATCTGGTTTTTCCAATGTTGAAATTAAGCTTTACAAAATTTAAGAAACTCAATTCAGCATCACAGAACTTGAAAGTGATGGAGCTAAGATAGAAGCCATCATCAGGTTTACCCCTGAATCCATAAGATTTCTACAATGGCCTTTTTTCTTTTGACAAACACTGAACGGATAAGTAAACGAGTAAGTGAATGAGTGCATGATCTCATGGAGGAGGACAGTAGTGGGCAGACGATCTGCAATGTGGTTCTGTGCCCTTTTGCAAGCAGGGAGCTACAGCTGTTGGTGGTGGTGGTAGACGCTGTGAATGTCCAGTCTCATGTCTGTGACAGTACTTCCACCTGTACACAGCCCAGTCCACACTCTAAGGACAGTAGAGTGCAACTAATCAGCTAGTATTGAAAGAACTCTGATTGGGGGCATACTAATGCTTCCTTCAATTAGTTTCCTCCAGAGTTAATCCCATTTGCTTTTCCTGTTTGGGTAACCAGCTGTTTGAGGTTGCCAGGCAACCCAGACTTGGAGGAAGGGAGGGTGGAAAGAGATGGAGGCCCAGAAGCTCCAACCAAGGTGAAGATTAAATGAGAATCAAATGTCAGAGAGGATTTATTTTAGAGCACTAACAGATCATCCCCAAATGAACATTAAATGGTGAGCTAAATTCAGTTCAGAACATTTGTTTTTCAGTATTTGTATTCTTAGCATAATCTAATTTTTCTTCTGAAACAGTGTGGCAACAAAGAGCCGAGGGGATTCGATTTTGAGTGAAAGGAAAAACGGGTCCTCGGGGAAAGCAAGAGTGGTTGTGAAACGGCATTTGGTTCCTCGGCAATGACTGTTTCTAGAGAAGTGGATTAAACAACAGAGTGTGTTCAGTCCTTCAGAAACTTCAGAATCACAAGGTGGTGGCATGGATCTTACAGGACATACTAATATTGTAGATGGGAAAAAGGATCTCAGGGGTAAAGCACAGAGCATTCTAGGCAGATACCACAGATCACAGAGGAAGGAGAATGTGAGCCCACTTGCCCCAGCCCCGTCTGTTCTAGGTGCCCTCCTCCCCTGGTCAGTACTGGGAGTGTTGATGGTGTCCAGCTGATGCTTAAAAGGGGGACCACACCACTGGAATTTCATCCTGGGAGGATGAATGATGTCACGGGGAAAGGTGACTTCTCTCAGATAAGTTGGCTGGGTGTAAAGGGATGGATAATTCAGTATTCCAAAAGCCGAGGAACACCACCAGGTGACCTCGAGGGAGAAATGTCTTTCTTTTTAGAGCTTCTGCAATCCTTTTGCAACATACTGCCTATTTGACAGAGGAGTTTTTCATCTAAGAAATACAAGGCTACATTCACATCTCTAGTAAAGGCCTGTACAAAGCAGAAATCTCAAGAATTGCTGTAAAGATTTCAACGAGAGCTAAAATTCCAAAGACTGCTGGGGTCATTATGTCACCTTCGGCATGTCAAGTACCAACCTAGATTTGAAAACAATACAACGTTATTCTTCCTGAAAATAAAACGAGAATGTTTTGTTTAACTTCTAGACCCACATTCCCAAAGGGCAGTTACTTTCACAAGTTCCATGGGAATTTAACTGGAATAAAAAGGAAGAGAGAGATTGAGAAGCTGGGAGATTGAGAATTGTCCAGTTCTGTGTAACTAGAAGAATAACATGAGTGAACTGTACATGAAAATCTTTTAATTATCTAATAATAATTGAGACATTTTAATGTGTAAACTTTAAATGAAGCTAAAACATTTATCTCACTGGAAATGATTTATAATTAGTTAATATTAATAAATTATGTAGCATAGTATCACTTCAATTATATAGATACAAATTCAAAGAGTGAATATTTTTCAGCCTTGCTTGCATCATATCACATTTCTGAACAGTAGCTGGCACATAAGGCTAAGGCAGAAAAAAATTACCACAGCTTTTAAAATAATACTTTCTATTAGTCCTTATCTATTCAACACGTACAGCAAATATGTGCAACCAGAAAACCAAAAACAGACTAAACGAAACTTTTGTTCCATTGGTTGATTTATTTTCAGGGAGTTATGGCCAGATGAACAGAGATGTATTATTCAGAATCCTTTGAAAATTTGTGAAAAGAGCTTATATAAAATCTACTTATGTGATGCCATGTCTTACAACAAATTTCTCTGTTTGGGCAAATGGGAAGA
Organism: Callospermophilus lateralis; assembly: GCF_048772815.1. Taxonomy (NCBI): domain Eukaryota; kingdom Metazoa; phylum Chordata; class Mammalia; order Rodentia; family Sciuridae; genus Callospermophilus; species Callospermophilus lateralis. Next base: position 93,037,310 of record NC_135307.1, read on the forward strand.
TTCAGTGATGTACACCCAGGCTATTCTAGGTGTCTCACTGTGCTTCAGGTCTATGAGCAGAGCCTTGGAAGTAAGGATCACTGCCTAATATTCTACATACCCAACTTGGATACTTAGTGGTTGGTATATTAATATGTAGGGGGGAAAAAAATCTATGATGGAAGCTGAAAGACCGGGATGCTTTGAATTGTCCTGTTGGAGTTCCTGAGTGCTGCCAGGACAGAAAGACCCTTCTTTGTTCTTTTTTCTTTGTTGTTGTTTATTTGGTTTTTTTGTTCTTTTTTTTTTTTTAATGTAAGATTCAGATCATGTATTATCTTGTGTTCGTTTGTTGCAGACAAGAAAACCAAGCTGATGAACAAGGTTGCAAGTCTGTCATCTGTGGTCTCACTGATTTCTCTACTTCTCTCACTCACAGTATCCCTAAAACCATCCCAGTAAAATGGGCACCTGAAAATGCATGCTGAGGACTCTGTCTCACTCAGAGATAAGCATCTAGGATAGGACTGAAAATCTGTGATTGAAGCCTTTAGTAAGCTCTTGTTGTTTACCTTTTCCTTTCCTGTCCTCCAAACCAGATGCCTTTATTTGAAGTATTTGTCTCAATTTTCTCTCTATGAAAAATTTATAGAATAAGGACCACTTCCTTTTAAACTGATAACTACTTTTTCCATAGTATTTCTCTACTCCACACTGTCTATGCTACTGGTTTTCCCTCTGCACTCTGTAACTGGTGAGTTGTATATCTACACTTTCTTTCTGTACTCACACATTTATACTATTAGAGTCATTTTTATTGTATTTTATAGTATCTCAGCACTCCGGCGGGCCTCTCACTGTGTTTATGTCTATTCAAGCTAGACTTGTCTCTAGCTGTTCTTTCTCTCTGTCTCTGCCTCTTTCTTTCTCAAATCAAAATGAAACATGGAACAGTAAGCAAAGTGTTGGCCCCTGGTCTCCTGTGAGATCAAGTTAACATGCTCCACCTGTTGACTTGTTTGTAAAAGAAATCTTGTGAATATGCACACAGCATGCATAATTTCTGCTCTTTGCTTCTCAGGACATCTCTTTTCTCCTATATAGGAACAACACATTAAAATGGATAAATCATTCATGTCATTTTTAGAAAAGAGAAAAATGAACATGTGAATTGTTTCACTTCTTAAAACACTGAACATAGATTGAAAGGCCACTGTGTTCAGAGAACTGTGACAGAAACTACAAGAGTATAAAAAGATGCAGTACCTTTGTTATGAGGGGTTTAAAGTGGGTTGTAGGGGTTGAGAAACAAAGAAACCTGTAAATGTGAATAGCAATCTATTTGGTTAATACCTACAGGCTATATAAAATTGCTTTTGGACATGTTTCATGATTCCTCATAAAACAAAGACTTAATAAGTTTATTTGGCAGCTGATGGGCAAAGTTTAAAAAAATTCAAATGAGTTTTTTGTTTTCCTTTAAGCAGTTTCTGGCAATGCTTTCCTTTTTATTTTAAGCAGATGAGTTTTTAAAACAATGATTGCATTTAGAATCTTCAAGAAAGCTTGTTAACCGTGAATTTGATGAGCCAAGTCCTGAGATCTGAACTGTGTGCTGGTCTGATACATCTCTGCAGGGTGTTGGAGATCTCATATATCCATGCAGGGGGCACAAAGACAGACAGACAAACCCCATAAAGAGCAATATCAGCCTTCTACCATTTAAGTAGCACACCACAGTGGGTAAAATGCAGCACCATGATGTCTGGCATGTTTAAGTCAGGGTGTTGCTCCTATAGAGAGTGTGAGCAATGACTTAGATGGAAAAATTATTTGTCAATAGTTTTGATAGTCATCTCATTAAAACTGGGTTTCCTGAGAGAATGGATATATCAGTTCATATTTTTGCTATTCATTTCATGTTGCTCAGCAGTCTCTGTTTCCTTTGCACTCAGACTCGTTCATCTGGCCACACAGTCTGTCTCCCAAGAGTGCTCTTGATGAGATATTTTTTCCTTTATCAGGAAATTGATTTTCTTGCATCTCTATCTGAGATTACTGAATTCAATCTTGTCATAGAATGACTCAGTTCTTGGGCACATGTCTAATTTGGGAGTGTGATGGTTGATTTTTTTCTGGTCACAGGATCAAAGCTGAATGCAAGCAGGTTGATAACACAAGCAGAGTGGATGCCTTATGGGTCACCTGGTCCTTCTCCCAACAAAGCAACCAGCCATCTCCAGCCATTGCTGTAGAATGTGGGACTGTGGGAATCTCCCTCCCACCCCCCAATTTGTGACAATACTAGTTCTTCTTAAATCTCTTTCAAATCTGAGAAATAAAATTGAAAAGGTTACAAAAAAGAGTTTCTTTGTGTTTTGCTTTTTTTTTTTTTAAATTTCTACTGAGGTAGAAAAAGGACATCTCTTGTAAATAATAAACACACTGAGTTCTGAGCACAGGGAGCTCTGCACCCATAGAGCTTTTCACTCCGTTTCCTTACTTCCATATTTTGAACAAATTTTCTTGTTCTTCTTCCCTAACCATCCTGATAGCTCCTTACTAGGCTATCTGCCTTTACAACTGTGCCTTTCTGTGTTTGGGGCTAGATTTGTCTATGTTCCAGTTCTTTCCTAGGAGTTGGTTTAATGGCCTAAACTGGGTTAATAACAGTTGGGCTTTTGGGTCCAAGACTAGCACAGCTGGTAGCACTCTCTCTGTTTCTGTAAGAGAATCACCAAGCAGTTTTATTATGTGTTAGGGACTTTGCTGTGATACCTTTGAGAGGAGCAATGTGTATATTTACATTTCACCTTAATGTTTTATTAATGACCAATAGATGTTTAGTCTACAATGACAATAGGGAGTAGGATATCAGCTTGTGTGTCTTGACTAGTTTGCTTAAGCCCTAAACTTCGAACTGGTTAAATGCAACATATGTACACTGTTATTATAAACAATGATGGTAAGAGTGTCCCATTTTCTATAACTTAACTGCCCAGTGTGTTCAATTCATTGGATTTTTCCCTGTGACTATTGTGCTGTTTCTATGTGAAGAAATATATTCAACTAAGTCTTGCATAACATGCATTTTGTCAGTCTAAAAAAGATTTTTTCCTAGTTGCTTGTGGTGTCACTGGTATTTATTCTGCAACGTCAGCAGAGCTTCCGGGCCAAACAGAGAGTAAAGACTGCAGTTGAAATAACTTTCTTTTTTCTTTCTTTTTTGTTCACATTCCAACATTCTTAGGAACAGCCTGAAAAGAAATGTCGGAACTGTGTTCTGAAAGTACTTTTCAGAGCCCTGTACTACTGGAGAAGTTAAGAGCCTTATAGTTCTGAAGGGGGGAAAAAGACTGTGGGAATTTCCCTCCCACCCCCTAATTTGTGACAATACTAGTTCTTCTTAAATCTCTCTTAAATCTGAGAAATAAAATTGAAAATGTTACAAAAAGAGTTTCTTTGTGTTTTGCTTTTTTTTTTTTTTTTACTTTCTCCTGAGGTAGAAAAAGGACATCTCTTGTAAATAATAAAGTGATTCTTACACACACACACACACAAGAAAATAAATAAATAAAAATAAACCCAAGGCACTCTTGCCGAAATGCCTCTGGGTCTTTTCCTGCAGGATTCCCCTTGGGTACTTTGCAGAGACCTTCCTTTTCCCTACCTCTAGCTGAAAAGCTGCATATAAGAGGGAATGCGTATATTGCTTACATTTTCTTCCTTTTCTTCTCAGCTACTTCCAACGCTTGACAAAAACAGAGATGGGAAGCAGAGATCTCAATATTTGAGAATGATTATGTCTCTTATTCTCTGCCCAGTGTGGAACAAAATCGGAAACATTTAATTCTCTTGTGTAATATTTTCTTTGTCTCTGTTGCTTCTGAAAGGAATCATTAAGACCCTTTCAGCCTTAGCTTAGCCCTAGGCTGCCAGGAGAGTAGGAGAAGCCAAGAGAAGCTAGAAGACAGCAGGCTGGAAAGAGGGGCCCTGGCTTTGAAGTCCACTCATTCACTAGCCGGAAGGCCTATATTCCCTGCAGCAGTTCTGTCAGCTGTAAACTGAAGGTAAATAGATGTATTTATTTATCTTGTAGGAAAGGTGGCTCTTTGGGGCTTTTTTATGTTAGTGCATGTTTAAGAGTTTCAAGTGAGCTTGTGTATGAAAATTTTTTTTTTATTTTATTTTTGGACTGAGAATTAAACCCAAGGCCTCCTGTATGTTAGGCAAGCTCTCTACCACTGAGCCACACCTCCAAAGAAATTGGTTTTGAAAATCTTATTTTACCAATGAGCCATGATTCTGTAGTTTGAAGAATGAAATGTTCTCTTTCCTCTATTCTCTTTTTCCCCTTTCTAAATTGCCACTGAGTTGACAGGAGCAGTTTAGTCCTTTTTAAGGCCCAATTTCCCTACCTGTATAGGGCTAGACTCCTGAAGGAATTGTGAGTAGCTCTTCAGGAGGGTACGCAAACCTTGTGCAGAGAAATGACCACTGCTGCATGAAGAGGGCCAGTTCCCTTGGCAGAGGTGGAGATCTTTAAAGCAGTGACTTGGGACTTGCATTAAAATCAAGTTCTGAATGCCTGTCAGGGGCCACGCAATTATGAGAAAAGTGCAATGTTAGAATTAAGCACAGAGTTAAAAATACAAATCTAATCAAAATTAAAGTTAAAAATCCATTTGACATATTCTTGGCCCCACAGTCAAAGCCATTTAGTTGGGACCAAACTAAAATGCCAGAAGATCTTATTTCTCCTGAATTTAGCTAAGAGATTTTTCTCAGGCTTTCGGACACCTGTCACAAATCTGTTCCATTTTTAGTTCCACCCATGGTAGATTCTCTGATGGAAAAGTAGGTGCTTATACGCCTCTAGGACTGGCCTGTTGCCCTTCTACTGGCCCCAGGACCCAGAATTTGGTGGTACTTTCTCTTGGATAGATCTGTTGAATGTTCCAGATGGCGATATTCTGATTTAATCAAGTGTCAATGCTAATGTGCTAGAGATGGAAGTCATATATCAAGTTTCTAGTTTCATTAAAAATTTGCCTTTCAAATTCAGTCCCTTTCCTGTACCTCTCCCTCTTGCTCCACCTCCCTTACCTGACTATTTATATGTAGGACAACTTGTAATTCAGTGTAGTTTAGGCAAGAATGATCTAAGGATGGGTTTTGGACGGAAAAGAGGAGAATGGTGTGTCGCAGCACTTAGACTGACTTCTCTAAGGTCTGGCTGCCTTTAGAAACAGAAGTTGTCATCATATTTCCCCCTTCTAATAGGTTTTTGCTTTATGACATTTTGAAAAGTAGATACAACTTTAGCACACTGAAAATCAAAGTCACAAAAACCTGCGGCTGTGTATGTGACTGATCCTGTCCAGAGAACCAGACAGCATTTATACATTTTCTTATTCATGGAAGATTATGTAGGTGATGCAGAAAATAAAACAAAAGGGAATGTTAACTGAAAAACAATTTATGTGCCTGAACATATTTTATAACCATGTAAAAGTAAAGAACCAGACAGTGTTTTAACCAGAGGATTCCTTTCAAAAGGTGGAATATAATATAGTGCTTTATTAAAATATGAGACGTAATCGAAAAATACTTTTTCCTTTAATGGATAAGCAAACTTGCTGTAAATATCCACACAATTGGTCACCAAGTATAATTTAAGACTGTGTTTGAAGAACATTTTCCATATGAATATGCTTTAACACCTGCATCCCTTCAAAGCTCACTGTTCAGTAAGGGGAATTGGGAGGCACGTGGCTGGGTGGGAAAGGATAGAAGCAAATGGAATTCTAAAAATCATCTTTACATTTTTTGTCTGTAAAAAGAAAATAAAATGGCTGCAATTATAACGCAGCCCTACCCTCCTCCCTCCAAATCGTTCTCAAACCCATTTTGAGAATTTCTTTCCACTTTCAAAATGAATCATCAGAGAGGGGGTATGTGGCTTTGTTCAAGGGCACACAGAACTCCTCCCGAGTTCCTGTCACAAGCCAGTGTGGTGAATAGATCACCAGGAGTGATGTATAGTGGAATGCCAAGTCAGGTCTTTTGAAAAGCAATAAATAACATATTTAAAAATACATGTTTGTGTTGAAATGTTTTGGCCCTAAAGTTACCAGACATTTTAGTCATTTCTCAATTGAAGTATAATGCCGACCTCTTATCTACAATTATCTCATGTCCTATTTTGTTTCTTGAACACAATTTCAAAAACACTCTTTAAACCATTGCCATGAGGTGGTGTAGCTCTAATAAATAATTCTCTGACTTTCCTATATAAGTTATTACTTTTCCCCCATCCAGTCTAATCTGTGTGATCCCACTCCTATCCACAAAACATATTCATAAAGGGATTATAAAATTCCATGCTGTCCCCATAGAATGGAAAGTCTTAAAGGAAGCATTCACTTATTACATGCTTACTGCATGTCAACTTTATTTGAAGTATTGGGCCAGGTGCTGTGGATAGAGGAGCAATCTCTAGGTTCCACTCCATAAGCAACTGCAGTTCCTACTAAAAATTTAAAAAATAAAGTCACACACAAGAACTTATTGTAATCAGTGTTCTAAGGTGATATAAAAACTGATAAGATCAAGAATTACTGGGGGTGTTAGCTAACGCCTCCTTTATGTGGATGGTCAGGGGAATCTCTCCAAGAAAGTGATGTTCAAGGTGGGTACAAGGAGCCAGAGGAGAGGACAAGGGGCAGGCAGTTCCATGTAGGGAGGAAGCCAGCATAAAGGAGGTGGGGAAGAGTCTGTGTACCTCACGAACAGAAGGTAAACCATCGGAGGGGCTGGAAACAGGGACAGAAGAGTCCTGGATGAGACTTGAGATGTAAAGAAGGGCTAGGGCTTGCTGGTCCCCACAGCCTGCTGTAAGAATTTCAAATTTTATTTTGGATTTTACAAAGCGTAATACTGTGTCGGTGGAAGTAACGTGGTCTGATTTATGCTCTGGTGGAATTGCTTGAAAAGTGAGCAGTTCATGAGTAAGGCAGTATCAGGAGGGATGGGAATGAGATGGTGAGAAGGACCTCCCAGGGAACGGGATCAGCAGCCAGCCAGCATGGGACGGAGCTCACACTGGGAAGAAGCCAGCACTGCCTGCTGTCCTCTTGCTTCCTGGAGCCCTCACGTGTGGTTGTCAGCAACCTACTTGTGACTTTCAAAGCTTAGCTTAATATAGAAAGACTTTTTTTTTTTTTTTTGGTTTTTGTTTCTTTTCTCACTTGGCATACATACCTTTATTCTAAACATCAATAAAGGCGAAGTTAAAAATACCAAAAGCATTTAGGACAGCTTGCAGTGTGAGTCTTCTTGTGGGGAACAACGGTTGGATCTGGACCCAGATGAACAGTGGAGTTCCCAGTGGCGTGACTGGAGAACTGAATTGTGTCCCCTGGATGAAATGTCCAAACTGCGTCTTTTCTTGGAGTCATTGTGTTGCTCTACCCCCGTTGTTAAAATGGCCCATCATGTCAGCGTGATACTTGATCAACTCTACAAGCTGGAGGACGGTGTGAGAGTTTGGGCTTACAGGCCCACGTCCCATCTCCCACCACAGAGGTTCCCTTAGTTCTTCTTCAGGGACAACCTCTCCTAACCCAGCCCTGTGCCCACCACCTTGCCCCTTACTTTTTGACAACTGGCAGAGAGAATAATGATGATTATGATGTCAAAAACAACTAGCTCGTATTCAGCATTCTCCACGTTTCAGACGTTGTACTGCTTTACCTACATTACTTCATTTATACCTTAGTACATGCCAAGAGGTATCCTAGGTTATAAATTATTGCTATTTTAACATTAAAGACATCAGCAAGATTACGACTTGTTCAGAGTCCTGGTGGATGCATGGAAAGGGCAAGGAAGGAAGGAGATCCAGAGAAGAGATAGGCATGGGTGCCGATCACCCGGCGGGTGCTGTCAGGGTCCTTGCTTGGTAGGTGGGTTAGTCTAGGCACAGTGACACTTAGCACATAAGTGAATCATTTGGTCCTTATAGACTTAACCAACCAGACACTGTTGCTTTCCAACTAATTATTTCATTTCCCTGTGTAAGTCCACTCAAAATAACCAGTTTGGAACAAAATCCAATCTGCTTGGAATAACTTCTGTTATTTAGGAGCCTCCAGCCTACTTAATAAGCCAAATCTCCCTCACAGCACATAACCTTTGAAGACTGCTTTTAGCCAAATTAAAGCACTAGTGGTTCTCATCCAAATTTTCATTCAGCCTTAATTTTGGATTCCTTTTGGGTATTTACCTTTGGCAGGGAAAGTAAAGCCTATCTGCTTGGCCAATAAATAGCAGTTGTTTCAGTCAGGACTTCAGGAGGGCTTTTAAACAAAAATGAGAAAAAAAATTCTTTAATTTAGTATATATGGAGCATCTCCAAAATACGGATTGGGAAGGATATAATTAATGAGTCCAACATAAATCAAAATATTTGTATTTTTATTCTTGATGACAAACTACCCTAGATAAAATCTGTTAAATACACTTGAGGACCAATATCCATCAGAAAGCTATTTCTCTTTTAGAAGGGGCTGCTTACTTGAAATCATCTTGCAAAATAATAAGAATCTGTAGATACTTGATGAAGAATTGCATACATGTGGGCACTAAAAAATAGTACAGAGTTCATGTGGAGAATTATTAAGAACACTTCCATTACTTCTCTACTTAAGAAACCCTTAGCAATTTTGCAGATGAGCCCATCTCCTCAGCTAATGACTGTGGGACATAGACATTCACAGGTTAGCACAAGTTTATCCTTGTTGTAGCTATTACTTGGGTGTTAGGGGACCTCAGAAGATTTGGAGATTCTGATTAATCTGAGAAAATCTGGAGAATAATGGGATCATCGGATCACTGGGAGCAGTTGCATCCCACCTAACCCGTGCCCTCCTGGCTCAGCAGCAGTGCCTGTCTGCTCTTCATGCTGAGGTCTTTCTGCAGCAAGTGAGTCTAATGTCTGCTTTTCCGGCCTTTAGGGCATTTCATTCTTGGCTGATTGCTCTTATATTGTTTGTAGTGCCAACTGAACCTGGGCCACTTGAAAAATCATGACAAAGGGAAATGGAGAGTTTTGCCTATTTGGGGTGGGTGTAAAAGAATGAAGTAAGTAAGGTCACAACACTGGGTTCCTGCCATCTGCGTGGCACAGTGTTGAGACCTGAGGGAGTTATGGGAGAGAAGGATGGTGACCTGGAGAACAAACAAGAATATGGGGCTGCTGCACTGAGTACAGCTTATCTCCTCCAGCCCTTCTTTTCCTGCATATGCTCTTAGTGCTGCTTTAGTAGAGCAGACAGGACATTTTAGAGGACTTCCTTTGAGGATTCCCTTCTGGTACCTGTAGGTTTCATATTATTAATGTGCAATAGGTGAACATTTGGGAACATGGAAATTGTGGAGCCACTTTTCGAGGGTTTCAAGGCACATGTTTACTTGCTTTCCCCATGGTTACTCACCAGCGTTTCCTTCTGCCACCCATCTGCCTTTTGTGCAGTCCCCAGATACTAGTCTTAGACCAACACAGATGTTCATGTAACCTGGCCATAAGCTCAGACCATGGTGCTCCATCTCAAATACAGAACTATCTCTGGCTTCAACCATATGCACAAGGTGACTGTATTTTTTTTTTAAGAGAGAGAGGGGAGAGAGAGAGAGAGAGAGAGAGAGAGAGAGAGAGAGAGAGAGAATTTTTTAATATTTATTTTTCAGTTTTCAGTGGACTCAACATCTTTATTGTATTTTTATGTGGTGCTGTGGATCGAACCCAGCACCCTGCACATGCCAGGCAAGTGCGTTACCGCTTGAGCCACATCCTCAGCCCATGACTGTATTTTTTTGCTTGTAGATTTTTCATCAGCAAGAAAAGAACGTTTAATATTAAGCTCTGAAAATAACATAGCTACTCATCTGCTCTATGCAATTAGTATAACTTGAAGTATATTGTTAAGCAACCTAGACTCCAGGTGTTGGCAAAGAAAAGAAAAGCAAATGAGGAGCCTAATAAAACAAAGTTCTCATTCTTGCCTTTGGGCATGTCACTTTCTTTCTCTAGGCCTCCATTTACATATTTCCTAATAATGAATGGTTGTACTCAATGACCTCAAAGGCAAAAATTGAGCACTCAATGATTTCTGCCAACCAAGGTCAGAGAGAGGTAAACTGATGTAATCAGTGACAACTAAACCTCACCAACCAAAATGCTATCTTGGGTATAGACATGGGTTTCGAGGGAGCAGAGGCTGCTAGGTCATGCCACCCAAACTATTTAATACGTCCAAAATTAGACAGGCTGGATATGGAGTATGGGGCATCAGGGGCTTACCACCAGCATCAGAGATGAATGTGAGGTTCTTCAGAAATAACAGCAGAAGCCACAACAGGTAGCTGCTGCTGTTCCCTCAGTCCAGCCCTTCTCTGAAGAGGCAGGTGGCCTTGAAGGTCACCAGGCAGATGGCCAGCTGCCCGGGGAGCAACCTGATCTTGAATGTTGCTGCACACCTGATCTGAGTTCCTTGGCTGCCTTCAGTGGGAGGCAGGAACCCTGGACGTTGGGCTGCAATCTTTTTCTGCACATACAGCTGCTGCCACCACTCTCTGCAGGTGACTGTCCCTTTCAGCAACAGCTGTGAGAGGGAAGAAAAAAAAGGACAGTGACCACAGGGCAGTTCTCTTAAAAATAGCTTCAGGGATTGTGCCATGGCATACTGATTTGGTATTAGGGTGGATCAAATTTGCATAGTGAGTTCAAGGGTCCCCCTATAGAAAAGAAGAGCAGCAATATTGAAGGCTGTCTGATACAGAAAAATATTTTTAAATATAGGTGTTTATGTAGAGACTAGATTAGGGAAAGTGGGAAGCAAGACAAATATGTTGATGATGCCATAAGAAGTTACAATAGCAATAAAGTAATTGCCCAATGTGTTCTCTTTAGTTCTCATAATGACCTGAAAGTTTGCTTTGCTTTAAAGAAACTAAAGTGAGTGAATAATTAATTTTCTCTAATTTACACATTATTAGGATGTAACAAGGAGACTGTTGTTGGTTCAACTTCTTTATTCTTTTTGTTTCTTTTATGGTTCTGCCATCATAAGTTGCCCTTTTAAGGTGATATTATACTAGAAATTAGTTTTTGTTCCAGTATCGTCCATGTTAAAGGTCTTTTCTGTCTCTTGTTAGTTTTTGAGTGGTTAATACAAACTATTCTTATAAAATTTTGATCAGATCCTGACAAATGAAAAAAAAAAAGTGAATGAAAGAGAAAAAAGCATATTAACTGGGTATGTAGAATGATGACCCCCAACTGTGTCCACATCTCAATCCCTGGTGCCTATAAATATGTTGTCTTCATGGCAAAGGGGACTTTGCACATGTAATTAAATTGGGACTTGGAGGATATCCTGGATTATTGATTGGGCCCAATGTAATCAGAAAGGTCCTGAAAAGTGGGAAAAGGAGACAGAAGAGAGAATCAAGAGTCAGAGAATATGTGTCTACAGAGAAGCGAGGTCAGGGTGATAGAGTATTAGAGCGACCCAACTCTTCTTTGCTAGCTCTTGAGATTGAGGGCAAAGGCATTGAAGGAAGGAATGTTTGGCTGGCCTCTAGACCTTTGGAGAAAAGAAAAAGAAAAGGACCCCTCTAGAGTCTGCAGAAAGGAATGCAGCCCTGCTGACAGAGCTGGATTTTAGCCTGGAGAGACTCATGTCAGACCTCTGACCTACAAAACCAAGATACTTTTGTGCTGTTTTAAGCCAGTGAATATTTGGTCATTTATTGTAGTGGTCATAGAAAACTATCACACTAAGAACAGGCAGTGTACACTTACCAGAAGTACTCACGGTGAGGATGCATGGCTCCCCCTCTGGAAACCAAGCTGCTCCTGTGGTCATGCCGGTAGACTGAAGATTCTGGTTTCACTCATCCTACTTCTTCAGATACATGCAAGACATTGCCCTTTCTTGGAGAAAAAGGGACATGTGCCAAAGTGTGGCTGACAAGTTGCTCACAAAGATACATACAGAATAAACATCACCACAGCCTTGCTCTCCAGAAGTCTAAAGCAACTGACCAACTCAGAGTCACTGAAAGCATACTTCTCAGGGACACCCTGATCTGATGCATAGATTGCATTTTCAAGATAGGTGTCCAGTGCCTGAGTGGCACTAATGGCTTCTGCTCTACTCTAGTTCCCCTACACTCTCCAAATTCCTTTGCATTTGCTGCCCCAACATCTAGCTCTTCCTGCCTATTTCCTCATGGTTTACTCCCTCACTTCTTCAAGTATTTGTCTAAATGTGAGATTCTCAGTGAAACTCTTCCTGAATAATGTATTTAAAGATTTCCCTCCACTGTGAGACTCTCTACCTCTTTCTTGTTTTTTTTTTTTAATGTTTCTTGATGGCCTTTATTTCTACTGAATGTATCATGTTATTCTTTTGACTTTTTCTCTCCTCCAATTAAAGTATATATGTCATAAGGGCATGATTTTCTTCTGTTTGATTTACCTACATATTCCCTACTTTGCTTTGTACCTAGTAGATACTCATTTAATTTTTATAGAGTAAATAAAGAATGGTTAGATTTCGAGTGAGTCTTGGTTTAGCGTAAGCCTTTCCCTCAGAATGGTGTCATTCAGTATGGTAGTTTTACTTCCAGTATTGTTGATGACACTATTTCCTCAATCGAATTATGCCTCCTTGAACTGCAGCACTTGAGAGTTCAGATTAGTTTTCGCTACCTCCCCGGAGGTCAAAGTAACTTTCCCAGCCACTTGCAGCTGCCCTTCACCCCCACGTCACTCTCTGCCTGGGTAGAACACATAGGTGCCTGCATAGGATGCAAGGTCAATCGAGTGTGGAGTCTATTACATTTAAATATACTACTTGAGAGATTCAGGTAGTTAGAATGTTTTAGTTCAAGTTTTACACCATTGTATGTAAATCACATTCTTTCTCCAAAAAGAGGCTATCATGTTACCTTACTCATAATCCAAGTTTTACCTCTGGGAATTTTGTGTATGAAATTTTCTGTCCAAGTCTATAGGGTGGCTTGGTATTTAGTCTCATTTTGACTTGAACCTAGTATGAAATATCCAGACTGTTCTGCTCAGTGTATACAATTGTGTTTTTCCATGAAAAGGAAATAAAAAATAAGTATAGATAACTAAAGAAAAAAATAAGTAGTGGTCACTGATATTATGGCAGAAGTACTCTAGGTCTTGTCCTATAAATCACTTTCTCAATATGATGGCCAGTGCTCTGAATTTCATCTTGATTGCCACACAACTTAATATGTCTTATTTAGCCCTTATTTATGGGCTTCAAATTGCTAGGCATTCTCTAGTTCTGAGGATGGATGTGTAATTTTTTCCCTTGGTTGCATTTGAATTGAACATGTGGACAGGTCTCTTATCTAAATGACTGCCTCACACTCATCACCCTTGAGCAAATTCGCAGAATTTTGTAGTGCCAATGACTAAGGTTGGCCTGATGATGTGAAATAGGAGAGGAAATTTGACTACATGACCTGCCAAGTTTGCAATCACTCAAATATATTCAACAACCATATCCAGGCTTGCTGAATTATTAATGAAGCAAAGCTAAAAAACTCACCCTGGCCATATCTATTCATACTTAGATGAGAATTTATTAGGACAACAAAAATATGTGCTGTTGTTATAGTAGCACCTGTTTTTCATTTACGTCTACCATCAAGATTAAAAAGAATCATGTGGGTTTCTTATTATAAATGTAAATAAGACCAACTGAAGCAAATACTCTAAAAGCAGGGCCTGGGAGAATCTGTACTTTTAAGCAAGTCTTCTCAATTATTATTACATGTTTTAAAATATGGACGGCCAGCTTAGAATGTAGTGTGACCATTGCATATAATCACTCACTTTGATTGGTAACCAGCAAATAGATGAATTTGTGTAGGATTGCTAAGTAATTGCCATGGATGTGGCCCACAGAACTATCGAAAGATCACAAGGCCATTTGAAAGATCTGTGGGCAAATGTGGCAGTGACCACCTAACTATACCTCCTTGGATTGTTCCAATGCTATCTTATGAAAGAAGCCCTGATACTCTTGCACTGTCATTACCCCAGAAGTAGCATCATTTGAGAAAAGTGAGAAAGAAAGCATAATTTCTCTTGATTAACAGAGGAGAGCTGTTTTATATTTGAGAATTCATCGCTGCCGATTTTGTCCAACTTGAGGCTTTGCAGTTTTATACTAGTAAATTAAGAAGAATTTGTTTAAGGTAGTTTTTTTAAAAATGAAAAATATATTTATGTCTTCCAATTTTGTTGTCATTTATAAAAATTATCCCTGTGCTCTGAATAAACATAACATCTCCTGACCACATGGCAGCTCCAGATTTTGTACCAGAGGGGCAGGGTACCCTCTGTGAGGGTTAATTTGTCACCAAGGCAGCCAAGATGAGTTCCTCACCCAGGAAGGGGTCCTTCCACTACAGACCACAGCTTGCTTCTGTCCAGGTCCTTACACATATGTCAGTGTCCTCTGCATTAGCACCTGCTTTTGACCTTCCTTTTCTCTCTCTCTTCTCTGTGTTATGTTGTATAATAAACTGAACTGAATTCTGATGAATAAATGCTTGGATACCATTTGCAAACTTTCTGAAAACTCTAAAGTGATATGCAAATGAAATAGGTAGGTGGAATTCCCAATTAGAGGAGAGTCAAGGTTCAGTGGTAACTCATCTTTGAGCTGGCTCTATTGTTAGGGGTTTCTTCCAGGAATTCTTTTCTTCTTTTCTCCCCTTTTTATTGTTTTAGTTATACAAGTGACACATATTCAGTGGGAAAAGAAGTAGAAAATATAGTTAAAAATAACCTATGTATATACAAATAAGTGCATGTAGAGATTAATTACAATCCCATGATGTGGAGACAACCCTTAACAACTTTTTTCTTTTCTAACAAATTATATGCGTACCTTTGCCCTATAACTTATGGACGATATGTGACTCTTCCACTAAATATAGGTGTGTCTTTAATTTCACAAACAGGTTTAATTTTATGAAATAATTTATATGTTTACATATTCCACTTTGTTAGAAGCAATATAGTGTAGTCCTTAAGACCACAAGCATTAAAACCCAACTGCTTGTGTTTGAATCCTGATTTAACATAAGGTATTTACCAAAATTCTCTGTGCTTCCATTTTCTTGTTTTTATAATGGGATAATCATAGCATTTTTCATTGGGTCTTTGTGAGAATTGATGAGACAGTAAGTGGATGTTAAGCACTAAGAATAATGCCCTACTCACATAGAATAGTGGGTTGGTCACCTTTGCATTGCTGTGACCAAAATACTCTAAAAACAAAAAAACAAACAAAATACAACTTTGAGTACTAAAAGTTTATTTTAACTCATGGTTTCAGAGGTTTAGTCCATGGGTTGCCAAGCTCATTGCTCTGAGCCCAAGATGAGGCAGAACATCATGGCAGAAGGGCATGATAAAGGAGTGTTTCTCATCTCATGGTGGCCAAGAAGCAGAAAAAGAGATAAGAGAAAGGGTTTCAGGGAAGATGCTCCCTTCCAGGACAGGCTCCCAGTGATCCATCTCTTCTGAGTCCCACCTGCCTACAGTTACCACCAAGGTGGTCCATTCAAACTAGTGTGGACTGATTATTTTACAGCTCTCATAATTTAATCATTTCACTCTGAATATTCCTGCATTAACACAAGAGATCTGGGGGTACACTTCATATTCAAATAATAACAAATAGTCAATAAATGTTGTCTGTTTTGGATGGATTCTGTTATTGTACATTTAAGATTAAGGGAAAACATCAACTAAAAATATATGATATCATTTGGGCAAATCAAACACCTTAAAATTAGTCTCTTATGTAGTTTCTTTTTTCACTAGAAGCTAAAGACCATCAGATAAAAGGGAACATGAAAAAAAATTAAATATGGGATATATACTTGAGAGATGAGTGATGATGAGATTGATAGGAACTCTTTACATTTTTCTTCAGGACTTTTTCTGACTAGTTCTTTTTAATCCCGGACCTAAGGAAAGCTTGACATTTCTCAGATCAATTACTAGAAGATGTTCTCCTAATTTCTGCAGAAACACATAGACGTAGAAATCTAAGGAAAGTAACTGGCCAAACTTCAGAGCAAAAAGCAGAAAATTTGGTGACTATTATTATGAATGGAGTGTTCATTTAAGACTAGCTATTTCATAATAAGCAAAAGTTTGTAAATGGGATACAATATACAATAATACACGCTAATGGTTTTGTTGAAATTCTCACTTCATCTCTCAACTACTTTTTCATTTTCTCCAAGTAAAAATACAATGACTGTTACTTGCAAATTAACACACATATTAATTATGCTTCACCATTAAAAACCATCTTCTCTAAAATAATGTCAAGAATTACAGAAAAAGAGATATGTATATGATAATATACTTGTTTAGTGGTTGTGATAATTACTTGTTTGGCAGTTTATTTACCAATTTAATCAGGAATCTTATGAGAAGAGAGATATTCTGATGGGTTTTTACATGTTTTTTTTTTGACTGCAAGAATTATGAGAATTTGATTTCTATGTTTTAAAGATAACTGAGAGGCAATACACTAGGTATACTTATGAAAAGGTAATAAGCCCAACATTTACATATTGGTCTTATTGTAGTATTTTCTCCTTGCATGTTTTCTACATAGATGAAAAGATTCCATATTCAAATTCCAGCTCTACCATATGGTCATTGGATAAATTATAGTTCTTCCCAGGCCACAGCTTCCTTATATGTAAAATGATAATATGCCATCTTGCAGTTAAATGAGTATCATGTTTACTGCATCTGGCATTATTTTTGATGTACAATAGGTAATATACAGTAAGACATTGCCCTTTTTCATCTGTTAAATCTTAAATTATTGTCCTTTACCTATAATCTCTAAAATAAATTAAGATTTTACTAACCCCATCATCTTAGGCAAACCATGAAATCTTTACATCCAACCCTGTCATTGGCAGGACAGTTGCATGATCATCTTTTAGAGTAATCTTTGGACAAATGGTTTAGTGCTCTTATGTAACAAGATTATCAGTAGCTATGGAAGTATTGGTTTGGGCCCTTCATGAATCTCTAAAAAAGACTACAGTGTTCATTGACAGAAAGTTGAAATCAATACTTTGCCCTTTCCCCTTATCACTGTGGAAACAGTGTTCATTGGAAAAATTATGTGAGTGATAACTCTTCTTTCTGAGATGGGACTCTTTTAGATAGAAGCTGAAATCAAACAAGTGAGTTTGCTCAAGTGTTAACTAAAATGTTACAAGTAACATGTTTGAACATTTTCTGCTCTTGTCTATTGTTTATTGGTTTGACACATGGAGTGATCAAGGTTCAAACTCACAATTGCCAAATCCTCCAACATCTTTGAAGCATTACACTCAGTTTGCCCCTCCAGCATCACTGCAGGGTTGACATTTACTTTCATAGATGCACTTATAAAATTGCAAAGTAGATAATTCCTGAAGGAATATAGGATGGTTCTTCTCAGAAGGACACCTAGCTAGCTGTACAAGAAAAGGGAATGTGGCTCATTTTGATATGATTTTTCAACTCCCTAAATACAAACTCTCCATTTGTGGCTTGCATGGTACATATCTTTTCAGATTGTGGCAAGTGGAAAAGATAGATGAAGTGCATCATTTTCCCCTGACAAGTATTTACTCTCACCTAGCAAAACTCAATACTGACTCAGCAATCAAAGGTTGCAAGCTCAGCTTATGTTTAGAGTATACACTGTGTAAAGAAGAGGAACAGTCAA
Source organism: Callospermophilus lateralis (assembly GCF_048772815.1). NCBI lineage: Eukaryota > Metazoa > Chordata > Mammalia > Rodentia > Sciuridae > Callospermophilus > Callospermophilus lateralis. The sequence goes on from NC_135307.1 coordinate 93,055,156, forward strand.
TGGAGGTAGAGTGGGGCAGGGGCTGTAAAGCCTGTTGATGGGAGCACGTCATATTTCTGGTAGATTGTCATTAAGTCATCAGTCTGTGCTTGGTAGACTATTCATGACTTAGTTTAATATAATCATTACTTATTTGAAAAGGACCAACTGCTCTTTTCACTTTTGTTCCAATGGTCTACAAAAATGCTTGGACTACTTTAGAATTTGTAAAGTCCTAAAGAAATTTCCCTGGGGGCAAAATAATGCCCTGGATGCATATAAATGTAGTTCCTCATTTTTCACCTTAACATTTGTACCCTATGAATGGCAACAGTAATTCTTCTGAATATCTACTAGCCACTAGAAACTTTTGCTTCATTCCTTATAGCAGTCTTTTGAGAGGAAGTAACATTTTTCAAATATCATTTCTTAGGAAACCCACAGCCTATACACAGCTCTTTCCAAACATCACATTCTAGGAAAGGACTCAGGTCAAAACAGAAGGATTTATCTGAGTATGATCTGTAGAAGTTAAAAATAGATACATAACTTCTAATTCCTCCATTGTCCCTTTTCTTTAAAAAAATGCAATTGCAATAGGTTTATGACTATATGGCCATAGTTGAGCACAGTATTTCTTGCTTGATTATATCACATACTACCTAATTTCTTGACTAAAACTCTGAATAGTTATGGTGCAATGCACATATGGGAGGTAAAATTCCAAACTGGTTTGTGATTTCAATCAGTAAAGATTGTTGTCCTACTATTTCCTATTCAGGATTGCCTTCCTGTCAGCAGAACATGGGAAGAATTGACTCAAGGAGCTTAACCTTTGTCATAGCTTCTAAATGCTTTTCTTGCTGTGCAATGACTTCATCTGTTGATTTGGGCAAAAGGATGAGTAATGTGCTCTCTTGCATTCGGAGAGTCTGTGTAGGTAAAGTTGGATTATTTGCCTTTGCACTCAATCTGACGCCTTTTGTGAGATCTCATTTTTTAAGGATTCAGGAGAAGTTACTAATGTAATTGCTATCTCAGACACAGCATTCATTTTAATACCTTTATTCATCTAGTGTTTTCACCTCTTGATTCTTGAATATAATCTACTTTGGAGCCAACAGGGGATCATGGGAGGACATTGAATGTAAAACTGGCAGGAGAGGGTGGGTGGATTTTTCTTGCATATATTTTGAAGTATTCAAAAGCAGAATCAGGTCATTTTGCAGATCAGCAGAGTGATATTTACCCTGAAGTAAAAGATGTATTTCCACTTCTCTTACAAATTAAAAGTTATTTTGTGGATTTGAAAATTTGAATCTTTTTATTTTTACTTTGGGTCTCATTTAAATTACAGAAACAGGAATGAAAAATCTATATATAGCTTTTTCTTTTACAGAGCAGTTAATAACAAAAGTTAAGAAGTACCCTAGGCTGTTCACATTTTTTTTTTCCTCGCCTATGGGGAATCTCTTGGTGGGTTTTATCCTATGTGCACATGAAACAATGTCTTTGGCAGCTAAAAGCCATGGAAGACAGTTTCTGGCAATGAGTCTTAGTGATGGAGCTTATCTTCAGTGATTTTGAGCATTTCCTAGAACTTTCTATGTGGAGACATTCTACCTTTAGCAGTTTTTATCCAATGAAGTACTTTACTTTTTTTTATTTTTTATTTTTTTTTTGCTAAAACAGAAGACCAGGGATAGCCTCTCTGGTGTCTCAGCTCCACATATGATGTCAGTCTGATCATCCCAATGATGGGCTAAGTTTTAAATTGCAATTTCAGTTGACAGCATTCATTTTTACTTAGGCATCTTTCTTTGGTTTTCTTTTTCCTCTTGGCCATACAATTGCCCTCATCTAAAAACACACCATTTCACTGTAAGATGATGCCATCGTTCCCTGTGTCTTCTAGTCTTCATTTTCTCCCTCTCTCTTCTTCTTCTATGAAATAGTAACTTGAAAATCTTCCTAAGCAATGTTCTCACTTGGACAATACCCTTCCAGTTGGTCTCAATTTCCTTTGCATATGTAATTGCACATAATCATTCATAATTCTCCATAATAGAATTCCCTTCTTTTCACAGTTGAATTGTTATGCATGCCCTCTCTGGTCAGGCTGTTTCCCTTTACCCCAGAACATGTGCCTGGACTGTTGATTCTTCCCCTTTACATCCTTGAACCCTAACATAATGTTATAGGTAGAGTACTTACACCAGCACTGACCGGCAGAAATATGAGGCAAGCTAGGTATGGAATTACCTATGTAATTTTAACATTTCTAATAACAATTTAAAACAAGAGAACATAATTTGGTAAATTTGTAACACAGTATATTTAAATTTGAGTATTTCAGCATAAAAATATGAATGATATATTTTACCTTTGTTTTTTACTGAAGTCTTTGGAATCAGGTGTGTTATTATACTAACAGCACATCTCAATTTAGATTAGTCACATTTCAGATTTCAACTGCTACATGGGATTCGTGTCTACAGCTTTGGACAGCATTGCTTTAGACCATTTTAGTCCATACTGCTTTTCTGATTTTTGAAAGACATTTCTTAGAACAGTTATAGTTTTAAACAAAATTATGAGGAAGGTGCAGAGGTTTCCTATAACCTCCCTACCATCACATATGCATAACCTCCCCCATTATCAACATCCTCACAAGAATTGTATGTTATTAACATTGATGAACCTCACTGACACAACATAATCACCCAAAGTTTAAAGTTTACATTAGAGTTCACTATTGGTGTTAAATATTCAGTAGGTTTGTGGTGAATGTTTACAGACATGCACCCATCCTTATGGTATAATAGAGAGTTTGTTCATTGAGCTAAAATATTCTGTGTTCCATGTATTTATCCTTCCCTTCACCCGCAGTGCCTGGCAACTGCTGATCTTTGTACTGTTTCTACAATTTTGCCTTGTCCAGAATAAAATATAGTTGGAATTATACAATGTGTAGTTTTTGATTATCTATTTTCATGTGGTAATATGCACTTAATTTTCCTCTCTGTGTTTTCTTGGCTGGAAACATTTCTTTTTTAGCACTAAATAATATTCCATTGTTTGGATTATCACAGTTTATTTTTTCATTTCACCTACTGAAGGATATCTTGATTGCTTCCAATTTGGGTAATCGGGAATAAAGATGCTATAAACATCCATGCTCAAGTTTTTGTGTGGAAGGTAAATCTTCCATCCCTTTGGGCAATTATCAAGCAGCAATGAATCTTATTATGGAGCTTATCTCCCATGATTTTGTCATTTCATATGGGTGGATATCATGGATTGTATGATGTGTTTAGTTTTGTAAGAAACTGTCAAGCTGTCTTAAGTTTGCATTCCCACCAGCGATGAATGACAGCTCCTATTGTTCCACATCTTTGCCAGCATTTGGTTTGTCAGTGTTCCAGATTTTGGTTACTCAAATAGGTGTGAACTGGTATTTCATTGTTTTAACTTCCATCTCCCTAATAATAAATGATGTGAAATATCTTTAATATGCTTATTTCCCATCTATATAAATTCTTTGGTGAGGTGTTTGTTCAGATCACCAGGCTGTTCTTCTCAGAGACCATTGGGTTGTTTGTTTTCATACTGAGTTTCAAGACTTCTTTGTATATTTTTCGTAAGGGCCCTTTATCAGACACATATTTTCAGATATTTCCTCCATTCGATGACTTGTCTTTTCAATGGGTTGGCATGGTTATTTTCAGAATGTAAGTTTGTAATTTTAATGAAGCCCAGATTATCCATGGTTTCTTTCATGAATCACACCTTTGGTGATGTGTTTAAAAAGTCATCACCATACTTAATGTCATCCAAGTTTTTTTTCTTATACTGTATTCTAGGATTTTAATAGTTTTGCCTGTTACATTTAGTTTTATGAACCATTTGAGTTCATTCTTGTGAAAGCTGTGCGGTCTGTGTCCAAATTTATTGTGCGTGCGGACATCCAGTTGTTCCAGCACCTTTGTTGTAAAGGCTGTCTTTCACCATTGCCTTTGCTCCTTTATCAAACAGCATTTGGCTGGTTTTATGTGGGTCTACTCCTGGGCCCTATTCTGCCTCATTGATCTGTTTGCTCTTTCACTAGTACCATACTGCCTTGGTTTCTGAAGATTTACAGTAAGTCTCGAACTTGGATATTACAAATCTTCCAATTTTTTTCATCTTTGAATATTGAGTTGTTTATTCTGGGGCTTTTGCCTCATATAAACTTTATATTCAGTTTGTAATATCCATAGAATAACTTGATGTTAAATCTACAGATCAATTTGATAAGAAATCATAACTTGTCCATATTGAGTCTTCCTACCCATGAGCATGAAATATTTCTCCAATTATTACTTTGTCTTCATTCATCAGTTTCATAAATTTTCTTATGTAGATATTCAAAATATCATTTTTAGTTTTTTCCTAAATATTTCATGTCAGGGTTTATTAATGTAAACAATATTGCATTTTTAACTTCACATTTCACTGCTGGTACATCGGAGGGTGATTGACCATAATTGCTTAGTAGTTTCAGGAGGGATTTTTTTTTGTTTTGTTTTGGTTGTTAATTCTTTCAGATTTTTTATGTAGATATTTTCTCATAAAAGCTCATATCATCTATAAACAGGGATAGTTTTATTTCTAGCCAATCACTATGCTTTTTATTTCCTTTTCTTATTGTACAAGTTATTAATCTAATAACAAAATTTTAAATCAGAGATAAGAGGGAATATCATTGTCTTATTTATGATGTTAGAGGAAAAACTTCCAAGTTCCTCACCAAAAAGTTAGATGTTATCTGTAAATTTTTGGTAGATATTCTTTATCACGTTATGGAAGTTCCTTTCTATTCCTAGTTTACTATCAAGTAAGATCAATTAAGATTCAGAAAAAAATTCTATTTCACCTCTACTTCGTCTTCCTTTGATGGTCTTCCTTTTCTTCTGTAGATCTGAGTTTTTGTTTGTTTGTTTGTTTGTTTTTTTGTACTGGGTATTGAACCCTGAGGTGTATTACCATGGAGCCACAATCCCAGCCCTTTTTCTTTTGAGACAGGGTTTTCTCACTAAATTGATTAGTGTCTCACTAAGTTGCTTTGGCTGGCATCAAATTCGCAATCCTCCTGCCTCAGCTTCTGGAGTTGCTGGGATTACAGGAGTGAGCCGCTGTACCCAACTAAATCTGAGTTTTTGACATATATCATTTTGAGTCTCTAAAGAAGTTATAACATTTTTTGCAAGGCTGTTCCATAAACAACAAATTCACTCAATTTCTGTTTGACAAAGTTTTATTTCTCTTTAACTTTTAAAGGATAATTTTTCATGGTACAGAGTTTTAAGTTGGTATTTTTAGTTTTTTTTCCTCAACACTTGAAATATCTTATTCCATTTTCTTCTTGCTTGCATGGCTTCTGAGAAGTAAAATGTAATTCTTTCTTCTATAGGTAAGGTGTTTTTCCCCTGTGGCTTTTTTTCAAGAAAATTTTATTTTGTCTTTGATTTTCTGTAGTTTGAAATTGATATATCCAGGTGTAATTATTTTGGTATTTGTCCTGCATGGTGTTCACTGAGTTTTCTGGGATGTGTGGGTTGTTGTCTGACATAATTAGGGGAATTCTCATTTTTTTCAAATATTTCCTCTGTCCTTTTTCTTTCTTGTATTCTTATTGTATGCATATGTTATACCTTTTGTAGTTCTCCCATAGTTTTAAGATATCCTAGTTTATTTGTTTTTTACCTGTCTTTGTTCCTTTTGCTATTTAGTTTGGGGAATTACATTGGCATATCTCATGCTCAAATATTCTTTCCTCAGCTGTGACCAGTTCATTATTAGGCCCATCTATAGGGATCCAGCATGACATGACTATAGGCATCTTAGTCATGACTACTATTTTTTTCCTGAGAGAAGACTCTGACACACATTCCAAATCCTATAAGACAAACAAAGTCATTGAGATAGTTAAGTATGTTGTACCAGCCACTGATGTTTCTTAACTGATGTTGGACATGTTAATAGTTTTGGTAGAAATTCAAGTACATTCCATTTGGCCATGGCCCACCTTTGTCTAGCTGGGCATATAAACACCTTCCTCCTGCCTTGGGTTATAGAGATCCATGTGTCTTGATGCTTCTGTCTATAAGTCCCCAGTAATTTCCACTTTTGTAATCTTATATCTTCTTCCTCCTCCTCCTCCTCCTTCTCTCTTTTTCTCTCTTCTTCCTTCAATGGCTGGTTTTTATGCCTTGCAAATCAAGTTTTGTAAAACATCATCCAAGAAAAGCATTTCTTTTGGTTCTTTCTCTGCTTACACTGATTGCCCTTAAGTTCTTACATGCTCTCCACTTTATACATTAGCACCTTCAGTGTATTAATGTAGTTGTGTTAAATTCCTGGTTTGATAATTCCAACTTACTTGCTATATCTCTTTTTTGATGCTTGCTCTATCCCCTCTTATTATGATAAGTGGACATTTTATACTGGGTAAATTAAATGTTGGAAATGACCCTTCAATGTTATGGTGGCAAGATATGGAAGGAAGAGATATTTTCTTTGTTCTTGTAATTAGATCTCAGTCTTTCATTGCACATAGGTCTCTGAACTGTGAACTTCACAAGTGTTTTCAGTCCCTCTTTCCAACTCACACACTGTTTGTAGGACAGATTGGCTAGAGTGGGCTAGAAATGAGTATTTATCTTCACCCATGTGGAATATTGTGGGAGCCTCTTCCTGTGACTGGTTCTCTGAAATTTTCAACTCACATAGTTGTGTATAGTGGAGGCTTCAGCAATTCATTAATTATAGTTCAGATTTCCAGCTTTGTCACTGGTACCTGTGGCCATTTCCATTCTTCAGTGTCTGCTCCTATAGGCCATTATTTTCTGTATTTCCCCATTCTATGTCTCTTATCCTGGGAACAAAAGTTCTGCCCTGTCTTAACAATCCCAGAAGTCTGTTCATCTTCGTATTCCTTATGAGACTGAGGTGGCATCTTCCAAGTTCTTTACATGTGGATCCAGAGTCCAGTCTTTGTTACTTTTCATTCTCTTTGACTTTGTGTTGCCTCTTTGTGTCTACTGTCCACTGGACATCTCTGCAGGTTGCTGCTCATCCTCTTCCAACTAATCATATCCAAAGAGACCTAATGAGCTTCCCATCTGCATTCTCTTACCACAGCACCATCTATTCAGTGCCCCTCACCAGAGACCTTAGAGTCATTGTCAAAATCCTCCTTTTTCATTCTTCAGAGTCTACTGTTAATAATACTTCATAATGTTCTGACTTTCTTCTTTCTTTTATTGCTTCTATTTCTTATTTTGTGTTTGCAGCAGTAAAAATTATATCACCCAATTTCACTTACTCTGTAGTAATTTCTCATTATCTATCATACAAAGCTTGAACCACCCCCAACAATGTGTTATAAAGGTCCTCTTGCCCTGGTTCTGTCTGTCATTCCACCTTCTCCCTGTGTAGCTATAGTTATCTATGTTTCACAACTTTCACACCCCACCACTTTCATGCTTTCCTAACTTAATACCTGCAGTTCTTCATGCCTGCAGTGCCCTTTTGCTCAACTGTGTTCTTTTGTAGAAGATTTCACTTCATCCATTAAGCTGTAACACTCTCCTCTCCACTCTTCCCTCTTTCACGTAGGAAGCATTGATGTGCCTCCTCTTTTGTTATAACACTTCACCACTTGTATTGCCTTTTACCCCTAACTTTCCCTCTGAGACTTGAGATTTCCTTGAGAATGAGGGAAGTGTGTATGTTCAACTTTGTATGTGCAACATCAAATACCACCTTTACATGAATATCAGAGATCCAATACCTGGATTTCCACTGTGCTGCTGAATGACACAGTGAACTCACTACATGACTCGTTATTTTTACACTCTGTGATTACTTCATAAATGTTATTTCTGTCTTCTATACTGAATTATAAGCTACTTGGTAGCAGGGTATTGTCTCTTAGTATTCGTGGGGCATTAGCCAGGTAAGAGTTAATTTGAAAAACATATATCTAACAGTCAGGTCTTGTCAACTTGGTTCAACCCAGAAAGCTATCCTTTTCTGTAGGAGGTCTCTGGGAAATCTGAGGGAGTTCCATTGGTATAGGCTCTGTCTCTCCTAAGTCAAAAGAGACATAACTGAGTATTATCCAAATAGCAGAATTAGACCTGCCCCAGAAAGGAATGCAGAGTCTAATACTGGGATTAAAGTGAGATAATTTTTATAGATTGTATATGGAATAATCCCCAAATCCATGTAGCAGGCAGGTTAGCTCCAGCCAGTGGCCCTGAGGGGAGGAGATAAGAGCTTTTGGGAGGTGGGCCTAGTGGAAGGAAGTTAGGTTATCAAGGGCATTCCATACAAGGACTTGAGTGGAATATTAGGAAACTAGCCCCTTTGTCTCTCTCTTTATTTCTAGGCCATTATGAGATGAATAAGGTTTCCCCAACATGGGGTCCCACTAGGATGTTCTGTGCCTTAACTGGCCCAAAGTGATAGGTCCATGTGGCTATGGACTGTGACCACTGGAACCAGGAGTCAAAATAAATCTTTTCACCATATCACACCACATCAGTTAATCAAATTCAGGGATTTTGTCACAGCGGTGGAAAGCTAACCCAGGAATGATATACTATGATCAAATACCTTTAGCTGTCATCATTTAACAATAGTTGTTGAGCATCTACAGGATAAAGAGTAAAATTGGTAACCATAATCTCAGAATAAAAAGTAAAAGTTTATGATTTTTATGGTTTTTTCATCCTTTATAAAGAAACCTTTACATAAGTAATGTTTTCTTATCATCATTTTGTTCAGAAGAATGTGCATATTCCTCATAGGAAATGATTCCATAGTGTAATTAATACATATTTAAACAAGTGTCAGGTCTTTAAAAGGAAAAAAATGTTTTTACCATTCAATATAAGGAGATAGAAGAATATAGCTCTTTCATATTCATTATTCAATAGTCAATACCAATTTATCATTATAATATTATTGATGGTGAAAAGTCTCTTCGTCATGGTGGTGTTAAGACTCAGGATAAGTTTGTGCTTATATAAACTGAAAGCCTACATGTAAAGACTTCAGAGTTCTTTTCATATCTATGAAACAAAAGTCAAATTCAGAAAATGGCAATTTTCTCCCATCTCACAAAACCTTTTTAGTTTTAAATAATTTTATACTTACTGAAAAGTTTCAAAAATAGTACAGGGAGTTCACTAATTATACCCTTCACCCATCTTCCCCTAATATTAGAAAATTAACTTTGGTAAAACGCTGTTAACCAAATGTGACACCTTATTATAATTCACCAATGTTTTTTCTTCACCTAATATCATTTTTCTGTTCTAGGATCCAATCCAGGATCTCAGGATACATTTAGTTTTTGTGTCCCCTTAGTTTTTTCCTAATTTGTAACAATTCCTCATTCTTTCATTATCTTTTATGACCTTGACAACTTCTCATGAGTTCTGGCCAGTTAATTTTGTAAAATATCTCTCAATTTAGGTTGACCAAGTGTTGCCTCATGATTACATTACAGATATGCACATTAGGGAAACATACTACAGATGTAATGCAAGCCCTTCACCATGCATCCTACCAGGACTTCATTGCCGCAGTCCAGCTGCAGCAAACTAACCAGGGAGGTGATGAAGAACTTGTGTAGATTGATACAGCAGGAGTAGGAGCCCTTTATTGTAGGACCAGAGTGATATTTATACATTCTACACAGCTTATCTTAATTAGCAAAAACTAGATACAGCAGTCAACCAATAAGGAATCTCCACACTTAATGGCTCGCTTTTGTTACTTCACAAACCACTCCCTCTGGCATTTTGCCAGGCGCCATCCAGACTTGTTTACAGACTCTAACACTTCATGATGTATATTTGTGTATCACTGGTGATACTGACCTTGATCACTTGGTCAAAATAATGTATGCTACATTTCCCACAGAAATATATCTAATTGATATATCTTGGGGAAGATAGTGTGAGTTAATCTAATATCCTATTTCTTCTCACGTATTTGCACATTGATTTTAGGGTCCAAATATAGATGTTGCCTGTAACTGTGGTGTTTACCTAATGATGATTTTATATTTCCATCATATGGCAATTATTTTTGTATCTTTCTTCCCTAGGAGAACATATTGCTACTTACACCTAGACTCCAAGTAAGGAATTTAATTCAAAGGTTGAAGTATATGCAGAATTGTTTTGTGCTCTGAATTTTTTTAACTTGCTCATATAGTCTTTTTCAGTCTTTGTCTCTCTACACATTCATATTTTAGTCATTAAAATAGGATATCAAATTATTCAACTACATATCATTTACTAGAACAAATAAAGATAAGGAGGTGGAGCATACATCTGTGCTTTAAAGGCGAACTGGAATCTTTGAAGTCATACAAGAAGAAAAAAAATATGAAAGGAACTAATCTATTCTGTTTTTCATCACCTATCCATTATATTGTCTGAAGAGTCAAACCTCTTCCTGCATTGACAAAAGTCATTGATGAAAGGAATAGCCCAGAGGAAAGAAAAAGAAAGAGAGCAAACTTATCTGGGGCACAAATGACGCATACAAATTGCAAAAAAAATTAAAAAATTTTCTCGATGGAAGAACAGATGTCCTCCAGGTATTTTTGGTATCGTAACAGCTGAGAGGAAAGTATGCATTTAATGTTACAGGTATTTTGCTTGGCTTATTGTAGTTTTTTTTTTTTTTTATTAAAGCACATAGACTAGAAGAGTAAGAAAACACTATAACAAACAAATACAATCAATACATAAACGTATAACACAAGTTCATCCAAATTTCACAGTTCAGGGAGAAAACATGGTCACATTTTTGTGCCTACATATTTACCTATATATTTGCCTCTTATAAATCTATAAAAATAAAATTAAATATAGTGTTTTTAAATTTTATTCTTTGCCCTCAAATGCCTTTAGCTCTATTTAACCTAATTTAGAGCTAGACATATATTAAGAAGCCTCAATGGAAATGATTTCAAATGTAAACACTGAATAAAAAAGACTTAGGCTCAGATATTTGAAATGGTAAATTTCAAAACATCATAATCAACTGTTCTCCATATGAAAAATGTGACAATCTCTAAAATGGGTAGAACCAAAGATTTATTTATTTAACAATGGTTAATAAAGTAAACAAGCATAGGAAATTATAATATGCCATATAAACATATATAATTATAGACATATATATAAGCTATATTATACTATATATAGCTTTGCTATTTCTACTATTATATACTTTATATATTTAAATATTTGTGTGCATATATAGTAAGTATAGGATGTGTATGTATAGATATATATATAGATATAGGTATAATGAAGGTAGGATATACTGATTTGAAATGTGCTCTTTTCATTTAGAAATATATTGTAAGAACTCTTCCATTTCAGTGGATATAATTCAATCTCATTTTTAAAGGCTGGTATTGTTCTACTGTAATGAAGTTCATTAATTTATTTAAAACCCTCTGTTCATTTGCATTTGATTTTGGCTCTTTTATTTGTTATTGCAGACAATCTTTATGCATCTTTATTGATCTTTATGGTGCTCTGGGGTCAAAGGATATGTCCATTTTAATACTTACTTCCAAAATTATAGTGGAAGGTTGGACAACTTAATCTCCTGCCAGTTGCGCGTGCATATGAAAGATGTGCCACTCCTTCTCTAAACAATGGGTTTTATTTCTTTTTAAAATGTTTTTGTTGGGGAAAAAAGTATTTCATTCTCTAATTCTCTGGTTTTCAGTGAGTTTGAATATTTTCCTGTGTTTCTGGGTCACTTATGTATACACTTTTCTGTATTTCTTTTCTCTTATCAACATAAAGCAGTGTTTATTTTCTCAGTTGATCTCTCTCATAATCCTACCTCACTTAGGAGTAGAAACCTTAAACTCAACCTTGTTGCATTTCCTCCAGTTTAATCAGTTGTTTTTATTTAGAATGGATGATACTCAATTATCCATTGGCCTTAACTACTACAAGCTCTTTTTAAAATAAGAGCACAGGGTGAAGGATTTAAAATTCAGGATCTGTCAGTAATATTTCCTTTCACATATTGAACCGTGACAGAAAATCCTTTAAGTTGTATTACCTACTCATATCTCCAAAGATTGAAAAAAAAAGATCACTTGAATCTCTTTCTCATTTAAATCACCTTTATGCTGTTCCTCTAGCCACCAATCCATTTTGTTATTGTCACTGCTTCATGGCATGATAGTTGGATCTCAGCATCTCCATTCAACATGCCATGTTTCCCTCCCTGTATCTCCTTTGTGCTTAGAGTTGCCAAGTCATTAATGAAATGATAGATTGACATATTTCATTTGCATTTATTATCATTTCCTTAAGGCTTCTTTTTAAAAAATCAAAATCTAACAATTGCTCATAAGGGACAAGAATTTGCTGCCTCAAGCAGTTGCCCAAGTACCAGAAAAAAAGAAAAATACTCATATAACTAGTTATTAGAGGCTGCACAAGTAATTGGATTTGGATTTGCAGGAAATTCAGAAAGTTTTCCAGAAAAGTGTCTGCTATTAAATTACTTTGAACATTAGGGGTCCAAACCAAAGCTTCTGTCCATTCTTTCCCATGAAACTCTCCCTAAGCTATACTGCATTGGAAGAGAACAACCGCATGAGAAACCATTACGGAAACGGATTCTCTAATGCAATTTTCACTAATTTCTTTGCTGCTGGGCATGAAATAACAGGAACTAAATTCCCTCACAATCATGCCTAAAATCTCAAATCAGAGCAATTGTAAGGGAGTTACAGAAATGTTATAATAAACGTTATTTCATTTTACTTATGGCAATAATGGCTGAGCTTTTAACCAGTACAACAGTCATACTAGTCTCAATCAGAAAGGAAACGAGATCATTTCATTCCATCTGGCCTGCCTTGCTAAAAGCATTTGCTATGCACATTCTTGTTCAAAAGGTGTTGCTTTTCTAATTTGTTCACTTGGTATGTGAGGATCAGAATTGCAAACAGGTCAAATGGAAAGTACAGCTTTCTTTCCCCCATTCTCAAAATTTTCTTTCTGTCTTCTGTTAGGTTTCAGCCTGGTTTACATTTCCATTTTTGTTAGTAAGGGCTGAGTTGTTTACAAGCAGTGTTGCCATGTGAACCCTGAAAATAAATCTGACAGGGAATTTTGAAATTGCCAAGCTACAGTTCAGAATGTGGGAACCAGGATTGTAACATGGTTGTTAGGTTCCAATTGTTGAAGGAAAATCAGTGGCTTCCTTAGATGTGTGAGTGTGTGTGTGTGTGTGTGTGTGTGTGTGTGTGTGTGTTTAGGTAATTGGGATAGGTTTGTCATTTGTTGGGGGAAAAAGAGATTTTCTGCATGTTAACTGAACTCTTTCTATCCAAGACCGGTTATGCCCATGACCTCACTGATTAGGCCACCAGAGCCCATCAGGAAAATTCTAACACATATCCCAGATTCTAGGCCTATGACCCAGACATCCAGAAAGACCATTTCTACGAGACAGAATCCACTGGCCAGAGTTTTATGCTCATTCATTCCATGAAAGTAGCAGTCATCCCAGGGTGGTGAACTATGCCTTTTGGATGATCAGATGTTGGCTCTATCTGTGACGCTTTTGGCTATCACAGGATGGATACTGTGTTATTTGTGTTGATATCCACTGGGACTGGACCAGCATCCTTCTCACTTATGAGGTCGACAACCTTGTATAAGTTACTTAGCCTCTTTTTATGGAGTTTCCTCATCTGTTAAGTACTCATAACCACATCTAACTCAAAGGCTTTTTATAAAAATTAAATCGGATAATATATGTAAACCACTGTTAGTGGTTTTTAGTGTCAGAAAAATAATAACAATATAAATTATAGTAATTTTCATTACATTAATTGCTATGAGCTCATATTTTCTAACTTATGTTGTTAAAATCCATGAATGAGACATTGTGTTCCATTAGTTACATTTAATTGTAAAGGGATACATGTGTTTGAAGTGAAGGCTATGGTAAAATTACTATGGTTAAATATTTTTAAGGTATGTTGCTTCAAAGATTATCCATGTGTGTGTGCTTTTCAAAGTAGTACCTTTTTGTCCCTTCAACTGGTAACTTAGATAATATAAATACAGGGTAAATTTGAGATAATATACAATCAATAATAAATAACATTGATAACTTAGCTGAGAAACTCTTAAGAAGAAGGAAGCCTTAATATGTGTTAGACTGAGAAATATTGTTGGGAGTGAGGCTCCTACCTAGTAGATAAAAGTTGCTGAATTCTCCATGGTTAGTTGTTTGGGAGCTTTGCTGGCCAGCTCAGATCATTTCTGGGAGACAGGATTGGGGAGAAGAGTAATATTTATTAAATTTGTGTAAAATACAAGATTAAAAATGCTTTTAATACCCTCCTCATTGGATTATCTCAGCATTATACCTTCTATTTTTGTTAGCATTCCCTCCAGTTTGCACATGTGGAAAAGAAGGCTGACTTTTTGCTCACTGAAATATTGCCACTAAATAACAGAACCAAGATTTGAATCCAGGTGTGCCAGCTTGGAAGGGTATTTTCTTCTATAGCCTAGGTCTTGGCTTACAGATATGAGGAAAGCTAGCAAGCATGTTATTGAAATAAGGAAATGCAGATATAAAGACAAAAACTGATTTATAATCTTTATTCTAAATACCATAGATGGAACAAAGATAGGGAGAAATACGATTTTTCTTAGGATGACTATGTATGAAGCAAGAATGCATTTGTTGTTCTTGGATGCCAGGTTGACATGAATTCTAATCTTCTAACCAAGATAATATATTGGAATAGTTAGGGAAGCTTTTCTAAAGTACTCAAGTCTAGACTCTGTACCTGAAAATCCTAATTTTCCTACCAAGAAGATGTAACTATGTTGTTGAGCAATGAACTAGAGACTACCAAGAGGAGAAACCACATAGATCAAGGGCCTGCTCAAGTTTGGAGCATAATGGGTTCATTTCAAGACCCAAACCCTGGGGAATAGATGAAGCTTTTAGGATAAAGAGCAGCATTTATCCCAGCAGGGATGATGGTCCTCCTTCAGGCAGGTTACCAAAGCTTGACCTGGCCTCCAGCTTATGTTGTGGTGGAGTGACCCACCTCGCTACTGCTGGCCAGCCTCTGTCTACTGCCATGGTGAGCTCTGTGCACCCCCAACCTGGTTCTCCACCCTCTCCCCTACTCATATCAGTGGTGACTCAGGGAAATAAAAAGGGAAGAAACTACCCAACAGAGAGGTGGTATCTTACTATTTAACTATTGTCCCTCAGTCAAATAATTGGAATAGACATTCATCAGTCAAGATACAACTCATTCATTCATTCATACATGTAAAGCTCTTATTTCATTTTCCTCTTTGAGCTAAATTACTTTGGAATAGATTTTCATTAATGAAAGTAAAGCTTATTCATTTCTCTCAGCACCATATTTTGAGAACCTAGAATGTGCCGGGCTGTGTTCTTGGTGCTGTTCATCTACTACTGGACAATATGAGACAGTCCTCACAGTGAGCAAGACAGAAGGCAAAACAGGCTTAGTGCATGGTGGTCAACTCCATTGCTGTGGGCCCAAGATGAGGCAGAACATCATGGTGGAAGGGTGTGGCAGAGGGACCTCTGTTCACCTCACTGTAGCTAGGAAGCATCAAGAGAGAGGAGAAGGAGCCACAGGGAAAATGAGCCCTTTCAGAGTTCCTCTTCCAGGGTTCAATTGTGTACAAGTGTTAAAACACAAGAGAGAAGAGCTGTGGCATGCACGTGTGGTAGAACACAGTGAGGGTCAGGGGAGGATCTGTGGAAAGCACATTTGAAATGAATGGAAAAAACAACTTCTTCCCATCTCCCTAATCTCTTCACAAATAGTCCACACATCTCAGCATGAACCTGTAACACAGGCATCAAGACTCTTGTGGTGACCCTATAAATGCTGATTATAGCTGATAGGTATACGGATACATGGGAAATTGGCTCATAAAGTTCTGGCTTAATTATCTCAAGCCAACAAAATAGTATCAATGACAGAATATTTTAGCTGAAGAAGAGAAAATCATTGTGATTCACTCTAATGGTTGTCATGTACACAAGTGTGTGTTACTTGGGCAACTGTGGGGAATTCAGTTCACTGTCTCCTCCTCTCCTGCGTCTGGATCTCTTTTCTTTCTCCTTTGAGTACTGTTTCTTTTAATAATGGCCCTTAGATCTACTGGGGTGGCTGCTAAAATGTAGTATATTAGTCTCCACCACAAATTTACAGAACCAAAATGTATTTAGGATCAGGGCCGTCTACATTTTTAATGAGATCCTAAGACATTTCTCTAGCATACTAGTTTGGAAAACAGTGTTTTGTAGTCTTGTTCTTCTATTTCTGTCTCATCCACAGTCCTCACTGTCCCAGTCAGCTGATGGAAATACTGGCTAAGAACCAAACATGCCTTCGAGATCAGCCTCCCACCCCCAGGTTGCACACTTGGTAAGGCGACAAATCCAAACAGGGCCAAACTGCTCACTCCTGCTGCCTGTTTACAGTTAGCATTTGGTGGCCCCTCTGCTGATCATACATTTACTCTCTCTCTCTCTCCCACCTGAGGTCACCACTTACACACAAAACCCTCAGAGTCTCTAAGTATGCTTCTCATTTTGTATTCTGTTTTGCCCATTGTGTTTCTATCCCTTTTCCTACCTCCTTCCCTCTTTCTTCCTTCTATTCTCCCCCCCCCCCCCGGGATGTGGATACCTGCAAAGGTCACATATATTGAGAAAGCATACTTAGATCTGGATGTGAAAGACCTGAATGTCATGCTGGAAGGTGATGCCTCTATTTTTCACAGTCTTGTTTATACAGCTCTCATTCAGTCCTGGGCTGTGGCAAAAGCATAAGAATCATAATAGTCCAGGTCATGAATGTAATTTCTGATTATACCCCAAAACTCACTGGAAAATTCTACTTGCCTTTAATTTCATAATGCACTCTGCCACATCCTAGGCCACAGTGAGAAAGACTCAGCATAGGAAAATCTAGATGAATGTCTCTGGGAATAGTCCAACATTGTGGGCAACCCACATTATGTTTTTTAAAAAAATTTTTGAGGTAACACCTAGGAGAATTGTTCTAATCAATGAAAAAAACAATATATATGTGTGTGTGTGTGTGTGTGAGAGAGAGAGAGAGAGAGAGAGAGACAGGCTATAAAGAAATAATGCATGGGGTGCAAAGATGTTTGGAGAAGGATGTTCAATGCAGCATTATTTATAATAGTAAAAAATAGAAAACTAAAAGTTCTGAATAATTCACTTAAGTAACTATTATACATTCATATGATAGAATAGCTTATAATAAATCATATTTTCAATCTTAGTTAAATGAGAAAATATTAACTGAAAATGCAACAAAAATTAGTAGTATTTTTGAATGGTGTTATTACAGATGATTTTTGTTACCCCTTATATTTTTCTATATTGTCAAATTTTTTATAATGAAAGTATTATTTAAAAATAAAAAAGAATGAAGGGTAAATAAAAACAGAAGCCAAAAATAGGTCTGTGGTAACTGTTTCTGTTCTTAGCCATTATGAGAAGAGACAACAAAGGGAAACATACCAACAGTAATAACCGATGTTTTCAGTCACTTAGTGCAATTATGGTTTTCATATTACACCAGTAGCAGCCTGAGGTAGTGATGATTGAATCGGTTACATGGTCTTGGAATGAAAACTTCAGTACAAGAGTCCTGACTTTGCCCTAAAACTATGCACAATTTTGGCACAAAACTCATCTCTCTTTGCCTTTCTATTGCCATTCTTCCTTTGTGCATGGGTTTTGAATGTAAAGCACTAAGTAGGTTTCTAATTACCTTACTTATTTGACAAATGAGTGTAAATGACATTAGTGTACCTAACAAGACATCTTTGGTAATTCTGTTTTTCCTTCACTGACAGCACTATAGCATGTTTCAGTATCAATAAACACCGTCCTCTTGTTTCCATAATAACTGAACTTTAATTGGTTTGTGTATACATATGTGACCTTGAGTGGAGTTAAAAGAAATGCTTGTGAGATTGAAGAAATGCCCAGGTTTCTACCCTATCCTTGGATGTGTCCGTGAAGTCAGGCTACTGAAGTGTTGAGTCTGAAATGTCAGTCCATGAACGGGGTAGATCCTGTCCCTCACAGCTTATCTTTAAGCTCAAGGCTTTTCACCTAATTGTCTGTTGTTCATGTTGCTGCTATGGTTAAATGGAACCAGAAAAAACTTGGGAACATGCCCCTGGGTGGCACAAGAAGAGGGAGATGGAGATATATATATATATATATATATATATATATATATATATATATACACACACATATTTGTGTTTTTTTTTTTCAAGCCATGTTTTCCTCTTTGGAATGTAACTCAAAATGATTTTCTAAGTCCAAATAAGCTTTAATCAAGAACAGCACTCTCCCTCCCTCTAGGGTCTAGCTGTGGCTATGTGATCTTTCATTCCTAAGGTGAGTGAAATTTGCTTGGCCACAATCTTGGTCTACTGGGTTGAGTTACAGGTTTGTTTACAAGTTAATCATGCTTGGATAAAGTGTTGTGACAGTAGATTAAGGACCTAAATGGTCTAGTTCCTAAGTCACAGTATAGATCTGCATATATACACAATTGACTATGTGCCCTAAACATAGGCTCTATTCAGCCCATGCACAATCGCCAATCATTACACAGTATTTCCCCTCCAATAGCAAGATATTGCCCATCCATTTTGGTTGTGCCTGGGGAAGGAACTAGTGAAAGTCACAGCTCAACAAATTCCAACAAACATTGGTTATGAGATAAAATAATTATATAACAGTAAGATAAGAACCTGATACAGGGAAGCTGCTACTTTCGGGTTATTTGCATTATTTTTATTGGAAATAATGGCTTTGTTGACCTTTTAGTATTCTTGTGACTCTAAATGTTCTTGAGTTTAAAATAAGCTCTGTTCAATTCTATGGCAATTATACTGGTTAGATAAACCCATGATTAATAGAGTAAGATTAAATGAGTAAATATTTGTTGTTGATAATAGCTCACATTATTGTGAAACGCATATCATAATACAAAATAGCCTAATCAATCAAAACCTAATGGAAACTTGGTGGGAAACTTTAAGAAAAACTTCATAAATCACAAATGAAAGCTGAGACATGCTGATGTAGTCCCCGTTTAGAGAACAAGGGTCAGGCCTGACAGTTCAGATCAAAAGGCCAGACAAGACCCTGCTGCTCACTTTTTATAGCTCGTCCAGGTATCTAGAGAGCAGTAGTTTCAGTACTCTTGGATCCATAAGCATCAGCTAAAATTTGATGGCAAAGAGTCATAACCTGTAGTGGAAATTTAGGAAGTTGACTTTGATGACATGTGTCATTCACTTAGTGAACAAGGATGTACTGAGTGCTTTCCAGGCCTTCTAAGGAGAAGGGACAGTAGGTTCTGGGGCTCTGAGATGGAAGAGTGCTTGATGGTTTCAAAGAAAGGCAACAGTGAGCCAAGTAAATTGTTTCTCAGAACCAGCTTTGTGAACCAGGCAAAATAGCTTACCATGTGCTAATTAAAAAAAAAAAAAAGTATTTAAAAAAATGGTTCAAAAGATTTGCTTGGGAGAATGCATAGTTGGAACCCTTAGATTGACAATTCTGCTACTGCCCTCTGTAAGGAGAAGAGAATACCCTCTAGTCTTTCCAGTTGGTCCTCGTTGTTGTCTATTCTCTGTTTCCTCTTTGAAGAAAGTGGTAATAAACCGCTGCTGTCAGGAGATTTTAATATGTATATATGATTTTACATTTCTAGTTAAAAAAAATCAACATTCCTAGAAAAAATTTACTTTTATCCAGGGTCTGGAAGCCATCAACTGATTTGTGGAGCTAATTTTGATTGGCTGATGAAAACATGGTGCTGATGTGAGACTGGGGAGTTAAATCCTGTTATTAGGGCCTGAGCCCCTGGCTTAAAATAAACTGTCCTAAGCAAAAGAGAAGTGGAGAAGTGGAGCAGTTAGAAAGCAGAGATTCAAGTAGAAATTGAAATACCACTCTGTCCTCCTATAGATTCCTGGTGGTTACATATCATTCCCGGCATCTTGTCAGGCCATTGGAATGGGAGGAACTGTGAGGCTTGTCAGGAGCTGATAGATATACAACTCCAGTTTCAGCCACCAGTCGGAAACTATCTAGTAACTTTTTAACCCATTTTGGGTAGATGAACCTTAAACTCAGAAAATAAGGTCCATATATATGAAACCAGTTTAGGAGATTTAGAGAACTCTTGTGTCTACAGATTTGGGTTATATTTTTAACCTAATTAAGGAATCAAAAATGAACTCAGGAGTGAGACTCCCAACTTATTTCTGTGTGTTAGAAATAGCACTTGCTGGGAGAGGAAGTTGTTTTTATTGCCAAATAAAATTAGCAATTGTGTGATTTTGGACAGTTTACTTTCTCCCAAAACTTTCTCATCCATAATATAGGGATATTTGTAACTCTGCAGGTTTTTTTTGAGTATCAAAGTTAAGGTAAGATATGATCAACTACATTCTTAACTATAAAATTATGAATAAATATTCACTCCCATTATTAAATAGTTCTGAAGAATTTAAAACTCTCCTCAGTGATTCTTATACACAGCTTGTATATGGCACATGTTATTTCAGGAAAAATTACACAAAGTCTAGTCTTTATCCATGCCATTTCAGGAAAAGTTACACAAAATGCAGTCTTTATCCACAAGACTTCAGAAAGCACTGCTTTTAGGCTCATGATATTTCCTATAACATATGGAAAGCTAAGTGTTCCTAATGGTGAGCTCATGTTTGCTCTCACTTTCCATCTGTAGATCTGAAAGAATATCATTTTTGAGCAGCTCCAGTTATGGACTTTTCAGTCCAATGAAACATTTCATGTCTGCTCTAGCACCCCATATGACCTTGCCCAGTTGAAGAATGAATGAATATTCTAGAGGGAGGCCACTAACCTGAGACAGCCCCTGAGACAGGTTCCTTCTAAGCAGATTGAAGACCAGTATGAATAGTGAAAGGAAACTGGAGGCTGCACCAATGAGGAACCATCCACTAAGCTGACAAGGGTCTTTCTGTTCTAATCCAGGCACATACATTTTCTGTGTGTTCCTTCTGCATAGACATTTGTACTGTTGCAGTGGAACAGTGAGAATCTCCTCTGATTCTGAATACTACTTGACTCACGATTCCTTACTCAAATAAACTCTATTAAATTTATTTTGTCAAAATTTTTTTTCTTTTTACATGCCTTAATCATCTTACAAGTAAAAAATAATAACAACTTCTTGTTCTGCAGTTTTCCAGAAACACCATTAAGATGTTATCAGTGAATAAGTGCATATCTCTAAGTACTATATCTCCCCTAAGCAAGAAATTTTATCAAATGTTTATTGCTAAAATGTTTTAAATGTTTGTTGTTCCTAAAATGTATTATGATTACTCACTTTACCATAGTATTCTGAATACAGTTTAATAACCTTTTTTTAAAAAAATCTAAAATAATCATTATGAGCAACAGTTATCCTGTTCTATAGTATAGTGATCGCTAAAATAACTTTGGCTGGGTGCAGTTTCCTTTTTCCTGTGCTAAATAGGCTCAAATTACTTGTATAGAATCCAGATTTTTTGCTTCCTTGTTTAGTCATCTATATCTTCCCTGTTAATTTCCTTTTAGTTTAAGCTCTAACCTACCCTGCTTTTAATTACTCCCTGTTATAGTGCTCTATAAACCCAGAGTTTTTAGTGCTACCTTCAAGATTTTTTTCCACAATGGTTTGTGTATTGTTATGAATATAATTATTTTTAAAATGAATAGTTTTTTAGCTTAATTTATTTGAAAAAAAATATGACTTTATTATCCATATAGATGACACTTATATTTTAGTATACATTAAAATAAAGTGATAAAGACTTCCACTTTCAGCTAAGGTAAAGTAACAAGTAATGGACTTATAATCCTGCCTGAAACAACCAAAAAAGTGGGCAAACTATACATAATAATGATTTTCAAGATACTGTATGCCAATTAGAAACAATACTTCTTGGTTAGTAAGAAAAATACAGGTAGGGCCTATGTTTGTCTCAGCTCATTCTGTTTAGAGAGTCTCCTGGTCATACTTCAGGAAGGTAACTGTGGAAGAACACTGACTAAGTACTTGCTGTGTTGAGGACCCTCAGCCAGAGTTCTTAGGATAGATTTCAGGAAGAGAAAACTATATGGAGGAGAACTCTGGGAGTCTACAGAAAGTCTCTGTCAATGATTCAGTTAAGTACTGATTAGTGCAATGTTTTACTAGATGTTCTAGCTAGCCAAGTATGTCAAGGAAGAAAAATAAGTAAATCCATTTATGAAGGAAAATAAAAGCAAAATTTTTATTTGTAGACAACATGAAAATGTGTGTAGAAAATCTAATAGAATCTACCTCTCCAAAACTTCTTAAGCTACGAAATGAGTTGCACAATGTTACAGCATATAAGCTCAATCTACAAAACTCAATTTTATATACCAGCAATGAATATTTGGAAATTGAAATTAAAAAAACAGTCATTTGGAATATGAAGTACTTAGAGATAACAATATGAAGTACTTAGAGATAAAGCTAAAAAAAATGGTATGCACAATTTACATACTGAAAATTATAAAACATTGCTACAGGAAATTAAAGACAACACAAATAAATGGAAAAATATACTGTGTTTATGGGTTGGATGATTTGATATTAAGATGCCAGCTCTCCCTATATTGATCTAGAGTTTAAGGATAATTCCAAATCAAACTTTAGGCTTTCCTTTAGAAATGCATAAACTGATTGTAAACCTTATGTAGAAATGCAAATGACCTAAAATAACAAAACAACTTTGAAAAATATAAACTTGGAGGAGTAACAATCTGGTAAGATTGTAAAACTTACTATAAGTCTGCAGTAATCATGACTGTGTGGTATTGGAGTAAAGGCAGATAAATAAATCAGTGAAATAGAATGGAGAGTCCAGAGCTCGACCCACATATGTTTGGCTATTTGATTCCCAGAATAGAAGCAAGCACTATTCAATGGAGAAAGAATGATCTTTTCAACAAGTCATGCTGGAACAAATGAATAGCCATATGCACATAGAAAAAAGATCTTTGATTCAAACCTCATGCCGTATACAAAATATTAACTGCATATTGAATTACAGTCCTAAAAGTAAAACCTAAATCTGTAAATCTCCTAGAGGAAAATATTAGATAAAACCTTTGTTTCCATGAGTTAAGGGAAGATTTCTTAGATATAACACCAAAAGCATGAATCATGAAAGAACTAATCAATAAAGTGAACTTGCTCAAAATTAAAAGCTTATGCTCTTCAACAGACACTGTTATGAGAATGAAAAGACAAGACAGATGAAGCAGATATCTGATAAACAACAATTTGTAAAGAACTCTCAAACTCAATAACCCAATTAAAAACTGGGCAAAAATGTGAACAGACATTTCATTAAAGTAGATATACAAGGTGACAAATAGGCACATAAAAAATACTCAGTACCATTTGTCATTAGAGAAACATAAAAATCATCACAAGATACTACTACACACTGTTAAAATGGCTACACTGAAAAGACTGACCATGCTGAGTGGTGACAAGATTCAGAAAACAGGCACTTTCCTGCTTTCCTGGTAGGTATGTAAAATAACATAACCACTTGTGGAAACAGTGTGCTTTTTTGTAAATACATGCAGAGCCTAGATATACACCCAAGAGAAAAGACAGCCTATGTTTATACAAAGCATTGTGCATGGACATCCATAGAGGCTATATTGCCATAGTTCCAAGCTAGAGACAATGCAAATGTCCACCAGCAAGTGAATAGAAAAACAATCTGTGGTATGTCCATACAATGAAATACTGTTCTGCAACTTTAAAAAAATGAACTGTTGATGTGTGCGATAACATGGATGGATCTCAAAATATTAAATCTGAGATAAAGAACCTAGATTAAAAGCACAGCTCTATTGTATGATTTATCCAAAGTTCTAAGGTAAAGCTAACTAGTCTGTCATGACAGAAAGCAGTTTGGTGGTTCACTGGGAACAGGGAGGTCACGGATCAGTCAATAGAGGTAGCACATGGAAACTTTTGGGAATGATGGATGCATATATCCTTATCTTGATGATGGTGATGATTTGAAGGTCTATATATTTGCCTAAACTAGGTGGCACATTTTAAATGTGAGCATTTTACTTTATCAATTGTACCACAGAACAACTATTGAAATATTAAGTATGTAACTGCTATAAAATGTTGGTTCACATTCCCCTGTACATACTACAGTCAGGAAATGTTGTTGCTATCTATGTGAGAATTTAAGGCTCCCAAAGTAAGAATAAAATAAAGACTTTGTTCAGTAACTCAAATTTTACCCACCTTATTACATCTGTGAGTTTGGGTATATTCACCTCTCTTAATATGTTTAACTCTCAAAGACTATTTTTTTTAAATTTTGGTCAAGGATTTTCCTCCCAAAGGGAAAATGCAGTTTAGAAAGACTGAGGATTTGCAAAGGATTTAAAAAGAGCATACTACACCCATTTGCAGTCTCACCAGCAATGTATGAGTGTGTCTTTTTTCTCATATCCTTGCCAACATTTATTGTTGCCTGTATTCTTGATGATTGCTGTTCTGAATGGAGTGAGATGAAATCTTAGAGTAGTTTTGTTTTGCATTTCTCTAATTGCTAGAGATGTTGAACATTTTTTTCATATATTTGTTGATTGATTATATATCATCTTCTGAGAAGTGTCTGTTTAGTTCCTTGGCCCAATTATTGATTGGGTTATTTGTGGGATTTTGGTGTTAAATTCTTTGAGTTCTTTATATATCCTAGAGATTAGTGCACTATATGATGTACATATGGTAAAAATTTGCTTCCAAAATGTAGGCTTTCTAGTCACTTCACTGATTGTTTCTTTTGCTGAGAAGAATCTTTTTAATTTGAATCCATCCCATTTATTAATTCTTGATTTTAATTCTTACAGTATAGGAGTCCTATTAAGGAAGTCAGGACCTAATCTGACATGATGGAAATTTAGACCTACTTTTTCTCCTATTAAGCACAGTGTCTCTGGTTTAATTCCTAGATCCTTGATCCACTTTGAGTTGAGTTTTGTGCATGGTGATAAATAGAGGCTTAATTTCATTTTGTTGCACATGGATTTCCAGTTTTTCCAGCACCATTTGTTGAAGAGGCTATCTTTTCTCCATTGTATGTTTTGGCACCGTTGTCTAATATAAGATAATTGTAATTTTGTGGTTTAGGCTCTGTGTCCTCTGTTCTGTACCATTGGTCTACAAGTCTGTTTTGATGCCAATAGGATGCTGTTTTTGTTACTATTGCTCTATAGTATAGTTTAAGGTCTGGTATAGTGATGTCACCTGCTTCACTCATCTTGCTAAGGATTGCTTTAGCTATTATGGATCTCTTATTTTTCCAGATGAATTTCATGACTTATTTTTCTATTTCTATGAGTAATGTCATTGGGATTTTTATTGGAATTGCATTAACTCTGTTTAGTGCTTTTGATAGTATGGTCATTTTGACAATATTAATTCTGCCTATCCAAGAACAAGGGAGATCTTTCCAACTTCTAAGATCTTCTTTAATTTCTTTCTTTAGCATTCTGTATTTTTCATTGTAGCAGTCTTTCTCTCTTTCTTTAAGTTGATTCCCAAGAATTTTTTTGAGGATATTGTAAATGGGGTAGTTTTCTTCTTTTCAGAAGATTTGTCACTGAGATATGTAAAGGCCTTTGATTTGTGAATGTTGGTTTTATATCCTGCTACTTTGCTGAATTCATTTATTAGTTCTAGAAGTTTTCTGGTGGAATTTTTGGGTCTTCTAGGTATAGAATTATATTGTCAACAAATAGTGCTAATTTGGGTTCTTCTTTTCCTATCCATATCCCTTTAATTTCTTTCATCTGTCTAATTGCTCTGGCCAGTGTTTCAAGAACTGTGTTAAATAGAAGTGGTGAAAAAGAACATCCCTGTCTGGATGGAGTTGGAAAATATAATGCTAAGAGAAGTTAGCCAATCCCAAAAATACAAATGGAGAATGTTTTCTCTGATTTAAGAATGCTGATTCATAATGAGCTATATAACTTTAAATGTGTTGGGGGGTGGATTAGAAGAACTCTAGATAGAGCAAAGGGGTGGGAAGGGAAGGGAGGAAGCATGGGGTTAGAAATGATGGTGGAATAAGATGGACATCATTATCCTAAGTACATGTATGAAGACACGAATGGTGTGACTCTACTTTGTATACAACCGGAGATATGAAAAATTGTGCCGTATATGTATAATATGAATTGTAATGCATTCTGCTGTCATACATAACAAATTAGAATAAAAAAAAAGAAATAGCATACAACAGTGACACAGCCACATTCATGCTTATAGCAGCTATGGAAACAATCTTGGTGTCCTTCAATAAATGAATGGATAAAGAAAATTTGGTGTATATACACAATTGAATATTACTCAACCATAAAGAAGAATGAAATTATGGCATTTGCTGATAAATGGATGGAATTGGAGAATATCATGCTAAGTGAAATAAGCCAATCCCAACAAACCAAAGACCAAATGTGCTCTATGATTGGTGGATGCTAACCCAAAACAAGGGAGGTTGGGGAGGGGAATAATAGAAAGAGACTGGACTAGATAAAGGGAAATGAAGGGAAGGGAGGCAGTACATGAATAGGAAACATAGTAGAATTTTTGGTAATAAGTTTCCTTGCCTTGTACTTATACACATGACCAGGATAACTCCACGTCGTGTACGACCACAAGAGTGGGAACCTAATAGAATAAACTATACTTTATATATATATATATTCTGCCAAAATATACTCTACTGTCATGTATGACTAAGAATTTAAAAAGGAAAGAAAGAAAGACTGAGGGTTTGGCTAAACTGTTCCTGGGTTCTTGCCTCTGCTTGTTTCCTATGTCTAAGAAAGTCACTTACATTGTCTTTGGGCCATCTATGAAGAATGAGGAGCTGAAATACAATCCCTGAAACTTTTTCCACAACTGTCATTTTGTCCAGGTTGTAGCTATGCTTAAGAGGGCTGAGGTGACTGGAAGTTCACCCACCAGAGAATATAGCACAAGATAATGAGAGAAGAGCTATATAACTTTAAATAAAAATCAAATAAAGCCAATTCAAATTTAGAAGCAGAATAATTATAGTGAAATTCTATGGTGACATAGTAAGAATTGAATAGAAGATTTGCTAATCTCTTTCTCTATTTTTATAAAAAGAGTTTTAAAAGCACATCCTCTCATCTAGGAATAGTGCCAGGATTCTGTCTCAAGCGAATTTCTATATTTTTTTCCATACAACATTTTTAAAAGAAGTTAATGTTGTCAGAGCCCTACCTACCTCTAGCAGTACGGGTGCTCGTACAGTGATGACAACCTTTAGTCCTTGCATAGATTTTGTGATTCCAGTGAAATCTATTTCTTAAAGTAAAGCCAATTTACCTTGGAATGTCAGGAACAGCTTTAGAGCAACTGGTAAAATTAAAACTTAAATTAAAACCCAAAGCCAACATACTTGATACTGCTTCCAACAAATGGACCCTATTTGCAGCCAGTGTTGAACATTAAATGAAGCAGGCTCTTCTGACAGAAAGTAACTGTGCCCCTCCCCAAACAACAATTGAGAATATCGATCTGAATTTCTGGTCCTTTCAGACAACAGCACTTGCTTTGATGACCTGCTGGGCATCTATTAATGATGGTACAGGCACTGGGAAAGCGAGAACTAACTAGACTTGCTTAAAAATCTATGGGCGACAAAAATGTCCAAAGTATCATTGCTTTATCTGTGTTTTCTCCTATAAACTTGGTGAGAATCTGCTCTTTCTCCTGAAAGAGCAGATGCAACCAAGTCTCATAAACTAGAAAGGAGATGAGGAGTCTCATTTCTGACCTCCCATTCTTTTCATCATGCCTTTGCCCCTTTACCAAATCTATATTTGGTTACACATCCCTTGGATTTATGTGCAAGAAGTCTGATCTACACTCCTAGTAATCATTAATATTTAGCATGAATGAGCTTGGTGTGTTATTCCCAGAAATTCAGCCAGGCTTCTATGGTAGAAATAATAAGTCTATAGGAGATCCTTTGGGAAAGGAGAATTTCTGAGGTCTTTCTGTCTTGCTGCATAAATGTATATCTTTTCTGTTTCCTGGTAATCTTGTGCTTTGCCCCTTTTCTTTCATTAAATTGTTTTTATAGAGTTAATAATAATTTTTGTAATGATAATAATTTCAAACTTTGCATCCTAAACAACACTCCTGGCACACATATTTAGGAGCAAGTCTGAAAAATATGTGTATTTATCTATATGTTTGCCATTTGTTCATTTGCTCTTCCTTTACTTCATTTAGCAAATGTTTATTGTGCACCATGAGCTACAGAACCAGAATGCCTGCGTTTAAATTGAGCCCCCATTGGTTTCTAGCAGTGACCTTGGAAAAATTTTCTAAAATCCCCATTCCTCTCCTCCATCTGTATAATTGAGATATTAATACTTCATCATAGGAATGGTGTGAGGATTTAATGACTTACTATCTAAAAACTCTTAGAGCCTCATGACAGGCACAAATACTATGTATGCTGGCCCTCACTACTGTTACTACTGCTACTACACAAGGGATGGGACAATGAGAACCCCAAAATTCATAAGAGAACCCCAGCCACAATGACTTAAAAGTAACATAATGTAATGTACAAGTGGGAACTAAATTTCTATTTAATTAGAATCAGAGTGGGGAAGCAAAGTTGGAGTTGGGTAAGTAGTCAAAACGCATTAAGATTCTGATATATGTTAGGGACTTTCCCAGTATTTATGTAATCTCATTACATTTCAAAACAACTTATGACAAAAGTATAATTTATCAATAAGAGAATTTCTGATTTTTAAAATAATGTGTTCATGATAGCCAGCTAGTAATTGCTGAATGACTAAGTATTCAAATGCAGACCTCTGGAGTGTATACACACACACACACACACACACACACACACAGACACACACACTCACATACACACACACTATTTTTCTCCTGCTATACCATACCACTGGTAACTAATTCATAGGAAAACTGTTCAGAGGAGGTAATGTTGCAGCACCGTCTTGAAGGAAGAATGAGAGTTATACAGTAGAGAGTGGAAAAAGGTGCTAGTGGTAGAGGAAACAAAAGTATTGCAGAAATTAGCCACCTTTGGAAAGCTGGTCTTTTTCCTGGGCCCTCAGAGGCTAGAGCTGCCCTGTAGATCTGCCCTTCAAGGATGTGGTTTGGGAGGGGTGGCAAGAAAGACCAGGGCATTAAATGGCAGAATCCATCATCTCCTTTCTCCCCAGCTTTCCCAGAGTAGATCTCCATGCAGCATTTCTCTCTGTTTTCCTTGCCATGGTGTAAATGTGGAGTGGCTCAGCCATAGTCATTTATCTAAGCCTGCTTCTCCCACACAGAAGGGAATCATATTCATTAGGAGCAATACTGCCAGGCATATTGATAACAAGTTTTTTCTGCAAAGCTGAAGGCACTTTTTGTGGATTTGATTTTATTTCCTCATCAGAGGATGTTATTTGAGATTTTGCAGGTGCAGGCTTCCATCTCTATGAGGCAGAGGCGCTTTTGTTTGTTTGTTCACCCTTCACGACTCTACAGGGCATGTTGGTGCATCTGGTTAAGCCCAGAGAAGAGACATTCACAGGATCAGGCCCCACCACCATATCAGGTGCCAAGATGTTTTGAATATAAAGACAGGGAAATATTATCCAGGGGTTCTGCTGCTCAAAAGGCTTTTGTCTGATTGTTTTAAAATGTGAATGCTATTTTCCTAGACAATATTGTGTGAGGCTATAGTATAAATACAGTGCTACAATGAATTTTAACTGCATTTAAACAGGCATCACTACCACCAAAATATGCAGGAAAGAAAGTGGAATTGAGATCATTATAAAAAAATATGGATCTGGAGATAAGACCTAATATAAAAACAGATTTTGGTAACTGCTTGGAGTAAATTGAAATTTGGTCTCAATGCTAATGTTGTCAAATATATTGAAGAATAAAATACTGGCTTAATCTTGGTTATTGCTACATGGAGACAAACTCCTCATCCATGGAAGATGAAATAACCTTTGAAGGTGTCATGCTATTATTGTGTAGTACACAACAAAAACAGCAATAACACAACAAAAACAACAACAAATTAACCAAAAGGGGTGTATTGCTGAGAATGATTTTATGCCTGCCTCAGAGCAGTTTCATAATTGCAAAAATCAACGTGCCACAGAGTATTTTAATTTTTCAACATCCCTAGGAAAAAATTGTGTGTGTGTGTGTGTGTGTGTGTGTGTGTGTATGGGGTCATGTAAGTATATTTTCATTATAACCCAATTATGTCCCTTAATCAAAAATCACTTCTAATTTAACTCATCTTGATTTAAAACATCATGTAATTTTATAGGATGCATATCTAAAACAATATCTGGAGATTGACAGGCTTTTAATAGTAGACTTTTATTGTAAAATCTGCTCTGGACTTCTAAACTCTGGCAGTCACTATAACCTGAGGCAGAAACTTAGCGAAGGTTTGCTCTATAATTTTCATTGCCTACCCCCAACAGAATCAAGGCCATCCATTTTGTTGGATGGATATTATAGGGCACCCTGACTCCTTTTTACATACCTAGCCCAACTGTCAAACTGAGCAGTCTTGTGTGCCCTGTGAGTATCTGATCTCTCTTGCATGTATCCTCATCCTTCTAAGAAAATGTTCTTTACAGTCATTTCATGTATTTATCTTTTATCCGTCCCTAAAGATTCAACTCAAATGTCAAAATTTTGGGAAGAATACCATGATTTCTAAGTAGGGTATGGTTTTTTAAAAATTTCTTTCTTTCTTTATAGAAAGACAGGTGTTAAGATTACTTCTGCTACACTAATTACTAACTCTAAAGCTCTGAAGGTTAATATAGCACTATGATAAGCACTTAATAAGCACAGTACTTCATTTTGTGATGCTTTGTTTTCCATGTTGACAACAATTATAAGAAATATTAAATATATGTTCTATAATTTGGAATATTTTCATGTATAATATCTCATTTAATCTACTAAATGATGCTGTTGGGTGGTTACTATTACTCTTCCTACTTCATCTAAGAAGGAATCCTCACAGAGAGCATAGTAATTATCCAACATCAAGCAGTGGGATTAAGACCTTGTCCTTAACCAGTAAGCTAGACTGTCCCTCACAGTAATGCCTCCTTTTCCTTGTATCTTACTACTTTCTATTTTGTTGTGTAATTACTTTTGTCTTAAATTGCTACCCTCGTTATTCCTTGAGGACTAAATTTATGTTTGCTTCTTTCTGGCATTCTAAACATGACTCAACTCAGTGCCTCACACAAAAGCAAGGGTGTTCCAAAATGATTGGGTGAAGGACTGAAAAATTTAGATCCTTTCATATATTCTTTTATAGCTCTGACATGAGAAGATTTCTTGAGAGAGGAAAAGTACTATGTTTAACTGTCATCCAAATAAAAGGGAAAATATAGCTTTGACCAAAAGAAATGATGTGTTCTAAAAGAATAAAATTAAAATAGGATTTTAAAATCTGTTATCCAGGAGAACTGGAAATAAATAAGAACTGTCCTCTGATCGAAGGAATAAATGCCTCTGAATTTTCACAGTTATTGTATAATAAATACAAACGAGGAAATCTACTCCCCACTGAAAGTAAAGAGATGGTGTTGACTTAAAAAATTAAGGAAATACTGACCAATGTGATATTTTATAATTAACACAAAATAAGTAACATTTTCTTTTCACATTTACCTTTTATATATTTAATTTATAGTATACCAAGCAAATGGATAATTGACTGATTTCAATCTAGGTGTTTGTCATTGAATTCACAGAGCTCCAATATTGAAGTAGGAGAAGGTGTGAAAGATAACATGTCTTATCTGAAGACTAATAACCTTTTTATCTGTAACAAGCCGTCTTATCTTTACTACCTGCTTTAGAAACTCAAGTGAGTGGCAGCCCTAAACACATACTGCACTTTCAACCTTCACATACTGAGACTTGCTCAGAGGGGAAATTCTAAGAGTGGACTATATAGTTTAGGCTTCTGAGGCGTCAGGTAGACATGAGAGAAGCTCACCTTGTAAAGGTGAAGAACCTTTTATTTTGGATTACTTGGCTTAGTATTCCTAATTCTATTTCCAATAGTGATTGTATGTTAAAGAGAGACAGTAACTTCTTTCAGCTACCTCCTGTTCATGGGATAAAAATGGTGGGCAGAAAGGCTTTAAATAGGTTGTCAGTTTTTTAATTATATTATTGAGGATCTAATTGAATAGTGTACCCTGAAAATCAAGAGTACTCTCATATATTGAATATGTTGTGCTATAAAGACCTAGTCATCTAAGAAGGTTTATTCTGCTAGCTTTCTGCCACTAAATTAGCATCATATAGACACAATCACACTGATGGGATTTAATGTAAAGGTTGTTAAATGTATATTATTTAAATATCTCTATATGAATCTTTATGAATGGTTATTTGAGTTGACACCGATGTCATGAGAGGTACTATTAGGGTCTTGATTTGCCGCTTCATTTTTTTTTTTTTTTTTTTTACTGGCACTTTGTGTGTATGTGTGTATGTGTGTGTGTGTGTGTGTGTGTGTGTGTGTATACTACCATTTTCATTCACATTGTTCATAATGAAATCTTCATGATTAACCTTTTCAGGCTACCCCAAAGGCCTCACAAAAGACACAGAGTTTTATGATGGTGAATTATGCTGAAGTATTATGTGCTCTATCTTGTAATGGGAAGCTTTAGCTTTTCTATAGACCTACCTCCCTTTGAGGAGTCCCCTAACCTTTATGACCGAGTTCAAAAGTTTCCTGAAGCCAACTAAATGAACATCAGATTCTTTTTCCTGGAAATTATGGTAGATCATGATTTTTCTTCCACTTCTTCCTTTCCACATACGATTCCCATTGGGAATGTATCATATTGTAGCCATTTGTTACATTCTCTCTGAAGAATTCTCTAATTTGGTTCAGCAGAATCGATCTCTTCATATTCTAACTTTCAATAACATGATTTTTTCTCTCTCTTATAGTCCTTACCATATTATTTGACATTTTATTACATATCTGATTTTTATAGTTTAAGAACAAAGGAGTTGAGGCCAGGGAATGTGTTAACCCATTTTTTCCCATTATCCCAGATGTGCAGTGCCTATAAAAACTTACTTAATGATAATAAAATTGATAATATTTAGGAGCTCTACTTATTATCTCCAACTTATTTTAAGGCACCTGTGTCAGGTTCATTGAAATATTCACAGACTTGGAAACACGGAGCTCAATGGTGATCTCATCTTTGAGTCCCCCACAGCGACTAGGAAAATCTCTTAAAATAGTAGAGAAAAAACAGTTGGGACAGAATGAATGAATTTTCCTCTACTTAAAAACAACAATGAAGTCAAGTTAGTTTGTATCATTAGTTTAAAATATTCAGTAGCGTTGTCAAGACTGCTGCATATAAAATCTTTTCCTTTTTTTTTTTTGAGGGCATTAACATAGAGACAAGGAGTATATAGACAATTATGAAGCATTTATCTTAAGATAATTTGTTGGAAAGAGTTTCAAGACTTTGAAAACGATTTCACAAGAAATCAGATTGAAAATGTTATTTAGTTCTTTTTTTCTGCATGGGATTCTAAAGTGATCTCCACTGATAAGGACTAATTTGTTCCCCCCCCCCCATACCATGTATTGTTTCTAAGGTAACAGTCTCTGTCTTGGCATTATTCCATGGCATTTGATGTGTTGTTATTTCTGTCAATAACTTGGTTTTAAGGCTTTACCTTGTGGCAATGTAAGAATAAAAGGATGGATAAACACGTGCTCCTTCCCCATGGACTATCCAAATGGCTTTCAGCAGAGAAGTGGAGTGATCATGGCTGTAGTGATTCAAGGGTTTACTTTTCCCACAATATATTTTAATAAATTCAACCATACCAGCCCATCTTTACATGCTTATCATAATGGCATTCAATAAAATGTTTTCTAAATTATTTGATGCAGATAGATATTGTTGGAAGTGGTGTGGTGCTACAAAAAAAATGACATGAATGTGAGAGTTCAGAGATGGGAGTAGAACAATAATTAAGATTTTATGGTGGTGGCAGAGCTTTTGCCAATACCAATATTGTGACTTCTCAGCCTTGGAGAAAAAAAAAAAAATACTACCGTGCCTCTCTGAGCCCTTATCTTATTTCCTGAAAGAGCCTAGAATATCCTGAATCTTTTTCATGAGTCTCTATTTTACTTTGAATAACACCGAGCAGAATGCATCATTCGTAAAATGGGTTGGCTCCAATCCTAATTGGGTATAACACACTTTTCCCCTCCATATTATTTACAGCTTCTTCTTGCAAAAATTTATCATACCAGTTGCAGGAAAAAAAAGGGTTGACCAGTATCCTTAGGTACCTGTGTTTAGAAGAGGGATTTTCATTGTAGTGTGTAAGGTAATGTTTTATGAATTTCTTTATGGAGAGAATAAAATATGAGAAATGTCTACTCAAGTAGTACCCAATTTTTGGCTGTCTGATATTCTGCCATCTCATCCACTCATGAATTACTTCAACAAAGTGAACAAAGAAATAATAGGATATCATGAAAGCTGGCAGGCCTATAGAATTAAGTACATCAAATCTCATATTATGAAGATGAGAAAACTAAAGTCCAAATGGGTTAATTGATTTTTCTCAATATCATATAGTCATTAAGTGGCAAAGCAAGAACTCCCAACTCCTGATCCAGTTCTTCCTCAAGTATACCACTAAATCCATATATGGAGCAAGATTCAGTTTTGAGTTCCCTATTACTCAACTTATGCAGAATAAACTCAGTTGTTTTAAACTCTACCCTGACTTCCACTAAGGCAACCTCTTCTATCATTAGATAATTTTGAGTCCTGTAAACTGCTTTCTAATATTCTTAACATTCTCAAAAATGATCCCACCCCCCGTTGGTCCTGGTTCTTACCCCCCACACCTCACATCAGCTCCTTGTTTCCTTTTGCCGTCCTTTAGCTATTCAAAGACAACTGAGATCTCCTTGTCCCCATACTTCATGCTGTCTCCTAATTTTTCCACCACCCACCCTGGGTAAGCATTGTAAGCATTTTCAGTTCTTTGAGTCCTTTTTCATGAAGAAAATAGTACTTTGTTAAAAAATTGCCACAAGTTGTTTGCTTCATTTATATTTCCCCTTGTTTTAAATTTTCCATTTTGTTTTTAATTTTTATGTATTACAACCCATGGTTCCCATGACTCAGTAGATTTCCTCTCCCTCATCCCTCTCTGATCATCTTGAGGTTGAAATTTAAGATTAGTTACGTGTTATTTGAGCAAGGAAAGACAACTTGGGATTTGCTATTGAACCAGAATATGTCCTTTTCCTTGAAAGTTTCCCATCAGTGTCTCTCCCTTCAGGCAGCGGGGTGAGGGGCAGCAGCTGAGTGGTGCCCACAATGACACAGGCACACAGTGGTTATGGTTAGAAGTGGCTGCTTGCCATGCTGCACAGAGGAGAGATGTGTGGTCAGCAGAAGGCCTTGCAGTCCACGCTGTGTCTCCATTGCTGGCAGCATAAGGGCAAGAAGAAAATATAAATATGATATTGTGAGTTTATTTAACACCCATAAGCTGTGTCCAGCCCTTGTGAGGAGAATCATTCAAAGAGTTTGTGAATTTTTCCAATAAATTTATCAGGTATTTGTATTTTTTTTTTAAAGCAACTTTGGAAAAGATTTAAGTGGTCAGAAAGGAATACTTGGGTTTGCAGTAAAAATGGCAATGCTTTAGTTTTCCTATATGGGGCACCAAACTGTTACCTTGTACACTCAAGCGCTGCAGTCTCAGAACTTCGTTCTCTTCCAGAGCCTAACTTGATGTTTGAGTTGAAAGGAGAAAGAGTAGAGAGGGTGAGGGGACTATAAAGGGCAGAAGGACAGGAGTAATGAATGATCAGTCCCAAACTGAATTGTGAATCAGTTAATTACAGATAAGAAGACTATGAAACAAAAATTAAATTAAGAAGAAAACAGTAGATAGCAATGATAAACTCTGTCTCCTCTCAGATTTCCTATTGGAGCTGTTGTTCTCCTTCAGTTCCTAGACACAAAGTAGAAGCTTATTTAGTTTGCATCTGATGTTATGTCTAAGAAAGATTTTCAGGAATCAAAGATCAAAGGTGGAGAAAATCATTCTGATAAAATAATTGGCAGGAAAAGGCTGTGGGTGTGACGAAGAAAGACTTTCAGAAATGTCTTTACCATTGCAGTTTTTTTTTAGAGTCAGATGTCTGCTCTGACTCCTTTGTTTTGCTCTATCCTGTAACCCTCCTTTCCATTCACTTTACCTCTCAGGGCTATGCTTACACTTTATGTGGCTTTTAAACCACCTCTGAGAAAGGAAAAAAAAAAAAAAGAACTCAGTACACTTGACTGCAGAGTTAGAGAACTGCTTTCTTTTTTTTTTTATTTTATTTTATTTTATTTTATTTATTTTTTTTAATTAACTTCAATTTTATTTTTTTATTGGTTATTCAAGACATTACAAAGACTGCTTTCTTAAATCTAGCAGGCTTTCCTCATGATTTCCATTGCAGATCTGAGGGTATCATCAGACCTTCACACTAGGAGGGCATGTAAATGAGAAGGCCATGTCTTCCCAGTGCAAAGATTATAATTACAAAAACAATTTTAGGGGCAACATTTTACTATTTTAAATTGCTTTTTCTAGTCTCTGTTTACAGCATTTCTAAGCATGACATTTTGTTCTGGACACCATGGCACACAAAAGGAAAACCTTAGAACTTGGGAACATCAAATGGGGATCATCCAGGGGAAACACAGGGCTGACTTGCCACCCTGCAGGCCTGGAGCCCTGGGTTATTTTTACTGTTCAGGCCTCCTCCTTTCAGTCTTTCTCTCTCAATATCCTTTTTCCCCCCTCTCCCCGTCATGTTCATATTTTAACTGTTCATTTGAGAGACACAGACAGAGAACAGGAAAAGTTGGCAAGAGAGAAAATAAGCCTAAATCCTTTTGGGAGACTCATCCTTAAATTAGAAAGAACTACAAATGTCACTAAGTATCTACTAGGTTTCTGGATTTAGCTCTAGATAAATAAAGCGAGGCCTCTCCTCCCTCTAGAGAAGAACAGAACTTAACAGTCTAAGAGATGATAAGAGTTATCTCAGGATAATTCATGTCATGCCTCACATGACAAATAGGAGCACAGGTGAGAGAATGATTCATACTGGGGAAAAATCAGGAAATTTTGAGCCTAGATTTGAACCGTCAGTTTGCCATGCTGTAAAAAGATGAAGAGGGAGGAGAAGGAAGAGAAATTTAGAAAAGATCTATGTAGACAGAGAAAGGTAGAAGGATTTTTTTTTTTTTTTTTTTTGGTATTAAGAATCGAACCCAGGGACACTTAACCACAGAGCCACATCCCAAGACCACCCCACCCCCCGCCACCTTTATTTTTTTTTTTTTTTAATTTGAGACAGGGTCTCACTAAGTTGCTTAAAGCCTCACTAAGTTGCTGAGGCTAACTTTGAACTTGTGATCCTTCTGACAGCCTCCTGAGCCACCATGCCTAGCAGATTTTTATTTTTTAAGAGTGTATCATACAAGGAATTAAAAAAAAAAGTGTACCATACATAGGCTGTGAAAGCTGGACCTTCATCCCTCTCAATTTATGAAAAACTGAACAAAATTTCCTATTAAAATTTGAGTCCAGCTGTATGGGTAAAATGTCCATTTTTCAGGACATTATTCTGTCTGTCATACTGGGCCACATCTCCATACTCTGCTACCTACCCTCATCCACTCCTCCCAAAGGCCCAGAGTGCATTAGTGGAGCCAAAACCCAGAACTCGGTGTCTAATGCTCATTTTTTAACCACTCCAAACCATTTTACTGTGTTCTTTGCATGAACAAAATCAAAACCAAACTCGATTGATTATAGCCTTGTAGGTTAATAGAAATATTGACTATCCCAAATGAGCAAATAATCTTTAAATCCTTTCTGTTTGGATTGTGAACAGGTTTTAATGACCCAAATAGGGCTGTGCATGATATTTTGGTAGAGTACTCCAAAATAAAGCAAAACAATAACAAAAACCCCAAACAAACAAAAATCCAAGAGAACTACCTAGTGAAACCAGTCTCCAGCAGAGCCTGAGGACTGCTTGATTTGAATACATAACCTCACCATCAACTGTTCCAGCACTGTAACATCAGAGACGCCAACCTTCCTACCCTGTTAGCAATGCCCTTGCTTATCTCCCAGCAAACAAGGTGATTTTGGTGGGGAATCCTCTTTATAGTCATCCTTCCTAGGATAGCATAACCAAGTTTGGTCAGGAAGAGCTAAAGCTGTTCTTATCGTAAGAACAAATGCATATCATAACAAAGTTTACTAATAAATTTCAAATTTACTATATATACTTAAAACCCATTTAGGAAAATTCTTTATTTCCATAGACTTATAACATTTTTAGATAATCATTTTTCCAGAACCCCACAATTTATATGAAGCCAAAGCTCTGAGTTTTCCCTGAAGGCAGTTGGTACTATTCTCTAAACTCTTCATCTGCCTGTCCAGAGAATATGTGCCTACTAAATGTGAATGGAAACCTTCACAGGAATAAAGTGATTTTTGTGGTCCTCTATGGATAGAAGCTACTTTCCAGAGGGACAGATCACTGTGGTCCATGGAAGACCAGCTATGTATCCCACCATAAGCACCATTTATCACTTGGCCTTTCTTGTTCAGAATCAACCTTCTTCAGCCTCTTAGGTGCCTCTCCTGCCAAGTTCATTATTACAGACATTTTTAAGTTTAGCCACTTCCTGTAGTTGCTTCCTAGTGATGATACCTTCCTAAGTCTGGGTGCTCTCATAGTCTATTGGAGAAGAAGTAAAGAATGAACTGGGGTGATAGGAAATACAACTCCTACCCCTTTATTCTGCAAAAGCCTCCTGAGTCATCTGCAAAAGGCTCATCTCTATGTGTTCAATTTTTCTGGTTTCTGAACTGAATAGGAGACCACCTGGCTGTCATTTGTTTCATGAGGCTGAAGTGGTAATGTGCTAATAAGGCTCTTTCAGCCCCATGTGGGTGGAGATCTGGACTTGATCAGTCTCAAAGCTTTGTGTAGCCAATGAGTCAGGTCTCTGATTTGGGCATCATGGCCATAGCTATTTCACATACAAGAATATTCACCTACCCTATGAAATTGCTTTCATTTTTAAAATATAAATTTAGGGCATTCATTTCTGGAGTATAGTAATCTATAGTACCTAATCCTTTGGTACTTACCTTAATTGTGAACTGTGGGATATTTAGGGAATCAAGGTACCAAAAAGTAGAGATGGTACTTCACCCTCACACTGAGAACTGCATCAGTCCTTCCTGACTCTTCTGGGTCTGCTGTGAGATCTCTTATGGAATTTATCATGCCAGTTTCCTAACCTGTCATAAAGATTTCATAAAGGATGTTGAGGATTAAGTGACTTGGTACATGGAGAACGTTTAAAACAATTCCTTCTCGGACTATACCCAAAGGACCTAAAACGAGCATACTACAGGGACATAGCTACATCAATGTTCATAGCAGCACAATTCACAATAGCTAGACTGTGGAACCAACCTAGATGCCCATCAAGAGATGAATGGATTTAAAAAAATGTGGCATTTATACACAATGGAATATTACTCAGCACTAAAAAAATAACAAAATTATGGCATTTGCAAAGAAATGGATGGCACTAGAACAAATTATGCTAAGTGAAGTCAGCTAATCCCTAAAAAACAAATGCCGAATGTCTTCTCTGTTATAAGGGAGGTGACTCAAAACAGAGTAGGAAGGAAGAGCATGAGAAGAAGATTACCACGAAACAGGGAAAAGAGGAGGGAGGGAAAGGGAGGGAGAAGGGGAAATGCACGGAAGACAGAAGGAGACCCTCATGGGTTCACAAAATACATATACGATGGTGGGAGGGAGAAGGGAAGGGAAAAAAAGAGAGAGAGAGAAATGTCACAGTAGAATGGGTAGAGAATAGTGATGGGAGGGGAGGGAGGGGAGGGGGGTAGGGAGGGCAGCAGAATACAACTGACTCTAGCATTGCTGTATGTATACACATAAATGTATAACCAGTGTGATCCTGCAATCTGTACACGTGGAAAAATGAGAATTCATACTTTATTTGAATCAAATGTAAGATATGTCAAGATCATTGTATTTCCTTGAGCAAATAATAAAAAAAAAGATTTATAAGAATAAATAAATAAATGTTTCCACCATCAAGAATGATTTTTAAAAAACTTCCTGGCACTGGCACACAATGGGGAATTGATATTTTCCTAGAGTTTGGAACATGTGGGGAGACAGGGAAGAAATTCCTGTTTTCTATGCTCTCTGGGTGTCAAGCAAAATGGCCAGAAAACTTAATGATCTGAGACAGAGACACTACCCAATCAGAAGATGTATATGACACGCTTAAGTACAGAAAAGTATTTTTTTTTAATTCAAATACCAAGTTTGTACCAACTAAAACAATCTCTCCAGGATTAATACCTTCTAATTTTATCGACAGAGTGAAATTTTTAAAAAAGAGAAACAAAATGGAAAATAAATGGCAGTCGTATTTCTACCAGGTTACAATGGCTTTGTTTTTCATTCATTCTCAGCATTAGTTGTATGACGAAGTTACTAGGAATAGTGTGAAGAAGTACAGTTTTGAAGTGGAGAGCTGGGGGAGAAGGATAAAAATCTCTGAATGATATTCTAATGTGGCCAACTAAAGTGTTCGTGGATCATATTCACCTCCACAAACAATTCTTACTGTAAAAATTTGCCCCAAAGGAGATTTCAGACATTCTATATGTTTGGCTTAGTTCTTTAGGCTGACAGTTTTCTTTTTTTTTCCCTAAATGAATGGATTTAAAAAATGTGGCATTTATAAACTTATAAACAAGGACATAAATTTTCCAAAATGTTCATTCTGCCTGTAAAATTATGTGACAGGGCTAGCCATATCAGGCAAGTACATCCTGCTCATCAGTGAAAGGATTCTGAAACTTAATGAATCCTTAAGTCCACTAATGGTGTCTGGTTGTTACTGATGCTATTATCCCAGATTGCTTCTGACAGTTGTGTTCATATCAGAATGCCAGCATTCTTCAGTCTCCCCCAGTACATGTTGAGCTTGCTCAGCAGATCCAAATAGGTTGGACTGAGAAACTTTCATTGACAGGACTATTCAGATCTGAGCTATCCAAGGTATTAGCATCAGCCACAGGGAAATTATTTGCATTTCACTAAAAGTAAGCAGAATTTGAAATACAATTCCTCAATCACACTAGCCACACTTGAAGTCCACTATCGCTCCAAGTGATCAGTGTCTATTATATTGGACCACATAGATTGAGCCTACTATTATTAAAGGATGGCATTACATGGTACTATAAGTGTTAGGTGAGAAATTGATCAGGTGCTGAGAGAACAAGTGTATCTTGTTTTAAGAAAACTCAACCTATAAAAGTACAGATTTACAAAAGGAAAACCAAAGAGGAGTTTATTCATCTCCTATGGCAATTCAGACAATATTTCTGTATAACTGTCACCACTGACTTTTACTTGTTTAAGGATCCCACATGATAGAGAGTAGTCAGAAAATAAAATATACAGAAAAGAAAGTAAAACAAACTGTAGGTTTATAATAAAGCACTACAACATAGGAAGCCACGCAACTGGAAAATTTTATTGGAGGGGATTGTGGATGTTTGAAGTATATATTGAAGTTTTGGACCAGCCAACGTGGACTTGGTCCAACTTTGTCTCTTAGCTAACAGTGGCCCCCATGAACCAAAGGTGGGCAAAGTCACTTCCCAGGATTGCTATGAGGATTCGTGTGCAGAGTAGCACACAGTAGGTGGTTGGTAACTATCTGACTTTTTCTCACCTTTTTTTATCCTCCTTACCTTCTCCAGTTTTTCTGTGCGTTCTTCCTTTATTGCACCCCAGAACCCTGGTGCCTACCAGTTCCACCCTCACCGCTCTGTTTTAGGATCTAGTGGAGAGATATACCCTCTCTTTTTGTATGACAGCCCCCTGCCCAGTCACCTCTTCAAATTATATCATGATTTCTTTCAATCAGAAGGTCCACATTCCCTTGATAAGAGACATCAGCAGTGGGAAACTTATACCTCTGAAAGACCACCGATGGAGATATTTTAGGCAGCTTTTTATTAGTCTTATAATGCTATTTTTTTTTCAAAACAGGGAAAATAACATTAGAGAAGAAATCAGGAGATGTGGATATACCTCAGT
Organism: Callospermophilus lateralis; assembly: GCF_048772815.1. Taxonomy (NCBI): domain Eukaryota; kingdom Metazoa; phylum Chordata; class Mammalia; order Rodentia; family Sciuridae; genus Callospermophilus; species Callospermophilus lateralis. Next base: position 93,097,761 of record NC_135307.1, read on the forward strand.
GCTGACAGTGGCTTCTACAAATCTCATTCCTCGTTGATCCCAGTTCCTCATCTATAAAATGGAAAGGTTAGACTCTGAAGTCTTTTATGCCCTCTTCACTTAAGACTTCTATAAGAGCCAGTGTCTCCCCGCCAGCCTGGCAAGTGAGGACAGGCTTAGGCCACCTGTCCCTGCTGTCCCCCAGTGCCCTTGCTCAGTGCCAGTCACTTAGTTGATGCCTGGTGTGCACATATGTGACCAGCAAGTGGAGGCCAGCTCACCTCCCTGCATGTGCATCTGTACTGCCCTTCTCTTGTCCCTCCCTCCCAGCACTCTGTGTCCCCTCTCCCCCTGCGCCCTTCCTGCACTCTGCGGCCCCTCCCACCCTACCCTTTCTGGCATCACTACTGCTGTTCCTGTTTCTTTTAGAAAGTGCCGGCAGCTCTACTGCGTTACTCTACCATTTTGATTTCTCTGTAAAGCTGGAAAACAAACTGTACTGTGTAATTATCCTTGCAACGGTCTCCACGAAGACTTCCAATTTAATAGAATTGTCAAGATTTAAAAACATTAAAACAAAAATGAGCTTGTTAGAGTAAATTAGGCTTCATAAATGTGTTCCCCTTTTATTACAAAACATTGATTTCTGTGGTCACCTTCTCTAAATTATCCGAAGCTGAGTGGACTGCCTTAATTGGCATGGAAAAGTGTTGGCTGCCAAATGCTATGGAAGCTGGGGGGTGGGAGAGTGTGTAGGGAGAAGAAAAGGACAAAGCCCAGCTGGTGACAGTCACATGGAGATCAGCCTGGGGAAGCAGACCCGCAGGCACCTGCCTTGGTGCAGCTCTGTTAGATGACAAGCCCATCTGGGAAAGGAGGGGACACATGGAATTCTAAGGGTGCAACATAAAATATAGAGCCTCATGGTTCCACAGTAAGAGTGGGGCATTCTTGTTTCCTAGTCAGGGGACTCTTTGCTAATCATACCAGAGCTTGGCCTAAGACGGCAGAACTGCCCTGGCTCTAAGTTATGCTCTACAGCATGGTGACTTTACTCTGTGAGCTCTCAATGTCCCTGTGACACAGTTAGGGATGACTGCTGACTCCACTGCCCAAGAGCACTTGTATGGACTTACCAACCCCAAAGAAATCTGCTCTAGGCTCTGGGCTTCTTGGAAATCATAGTAATCAGTGAGAGAAAGCAGAGTGCCCTCTCTGGAGCCTCCTAACCACCAGTTTGGAGAGGAGAGCAATGGCTGCGGCCAGCCATAATGAAGCCCCCACAGTCACTGGTAGAGGGAGGTGGGGAGGAGGCAGCTGCAAGCCTCTGTGCATTGCTGCCAATGCTGGATTGTTTTCTTGTTACTGGAGGACTGGCTGATTGAGAGGCTGAGGTTCTTGAATTAGGGCCAGTAGGAGTTTCCAGAGGTAACAACCTCATGCTGTTCATTTGCTCCTGGGGGAAAAATGTGGGCTCTCCCAGGCCCATAACAAAATCCCAATGACTGCTGAACCAGTATAACTTCTTCAGCAAACACCTTAAACTTCTGACTTCATTAGCAAACCTTCTGAACATGACTCTCTTTTATACCTAAATCATGTTGAATTAGGAAGGTCTCAGAGGAAGGGGACCAGAGGAAGGGAGAAGGGGAAGAAAAGAAGAAGTTCTAAGGAATAAAACTGACCAAATTATGTTGTCATATTGTGTACATGATGAATATGTAACAACAAATTCCATTATTTATAACACACCAATAAGAAGAGTTTTAAGAAAAGACAGAAATGATCTCCAAATAATAATAATGTAATAATAGTAATAATGAGAGTAACTATTAAAAACATTACCTAAGAATCAGTTTAATCATAAAGGTGAAATATTTCTCTGAAAACATAACAAAACATTGATGACAGAAACAAGAGAAAATTTAAAAGTAGAAGGACATCTGTGTTCATGGATTGGAAGAATCAATATTGTTAAAATGTCCATATTACCCAAAGCAATCTACAGATTCAGTATAATCCCTACCAGTGGCATTTTTCACAGAACTAGAAGAATCCTAAAATATTGTGGAACCAAAACAACAACAACAACAACAAAAAATCAAATTGCCAAAGCAATTCTGAACAAAAAGAACAAAGTAGGAGACATTTAACTACCTGAATTAAAAATGCACAGCAAATCTATAGTAATCAAAACAGCATGGTATTGGCAAAAAAAGAGATGTAGGTCAGTAGGACAGAATAGAGAGCCTAGAAGGAAACCCACACAACTATAGCCAACTGAGTTTTGATAAAGAGGTTAAGAACATACTGAAAAAGGAATGGTCTTTTCAATCAGTTATGCTGGGAAAATTGAATATCTACATGCAAAAGAATGGAACTAGACCCTGTTATCCTGCACAAAAATCAACTCAAAATGGATTAATGGCCCAAATGGAAGACCTAGTAGGAGATACTAAAGAAAACAGGGAAACACTATAGGATGTTGGAATAAGCAAGGAGTTTGGGTACAAAACCGATAAGCACAAGAAACAAGAGCAAAATAGACAAATGAGATTATACAGCAAAGGAAGCAATCAACAGAGTGAAGAGACAGCCTACAGAGTGGAGAAAATATTTCCCAACTCTATCTTTGATGAAAGATTGATATCCAAAATATATAAGCAACTCCAAATACTTAATAGCACAAAATGAAATAGCCAGATTAAAAAATGGACAATAGACTTCATAGACATTTCTCAAAAGAAGATATACACATGGCAAACAAGCATTTGGAAAAAAAATGCTGAACATCACTAATTCTCAGGGAAATGAAAGTCAAAACCACAATGAGATATCACCTTATCCTGGTAGGAATAGCTATTATCAAAAAAACAAATGATAACAAATTCTGGCAAGGATGTGAAGAAAATGGAACCTTAGAGTTGTACACGCTTGTGGAAATGTAAATTAGCACAGCCATATATAGAAAGCAGGATGGAGGTTCCTCAAAAAAACTAAAAGTAGAACTACCATATGATCCAGCAATCCCATTAGTGGTGTATCTCCAAAGGAAATGAAAACAGTGTATTGAAGAGACATCTGCACTCCCATGTTCATTGCAGCACTGTTCACAATAGCCATGAAATGAAAAGAACTTAAATGTCCATCAACTGATGAATGGATAAAGAAAACTTTGTAGATATATATGATAGAATAATATTCAGTCACAAAAGTGAATGAAATCCTGTTATTTGAAACATGGAACTGGAGATTATTATGTTAAGTAAAATAAAGTAGCTGCAGAAAGCCAAGTACCACATGATCCCACTCATTTGAAGAATATAAAAAGAAGTTGAGCATAGAATGGTGGATTCCAGAAACCTGGGAGAGTTGAGTAAAGGACAAGGGTACGGGGAGAAGGTGATCCATAGCTAGCAAGCTGTAACAGCTACAAGCAAGAAGTTCTGGTGTGCCGTTGCACAGTAGGGTGACTCTGACAATAATATGCTGGATTTTTAAAAAGCTAAAAGAAAGGACTTTGACAGTTTTCACATATAGAAATAATAAATAGGGAGGACAGGTATGTTTAACCTGATTTATTAAATATGTATATTTATTGAAATATAGTATGAACAATTTATAGTTTTATGCATCATTAAAAATAAATTATAGTATCCATTAAAAATTACAATTAATAATAGCTGGAAATACACAGTATTTACTTACTATGTGTTGGAAATAGTTCTTTGAATTTTTTATGTGTTACCTCAATTTATACCAATGAAAACTTAAAGAGATAGATATTATTATCATTCCTCCTACAGAGGAAGAATTGGAGGCACTGGGGTTACCTTCTCAAGGTCACAGAACTAGTAAGTGGTGAATTCTGGAAATTGAAGACAGGTGATTTGACTTTAGAATTTAGACCCCATGACACTACATTAAGAACACTTCCCTAAAATTGAACACTTACTATCAATACTTACTACAAGCCTATCACCAAGTAGCCTTTTTGGAAGTCCATGATTACTTTCTGAGGTACTATCTTAATAACACATGGGATCTCTTGAAAAATGGTGAATAATTTTCACTTGGTGATGTTCAGCCATAGAGCATTAAGCTGAGTGTGGGCCCCTGAGTGCAGGTGGCACACCCAAACTGGCCCTGCTTCCCACAAAACCAAGAATGCTCTAGAGCACAAAGCAAGTAGCAAAGTATTTATAAAAAGAAAGTAGAATGAAGGTTCAGGAGATGGGGCGGTTTCATCACTATGCAAACAAGGACAAGGTGAGGTCTGTGAGAAAGACAGCATACAGCCAGAAAGGTGAAGGGCATGTCCACCATAGCAGGAAGCTGACAAAGTTAAGACATGTACTTCTGGGTCAGGAACTGGTTCAGCAGGGCTTAGCTCTGGAGATGATAGTGCATGTCCATTGAGTTGATCCAAGTGTCCCTCATTCACACTTGTCCTGAAACAAAAATATCTTAAGAAGTACTAGTTCCTGGGTATGGAACTATTTCATACCTTTGAAGTCACAGGTCATAACCAGCTGTGACTGAATTTGTGAGCGGCAGGATCCCCCTTGTATTATATTGTCACAGCTTCAAGCTGACCATGGCCTACATGACTGTTTGTCTCCTCATCAGTCACCCAAAAGATGCCAGAGACCACAGAAGAGAAAGTCTAAAGGGGATTTTTAGTTCAAATGCGCTAGCTCCAGGGGCCTGCCCAGGTTCAACGTGCGAGGGCAGGTGCAGTGCAGTTACCTTTATTTATAATGGTGACTGCAAAAATGTGAGATTTTATACAGAGATGTAATTTGATTTCCATGTAACCAACGGAGGATGCATCCCAGTCCCCTGGAATATGTTGCTTAACACTGAGCAGCGCAGGCAGCCAGCCATCTCTTTCTCCAGGGCCTCCCTCCATGGCCCCTCCCGCAGTGCCTTCTCTACCTTCAGCTCACACCTTCTTTCTGTCCCCTCTCTCCTGTCTCCACTGCCCTCTCCTGCTCTTTTTCCTGGACTAGGACACAAAAGATTCCTGCCATCTCAGAGCAGTCTCCCTGTGGTCTGTGTGCTCTGGGCTGCATCTCAATAGGATCCAGGCACATCTGGCTGCACAGTAGGAGTACCACACTCCAAAGTGCAAAAATAAAACCACAAAAGATCAAAAGAAAAGCATCGTAGGCAAGAAATTACCCTTATCTTTATCTCCACAGAATCCATCAAGTACAAGCATCTAAGAGATGGCAGGCAGTAAGATAACAAAAGAGAAGCCGGAGGAAATTAAAAGCAGCCTCCAATCATTTGCCCTTCAGCTGGCCTGGTAGGGCCTAAAAGGCTCTGAGAGGGTATCCCACAGATAGAACCTTCATTAAGAATGGACCTGAGCAAAAGAGACAACCTGCTGATCATCAGGCCTTAAGATGACAGTCTTGCTAGCCAAGGTTAAAACGGGAAAGCCGATTTTATTTGTACTTTGCACCTAACTGGGATTGTTTCCTCCCTTGCTTCCCTTATGCATGCTTGCCTCTTCCTGTGGTTTGAGGTTTTGCTTAGTGAAGTGCAGATAATCTTCATCTCCCTGCCCTATTACTGTGCCTGGGGACTCCTGAAGGTGGACAATCCCACTGGAGCCCAGAAACCACCTTCCTGGTGACATTTACAGAGCAGTTTGTTTCCAAATCAACATCTAGTCTTCTGAGTCACATAATTTATTCCACCTATTTATGATATACTAGTCCATCAATCCTGAGCAGTATCAAACAGAATCCATTGGGTTTTTTCAAGAGCACATTTAGGAGACATTAGCTTATGATCTAGGTCAGTTAGGAGCTGATGTTCCTCTTTACAGCAAGAATGTTTTATTCAAACTGGGATAAAACCGCTCCCAAATGATAAAGAGGTTTTGGCCTGAAGGTCAGAATCGTGTCACTCTGATCTGTTTTATTTATATATGTGCTGTGTGCTGCGGCTCTTAGTCGATTTGTGCCATATGTATTCATATTTTTAATATCTTATTGTTGAAACCAGGCTGTTGTGCTTAGTTGTACAGGGAACAGGGAATGGAGTACTTGTTTCCAGTTGAGCCATTTATGTTGTGACTTTTATGGATGGCACCCCGTGGAGTCGTGCAGTATAAACCTGCGTGGCCACGTGTGGCAGCTCTGGTTATGTCTCACCGACAGGGACTAACGCAGTAATCTATTCAATAACACGTAGTAAAAAAATTGAGAGGAGAGCCTATCAAAAATACTCTGACAAAGGCAGATAAGTAAAGACAGGAAAATTACACTGACTTCCCTAAGCCCATATCTGAGATATGTACAGAATTCTGGTGGGAACAGAGAAGAGGATTATTAAATCCACTTGAAGGAATCAGGGGAGACTTCAGAGAGGAGATGACATTGGGCCTTGGTCCTGAGGGACGAGTAGATATTTCATAGAGTGAATAAAAAACACCAGGAAGAGGCATTCTAGTGCAAAAAGACACAAGATAATCAAGTGTACAGCTTGCAGAGGCAAGAGATCCCTTAGTGCTAGAAAGCAGTGGGGACAGGGCAGAAGGCAGGATGGGATGATAGGAGATATACAGCTAGAATGATAGGGTAGGGCTAGATCATAAAGGACCCTTGCTAAACTGCTTGGGAGGCTTAGATAAAATTTTATCAAGAAAGGGATTCAATGCTAACTGCTTAGCAGATTAAGTCACAGTCTGAAGACTGACAGCCAATAAGGCTGACTTGCCTGTAGACACCGTGAAGCCATATGCAAGAGCATGGACGCTGGAATGGGAAAGCATGGGTCTTCCCTTGTGGTTATTTAGCCTCTGTGCACTTCAGTTTCATCCCCTCTTAAAGAGGATTAATAATAGCAGCTCTTCCATAGAGCTGGTGTGCCTGACAGGAGATAATCTATACACAATAACTGTGGGTGGAAATTCTTATACTTTTGTGGCTTCTCTCCTACCTCTTGCCCTTCCTCCTCCTCTTCTTCAAATTACTGAAAGTTCCACAAAGCCCACTGTCCACACTGATTCCTTAGCTTTGCTCTGATTAGGTGATAATCAACTAGTCTGCTCTGGATGGATAGCAAACCCCAGGTCATTTAGGGATCTGCTTGGTATTAGCAGCACTGAAAACAGAAGAAAACCTAGTGAATCTCAGGTATTTTTTCACTTTAACCACCTGTTTTTAAAGCTCTAATGTCTTCTGTATACTCAACTATGGGGCATATGTACAGATTCCTGGTCATTTCTTTTTCCATAATTCTATTTTTCTAAACACTAACCCAAACTCAGCTTAAGGTTTTTAGAAGGAATTTCTGGAAAGAAAAGCCATTAACCTGGGATTTTTGCCATTGTGACTACTCGCCCTTCTCCTTTACATACATATGCACAAATGCACACACATGTACACACACACACATGCAGAGAAAGAGAGAGAGAGAGAGGGAGGGAGAATGGACTTCTTCATTAAGTAATACTATAATCCCTGTACTTAAGCTGACAGCACAGACATCTCTTTAACATTTTAATTAAATAACGTGAGAGCAAACCTTTCTGCTTTTCTGATGACAGGCCCTGGCTCCTAGTCAAAAGTTCCAGTTTAGCTTTGACAAGAAGAGGACACTTCTGAGAGACCAAAGGCCCCCTGTAGCTTAATGCTCTTTTTTTCTTCTCATAAGAACATTTGGTGCGAGACTGGAAAATCATGTTTGGGTCCAATGTAAAATAGTAGCAGGACAAGGCTTTTATCAGCCTTTCTGATCTTTTTCCAAAGGTGCACTCAGCATTTCGTCTCTCTGTTTAGACACCGGGGTTTATAACCCTAAAGCCATCGCTAACATTACTTCTAGGAAAAGGCACAGCAGTGTCGTGCCAGCTTCCAGCTTCAGCAAGCTCCAAGCAGCTGGCCACACAGTGATTCTGGGAGCAGCTGGGGAAGGAGATGGGGGCAGCTACATCAGCAGGTGATCTGGAAGCTTTGCATCTCATAGCCACAGAAGCTTTCCATAAACCTCACTTTTCAACACCACTGTTAGAGAAAAAGAGTAGTCTGGCTGCCTCCTTTTTATTGCCCTCATTTACCTATTCCATGCCCTTGAACTACCCTTTTGGGTATTTTTTTTTTTTTATTTATTGAACAGGGCAGGGAAACCAGCCTTTTTGGAGCTATATTCCTGGTCCATATGAGGAATTCAATGAATGCTGGCCTTATCTTTACATTAATTCTCAGACCTTTCTATTTCCATTTTTATAGATCCACAATGGAAGCTCAAAGACTGTACCAGAGTAACAGAGCAAGGATTAGAGATTGTATTCGTCTGACCAAAAGTCTTTTACTTTCTGCCACATCTCAGCTTTTAACACTTTTCAGATTTCCCCTGAAGAGACATATCTCCCTTACAGATGTTTCTTCTTCTCTTTTAGCCCTCAGGGATCACACTGAACCTCCCAGATAATCTGTGGGTACTTGACTGGAGAGCTACATTGTGGCTTTAATCTATAAGTAACTTGGAGGCTACACAGTATGGCAAATGTCATCAACAATATGGAAAATAGGCCAGATGACTACCTACGGCTCCATTTATGAAAGTTAAAAAGAAGCAAAGTAATTGATGATGTCAGAAATCAAGGTAGTGGTTATTTTCAGAGGGTAGAAAATGAAAGTGGGTCGAAGGAGATTCTCGGACACTGCTCTTTATTTGTGGCTGTTGGCAGAGGAATGTTCCATTTGTGAAAATGAATTCAAAGATGTGCCTATGATCTGCGCCTTTTCTGTATGTGTGTTATAATTCAGTGAAGACATTTTAGAAAGTTGCATCAGGTTGAGAGCTCAGAGGATTTTGAAGCAAGTTCTTTGAATTGTCTGACACCTTTATAATATATTAAACTTTTCAGGGAGAAAAAAGATAATAGTTTATATTTTTTTTAAATCTTAGAAAATTACCCTCCCATATTTTTCCATTATTACTGATGTTTCATCTATGTTGAGTTTAGTGTGAAAATTTGAATCCCAATCTATTATCAAGGTTTTAAATCCTCCCATTGAAATTCCAAAGTAACAATTCTCCTTTTTCCCTCTATTATAAGATAATGGTTATGAAGAAGTGTGGTTCATTTTTGAACTTTACTGATCATTACAGTAATTGCTGATGTATTTTACCATATACATAAAAGGCTAGTACATTAGGATTGTGTTAAATTACCAGCCCCTGCCAAAGTGTATGTTATTGCCACGAGAATAAAGGAATCTCCTATCCATGAAGAAAGTCATCAAATATTGAGACAATATGATTCTCACTAGTCTACATATAACAAGCACTAAGCATTTACATTCTTTCATGAGGCTCCTGCTACAAACTCAATATGAAAATAGCCTGCATTTATTGTATGCTTATTGTAAAACCAGACCCTGTTTTAAGAAGATAGCATTGGATTGACTCAGCACTATAAAACAGATGTTCTTACTATCTCCATTTTATAGATGAAGAAACTAAGACATAGTCATCTTATGTAACCTGTTTTAGATTGTACAGCCCATAAGAGGCAGAGCCAGGATACAAACCTACTCAGTTTGGAGTCTATCCTCTGGCAGAAGGCAAACTGGTCCTTCTCCAGGTTTTACTTCTTTAATTTCAAATATGCAAAGTCTGTTGAGATTTCTGAGTAATTTTGATGGAAAAATGTTAAGGACTTGGCAGATTTGAGATCAGAAGAATGAGGAGAGAACCTCATTAATTAAATGGTAGTTATAAGAAGAGGATATTATGTTCACTTGATGGAAAAAGAAAGATGGAGACAGGGCAAAAGGTCATAAAAGGAATGTTTTAGCTCAGTGTTGCTTTGTAAAGGACCTCCATGCTGAAGACAGGACTTCAGTATGACTTGTTGCAGATCAGTGCCAGATGATGGGTAGGATTTGTTCCACAAATCCAGTGCCAAACCAAACTGTGGATGGCCAGATATCACAGATGGGCCAGGGTTCCCCTCGTCAAAGTGAACTTTCACTTACTTTACTTTTAGGGCCATAGTTCATGAAAAGCTAGTATCCAATGCTTTTATTAAGCCACATTCTGGAGACCTTTGTCTCCAAGCCTTAATGCTCCTTCATTACTATAGTGCCCTCAAAGTCCAGCTGTCTCCAGGTAATGACTCACACTTGACTCGCATCTCTACATCTTGTACACGGTCAGAAAAGTCTGTTGAACAGAATAAATGGACTACTCTGAGATAGAGGAATCAAGCAAATGAATCAAAGTCGATGTACCTGGTAACCTCAGGCTTGAGAAATCTTGCATGTGTTGGCTACTCTCTTCTTCCATCTGGAGTCCCACTCCAAGTCAATGAGTTCATCTACCTTCTTAATAAAACTTTTCTAAAGTGATGCAAATGCTGGGAACTTCAGGAAAGTTAGAGAGAAAACACTATCCATGTATCAGAGCCTAAGTACTCCGTGATACTACCACGGATGTACAGTTTCTCTGTCTGCACACATGTTGCCGGGCATGTGGGGGATTCCTGGCCATTGTTCCCATAATGAACATGTCACCTTATCACTTTGTGTCATTAAAAGAAATACTGGATTGTCTAAAGCACTTGGAGGATAATGCTCCAGGCCCTCCTAGTGAAGTTCACTTTTACTTCTCACCCTTTTGTTAGGTTTTTGTTTTTATTTGATTCTATTTAGTCAGCCTCATTAATTGTACAAACCAATAGGTAGGTTTCACTGTAACATTCCCATACATGTGTATGTCCTGCTTCAATTGCATCTTGCTCTTTTGTGTTTGATGGCAATTGTAGATAGTGTTTATTAAGCACTTCATTGTTTGTCAGGCCCTGTGCTGAGTATTTTGCAAACATTTTTCTCCATGATGAGAACAGTGTGATGAGGTAGCAGTTATACTTTCCACCATTTATAGATGAGGACACAAGTTTAATGAGGTCCAGTAATGTGTTTAAGGCTACACAACTTGTTAAATGTTGAAGGCAGTGTTCAAGCGCATAGTGTCCTGATCCCCAAGCTACACTCCCAGTCACTATGATGCAGTGAGTCTGACTATAGAGATCCTGCCATTTCAAGTTTGTTTCATCTCTAAGGAGCTCACTCATTGCTTGGTCCTGGTAAAAGCTTTGGCTTCAGAGGTTTTTACCCTAAGACACAGTTGGCCCCCAGCTTCTGGCCTCATGTTTATAATTGTAACTGGTAACCATACTGCCTGGTCAGAGTCAGGCCTGGAACCACTCCTGGTCCTTCCCTGGTCCTAAAGCAAGGAAGACATCAGACATGCTCAGCCTGGGACACTCTCTAATAGAAAATACTAAAATTTCACATGCTTAAAATGATGGAAAGGCTAGCATAGAAATTGCCTCTTTCTTCTTATTTACAAAAGTAGAACTAGACCTGAAGAAATAGATGCAAAGCAAAAGCCAGCTCCATATTTAGTTAGCCTCAAAATACACATGGCCTGAGAGCTCCCTATTTAGCTCACCTCCCCGCTTCTGCGGCAAATGTTTGCTGATGCTATAGCTTACAAGCAAAAATCCACAAAGGCCCTCTGAGGCCCTTTGGTACGCTTTTCCCCACGATTAGGTAAATGTCAGTTGAAAATCACCATGTATTTAGTGTTTTAATAAAAATCACAATATTGTTTGTTTCCTGGCCTGTGGTTCCAAAAGGGAAGGGAACAGCCACATTAAACTTTGCACCTAAAACTCCAGCTGCTCCCCCCAGGATACCTATAAATGTTATCCTCCTGCCACCCAGGCTGTGTTTTCACTAGAACATCCTCCACTGCTAATTCTAGTCGATAATCACAGGACTAGCCAGGGTCATTTTCAGGCTTGAGGAAAGAAATAGAATCCAGATTGTGTGTCACAAGAAACATAACTTTAATTCCTAACTTCCAGTTCCTTGATGACAAGGTCACCAAATGCCAAACTTAGATCACAGTAATTCTACCAAGAACACACAGGCATGAAATCTATCTCAGCTTTTGTTTCTCTGCTTCACTCTCAAAGGACTTCATTGCCACTTCCAACCTTATTGTTAAGCACAGGCCTCAAGGGATGAATAAAACACCTATATGTGACTTCTCAGTGCTCCTGGAGTGACCCTAAGATGCCATCTTGGGTGATATTGATCTGGCCACCTACTCTTATCTACGGTAGTTGCCTTATAGACAGGAGGATTTTATCAGGCGTCTTACTCCTCTACCTGTTTTCCAAAGCTGGATGTGTTTTTAACAGAAATATGAGTTGAATTGTAATCACTGAAAATTCCATATGCCCCTTGTTTGGGATAACACAGTGACATCCATTAAATCTCAGGCATAATTGTGATTACCATCATTTCATTAAATTTTATTCTTTAAGAGAGAAGGGAAACACAGCACCATTAAATGCTGGAGACATGGAGTGAGATGGAAGGGCCCTCACAGAGGATGAGGAATGAAGCACGAGGTGGAGCAGTCTTCCAGGCTCACTCTTCTGACGAAGTTCCACATACCAATTGAATTTAGCTGGACAGGATTTTGTAAATTTTCTGTGTGCGATGAGTAAGTTGGTACTTCTCAATCTCATGACTAAATATTGCTATTTAATTTATCATGTACCTATTGAATTACCAGTGTTCATAATACTTCCTATTAAGTTCCAGGCTCTGTTTCATGCAGAATTTTATTTCTAAGCTTTATCAAAACCAATAGCAAACATTCCCTTGACTTTTGAATGGTCTAAATGAAAGAGTTAACCTTTTAGTTGGATAAAGGCAAATAACTGGTTTCTCTCATTTCTCTGAGGTTCCTAGGCATGACCATGAACAGGGGCCATGGCAGAAATGCATTGAGCAATAAATAGCATGTTGTCTACATAATGGCTGAGTCCTAAAACACACAGCAGATGCCCAGGTTAGCTGACAGAAAGCAAATTTATTTTGGGCATGACTGAGGTTAAAGAATACTGAATACTAGTAAATAAAAAGGAAATTTTTCATTGTAGCTCTGAACTTATTTGCTATGGATATTAAGGATATTTAGCTATTTCCCTGCACTTTCCAGAAAAAAAAAAAAAAAAACACAGGGAGAAGATAACCCAAGGAACAGGAACACTCATTTGGAAGGAAAAACAAGGTCAGAAAAAGGAAATTGGCTCATGGAAGAAATCCCGTTGAACTGGAGTGGTGTTAAACAAGAGCCCTCTCCTATCTAGTTACCCTTCCTTGAAGCTGTGAGAGGTGGAAAGAAACAAGCAGAAAAATTGTAGCAGTCCTCGTTCTTGGAGTGCAGACCAAGTTTTTCCTGTCTTTTGGAGGGGCCATTTAGTCAGGAAGAATGGCAGTGGGTCTGTACCGCCCCCCCCAAATACCAGCTGGTTCATAGCCCTCTCGTCTTCCCTACTTGGTTCCCTCCACTGTCGATGATGCTCCTACAGAGTCAGTTGTGAATAACTACTAAAGCTCAGGGTGGCTAATTCACTACAGAGGAGGTACCCTATATCACATTTACAGGTTCCCTACATGGCTGGTGAGACCTGTCAGCCTCTGTCCTCAGGCCCAGGATTATTAGGCAGAAATGAGGGGAGAAGCAGCAAAGGCAGAATATAAATGTCTCCATTTTGGGGCTGGATGCTTGTCTGATGCCCATTTAAACTCTTCAGGAGACTAGATTGGGGAACATCACCTCAATCTGTTCACCGGAAGCTGAGTGGAAAAGGTAAGAAAACGACTGTTGATATGTTGTCCCTCCTCCCCATGAGATCACAGGGGCTTCTCCAGCTTGGTCATACACCTGTTGCACAGGCATGGATGGGCAGTCACAGCTCCTTACTGCTCTGTGGGAAACCAACTTTTCACCTCTGAAAGTATATTGCTTGCTGTCTATGCCATTCTGATTTCCTGACTATATTTTATCTGTGTTGGTCCTTGTGGGGTAAAACTGACTTAATCATACTACAGTCTGAAATTTAAAAGACTAGAAGTCTCTGGATTGTATAGATGCTGTAAAAGTAAAAAGTACCTGGTCCCAAGATGGGTCAAGTGGTGGTCAAGAGCAGCATGAATATGAATCAGAGGGTCTGGGAAACTAGGGAATAGTCAGCATAGAACAACTTGAAGGTCACGGTGGAAAGGTTTTCAGCTGCACATTTGTCAGCCATGGAGCCTCATGCTACCTTTCCCTCTTCCTTCCATCTCCTCCTCTTTCTTTCTTCACATTTCTCCCTCACCTGCATTTTTCTATCTTCTTCTCAAAATGTCCGTCTCCTTCTCTGGAATCTCTCTCTTCCATTCTTAGTTTCTCCAAAGAAACTTATTTTGCTTTCTTTCTTCAACATGCCCACTGAATTATAGTGTTGTTGCATATCAGTTGTTTTATCTTGAGAGTGAGCAGACAGAGAGTATGATCTCATAGGAGGCCAGAGAAGATTAAAAAAAAAAAAGGTCGTATTCAGTTTCCCAACGTTACAGCAAAGAATTAGTCTATTGACCTAGTTACAGTTCTAATTCTTATAAGACAAAGAGAAGGATGTAGATTTACTTACAGAAGTCTGTTAAAAATTAAATGACCATGGATGCATAGCAAATATAATTTTATTCCACTAATAAATTGTGTGGATTAGAATTTATAATGCATTGAAAATAATTTAAAAGACAATAGACATTACATATTTATGCCCTGCTGTATTAATAGGTAGAAAATGAAGAAGGGTAAATGTGTATAAAAGAGAGATGGAATACATTCCTGGAATGAGTTTGAACCCACTCATAGTGCTTGTTCCCATCCTGCAGTTCCCCACTGTATACATTAAAGGCTGAGAGAGGCAATCCGGGTAAAGAAGATAGATTGTTTAAACTGGAGCCAGCCCTGTGTCTTCAAGTAGTGCACAGTATTAAAATGATCTCAGAAGATTTGCAGATCTCTTAATAAACAGGCATTTCCTAACACCTGATGAGGCCTTTCAGGGACAATGATTTCTAGTGGACAGCAGAAGAAATGCAGGCAGCCAGCCTGGTGGGTTGGCATTCTCTTGCTGTAGTTCTCTCATTTGGATCTTCTCGACCCTCTCTTTGACAAAACCATCTTTGGGGTCCTCCTTTCAGCTTCTTTTTTTCATCTCAACCTTCATTAGAATATAACTAATTCGGCCTGCAGCTTGATGCTGAGCACAGCAAGAATTTCTCATTGGCACCCCCTGCACAAACTGCCTTCTACTTTTACACAACCAAATGCCAAACTGGTTTCACAATGGAGATGTTGAACATAAACGCTGGCTCTGTCGTAACGTCCACCCGGTGGTTATGTGAATGGTTGTTTATAACTTGTGTTCAGCTTTCTAGCCAAGCACTAGTGTCGCCTAAAATTGCTACTATGAGAAAACCAAAATGCTATTTTGTAAGCCCAGAGTGTTCATCTAAGTCTCGGAAAACTGCTCTTCTTTCTGCAGAGCTTGCTAAAGAAAGATAAACAACTATACCCAGACAATGGGAAGCTGGGGAGCACTGGCTCTTCATTAGGTTACATATTACTGTGGGACAGGCAGAAGAAATGTATGCTTAAAAGGTGGTTGCCTACTTGTGGGGTAAAATATGTTAAATATCAGCAGTCTCCACAGATCCCCGGGTCGACCCTTTGTGGATTTGTTATTGAGAAATTGATCAGGTCCTTACTTCTCCCATGATCACATGATCACATCAGAAGCATAATTTGGATAGTAAGTCATCTATTGTTCCTCTGTGGCAATAATAGCTTAAACAATCAGTTTGGCTTAAAAATGATCAATAATTGGTGACTGACTGCTGGTGACCAGTGACCCTATTTTCCACTGTCATTCCTTGCCAGGTGGCATCTCGACTTATAAAGTTGCTATATATGATGGGTAATTGAAAGCTTGAAGATATGTGGGATTTGTATCTTGGGGCAAAATATAATCGTAAATAATTTATGTGACCAGCCTAGAGTTATTAAATTTCAAATGAACAAATTAATAATAAAATCTTTCCTTGATAATAGTAATAATCTAATTTTCCATCTAGCCTGAATTCTGAATCAAATATATAATTTATTCAGTGGTAATAAATTTGTGTCTTAATAACATGAAATGATTTCAGCTATTGGCTGTCATCTTTGGAACATCAGGAAATAGGCCCAAGTGGCCTCATGGGGAAACTCAGTAATTCCCAGCAATTCGGTGAGATGGAAATTGTAACTGATGTCTGTCGCTGCTGCGGCAGAGAGTCTCCTGGGCCACAGCGAAGAAATAGAGGGCAAAGTAGGCAGGTGGGGGTTTTATGCAGACTTGGGGATCAGAGCCCATGAGTCTTCCTGGGGAAATAGTGAAGGGTATGTGGAAAATGAGCCCTCAAATCAGGAACACGCATTGCTCAGTAAGCGGGAAGGTCAGAAGTTGTCAGTAGTAAACTCTGAATCATCCAAAGTAGGGGAGTCCGTCCCAAAGTAAGACTGGGAAGGAGGAGTTGAGTCAGAAATGGGAGGATACCTGGAACAGCTGGCAAAGTTGCCTGGGTCTGGGCAATAAATACAGTCTACCAGGTGGCCTGTAACCCTTAACAAGAGTATGAGGGAAAATTAAGGTTTTTACAGCTGGTGAGAGTAGAGGCAAGGCACACACTGGTGCTGCTTCATTTCCTTTTGGTGGGAGGATAGTATCCTTCTAGACTGGTCTTTGAGATGCCTTCTTATTTCTTGAGACTCCTGCCTGTGTATAATAAAGCATTTTCATGATTATAATACAGTGTTTTCACCTGTTCACTTTTAATTCAATATATTACTGGAAAGGCCCTCATGGACATACTTGGACCTTGAAAACAGTTTTTAATCATCTTGATAGAGTGATAATAGAAACACACAGGCAAGTAAAATATCCCCAGCAAGAATGGCTGCCAAAGAATGATTTATTACTGTTTTCTCTCCACCTTCCATTTAAAAATCAGACCCAGGCTTAATGTTAAAGATCAAAGGAGGATCTTCTGGGCAAATGTTTCACTGACTGGTGTATTATGATTATGAGATGGGTTTTGCAATATCTTTCAAAACTTAAGGGAGCTTAGTCTTTCCTTCCACTTAAGAATTCTTTTTTCGTGACAATCTAAAAATCCCCTGAATAATCTCGGCCCCTCAAACTTGGTGTGAACTTCTCAGATGGACTTCTTCTGTCTTGCTTATTTTAGCGGGGACGATGTATTGCCTAAAGTTGGAAAAACATTATTTTCCTCCAGATACAGTGATCCATCCTTTCAGGTACAAGAGCTTGGAAAATTAAAACTGCTAAATGAGACCAGAGGTGACTTAAATCAATTTTATAACCTATAAAATGGGACTTCTTATTTTATAATCTATAAAATGGGACTTCCTGAAAGCAGAAAACTCTGCTAGTTTTAAACTCTGTTGTGGCATCATGAAATCTCAAGAGCCACTCATTGGACAAGTCTAGAACACAACATACTTCCAAATACTTGCTGGTCACTGTGGAAGCTGCCTTGTCCCCTGACAGTCGAGGTAAGCAATGCGTGGCCATCTGGCAATGGAGCCCTCAGAAGATGTACACAGCATTTCTTTTTTTAATGAAATTCTTCCCTTTTTCCTCTAACCAGAGGCTTTATTTTAAAACAGAGACAGAAAGGGTGGATTTATATTAGAAATTTTTTTCTGTATAACTCCTGTAGGCTGGAATACAATAATTTCTAACCCAGCTATAAACCTTTGAGCTTTTATTGACACAGTTAACTATGATTTAGATTCTTTTCATGTTATCTCCCTAATAAATTAATTCTAATATTTCTCTCAGCAAAACATTTATAGTTTTTATGGTAGAAATAATGTCCATGAGCAAAATGCTTCTACCTTTACCAAAACTTCAATTTGAAAAAGAAGAAAAGTTCTGTGTATATGAATTTATTTACTTAATCCATTCAATGCAATTTCTAAAATAATAGGTCAACTAAGATACGTGGAGTAGTCTCACTGTATAGAGTACTGCCATAGGCACTGGAAATATTTGGAAACAGAGAAGCACCAGTCTTTGCCTGGGGAAAAAAATGTAATCTACTAAGAGACCCACTGAGAAACCAAGTATTAAAAAAAAACCCATAAAAACAGCATTAGAGATAGAGCAGATTGAGTTCTTATGTGCTAATGGAACATAAGGAAGAGGCAGTTAAAATACAGGCTTAATCAATAAGTCTCCCTTAAAGAAGTAAATTTTGAATAGGATTTGAAAAAGGTTAGTGAAGAGAAGTTTTAAATGAGATTAATCACTTTCACAACTGGAGACATGAAATTGAAAGTTCTGCCCAGATAACAAGATTTCCTTAGTCTGAGTAAATACCCAAATCAGAAAAATACTACAAGCCCTTTCATCTACCTACATTGGGTGGTTAGCCAAAAATGAACATTGAAGATGGAAATAATGAAATATGAAGTACACAGAACATTTTAACTTAAATCCTGTAAGTGTACACTCAATCCCAAATCTTTGACAATATCAATGTTTCTTTGAGTTAGAGTCTCTCTTCTTTGTAATGACTTTTGCATCATTTTCAATATCCTTGGAAATAAGTTCAGAACTCTGAGACACTTGCTAAGGTACATGTGAAGTCTCCTATTCCAGCTGTCATTTCCCCCCAGAATTTTGTTTGTAGTTATGCACCAAAATTTGACAGTGGATTCTTTAAAGATGTGCTTTCAGAACAATTTTTCCCCATGAACATAATTTACCAAATACCTTTGGGTAATCTTCAAATTTTTGTTATTTACCAAATTTTATAAATTCTATGATAAGAATAACTACATAAGTGGATTTTGAAACCTATACAGGCAACTGTTGGAAAGCAAACAGCTCATGTTTTGGAGGCGGAAGTACATGGGCTCACTGATGAGAAGCTCTCCCGTGAGAGAATTCAGTGTGTCAAAGGTCTGGTTGGTTATATTTTAGAGATGAATGAGATGTTAATTCAGCTAAGTAAGGATCAGTAAATATTCCACATTCTATTGAAATAGCTATTGTAATAAAATTATGAAGGCAGGCTCAAAGATGATCCTGGACTGAGGAGTCAATTGAAAGCAACTCCAGAACAGCCAGTCAGAAGAGGTGGAGATGATCATCCATCACCCATGACTTCAGTCCCCAGAAATGACAAATAAAATGCTAAAAAGAGAAAATTAAAATAGCTTCAATCAAAGAAAACAAGAAGAACATCTCTGTGGCCCAGAAACATAACAGAAATGAAAAATTGTGAATTAAGCCTGCCTTAAGCTAGCAGCCTGCTAGGCTCAGTGCCAAACATTCTTTTGGTAGATTTTACACTCTGAACATCTGATTCAACATTGCTACAGCAGAGAACCTTGACTGTGTCTACATGGTGGCAATTATATTGGATTATGGTAGATATACCAGCTCTAAAACACACAACTTCAGATCCACAGTTTCCACCAGAAAGTTGGACAGTCCCATTAATGGAATTATATTCATGGTTTTAATTTATTCCTAGTAATGACCAGTAGGTGCTATTTCTGATTTTGAGCAAGAGCACACTCACAGATAATCTTTACATACTGAGCAAAAGACTTCATTCTATGGAGTCCTTCTTACCCAAAGTGGTCTCTGGAGTGACACCTATGGGTTAGTTTCTGAAACCAATCTAATTCTTGCCCCAGACTCAGGGGCAAACTGGCCACACCTGTCACTCTGGTATGTTCCTATAAAGGTCCCTAGGAAGGTAGTCCTTCTGTATTGAGAGCTAACTGGGGAGACTTTCTTAAAAATTTCAAGGTGGTCTGTCAAAGGGGTTTATTTTAAATGAGAAACTTTTAGCAAGGAAAGAAAAAATGACAGTTGTGATGGCACTTAAAAAGAAAGAGCAATTATATGTAAATGCAAAGTAATGCAATGATATTGATTAAAATAATGGGGAAAATGAGTTGTGAACCTCAATATTTTGCAGTGAACTTGTAGCCACCATGAACAAATCTGAGGGGTGACTGATGGGACAGTGGGGAAGATGTCAGTTGACTCATCTTAGGCATGTTTATGAATGACCTTTATCCCACCTGGCCCCGTCTGTCTGTTCACTTTGTAAAGATATGTTGAGTGTTGACTCTGGGTCAGAGTCTGTTGGATTTAGGGGAGACACTGGTAGAAAGAGCCCTGTAAATGCCCTGAGGCTAATTTGTGTTGCTTTGCTTCTTGATAAAGAAATATTTGATGAAATAAAGAAAGAAGGAAAAGTTGAGGAATAACTGCTGCTTGCTTTCAGTAGAACATTACTAGACAAACAACAAAAGAAATGCAAACAGTATTAGATAAACTACCTACTGTGCCAAGAAACAATTACATGGGGAATCAAGCCTTTTAAGGATCTGAGATCACTGAGGCTTTTTTTTTTGTACTAAATATGAGGTTTTTAAAGCACAGACCAGCTCAACAAACATTTATCGAGTTGTATGAGACCACTGTATAAATTAGCTGCTCAAGTGCCCAAGTAACATTATACCAATATGGCTAAGACATGGTTTCTGTACTTACAGAGCCCACAGTCTACAGGGTGGGACAAGAGAAAAGCAGAATTCAAAGTCCCTTTTATTATACTTTTGCTTATTAATCTTTTGTAGTGCTACTTGGTGGAGATAAGCGACTTTTGAATGGTTCTAATTTCTATCTCTCAAAGTGATCCAGGAGAATCCTCTGTGTCTGTCCTAAAGAGAATTTTCTATGAGCCCTCTGGCATTTATAGCCCTGATAAAACTAAGTGATCCTAACCTGATCCCCTAAATCAGAATACATGGAACCATAATTCCTTAGGCTCAAACAGGCAAAGTCCTAGTCACCTCATTTTTACCCATGCCATCTGGGAAGAGTTGGTGGGCTGAATTTCAGAAGTTTTGATCATCTTCATGATTTATTAGCTTAGATGGCACGTATAGAAAATACAGCATAAAGTGGGATCATAGCACAGCCCATGCCAAGGGGAATAGGCATCAGCACAGCGATTGATCTCCGACTCCTGTCCCTAGCTACCAGCTGATTTTGAAGCTGCCAAGTGCTGGTGTTCCTCGAAAGGGCACATACTCTTCCCTTTGAGGTCAAGCTTCCAATTTTCTTGTGGCACTGACAGAGACTCGGCACTCAGAACACCGTAACAATAATGATAATAATATAATATTTACTTAGTGCTTTCTATGGGCCAATGTGCTAAATGCTTTACCAACTTTATCTCACAAGGATCCTGTGAGTTAAATAAATGTCATAAAAATTAAAACAAAAGGGGTTAAGTAAATAGCCCAGGTTTACATACCTAGTGATAAGGCTACTCTATCTCTGCTCTTTTGATTCCAGAGACAGAATTCAATCTCTAAGTTAATTGAATAGTCTCCAACATGCTAAGAAATTTTAGCACACATTCCACTTCTCATAATGGTTTACCTGTGTTTTCAGAAGCATCTCTGTGTATCTCAAGACTCAGCTTCAAGCCCCTACTCCCACACAACACACACACTCACTCATATACCAGCTCACACACATTTTCTCTGTCTAGTTTACGGTAGGCTCAGTTATTGCTCATACTCAATTTAATTTCTGGCTCAGCCTTTAAATGATTCTTAAATGTTAAGAATTCCAGGGACCTTCACAAAGACCTACATAACAAGAAAACAATGTTTTCTCACAAATTAGAATAGGCAACTTCCCCTTTCACATGTGGTACCTCTGAGTGACAACTGTTGTATTCAGACAAATAGAAAAGCCCAAGCAGTGTATGCATGTTTAGCAATATGTAAGAGGTACTTTTCAACAGATCTGGGGAAAAGAGCAAATTCACAATATTTGTAGCCCTTCTAGTGCATATTCGCTATGTTGTCTGTGATTGTTTTGAGTCCAGAAGCTTGGTTCTTTTCCCACTTCACCTTTCCTTTTCCCCTGAAACATCTTTATCAGCTTCCCACTCTTCCATCTGTTGGAAGTTCCTGTTTTTCTTTGAAAAGATTTCTCAGCCCCACTTGCTTGCACATGCTGTGACTCATTTTCACTAATTTGTGCAATGAGCAGTGAGCAGGGACCAGCAGAGACCCTACTGCCTGCAAAGGGCTAATCAGCTCCCAACTGTGGCTTGCAAGGATGTCTGTTGGAGAGCTGCAAATGCCTCCTAACTGTGCAAGAGGCCCCCCTTCTTTATGTCCCACCCCCAGGTTTTGCTCTTGAGTAAGTGGCTTGAAAGCAGACATCTCTAGCCCTGAGTCAGGCTCTCCCTGCCAAAAACATGCAGAGGAGGGTGTAGTTCTTTTCCCATTTGTCTATTTCAAAATTAACATTTGATTACTAAACTTTTTTTTTTTTTTTTAAGTAAAGAAAAAGAAATATGTTTCCTCTAGTCCTGGCAGATCATTTGTTGTTTTTTCTCACCCCTCCTGTTTCTCCCGGGTGTATTTGCAAAATGAACGAAGGCTGATTTCTAGCAGAGGATATTTCATGGCTTAGTTTCTCATCAAGATGATAAATCAGACTGGGTGCCTGAATAATTACATTCATGGAGCTGGACTGTAATTTTTTACCGCAAAATTCACGAGGCAGTGTTCTGACTCATTATATACAACAGTTTTCATAACTCATGCAAATATTACATCCAACTTTTGGATAGATAGAGGGGTATTTTTAGGAATTTTCATCAATACTTAATAATGCAATTTGCACTTCAAACAGAACATTGCAATAAAGAATTCAAGAGCAAATAAGTGCCATTAAGTCAAGTAAGGGGTTTTATAGACCCGGTTTCCGATTACAACACCTTGTTTCACGACACATGAATATACATTTTAGCATAGGCAAAGTAGACATTAGACTCTTCCTTTCCACTAGGAAGGCAACATGGCCTTGCTCTGGGAACTGGGACTACTGAATTCCATCCTAATTTCCATAACCAAATTACTATGTGGATTTGAAGAAATTCATTTCTTTTCATTTTAACAGAGAAAAGCACCACCCGGCCTATACTTTCCCTGAGATCATTTTTCATAGCCTGCTTTGACTTTGACAGAGAAATGTATCTTTACATTTATATGCATGTGCACTCAAAGCCTACAGATACAGAGGTTCTTGCTTTTTAGGTCTGCTTACTCCTCCAAAGGAAAAGACTCCTGTTCACTAGAACTACAGATATATATGTATATATATTTAAAGGACTATATAATGAGGTTTGGAATGGAGTAATGATAGCTGTAACTGAACCCCAAGCCATGATCAACTGCTCTAGCAAGGCATAAAATTTAGCCATCCACTTCCTAGGAGTTGAGCTAAGAAGCAGGGTGAGCTATCTAGCATTTTTTTTTTTTGGGGGGGTGGTAACAGCAAGGCTTTTTGACAGGAATTAGATAGTAACTTGAGCATAGGATCTAGTGTAAAAGCCTAAATTCTAAAATAAGGTCAGTGGCTAACTAGCTGTACAACATTATGCTTATCATTTAATTTCTCTGAGCTTTCTTTTTCTTCTCTGTTAAATGGAATTGATGATGTATACCCCCCAGAGAGTTTATGAGTATTAAATGGATGTGTAACATATGTAGAACTGGTAGTGCAAAGCCTAGCACAGAGTGATACAGTGTCTCAGTTAAGTTTTGACGCCATTGAGTTCAAGGGACTCCGCATCTGGTAGAGGAGATAAAATATCTACATAGATAACTGTAATTTAAGGTAAAATAGCTTATGTGTCCTAGAAGAGCTAAAGATAAAGAGGTAGCGAGAAAAGCTTCCAACTGAGGCTACAGACTTGGGGGGAATCAATTATTGTTCCGTGGGAAAGTTCTGAGGGGTATAATTAAGAGAAGGCCAAGCAGAAGGAAGCATGATAAATATGCTAGTAAGTCCTTCAGGAGGCAGATATCAATATGGAATAAAATGTGTGAGCATTTTATTAGGGGAAATGTCCTTTGAGGAGAATGAGGAGGTGGAAAGGGAGGCTGGGAGACATGCTAGGCTTCCATCCATGACTGGCCCCAGTGAAGGAGACAAGGAGGGGTTTGTCCTTCACTGTGGTATTGCCTAAGGAAGGTTCAGCAAGGCCTCGGGGCGTCCTGGAGCTGAAGCTGGCTGTGAAAGTAGATCGAGTCTCCCGGGCATGCACCTGTCTTAGTGTCCTGCTGCTCAGTCATTTGCAGTCACCTCTGAAGCATGGCCTCCAAGCAGTGCTAGTGCTGGGCTCCTGACTGGGGCATGGGTCAATTTTCCTCACAGGATTTGGACATCTTCCAGGCATGTTCTATGGTCCCCTCATAGCAACAGCACAGAGGGTAGAGACTAGAAATTGGGTTGGGGTCACCAGAATTGAATATCCTATTGGCCAACTGGACTCAGATACAGAGCAGAAACCATTATCTGTGTTGTTGCTTATTTACATATGCAAACAGGTCAACAGTGCAGTCTGGGTGAAGGATGACCCTGTGAATGCTGACAGTATGAGGGCCTACCCCTTTGGGGCGGTCCATTGCTGTACTCGCCCACCTGCCTGCTGCCTATGTGGCTCCTTCATGCTCCAAGTCACTTTCCTTTATCAGAAAAATCCAAGCGCAGCCTAGAGATGTGGTCATGTCATCAGGGGTGAGCCCTCTTCCAGGACACCAAAAGGAATCCTTTATTAATAGCGATCCAGTAAGTGAAACAGAAAATCCCATTCTAAGCATCGCCCCATCTGATTGTTATGTGGTGTCATCTCTAGCACTCTTTTAAGGAAATTTAAGGCAAGCCTTGTTATTCTCTTTTACTGGTGGTAAGGTCAGAATGCACTGAAGATGTAATTTTCTCAAGGCTATGCTTATACTCTACTAGTGGGACAAAACCAAAACAAAACAAAACATGGATTTGGAAGGAATCAGACTCAGTCCTCACTTTGCCCCTTACTAGATTTGTGACCTTAGGTCAGTAACATAAACCCTTTGAGCACCAGTAGTTCAAGTTAAAATCAAGAACAATAATACCCACTCCTTAAACTTGTCCAGGGAGTTAACTGATTAATATGAAAGTTCCCACACCTACCAGGGATTCTTCATTTCTTTTCTCTAACTAAAGGATTGACTGATAATTGTTACATTGGGACAGATAATGTTATAAAGAGAAATCAGCAATAATTTTACAGGCAATCCAGGGCTCATTTTCTCAGGCATAAGGAAAATGCTGTGTGGGTCATACCACAGGTTTGGGCACTAAGCAGACTTCGGTCCGATGTCCAGGTCTGCCTTTCACTGTCTCTGCAACGTTGGGTGAGTCACTTAACTTCTTGGGACCAGTCTTCATCTGTGATCTGTGGATCAGGACTATGACAGCCTGAAAGAGCTCCTTTGTAAGGGTTAAATGAGATGATTTGTTATAAATTGCTCAGAATATTATCTGCCTGAATCCACCACTTAGAACTATGGTAGCTCCTATATACCTGTCATTATTATTTTAAAATATTTTACTATCTTACAGATTATTATCATCATTAGTTGTGGCTCTGGGGCTCTCTGGGAACAATGTAGAAAAGGTTTGGGGAAGAGTGTACTCTTTAAGGTACCACATCCTGATCAAGTTCTTGGAGCAGATACCACTTTTAAAAAAAAATGGAAGTGGTAGAGAGTGTTGTTAAAAGCAAACAAACAATGAATAGATATCAATAAACGTATCTTCTGGGAGTCACAAACATACTTTGAGTTGTTTGTTCACAAACAAACTTGGAGTTGTTTTTATATTGAAACCTTTTTTTAAGGCTTACCTGAGACTTATTTATATTTCAGTTTCAGAAATAATATCAGGAAGCTTTCAAGGATGTATAGTATCTGGCACTGTATAAATAAAAATTAAAAGAGAAAAAAAGATAGACTGGAAGAAAAGAGGCATCCAGGAATAAGGTAGGCATGCATAGTACCAATATTTAGGTACTTGCCCCAAATGGGCCAGACATTTAGCTCCAGATTTTCTGTTGGGTAGAATCTACCCATTTAAAAAGGCTGCCTGTTAAAAACCCTTTCATTTCTTAGGAGAAGCACAGTGATTATTTGATACCAACTCATCAGATAAAAATCTACCATTTCCTTAGGGTAAGCACAAGGATTATTTGGTGTGAAAGTGAGAAGCGATTTTTTTTTTTTTGGTACGGCTTCAAATAAGGAATTTGTGTAGAGCTGCCAAATGCTTCAGCATCATCCTCTCTACTGATACATTGAAGTACACATGACCATTTCTTACATGCTTCTAGGCAAGTGGTGTGGCATCTCTCCCTCAGAGTTCTTAACTGTAAAATGGGAATAATGTCAGTACCTACTTCATGGTATTGTTATGATGACTAGCTTAGTGAAGGCATGTGTAAACTGCTAGAACACTGTCTGCACATATAAAGCATTATATTAAAAATTGCTGTTGCTATCATTAGGAGGCTGTGACATTTCTCCAGAGTGACATGAATTGTTCTTCATGAAGGAACTTCTACATTCCGCCTCTTGACTACAGAAGGAATGGACTCTGTGGGGGAAAAAAAATACATCCCTGAAATACTTTAACCCAATTGTCTCATTTCTAGGAATCCATCCCTGAAAAAAAAAAGCCCTAAAATACATAAAAATTAAATGTACTTAGATGTTATCTGTTGAGTTTGGGGCAAAAGAACAAAGCTGAAAACAAATCAATATCCAACATAAAAGTAATGATTAAGTAGTTAACACCAGTGACAATACATTTTGATTACTATTATTTTGGGAAACAATCACAACATGCAAGACCAAAAGTGTGTTGCTTTATACCCAGTTGTCCAGGCTGGAAACCCGGGATTCACCCTCTACTTCTTTACTTTCCTCTTTCCCTCTCTGTGTGCAACTTACTAGCAAGTATTATGATTCTGCTTCCAAGATTATGTAAAATGTATTCACTTCTCTTTGACTCCATGCTACCATTCTCTCCAAACAGACTATTTCAGCTGCTTCTTCCTATCTGGACTCTGACAGCAGACAGGCCAAGCTGTGTGCTGTGTGCAGTAGACACGTTCATAGTCTATTATGCCTTACTTAAAAGTCTTCAAATATGAGTTCTGTTAGGTGAGCATTATGTACCTTTTCTCTTAGCTCTTACCATCATAATGCTGAGTAACAACCCTCCCCCCAAAACTCAGTGACTTAAATCAACAATTATCTCATCTTTTTCAAGTATCTTTGAATCAACTGGAGGTAGGCAGAGCTTGGTGGGGCTTAGGTGAGCTGGACTCCAGGCTGCATGGTGAGCCCATGTCTGCTGCATGTGTCTCTCATCTTCCTCGTATCAGTGGACCATCCAGAGTATATTTTTCTTTTATGTGTTTGGGGTACATATATGATAAATTAAAATTCATTTAATGCAGTTTGTGAAAATAAACAATTGGAATAACCATTGTCATTTTAAATAATTTTTTAAAAGAAAATCTATTTCAGTAATTTATGGTGGATATCCTACTTAATGTTGACTTCAACAATTCAGAACACTAGCTGCAGGGCTATAAAACTTAGATTTGTTTTGATGGAGTAAGTGATTTTTTTAAGTTTTTTTACTGGTGCATTATAATTACACATAATAGTGGCATTTGTTTTTACATATTTGAACAATAGCATGTGTAAACTGCTAGGGTCAGTTTCATTCCCCAGACTTCCCCTTTCCCTCTACTGCTCCCTCCTCTAGTTCCCCTTCTTCTATTCTACTGGGCTCCCTTCTATTTTTATGAGATCCCTCCCCTTGCTTTTATTTTTCACTCTCTAGCTTCCACATGTGCGAGAAAACATATGACACTTGACTTTCTGAGTCTGATTTACTTTGCTTAAGATAATGCTCTCAAATTCCACCCATTTTCCTTCAAATACCATAATTCCATTCTTCCTTATGAGTAAAACTCCATTGTTTATGTATGTGTGTGTGTGTGTGTGTGTATAAGTTGTGTGTGTGTGTATAAGTTGTGTGTGTGTGTGTTGCAGATAGATAGATAGACAGACAGACAGACAGACAGACAGGCACTTGGATTCATTCCATAGTTTAGCTATTGTTGAATTGTGCTGCTATAAACATAGATATGCATGTTATTATCACCATAGTATGGTGACTTTAATTCTTACCGATAAAATACCCAGGAGTGGTATTATTGAGTCTTACCATGGTTCCATTCCTAGTCTTTTGAGGAATCTCCATACTGATTTTCATAGTTGTTTTGGTAATTTACAATCCCAACAACAGTGAATATAAGTATACTTTTTTCATCTTGTCCTCGCAAGTATTTAATATTTGTTGTATTCTCAACCGCCATTCTAATTAGAGTGAGTAGAAATCTCAGTGTAGTTTTGATTTGCCTTTCACTGATTGCCAAGGATGTTGAACATTTTTTCACATTATCTGTTGGCCATTTGTAATCTTCTTTTGGAGAAGTGTCGGTTTCATTCATTTTTACATTTATTGATTTTTTTTGGTAGTAAGTTTTTTGAGTTCTTCATATATTCTGGATATTAACGCTCTGTTGGAGGAGTAGCTAACAAAGATTTTTCTTCCATTCTTAGGCTCTTTCTTCATGCTCTTGTTTTCTTTGCTGTGGAGAAATTTTAAATTTGTTTTAATTTTAATTTTAATGAGATGCCATCTCATTTATTAAATTTGGGTTATTTTCTCCTGAGCTTTAGAGTTCTTTTGAGGAAGTCATTGTCTGCCCAGTGTTTTGGAGTGTTGACCCTATAGAACATGTTCTTTTACCAAAGTGACAGAAAACCAATAGAATGGGCCCTACAGTTTGAATATATTTTAAACCTCTTTCTGTATTCTGTCTGCTAAAGTCCCTTTGACCAAAGAAGTGTCAGGGCAGAAGAGAAGAGTGAATTGCCTAAAAGCGATTCACCCCACATGCTAAATTAACCTCATCCAAATGCTCATCCTGGTCCAGACTCATTGGACTTTTGTTTTTTTCCTCAGTTCTTCAAAAAGGACAAGCTCTTTGCTGCCTTAAGACATTTGCAAATGTAATTCTCTGAAACTCCAAGTCTTTGTAAGGCTCTTCTTCCTAAATTTTAGCTCTTTCCTGGAAACATTAGTAGGAAGTAACCTCCTGTGATTCTCTCAGCATTCTACTTCCTCATAGCTTTTTTGTTTAATCAACTGTAATCTGTTATTTTATTATTATTATTTTTTTGCAAGCTGTGAATCTCTCTCTCCTACTAGACCCAGTTTTTTCTTCCTTCTTTTTCTGTGTTATCTGAAATGCTTACTTCCCTTTACAGTTGATCAAGAACTAACCAGTGCAATTCAGAAGCAGACCCTGGAACTTCAGGGGTTCACATGGAGCTCACATTCTACTATAGCCCAGTTTTTATTCTTCTCAAGAGGATTCTTGACTCTGATCGCTGCTTTTTCTTCCTAAACGTGGCCCTTGCTTCCTCAGTTTACCATGGTCACAAGTTAGCCCTTTTGTTCTGCTTTCCCTTTGAGGAGTGTTTCCTTTAAAGTTGTGAAATTCTGTTCTCCAAGTTCTCTCCCACAGAATTTCCTACTTCTCCTCAAAAAAATTTCCCCTAATGAGCCCTCAGTGACCCCACTCAGCCAGCCAGCTCTCCTCGGCTGTCTGAAGTGCTCTGAGTCACGTGCACACCAGATACTGGCAGAGCCAGGACCAAAGCCAGGCCTCCTGTCTATCGCTACAGAAGTCTTCCTTATGATGGAAAAATTCCAGATGCTGGAACAGGCAGTCTGAAGTTTCTAGCTTTCCATAAGTACTAACAGTCATGAGTCTTCCAGCCTTCCTTCTGAACTTTATGTGATGGTCCTCAGGATCAATGCATCAGATAGTGGCTCTTATTACTGGTTCAAAGACAATGTCAAGCAAACTGGGGAGAGGTGACTGTCTACCTGGAGTGCTGTGGTTTTCAATTGGCTGGAAATTAATACTGAATTGCGGTAAACTCACACAGACTGGAATGACCTATCGACACTAAATTGAACTGCACATTTTCACAAAGAAGCCCAAGATGAAATTTGGGGACAGAAACAACTATTGATTTTTTTTTCCATAAGAGGAGTGAAACTAGCTATTGTATGGTTTCTACACAAATGCGTTTTTTATGAATGTTTCTTGTGGGAGTATCCACTGAAGTATGCGAGGGTCATTAGAATAAAGGCTAGATTTTTAAAAAGAAAGAATGATAGCTTTGATAGCTGGTGCATTTTTAGACAAAAATGGAATTTGAGGGGACCAACTATTCATATTCACACTGCCCCCATTCCCTCAAGATTCTTATTTTTATAGATATATTTCCTTCAAAAATAAATCTTAAAGTCATCACATAATGTTTATCCTCAAAAATACATCTTAAAATCATCACTGTATACTTTCCTGAGCTAACACTTAATGATCCATCCCCAGCTCCTTTGCCTGCTTCTTTATCCAATTAAAAAAATTTTTTTTTTTTGTAAGACTGCTATCCCTAAAGAGTAATGTACTGTTCTTAGAATTTTTTCACAACCAAAATCCTTCATCTAATTGCAGGACACAGAAAACGATTTGAGTGAAAGTTGTTGTTTTTTTTTTTTTTTTTAATTCTCCTGAATACATGACAAAGATTATTCTATTTGCACAAGAAATAGGTTAATTTATTTAATTTGTCACAAAACAGGACAATAGACTGCCCCCGCCCAGAGATGTTCACTTCCTTATCTCTGGAACCTGTGAATCTGTTACTGTACCTGGAAAGAGAGACTTTACAAACGTGATTAAGTTAAGGATCTTGAGATGAAGTGATTATCCTAGATTATCTTGTTGAGCTCAACCAAATCCTAAGAGTCCCTAAAGGCAAAGAAGAAGGCAGAAAGGTCAGAGTCAGAGACAGATGTGCATATTGCTGTGCTGCAGGTTTTGTGGATAGAAGAAGGAGAAAGATGTCTATGAACCAGGGAATGCAAGAAGCCACTAGAAACGGAAAAAGTCAGGCAAAGACTGCTCTTACCCAATGCCTCTAAAGGTAATGTAGCCCTGCTGACACCTTGATTTTAACCCAGTGAAACTTCTGGGCTAATGGTATTTTTTGGACTTCTAACTTCTATGTATCTGCCTATACAGTAATACATCTGTGCTACTTTCAGTCACTAACTTTCAGTTATTTGTTATGACAGCTTCAGGAAATTAACACAGATTGTTCAGAGCATAAGGGCTTAATTAATTCTTCTCTGAAATCCAAGTCGAGGAAGATTTCCATCAGGTAAACAAGGTTTTACAACGAAAATGAGGGATGTCCTGGTTGTCATTGGCCATTCCAACAGCCACAGAACATTCCTCTGTAGAGAGACTCCTCCACTGCACTGATGGGATTTAGTTCTGTTTGGTCCATAGCACATGGAACACTGAGTGGCCTGCATTTATAAACTGATGCTAATCAAGAGGTCTTCCCTTCATAAATGGGTCTGACCAGTCCTTATGAATAGTCAATAGGAGAAAGTATTCTTTGTGGAAATGGGAAAACATACATAGGCACCGGAGAATGCTGGTGTTTCTTAGGTATTTATAGTGGGATCCAAAACCTCTGTTATTCTAATGTCATCATATTCTTAGCTGTGGAGCAAATACATTGATGGTCAGGAAACTAAATTGAAACATTCTACAATACCTTTGGTAATTTTCTCAGGCTCACCTAAACATTCGAACGCACAAACTTGCCACCGAAGATATTCAGCATCATATTCACTTCACAGGACCTGGGTGGGAAGCCTAGCATGTCCACAAGAAAGCCCCCAGGTGTTTGTCTTCTGTGGGAGTCTTTGCCGAATTCTCTGCAACATAGGCCAGCTGCAAGGAGATGAGATCCACATGGCTCAGTTAAAGGCCTCAGGCCTGCAAGAGTGAAAAATCTCCCGGGATAACAACATAGGCATAGTTGCCAGGGTCCCCACAAATGACCCATCTGTTACAAATTCAGCATATTCAGACATCAATTATGACTTACCAGATATTTATAGTTCATGTATGTGCTTCCCAATTTAGATGCAGTTTATTAGTCATCTTACCATAAACAACACTGGTTAGCAATATACTATCCCTAACAACATACTATCCTTAACAAGTTAATCCAACTTGAAAGTTAAATGAAGGTCAAATTCTCACACAGAAGTGGAAAGATTATGTTAACTTTTTACCCGTAAGTATGTTGGAAATTCTCCATTTCCTTGCATGACATTACATTATCATCATTGTTGTTGTTATTTATGACTGCTGTTTTGGAAGATGAGCATCTGTGTAAAGCTTTATGCTTTGTATGCAGTGGCTTGCCATGTTACCATGTGAGCCTTATGAGAATGTATGATTGATTTTACCTTTTCCTAAGGACCCTGAGATTCACAGCCATTGAGTAAATTCCTTAAAGTCCTGTAGCACAGTAG
This sequence comes from Callospermophilus lateralis, assembly GCF_048772815.1. Classification (NCBI taxonomy): domain Eukaryota; kingdom Metazoa; phylum Chordata; class Mammalia; order Rodentia; family Sciuridae; genus Callospermophilus; species Callospermophilus lateralis. The sequence goes on from NC_135307.1 coordinate 93,130,120, forward strand.
AGACAGGACAGATATTTGGACCCAGCTCTAGTTCTTAAAACATACTCTATTAAATCAGTTTGCTACACTCACATCCTCCTTGTTGCTAAAACCCAGTTGTGTCTCTTGTCATGGGTACATTGTGTGCATTCAAGAGGGGCAGGCTCCCTTGGAACTTCCACACCTTTCTTGATCTATCAAAATCCACATAGCCAGTTTCATTAGCTAAAGAGTGTATTCACTCTGTAATAAATGTGCTCATAAAACAAAGAATGAATTTGCACATGCTTAGTTTCTCAAACTGAAGCAGATTATCTTTAATGATTTTTTTTTTAAAGAAAAGAAAGGAAGGAACTGGGGACACATGAACACTTCAGTGATTTTCAATGCACTTTTCTCGTTATATTCAACTCTTCATACAACTGCACAGCTAGCATGCAGGCAGATTCTGAAGAATGCTGGATTTGGATCAAGAGTGAGCAGTGAATTAGTTGGGGAGAGCAGCTTCCTGTGCAAGGAAGGCTTGAGTGTGGAGGTAGTAAGGGTCCATGGTGCTCACTAATCACCTCCCCACAGAAGAGGCTGCCTTCTGTTCTTACTGACATCAATAGGAATCCTAAATCCCTCCCTACCATTTCAGCTGATTCCTTTCACAGCAGGATCACTACTGTTTCACCTTCCTTTTGAAGTCCTAAAGTCTTTGCTAGCCATTTGGTGAAGTTATAAATGATTGTCTGTCTAAATCAACAAGTGGTAAATCTCCCTTAGTTATAATTTGATTTAAATTAGCTTACCTTGGGAAGCAGACCTCTGCACGACGTGTAAATTACCATAAACAGCAGCCTTCTTTGATGATTTACATAATTAAATGAGAGAATATTAAGACATCACTGTGAAGTGGCAACCTATGATGTCTATTTTTTTTTTTAAGTGCAGAACAGGATAATCCTTCACTTCTCTACTATTACCATTTTATACCAAAACAGACCTCATTTTTTATCGCTGTAGTCTAATTGATATGTTTTTCCAAGATGCCATACCCCCAAATGTATAGGGCATTCCTTGACATTTTTTAAAAATTAAAATAAATAAAATAAAATAAAATTCTCAAGTACAAAAAGGTAGTGTATTACAGTATATCTGATTTAAAAATTACACATGTAATAGGTATTTTGAAATGTAAGAAACTAAGAAAAACTGCTTCAATTACTTGTACTTTGGAAAATATACTACATGGTTCCACTCAGCACTGTGAGGGGGAAAAGTGTTTCTTCAAAGAGGCCTCCTGGGATTCCAAAAACACTTCTGCTTTGGGGAAGTGAGTTTTAAATGTCATCGGAAAGTTGTGAAATTTAGCATGCAAAATCTTCAATGTCTTTTTCAATGGAGAAAATCAAATGAAGTAGTCAAATCCTACAAAGCAGAGCAAGACCTGGTTCTCAAACAAGAAGGCTGTGATAAGAATTTCAGTATGCATCATTTTAAATAGCCTTTCCATGGATTGTGGAAAAGATGCTTCATTAATTATGGTGCAATGTAAAGAAAATGCACTCTTTCAAAAAAATAAGAAACCACATGGGCATCATTATCTGTGTTTCTGGGAAACACCCAGGCAGGAGAAGACCTGTTCATCAGGCAGGTGTTATCATAAGGGGAAATGGCCTTGGTGCTTCCAAGTCAAGACAAGCTATACCAGAGCCCATGGGCAGAAAGACTAGGTACTGAAGCTCAGTTAATTTAAATCCCACACAAAGGAGTAAAAGGAAAGGAATTGAGTAGGTGAGCATACTTAGGATAGAGTACAAACATGGTGCAAGGACCACTCTGCCTGAAATTCATTTGTACAATGTCCCTTTACAGGACATGCTACTCAATCTCTGGGACTGTAACAGAATCAATGAGTGTGCCCCTACTCCAGAATTCATATGTTGAATTAACCTCCAACATGACGGAGGTTGGATGTGAGATCTTTGGGGTGTAATTAGGTTTAGATGAGGTCATGAGGGTGAAGCCCCATGATAGGATTAGTACACTAATAAGAAGAGACACCAGAGACTAAAATTCTCTTTGTCCCTCATGTGAAGACATACCAAGAAGGCAGTCTTCTACAAGCCAGGAGGAAAGTCCTCACCAATACCCAACCATACTGGCATTCTACTCTTAGATTTTAGAATACAGAACAACCAGAAATAAATTTCTGCTGTTTAAGCTAACTGATCTGAGGTATTTTATTATGGCAGCCTCCAGAACTGTGAGAAAAGTAATTCTATTGTAATTTCTTTATCATCCAGTCTGTTAAAGCAGCTGAAAATGAACTCAAACAGAACATCTTATTCCAAAAGAGGGAGAAAATGCCATTGAAGGCACTAAAATATTCAAAACTTACAAGAAATAATTTTTTGTTTTTTAAGTCACCTAGTCTGAAGTATTTTATTATGGCAGCCCAACTGGCTAAGACCAGGGTCCAGTGCAAAATGAAAATATGGCACTTTCAATGATTGGTGTTATGGTTTGGATGGGGTGTCCCCCAGTAGCTCACATGGGAGACAATATAAGAAGGTTTGCAAGAGAAATGATTGGATTATAGCCTTGACCTGATCAGTGGATTAATCCCTGGTGGGATAAACTGAGTGGTAAATGGGGGAAGGTGGGGTGTGACTGGAGGAAGCGGTTCCTTGGGAGCGTGGCTCTGTGGTATATGTTTGTATCTGGAGAGTGGAGACTTCTCTCTCTGCTCTCTGATTGTCATGTGAGCTGCCTGCCTCTGCCACACTCTTCATGAGGTGTGACACCACATGAAGGTGTGACACTCACACCATAAGGTTCTGTTGCATCTCCAGGCTCGAAGAATGGAGCTGGCCTTCTATGGACTAAGACCTCTGAAACTGTGAGCCTATAAATAAACCGTTCGCTTCAAGAGTTGTTTTGGTCATTCACAGCAATGAAAAAAGCTGATTAAAACAGTTTGAATGACCCCTTGAAAATTCATGTTGAGGGGCTGACTCAGTGGTAGAGCGCTTGCCTAGCATGCATGAGGCACTGGGTTTGATCCGCAGCACCACATAAATGAAAAATAAAGATATTGTGTCCACCTGAAACTAAAAAAATAAACATTTTAAAAAATTCATGTTGAAATTTAATGGTTTCTTTGATGGCAGCAGGAGGTGGTTAGGTGGTGGGGGCTCACCCCTCAGGAGTGGGTTATTGTTGATATCTTGCAAGTAGGTTAGTCATCACAAGAGTGGTTTTGTTATAAAAATGAGTGCCCTCTCACATGTGTTCCCTTGCTCTTCCGCTTTGCACCGTGAGGTGGTGCAGCATGAGTGTCTGTGCCAGGCACTAGTGCCATGTTCTCAGATTTCCCAGCCTCCAGAACTGAGAAGAATGTTTCTTTTCTTTATAAATTACACAGTCTGGGGTGTTCTATTGTAGCAGTCAGAAATGGACTAAAACAGGACCTCTTGTTCAAAAAGAGGGAGATAAATGCCATTAAATTACTAAAATATCCAGGTTTTCCTTTCATCTGTGTATTGGTTCTTTTCACACACATCCTCTGTTGTCTTGTAGGAATTCTTGTAGAGAAAACAAGTTCAAAATAAAGTTAAAGGTATGCAGATAGTGACAACAGAACATTAAGCCAAGTGCAAGCCCTTCTGGGCCTATTCATACATTCTGTTTCTCTGCCACATCAGCGTTTTCCACTGGTGGCCTTGAACTGTAGTAGAAGTTGGTGAAGGACTAAATAAGGCAGGAAGGAAATGGCCAGCAATTAGACACCCATGTAAGATACCAGTGGGCCCACCTAGGCCTGGTCAGTACCTGGGTCTTGTGTTCAAAGGTCAGGCTAGAGATACTAATCAGAGATTAGTGTGTGTGTGTGTGTGTGTGTGTGTGTGTGTGTGTGTGTGTGATTCAAAGCTGTCAACCAAATGAAATAACACAGAGAGAGAAGAGTGTACAAATGTGGGGAAGAAATGTTTTTCTTTTTAGATTGCAAACTTCCTGAGGGCAGATTGTGTATTTTGATTTGTTTTGCTACCCCATGCATCAGCAAAATGAGTTATACATAACAAAGCTAAATGAATGTTCAAGAAATGAATAAAGGTAACAAACAATAAGTTACTCAAAAGTGTTGTTTTTCAATCTCAGACTTTTTCTAACTCCTTCTCATTTGGAGAGAATTTGCTTTTTCAGCAAAAATTATACACTGATGTAGGATATGCATGATTGTTAGAAATGATTTTATTGTTACATTTCTCTAAGTAATTAACTTGTTTCCCATGCTTTCTTTCACGCTAATTAAGAATATTTAGTATGGACTAACTCATTCAGATGAAACTTCAGCATTTCCCTACTCTTACCACTTGTCATTGAAGATGCTGTGACATAATCATGGTGTCATATACCCATTATCTCTAGCAACTTTATTAGTGATTTACAGTGGCTGTTTGTTGAGATTTTGTTCCACAGGAAAAATTTCCATTGCTGTTTTTTATTTCCTTTGAAGAGAGAAAAAGAACAAAAATAGAACAACAGTATCTTTCAAAATGTGCTTTATGAACAAATATGCTCGTAAAACCTGGGTTCTCAAATCATTGCACAGATTGAAAGGGTGTCAGCACGAGCTTCATCCCCCAACCTCTGGCACTGCACCCAGCAAAAATACAATGCTGTTTCTGCCTCATGAAAGATCTGTTAATCCCAGCTATGGCGTTTATGACTTGGCTAATTATGAAGCACAATTAAAAAATGATTAAGAATGTCTCCCTTCTTAGCCAGAACACAGGAAGTGTTCCCTTTGTTCTCACCTATTTAATCACCTTTGCAGTCATTTCCAATCTCACTCTCCTCCTTTTGACATGTCCCAAAATAGCCTTTTTAATTCTGGCCAGAGATGTTCTTTCTTCTTATCTGATCTGGCACAGTCTTCTGCTTTGTTGGCTGCTATCAAATGAGATACCCTTTCAAACCATCTAAAGTCACTGAGGCCTTGCTTTTGATGCTGTAAATCCCTGGGCTTCTGCTTGTCTCTGGTGAGTCTTCAGCATAGGACCCCAGCTCCTAGAGCCTGAGTCTGTGCTCATAAAATGAACAAGTGTTCATTTGTTATTTTGTGGACTCTTTTTGCCTAATATCCTTGAAATGCTGATGAAAAGCATTCCAATTTCCACTCTCTGTGCCCTGAGGATTCAGCTGAAAATTTTAAAGAAGTGGAGAGATATGGCTTGGCAAAGGAGAAGGAAGCCCTTGGAAATTTCAACATAGGGAAAGACACATAGAAGTCTGAACAGGGAAGTGATATCAGGGGTTCTGTGGTCACTTCTTTGGGTCCTGGTGTCAGAGGATGGCTTTGAGTAGCTGTCAGAAACCTCTCAGGGACCAACCTGATGCTGTTACAGAGATCAACCACTGTGACTTAAAGGTCCTCCGGCAGGGAGGAGGTGCGTTGTGATGGGAGGACAATGGCTCAGGGCCCGCCTGCCTGGGTGAACTTACCTGCAGGGTAACATTGATCAACTTTCTCAACCTCTTTATGCCTCGAAAATGCCCATTAGTTACACCATTGAAATGTTGTTGTGGGTGGGTTTTAATCAACATTCATGAGCCACTTCCTTGCCAGGCATGTTCATATCACTTCTTTACATGAGAACAGTTTTTAAATTCAAAGGCACTTAAAAATATAAAACATGATACATTTTTCTCCAAACCTCTTTGCAGTTTTTAATATTTGCAATTATCATCTCTCCATTTTATTGATGAAGAAACAACAGAGAATAAAAGAGGTTAAGTGATTTGCTCAAGGTCACATAGCTGGTAATTCTAGGCCTCAAACCCACAGCAAGCTTTCTCATCCACTGAGATTCCCCATGACAACTCAGCTCCAAACAATCTGCTTTTAATAAAGTGCCAAAGCTTCCTGATTCTCCTTCCAGCCACCATCCTGCTGAATCTCCCTAAGAATTTCACTCCACTCGGGGATTCATAATGGAACATCAGCCACCCTGAGCTCTTCCTCCTAAGTCCTGACCTTCTAGCTTGAGCTCCACTGACTCTCTGGCTGATACTCTGCATCTGCCTTCTGATCCTTCTAAATGTGTAACAGAAAAGGACTTGCCTTCAGTGTCTTCACTTGTCCTTCCCCAGTTAATGACTTGCTGCTGTCAGCAGACAGGAGTGTACACTATCATGGGTGCTGCTCCAGGCTGGTTCCTTATTCTGGAAACACGTGGCCATTCTAAGCAAGGCCCTATGAGGAGAAACTGGGCTATGAAGGACTGAAAAAATTTTGTAGAATAATTAATTATATTATCTCACACATTAAAATGGAATTATGTGAGGATGGATGTCAAACTAAAGGACAAAATACCAAAAGAAGAGTCATTTGGCAGAAGTTCCTTGAGAGATGCGGCTGCTAGTGTGGTCGGGCAGTGAAAACAACAGAGTACTGGGTTCACTCGGGCCTGAATTTGGGTAAAGACTGGGGTAAATTGGAAAATATTATTGGAAATTGAATCAGGAAAGATTTTAAATAAAATAAGGAGAGTTGGAGATTGTTTAGATTATAGATTGTGTTGTGTTCATTATGAAGAATTTCATATCTGTGATACCCTTCTCTCTCCGTCCTTAATATATCGAGATTCCAAGTGAGTACTCATGAAAGATTTTTCACGACTCAAGAGACCTCATACTGGAAGATGGTGCTTTAAGTAAAAGAATTACTTTTACAGCAGAAAAAAAAAAAAAACTGCTTCCCTGTAAATAACTGGGTGCCTATACACTGTGCAAGATCCTTTCCATACTGTTTTTTATTTAATGCTTCTTGGAAGCCTATGAGGCAGGCACTGTGCCATTTCCATTAGAGGAAGCTTACTTGATAGAGACTGAGCCCAGAGTGAGACGTTGTTCCAGGCTCATTGTTGAGGATAGTCTGAAGTTGTAGTTCTGTCTTGATTTTCCAAGGAGGTTTTCAAACTTGCCTTTCTGATGATACACAGTTTATCAAACTTTTGTCCATTTCTGTCCAGATAATCTTCCATATAACATTTCTAAGCACACATACTAGCTTACTGGCTTCTATGACATGAACTGCTCTTCTGAAGATCTGTACTTAAAATTATTTTAAAGCTGTGCTGAGGTGGGAAATGATGTGCTATAACACAGGGCCAGATTTTGTCAGGGAATTTCTAACAGACATAACAGCTGGGAGCTGGGGCTATACATAGGTTCAAGAGCCAGACATTAGGGTTTGAATCCCACTTCTGACACTTATCAACTGTGTGACAAATTACTTAGCTTTTTTATGCCTTTGTTTCCTCATCTGCAAAAGGGAGATAGTAATTAACCCACCTCATGGGGTTTTTGAGCAAATTAAATAAATATGCTTATTTAAAGCACTTGGAATGGTGCCTGATATATAGTAAAGAGTAAATAATAACTGTTGTTACTACTAATTACATTAGTAATTGTCTTGTGTCATTTCTCTATCCAATATACTCATTTTATTTTACAGCTCAGTTCTTTCATGACCCTACTCTCTTGACAGAGCAAATGATCACAACTTTTGTTTTTTGAATGTTTGACATGTGCTGTGATCTGTGACAAGCACATGGCTCATTTAATCCATACACCAAGGTTGTGGTTGGGGGTGTCATCAACACTATTTTACAGATGGGAAAATGGACTTCAAAGGGAATTTTAAATTTGCCAAAGACAATAATAAAGTTAGCAGTGGAAAAATTTGAGCACAAAGCCAGTTTTGCATCACTTTAATGCTGTCACTCTGGTGCTCTGATTTGTAAGCCCCTTCCTCCCACCACCTGCTCACCCAGGACCTGCTAGCTCTCTGGGTCTTCTGCTTTGCCATCCTGTTCTAGCCCTACCTCCTCAAAGTTTGCAGAAATACTAAATGTCTTGCAGTTCCCTATGTGCTCTTCATTCTTCCATGAGTGGGGGCCCTGCATACGCTGTTCACACCATGTCCAGTGCCTTTCCACTCGGAAAATGAGGAATGTTGTTATTTGTCCTTCAAGAATTGTAGAAAGTGTCATCCCTTCTTTGACATCTTCTCTTACTTTCTTTTTTAATCTTCGTCATTTTTAGTTTTAGTTGTCAATGAACCTTTATTTTATTTATTTATATGTGGTGCTGAGAATTGAACCCAGTGCCTCACACATGGCTAGGCAAGTTCTCTATCACTGAGCTACAACCCCAACCCTCTTACTTTTAATGACAAAATAGGGCCTGGGGATATAGTTCAGGTGGTAGAGCACTTGCCTCGCATGCACATGTCCCTGGGTTCAAATGACACTATCACAAAAAAAAAAAACAAAAAAAAACCTGCACTGCTTTGTTTCTGTGCGCTCATACCACCCATAGCTCAATGTGCTTTCTTTTTTTTTCATTTAAGAAATATTTTATTTTTTCTACCCTACTATGGACCTTTCGAAAAAGATAGCTTTTTATCATTGTCTTCCAAAATCCAGAATTGTGAATTGTGTTCTTTTTTTTTTTAATAAAGTAAGCAAACCATAGAATAAATAAATGAATAAAAATCTTATTGCTTTCTACAGCAGTACTGTCCATGTTCACATCTATACTGCTAACCACATGTTAATATAAAGTAACTTAAATAGGTACTAATGGTTAATGTGCTGGGCAGCACTGGGCTAGATTGAAGCAGGATTTTCCTGAGATTCTTCCTGCGTGCTTTGCACCTGTATCTCCTTCTCTGTTATATACCCTATCTTATATTAGGCCAAGGTTAAGGGAAAACACTGCACATGGCACATATTGGAGAGTAGAGATTCTGAGAAACTGCAATGAGACAGCAGTGCTTTTCTATTGGGACAATGGCCCTTCAGAGGGTAGATGTGGGCTCTCAGCCTCACTTATATAACTGCTGTGGTGATTTTTCGGAGAGAGTGAGCAGCCTTCCCAAAGGGCTACTTTGAGATCATCGGGATATTTGGGGCTTGAGTGAATTTTCTGTGCTAGGTACTTTATGGAAAACTAACAACTGGGAAACGACATAAGCCTCCTTTTATCTGCATTCTCTGAGCCCCTCCAGCACTGTGCACAAATATCTGTTTTCTGCTTGTCTTATTATGCTGTCATTTATTTGTGTTCTGTCTTCTGCCCATCCCAGGTGAGTTCCTTGGGAGCCAGACACTTTTTTCTTATACATGTTTATTTCACTAGGACTTAGCATAGCACTTGACATAAGGAAGAGAATCAATAAATGTTTGATGAATGAATAAATGAACATTCAGTTGGGAAATAAGCCAACAAGTGCTAGTACTCCAAAAGGCAATTCTTCTATCAGAGAAATGAATATACCAAAGGGATGCCAGTCTACATCAGTGTCACCCACGAAGGAAGGAGACTTGCAGGGACAGAATCCTGTCCTAGTAACAGGATAGTTACTAAGAAAAGCAATTATGCATGTTGGGCTGGCCCAGGCATGAAGATTGGGTGGCATTTCAGTACCTTCCTGCAGTCCATTTAAAGAAGTTCAGATTTAATGAGTAGAAAGCCACAAGATGTTTTAACAAAAGGCTTTTTTTCCTCCTACAATCCCCGTGTTGGCTGGAGAACTTGCACAGATGCCTTAGATTCTGAAATGAACTTGACCTGTATATGTGCAAATATTTTTTTGCACAATCTCTGTTTGAAAAAGAAGTGGCCCTGCAGAAAGGTTAAAAGTGATGGGAACGTCCATAACTTCATAGCACACATGTAGACAGACACACACACACTACACACATCTTCAGAGGTGGCAGTACCGTGGTAAATGGTGACATGAGCATGAATACAGATTCACCACAGTTTAGTTTAGTTAAGTTCAATAAAAATGTAGTGAACATCTACTTTATGGAGATAACTATGAATGATTAAGACACTGTTTGTTTAAAGCATTTACAACCTACAATAGTAAAACTCATAACTAATAACTTGTGGCCAAGTGTGATGAAGTTAGTCCTAGAGATGAGCTGGGCACATTGGTGGCATGCAGAGGGCAGAAGATTAGTAGAGTTTTTCTTGAGGAATCTTCAGCTACATTGAGTGAAGAGTGGCAAGGGCTGGAGAGAGGTCCTTCCAGTCAGGAGCAAGAGAACAGCAGAGGCTTAAGGGGGTGCAAGAGAACTTGGTGGGTGAGAGCAGTGGGGCTGGCTGTCCCTCTAGGGATGACTGAGGCACCCATTTCAGCAAAAGGGCACTGGGCCTTTCTGGAGTCTGTGAGATGATTTTTGCTTTTATATGTAGGATGGATTGACAAGAGGAAGATCTGTGAGTAGGAAGGTCAGCTAGGATGCTGTTAGAACAATTTCAGGGTGAGAGGTTTGGAGTCCCAGTTAGAGTTGTGGCTATGAAAACAAGGAACGAGTCTTTCAAAAGTGCGTTCTAGAGAAGAAACTCTCAACTTCCACTGGGTGCTGTAACTTTTGAAAAAGAAAATGCACTTCCACCGAAACAGTAATGGTACACTGTAGAAGTGCTGCTCAACAATACCGTGGGAATACAGGTTGGAATATTGCCCCAGATGATACTAGTATATGAACCACCCTCTAACCACCTTTCCAAGCATGGTCCCTATAGAGGAAAGGAAGATATTTGTGGAAGCCTAGAATTGGAGGGATTGAGGCTAAAAATAAAAAATAAATATTATTATTTGCTGAGAACCTATAGTGAGCCATGATCTTGACAGCCATAATTTAGCTTTTCCTTCACAGGAGTTTTCCAGGCTAGGTATTCTCAGCCTGTTCTACCAAGGAGGTTCCTGAATTTCAGCTGGCTTCTGACCCTGGTTCCAGCTCTGGTTACTGCTGGTGGCTGTGCCTGGGTTTGAGCCAGGACCATCTGATCACAAAGCCCAAGCTCTTTCCTTTGTGGGCTTCAATACTGTGACCTTAGGGAACCCTAGCATGGTGGCAGAGGGGCATCTTTAACAGTTAAGAAGAAATTGCCAAAATAGATCGGTTTCAGGAGAAAGACACCAAGCCAGCACTGTGACCTGTTGCCTTCTGGAATACTTTCCCCCAAAATTTCATCAAAGAATAATGAAGGCTCGTGCACTATTTTGCTAAAAGTAAATGGAGGGAAATAAATGAATCATTTATTCATATTTTCAATATTTATTCAGCTAATATAAATCAGGCACTGTGCTCAGTTTAAAAGAGGTGTGTGTGTAGGCATTGCTCCTGCCCTCAGTACTCCAGCAGTTTCATGGAGGCTAAAACACGTAAAATACAATCCTAGTGGAGGGTGGTGAGCAGCCTCAGGTGAGGGGTCCTAAGAACGTCTTTACACAGCTGGTCGAGTGGCAGCTGTTTCTTAAAGGATGATCAGGAAATTGGCCCAGTGGAGAAGTGAACAAGATGTTCTAGAAGAGAACAAAGGTCAGAGGCCCAGCAAGCCAAAGGTGTTTTAGGACATACAGGGAACATCAAGCAGCAGGAGCTGAGAAGAAACGGCACAGTCAGGAAAGGGTCTGGTCTCTTCTGAGGACCTGAAACTCATCCCCTGAGTGGTGGTGTTAGTAGGGGCTGTGCGGAAGAGCAGGGAGATGGCATGAGCTTGGTGTTTCAAAACAAAATTCTGAGAGGCAATGGGAAAGAATTTGGAGAGAGAGTGGTGCTCAGAGCCCTGAGTCTGTTAAGAGTCCTACCTCAGGCGGAGCCAGGACCTCATTTCCAATCCATGCAGCCCCCCCTCCATATACACACCCACCCCTCATTCCACTACCTCAGAAGGTTAAGTAATCTTAGAGGTCAAGTGGGAATGAAGTGCAGAAGCAGATAGTCCTCACGCTTGCTAACCTGGGGAGTCTGGGGTTGAAGATGCACACCCCACCCTCCAGTAAAATGAAACAAATTGGTGCCCAGGATCTTCCCCACTACAACACAATTAGTCCTTAACACCTAGGCAGTTCCCGCCTCCTTTGTTTTTGCTTCTCATGTTGCCTGAAGGCTCTCCTCTTCTTTTGACTTGAATAATTTCCTCGTCCAGCCGGAGGCCTCATATAAACTGCGAGGCTGCTAATATTTCATTGTCATTTTTGGCTCTATTACATCTTCCTCTCAATCATTCTTTAGAGCAAGAGATGTCATCTAGAGGGGTCTGTGGCTTGCATAAGTGAGTTATGAATGCTCACGATTTCAAGTGGGTTAGCTAACCCCTTCGAAGCAGAAACAGGCATCTGGTAGCTCCAAAGTGTGATAGAGAGAGACATTATGCATATGTATGTGGAGACACATGCCCTGCAGGGATTCTGAAGCACCACCCTCACTCTGACTCCCGCCACGTGCTCTGAGACCTGAGAACCATCTTTGAAAAGAAATCCCTTGAACGTGTCCCTTCTTTTCTCCCTTCTCCTCACAATGCTTCAGTTTTTCTTTTCTGATCCTGTGAAAGGAGAGAGGAGAAGGGTTGACTGCCTGTGCACCTTGTGTTTGTACAGCTTCACACAGAGGCAGGTGCATAACCACCTGCAATGACCTGAGCAAATGAAAAAAGCTACAGAACTACAAAATTGGGTAACTTGAGTACTCTGGCATAGATAATTTTGCCTGAACTCTCTGGATTATGATGAGAAGGATAAAAAATTTTGACCTGAAGTTTCCAGTGACTTCACTTTCCCCTGTCATGAGGTGTGATGCAGAGTCATGGGAGGTCACAGAAAGGCAAGGGACAGCAGGCAGGAAGGTCAGGGCCTCAGGTGGCTCCTGTGAAAATCCTGTTATATTGTTTAATGGGGACAGAGTTTGGTTAGGACTGCAGGACTTGATTTTAGCCTGGATTTGAATATCAGCTCTGCTATTAAATTGTGTTATGCTAGGCAAGTCATTTTACCCCTCTTTAATCCTTAGATTCTTCATTTACATGAAGACGGTTACCAGGATTAAATGGGAAAATGTATTACAATGGCCTGTTGTACCTAGCAAGCTCTGAAAAAGCACAGATTGGTTTTAAATTGTTACACATTATTTTGAACACTTTGTTTACCTTTACTTTTCTTATTTTTAAGTCTGAATCAGAATCCTTTGGCCGATAAATGGAAAAAGAAAATGTAGAGTATGTATACTTTTATTTTATATACCACACACACACTCACATTTATATACATGAATATTACTCAGTCTTAAAAGTATAAGAAAATCCTGCCATGTGTTGAGGATGAATGCTGAGTGAAAAAAGCCAAGAATGGAAAGATAAATACTACATGATCTCACATTTATGAAGAATCTAAAAATGTCAAAATCATAGTGAGACAGGGGCAAAGGACAAAGAAAAGGAAATGGGTAGATATTATTACCCCATCAACCTATTGCTAACACCCTCAGGGGAGGAGAAGGATTACACTTTCCAATACACACAATTACTACCTTGAGGGGTCTTTTCCTGCCTTTTGGTCATATACAAGAGATAAGAGGAGGAAGGGGCATGAGAAGAAAGAAAATCTAAAATGTATAAAGGGGTAAGACACCCCAACTCCCATGGGCTCCAGCTTTGGGTCCCAGCCTCTCCAGATGATTTTCATATTATATTCTCTCTCTCTCTCTCTCCCCTGCCCCTCCTGTCTTTCTTTTGTCTCTTAAATAAAATTTGCTTTCTACATCTGCCTCAGCATTTCTCAGGTTTTTAATCTTCAACATTGGGGAATGAGGACCTGATATTCATGACATGTATCAATAGTAACAGGAAATGGTGGTTACCAGGGTCTGGAAGGTGAGAGAAAGGGAGAGATGTTATTCAGAGGGTACAAACAGCTATAAGATGAATCCATACTGAAAACCTAAGGAGCAGCGTGGTGACTCTAGTTAACTAGAACATATTTACACTTGAAATGTCCTAACAGTGTAGATCTCATTTGTTCTCACATCACACAGTCATACAAAGGTAACTCCACATGAAGTGATGGATGTGTTAATTTTCTTAATTGTGGTGATAACTTAACAATATGCAATGGGCCCTCAGTATCCATATGTTCTCCACCCATGAGTACAACCAACTAAGAATTGAAAATAATTACAAAAATAGTCCTAACCATTCTAAATACTAAACATGTACAAAATTTTTCTTGTCATTTCTCCATAAACAATACAATATAATGCTATTTTCATAACAATTTCACTGTATTAGATATTATAAACATATTTTGAAGATGATTTAAAGCATAAAGGAGGAGGTGTGTAGTATATATGAAAATACTATGTCATTAGATATAAGGGACTTGAGCATCTGCAGATTTTGGCATCTGTGGGGGATGTTGAAACCAATCTCCCATAGATACCTAGAGACAATTGTATATCAGAATATTACATTATACTTTCTAAGTATGTATAATTTGTATTTGTCAGCCGTATATCATTAATTCTGGAAAAAATAAAATAAATATAAACATAACTGTTAGTTTAAAAAATACTATACTGTACTACTATGGAAATCAGTATGGAGGTTCCTCAAAAGATTAGAAATGGTACCACCAGATGATCCAGGTATACCACTTCTTAGTATTTATCCTAAAGAATTAAAATTATTATACTTAGCAATATATGCATACTCACGTTTATAGCAGCTCAATTCACAGTAGCCAAAATACCAAACCAGTATAGGTGCCCATCAGTGAATGAATGGATAAAGAAAATGTGGTATATTTTTGATGGAGTCTTTTGCAGTCATAAAGAAGAATGAAATTATCTGCAGGAAGATAGATGGAACTTGAGAACATTACGTTAAGCGAAATGAGCCAAACTTATAAAGTCAAGGCTGTACGTTTGTATCAGGAAGCTAGACAGGGAAAAAGAAAGGTCAGGATCTCATGAAAATGGAAGGCAGATCAGCAGAGGAAATGGACCAGCAAGAGGGAAAAAGGGAGAAAAATAGGGAATATTGGCCAAATTACACTGTTGTATTTTGTGCATATACAAATAGGTAGTGATGAACCCCACCATTGTGTACAATTATAATGTACCAATAAAAATGTGGGAAAGAATTTAAAAAGAAATTATTACTTCTAAAAAGTCTGTATCAGCCTATTCACTTTATATAGTTTTTATGCAGATTAAAATTCCAAATAACCACAAAGTGTGCTTCTAATCATTAGCTTGGAAGTGCTTAAGCTATTGTTGTTACAAGAATATTGGATAAAAGTTTATTTGAAGTAGGTATAGAAGTGTTTCTGATCATCAAAGGAGCAGATTCATTCATTCCTAGAGTCCAATTCCTGTCCTGTCTATCTTCTTAGTGGAAAAACTTCTAGATACCTTATCTATGTATAAGGTGGACAGTATTTGCTGATAAGGACAGGGAGGTGCTCCTATTCCTGTGAGAGTGGTGTGTATAAGGTAGGAATCTGCAGGTGTTTACTTTTTGCAAGTACTGGGTGGCTATCATTCCTGGGGCTTAAAGATTTAACATGATTGACAAAGCCCACCTGCTAGATCTCCAGTCCAAAGCCCAGGTACTTAGAGACTTCCAGTCTTCAAGGCTTTCTGTCCCACAGAGATGGTCAAGACTTCCTACCTCCTCCACATCTGAGTAGGGGAGGGAGGGTAGGTCTTACAGGTAAGGAGTAGATTGGGCTCGTGACCAAGTTGTCAGGAACCTGCTCCTGATCATTGGGGCTGTCCAAATCCCCTTTCTCAGTAAATTTCAACAACTCTTTCCAGCTACCACTGGCAGCTGTTTGACCTGGTTTAAGGTCCTTATCCTCTCTGAGACTTGCTTACTGCATCTGTAAATGAGGGATAATGAAATATCAACTAAGCAGGATCTTTTAAGAATTAGAGGAAATAATATAGTTAAAATATTTTACAAAGAGCATAGCACAGAACAAAAGCTAAATAAAAATGTTTTCTCTTCTTTCTTCCCTTTGCTTTGCAATTATTAACAATTACTCTTTGACTTCTTTTATAGATCACATTTTTCTTATCTCTAAAATAAGGTTAAACTAAATGATTTATAATCTTGTACACTAGTGAATGTGTAAAATTCCTCCACTTGGATAGCTTCAAGAGAAGAAAAGTTTCTCTTTCTGTTCTTATGTAGATGGGATAAAATAGTGCTGTGAGATTAAGAAGGGGAAATTTGATCTGGGTGTTATTGATGAGTAAGACTTTAATAAGCAAATAAGTATTGGCAGAATGAGGAAGGACATATATTCTGATGCATTGTCAGACTTAACAAAAGTGATTTGGATAAACTGATTTATGCCAAGAAAACAGAATTTCTCCAGAGCTGCATTTGCAAACTTGAAAGAGGACCACTCAAAGGAAGCAGGAGCATGTCTCATGGGGAGCTGGGTCTCTCCTGAGCTCCAGTGCATGTAGGCAGGAAGGCAGCAGACCTTGGAGGAGGCCTTGCTTTCCCACTGGACAGTGCATGAGAGCAAGGACTCAGTCTGTTTTGTTTGCCAGGTGTACTTGCTGAATGTTGAACTTTGATGAATAAATGAGGATCAGTGATGCTCCTCAAATATTAATGTCTGAGTATGGAATGTGATCCAGGAATAGAGAACTTAGTGATATTTTTATATTAGCAAATTTCCTGGAACACTTCCTGAAGACACCCCAGAGCATTTTTGCAAATGTTGATTTTTTTTAAGTGTGTACATAGCTTTTTTCTTGCCTGTTGTACAGCTGTGAGTGTGGGAGCACAATTCTCTGGGGACCTGGGCATATGTTCTCTCCCTGAGAAAATCTGGGAGAGAACCCCAAAGGACACATCCTACCCTTCTCCCAGCCAAGAAGGAAAATTCTGCCTGAAATGCTCCCTTGGTCAATGAATAAAAGTGTGAGCTGGGAAAAGATCTTCAAAAACTTATTGTGCTTTAGAACCAAGAGTGAATTGATATATGAATTTAAATTCTAGCTTCAATCTTTGATTTCTCCAAGTAACTACCTTATCTTAAGCTCTCTAGATTTCATTTCATTCTCCATAAGATTAAGTCAAAGGACATGTCAAGATACTGTGTAGCTTGGGCTAGAGATGCAGCTCCGTGGTTACATCCTCTGGGTGCAATACCCAGCATGGAAAAATAAATAAATTCACACATACTACTTTGGACCAAACTACTGAGTTACTAAGATGCATTGGGAATACATATCTCATGCACCTCCAACCAGTGAATAACCTAAAACCTCAAAGTGTATCTAAATTCCAGAGTCTGCAAGTTTTGCCCAAAGAACTTCCTTTCTAACCTAAAGCCTTTCTGGTTTTACGAGCTTCTGATGATAGAAAGGCAGTTACTTTTTGCCCTCCTGTCTTCAGGTTTCCAATTTCAATTGCTCCATGGGCTCACATCCCTTGTGTCTTTATAGCAGCTTCTGGGTTTAGATCCTTCTACTGCAGTACTGTGGTCAGAGCAATATCAGTGCACTCCGGCCTTCAAAGCTTCATCCCAAGAGCACTAGAGAGAATTTGGAAGCTTCCATTGTGTGGGTGTGTAGAGTGTCCTTGGGATCCAAGATCCAGTTGCTCTCACCTACCAAACCTGTGCACATAGCATCCCAAAGATTTTGCAGCCAAGTTAGCATATGTGTCATTAAAATCAGACTGGCTACCTTTCCCCCGCACCCCCCCAGAGACGTGTGTCCCTATTGGAGCTTATTAAAACTACCTAGGCAGTGTACCATTACTTTTTCTCCTTGTATTCATGAATGACCTGTTCTTAAAAGGAATATCCAAATAGAGATCAATAATCAGTCTCTCAGTTAGGGCAGGGGGAAAAAAATCCATTGGTACCTGCATTGAGCTGTGTGTAAGAGGTCTTATCATTAAAGTAGCAGCAGGCATTCATAAACCAAGCTTGCCAGCAGTGCTGGACATACAGGATTAAAATAATCATCCATCAAGCTCTGTCTCACGAATGTTTTCCTTTGACTTTTGGCAGGATCTCCAACCTGAACATATGCCAGTCGACATGGGAACACTGAGGCCAGCAATTTAAGGATTTTCACATTTCTTGCAGTGGTAAGCTTTAAAGATATAAAAATAAAGAGCATTAAAAATTACTGGGTTCTGCCTTTTTGCACTAGATGTAAAAACTAAATTGTTTATTTATAATATTTTTAATAATACAAGTATATTATATATATACTATATATATATATATATATATATATATATATATATATATATTGATTATATTCCAGAAATACAGTAAATACAAGAGAAAATCTGTAATTCATAAAATATTAGATATAGTATTTTTCAATGGGCAAAAATAGGGAAACTAAGTACTATTTAGATTTCTTTATTTCTTCAGAGTTGGACCAATTGGGGGAAATGGTTTTCACTTTGGACAATGAAACTGTTTCTATTCATAACAGATACTACTATCAGGGTACGGAGGAACACAAAGCTTAAGATCAATGGGGATAAAAAACCAGAAAAGTAATGGCTTTCAATTCTGTAGGAGGTTCTCATGCCCTTAACATGGATCACACGATTCAACTCTAAAAATCCCAAATCTGTAGTTAATTGATTGCATAAAATGAAGAATATCTGATACTGATGGCATGCACCCCACATTGGATGCTTGCTGCCAATAGAGGCACATCTGTGTGCCATTACTTGAAAAGAAAGTTAAATGGTAAATATATTGGAGATAGGTGGCAAATCATGTTATTGGAAGATCATTTTGAAAAGCCTTTCATTCCTCTGTATGTATGTATGTGTGTATTTATGCACCAGTGCACACACACATACACAGATCTGAGGCCAAGTTACAATGTTGGAAATAGTAATAGTTAAACATTCACATCTTTTATGGAAAGAAGCATTGTATCTGGACATGTTTCCAATATGACGTAGAAATTCCACCATGATGTGGTTGAGCAGTCAAACAAGATCATCTGGACTCAAGTGGATTCTTTGTTCCTTGCATTGTTGAACTTAATATATCAAGTTCAGAATTGATGCCCATTCCATTTTTCAGTTCAAGTTGAGCCAGATCTTCATAGAGTGAGGCTGTATTCAACACATGAAGTTCTCTGAGGGCTACCATTTCAATATATTTTTCTATGTGTTTTTGAGTCCCCATTTTCAAGTGGCCTTGTAGCAGGTTCATGTTCATTGGACAACACATGACTTTCAGCTATCTGATTTGTCTATTCTTATATACTGGATGTGGCCTAATATCAGTGAATTTTTGAAAGATGTATTTTGGCAATTCGCCATTCATATTTTGTCTTCTAAGTATATTATTCTCAAATTTCCTTGTTCCTTTATTCAGTTACATTATTGCAGTAACTTTTAGTTTGTATACTCAAACTCTGTTTATGGAACAATGGAAGAATAATTGTGAAATAGCTTAGAAGATGCATCACTTAAACTGATACTTGGAACTGACAATACAACTTCACACTTATATATGTATAAAACTGAACGAATGTATCATTACAGTTTCTTTTATCTGAATATTATATTCCTCCTGAAAATTAAATAACTTTGCACTTGAATTTCACATTTCATTTTATGACTTAGATGCTATTTCTAAGAACTATCACCAAACCCTAGTTCCCATACATAAATCATGGTTTCCTCATATACACATGGAATTTAAGAGAATATCCTAATTAGTATTTAAAGCCCAAATATCTGAAGGGCCAGAATTCAACTAAATAGGGATTTTTAAAATCTTAAAGGCTGAGCAATGTAAGGAAGAAAGATAAAATGGAAGAGAAACATGCATGCAATTGGTTTTAATGAAATCATAAACCCATGTGGAAGTGATCCATGACTCACTTTGGGACCACGGAAGTGATAGCATACAATAGCTCATATCATCTATATCTATCTCAAATAATGCTTTTTGTTACCAAGAATGAAGCTCTACCAAAGAAACTCAGTATATCAAGCTAAAGTCGTTTGCATCACTTAGAATGTGAGAGATTTTCTTGGATGCCGCCTGGAGTTCCTCATCTCTGTAGAAAAGGAACAGCAACACTGGATTCTGTCCTACTCACAAAACACTGCCTGCCACACAAGCTTGTTGGTGAAGGAGTGCATGGACGTGGAGTGGAGTGGCAGGGCACTGAATTAGGAGTCAAGGAGTCTCTGTCCTAATCCTAAAACCATCGCTGATTTAGCTGGAGAGGTTCTTACTTCTTTTGTCTCTGAGATTTTGAATGTCTTCTAACTGTTGGGCCTTCAATGTTAGTTTATAAACAGTTTAATACTCATTCCACTCCTCTGTAATCTTACCCAGAGATAAAAGTTATAAATGATAAACACTCTGAGAAATTTAAAATCACTACATAGGAGCTAGCCTGGCTAGAAAGTTTATTTCTCATTAATATGACTTGTCTGATTTGAATAGTATATCTAAAAAGCATTGTCGTTGATCTGGTCTATGTCTTCACATTGAACGAAGGTTTGCAGTTGCTCTGAGATCTAATGTATTTGGATTTTCTCATTCAATTATGATAGCAACAGAAGTTAATTATTGTAACTGTCCCTGGTTTGTATCTAAACTTGTCCCTGGTGTTTATGCTGCACTGATCCCAGCTGCAGTGTTCTAGAATTACTGCAAAAGAAGAGCAGGGAGAAAACAGAAGAAATGTGTGCAATACAGCCTTGTCAGCAAGACAGCGAGGAGGGGCCTCCTGGTTGATCCTTGAGTTGTATCTCCCCTTCCTCAGATCCCCAGGATTCTTTTCTGACGTAGACTTTTTACCTGACCAAACTGCACTTATTTCCCTGATCCTAACCTTTTCTACTAACTCCAGTCACCTTTCTCTTCTCCTTCACACCTCAGAAAGTCCTTTGCTCGTTTACAATTCAGGGCTTTTTTTTTTTTTTTTTTTTTCCCAGCTATTGACCCACAGCCCTGTGCTTCCATAAATCCTGCTTTAAGTGTTTGATCTGTAAGACAAATACACCCCCATAGCTCTGAGTTTACTCTCTGACTCCGTTTCATTACGAATGTTGTAGACAATCAATATGAATTTGGGGGAAATGTCTTGGGTCAAAAAATACCAATTTCTTGAAAACACTGTGGTCTTTGCGCCTATTAAGAATTGTTGATGGCATGTCCTTAAAGAATAAAGCCATAATTGTTAGAAAATGTAACCTAAATGATAAACAGGAAATTCCCACTATTACACATAACATTGAAAATCTTCCAGACCTCCCAGTTCATGTACTAATGTTAGAAGCAATCAAGGACTATGAATAATGGATGAAGTTAAGCATAGTGGTCCAAAATCTTATCCAGAGTGCTAGAGAAGCACGTTAACATAATGGATGTGGGTCAGAGAAATTGGCTGACATATGAATACCAAACCATGAGTAGCATCTACTTACTTATTTTTTTTTTAGGGGAAAAATGTGTATACTATTCAAAGGTCGCCACTGGGAAGATGCTTACCTATGTGCACAATCATCTTCCCTGATGGCACCCTTTCCCAGCCCCAGGACCCCCAGACTCGTGGAAGCATCATGTGTACCTTCTATTACTATTAAAAATCACCCTTGTTTCTACAAACTTATTCTCCCAAGAGAAAGAATTACTGATGGTCTCTAAAAATCTGGCGATCTTTCATTCTGTACTCACAGTACAATCCAACTTAAACCTTTGAGTCACAAAGAAATGCATCTGGGAGAACAATCAAAGAGAATTAAGATAAGAATAAAGTTAAGTATGAGAAATGTTGTCCTAAAATACTTCATACAGATTTCCATGTGATTATAACCGACCCAATTAGCCAGAAAATTAGTTTGAAGTCATCACAGCAGATCACACAACTAACAACCCAGTGAAACAGTTTTCTCAGAATCTGACTGATCTGGGTGCTTTTTTGAAATTTACAGTATTCCCAACTGAAAAGGAAATTTCTCTTTCCAATCATTGGTCTCCAACTTGGTTTCTCCTTAAAGCAAAATTGGGTGTGAGATATAATGCAGAACTCCTTAGGACCCTTCCCAGGAACAGGATCATGAATGATAGAAACTGACAGAAATTTGAGTAGGGTCTCTACAGTCTCAACCATTTTCATCAGCATTTTACTGAAGCTTCAGAAAACAGCAAGTATTTTCTATTCTAGTCACCCACACTTATTTTGCAACAGATCAAAATAACCCATGACTAACAATAGGAACGAGGGAACCACCGTATCTGCAACGATCCCATCTATCACTCAGACATTTTTGGTGTAATAAAGTCAAAAGTGAATTTTCTTCTTTTATTTTCAAGTTTTGCATCTGACAAAATGTCATTAGAGCACAGTAACTTATGGAAAATTGGGGCGATTGGGAGCCTCTGATAAAAAGCAATCTTTATAGCACTGAGTATTCTGCAAAATTGAGGGGGAAGAGGGAAAAGAGATTTTAATAATGTCTGTTGTCTTATCAACCATCTGCAAAAATTCTAATTAAATATTTAAATGCATTATAAAATGTACTGTAAAAGCAAAAATATGATTCTGGAAAACATTTTGTAAGAGCTTTACAATGTAAAATTTATTTCTCTTGCCATATAGAGGGTAAAGGAAGCTAAGAAACATAAATTGTTTGGGCGCATTGTGACTTCATCCTGACATCAGACAGAAAGACATGCTCTGACTTCCCATCCCTTGGTTATGTACTTCACCTTTCCAGCCTCTGTCTGCGTGTGTGTATGTGTGTGTGTGTGGGGGGGGGGCTGTCTAAGAAAGTAGGAGGGAGACATCATCAAAAGTGAAACTTTTAGAGACTATTTGAAAGGGTATGCCAATCAGACCAAATACTAATTTCCTTATGGAGTGACCATTACTGTTAAGATTACACATAATAATTCCAGAATTGTTCAAGGGTTTGCTTTGTTTCTTAGTGTTTTTGTGTTGCTCAATGAACCATATTCCCATATTGTCCTGGCACCACCAGGACAATTGCTATATCTTTGGATTCCTCTGAAATCTTGAATTCATAAAGAGGAGACCTCATTGTAAAAATAGCTATCTCTAAATATTAATTTTCTATGTGAAAGGCATTTATAACTTTTTGTTTTCTCTTTCCCTAATCATTAATACATCTAGTTTTTGCTGATTCGCTCATTGAACAAATATTTATTAATCATCAACTAGGTGTTGCTAAGTATTATTTTCTGTACTTGGGATATTGAAGTAAACTAAATGGATAAAAAATTCCTTTTAGTGGAGAAGATGGATGATAGACAAGATAAAAGTATCTGAAATATATATCTTATATACCTGTGTATAGTTTATATAGAGATGAGTCTAAAAGACAAAATTAGGGAAGGGAATATGAAATGTCAGAGGGAAGGTTGGGTTTTTTATAGGTTGGACTTATAAAGATTTTATAAGTAGGTACCTTCTAAAGAAAGACTTGAAGGAAATGAGGGGACAAGCCTGGCAGATATCTGTGAAAAGATTATTCTAGGCAGAGAGAATAAGTGGAAAGGCCCTAAGACAAGAAAGGTACCTGGTGTATTTGAAAGAAAAGCAAGGGAGCCATTCAGGTTGGATCTGTATGAAGGAGGGAGATATGGTAGGAGATAGGGTTAGAGAAGCAATGTGCTGCCAGGTCATGTAGGGCCTTTGCAGTGAGATTGGAAGCCATTGGAGGGTTTTGAATAAAGAAGTGGCATAGTTTATCTGACTTCCATTCTTACAAGAATCAGTCTGGCTGCCATACCGAGTGTGTCCTGGTCTGGTTGGACTGCTATAATAAAATATTATAAACTATGTGGCTTATAAAAACAGAAATCTATTTCTCATATTCTAGAAGCTGTAGAGTCCAAGATCAAGACACTAGAAAAATCATTGTCTTGTGAGGGCCCATTTTGTGGTTCCTAGACAGTCTTCTCAGTGTCTTCAAGATCTTGGGCATGGCAAGGAAGCTCTGTGGAATTAGACACTAATCTCATTCCATCCTCTTGAGCTAATCAGCTCCCGAAGGCTACACCACTAAAAGCCTTCACCTTGGGGGGTAGGATTTCAATATATGAATTTGGGGGGACAAAAAATATTGAGATCATAACAGAAAGGGAGGTGACATGTGGTGCAGGCAAAGAACACACAAGTGGGTAGATACTCAGGAGGGGCAGCTCCAATAATCCTACAGAGAGAGAGGGTGGGGATCTTTGTCTAGGTGGAAAGACTGACCTTCACTAAGAAGATGAAGAACTTGTCTTTAGGAATAGGATAGGTGTGAATCGGTAGGCAAATGTGCATGAGAATTCCCTTTTGATTATCAGATATCAGGCACCTTAGGCTGCATGAGTACAGGCACTGAGTGGTCCCCTGAGTGGACTTAAAGAGGGCTGTGACTTCACAAAAATAAAAAGAAGAAGAGCCAAGTTAAAATTATAATGGTGAGGTGTGGAATTTAAGGTGGAAAAAGTGGGAAAAGAAGATATTATGGGACAGCTATATCTCAGGGACACAGAGAAAATAGATTTTAGGTCCTTTGTGGGGTATAGAATTATAGGAATCAGGTGTTAGTGGGAGCCATCAGAGGAAATAAGAAGTCATGATCAGAGAAAGTAATATTTGAAGTTGAGATTTTTTAGAGGCTGCAGTTATTGATAACCACAAGGTCAAAGGTATGACCTTCTGGAAGTGAGTGACTCCAGAAGGGCGGCTGATAGAATCTCTGGAAGAGATGAACACCAGGAACCTAGGAGACAGGATGTTGTGAAGAATCATACCATTACATGTAAAAACAGCCAAATCAGAGAAGTTTTAGAGAGTGATTATGACCCAAGTGCTAAAATCTCTAATGAGTGGAGGAGGAATGCACTGGAAAAGTACTGACAGAGGTACGGGCTGAGTGTAGCACAATGGCATGGAAGAGAAAACTGAGGTTTTATTTGGGAAGAATAAATGCCCACACCAGGTGTCACTTCCCTTTCTGTTACGATCTTAAGGGGGAGAACCTGGAGGCGTTAATGAAGGGCAAGCTAGATGCCTACCATCCTCTCAGGCTCCTTGGTAAGAAGAATCAAAGAGAGTAAGCACTAACTGTTGAAAGAGCTTCACTGGAGTCAGTGTTACATGGGAAACATGGGTTTCTTCTAGTGCAAAAAGGTTAAAAAGAGAAGTTTCCAAAGGAAGCGGAAAATGAGCCTATTTACTGGTGGTTGTTGTAAACCCAGAGAGTTCAGTGAAAGGTTTTCAGGAGGTATGGGGCCAAGATCAAAACAGGAGTGAATGAAGCCACGTGGGGTTTGGAGAAGAGTTGAGGAGAGATGACCTGGAGGTCCTGGGCTAACGTGGCCACTGAGTGGCAGAAGCCGATAAAGCTGACCTTCTCTGGAGCAAGTGGTGTGGTGAGGCGGAGTATGGAAGGGAAGGAGAGTTATGTGCAATGGCTCCGGTGGGAGGCAGACCTATCCAGGATCTGGAGGGTTCTGCGGTGGCCATTTGATGTTGCTGAGTAGACCTTGTCTTTGAAAGGGTGCTGTGGCTCAGAACACACCTGAGGTGACAGTGGCCCCCAGCTTGTGGTCTTATACTGAACAGTCTGCTCCTTCCAAATTCACCATTATTGAGCCCAGTGGTTCCCCTTTACCCACAGAACCCTTTAACTTCTTTTATCTACAGAACATCCCACTATCTGACTCTTCACCTAGAGACCCAAATGTGAGACCTATTATTGCACTTCATGACATTTTTTCATGATCTTTGTGCCAGTTCTCTCTCACCAACCTGTTTGTAAATCCTCCTCTCCCCAGTTTTCTGCCCTAAACCATGTCATTCCTTGATCCAATGAGTGAATATATAACTGCCCACAGCCCACCTTCTCCACTTCTCGTTCTTTTGGTGTGTGCATTCTCTTGCTCATCTTCCATTTTGTGGATTCTGAACTAGGTGAAGGTGTGTGCTTTGCAAACTGGAGTGACTCTTCTCTTCAACCTGACCTTCTGCCTTTGCAGAACTGAATTGAGAACTGCAGCTGCGTCATAAATGACCCTTGACCTCTCCTCATTCCACGTGAGACACTCCTAAAACTGACATTGTTTTGGAAGGGATGGTATTCATAATATTCATAGAGGTGTTGAACACATTACCTATGGTCAGTCAATGCAAGCTGTGGTTAAGTCTAAAGCCTCAAGCCCACTATCTCTGAAAAGTAAAGCTGCTTTCTGCTTCTGGCTTTAGGGGCGACTATTCAGTTCTCTGAGGAAAAAGAAAAAAATATATACACACTCACACATAGGAAACTGATATGAATAGAATCAGGATCACAATTAGTGGCACAGATCATCAGTACTACAGGGATTATTTTGAACCTTAAAATTGCCATTCCTTTTCTTCTCTTACAATGCAGAGACACTGCAAGGATTTTAAGATGTACTATTTTTGTACTTTTTCTGGTAAGTGAATGCTATGAATCAGCAAAGAACACATGATTTAGATGAATGAACTTTTCTTAACAGTTGAAATTATTCATTATTCATTCTCTCCTCTACGGCTGGTTATTTCTCTATCCCCATCCAAAGACAAGATTCAATCTTGTTGTACTCCTCAATCTCCCTTAATAGGCTCCCTACCACCTGCTGTTTCAGAGACAGTGTGATATAGAGGTAAGAGCATGGGATGTGACATCAAAGGGCTGGTATTTAAATTCTGACTCTGCTATTTACCAGCTATACAATGTGGAAGAAGTTACCCATGTGCCATATCCTCTTCTGTTGTCTTATCAGAGGGTTGCTTGTTTAACCAGGCTAATCATTTGCAAATGCTCAGCACTTATAAATAGTAGGTGCTCAGTAAATACACACTCATAATTTTTGCTTATCATCTACTTTTTGGTTTGGCTTTGGGTTGTGGATTAGTTTTCATGTCTTGTAGTTTATGTTTTTCTGGCCTTCTCAACCATTTGCTCTTTCTGTCTCAGTATTTTTGCCTTCTGTTGTCTTTGTACAACAATGAGTGGATGCTATATTAGGTTAGCTTCATAGTTGGGATGAGATGGTATTCGGACCTCTCTTGAGGAGGATCTGAAGAAAAGGTACAAATGGTATGTATGTCCAAAACTAAATGTTCATGGGGTTGAGAAGATGAGCTGATGGGAATCTGAGTGTTAGTTGATGGTATAAAGTTTTCATAAACCAAACCTTTACCAATGTCCACAGTATGTGCAACCACCAAGAAGTGAACTAGCATTTGTCTGTCCTTTCCAGATCTATCAATTAATAAAAGGAAACCCTTTGTTTTTACATAATTATAGATATGTCATATCATAGTATGCAATTTTATTTCTTAACCTATTTTCCTGAGCACACAGGCAGAAACATTTAGGAATTGCAAAAACAGAAAAGTGGCCAAAGAGCACTCCATACTGAAGAGTTAAAATAATCCATTTGATAGTTATCTCTTTGCTTTTGATAGTGCAAACCAAAGGACAGGGGATTTGAACTTAGCACTTCCCTGTTTGAGCTTGTTCTCTCTTATGCTATATATTGTTAAGAATTTTTGATCTGCAATTATGGAATTAAAAACCATCTTTAAGTGATGAAATATGTACAATGAATCTCCAAACAGTACAGACAGTTGAAACAGATAAACTTCCAGCTCAATTTCTTGACTGGTGCTATCTTTTCAAAACAACTGGGTATTCTATGTCATTAAAACAGCAGAGAGAAAAAAGAATACCCTCTGCCTGCCTGTGTGTCTTTGGTCATCTTTTCACACTCCATTAGAGGTTTTATCCAACTTTTGTATTCAGACTTTATTGTATTTTCCTAGTGCTAGAAGAAACTTCAATGAGGACATGATGAATGTCCATATTGAATCGAGTCCCCCGCCCCTTTTTAATTAAGTTCATTTAAATTTAATTTTGTCATTTTACTTCAGTAAACCATATGACTCCAGATGTTGGTTGCACTCTTTCTTATTTCTGTTCCCATATAATTGTACCTGTAAAAGATTTATAGCTGCAAGAGACATTTTGGAACCTTTTAGAGCATTTTCAGCATATGTTTCATGGATGACTGGTAACATGAACAATTAACATCCCAAAATGTTGTTCTGCTCTCCAGAATATTTTTAATGGGATAAGTTATTTTTATTAGCTTGAACTTTAAACAAATAATCATCTTAAAGGAAACATTATCATCAAAATAACTCAATTGAAACGGAAGGCCAACCCTCAAAGAAAATTGATAAGAGTAAGAAGAAAAGACCTTCAGGATTAAAGAGCCTTTTATAAAGATGTATAAACAACAGGTGAGGACTGGCCTTTTGCTGAAACAAGCTTTGCAAACAGAGTTCCTGTGCCTTCCACAGACTGAGCTCCGGGTAATGTGTGTGCTGCCTTGCATGCAGGATTGAATGATAGGCCCTACCTCTTCTGCTTGGGGAACATTTAACTCCAGCCTTCAGCAGCAGAGCACTTAGGTGAAGGAGGACTACTACAGCAACAGCTGCTTTGCAAACCCAAAATGGGCTTCACAGGTGCACGTGTATATTTTAGAACCATATAGCTGCCTTGGAGCTCCAGACTTCCAACGTTGATAAATGATCATTACCTCACGTCAGGCATTCTTAACCACACACACAAAACAAAGATTGTTAGTAAATAGCCCTTCCTG
This sequence comes from Callospermophilus lateralis, assembly GCF_048772815.1. Lineage (NCBI taxonomy): Eukaryota > Metazoa > Chordata > Mammalia > Rodentia > Sciuridae > Callospermophilus > Callospermophilus lateralis. The sequence goes on from NC_135307.1 coordinate 93,158,636, forward strand.
TTGCAGTTCTTTCTTTCAATGCTACAATTGCTCTGAATCCGCCTCCTGTTTCTTAGACAAAGCATATCTAATAACATACTTGATAGCCCACCTGGGATCTTGTCTAATGAAGCTCCAGTCCTCATCAAAGAAACATATACTACAATTAAACCTTTAGATGACATGCACAAGAAAAAGAGCAACTACAAATTCACAAGCAAAAGGAATCAATTTTTTCCTCAAGTGAAAAATTATACTTCATGTTTTGGATATACTATAGTGTGTCTTGATATATAAGAAATATTCACCACTGCAGTAGCAAATTAAATTATGGATTTTTCTCCAGACTTTAGGGACACAGGAAGTGAGCTCGTAAGTTTATTCTTTCATAGTCTTGTTTTGTCTTTACAGGTGTTTGTGTATACATCGGAGGTGGCTTATATCTAAAAGCCATTCAAGCTTGGCATTCCAGTTTCTAAGTGCTCATCTTGCTTTTAGCACTAAATAAAACTACAATTCCTTAAAAATAACACCCTTAGGACTAGGTCAAGATAAGTTTGCCCATAATTAAGAGACAAGGAACACAATTCTCTTCTTATTTCTAATACATTAAAAAAAAAAAAAAGCTCATGGGAGATTCTGTTAAGTCACAGAATTTTTCAGCTTTACTATATTTTAAGAAGAAACAAGTGAAGGCCTAGAAAAAGAAACACCATCTGACATTCCAAATGCTACCCAGCATGTATAGAATTAGGAAGTTGTCAGGTTACTCAATTTGCTCAGAGAATAACTATAAGGGGCAAAGTACCCTTGAAACACCCTGTGTCTGAAAGAGGACTTGGTGACTACTTACCAATACCTCATATTTATGCTGGGAATTCAAAAGTAAATATCTACCATGAAAATATAAAGAGAGGAAATTGGAATATAGACAGATATAAAATACTGGATACATTCTAAGTAAAAAGGAAATTAGTTTTGAAAATTAAAAAAAATGTGCTTTCAATTGCTTCTACAGATCATTCATGTTGAAATAAAACAGATTTTAAGTAAATACAATTTTGATCTGTCCTAAGCTTTGGTCAGATCAGAACATCAGTTTACAGTAAATGTCTAAGACACACTCTGTCTTATGTTCATTTATGTTTTCATCTATTTATTTATCTATTCATTCACTATGAATGTACTGAGTACTTCTTGGTGCAAGGAAAGTGGAAGAGCCTCAGAAACCTAGTGGGAAAGTCTACTGGGTCCCTGCTAATATAGGAAGACTAGATGTTATAGGGCACATGGAGCCTGTGTGGACCCTCCATGCTGGCCTGCAAGGCTTGTGGCTCAGCAGGACCTCTCACAAGAAGGTGGGCTTGTTCAGTGTGTTGTGCTTCTGCCCTTGCATCTCTCTAACACAATATCAGTGTGGTTTGATATTCCACACATTCCTCTTAAATGCCATGGTTCACTGGACTTGAATGGTAAAGGGACCTTTTCTTCCACTTCCAGCTTTTCATCAAATCCAGAGTGCCAGGACTGGATTTCTTCTCTTCAGTGTATAATCTAAAGTCTTCTTTCTAATTTCCCAGCCCCATAAACACCTGTTCTAATTACTTTCAATCATTCTCTGTTGGAGATTTTTGTGTGTTTATTAGCTATTGGCAGGTGTTTTATAATAATTAGAAGAAAGAATCTATAAGACACTCCTTAGTTATGCTCTATGTACTAATAAATATGTACTTTGTCTACTTGTCTCATACCTTCCAAGTCTTTTTGCAATGTTCACAAATTCTACAAAAATATACACACATATTTTGTACTACTCGGGACCTGCAATAACTGAGGAGTTTCAATAGTTCATTTGTTCAATTTTGTTTGATATTGTTGTTTAATATCTCCCTATTTTAACAGAAGAACCTGCAGAGCTTATGATGCAGAGTAACACACAATGGATTCAGTTTTAATAATCAGTGCCCTGCATGAAAGTATTTGGAGTAATGGGCCAACTCTTTTCTGGCTCTGACACATGGGACACATGAGGATGTGGTCTTTCTATAGGGAAGAATAGGGCCTTGAGACCATTGCTAGTAAAGTCTGTCTTCCTAACAGTTGCTAGTTAAAAAGCATAGAAGCACAGAAGGAAATATTTGAAGATAAGTTTTAGTCTTTTATTAACATTTTCTTTAACATATAAAAGTACATCCCTGATGTGCACTTCCTACAGGGTATAGAAACTCAAACTCTCTCACACAGATACATAATACCAAATATTTTTCTCCAAGTGCAGCCCAACACTAGACAGGACTAGTTTGAGTATGTTTTGTAATATCTTAAGAACTGTTGTGATTTTTATTCTTGTTACCATTGTGGCAATGAACTGTATAAAATGAATAGTTTGGTTTTTTTTTTTTTTTTTCCTGCTAGATTCAAGTTCTGTTAAAAAGACATAATGATCATTTTACTGATAGGGTTTAAATGGTAGGAAAATCACACGCTTCTTTATATGGGTTACATTATTGTAAAAAGGAATTAATAAGTCAGATATCAAATATAATTTCCAATGCCAGTTGGGTGTAATAAGACATATTTGCAATTTTTGTGATAGTATTGATGTAAGATCCATTTTCAGTGATAGCATCATTTCATCGAATCCAAACATTGCAACTAGCCACAATATGAATCACTTTAATAGGAAGAATGGAGGGATTAATGGATATCAGTATTGCTCCAAATCCTAGGACACAAGAGACACTGTCCAATGTGATGATCTTTCAGTCACCGAGTTTGGGAAATACTGCACCACACACTCACTGTGTGTTGCACATTCCACAGTTTAAGGGGTCTGGAATGTCTGCACACTCATCTGGAGTCACAGCCAGCAAGAATGAGCAATGATAGGTTAAACATTCTGAGAAACATTGCATTTTTACATGTTCTAACCTAGCATTTCCCAAACTTATGGCTCTTCTTTCTGTCATATTTTATAACATCCCTTGGAATTATGATCCCATGGAAAACACTTCGGGAAACATTGATCTCCATAATATTACCCCTTACGTGATAAATAAATCTATCTTTAAAAAGGAGATAGAAATACACATAGCAAAGAATGCTGGACCTGACATTAGATTCCTGCCTGTCCTCTGCTACACAAATGACCTTGGAGATACCATTTAAACTTGCTGTGAAGTGGTAATAGTGTCACCTTTTCCAACTCACAAGGGGATGCTGAGTACAAATTCCAAATGAGCTAGTGCTTTATAAGCCTTGTATAAACCACAATGCACTCTCATTTATGGTAATTATTATTATCACCATCATCATCATCATATTAACTCTAAGAACTGTGCCCCGAAAGCAGTGAAGAAATTCTTACTTATTCTGTTGGAGCCTTTTCTCATTTGTTAAACTATGTTGTCAGCCCTCTCTGAGGAGGCTAAGAGGAATTTTATATTCTTCTTAGAGAAAAAAGGAATGAAATGGCATATATGAAACAAGATAATAAAAAATTGCTTTCAGACAAATTACTTTGAAATAGGTAGCTGTCCGGAAGTGGTCCAAGATTCAGGTGTTTTATCATATTATACAAGAGACTTACTTTAAAAATATGTAGTAAAAGAGAGAAACTGAGCATTATTAATTACCATAATTAATATGTGAATTTAGATGTAAAACTGCCTATCTACCTACTCCTTACAATAGAGACAATGAAATACCAATAAATCAACCACTTAGAATTTATTTAACACATAATATATGCCCAGCACCATGGAACATAAAGAGATGTATTATGAATCCTCATTAAAGGCCTTACAGTATCATTGTGGAGCTACTATAAACATGTGGTATAAATAGACATCAATCAATGCCAGCTTTGTAGAATACCAAAGTTTTTCTAGTTACAGCTGCAAAACTAATTGAAAGAACAAAAGGAGTTCTAGAAATACAGAGGTAGAATGGTCTTCAATTGCAGATTGGGCTTTGAGCTAGTCCTTATAAGTGGGTAAGATGAGTATCTCTGATTTTTGTCTCCCCTGAACTTGGTATTATTTATATACATTGCATATTGTATCTAGTAAGTACTCGGATACTCAACATAGTTGTGTTATGCAATTGTATAAATAAATGAGAGAATGGGAGGAAGAACATTTCCAGTGAAATAAAGCATCTATCCCACAAAGACCAGAGCAAGTCCTAGTGAGTGTGAAGATTCCTGCGGAGATGTGCAAGCCTGTGGCCTACTATTTCCAGGAAGTGGGTCACCTAGAGGTAGCAGTGATACCGTGCAGACAATACCAGGGTTACCACTAGAAGTCACCAGCTGGCCGGTTCCCGACTCTTCTTCTCACTACCTGTGGGACTACAAGTAAATTGCTTATGTCTTCTGATTTCTCTTATTCATAATGTGCTTTCTTCTCAGAATTACAATAGGGATCAAATAAAATTTGGGGAAATAAGTAAAATATTATTACTTATTGTAATAATATTTTATTATATTATTACAGTGGTAAGGCAGTGGTGAGGTATTATTATTATTACACGTGGAAGTGAGGTGGTGCCCCAAGATGTCATAGAATATACAATTTAACCAATCCTGAAAAGTCTGTGTAAATTGTTAAGAGAAATTTTATTTGACTTAGATTTGCAATATATTTGAGCATATTGTACTGCAACTCTACTGATTATTTGCATACTTCCTGATCCGGCAATGGAATACTAATAAAATTGTGCACTAGCTGCAAGTGCCTTGAGTGTGAGAAAACAACTGCCTGGGAAGAGACTTACTGGACACATAGTATCTTTTGAAACAACTTTTGTTACACTGTGTGGCCAAGGCCACAGTCTCCATCCTGTCAAAAGTCCATTAATAACTAAAATGGTCCAAGGCTGTTTTTAAGATTTTTTTCAAATGATGCCTATTTTTGTCCCTGGGAAGTTTGAAGCTCTCAGATGTTTGTGACTAACCCAGTTGACCTTCCTGACTGGGAAATTAGAATTTTGGGTGTTGGTAGTAACTGTGTGTCCACCTCTGCCAAGTTTTTCTTCAGTTTTTGCACCTTTAAATGTTGTAACACAGACAAGGCTCCTGTGTGTTGGTTTGGAGCCTGCTATCATGAGTACACACAGCTATATTGAATGTGAAAGACTCCCTTGTGGGTTCCAACCTGGTTTAGCAGCCATTCAGGGTGCTTGTGCCTTTAGCATCCTGTGGTGCTGGACCTTTCTCAGAGTGAGTGATAAGAATAGAAGTACAGTGCTCTTTGGTGGATCTGCTACAGAAAAAAAAAAAAAAAAGAAAGAAAGAAATCAAATTCTTTTCTGCCAAGATGGTAGTAGGGGAGCGCTCATAGTGTGCTTCGGGGCCCAGTTTTGCTTGCATGATTCCTGCAGACCCTCCCTTCCTTGATGTATATTTCTGGTTGTGTGATCATTCAGTAAGTGTTTTGTTTTTCTGTCACATCTAATCAGGCTGGGGGCTGGTCTGACAAAAGCAAGTTAATTGTGCCTCTCCAAACTGAAATATGTATTTAAAAAAAAATGACGGTAGTTGGAAGGGCAAAAACAAGGGAAGGACAATGTGAGCTGAGTCTCCTGCTTGGCAGGTCAGATGATCCAGTGTGTGTTACTGGAAATGCCAAGGCAAAGTAGAGAGATAAGCACTTTCTTCCCATGCCTTTATCCCCACCCTAGCTCACCACAGGTCCTCAGAAATGTTCCAAAGTTCAGGTGAACAAATGACAAAATTTGAAGAAAGCTCTAGGCTTTGTAAATTTTATGGACATGTCCTATTTTCTTACTGTCAGCAAAAATGCAATATTTTCAAGATGGAAAGAAAAGCATTAAGTAGTGAGTGCCTTTCATGAAGAGATGACAAAGACCAGGTCAAAAACTTCTACCCCTTCTCAATCTTCACCATCCCTCTGCCATTTCATCAGTGCAGCCTGGGGACAGGTGGGGTGGGGGTGCCAAACTGTAGGAGCAAGCAGCAGTGCCTGAGAAGACAACAGCAGACTAGCAAAGCTGAGCTGGCCAAGAGCCCAAGCCACATGGTTCTCTTATGAGATGAGCCATACCAGCCAGTTCTCTGGGTCACAGATGGTGTCATTATTAAAGACATTAAAGAATCAGTAACCCCTACATAGGTGCGACTCTTTGAGTGCTCAAAATATAATTATTTTTGGTCATCTTGGTTGAACTAAACTTTTACTTTGTTGTTGTTGTTGAAGAACACAGACAAAACCTGTTGGGTTCATGGTCTCCCTTTTGAGAGAGATAGCTATTCATGCATAAAGTGTATTATAACAGTCTTAAGATTGCTCTTTAAAATTTTTTATTTTTAGGCTTTGACCACATAGTTGAGTATTATAAATAAAATCTGTTTAGAATGATACCCTTCAAATTATCATTTCAAAGCATTGTTTGAGCATAGCATCACAGTTTAAACACCCTCCCTTCCTTTCCAAGCATTGCTTAGAGCCTAATTGGCCTCAACCTCAAATCTGTACCCCTTACTCCATTACATTCTGATGAATATAATTTTGTCTCTGTAGCTCTTCCCATTATTCAGCAAACCTACATCCTCCCACAGTGTTCCCAAATTGCCCACTAACCACAGCTTCTTGGTTGACAAGAATGAAGTTTGGGCTGCAGATAGGGCTGGCTGGCAACACTGCCACCGTGGACACCAGGGACAATGTTTTGTCATTGCCCCTTGAGGTCCAGCATGTAGATGTGCATGAATCATGCTGGCCCCAGTTCCAAGGCCACCCACAAAAATGCTTCCTGTGTGATCTGGTTTGAATGGCTCCTGTTCATTTTCATGCACAGAAGAAATTCACAGTTTACACTAAGATATAGTGCAATTGAAAATGCCTCTGACATCAAGACAGGTCTTATGTGACTAAGAGATATCTCAGTGTTTCTGCTGACACAAGGATAATAATTATAAATAAGCCCCTTATTTATTTCATAAGTGTCTTCTGTGTATGCACAAACTTTACATTCATTGAGACCATCTTGAAAAGTGTTAAAAGTATCAATGTTTTCTTTTTATTCTTCTGAATACTCACCCCCCCCCCCACAACAACCATCAATGATATGTGGCTGGGTTGCAGTGATGTTGCAGGGCATCAAGTGGTGTGTGAGGCCACCAAGCCCTGAAAGATGTATTCTCCTTTAAGAGGAGGGCTGCGTGCTCACAAAGTCATGAATAATCCAAAAGAGCCAAGTGCCATTTCAGACCTGCTAATGTACTCCTAGAAAACAACTGGCAGGAGAGCCAGTGTCCATTCCACAAAACCATTTAGATCTGATTCTTACATCTTCTCTCTTTACAACATGGAGACAAGAAGAGAAGTAGGGACAGTGTTTTCCTGAATAGACATGGCTTATAAATATGGGTCAGCAAAAACAAATGAAGAGGGGTTTATGTTTAGACTAGTGAAAAATTACAGACATCATTTTTCTTATTAAAATGAGAGTTTCTGTTTCATTGTCTCTTTTTCTCCCTTTTTTTTATTTCTCCCAGCTCCCCCCAACACATGTTATCTTTTTTGTGTATGTATACACATACACAGTAAGTGATCATCCAGGAGGAAAAAAAAGGTGCATCAACTTACTTACGTGGTTTGGTCTGAGAAGAAGCAAAAGAGGCAAATGCACTAGGGAGACATTGTGACCATACTAGAGATGAAAAGGCAGCTCTAATACCAGCTGTCCACTCTAAGTTATGTGCTAGTCTGGGCATCTCTCAGGGGAACCACTCTATTTTCCAAATTAAAACAATCTAGTTTAGCAAAGCTGAAAATCAGAATGATCAAATATGAGTTCTTTTTTGCCTTGGTGAAAGTATTTTCAAAATGTAAAAGATTGCAGGGCATGGTAGGGCACATGTGTAATCCCAGCGGCTCCAGAGGCTGAGGCAGGAGGATCCTGAGTTCAAAGCCAGTCTCAGCTAAAGCAAGGCACTAAGCAACTCAGTGATACCCCGTTTCTAAATAAAATACAAAATAGGGCTGGGGATGTGGCTCAGTGGTTGAGTGCCCCTGAGTTCTATCCCCTGTACCCAAGAAAAAAAAAAGTAAAAAATTATTTTTAGAACCATGAAATAAACTAAACCACCAGTGATTCATCACAAACTTAATGAGTTTTTTTTTTTTTTTTTTTAATTTGGTGTGTTTGTTTCCTTTTTAAAGGTTTGGATAAAATGATTCATTGTTCGTGAGTAGATTCTTTTAATATTTGTAGGGTATTCAAAAAATGACTCCTCCCACAAAAATGTACTGAAAATTGTGCCAGGTCTATGTGAAGTTCTGAGAAACAGTGGTATATCACTATTTATAAGCTATAAATAGATTACAGCTATAATTATCAATTGTGATAAATGCTATTGGTTCTGTATAGACATTGTTACTTTCTTCTTAAATATACTTTTAATTTCTTTCACTAAGCTCTTTCCACAGACAGTGCAAATGTAAGCTTGAATTAGACCTTTCAGTTATTCGCATTAATGAATACTAATAAAAGGTTTTGCATTTTTTGTCCTTAGACATATATCCAACTATTTACCTATTACACATATATCCATGCATACCATTATAAAATATGTCTTCTAAAGAATAGATTGTTTTGCAGATTAATAGTGACAAAAGTAAACAGGGAAATTGGAGGGTGTTGCCTGATTCATACATCTTCTGAAACTTGGAGTTCTTGGGTAGCTCTTATTCTCTTTATTCTCTTTCCAGAGCATAGTGGGGCAAACATAAAATATGGCCTAATGGTCACAATCAATTTAATTATAAGATGTAAAGGAGATTAAGGAAAAATACATCATCAGTACTGTGAGAGTCATATTCTAGCCTGAGATCCTTTATGTTTTTGAAAATACAAACTATGAGATAGGCTTTCAGTAATTACATCAAAATACTGAATGTTAAGATTTTTAGCAAGAAGCAATGTAAGTTATCATCATCGCAATAAATTCCAACATCCCAACAAATTCAGCTAACATCATAAATGGTATTGTAGGGATGACAGAAGAAAAGCAACAACACTAAATTGAAACAAGACAACAATCTAGGCATTAAATAGTGAGTCCACAATAAAGACTGTGGTAGTGTTAATAGAAAATGAAAATAATGTGTAATAAATTTCACAGAATGATTCATTGGGGGTGGAGCTGAAGGACAAAGAGGAGAACAAGATAACTGTGGTTTTGAGCATGGTGATGAATATTGGCTAGATTGACAGAAATAAGAAAACTTGAAGGAAGCAGTTTGGGGACAAGAGTTTAACCCTGTTGGAATTGGTGCATCCTGGCCCCTACTGGTTGAAATACTCCCCCTCCCCCAACTGGTGGTGAGCTGGACTGAAGCAAGGAGCAGAGTCCCAACTCTGAAGGAATAAACTATCTGAAGCAAAGCAGAAACTTTCTCCTTCTTCTATCCTCCACCCCTCTGTCTCATTTTTGGCTACATGACATCCTGACAATTTTGTCCTGTTTTCATTGTTCTGGTTGCTTTTGCAAACAGTGATATATAAACGTCGCTTTTTTTTTCTTCTTCGTCTTCAGAAAGATGGACTACAGGCGAGTGATAGACTGCTGGGCTGAAGCTGCTTCATGAGTCAAGTCTGTGTTTGATCTAACTCTGTACCCTACACAGCACATGAATAATGTCTGGTATATAGCATTCATTTTACAAATGGATAATGTGTGGTCCCCACATGGCATAGTGCCCTCTGAATCACATGTGAGGGCCCATTGACTAACCCAGAATCAATCCAAGGATGAGGCCTAGTGCATAAGAGGAATATGTGTGTTTATATCAGTGTGTTCTTTGTAAGAAATAGGCCAGATGGGAAGAAAAAGGGGCTTTCCTTTGACCTTTCAGAGGGATAAACACAGCTGGTCATCAGGAATAACACACACACACACACACACACACACACACACACACATTCAACCACCACCACAGTTCTCTGACAGCTTTATCTTGATCCCAAAGGAAGATAATAAATGTTAAAAATAAATCAGTGAACTGTAAATTCCTGGAGAGTGGCCAGATTTTAAACTTAACCATGTTAGAAACATCACATTGGATTCAAGTGTCAGTTCCTTTCAATACCTTGAGTTAGTCTTTAGATTGTGTGGTTAACAGTAGGTGGTGGGAGAGCTAGGTTCTTCTTGGAAGGCCATACATGAAAAGGCCATTTTACTGAATGGAAGAGAAAACACCCTCAAGGACAGTGTGCAGCTTCTGTGAGTGCAGGCAGCCCGTCGTCGGTGAGCTCTCCATCCCTCTCACTCCTTCAGACAGTTAATGATGTGGAGCGAGCTCTCCTTCACTCTGACACAGACCCCCATGATACAGCTGGCCTCCACAGAATGCTAGAAGCTGTTTTTCCACCTGTGTGCTCTTCTATAGTCTCTCAAAGGCCCTGATGGAAAACACTGAACTGCATGTGGCAAGTCTGGTTGCATGTGATTCCTGCCCACTTTGGCTGCATTCACTTCCTGCTGAGCCCTGCAGCTAGGGAAGTCTGAGTCCGCTGCCTGACAGCCCTCAGAATGCTCTGGGCTCTGTTTGGTTTATTCTCATCTGGTCCTTGAGAGAGATAAGACTTACACTGGGCCCTTTCTGGATAGAGGCACTACTGACTTGAAGAAGCTCATCCTTTTCTCTGACTTATTATTAACAGTTTAGAAAGGGGCTGGTGTGTAGCTCATGGTACAGGGCATTCTTAGCGTGCATGAGGCCCTATTCAATCCCCAGCACCAAAAGCCAAAGCCAGGAAAAAAGAGTTTAGAAAGATTTTTTTTTTTCTAATTGGTTTCTCATTAACTTCTATATATGTTTGAAACAAGAATTGTGTTTTGGATTACTTTGAACCTATCTCCAAGTTGTATTACTGACGAAACAAATGAGAGTGTGGAAAAGACAAGTGTTCGCCACATATTCCTTTTATTTCTCAGCTGAGGCAGTAAGAAACCCAGCCCCATGTCCATCTGTCATCTCCTGAAGGGGCTGAATGATCCATCAGTCTCTGAGTGACTGTGCAGGACAACCCTCTGCCATATTAGATACACAGGGAAAATAAAATTTTGACTGATTTGTTAAGGTACTGAGATTAAGAGTTTGTTACCATGTCATAGTTTGCCTGATATGACTAATAGAAATACTATTTGTGATCCTTTAATAGACTCAGAGTGACTAATATGTACTTTAAATATTTATCTCAAGTGGAAGTTTAATATGATATAGAGAACTGCCATGGTTTGAAAAAACTGATCACTTGGTACAAACATTAAAAATGGATGGTTTGGTTGTCTGTCTCCCACTGACATGAAAAAGAAGATTTCATTCCTCCCTCTTAAACAGGGATTTCCAGTGGTTTCTGTAGGTACACATTTGGAGAGCCCATTGTTGTCTGGTGCCCATGCCAAGCTGTGTCCTGTGCCCATTCAGATGACTGCAGGAACACCTGGACTTCAAGGAGTCTTAGAAAGCCCACAGTGATCCTGGGGGGCAAGAATCACTCCTTCTTAAATCTATCACTGATACAGTCATAAACCATAGAAAGCACTAACAAACATTTTCCAATGAATGAATAACTGACAGGAAGGTTTTTAAATCCTCAACTCCAGTCTCACTGAAAGTAAATTGTGTAAATTTTTCTCACAACACTTGCCTACATAATATTCATCCTATTCTTCATCTCAAATCATTCCCCACCTACAAAAGTCTGAAATTAGCATAGGAACTTAGCACTGTTTAGTTAGTTTAACTATAAAAAGAAGTGGTCTCTCTCACCTTGGAGTCCATCCTTCCAGGCTGCCTCTTAACCACACTCTCTTCTTCTGACTGAAGGAGAACCTCTGTACAGAGGCCCCAGCAACCCTGATTTGTCTGAGTCATAACCTGGGCAATATGATTCAGCTAATTTGCTCTAATTATGAATTTCCTTTTGCCTAGAGGTGAGATGATAGAATTAAAACTTTGGTCTTTTTTTTTTTTTTCTAAACCATCTCCCCCCCCTTTCTCTTTCTCCTCTCTCTCTCTTTCTCTCTCTCTCTCTCTCTCTCTCTCTCTCTCTCTCTCTGTGTGTGTGTATTTCTCTCCCTTTCCCTCAATCCCCACCGCCTTCAATTTTCCTTTAAAGCATCAGTAGTCACCCTCTAAAATCATCTGATTCATGGCCTACTGTGGACGTTCTTTCTCACTTGGTCCCCTTGCTATAACTTGAGCTTCTGGCAGGATCTTAGGAAGGAGTGGGGGAATGCACTGTAAAAAGCAATCTCATTCTTAGAATTTCCAGTGTATAAATGTTACCAGATTTGGTTGTATGAATGGATTGCTTGACTTCACATATCCTAAAATTCTTTCCTTTAAAATTTATTCAGTTTGCAGTTATTCCTATCTCAGGAATAGCTTAGACCCAAACACATTGGAATTATCTTTGATTGCTCTTTCACATCTCACATCTAATATATTAAAAAAATCCCACTGACTCTATATTGAACATCATTCTGAATCTTGGTGCTTCTTAGCACTTTCATTGCTACCACTCTGGTACAAGCCATCATCATCTCCTGACTGTAATAGCTTCCTAAATCATGCCTTTCCTTCTTCTCTTTGTCCCCTGGAATCTGTCAACACAGTAACCTGTGATCTTTTACAATAGAAATCAGATAATGTCACTAATCTACTCAGAATCCCATAGTGGGTTTTCATCTCTCACACATTATAAAGGCAATCCTTACAAAAGTCTGTGAAGTCCTATGAGATTTGACTCTTTCTTACCTCTCTCCCATCCTCCCCAATGGTCTCCTACCTGCTTGCTTGCTATTCCTCAGTTGAAAAATCCCTATTATACAGCTCTTGCTTTCCTCAGACCCATCTGATGGAGTCCTGCTACAGGACCTTTGCACTTGCTATATATGTTCTTCCTACAGATAGATACCTCCCTCATGTCCTTCAGGTCTCCTTGAATATCACCTTATTGAGGTCTACCATGTTCTTTTTGCCCTTGCCTCTAACCTGGATCTCCCTAATTCTGCTTATTCAGTTAATTTTCTCCTTTATTTCACTAATCATTTGTTTCTCCCATCTAGAATGTAAACTCTGTGTAGAAGATTTTTGCTCATGTGGCTTACTCTTGTATACCAAATGCCTAGAACTGTATTTCTTTTTTATTTTATATTATTTATTCTAATTTTTTATGTATGACAGAAGAATACAGTTCAATTCATATTACACACATAGAGCACAATTTTTCATGTCTCTGGTTGAACACTAAGTAGAGTCACACCATTCATGTCTTCATACATGTACTCAGGGTAATGATGTCTATCTCATTCTACCATCATTCCTACCCCCATGCCTCCTCCCTTCCCCTTTCTCCCCTTTGCCCTATCTAAAGTTCCTCCATTCCTTCCACACTCCCCCCACCCATCCCCATTATGAATCAGCATCCACATGTCAGAGAAAACATTTGGCATTTGTTTTGGGGGGATTGTTTTACTTCACTTAGCATTATATTCTCTAGCTCCATCCATTTACCTGCAAATGCCATGATTTTGTTCTCTTTTAATGCTGAGTAATATTCCATTGTGTATATATACCACATTTTCTTTATCCATCTACTGAAGGGCATCTAAGTTGGTAGAACTGTATTTCTCACAAAATAAATACACTGAAAATACACAGTGAATATATGAATTTGATAAGGAGCTATATCCTAGCAAATACCTTGCAGTAGGTAAACAGTTGAAGTCCTGGGATAACATTCTAGGGAAGAGCAGAAGGAGAAAATATGAAAATATTTGAGCACAGATTTAAAGAGAGAAGCTAAAAATTCATCTGAGGGCTGGAGCTTTTGTGAATTTTTAATTTCTTATTTCTCTGCTGCAAAAGAGAAAGGAAATCACCTTTTATTCCTTCCACATGATAATTAGAGTACTTCGCCAATTAATTTGAGCATATACTTAGGTAATTATTTCATTAGCGATGTTTTATTTTTGTAATCAAACAATAGCTATGTACCAAGAAGTGAGTAGTTTGTGTACATATTTAATGTTTGTGACTCAGATCACTTCTATTTTTAAAAACCTACATAAACTGAATGCTTACAGTCGCTGTATTTATACAAATCAGGTCCCTAGAAGTCTTTAATTATAAACTACTCAAGATTCTGTGCTTCTGTTTATGTAGTTACTAGAAACAACTGATGCGATTGGGTCTGAGCTGTGCCAGCACCATAATTTTGGACGTTCGTTCTTCTCTGGATGTGTGAACCCTCCTTTACAGAGAGAATTTATCACGTGACCTAAGTGATGATATGATCTGTACAATATCCTCTTGGCTGAGGTCTATCTTTTCATTACAGGCTTTTCTGAGCAGGATTTCTCATCGCCTTTGCAAAGGCAGAGTTGAGGGTAGAAACCATATTATTGACTAAGTGCTGATGCTATTCTCACAATCCAACACTTCATACCTAATTTCTGCCCAGTGGGTTTAGAGGCCAAGTTAAGCAGACAATAAAAATCAGAAAAAAAGTAACTGTGAGGTATTAAAAAAAACAGACTCACTTAAATCTGTAAAAAACCTTCACTAGGATGCTACTAAAATTTTTTTCCAGAAGACTACAGTTGCCAAGAGGAATTTGAATACAAAGGAGATGGTTGTTTCATTTGAGAAAGCATTCCAGGCTCTAAGGAAAAAGGGGAAAAGATGTGCTGCATCCAAGACGTAGTCTCCAGGGACAGGAAGTGTCAGCCTCCAACATTTATGGAGCACATGCTTTATGATAAGTCTGGGGAGGTACATAAAAGCAAGTAGCTAAAATACAGGTGAGAGTTGGGAGAACAAGAGAGGGACGGAAACGAGGTAGTGGGTGAATATGCTATAACAGTTGTACACGTGTTAGGGATTGGATGAAGACAGCGGTTTTAGAAACAGAGGAAGGAACATGTCTAAGATGTACGAGGGAAAGTGAAATATAAGGATTTGGCAGAGTAAAGAAATGCAAGAAGGAACTTAAAGATGACCTCCCAATGGGGAAGGACACAAGGGAGCTGGAGGTTGTCCTTCCCATCAATAAAGCCAAGAAAAACAACATGAAAGTGGGTGTTTGAAGCAAATTGGGGATAGGGATTTTTAATGATCTTGGCCATGATTATATTTTACTTACTATTGGCAAGAAATCTATGTAACAACGAGCTATGGTTAGTAAGAAATATTGGTCTGAGGATTGTGTTGGGAGAGTCAGATTCTAGCATGTATTGGGCAGGCTAGTGGGAGTTGCTGGCCTGAAAGAAACAAAGAGCAAAGACTCCCAGCTAAACTTTGGAAAAGAAATGCCATTCACATGTGAGATGGGAGGACCACCACTTTGAGAATGAATCTGGTGGACATCAAATTTGTACAACAGTCCTAAAAAAAAACAGCCAAGGAGCTGGTGTTGAATGATATCTAAGACAGGCCAGGCTGAGCTCCAAGAACAGAAAATAGAAAATCAGAGCAGGCCATTGCTGATCTCAGAGGACTTTTTGTTGATCAATAAGAAATGCAACCGGGTTGTCTTGGATGCAAAACATATAGTGGTGAGGACGCAGAGGCCATTTAGAATACATGAATTCAAATAGTTTAGTACGTAGAAAGGGAATGAGAAAAATAGAATGAGAATTGTGGAAAATTTTCATAGAACCTGCTGGAGACTCTATTGCTAAGACTCACATTTATAATTCTTTTCTTGACCTTTAGGAGACCAAACATTACAACGAAACTCATCTGTTTGTCATCACCTTGTACGTAATTTGCTCTTCTTCCTTTTGCCTTTGAAATGCCACCATCCTTCTGACACTCTGCTTGACACTTACCTTTTCATGGAAGCCCTAGGAGATTAATCTTAAACAGTGTCCTGGTAGCTTTCAGACGTGCACTTTGCATAATACTGTGTTGTATCCCTTTGTGAGAATCTTTCAGTTCCTTTTGTGTATGTATGAGCCATGGTACTTAAAACAGATCCACAGGTCTTTCTTGACAAAATGTGTCTGGTCCCTGGGCAATCATTTATAACTCCCCCAAATATTGCTCATCTTATAGTGAACATTTAATTAAAAAAAATAAAAACCCTCTGGAAAGTGAAAGATAAGTTAAACAGAGAAGCAAATAATGTTGGAAAGAAACCAAACCAAAATCAGAAGCAAAAAGAAATGTGTAGTGTAAGTAGGGAGGGGGAGAACAAGGTGTAGCGAGAAGTGACAAAATGAAATGTTCCTGTTACAACAAGCAAGACAAATGATATGTTTATTGCTGTAAAGGAATGTAGACACAGTGTCATTTATATAATAGCTTGATATACCATTTGTCTTTTAAATGTTTATGGGCAGGAGTTTCAAAGTGCACAGCTGTCTTTTCAACCATAGATGTTGCATGATTTTTGGCAACAAGCAGATCCCAGTTGACTGAAAATAACGGGCCTTAGAAGATTCCATATACTGAAATGTTTTGTGGAATTATAGCCAATAGGTCTTATATTTTTAATGAGGTTTATTTGAATATGATCCAAACCACAATATATTATGGATATCTGTTGATATGAAACCTTTCAATCCAATGAGCAAAGCAGAGAAAGCATTTGTTGCCTGTTCAAGGCTGATTTCCAAATGGTTCTTTAGGTTGGGGTGGATGGAGAGAGGGTGGGAGACTCCACGTCTTTACACTGAGAGATCAACTTTGACCCAACATTGCTTAATTTATTTTTGGTATTGCAATAACTCAATTAGATAATGAGCCAGGTTCTTAACTCACAAATTAAGAGCACTTTCCAGCAAGTTTTCCACACTTCTTTTAATGTGCACAGTTTCTAGCATTATAAAGGCACCTAAAATTTATCCTTCAGCATATTATAGGTAAAGTCTCTTGAAAAGAGGTTTTGAATGACTAGTAAACCTTGTATTCACAGTACATTGACAATATTTCTACTCAAGTCTTTCATGTTCATGAATATTATTATTTATACAATCCACATTCTGAGAATCAAATTCTGAGAGTCACCAGCGCTCCCAATGTTTGTGACCTCCTTGGCATCTTGGCTCAGGACTTCCCCATTGTCTTTCTTTCTCTGTGGGCAGGGTCTAACCTTACCCTTAAAGGACATTTCGTGTGTGCATGAATTCGGAAACTTGGCTGACTTCTGTCTCTGTGGGCACAGAAGATTTCCTCTATACCAAGAAGGGAAGAGCCTTACTCCACAGATGGAGATCTTCGTCTTTACCCCTACTTCCTGCCATCACCTAGCCACATGACTATGACACTGGGTCTCCACATGCCCCTCCTGTTCTCTTTGTTCAGATAAGGGGAATGCTTGTCCTAGATTACTGTTATTTTAAAGACCAACACCTGAGCAACTGCTTACCGCAGTTTAAAATTCTCAATACTCTATGGACATTGTTTGGGCTACTAGCTTCCTTCCAAAATGTAAGGTGCTATACAAGTCCATGTTATTAGCCAGCTCAGAAATGTCAGGACCAGAAGTGCCTTGCCTTGGTCACCCTGGCATGGCCTCCTTCTCAGCTGCAACATGACAGAGTCACCTTTTCTGGGTGTTGATTTACTGTATAGAAAAAGCTTTGCTATGAAATAGAGAAAACCCTGCTACTGCACAGCAGACCCCTAAGACCTATAAATCTCTATGAATTTCAAATAGACTAGAGTTATTACTTATTGTCCCCTTCTTTCTAAGCTGTAGGTATGTGAACCAAATAGCATTCTCCACAAGGAAAACAGGCTAATCCTTCTCTAACCAAGAGTAGTTTCAGATTATACAAAAGAGTGCACTCACTAGAAAATTAGCTTTCTTGTGCCAGTGATAGCAGGAAACTTTGTTCCAATTCAGCAAATAAAAGTGATTTCTAATCACAGGAAACGCAGTGACACATATGCAACCTTGTGGCACATGGTGGTGTTTTCCAAAGACAACCAAAACAATATTATCCATTGAATACTCTTCTCATTGAGGGTAGGGGTCCATGTGCCCTGTATTTGAAACTTGGTGAGTTCTATGCCTATGTTAACCAGTATAAAACTGTAAAATGACCTTCAAGGCTAATTGTTAAAATGCAATATAACATTCAGTTTGCTCAGTGGGAATAGGCCTGAAAAAGTTATTGGCTACCATTTGAACAATCTGATGGCTCCGAAGCCATCACACTGAAAGGAAATCCAAACTAGCCCATGCCTATTGACCAGATAGAGATCACCAGCTCCCAGATGCTCTGACATCTGATTGCAGCTCATGAGAAACCCCAGTCGGAACTACCTAGCTGAGCCTTTCCCAAATCCCCAATTCTCAGAAACCTGGCAGATAATCAAATGATCTCAGTTTGGGGATGATTTTTATACAAAAATAAATAACTGGAATACACTAGAAAATGTCAACATAAACTCTTACATAAAACTTTTAAAGAGTCGCCATCAAGGTAATCACCAAACGTTAGCAACTTTGAAGGCTTTTCAGCTTTTTAATGGTAATATGGTATATTCTAATGGCAGGTAGTTTTTGGAAATTAGTCAATTGTGGCTACCTACCATTGAAAATCATCTTCTTAGGATATCTAAAGATGCCTTTTATTAATAGCTCACCACTGCTAGGCTGAAATAAAGGCAAAGATTGCAAATAAGAATGATAAAGGAATGAATGACTTAAGAGTCATAGTGTTGTTGGGATGTAGTCAGAATCTCAACCGGAGTTTCATCTAGTTTTCAGAGTCAGCATCACGCCTGTTCTGGATGGGCCCTGCACTCGACTGAAGTGTGACTGAATTCCTCTGTCTACAACAATAACTGTATCTTGGACCTTTTCCCCATGCCGACTGCTCACAGGGTGCGGTGAGGAGCAATTCACAAGAAGCGTAACAAACTCTCCTCAAGTCAATGATCAAAACGCACTGTCACTAACAATACCAGAAGTTTATGACTTCTGAGCAAGTGGTATAGAGGGTTACACTGGTGATATGCAAACAGGAGGAGGTGCACATCTGCCGGAATGCAAGGGTGACGCTCCGTGGCGGTGGGATATGATAAACATCCAATAACGCGCCAGGGAGTACAGAGGAACCAAGAGCTTGAGTCAGCTGGTTCTTTAACTGAGCTCTTGTGGCCCTTGATGCCAGGATAAGCTTCCAAGCATAGAAGCCACCCTGCTTCCTCATTACCATAAGTATCAGGAGCCTCTGTCATGTCACAGATAATGGGGGAAATGCTCAGTTTCCTCCAGAATGAGCTGGCCTAGGATATTTATTGGGAAAATAACAAAGTTTCTATGGGTCAGACTTAATTCCTGTTCATACCTCACATTTAAAAAATATCATTTAAATTTTATGTTTTGTTATTGACTCAATGTTATCATTCTATAATACTGTTACTAAAGAAAACTTGTGGAAAAATCATGGTGAGACAATATGTAAAACACCCATCTTTACGTCACAGTAATAGGGTAACTGCTTTCATTTTAACCTGTGCCTTCTAAAGTCTTAACCTTTTATCTGTGCTGTTCACACATTGGTGATTTTATGATGTACACCAGTTCATATTCTACACTTGTGGACTTAATACAGAATTTTCCTTAGTACTATTGTTACCTGCTGCATACTATTCCTTCTATGGTACCTCTTGCTGAGCCAGTCACCTTTTGTAAAATGTTTAGATTGTTTTCAGTTTAGTAAAAGTGAGCTTTTTCCCCATTTTTTAATTTTTACTATTCTGGTTGAAATTTTCAACTAAAAAAAAAAAAAACACATACACACACACACACACAGATGGCATTTCAGAAGTCAAAGCATGTCCTCCTCCCCCTCAGCATATGTTCATGTTCTCCATTCAAGCTCCATGTGACAAATATCACCACTTTCAAAAGGTTATGTTCAAAGGGTGAGATGGCTCACCTCTGACAGTTTTATCAGCCCCATGCTGGCAACACAACACAGTCTTGAGGACAGGAATTAAACTTAAAAATACATCAGACTCACAAAAAGTGCAAAGTGATTAACTCCCTCCTCCTTTCCCCTTGAGGAAAATGTGTAATCCTTGTGCAAGAGAAAATAAATAGCTGTGCACAGCAGTTTTCTCTCCTGCATGCAAATTTCTTCCATTCCTCACCCACTTCTGTTCTTTGTATTGTGCATCTGCTCCCAGATGATCAGGCTTGCTGGTCTGCTTCTCCCTGACAGCCTGTCCCACACCTACTCCTTGGTATGTAGGCAACTAGCATTGGGGATGCTGACCTGCACCATTGGGTGCTTGCATGGGATTGCTCTGTTCCTTGTAGATCCCAGGATGAACAAGGATATATTTGCCTTAGAGTACATATTCATATATTTTGTGATTGCATATACTATATGTGTAATAATTATGTATACATCCCATATTTTTAACAAGCAAATGGATAGTTAGGCTTTTTTAAAATAGGAACTCCTAACACAAATACGTGTTTTAAAACAATGGTGGTCACTCGTTGTCAGAATCTGCTGGCAGGCCCCAATCTGTTGAAGAGCAGGTATTGGTTACTTTTTTTTTTTTTTCTTCAGTACTGGGGATTGAGCCCAAGGCCTTGAATTTTGTTTTGTTATTGACTCAATGTTATCATTTTATAATACTGTTACTAAAGAAAACTTGTGGAAAATCATGGTGAGAAAATAAGTAAAACACCCATGTTTGCATCACAGTAATAGGGTAACATGTTCTATCACAGAGCTACATCCCTCGGTGCTATCTTTGTAACAAATCTACCCTCTTTGGGTTGAAATCCATCATGTTTCCCTCAGAAAGAGAGAGAAACACTGGGGGTACAGTCATTGGGTTGGCGGTGAAACATAATATTGCCTACCTTACTTATAACAGTGCTGTAAGTGGGAATGTCATATGTCCTGTGTGTTGCAGTGCAATAGAGAATGCATTCTTTGATATGGTCAGCAAAGAGATTAGGAGTTCAGCAGACTCAACCCATTATAAAATACATTTCTTTTCTTAAAAACCTGCAATAACTCCCACTTGTATGGACGATAAAGTCCAGAAATCTTCATGTGGCATCTTCCTTGCCTCATGCCTGGCCTTGCTCACCAGCTGAACCCCACATACGCTCCATGCTGCAACCATGCCAACCACACACAGATCTCCATGTATGCCTTGCTCTATATAGCACGTTGTTTCCTCCGGGGGAAGACCTCAACCTGCCTTAATGTGCTGGCACTGCCACCCATCCTTCAAGACCTTCTCTGTTTTGTCAGCATCTCCTTTTGAAGCTTCCCTGAGCCGTCAAGTATAATTGATCCTCTTTGCATTTGCCTCTACTAAACATGGCTTACATCTGTGATCGCTTCTCTCTCTATTATTCTGAATTTAAACTTCTTTCACCCCTAAATTACTGCGAAATCCTTGTAGACAGAGCCCGTACTTTGTTTCTAGCTTCTGGTATAATTCATGGTCCAGAGGAAAATTCTTGATGAATGTTTGATGAATTAATGCCTTGGCATCTAAGCTGGTATCTTAAAGCCAATGTCTACTTAGCAGGTAGAAAGACACCCACACACAGCCTTTCCAAACCACCTGGAACGTTTCCTTCTCCAAAAGAATGTGCCCAAATTTCGTCTTTTTAGAGAGGGTAAAAACATAACCTGAGAGAAGCTCAGAAGTCCATCCAAATCACTGTGCTTTTGAGGGTCTTAGACCTACCCTTGCCAATAGAGGCACCACTGTTAACTGTCTGCCAGGTGCTTGCTGCTTTCTTATGCTGCTCTCTTTGCCACCCTCTGTTGTTCTGTGCTCCTTTCTCCTACCTCCCACCCCGCCCAGGCATTCATTCCAGTGTGTCGTGAACCCTGATCTTTGTTCTTGCCTGTGTGAATGCAAAAAAGCTGGGCATTTTCCGGAAAATCATCCCAGTATGATCTGGGCTGAGCTGATCTGGGCCAAGCCATGGATACAGGGGTCTTGCTCTGAGGCTTCAGTGATCTGTAGCCCAGCCTTGCTAGCACATGGGAGGCTTCGGTATTGACTTCTGGAGGTCATGCCCTTTTCGCTGAGAGCCCTCAGAGAAATAATGCCTGATGGATCACTTGTTTTTCAATCTGACACATTGTTGGACCTCAGTAGTATTTGTCAAACAAATGGACAGATGAATCTATGTCTGATAATATTTTCCTTAATGTTGTGGGGGGGAAAAAACGGGGCAAATGCCCTGGAGGTTCAGTCTAGTCTGGGAGAGAATAAAGTCTCACAAAGAGAAACAAATGGAATTTAAGTAAGTATTCTGCTGTAGAGTGTTGTCCTGTTTTCAAGAGCATGCTCACTGAGAAGGGTCCTGTCCTGCCATAGAAGCCACCCAGATGGACACCTTTTCCCAGTGAGAAGACCAGGCTCTTCTTGGCTATGCTGGAATAGTCTCTGCCAGTGCCTCAAGCTGACAACATTCTCTTTGTCTTTCCACTCTGGTCAAAATTTTCTTGGGGGTTTGGTGTATTTTCTGTTCAGAATCTCATTCTACAAACAAACAAACAACAAACTGGGGAAAATCACCCTTCCCCCATTTAGAGCTATGCTGTGTTCATCAATGAGAGTTATTGACAGGTGCTACTCCAGCTGCAGGCTTTGACATACTTCTCTGCATGTTTTGAAGAGACTTTGATGGACCAAGAAATGTCTAAGGATGTAGTGAGTGAACATGCTTCCCTATTTGGACTGACTTCCCCAAGTCCAGGAACATGGCAATTTATTGAAGTTTGGGGAAAATTTAGCACTTATACTCATGTTTTATTATTAAAAAACATGGATTAAGTTTTAGCAATATTCAATATATATAGTTGAAGACTTGGAAAATAAGTATAAAGTATACCTGTGCTGGAGATAGGTTTACAAAGAAGATTTTACCAATGGATACATAACCTAAAATGTGTCCAGTGCTGCAGGTAATCATAGGTGTATATGCTCTGAGCCAAGAGGATCTGGATGAGGCAGGGCTGCAGAATCCTAATGCATAAATTCGGCGTGTTTCTCTCTCTGCATCTAAAAAGGCAGGTTCCATCTCCTGCTTGGAATTATGGGAAGGTATCCTTTCACAGATCGCTTTGAACCTGGATGACCCATTCATGTCCATTGTGTTTGCCCATTTATGGGCTGACATAGGAGCAACTTGATTGCATTATTCATGAGAAAAAAGAAAAAGAAAAAGAAAACAAAGTATCCTGAGCTCCTCAGCATATGCCTCCTCCGTATAAAGAATGGGCTTTGTCTCACATGTGAAATTTAAGATTCTCCACACATTACTAACAGTGTCTTGTTACCATCTCTTATCAGACATCCTGATCTATCAGGAAAATACCATGAATTTTTTAAGAGACTGAACACATATAATGTAATAGAGCATATTCTTTCCAAAGGAGTTATTATAAAGCTCTTTATTCCTTGTAAGAAAATCCCTAAATACATATTTATAATATGTATTAGAAGTCTCTAAATGCATATTCAGATGACAAGTTATGTATTTAGCTATCCCAGAGTACTTATTTTAAAATGTCACAAAGAATTAGAGAAACTCCCAGAGACTCATCAGGGTTTCTCTAACTATGAAGCCAGTAAGAGTTATTCTAAGAAGTGGTTGACCTTTTGTACATAAGGGATGGTTTGCCATCATTTTAATTGTGTTTTACAAAATAAGATTAGAAATGAAGCAAATAGAATGAGTTCAGTGCTCATTGCACAGACACAGAACTTCCCAAGGTGGGTTAATCGTAAAAGCATATTAATAAACCAGTAATTACAGCCCAAATAAACCAAAATACCTTATCAACCCATACTCTCCTTTCTGTGTCCAGATAATCTAATAAAATTTCTCTCTTTTCATGCATTCATTCAAGACATTTTTTTCACGGAACATTCTCATTATGATTATTCATCTTTATTAATTGTACAGGACACATTTTATTTACTTACTGGATTGATTGAGTGAGTGAGGCAGGGGAGAGATTCAAGATGGTAGATTAGAGGAAGGTGCATTCCTAGCTGCAGTGTGACTTGGGATTCAAGCAGGAGGAATACTGCTTCTCAGCAAGGTGGGTGAAAGAGGGATTTCACTAAAACTCCATATTGGGCAGTCAGAGTACCTTACAGACTCTGAAATTTGAGTACATTCGACAAAGAAGGATGAGTACATTGTAGTCAAGTCAGTCACAGCAGCAGCAATAGTAGTGGCACTGGTTCACCAAAGAGAGAAACACAATGTATAGATTTTGTACAAAAAAACCCTGAAATCAGAAAAGCAGCCTGAACTCAGCTGATCCATAGGTTGCTCTGTGCACTGGTGCTTGAAAAGTGCTGTTTTTTAACTGACTGAGGAGAGCTGAGGCAGGAGCTACCTTGAAGCAGTCACAATGCAGATGCTGTTGTGCATCTGGGAGATCATACCAAACATTGTCATACTGGCCCAGCAAGTACTTGCAGTGAAGTCTAGGGTGTACCTAGCAAAATGTGGGTGAAACAAGGCACAAAGAAGATTGTATCCAGGGAGATTCAAGTCAGAAAAGCAAAGGGGAGCCCAACTTACTTTTCTTTGGGTCTTGCAGCTCATATGACCAGCTGAAGCAGGTTAAGAATCTGAACATGTGAGTGTGAATACACTCAGGGATTAAGCTTGGGACTGGCGACTCAGGGACTCCTGACTGAGATCTGCACTTCTCAGGCTGTAGGGGTATGTCGATCTAAAATCTGCAGAGCAGTACCACCCAACAAAGCCCCTATGGCCCAATTAGACCTAAGCCCAGAATTCTACAGCATCCCCACCGTAGGAGGGCATCAATCTAGTCTATGCAGACAAAAAAAAAAAAAAAAAAACACTCTAGCTGAGAGTACTTCCCACACCATCCTACCTAATACTGGTGATAAGGGAAGCTGAGAGCTATTTCAGTAAGCTTCAGTCTTAGGCCAATCCAACTGGCATCTCAGTGAGCAACACAAAAAGAGGAAGGGGTTAACAACCCCCACCCCTTGCTCTCTTTCAGTATGTAGCCCAAGAAGAAATGGAAAGACAGAGAGTCAGGCATAGACAGTGATTGTCCATTCTTGTAGACTATTTTGACCATCTTAATGGAGACTCTGCTGCTGAACTAAACTAACCAAAAGACAGCAAACCTTGTTCCACACACAAACTAACAACATTCAAACTTAAGATATACTTTAATACAAAGAATCAAATAGACAAAATCCCAAATGAATTACCAGGTGCCCAAGTGGAAATGGCTAGGAGTGGGCTCTGAGCTATATCCACTGCTACAGCAAAAATAGAATTAAAATAAAGTTTGTGGATATCACACCTATAAGGGAGTCTCAGTATAGATCACTTTAGGACACTTTGGCATGTGCAAACTGTGCCCTAAAAAAAGGCCCACAAATAAAAGTAGAAGAGAATTCCCTCTTAACAGGTGCTTAAAGCTATAAGAATGCAAGAAATATGTAAAAAAAAAATGGTAAAGTACAATACCTCCTAAAGTTTATAAATCATCAGCAATTGGCCTCAAAAACATTGAAGTGGACAAACTATCAGATAAAGAATTCAAAACAATGATTATAAAATTAATCAGTGATTTTCAAGAGAACACAGAAAAATGACTGAATGAATTAAAGAAGTCACTATAGGAAGTGAATGAGCAATTCAATAAGGAGACAGAAAAAGACTCAAACAGAAATCTTGAAAATGAAAGATACAATAAATCAAATAAAATGTTCAGATGCAAGTCTCTCTAATAGAGTAGAACATGCTGAGAGACAGAATCTCATATCTGGAAGACAAAGTGGTCAGACTTGAACATTCAGATAAATATTAAAGAAAAGAGCAACCATGATCAGAATATACAAGAAGTCTGGGTCAAGATTAAGAGACTAAGTTTAAGAACCATTGGAATTGAGGAGGATTATGAGATACATACTAATGGAATGAATATGTCTTCAGTGAAATAGTAGCAGAAATTATTCCAGATATTAAGAATGAGATCACATCCAAATACAGGATGCATTCATAACCCCAAACAGACAAGATCAAAACAGAATATCTCCATGACACATTATAATTTAAATGCCTAACGAACAGAACAAGTAGAGGATTTTTTAAACCACAAGAGAAAAATGTCTGATCACATTTAGAGGCTAGCCAATATGAATCAATTCTTATTTCCCAGCACAAATTCTAAAACCCAAGAGGGCTTGAAATGATGTGTTCCAAGTCATGAAAGAAAATAATTGTCAACCAAGATTCCTATATCCAGCAGAGATATCCTTCAAAATCAAAGAAAGAGAAACCTTCCAAGATAAGCAGAAACTAAAAGAATTCCTAACTATTAAAATGGTACTACAGAACTTATTAAATACTCCACACGA
The DNA here is from genome assembly GCF_048772815.1 of Callospermophilus lateralis. Lineage (NCBI taxonomy): Eukaryota > Metazoa > Chordata > Mammalia > Rodentia > Sciuridae > Callospermophilus > Callospermophilus lateralis. Next base: position 93,185,029 of record NC_135307.1, read on the forward strand.
AAGAAATAAATAAAAAAATCTCAGAGCTTACAAATGAACAAAACTCATTTGAATTGTAGCTAAGAAAATGAGAAGCAAGACAAAATTAAGCATTATAAATAAATCAAAATGGTAGGAATTCATAAACATCTCTCTATAATAACTTTGAATGTAAGTGTTCTCAACTCTCCAGTTAAAAAGGCATAGGCTGGCAGAATGGATTTTTAAAAAGATCCAACTACATGGTGTTTGCAAGAGAAACACCTTACAGACAAAGATAGACATGCACCGAAAATGAAAGGATAGAACTTGATATACCATTTGAATGGCACCTGAAAACAAGAAGGAGTAGCTACTCTCACACAAGACAAAGCAGACCTCAAACAAAAATTAATTAGAAGAAACAAGGTCATTTCATATTGGTAAAGGAAACAATCCAATAAAAAAGATATAATGATAAATATGCAAAAATACTTAATAAAATATTAGAAATTGTGTTCACCAACATATTAAGAATATTGTACATCCCAACCAAGTTGATTTTATTTCAGAGAGACAAGGATGATTTAACTGTACAAATCAATAAATGTAATTCATCATATTAAATATAATTAAGAACAAAAATCACTTAGTTATCTCAATAGATATAGAGAAGACTTGTAAAAAATTCAGCACCCATTCATGATAAAAACACACAAAAAAACTAGAGATAAAAGGAACTACCTTAACATCATAGAGGATATATATGAATAACCCAAAACCAACCTCAGTTAATGGAGAAAACTTGAAATATTTCCCTTATAATCTGAAACAAGACAAACAAGAGGAGGATGTTCACTCTCACCACTCCTACTTAATATAGTTCTTGAAGTTCTTTCCAGAGCAATTAGGCAAGAGAAAGAAATAAAATGGATAAAAACCGGAAACCAAAAAGTAAAATTATCACTTTGCAGATAATATGAGCCTATATTTGAAAGCCCCCAAAATCTCCACCAAAAGACTGCTAGAGCTAATAAACAAATTGGCAAAGTAGCAGATTATAAAATTAACATACAAAAATCAAAACTTCCTATATACCAACAATGACTCTGTTAAACAAATTAAGAAACAATTCCACTCACAACAGTCTCCAAAAATAATCTGGGAATTAACATTAATCTAGAAATTAATTTATTAATTTAGGAATTAATTAATTAATTAATCAATTAATAATACATCTAAGCATATATCTATCCAAGAAAGTGGAAGACCTCTAAAATAAAACCATAGAACATTGAAGATTGAATAAGGTATACAGTAGAGGCCACTGGGGCATGATTCTCCTCAGTGTGGTTCCCCCTCTCCACCCACTATGCTGGTCATGACATCACCATGCTTCCCAGTGTCACTACAGCCTTGTCAGGCCCATGACTCCTTGTTAGTGTTTACAGCCAGTTGGTCATCAAAGCAGGGCACTGTTTTTCTGTGAGCTGCTGCAGAAGGATTGTAAAGGAATGTCTTTAAGGAGATGGGCCTTTCTCTTACAAGCCATTTACTTTTGAGATCACTTCTGTTTCATGGGTTTTTCGAATGTCTGGATGATTTGCATGTGTCTACTGACTATCAAAAGTTGATGTTAGAGTTCAGCATATCTACTATAATTATAAAAGAAAAAGGGTGGTGTGGGACATGGAATTTTGGACTATTCAGCTTAAAAGTATGATCCAATCCAGTCTTTCCTCATTTGAAAGATGAACATATTGCAGATACCTAGAGAGGTTTGTGACACTCTCAGCATTACAGATGCTGAGAGATGAATAGGACCAAGGAAATCTTGGAATATCTTGTGTTTCCCACCCCTCCCCACCCCAGCCCACCCTGCTGCATTCTTTGTGACAGACCCAAAGTCCTCCCTTTTCTCAAATGTTCCTCAGAAGTTTACTTCCTTGTGCAAAGTGGTGGAAAATCTATACCTCCAACAGGAGGAAAAAATAAAGTGTTATATAAGTCAATAAATGCTTTGCAACTGAAAATACTCAGGTAGGACTAAACAGAGGTGATGCAGGGGCTTTCCTGATCGATTTCATGCAGTATGTGCTATTTCTCCCTGGTCTGTCAAGTGCAGGAAGGCATAGGAAAATGTACAGATAGTGGTAAGAATTTTACCCTGAATACCAGAGAAACCCTTGTAATTCCACAAATAAACTTCAGGGGTCCTGTGAACCAATTAAAACTGAATACACAATATATCTGCTACTAGGAAGAGAACCCAAAGCTTTCTCAGAGAGATCTGTTACTTCCCCCCACCCCCCCCCCCGACACACACACACAAGCACATGCGCGCGTGCGCACGCGCACACACACACACACACACACACACACATCTTAAGAAGAGATTGCATAGAATCTTGACAATGATGCACAGATAGCCAAGATGGTGGTTGAGGCTGCTACTGCCAGAGTGGTCCCTGTTACAGCTTCCCAGGAACACAGGGCTTTGCAATGCTATTTTCATCCCATAGGTATAAATGATGGATCCACCAAGTAATGAAATGGGAAGTAAAGAACAGAAAATGGCTTTGGGGAAGTGCTAGGGGTATGTGGGAGAGCAGGTGGTTTTCGCTTCTCACACATTTGGCTCATTTTTCCTTCCTTGCTTGATAATTGTATTTAGACTTATAACCAGTAATTCCAACATTTGGATTTATCTAAGACCTCCCTTTGTTCTCACCATTTCCTTTAGCCTCTTCTTTTCAAAATCTAAGCCTGGCTGCATGTGTAATTAAGCAGGCCAAGAATGGGAGAAGGGATTTATTGCAGAAAAGCTGGAGGGAATTTTGAGGAGTGATAGAAATGCTCTTGGTCTTTATTACAGTGGTCATCCAACAGAACATTGAAAAGGGATTTTATTATATGTGAATTATACACCAGTAGAGTTGATAGAGTTAATTTAGGAAAAAAAAAATTCAGTTGTTTGTTGTTTACCCCATGTCCCAACTGATCATATATTTCTGAAGGTCTCAGTGCTGATGTTGGTGCCCTTGTTTTTGTTTGTTGGTTTGTTGTTGTTGTTTGTTTTGTTTTTTGTACTGGGGAATTGAACCGAGGGGTGCTTAATACTGAGTAATCCCCAACCCTTTTTTTTTCTTTTCCTTTTTCTTTTGAGACAATTTCTTGCTAAGTTGCTTAACGGCCTTCCTAAGTTGTTGAGACTGGCTTTGAATTTGTGATCCTCCTGCCTCAGCCTCCCAAGCTGCTGGGATTATAGATGTGCATCACCATGCCTAGTGGTACCCTTACTTTCTGCAGTGTAGGCTTCTGTGACTACTTTCTGTCCTGTGCTCCCAGATGAGCTGCTCAATTCCTCCAGTCTGAGCCAGGACTTAACTGTCATCATTCTTCTCTGAGTTCTCCATAGGAGCAAACTCTAAATAATATGGAACTACTCACTAATGATAATACTGTTACAACAAATAGTTTTGTTCAAGAGAGCCCTCTAAAGTCATTAGGTCACACAGAAAATTGTCCTCACTGCTTTTGCAGGAATTGAGGAAGGCACATTCCTTAATGAATTGAAAATGGCTATAAAATTACCCCAGCTTTGAAGCTGGCATTAGGGTAAGTTATTTGGTTTTCTTGAATAAAAATGGAAGAACATGAAACACCTGTCTTATGTGAACTCTTCAGGATATGTGCATGGAGATCATAAATTATAAGGCTATATGCAGGAAGTCTTTTTACAACATGTAATTAATACCATGCAGGTTATATATTCCCTATCTGAAATGCTTAGACCCAGGAATGTTTCAGATATGAGATTTATTTCAGTTTTGGAATATTTGTTTGTACATATGAGTTATCTTGGGATGGGACCCAAGTCTAAACCAAAACTTCATTTGTTTCATACATACCTCATACACATAGCCTGAAGGTAATTTTGTAAAATATTTTAGTACATTTGCTTTTTAACTGACACCTATCACATGAAATCAGGTATGGAATTTTCTACTTGTGGTATCAGTGCTCAAAGGTTTGGAAATTTGGAATTTTGGGTTTCAAATTTTTGAATTACAGATGCACAACCTGAAAAACATTTTTTTTATTTACAAAACTATTGATAATTCAAGTAAAAAGAAACTCCATTATTGATCTTTAATAGGAAAGGTTTTTTGTGGTTATATATATTTTATTTTTTCAAAAGTATTTTCCTAAAACTCCTAGAATACTTTTATTATGTGATTATAAAAAACATTTGAAGCTATAAGTGGCAAATTCTGTTTGATATGTTCCTTCCTTTAGTCATGTTTTATAGATCTTTGTGTCATTATCATTAATAAGAGTTTTAATTCAAACTATTCAAGAATGGATAGCTCAGTTTCTGTTCAGTAACATATTATGTTTGTAAGTGACGAATAATGGTATTTATTAAACAGCAGCATAAACATTTTTTTTCACTTTTAAATGAGTATATTTACAGTTGAAACCATTCCCATGAGTGTGTTTTAATTCGTTTGTTTCAGTTGATTTTTTATGGTCTCATTATTTTTTATGTTCATCATTACCCTCTCATTTGTAATTCGTTTAAAAGGAAAAACTAAAACTCATGCCACAGCAGATAAATTTCCAGAAACATTATCATTTCCTGTTTCAAAGCTGAAGTGATTTAAAAAAAAAAAAAAACTGTGCTTTTTTTCTACTTAGTTCAGAATCTAAAATAACATCAATGTTTGCCAGGCTAGAAAGTAAAATATTGGGAGAAAATTTAATTTCCAAGTTTCCGAAAGGTCATGTAGAGGCAAATGAGGAAGATAAATTTGATTAATTTATTTTAAATAAAAATGACTTAAGTGCCCTTTATGGAAAAAAAAAAAGCACCATTTCAACAAACGTGTTCTAAACGAAAGTGACAATTTCTGTCGCTTAAGGAACAGATATGAAAAAAGTAAATCAACAACGCTAAGCCCCACATTATAATCCACAGTGAATCTGCAGAGGTTATGAAAACAGCGGCCTGAAAGGTACAAATCAGCTATTAAAATGTCTAAGTTCATTATATGCACAAAAGCTTGGAATCCTACTGAGAGGAAAGAGCTGGGAATGGTACTTAGATCTATCTGTATTTCAGGTTCAGGAAAGAGTTCCAATTTTAAGTAACAACATATCTGCAAGTTTCGAATTTTATTCCATAAACTAAAACAAATAGCCCCAATCCACAAGGAGGTAAAAAATCAAATGTCGCTGGCTTGATCTATTTCAAAACATCACGGGAACTACTTCTAACAGTCCTTTTCAAAAAGATGGCACAGAAGGGGGAACGAGAGCTTGTGAAGTTCTCATCCTATGGCCAGCGTTTGTGACTTGCCATACAAAGGCTTGAAAATGATTTCAGAGGAAGCTACAAGTAGAGTGATCTTTAACAAACATCTTGCCAATAGAGCGTTTCTCACAAGAGGCCCACACAGTCTGGGTTATTTACAAAGTTGATTCCCTGCTGATGCCCTCTTTAGCTAGGAGATTCTGTCCTCCAAAACATTGTGGCTGCCATTTCTTCATAGAACTAAAAATGAACAAGCAAAACGCAGCTAGCAAAATGAGTGTTCTAAGTTCTCCAGCTAGTATTATAAGTAATGCAAAACATGTAGGGAGGGATCTGTGGAAACCATATTTAAACAATACAGTTTATTCATGTTCTCAATAAGCATTTATGGAGAGATATGTACATACGGACTAGTCTCTATGCAGGCAAGATCCAAGTATAAATCAAAGGTGAAGTTTCCCTGCCTTCTTAGAGTTTTCAATACACTTCAAGAGTTTATAGTCTACTTTTGGTAACAGATGAGATCCTGGAAATTAGTGATCTTTAGAGTAAAGCAGCCTTGTTTCCCTGAATGTTGCTTAATTTCTAAGGTAATTTTGCAACTTGCCATTTTGATAACCCTTGGTTTTATTCCTCTAATACCAGAATACAATTTCTTTAGTACACAAATGCATACAGAAAGCCTTTGCTAAGCAGATTTCTGGCACAATAAAAAGATAGCTGCCCACGTGTACTGCCTAGTATGATATGGAGATTACCCAACAGGAAAGCAGTGACCTGTCTTGAGATGGGGCCATGAGGTGGAACCACATATATCATTGAGAGGTTGAGGATTCTCACAGGGAGAGTCAACCATCTCACATACACAGAGAACTTCATACTCTATTATTTAAGCATGAGACATACTGATGTTATTTGCCAACCTTTTATTTATTTATTTTTTAAGTTTAGGGGCTTTTTGTTGTAGAGTGATCCCTTTTAAAATTCAGATGTTCTCCAGATGAATCATTCTTGAATGCTATTCCTATTACAGCTGGATGATGTGGGGACTAAGTGGTGTTGAGCCTGATCTTTGGGGTGAGAGTACCTGAGTTGGAACACCAGGCCTCACAACCCATTCACTACCTAACACTGGACACATTGCTTGGATCCTGTGAGCATCAGTTTCTCATTCTGTGAGGGAAGATTAATAATACCTACATGGTGGTATTGGTAAGGACTTTAAGATGATACAGCTAAAACATGCCCTGGAGCTGAGCATATGGAAGCACTCAATAGTGAGATGTTTGATTCCAAATATCTCAGTTGGAACCAAACAGCTATGGGAATCAGATGCTGGAAGTGGGGTGGGTTATAAGGGTGTAACTTGGGGAGAGATGGCAAGAGTCAGGAGGGCCCCTGGAAAAGGCATGGAAGAACAACTAAACAGATGATTTCCCCATTCATTTAATCTCCCTCTTTCCACAGCTTCAGAAAATATTTGATTCAGTAAATAAAATCTTAAAACTTGTAGCAAAACCTATGTTCAGATATTTCTATTTTTCTCCTTTTTTCCTTCTTTTTCATTTTCAAAAGATTCTTAGGAAACAAAACTGTATTCATGTATTGTTTTGATACATTTGTGGGGAGTCTGCACTTTGTACCATTATTTTAGCCAGGTGATGGGAACAGACTGGGGAGTAATAGTTGGGACCTCTTTCTTCCATGGATATGTTCTCTGTAACTGGTCCACTCTGATACGCCTACAGCTGGTTACAGGAGGGGAAATCCCTCCAAGAGTTACACAGTTATCCTGGGCCAGTACAGGTAGTGATTACCCCCCATCTTCAGCACACTTCCACATTTCCATTCATCATTACCTCTGCATTAACAAAGACAAAGAGCTTTCTTTCATCAGGAAAAACTGATAAGAATTGTGAAGATGCACAAAAGGAAAATGACAATTAGAAACAGACTTATCACCAAGTTAATGAATCTTACATTTCAGTAATCCTCACTTGCCCAGGTGGCTTCAAGACCCAGGGAGAGACTCTGGTAATGGGCTCATATAGTCAAAAGTTTTCCTGAAATTCGCAAAATAAAAGTACTTTATTGACTTTTCTTAAGAAGGGAACCTCATATTTTATGAGCTGTAGCCCGTGATGATGATGGTGGGATTAATAACTAATTTTATTGTGCTTATTGTGTACTTACTGGATGCCAAGCACAATGGTAAGTGCTTTACCTGTACCCCATTTGCTCCTATTGTTCTTTAGCACTTCATTAACAATGAGGACCTAGATCTAGCAGCAAGCAACAAGGCATTGGAGGTAACAAATTTTGTGAACCAAGATTGAATGCCCAAATTGAAGAACTAGGGGTATTCTCTACAATAGTATTTCTAATCATGAGGCTGATGATTAGATTCAAAATGTATCTCCATGATGTTCTTGTACATACAGAGGTCTTTGAACTTGAATAGAAAATATACACCTTCATTTTCACTAACCTTTCATTGAATTTAATATTCCTTCAACTATAAACGCAGGATTCAAATCTCAGTGGGACTTAGCAGTTCTTGTAATTTTTGTCACCAGTAGAAATTATAAATATTTTTATATCACATACAGTTGTTGAAGACACCTGGAAATATAATGTACATTCAGCACTTTCAAATTTTGGTAATTTTTAAACTTCTACTAGAATTTTAACATTTTTAAAATGAAGCAGTGACATAAATACTTTTAAAATATTTTGGTAAATTAATTTCAATAGAATTTATTTCCTTGCTATTCTCTGCTTTCATTATGTGGATTGGATTTATTAACAGTATTCTAAGAAGAGTTCATAGAGTTCAACAAACTGCCAGTAGCAGCCAAGGTTCAAAATGAAGATCAAAGAGCTCAGCTTACTTCTGCTTCTTGCAATGAAGAAGGACCAGAGGTCACATTTTTGCACTCATTTTAAACAACTTAAAAAAATAATGGCATGTATGAAACCACATTGCTAAGATATTGGACAATAGGCAGTGCAAGACAGCTGTACCTGAAAGAAAAGAGACCAATGAGGTAAGCTCTGGGATTGTCTCAGCTAACTTCTCAAGAGTTTCCACAGGGGCTGGGGTTGTGGCACAGCGGTAGATCGCTCCCCTAGCATGAGCAGGACCCAGGTTTGATCCTCAGCACCACATAAAAATAAAAAAGGCATTGTGTTGTGTCCATCTACACCTAATAGATAAATAAATAAGAGTTTCCACAGGCAGTAATCTCCCTATACTTGCGAAATTGATTAGAGAATTCAAAGAGATCAAAGTGGCTAAATCGGCAGGGTAAAATAACAGAGAGGAAAGAGAGAAAGCAAACTTTTCAGGCATCAGAATCATCTCATCAAGTCTTCTGTTAAATTTTTTAACAGCACAAGGATACAAGGAAACTACCTACAACTTGAGAAAGAACCATTAAGGAAGCAGGAGAAACAATCCCAAGAGATCACACAGGACAGGGAATAATGTCTGTTCCTTTTGGCCAAAATGGAAAAACCTCATAATACAAAGGGCATTGGGTAAAGTACTCAGAACTGTATTGCCTTAATAGCAACCAAAATTTATCCCTAAAGACTGCTGTGGTCTCTCATAACAAAGCTTATCAACAGGCTTTGAGCTCCAGAACACAGCTCAAACATGTTTAAAAGAATACAAAGATATCCAGAATTCAAAAATATAAAATTCAAAAGCTAAGTATCAGATAAAGTTTACTCATACATGCATAGTGGTGGGAAATGTGACCACTGTTAGGTTAAAAAAATCAATACAAAAATATCAAAAAAGGCATAAATAAAAGATAAGCAAATAGGGATATTTAAAGAGTATTATAAATATATTCCATATGCTCAAGAAATTAAAAGCATAAACATGATAAGGAGAAACATGAAATATATTTAAAAAAACAAACTTACAAAGATGAATATAATTTTCTGAGATTTAAAACTACTTAAAAAGAGATTGTCAGAAAATTAGATACTAGATTACAAAAGATAAGTGAATTTGAAGATAGAGCAATAGAAGCTAAACAAAATGAAACACACAGGAAAATTTTATGCAGACTCATATAATTGGACTTCATATATTATAAAAGGGAAGGAGCATAGAAAAATTATTTGATGAAATAATGGGTAAAAACTTGCAATCTGATGATAATTTAAAACTCAAAAGTTGTAAGAAAGTCAGTGAGCCTGATGCAAAAGAACATAAAGAAAAGTACGGCATATTATAATCAAATTGCTTAAAACAAGTAATAAAGAGAAAAATCTTAAATGTAGCCAAAGGAAAATAGGTACTGTAAATACAAGGAGCAAAAAATAGATGAGAGTGACTTCAGATTTTTCACTGGGCATTGCAAACCAAAAGACTAAGGAGTAATATCTCTAAAGTACTGAAGAACAGAACTGTCAGTTTTGAATTTATACCCAGCAGAAGTATCTCTCAGAAAAGGAAAGAAGGAAGGGAAAAAAGAAGGAGGCAGGTACCAGATGAGAGCTGAGATCTAGATGTATAGGAAGCGGTGAAAAACATTAGGAATAATACCATATTAGTGACTGTTGTATTCTGTGTAACTGATGTGATCCTGCAATCTGTATTTGGGGTAAAAATGGAAATGCATAACTCATTTGAATCAAATGTATGGAAGATGAAAAAAATAAATAAATAATAAATAAAAAAATAAAAAAAAATAAAATAAAAAACATTAGGAATAGTAAACATGCCAACAAATTTGACCTAATTAACATAAGACTCTACTCAATAAGAGAAGAACCCATGTTCTTTTCAAATGCTCATTGAACATTTACCAAAAAGGCAGTATTCTGCCCATAAAACAACTCTTGTTCATTCAAAAAGGATTCAAAACTTACCAAATGTATTCACTGACTACAGTGAAATTATATTAGGAATCAATAACAGAAAGATATATAGATATATAGAAAAGTCCCTTGAGTGTTTGGAAAAATAAATAACATATTTCTCATTAATCTGTGTATCAAAAGGAGATGAAAAGGGAAATAAGGATGTATTTTTAACTGAAAGAAAATTTCAAAAAAGACAAAATGTGTAGAATACTGTTATCAGAGTGGTTAGAGAACAATTTATGGCACTAACCACCTTTTTAAAAAGTGGTCTCAAATCAATGACCTAAGCTTCCCCTAAGGTAGCTAGGTGGACAAGAGCAATTTAATCACAGGAAGGAAGGGAGAAAAGGAGAGAAGAGGAAGGGAGGAAGGGAGGAAGGGAGGAAAGGAGGAAGGGAGGAAGAGAGGGAGGGAGGGAGGAAGACTGGTCAATATATGTCAGGCAGACCCTCAAATGAGGCCAATAATTCCAGCTCCTGTGTTAAGGCCTCTGTTTGGTCCATCTCCTGGAGTGTGAGCAAGAACTGTGACTTGTTTCTAACCAATTCAACATGGATGTCAGTCCTAATAAGAGGCTTTGTTATGTGGCAAAGGTGATAAGATGCACTTCTCAACATTTCACTTCATTAGAAAATTCATTTATGCAGACTAGAGTCAGATATTCTTCTTGTAGACTTGAGGAAGTAAATGGACTCATACAGACATCTACCTGGCCAGGACATGTAGACAGCTTCTAGGCAATTCTGGTGGCCTCTGTGACCTGAAAGCAGCCTTCAGTCAATAGCCAGTAAAAAGTCAGGCTCCTCAGTAAACGGAAATAAATCCTGCTGATAACCTGAATGGGCTTGGGATTAGTTTCTTCCAGCTGAACCTCCAGATGAAAACACTTCCAACAACATCTTAGTTGTAGCCATGTGGTGTATTTTGTAGAATGACTTACAGATACATTGGATATTGAATGGGGGATGGTTTGAGAGAAATAAGAGAAACAAGAAAAGACATAGCTTTGTTTAGCAATGAGTCTGTGGCAATTTATCAAATTAGGAAAGATCAGGGAATGACAGGTGAAGGGAAATGAGGATGGGAATTTGCATTGATTATAATAACTTTGATATGCTGTGATACCTGTAAGGGAAATTATTTAAATTTTAAAACATAAAATAATCTCAAAATAAACAATTTTCGCTTGCTTTTTTTCCTAAAGCCTGCCACTTAAACGAATACTAGATAGACTCTCTTAAGAATTTCTGGTGGAAATTCTATTAAAATAATTTCATCTTTGCTGTGATAACAGAGATAGCTGTCTGGGGGGAAATGTGAAGTAGTACACAGAGTGTTTAGAATCTACTGTATTTAGTTTTTCTACTTCAATTTCCTAAATAGTACATGAATTTATGAAACAAAATCCATTCCTAAAAATCAATTCCTCTAACTTCCTCATTGACCTTTTAAACTCTCTAGATCCTCATATTAATCCCCAAGTCAGAGAGTTCTAAATTCCTACACAGAGACTGAGAAAAATGCCTGTTCTCTAGGTTTTGTTGAGAAATTGTTAGGTGAGGTTAAAGTCTTCTAATTAGCATCCCACAGCTGTGTCTCCTCATTTACAACCAAATGACACTCTACTAAGAGGAGGAACTCTCCTCCTGTGAATTCTCAGAAATTATTTAGAAATTACTTAGAATCTAATTTTTATACCCAGAGAGCTCAGTAAGGAGGAGTCAGGCTCATTACTGTTTATCAGAAATTGCTTTTCTTCTCAAGTCCTTTCTAAGACCAGTTTTGATAAGAAGTGAAGATCTGAGCCAAAGAGGAGGGGGGGCGGGACAGTAATCAATGCATCTGGGTAGGCCAGGCTTACTTGGGGTTGCCTGAGAAATCTTCCTGCCAATAATCAAATCTCACAAAATAATAAATATTTGAAATGGGCTTTGAAATGTTGAAAAAAATCATATATGTGTTCTGATTAAAACCACTGCATGATTCTATGTGAATAAGAAGGAAGGGAGTCACTGACAATGGGCAGCTTGTTATGTTAATGTGATTGTGACTTTTTTCTGTTTTTCACATTTTTGTGCAGATGATATTGCTGAAGGGGGGAGGGGTAGTATTGAAATATGCTGTAAAAATCCCCTAATTTTTATTTAAGCCATGATAAGATCATCAGAATGTGTAAACAACAAATCCCAGCCTGGGTAAGCATCGTATTTTTGGGAAATGTCATATGTAAGTATTTTAAATGTTTGTTACCAATACGTATCTTAACATACAACAGCAGATATAATGATCTAGAAATTAACTCAACTAAATTGGCCTTGATCTTGAGAACTCACTGTTGATGTTTGTTCAAACTGGCATCTTGATCCCTTTTCATGGCTCATAAAGCCCCAAAAGGTCTGATTCCTGCCTGTTTCTTCTTGCTTTTCTCCAAACCCAACCTTCTCCCTCTGCTTCTCCATCCTGGCCTTCTTGTTGGTCCCTGAACAAGCTCATTTTCATCCCTGCGCCTTGTGCTTGCTCTTCTCTCTCTGGACCACACCTCACTCGGTCTTCAGATCACTGCCTTCATTCATGGCTCTTACTTCAAAGGCGACCTTCTCAGAGAAGCCTTAGTGATCGCACTGACTAAAATCACTGCACTCCCACCTCTGCCACCCCCACAGTCACTCTCCACTCATCACGCTGTCAGTACTTCCTCACACCAGACAGCTTGCAGTCTGAAATTGCCTTTATTCATTGGACTGCTTGCTTATCCTCTGTATTCTCACAGTCGCCCCCGCTTCCCCCACACCAGCACACTCCCAGACCTTGGACTCACCCACCCTGGGTACTTGCAGCACTGGAAACTTCACCTGGTGTGAAGTAGGCATTCCGTGATGTTTGCTGGACAAATGATTTGTCTGTCAGATCTGATCACTTAGGAAGATATTATGCTTGCATGGATCCAGAGTCCAGCTTTAAAATTAATAATGATAATGATAATTATAAATAATGCTCATTCGAAAAGTCTCCCTGTTAAAACGAAGAGTGCAGGATATTTGGAAAAGGCTTCTTTTGGGAACTTTAATTGCTTTCTGCCCTAGGATGAGTCACTCTATTTGGAATGGAAAATCTGGTTCTCATATGTTAATTTAAGGGGGATGAGCTAAGGCCAATACAAACACACAAACAGACCCCAAAGAATAAATCCTCAACACTGGGACTTGAACTTGAAGGACATATTGGTAAAATACTGGAAAAATGTCTATGTTTCTGTTGGTGTACTCACATTTATCCTGCAATGGAAGAAGAATACTACAGATGTGCATTTTCTTCAAGTCAATGCATACCATATTTGATCCTGGCACATGATTTGAGATATTGATTTTTCCCTTTTGCATCCATCTGGCATGATTCATTTCACATCTTGGTACTGTCATGGAGTTTTTCCAGACCACTCCAATATGATATGCTCTCTTCACTTCTTTGACATCCTGTAGCAATTATCAATAATTAAATGTGTCCTGCTTTTGCTATTTTTGTTGTCTTGAACTCTTATATAAAATTTAGGAAATTATGTCTTAACTTGGCAACCAGACTTTTAAGGCAAAGATGATTCTTTAGACCCCTCTGCTTCTCAGAGATCTCAGTTCCATGCCTCATAGCAGGCAGGTATCACATGGGTTATCTGATGAGAGATTCTAAAGGCAAATGTCACACCCCACATGCCAAACCTCAGCCCCCTCCTCTCAGTGCTGAAACACACATACATGTTTCAGAGGAACCTCTTTCCTACAGTCCTTATAAGTGTCAGTTGGGCACAATGCCATTACTGCCCTAAATATAAAACGTATTTCTTGCTTCTCTGCCATCAGAGATTAAGTTGTTGACTATAATGAACTAGAATTATAACTATCAAGTTCTTTTCTTTGCAGATAAAATGAAAAACACATTAGCTGTGGTGGTTTGCTTTTGTTTGTTTGTTTTTTTCCTATTTCTGTGAGCCACAGCAAATTGTGATTATCCTATTTATAATGAATAGATAAAAGCCCTTCTCATTCTCATTAAGGTTAGGCAAGAGTACAGGTAATTTTATCCCTTGCAAAGATTATGTAATTCACCTTAGATCAGATAAGGAAGGGCTTAAGTAAAGTGAAAACCTGTTCTTTTAGAACCCAGCTTTCCTGGCCCCTGTGTGCCTAGTCTGGCTCGTAATTCATTAAATCCCTTAGCAAAACAGATGGCATTGAGAGAGGCACGTGGACAGGAAACAAATGCCTGACCACAAGGAGATGTAGCCACAAAACCAATTGAATAATGAACTTGGATGTGGGAAGAACTTTATTTTTATTTTATTTTTTTAAAGAAAAAGATCTGCAGCAAGTAAACAAGAATACCTCAGATTACACAAATGATGATGACACTCTTCAATATCAACAGCAGAAACAACCAGAATCTGAATTAATTAGTTTTTCATCTTAGCACAACATTTTCAATTGCAAACTGGGTCACACAGTTTACTCTCCTGGGACTTTTAATTTTCCCCTTGAAATATTATTCAAACTTTCAAAAATCTTACAATGTTCTACCTGGTCCTTTACAAGTATTCAAACACATGTGTCCATTTCTTCACAAGTCAAAACCTACTCCTCCATAAACCTTTTGCTGATCATCTCAGCCCATAACTCCCATCTCAAAACTCCCTTCTCAACTGCTGTGGTCCTGACTAGATGACAGTCTTACTAAAAGCTTAACATACCTAGTAACTTTTAACTTTACAAAGGAAAATAGGTTAGATCTCCAAAATTCCTCAGCCCTTTACAGTGCATTTTCAAGGAGAAGTTGGTGACTGTGAAAGCAGAGGGCAGGAGGGCATCATATCTAGCCCAAGAGCACATTAAGGTGTCTGAAAGACTTCCAGTGTGACCCAAAGGGAGCATATTTTAAGGAAGGGTGAACCTAGGTCTAAATCAAGTCTTGTCCTCTTACTAGTTGTGTGGCTGCATTGGTTTCCTGTGACTGCTGAAACAAATTATCCGAGGCTTGATGGTTTGAAACAGAAATTCATTCTCTCACCGTTCCAGAGGCCAGAAATTTGAAATCAGAATGTTGGCATAGCTGTGGTTCCTCAAAATTCTTTAGAGAGAATATTTCCCCTGCCTCTTCTTACTTCTGGTGTCTCCAGTCACATCTTGACTTGTGGCTGCAGCACTCAGTCAGTCTTCACCTCTTGTCACATTGTTACCTCCTCTCTTTTGTGTTTTTTTCCTCCATGGTATATCCCTGAACTATTTTTCCCGCTCTCTTGTGAGAAAGCACATGATTGCCTTTAGGGTCCACCAGGATAATCCACAGCGGGCCCATCCTCTCCTTAATTCAGTCACGTCTTTTGCCAAATTCCACAGATTGTGGGATTATGATCTGGGCATATATTTTGAGAGCCACCATTTAACTCATATAGCAACCTGAAGAAGAGATTTTTTTTTTTTCTGAGCTAATAATCCCTTATCAGTAAGATGAAGATAATAAACTCGCATTGTCATGCAGTTTAGAAATATAAAGTAAAATGCATTTTCCATGCAAAACACATTTTGCAGGATCACACAAATGATGAAAAGTCTTTTTCTGGATGCTATTATAATAAATTCATCCCCTGCAGCACTTCTTCCCTAGAGGTGTCTCATATGTGTTCATTAAGAAATGCATCAGTTATCTTAGGAAATCTGCTACCCTGTCCTCCAAGTGGCTTCTGGAATTGTTGTTAATACCTGTTGTCTTTGCTTCCACCAATCTACTGCTATCCCATGCATGGGTCTTGCCTCCTGATACTCCCAGACTGGCCAGCATGTCATTTCACAAGCCTGTCTGCTTTTCCCTTTTCTGAGACTGTTGGTTTGAGGAGCCACTGGTGTGCGCCATAGTAGACCACCTGCTGTTACCACTGCATTATGGCTGATTTTCTCATGCAGTGAAGGTGCTAAAGTGGGGTCCTGTCCTTTGCCATCCTCAAGGTACATAAACCACTCTTCATTCTTGCCAAAATGGAAAGACCCTTTCTCCTCCTTTAATAGACAAGTATCGGGTATGTGGATTCAGAACACGAATCTAAGTAACAGTTCCATGGATTCCCCTACCCCACAGATATAAGAGGTACTGTCATAGGCAAAGTGGGATTTTTATGATTTAAGACTCTTATTGGAAAACTCTGAAGTCCTACAGATAATCAGATAATTCTACAAGTTTGCCAAATATGTGTGAATCCCGGTACTGAGTAAAAGGGAGCCTTCTCTGGTCCTCTCTCCTCCTATATTTCCTTTTCCCTCGCCTACTGCTCACAAAGACACAAGTAAACATGCTTTGCACAGTGCCTGGAATATGGTAGTCACTTAATAAACACAAGAACTTCTTCTGTTATATACTCACAGTTCTTTTCACACAGTAGGTAGTCAATAAATACACTTTTACAAATGAATATCTGGATTTCTGTTATATAAGAAAAATGGAAATATCTCTAATAAGATTACAACCATTTAAACTTGGACTCTAACCCAACCTTCTCCAACTATTAATTGTCTGGTTGTTAATAATATGACCCTAAATATAGACCATAGTGCAGTGGGTATGTGTGTAAATAATTATCCACATGTCAGATAGCTTTTTTTCTGCCTAGACACTTTTTTGAAACATTTTCAGTTGTGTTAAAATTTGTTTATAACTTATGAATGCAAAATGCCCCTGACTTTCTATTCTAAACCCAGGAAAGGATCTGGACATCCAATATTTTGTGTTTTTTCCAATTCTAAAATGTTCATATTTGCAGGTTTTTGTGGATGAAATAACATAAAGACAAGAATGAATTTTTATTTTCTTCCAGTTTTATAGTTGTATAATTGACAAATAAAAATGATATGCATTTAAGGTATGCAAAGTAATGTTTTGATATACATATATGTTTTGAAATGATTCCTACAACCAAGTTAATTCATCACAGGGTTACCATTTTAAATTTTAAGAACACTTAAGATCTACTTTTTCATTGTATTTCAGGTATACATTATTATTAACTGTAGTTAATATGTTGAAGTCCAGAACTTATTCATATGTAACTGAAATTTTGTACTTTTTGACCAAAATCTCCCCATTTCTCCACCCCGGCCTATAGCAACCACGTTTCTACTCTTTATGAGTTCATCTTCTTTAGAATCTACATATAAATGAGGACATGCAGTATTTGCCTTTCTGTGTCTGACTTACTTGACTCAGCAAAATGTCCTCAAAGATCACCCCAGTTGTCACAAATGGCAGGGTTTTCTTTTGGGGATCTGAATAATATTCTGCTGTAAATATTATCACATTTTCTTTGTCCATTCCTCTGCGGGAAGACACACTGTTTCAGTCCGTTGGCTGTTGTGAGTAGTGCTACAGTGAACGCAGGAATGTATCTCTTCCAAGACACTCATTTCAGTTCTTTTGGATATAGACCCAGAAGTGTGATTGTTGGGTTCATTTTTAGTTTTTGAGGAACCTCCAAACTGTTTTTTGGTACCAATTTGCAATCCCACCAACAGTGTACAGGGCTCCCTTTTCTTCACATGCGTAAGAATTTTTATTATTTTAGAAATGAGAACCTGAATATGAAAAATCGTGACTTGCCTGCATCCATGTAGGAGCCTTGCTTCCTCCTCGCTGCAAAGCTGGGATCCTTTCAGAAGTCATGTGCCAAGTTTCCAATCCCTTATTATCATTTGTGTTTCATGGACCAGTAATCATTCCCAACCCCTGAAATCAGTGCAGACTGACACACTCTAGGTCTGGTTGGGGCTAAGGGAATTAAAGTAATTATGATGTAAGCATGTTGGTGTTTATGCTAATGCTCCCTACAAAATGCTGCCTAGAGAAGGTGAGTTGACATAAGGCCGCATGCCCAGTGAGTTCTCATTAAACATTTAAAGGCTGAGAATTCAAGAAGATTGGCAAATTTATGGGGGAAAGTAATTTGAAAGTGCTCGCTCAATGGCATATTTAGAGGATAGAAAGATGAAAAGGCTATTGAATTTGGGATGAACTTATAAGAGCTGATCCCATAGGTGGGAAATGGGAGTGCCCTTGTTTCTCTCCCAGATTGCATTTTTACACATCATGACATCTTGCTTGGGATTAGCAGGTTGACTCTTTTTTCTTTCCCTGCTGGAATGCTAAGAGAAAATTGGTGAAGTTCTGTATCACAGTGAGAGGGGTGTTTCTGTAAGACCTAAACCAGAAGCTTCAGTGCCACTTAGTAGATGTGCCTGCTGGAGGATAAACTAGAAAGAAGACAGGTTGGACATTTCCACTGCTAGCTCTGTCCTCTGGGAAGTTTCCTTGCAGAAGCAAGGACCTTAGTGTTGTTCCTCAGCTGTAGTATTGAAAGAGTGCCGACGGGGTTGTTATGAGGTTCAGATGAGACAGTTAATGTAATAGTGCTTGGTGAAGCGTGGGCTGGTACACATGTTATGTAAATAACAAGCTTGTGCCACTGTTTGTCACTTGCTGCACTAGATTCCATCGCCATGTTGAAAATACAGTAGAGTCAACAAAATCAGTTTTGTCCTCCTTTTGAATTTAAATCCTATGCAATATTGTGTGTGTATTCATATCTGTTTCTTCATTGTTGAAAAGGTACTTGCAGCCGAAAGTGATTTCCATCGCTGGAAATCACTGGAGTTGTTTCTGTGATACCAAATCGGTCCTGAGTTAACAGCATTAGTGAAAACCATCCTACTAAGCATTTCAACCATTGCAATCAAACAGGAATAAGATGGTCTGGAGACACAATGGCTTAAACCCTGAGCACCAGCTCAGCAAGGAAGCCAGCAGGGAGAAGCCAGAACTCATAGACTTGGTTTAAGTGAATGATGCGGGGACCTGAGAAAGGAGACAGGTCAGTAAGGCCCACAGCCAGCCAAAAGGCTAAGCTTGGAAGAGGTGACACTAGACATGAAGTGAACCAGTTGGGGAGCAAAAGGGAGGGATCCGAAGCAGTGTGCAGGACTTCCCATAAGACCATCTACTGATCACAATCATTCTGTCCCCCTTGCCATTGATAGGCTGTACAAGGATTGAAGCAGTATTTCTCTTTAGTTATTTTCTATAGCAAAAATGTCAGAAAGCACAGATCAATTACCAACATCCAGTATCCAGGTTTGAATGGCCCAGGTGAAATTGCCCCGACTGATGGACACCAGCCAGAGGAAGGAGCCTTTCCTTTGGACCACACTTATGTATCTGCACCACCACACTGGGAGTCATTCAGGATGATGACCAAGACTGCCTTTCACTGCTTCCTGTGCAGAACTCCTTGGGAGTATCCATGTAGAAAATTCCTAAATCTTCCTTTCCATCAGCCCTTGAACTCTTGGGGCATCTGAGTACAAAATGTCTGTCACCCCAAATTCTGAATCAGTATAATCAGTATAATTCTTACCCAGTTTAGAGAAATATTTCACTTTTAAAAATCCAGTGCTATACTAAACAGTGCATGGTGCTTGGTGGGGAGGGGTGTTTATCACTGAAACAATTGAGAAATGTCAGTATGTGGTGGCAATAAAAAAGCAGATCAGCTTTCAGTTGGGTTTAGAATTCTCTACAGGCAGTATACTCCCTTATTGCCTGTTCCTAAGGCAGATCCCAGACCTTGGAATAGCAAGTCTGAATCCAGACTTTTGAAACAATCGTTTTAAGATCTTTTCAGGGCTAGAGTGGGAACATCAAAATGGTCCTTAATTTTTTTTTAAAAGAATTCTCTTAAATCAGAATGATTAAACCTGCTCAGTTTACATTCATCAAGTATTCAGAGTACTGCTAGATTAAGGACCTGTGCTAGATAACAGAACTGCAGTGATCCACAAACTGCTCCATGCCTGCAAGCAGTTCAAACATTTAAACAGCTAGATTCTCCTGAAGCTGTTTATTTGTTTATTTAAAAAATTATTTACAAATTACTTAGTGCATGCCATTTCCTATACTACATATTGTAGATAAAGTTAACAAAAAAAGTACTTCATGCAGCTTCCAACCTCCCATCTATGTGAACCTCTCTTATTTAAATAACTCATATTCCTCAAATTCAGTCACTTATTATTCCCTTCATGATATTTCCTACATTGGTATATCAAAAGTACATTATTGAGATTTTCTTTCAATTTATTCATTTTTAAATTTAAAATCTTTCAATAAGCAAATGCTTTATCTGTACTATAAGTAGATAAATGGAAACTCCTAAGATATGGGATAAATACAAGACATGTAAATATAAATGCATTGGAAACAAAATCGTATTAACTGAATTCTAGATGAGTCTTGTATCTAAGTTAGTTAAAAGAGAGATCAACAAAGGTTATAGACACACTTTGACGACAATAGGATTTTTCCATGAACTAATCAGAATCACTTGCAAGGAAATGGCATTGTTACTGTGTACCTTGGTGTGTCTCCGTTCCATTCCTTATTCCACCTGTCAGTCTTGTGTGCCCAGAGTGTGCCTCATGCTCTGTCAAGACCTGTACAAGGCTGTTGGCTTACATACTGGCTTTCTATGAAGAAATCTTTTTGGTTGAAGGCCTGGAATTGCTTAAATATAATGGAATTATGAGCCTAATTTCAATTTATTTCCTTTCTCCTCCTCTAGTAATCTATATACAACACATTTTCACTGTCTTTGTAGCCATCTTAATATCTTTATCATCTTTATTTTTTTTCCCATTTACTGTAGAATGCAGAGTCCTGGATTTTTGGTCATAGATTGGCAGCCTGGAACCCAGGAGAAGCCCCAGACTCCTAACAGTAAGGCATGGATATTTTGCTATTGAATCTTTTGTATGGAATGACACTATTATTTGATTTAAATTTGAAATTGGGAAATTCATTCTTCTTGGGGAGTATTTAATCTAATCTTGGTTTTTGCTTCAAAATGGTGTTAGATGTGCTTGACTATTTAATGTTTCAGATTGGATTCTTTTTAAAAAAATTTATTTGTTCTTTTTAGTTATATGTGATCATAGAATGTGATTTGACATATTAAACATACATTGAGTATAACTTTCCATTTTTGTGGTTGTACATGATGTGGAGTTTCACTAGTTGTGGATTCCTATATGAACATAGGAAAGTAATGTCAGATTCATTCTACTGTCTTTCCTATTCTCATCCCTCTCCATTCCTTTCATTCCCCTTTGTCTAAACCAATGAACTTCAGATTGGATTCTTTATTTAGTGTGGATCAAAATTCAAGTTTTATTGTTATTTTTGAAGCTCTCTTTGTCAAAGTAGAAAAATACAACAGGAGGAAAATAAATAATAAAAGCACAGCTTAAAACATATAGTTTGAATAAAAATCTAGGTCAGATTGTTGTATGCTGTACAATGAAAACCTTTCACAGGGTGTTTTCAAATTTCATTGAATGTAAATTGTGTTCTTTCAATAACCAAATATATCTACTGTAAGGGTCCTGTCTGGTGGACAGTTCAAACAGCAGGGCAAGTTGTACGGTGTCTATGGAGGGAAATAATGCTGATATTTGATGGACGAGAGACAGGAAAGCAATGAAGTGCCAACGAGAGGCTGTCAATTGACTGGGACAAGTGACTGCTTTGCGTTGTGAATGTTAGAAGGACAGGGTCAGTGAAGCACACAGCCCCATGCAAACATAGGCATGCTGCACAGTGCATGGACTTCATAGTGACTGTGAATGCCCATATAGACACTCAGAGCCTGTCATAGTCTTTGTCTTGAAAGCATTGCTTAATCCGTGGAGTCAGTTAGGTTATTCCCTGTAAATATATCTCTAAGATTCTAGTTTTAACTAATCCTGTTATCCCACAAAAGGTGGGATTTTCTAATCCAGGACTTATTTTTGGATTGAGTCACTTTTACTTGTTACTTTTTGAAAGTTCTGATATACACTTTGCTTAAACTTACAACTATTCAGTGATTCATATGAAAATATTCAGAGGTATACTCATCCTCCATGTCCTAACCGATCTATGAGAAAAGACTGCTGCTTTAGCACTCATGACCCTTTATAATTTATGTCTACTTTTATGGGGGTCTTCACAACTGAAAGTTTAATTCTCGGAAAGAGGCTGATTCACCATGAGATGGCAGTAGAGAGTGGTCTTGGCAGGAGGCAGAGTAGGGCTGGGCCTGGTAGGAGGAGTTAGACTGCTCATTTGATTTGCTCCTTCAGTTTTATTAGGTGTTTTCCTAGAAAGAGGACTGGGCATGACTGTTAAAGTCCCCGGAGTAACACCCAAATTTAACAAAAGTGCATTAGAAGAAAGGGGGACAGTTTCTGAAATATGCCAACCCAAGGAGACAGTTTTGCCAGGCTACATACACATATCATACACACTTGGATAGAGACTCAGACACACAGAGAGAGGAGGAGCCTTGGAGAGGGAAAAGCCTGAAGAATTAACAGGAGAAAGAAAGGGAGCAGAGAGAGAGGAGAGAAGAAAAAGAAAGTGCAGTAAAAGAATAAAGGCACAAATTTTTATCATTGGAAAGCAAAGCTAAGTGAGAGCATCAGACAGACAGAATGCAATTATGACTGATGGGGAGTCACTTAAGACAGCTGAATTTTGAGACCACATGACTTTGACTTTGCCTTATCCATCCATCCTTAAAGGAAGCAAAGTGCCACTGGAACAGACACTGGGGTGAGTTCTACCATCCTGTCCCTTTGGAGAGCCTGTGTTGTATGGAGAAATCAGACTGTGTTAGAGATAGACAACATTTTTAAAAACTGCCACCCCCCAAATGGCATGTTTTACTCAAAGTTGCACGGCTAACTATTGGCAGCATTAGGATTAGAAACAATTTCACTTGTCCTCATTATCAGTTGGACCATCCTTTCTAAACCCCAAGAGTGGGGGCAATTTGATATTTTCTCCCAAACAGAAAAGATATTAAAAGAATCTGAAACTTAGCTATTCTCATATTTCTTAATTAATATTTTGACCTAGGAGACAAAATTGGGGCCACAGGGGAGTATAGGGTATCATCTCTGATTGCCTAGTAAGTTAATATGGTAATCATGGCAATTAACAGAAGATTGTTGAGTAATTTCATCCTTAGAAGATACCTTGGCAGTTATGTATTGCTCTCTTAGCTCTTATTTTTTTCCTAAGTAGGAAGTCAGAAATAGGATGCCAAATGGCATAGCATACTGCGTTCCAACTTTTCTTATTTTAAAGGAAAATCTTTTATGGAAACCAAATATGTAAAAACTATAAAACAAATCTGAGCTAGTGAGGATGCTAGAATCTTGCCCGTTTCCTAACCGTGTTATTATTCTCCACCATCCAAAATGGCCCCAGGGTTGTATTGGAGGAATGTGAGTGCCTTGATATAGTAGAAAGAACTGGGGCTTTGAAGCTAAAGACACCTGGAGTCAATCTTGCTTCCATCTTTTATAATCTGTATGACATTGATCTTGTGATCTGTGTCTCTTGCTTTCTTATTAGCTTCAAATTCATCACCTAGAATATATCAATGACATTAATATAATAAAGTGGAATGGAGAATTAAATGAGACACACATATATAAGGGAGAGCTAGGTAAAGAATGGATCTGAAAATTGTTAAAGTGGAAAATGTCGATTTGATGATTGGAACTGAACTCTGCAGTGTAAGGTAGGAGGTCGAATCACTTTTATAGCTTGAATGTGCTTTGGTTCTGTCAAGGACTACTTACCTGGTTGCTTAGTTCTATAGACAAAGAGTAAATGAAGATACATTTCTCTGGAGAGAGCTGAAGAGTACATTTTTCCTTTGTCTAACCTTTCAAATGCTAACCTAGCATTTGAAACTGTAAGTGAATAAAGTTTGACAATGCCCTGTTCCTGTAAGAGTCATGGTGTTTGTGGGAAGAGAGAGATTTGGGTTCTACCTCAGATGAGCCTGAGGGGGAGAAAAAAATCTTTTGCTAATCCTACTGGCAGCCTTGGGGATGGGGACAAGCATGGGAAGAAGCAGTGGTCTCACTCAGGATCACAGCTTGCTGTACCTGCTAATCACTGGGCCCTTTCCCTTGGCTGCTGTAGAAGGAACTTTGATTTTGGTCCAAACCCAGTGATGGATAAGACCTGGGGTTTGTGGAACCCAGTAGACCCTTGAGAATACCAGGCCGAATCAGAGAGTCAGCACCATGGTGTGAGTCTGTGGCTGAGCCAGGGAGGTCCCAGGGCCAAGAGACACCAAGGCCAACCTTGGAAAGATCCACATCACAGGTTGAATCCGGTCATCACGCTCAAGTCCCTTGGTGCTCATTAAACAGTCTGAAGGAAAGAGCATCTCCAGCTGCTTTCTCATCCTTCCCCAGGATATCTGTATGTAAAATAGAGATTTGGTACCAACATTTGTGCCTCTTCATAAAGTATGAACTTGAATTTTTTATGCATTAGAGAATTGGGGTTAATGCTCAAAAAGAAAGCTTCTTATAAAGGAAAGCTAATGACATGTGGCTCTGAACGGATTTCAGAAACATGTCTGCCAGCCTGCCTGAGGTCCCCTGAAAGGAAAACGTTTGTTCTGATTGTCAGAAAACTATGAAAAATCATGACTATACTGCTAGAAACTCAACTTTTTTTTTCTTCCTTTTTTCTTTAACCCCCAAACTCTTCTTTTCCCTGTTGGTCTCTTAAGCTATCCATTAGTGACCATTTTGTAATGGTGGCTTTGTAATCTTCCTATTCTGGCTTGTGCATAGAAAGAAAGAACTTGCTGGCGAGCTTGTGGATCTGGAGAGGCCATGCCTTCCCCAGCTGGCTGGGAAAGCCGGAAGCCTGGGAAGGCTGTCCACACTGTCTGGCAAGGGCAAAGGAAGAGCCAAGGAGGAGGAGGCTTAATTCCTAGCTGACTGGACCTGGGAAGGTGGCCTCCTTTCCCTTGGCTCATGAGGCAGAAGAGAAGGCCAAGAATTCTGGCTTCGTTCCTGTCAGCTTGTCGCCTTGCTTTCAGGCCCAGGAGGTGAACTGAGTCTGGAAAAAGCTGAGGGCCGCCTGAGGCAGGCTTATGGCTGAGCCATGAGGAAAACAAGCCTTCCCTGCTGCCACTGGGGTCAGAAGGACTTAGCCAGAAGCCTCTCTCCTTTCTATTCAGAGAAGATGATTGAAGGATAAATAGCCTAATTAGTTGTAGAATGTCTGCCCACTACTTGAGAGCTTTCTTCTTTGTTCCCATAGAACTACTATAAACAAACTACCAACATTTTTATTTCTAAGTAATGCAAACTTTATTGCACAAGAGCCATGTAGCATTAAGTGCTAAACTTAGGAATATGTGTGTGTGTGTGTATATATATATATACATACATACACATATATATATATTTTTAAATATATATATATTTGCAGCAGATGTTACCTTGACTCCAAAATGTCTCTTAAAATATGACGCTTCTCAAAGAATCTTATGTGACCTCAATGAAATGCTCATTTATGTAGCATCACTTTAGTAGGTGTTGGCTTAATTAAAGCCATTTAATACCTATGCCAGTTGCTACATGCAAACAAGTACTCAGTTGTAATCATTTTTGTTTTCCCAAAATAGAGTATTTAGGCAAAGGCAGTAATGAGCAGCAGATGATCCCTTTGTCCCCTGTATTCCTAGGCCTTTTTGTAATTAGGCAGGTGCTATGACAAATTCTGGACAATGCTCTGTGAAGAAAGTGATCTGTGTGCTCTTTCCAGAGAGTGAAAGCCCAGATGCAGTTTTTAATGACTTTATGATATGACTATACAGCATGACTATACAATCTACAGGCATGTCTTCTAGATGGTGTAGCTTCAGGATAAAGGAGTCTCCATTATCTGGGATCATGAGTGACTATGTGGAGCAGAATCTCTATTGACCCCTTGTTGGACCTGAAACCATGAGCAAGATTACAAGCTTTTGTGGTATTGAGTTTCTGAGATGAGGGGCAGTTTGTGACTTGTGTAATAGAGCCTAACCTGACTAATACAAGTGCCAAGTCAGTAGTATACATTCAGTTAGTTTGTTGAATGATAGAAAGGCTATTTTTACCTAAGCTAAAAAAATGCCTGACTCATAATCATAATCATAGCCAATATATTTGAACTTGTATGTGTGCCGGGCATTGTGCTCAGTTATTTACATGTATAGTCTTATTTGTGTTCCATAACCTCCCTATGAAGTATTATCCCCATTTTTCAGATGAGGGAAATAAATCTATAGCATCTAAGACCTATCACACAGAATATTTTGAACACTCTGTTTCAACTAGCGCACTCTGACTGCAGGATCCTTGGCAGGATATTTGATTTTTTATTTTTGTACATCTTATATCCTTAATCACCTCCTTTGTTGGCAGATCATATGTTTATGTAGGCAACCTAAACACTAGTTGAAAAGCCACTAGATGCTCAGTCCTTACTTCTAAATCCACAAGTGCTCATAATTTAAACCACTGTAAGGGACCATGCAATTCCAGGTAAGGAGGACAGCAGATGAGACAGTTCACTTGAGGGGTAGAGAGTGAGAGACAGGAAAACTGAGAGCATCCCAGATTCTTCTAAGTCAAATCATCATATAACTTTATTTTGCTTGAAATTAGCTCTTAGAATGTTTTGTTAAATTAGTTTCTATCCATGAATATGTTTGCAAAGATTCCT
Organism: Callospermophilus lateralis; assembly: GCF_048772815.1. Classification (NCBI taxonomy): domain Eukaryota; kingdom Metazoa; phylum Chordata; class Mammalia; order Rodentia; family Sciuridae; genus Callospermophilus; species Callospermophilus lateralis. The sequence goes on from NC_135307.1 coordinate 93,211,835, forward strand.
ATCTTCAAAGCTTGGGATTATATATTCGATTACCCTTGCTTCAGTTCCTTCCCTTTTGAACAGTCTAACAATGCTTCTATGTTGTTTTATTCATTTTTTATTTATTAAACAACCTTGGAAGGGAACTAAGAAAGGACACAGGAATGCCTTCCTTAAGTCGTACATGACCATGCTGCTAAATGGAGGGGCTAAAGTGGGGGTTTTGTACAGAACGCAGGGAGAACAAATATTGTAGAGAAAACCTGTGTTACAGGGGAGGTTTATTCTGGATCTTGAAGGACATTTGGGCATGTTTCAGAAGCAATAACTCAAGTTCTCTAAGCAGAGGCAGAGAGACAGAAGATAACTCTATAGTTGAGGTGTTGGCACTTCATTCATTCCTCCATTCACTAAGCTCTATTTAATCCTGGTGATTAGTTGAAGAATGGATTTCATAGGAAGGTTGGCAGAGAAATGAAATGGAAAAGTTAGGATCTGGTTAGAAAGAGCTTTCTCTTGCTAACTTGGAGGTTCATTTCAGAAGAATTCTATATCACTTTTATGATCTTAAAATATAGAGTTTTATTTGATGAAAAGAGATGGACTTTATTTTATTAGATAAAAAACTTGATATACATTATTCTCAGGTTCAATGAAACACAAATCAGTGCTAAAGTGAAGAAAAGCCTAGAATTCTATACTGTTTATCCCACCTCTCTAGGCCCAGTTTACAACCATCCCTATGTTCCTGTTCCCCCCTCATAAAAAATTGAAGTCACTTAGGAAACCAATACTGGAAACAGGAGTGAGGGAGAATGTAGACTGGAGCTAACACACCCCAGGCATGCTCTCTGATTTGTTTTTTTCTTTTATAAGGTCATCCCATTTACCCCAGTTCAAAAGTACTTTTCTTCTATTTTCCGTAGTTTTCTTCTGACTGATCCACTTACACTCTGGGCACACCCTCACCTCCCTTCTTTGTCTGGGAGGTCTTGGGCAGGTCTTATATTTATGTACAAATCTATCTTTCATGCAAAATATATGTTTATATTTGAACAAGCAAGAGTCAATAATACTTCGTAGTCATATAGAAAGATCACATTGCACGATTAAAGATTAATGCTGTGTAAATAAAATAGATGAATCAGAAACTGACATTTCATAGTATAAAATATGTTTTATTTTCACCAAAATATGACTTTATTTAACCAAAACTTATTGGCTAGATTCACAAACTGGATAGTTCCAAAATTTTATTCCTTTTTCTGGAATTCATTACACATTACTTGGTTTGGAGGGTTTGTTTGTTTGTTTCCTCTGAAAGGATGAGTTTTCAAATACCATATGAACTTGTACCAGAAGGTGCATGTAAATTATGCTGTCAATCCTGTGCTAATAACTTGTGTATATTAGCAATTTGGAACACCTGGGGTCATTGATTCTACCTTGTTGGGTTGACTTGGATGAGCCATTCATCTCAGACTCATTAAAATGCCCCCCCGAAGAGCATGAGAAGAAGATTAACATTAAACAGGGAGGAGAGGTTGGAGGGAAAGGGAGAGAGAAGGGAAATTGCATGGAAATGGAAGGAGACCCTCATTGTTATACAAAATTACATATAAGAGGAAGTGAGGGGAAAGGGAAAAAAAACAAGGGGGAGAAATGAATTACAGTAAATGGGTTAGAGAGAGAAGATGGGAGGGGAGGGGAGGGGGGATAGTAGAGGATAGGAAATGCAACAGAATATAACAGACACTAGTATGGCAATATGTAAAACAGTGGATGTGTAACCAATGTGATTCTGCAATCTGTATACAGGGTAAAAATGGGAGTTCATAACCCACTTGAATCAAATGTATGAAATATGATATGTCAAGAGCTATGTAATGTTTTGAACAACCAATAATAAAAATTAAAAAAAAAATGCCCCTCCATAACTAGAGAACCCAACTGTGGTCAGCTACCTCTCAAGCGTTGCTATTAGTCCACAGCAGGGAATGGTCAACAATGGCCTAGAATAACCTATTTCACCACAAGAAAAAAACTCAAGTCACAAATTCCAGTCATAAGGAATTAAAATGATCATATTATATTTAGAAAATAGAATATTATAATCATTAGAAATAAATTTACTGTAATTAATGTTGGAAGCATCCGAACTGCCAGCAGCCACAGAATTGGACTTCTTTGCCTATATATATTTTTTTCACTATTTGGTTGAGTGACACTCTGACAGCAGCTAACTAGTCATTCTTCATACATTTCATTTTCTTGAGCTTGCAATTGACTTCATTCGTAAAGCTGCCCAAAAAACAATACCAGATAAACTGTTTGGTATCAGATAAAGGGACATAATCTAGAAAACTGTGGCAGGGAGAATATTGACTTAGTCTCCTCATACTTCATCTTTTTCCATGTAAATGCCCACTAAGGTGCTCATAAAAACTGAAATTATGACCTTCATTTTCTGTGACTTGAAGTTAGAGCCAAAGTGTTCCATCAATAAAATCTTCAATGGTTTTTCGATCGTCATAATATCACCCAGCAATTCTCTCCTTGAGTTGAGATAACAGCAGCAATTAGGCAGCTTTTATTTCTCAACCCCTTTTAACTTTTGCTGTCTTATAAATGAACACATGGCATATATATGTAACCACTATGAAGGGAATGCTGGTCAGTGTCAGAAGCAGGGGAACACAATTACCCCATTCATGAATTATCTTTTACTTTTCACTTTAACCCCAAAGGTTAAATGTCAATGTGTGTGTTTGCCTCCCTTTCTATTTTGAACACATGGGAAGGCTTTGTAGGAGTTCTGCAGACGGGTAGAGAAAGTAAGGTTTATAAAAATCAAGCACACTTGCATTTATTAGTGGTCACTAATGGCATGTAATTAAAGTAATTACAGGAAGGCAAACAGACAATTAACTTGTTTGGAAGTATCAGCAAAGGGCAATAACAGAGTATAAAGTTCTTGTCCATATGGTTCATCTTTAGGTCCCACAAATATCATAAAGAAAGGGTGATGCTGACCGGAATGGTAGGGCTAATGTTAGATTTTGTGAAACAACCATGGCATCTGTAAAAGTAAAAGCAAAGTTGGGCTAGTGTGGGGTAGAAACAAAGGAGTTGAAGCTATAATCAGCATTCAAGAACCATGATAGCTTAGTCAGAGATTTGACAAGGATTGACCATAGTAGGTGGTGAAGAGAAGGATGAACACATAAGCCTTCTTCTGTTGTTCTATATATTTCAAAGTGTGAATCATCCTTTTCAGCCTTGGTTGATCTTGGTTAGTAGTCCATGCATATATTAATTTTTAAATTTATTTATTTGTTCTAAGTTGTTACACATGACAGCAGAATGCATTTCGATTCATAGTACACAAATGGTGCACAATTTTCATTTCTCTGGTTGGACACAAAGTAGAGTCACACCATTCGCGTCTTCATACATGTACCTAGGGTAATGCTGTTCATCTCATTCAACCATCTTTCCTACCTGAATGCCCCTTTCCCCTCTCCTCTTCGCCCCATTCAAAGTTTCTCCACTCATTTCATGCCCCCCATGATGGATTAGCATCCACTTATCAGAGCACATATTAATTTTATAGTACAAAATGGGTTCTAAGCTTCTGGGGTATAAGAGTTACATTTTGGAAATCTTCCATGTCTTCAGCCATGCTCAGTATACAGCAGAAAATCAGTTGGTGGGTAGAATCCTCCATAATAGCCCATCCAGAATTCCTATCCCCAGCCTGTTTCTGTGTGCCAAGTTCAAAGAGGAGTAGACATGATGCTCAGAGCTAAGAACCTTGTTTCAGTTACTGAGATGAACTTTTTATGAATCGTTAATGAATCTTTACTCAGTGATGCAAAGAACTCCACTAATGATTCTAATTATATTAGTCCATTTTTTGCTGCCATAACAAAAACTCAAGACTGAGTACTTTATTAAAAAAAAAAAAAGAGGTTTATTTAGTTCACAGTTCTGAAGTTCAAGATCATGGAGCCAGCATCCTAATGCTATCTTTGTAACAACATGGTGGAGAAGCAGAAAGGAAACTGACCACATCCATAAGAAGCTAAGTGCATGGGGTAGTCTCAGCTTATAACAGCCACTCTTCTGAGAACTAACTCAGGAGACCAGCATCAATCTATTCTGAGGGCATATAGTGCTCCTGTGACTTAATCACCTTCTACTAGGAATCACCTCTTAAAGATTACATCACCTTGACACTGCTACACCAGGGACCAAGCTCCCAGCACATGAACTTTTGGAGGACATACTCAGGCATACAAACTTCAGCACCAATAATGTGTAAGCACCAATTATGTTTATAACATTATATAGTTTATTATCTTATCAGGACAACTCTATGAGGTTGAATCACAAACGGTGGAGGGAATCTGATGTTTGTTAAGTTGTTGTAAAAGAAATTGAAGTTTTGGAGCAGTGGCTTGGAAACCAACTTTAGAGATGAACAAGTTAAGAGCTCTTTTATTGTTAACTGAGTAATTACAATATACTACGTCTAGGGGCCATTTGCAGTCAGAGGTGTGCAAAAACAAAAAGAGAGGCCCTCCCCCTGAAATGAAAAAAATCTGAAGACTAATGTATGCTATTTGCAGTTCTGTCAGTTATGCCCTGCAACATTTCTTACATTCTTTTCCTTTTCTTAGTTCACCATTGTTTCTTTTCTCATTTCTCACCTAGATGCAAGCTATCCCTTCCAAAACAATATCCCCAATCCCATCTCCTCCTAGTTTCAATGTATTCGATATACTTTCTCTCTCATGGGTACTCCTATATGATGCAAAATTGATCATTTTACTGTCGCAATGAAAAAACATGTTTTCCATTATCCACATTGCAAAGTCCAGTGACTTTCTTTTGACAGTCAAGATTAGCTACAAGCTGGGCCCAACTGGCCTTTTGAAACTGCTTCCCCACTATTTTCCTGAGGACATCTTATATTTCAATTTCAATACCAGTTTTCATATGTCCTGTACATTTCTTAAATCTTTCCATCTCCATTCCCTGGCTTACACTACCCCAATATTTTTCTGCACTAAACTTCTGCCTTTATTTTACAATTTACTTAATGTGTCACACTAATTAACACACTTTACCTAATTTCTATTCTGCCTCTTGCTTCTGAACTCCTAAAGTTTTTATCAGAACCATTTTTACCTGTATTAATTTATTCTTAGATACACCTTATCTCATCAATAGTATTGTAATATCCTGAAGGAGGTGAGTCTTGTCTCTTTTTTTGTATTTTCATAATTAAAGCATAATCATATAAACACATTTCCCCCGATCCTGCTATCTTTTTTCACCTAGTAAAATACTACTTAAATGTAAAATTCCAGTTAGAATATCACATTTTTGAGGTGGTATTCTTTTCTTTTCTTAAATCCTTCAGGCTGGGTTAAATGCACCATTGTGTTTTATCTTTGTCCTTTGTTCATACTTTATGTCAGATCTATGATATTTAAATGAAATTATCTAATTATAGGACTGTCTATACTATACTATACTAATTATAGGACTGTCTATACTATAGTATTAGACTCTAAATTCCCCAAGTCTTGAATCATGGCTGTCATATTATAGGTGCTCAGTACGTTTTGAATGATTCTTTAAGGGCTCAGATTCATAATGGCTTTCCTGGTCTGGATGGAAAGAGTGTCTACAGGAGAGGAGGGCAGTTTAGATAAGATTTAGAGAGCTCTTTTTGAGGTGAGCAGCCACAAAACACTTCCAGTTTTTGGATTCTAAAATTATGGTCAGCCTGGGCTTTGTCATCTTGAACTCCACAGCTGCCCCCATTTTCAGCTACAGAGTGCTTCAGTGCTTAAGTGCATGAAGAGGATAAGTACCTTTGGCAGATCTGAAAAGAGTTTGGATGGATTTGAGAAAGTAGCACACATTTTAAACTCTTAAGCCTTTTTGGACACCTGAGCTCCAATTATTTGCAGTGAGATATTTCCCATGATTCTTCTCGAACCAGCCTTGACTGTTTCCAAGAATTTGAAATTGATGGATACAAGTCTGTTTTAACTCACAGACATTGCAGTTTCCAGATACCTGACTCTGAAGTTGAACCCCTGCCAATCCATGGTCACCTCCAGTTCACAAATCCATGCGGTGCCATTGCTAAGTATGTCTGTAGTGCTCTGAACAGAAGGGGAAGGCACTTCTGGTTCGGTCTATGTCTGTATGAACTCTCCCCCTCTATATGCTAAACCTTGACCCTACTGCTGGGAAGGAACACAAGTACATATCATGTGTAGGTCAGCCTTGTTTAGGATGCAACTCTATATTTGTATACAAAAACGTGTAAAAATAAAAAGGCTGAACATAGGAGCAAGGCAGTGAAGGTGTGATCTGTCAAGTTTGGTTAGTCTTAAAAAGTTTCTTCACTTTTCAGAGAGATAAGGGAAGTGGTTGGCAAGGAGAAGAAGGACAGTCATTTTGCAGCATCATGCGAGGAGACATGGACAGAGTTGAGCAAAGCATACAAGGAGAACAGGCAGATCCTTTGGCGAGAGCAGGGATTCTGGGGAAGGAAAACATAAATGATTAAATCTCTGAGAATGTGGGGTCCATTAATTTGTCAGTCTAGAATTTAGATTAAATATATGTCTTGAACTTGCTGATAATAGTGAGTCATTATGAATTATTGAATAAGGGGTGAGAAACATGATAAAAATATATTTGAAGAAGAGTGGTATAAAACGTTTATATTAAAGATATTGAAGAGACAGCTAAAACCTGGGCATCAGGAAGGAGTTGGCTATTTTAAATGTATGAGCCAGTGAAAGGTCAGACTAGGAATGACTTGACACCATTACCTCTTCCATGGCAGGCATCACTATTCAAATACAGCATGCTCTCAGAATTATACTAGAACCTTCCTTAATGCAGTTCCTCAGTCACATCTACTAATCAGTTTGAATTGGCAAGCTAGATGATGCTTATCTTTCATGTAGACTCTGTTGTAACATGTGGAAATGATGTAATAGGAGCCATTATGTAGGGCACAGGTGTAGAATATATAAGCGAATAATGTGGACTTAGGGAATGAGGAAAGTGATGAGTAGGAAATAACTGAAAACATAGAAATTTCACAACTACAGAGTTGTTTTAAAATGCAATAGAGAAATAAAGGAGTAATTCTTGCTTTGATGAAAAATCTAAGTAATTTATTTATCCATTAGGCATAGGTCAATGGGAATATACTTAGCTAGATTAAAATGGCTTAAAGAGAGGATGAAATATTGGGGTTCATAACTATTCATTTCATTCAACACTTTCAATTTTTATAAATAGCAAGAAGTTACTCTATATTTTGTTTGGTGTTTCAGATATATCAGTAAACAAATCATATATATGTATATGTCATGTATATATTTGTCCTTGTGTGGGCATAAATTCTAACGCTGAGAGAGACACACAACCAAAAATATATATGTTAAGTAATCACATAGTTTATCAAAAGAAAATGCAGTGAAAGAAAGAAAAATGTATACCAAAAATGAATGACCAGGAATTCAGGGGATATGGGGAACGTTTGAAGTTATCCATTTATAAATTCTCACCGTTTGACTTATTGTCAGAATATTTGCTAGGATAACTCTATACAACTTATGAAATACCAATTTCTAATTTTTTTACTTCTGATCATTACGAGACTTACCAGGCAGAGACCTTTCAGGTATATGCTCAGGTTTTATAGGAGACCAAAGACTGACCATCTTGACTATTTTACAGATCTCATCACCTTTAAGAAAAGAAAAACTAGACCAGGCATCCTCCAGAGTTTGAATAGTATAGAATATTTGGCTTATTGTATTCTCAGTTTCCTTCATAAAAGGATTCTATGTTCCAAGGGGTGGATAGAATAGCTTGCCTGGTTTGTCCACTCAGGACACCAGAGTCTTAATTCAACAGTCAAGTATATAGTCCATTTAATTTCTGTCAATACTTGGAGGCAATTTATAAATAAGAACTAAGTTAAAAACTCAGAACTGAATTTGAAGACCATAGAAGGAATTGCTGAGAGGTTAAACTTACTTTCAACAATGAAAGAATTACAGCATGTGTATTTTATTATTAATTTACCAAGGAGCTACATTCCCTACAGAATGACCATAAATATCACTCGGTGCCATTTTTCTTTTGTCTTAATGCCCTTTTCAGTAAAGATTTGTAAAATCTTTTAACTCTAATGGCTGAGGAATGGTGTCTTTAGTGGCTTGTTCTCAGCTTTTCTGCTCTTTTTGTGATCTTGCTTTTGGAGCTTCTTTAGTTTACAGAAAACGCCCTTTGTGTCAGGATGTAGGTTTCTGATTTCAGGACCCTCGCTGATATATTCTTGGGCTTCCTGTGTAGAAAAGCTGAAAGACCACTTCACATTGAATGATCGCAGCAATTTTTGTTTTGCTCATCAAACTGTTGGCTGCCTGTTTTACAAGTAAACCTCAGAAATGGCCTGGCCCTGCAACTCTTTCTCACACAGGAGGGCTCCCTCCTGTCTCCATTCTTTTTGGCACAATCAGTGTTTTCTCTGCATTTTGTAGCGTTCTAAGCATACTCTGGCAACAGGAAGAACATTTTCAGTCTCTTTTTGGCAGTAAGAGTTACCTTCTGCCTGGCACCAAGCTGAAAACATTCCCCATTGTGCAATTCTTTGACATTATCTCAGCAGTAACAGTGCAGAGGTACTTCCTGTGTAGCACCATTAAATACCCCTGCTCCATCAATAGCCATTCAGGGACACTTCCTGTTGTAGCACTATTAAAATTCCTGCACCAGCAGTAACAATGCAAGGGTACTTCTGTGGTACTTTAGGAACACTTCCTATCTAACATTATCAGAGATTCTTGCATTAAGAGGAGTAGGGATACTTTTGTTTTTGAGTGAATATTTTGTTACCAAGGCCACACAGCAGCTTAGAATGTTTATTAATTATTTAATTTTCAGTATTGTTGAAGTTCTTCACAAGCATATAAAATACTATTACCAATTAGTTGATGAATTTAATACTTTATTCCCTTGGCAGGGTCACTTGAACTTGGAAACTCAGGCATGGGAATGATTAAACCAATTAGGTTTAAAGACCCCAGTAATCTCTGAATTCATAATTGCATTCAAGAAGGAAGAAAACCTATTCTATGTCTATTCTGTTCTGTATTCCTTAACAATAAATAATAAATGATAATACAGTCTTAACTCTATCACAATCATGAGAATAGTCAATTCAAAGAGTGGTTTCACATTGTACAGCTGTGGAGATGGGAGAAGAGAGTGAACACTGTGTGATTTCCTGTGGGATAAATCCCAACTCTAGTTGATTGATTTACAAGGTTATTAAGTCTTTTCCATTTATTATTCAGAAGCCACACAGGATAGCTATAGCATATCAGATTGGACAAATACATCTTAGAATAATGTAGTGACTTAAATACTTATGAACATTCATTTTTGAGAAAACCTCAGATTGAAATTTATATGACCATTGCTTCTGTGCTATAGGAGATGTAGATTCACCAAATGCCATCTCTGAATCATCATGACTAAATTGAATATGATCACATATATGGTCAAAATCTGAGCCATTATGACCTTCAAGGCAGACATAAGAGAGATCAGTATGTCTAGGTCCACAGTAAAGTAATAGGTCACATTGAAGGAAACTAACATACTTTTAGTCACATTTATGTTTTTCCAGGTTTCTAGACATGGTCTACTTTTGGAAAAGGCTTAATATTTTGGAAGAAGGAATAAACACAAAATTACCATAATTGAAGAGAAATATTAAACACCCCCTCACAAAATGAAGGTCACCGGGAATAAATGCATAATAAAACATTTTTCAGACAGTGGAATATTCTGGTTTAATTGCAATTAAATCTATACCAAAAAGAGTCATACAAAACATAATCCAAAGAGAATTATGTCTGGTTCAATCAGGTTATATATTCAGCTTTCCAGAATGACATTATTAAATTGGGCTAGCTTGACCACTGCCCAGGATCAATGGCATACTGAGAGAACCAAAGCAGAAAACCCAAGCAAGCTAGTCTAACTCTTTCATGAGAGTGGCAGATAGACTGAGCCACAGTGCCATTGCAGTAGATGTTGTATTTCATAAAGCCAAGTAATGTGACATGACTTTCTACAGTGTGCCCAACTTTGTTAGCTCTTTCCTCATCCAAAATTAACATAATAGAAGAAGACAAGATTATTTTCCAAAAGGAGCCAGGAATATTCAGTCCACAGGGCCAATATGACTGCTTATTGTAAGTCTGTGTTCTGGACTGTGTTTGGGTAGATAACGAAAGACCAATATTATAAAAACAAAAAGAAAAAAAGAAAAAAAAAACTCTTTGAAGTGAAATGATTTAGGAAATAAGGATCAGGTAGGAAGGTGTGGTTAGAAGAAATGTCCAAAGTATCTATTAAAACTAATGTCTGCTGATGTCCAGAGTCATAGCTACTGGGAAAATGGGATTGTTTATACTTTGTGAGCAGGCATGAAAACTCATTTTTAGTTAAAACATGAAAAAAGTATACAAGGCAGAGTTTCAGACAATATCAGACTATGAAAAGGACAGCTGCAGTCAATGTTCCCACTAATATTTTCCATCCGTGTACTGAGTGAATTTGTAATGTGTAGCTAATGTCAAGAAAATAAACAGATGTGCACCACAAGCAAGAACAACAATGAAAGAACTCACATAGATTTTATGAAGATTGAACTTTTGATGTTGATTCTGCTAGTGAAAGCGGATTGTAAGCAAAGTCTTATATTTATAAAATTGTCTTCTGTTGAGGAAGATGAAGATGTTGATACTCCCAACAGCATGGTTTGAGCTCTGTCTAGTGGATCTGTGCCAACTCTGAAACACCCTCTCACCCATTCTCATTATGAGCTCAAGTGCAAGGTTGCCAGACAGCTGGACGTGCATGAAAATGAAGAAAACAGGCCTACCAAAGAATCACATCTGTTATCTTGGCCTCATATGCACTCTGATGAAATTAGATTCTCCACCTGGCCAAAGACAGGGGAAAGGGCAACTCTATTTTAATGAATTTTGAGACTTGGAAAACTCTTTACAATTGAGGGTGTTCATTTTTATAAGAGAGAATAATTTTTGAATGTATGACATTGATGCTGATCTATACTATCATTAACATCAAATGTATTGTGTAGCTTAAAAAATCCTTTATAATTTCTCCCTTACATGCTTATCCCCTTTGTTAGCCCTGTCATTCCCTAAAACTCCTCCAGTCAAGGCATAGGCATGATTTGACATTTCCTTAAATACATTAGTCATTTTAAGTAAGTATTTACTGAGCAGCTAACTCTACCCAGCAAGCATGGACCCTATTTTTACAGTGTCCCTTTCCCTCAACTCTGGTGGAGCAAAGCAATATTAAACAAACACTCAAATACTTAAGTCAAAGAAAGTTTTTTGTTTTTTTTTTGCAAGTAGTCTATTAATAGTTCTTTTTATAAAGACAAACAGTATACAAATACAGAGTCCATAGGACAGTGCCTAGATTGGCCAAAACTTTCAGTTGCAGGTGACAGAACTGAAATCACATTAAGGAAAGTGAATTTATTGGTTCGTATCACCAGAAAATTCAAGGATGAGGCTGGCCTTAATGCATGACTAGTCAACATATGACAGATGTAAAGACTCAAATGGTTGTTTTCTCTCCTTTCTCCCTTTCCCCATACTCTTTCCCTCCTTTCCTTTTTTCTCTCCCACTGTGCACCCCCCAGCCCCATTTCCTCCTGATTTTAAAAGGTGGGGATTGGGAGCTGGTAATGTCCCTAGAAAGATAAGAATGCTTTTCTTTCCCAGTGTCCACATATAAAACCTCAGGGAGGACACTCACTGGACCTCCTTAGGTCATATCCTCACCAGTTCCTCTGCAAGGAAGTATGTATTATATTGGCATCCCCATTAGAACCTATGGAATGGGTGAAGAATGGTGCACTTAAAAAATGGGGGAATTGGTGACTAATCAGGGTAATTATCTAGATGCTCTTTCTTTCATCCTCACTCCTTTCAAGAAAGCTACTACCATAGAAATTAGTTTATGATTTTCCAGTCCTTGTCTACATACTTAGAATAACATATGTACAAACCTGTGTGTATTCATGCATGTGTGTGTATGTATGTGCCTGAGCACATGTACTTAACATGTGTGTGTGGGTGGCTTCCTTATATAAATTCATAAATTGAATTATATTTTTTATTTTATAATTTTCTTAAGTGAGCATATCTTAAAAACTTTCTCCCATCACTAAATACGAATCTACTTCACTTTTTTTGATTGCCAAATAATATGCCACAGTTAAAAAATGTATGACCCTATACCTAATCCTTCCTTAAAAATATTTACTTTCCTTCCGATATAAGGTTATAATTCTTCACTGAAAATCCTTATGCATGCTTTAACTGCACACATGCAAGCATTTTTGTGGTGTAATCATCCAACAGTGCTTATCTAGTCTACTTGTTTCTTAAGGCTATTTCAATTCCAATATTATAAAATATATTTCCTTGTATATTCTATATTGTTCAAAAATCTTCTCTTTATATTTAGTTCCTTCCTTCTTCTGGGTTTTGGTGAGTAGTTTTAAGCAGAACAAATTGTCTGCTTTTTCCCAACCCCCGTCACCAACTTGCCAGTCAATTGTCTCAACACAGTTTAGTAAAGAGGTGTCCTTTCCTGGCTGTTTGAGAGCCATCTCCATGGAGTAATAAACCTCTCATACACACGCACCTGTTTCTGGCCTTTCTGTTCTGTTCCATTGGTCTGTTTGTACATTCCTAAATCATGCATACTGTTTGCCTTTTGTTTCTGTCATTACTATTTTTGTTACACAAGCAGTACACAATATTTTCTTTGCACATGGTTGAAAGAGCACAAAAATATCCAGAGGAACCATGAAAGACCTTTTCTTCCCCTCATTACTCCCACTGTCCTTCTCACAGTTGGGAGATACTATTTCAGTTTCCTTTTTTGTGTTTCCAAGTATACATGGAGCTTTAGAACATGTGTGGTTTGGGTCTTTTTATTAATATGAACGGAGTCTTGCTATATATATGATTTTCCACCAGTTCTTGTCAACACTCTTGGAGATCTTTTCATATTGATGTATAGAGTCAGACACACACTGAAAAAAATAATAAAACTGTAAAGACTTCCACAGTATGTGTATCCTGTAAGATATTGATCAACTCTTTTTCTGAAAATGGTGTTTTAATCTATGTAGCTTTATAGTAGTTAAATGTGCAGGACAATATTAGAATGGTTTTCATTTGAAGATCAGAGAAGAAAGCTTAAGACTTGAGAAGGAGAGAGAATTAGTTGGAGGAGTGGGAGGAATCAATGTGCAAAGACCATGGGTGTGGAAAAGCACTGCCTGCAGAAAACCACAAAAATGTCGGTGGCTAGAGAATATTAAGAGAAGAGGAAGAGACAGTGAGGTGGAGACTGAGAGAGAGACAGGGTCAGGTACTTAGGATCCAGTAAGCTCTTTTTTTAAGAAATTCAGATTTCACCCTAAAATAGTAGGAGGTAACTGAAAGATTTAAGCATGCAAGTGATATTCTGATTTGAATTGTGGGCCCCCCAAAAGATATTCCATGTTCTAACCCTTAGTACTTATAAAGGTAACCTTATTTGGAGAAATAGTTCCTCGCAGGTGCATTGGGATAAAGAGTCCCGGGGTAGATTGTCCCGCATTACCTGGGGAGAGAAACTAAATTCAATGAAATTGCCCTTAGAATAAAAGAGAAACATAGGTAAGGAGGCCATTGGAAGAGAATATACAGAGAAATATGTATCCACTTGCCAAGCAACACCTGGAGCCATCAGAAGCAAGGAGATATGAGCCAGAATTCCCTTCTGAATAGGGGGAATGAACCCTGCTGACACCTTGATTTCAGACTTCTGGTCATCAGAACTCCAAGAGAGTACATTTCTGTTATTTTAAGCCACCAAGTTTGTGGTACTTTCTTACAGCAGCCCTAGGAAACTAATACACAGTCCTTCCTTCTTCCTTTTATTCATTTGCTCAGATACTTGACAAATGTCTGTGTCAGAACTGTTCAAAGTCCTAGGGATATAGTGATGACTAAGACACACCAAAGAAATCCCCATAAGCTGATGCTTCTTGCCAAGGCATGGCCTAACAGTGAGATCCTGGGTCTACTGTCTTGAATGCCTCTCTTTTCTTCATTATTATCAATCCCTTGTCAAGTTTGATTTTATTTCCACACATTCTCCTTATGGTTTCTTACATCAATAAACTTGCCCATGTGCAGACAGCTTCTTTCAATTGTCAAGTAGTAGTTTAACTATTTCATCTGCAGCTATGAAGCTTCCCTAATTGTCCTCAATAAGTTTTCCCTGGTTTTATTGGCAAACATCACACTATTTTACAATCATTTACCTGTCTGTCCTCCTTAGACTTTGAGGACAGATGATTTTCATTTTTATTCTTGTGTTTTCAGAGCCTGGAATGGCCTGTGCACATAGTGAGTACTCACTATATATTCAACTGATGTGATTTATGAAATTATAATACCAAAAAGAACTGATTGATAAATTAGACTTTATTAAATTAAAGTTTTCTGCTCTGTAAGACACCTTTTAAAAAATGAAAAGACAAGCCACACACTGGAGATTGGTGAAATATATAGCTGACAGAGGATTACTATTCAGAATTTATAAAATATTTTACAAAGCAAATAAAGAAAACAAATGACAATAAAATGGATTTAAAGACACAATGGGTATTTGAGAGGAAATTAAATACGTTTGGTCAGACAACTCTTGAAAATATGAACCATCTAATCTGTATTTAAAACAGTATTTATACCCTTTCATATCTGAGAAGTTGGATCAAATCAAGTACCTGAGAAGATGCAGTTAGTGAAGTCTCTGTAAAATTGTTAGTGGAAACGTAGTAAAGCATGTACTTTGGAAATAATTTGACTTTACCTCATAGAGTTGGACATTCACATACCCTATGGCCTAGTAATTATATAGATATAGAGGACAAATTTTGCACATGTGGACGGACCATCAGGAGGCACATGCAATAATTTTCAGCAGTGAAATAATGAAATATCTAAATCTTTTGCCCTCTCACACCTCCCAAATAATCCTACAAAGAGAAACAACTAAGATGTCTTTCAATAAGAGACTTTGACAGGAGATTGGATAAATCACATGTGACATATTCTCACAATGGAATATAATAGAGCATGACAACATATAAACTAGTGTTAGAGACAACACAGGTGATTCTTAGAACTGGGATGTGGAATGAAAAAGGCAAATGCCAAAAGAGTACATAAAAGATGATGTCCTATCACAAAGTTCAAAAATATACAAATCTAAGCAATGTGTATGTGTGTGTGTGTGTGTGTTTGTGTGTGTGTGTGTGATTTCAAAATTGCTAATATTTTTTAAGATGTAGGGAAATTGTACTGCTTACTTCCTAGAGGAAAGCAATGAATGCCAAGTTGCTTGTTAATAGATAGAAGTGAATGGTAATGTTTCTAGTTCTTGGATTGGTGGTGAGTTTTTAAATATTTTTTATTATTTAAATAAGGTACAAGGACCATGCATAGACCAGTAACATCTTATTAATGGAGATTAGATTTATCTAAGTCTGTCCACCTGAGGTTTTATGTATATGGAGAACATGCATATGTGTATATGAGCTTAGTAACTAACTTCTGCCAAAGAAATCTCATTCTGTGTAATTCATCTTCTCTTTCATCAGTGTTCTAATTGTTCCTTATTTACATAGCTGTGGTTTGTCCCTTCCTGGAGCAAACAGCAGTTAAAAAAGTAAATCTGCTAGTTAAGTTAATCCATAAACTCATGCATTTGGCTTCTCCTCTTTTTAAAATACATTTAGTTATTAGCTTTGTAAAATGGTGGGTCACAATCTCAAGTACTGGGTGTGAGACTTCAGAGACTTAGATCATGAAAGATGTGAAATTTTAAGAATGGGATAACTTCTTGTTTGGTGTTCACAACTTCAGTAAAGGCAGGTGATCTAAGGTAGGGAAACATGAGTAACCTTGGCTATGGAAAGGCAGGAATACCCTCACTGAAAATGTCCAACTCAAATACAATTTTATGAAGTTAATCATAGTGAAAAAGAATATTTCAAATTATACTGAAAATCAGATAAATTGAAATTAGGATAGAGGGGAAAAAGAGAGATTTTATGTAAGATACCACAGAACCACATTATTGAAATATAGAATTGTCTCTTTAATTCCTGGCAAAGCAAGTAAAAATTTTTTTAAAAATCATGATTAATACTTTAAAAGTTCTCTCCCACTTCCAGTCCATGGGGAAAGGAAGTACACATTTCTGAGGCAAATATACAAATTGCTTGTCCCAGCTCTCTGAACATTTGATCTTTAGCCAAGACCTTAAAATGTATGCATTTATTACATAGCCCTTCCTGCATTTTTAAACATATCCAACTAATATATAAAGATGTTTTGAAAAACATATTGAGACCCTGAATGTGTCTTTGTTTCTTTTAAGCATCTTTAAAACTCTGGAAATAATTAAAGTACATTTAAAGATGTGCTCAGATGATGAAATTCGGAGTGCCATGCTCTATATTCACCTGCATTTTCATAGGTAGCAGGGCTACTAGGTTTCATTGTGGCAGCATCATCATAAATATAACTGGTGCCCCTGAAATGGAAGCTTTGGCTTAGATGTTGCAAAGTATGACTCTTTTGAAGAATCCTTGGATGCTAAATTCCTCCGAATCTATTACTACACTCATCTGAACAGAGGAAACTAGAAAAAAAAAAATCTAGGAACTTATTTCTGCATCCAACCTTTCAGGCTGAGCTGGAACAAAACACTCATAGACTTCAAATGAAAAAGGACTGGCTGCAGAACAGGAATTGAGCTGTTAAGAATCAAGCATCACAGTCAGATTCTCCAAGTGTCCAGCAAAGCCCAGTTTCCCACAGGAGGCTCCTATCCCTCAAGCCTGGCATTCTGTAATGGGGGAATCATCCATAGAAGGCAGAAGAGAACAATGGCCCATTTATCAGAGTTTGGTACTTGCAATGGAGAAACTATAAAATTCATGGCCAGACTGTTGGTAATGGAGGGTAGTTTGCAAAACTTCAACTTGAATAAAGTCTGCAGTGGAAAATTCAAGTCCTCAATTTATGCAACATGAAAGCTTAAATAAGTCAAAGAAAGGCAGCCAGGATGATATTTCTTATATTTCTATAATGTATTTTTCAAAGTCAGTTCCATTTCAAAAAGCAAAGAAGCTGCCCACTTGGAAGTGTATTGAGTACCCAAGTGCTTGCTGGTTCAGACCCATCTATAGTCAATAGCACACAGTACCAGTTATTATAGTGGCCTAGCCATCATCTTGGCATCATCCTCTCTATTATTCACAAACGTCTGTCAAACAGTAAATAGAGGAATTACTATAAACAGTGATGGTGCAGTTTTGATAGCTATCGCTTTCCATATTCTAGGAATATAATCTTATACTGTACCTTAAAATTGGATATAGCACATGAACTTCTTCAACCATGCAGAAAGTGGAAATGTATATTTTCACTTAAAAACAGATCACTGTAAAACAGCTGCTGAAGAATCACAAAAGGAGTTTTAAAGAATCACAAAAGGAGTTTTTCTAAGCAGCATTGAAGATCCACAGAAGAAATATGTTGAAAGTCCTGGTATACTTAAAAATCAAGCTTTGAAAATTTCCCTGTTAATTTTTATGCATCTTGGACATAATTTATTAATATATAATTAGAGAAATTGTGAATATACATGACCAGTAAATAGTTATTATAATTTATTTAGCATGTTGCTGCTGAAGGATTTGATGATATCTATTGCAATACAAAATACTTGGATTCTTTTGTTTCATCTTCTCTTTATGGTAATTTCTAAAAATCTGGAAAAAATAGATATATATCATACACATAACAAATATGCACACAGGTTAATTCATGAATCATGTACATATGATAGCAAGCCATTGTTTTGATTTCTAACATTTATATTTGCATTTAATCGCAAACAGAGTATGTTGGAAAAGTAGTGCAGCTGCTTCTGGAAGAAGCATTTGGCTTTGGGGTTTTGTAATAATGTTTGACTATTCCCACGCTTTGATTACCATACTAGTATCTCAGGGGAAGAAAATACAGTGGACAGTCAATAAAAATACTGAATTTTAAAAAGGTCAAATACACAAGGGACTGAGTTTCTGATGTCTTACCATATTCATTTTAAAAATCTGCTCCAAATGGAAAAAGTAAATATTAGAAGTCACTCTTATGGCTGTGCATGAACAAAGGAATCCTACACGTATAACTCTTCTTCAACTATTCATTCAGGGAAATAGTTTACATTTCCTTAGCACAAATTAAATTTTTTGGAAAAGAAGAAAACATTCTCTGTTTTTCTATTTATTGATGGGTTCTATTCTCCTGTACAGCCTATTATGTCTTGGTGCTAAATAGAGACTTACAGAGTTGATTCAACTTTGCACTGAGCCCTTTTTAAAATTTTATTTTGAGACAGAGTCTTGCTAAATAGCCCAGGCTAGGTCTGGAATAGCTGTATTAGCCTCTGTAGTAGCTGAGATTACAGGCAGGAGCCAGCATATCTTGCTTGAGCAAATTTTAATCCTTTCCTTTACTTGGTTCATTAATGTCTATGTTAGGACTCTTGTTATGAGATCTGACTTATAAATTTGTGAATCACAAGTGAGGTGTTATAGAATTTGGAAAAGTTTTTAAAAAGGAAAAAATAAAAATAAGGATGGATACAGGATTACTTAGTCTGAATGTGTGTGCATATATTTGTGGAGGAGTGGATTTTAAACCTTTCTGTATTCTATTGTACTCTCCTAGCCTAGTTTGATATATCGTTTACTTTAAATATTTTTACAAATATAGCAATTATCAGTTTTTAAATAATTTTCTAAGATACTTTTAGTTTCTCAGTATTTTGGGAGAGGAGTACCAGGGATTGAACTCAGGGACACTCGACCACTGAGCCACATCCCCAGTCCTATTTTGTATTTTTATTTAGAGAGACAGTCTCACTGAGTTGCTTAGCACCTCACTTTTGCTGAGGCTGGCTTTGAACTCATTATCCTCCTGCCTTGGCCTTCAGAGCCACTGATATTATAGGCGCATGCCACCCTGCCTGGCTCAGAATTATTTTTAATAATTCTGAAAAATAAAAAGTAAGTGAGGTACAGGAAGAAAGACACATTGTTTAAAACTCTTAATCCAAACTTTTAGTCTTCTAGTACCCAATTCTTATATATTTCTGAAGCATTTAAAAAGAGCCTTTCATTTAATATGCAAGTGTCATTCAGCTTTGTATAAAGTTCTACCTAATACTCTTAAAAGGTTAATCAAATTTAATGAGATTGTTAAACTAATCAATATTTTCTTTATAGACATTTTTCACTTGGTCTCCTAAAGGAAATTCTCCAAGGGAGACAGAAACAATGTTCACTAGGAAATAGAGTATAATGAAAACACTAGGGACTCACTTCCATTTTTCCATTAAACTTCTTTTTTAGATTTCTGATTACTGATGCTAATGTATCCTAATGGAACATTTGAGCTAATTTATTATACTTTCAGATTCAATATTTTCTGTAGCTGGTCAAAGACTAAGCACCACGGCGAATTTCCGTGATTTCCATTAACAGGCCTCAGCCATGTTTTGTTGTCTCAGAAAGTTCTGGTGCTAGACAAGAGCCCTCCACCCACTGATTCACTCAATGGGAGTTATACTTTGGGCATATTTGCTCTTTCTTCAACATCTTCTTTCTCCCCCTGAAGACTCACCAACACTTTCCCTGTGCCGTCAGTGACTTTATAACCCAACACCTAGTTACCCTTTCCACTGTGAAATGCTTGAAAAGGCCTTTAATAAAGATGAGCAATACTCTCTACTCTCTCAGATCAGCATAGCTGCATTGTTATCTCTTAATGTGCCACTGGTAGGCGGCAGCCAAAATCTCACCAATGATCCCCAATACCCGCGGTTTCACAGTCCCAGTCTCAGCTCCTCACACTCACACAGAACCCCTCATATCTGACACAGTCCCCTTACTCTTCTCTCTTGTGCTTCATTTGTTGTCTCTTTCTTTCTGTCTGTGGGGAAGAAGGATTGCTGTCGTTTGCCAAAATTCATTTTTTTCCTCTCTGTTTGACTTTCTTGTTTTGTCTGTTAATCCCTTGCCCCATATACCATTCCTTCTTTTGGAATTTTCATGTTCAGTATAATTTTTATACTGTCTCCTCTGAAACCACACATACAATGCTTTGTTAAAGTTGTCACTTCCTAGGCTGCTTCCTTATTTCTTCCCTCCGTCCCTTCAGTGTCAAACAAAATCAATAATCCTGGGGTCCTTTAGTCATTTTTTTCAGTGATCATTAATTTTGACCTTGTCACTTTGATACTATTTAATTCCTCCCTGTCATTGTTGTTTTCCGATTTTCTTACTCATCTACCCATACTCTAGAAATATCTCTCCGTGGATTAATCCCTTCTCTTGGTGGCAGATATGTCCCTAGTAGATGACTCTTAGTTATTTATATATAGCCTTAACCCCCTCACACAGCTCCAGACTTCCATCCCCAGTGCATCTTAACCAGTTCACCCCTTGACATCCTTCCCAGCACATCCACCAAGTGTAAAATAAAAGCTTTCTTCCAAATAACAACTATCTTTTAATTGTGTTAATTGTAGTACAATACTCTGAGTCAGCTACTATCGAAGACTTGAAATCTTCCATCTCTCTTTGTCATACTTTTCTCTTTGACCCTTTATAGCTTCCAATCAGTTTCTAATAGGTTCTACTTCTGCAGAGACTACCTTCATCCTTCTGATGCAAATGATCCATCAGGATCTCAGGACTTTCCATAAGAAACATTAGAGAATAAATCTCCTTGATTTTTCTCTTTAATCTCCTTTACACTGTGATCAGAGATTGTTGTCTTGAAGCAAAACTCCAATACCATTAAAACCATCATTGATTTCCTACTGCCTTCAAACTAAATCAAAACCCCCAAATGTGGCAATCATGGTCTTCATACTAAAAGTCTCAAAGTAGACATTCCAGGTGGATTTGTAGTCATATTGCTCCTGGCATTGTCAACTATTTGTACCCCGTGCCATATTTTATAATAGCAAATTCCATTTATTTAATGATCGTCAAAGATTCTTTCAAGTAGAAGTGGAGAGACCAGCTCTTCATAATTATGTACATTCTCATTGTTGTCACTTTTTATGGATTTGCTGTCCACTTTGCTCATCACTTCCCTTGTATCATTTTTAAAATTCAGGCACTAAAGTAACTTCATGAGATTTCACATATTACACCTTTCAAATGAGGAGACTGAAGGTCGTGAAGATTAAGAAACTTGGTCAAAATTGAACAACTCATAAGTGGTAGGCCTGAGAGCATGACAGTGTCTAAGACCCCAAACCGTCCTCTCTAGTTCTCTCATCTGTCCCCAGAAATGGTCTTTCTATCCCACTTTCTGTTCCCTTCCTAGGTTCATTTACACAGACCATCCTTTGCCTCCTCTCCCAGACTCTGCATAGCTTCTACCACTTATCTTCAGACCCTGGTAAGACCTGCACAAGATGAAACATTTACCTCAAAAATTAATTAAGTAGTTGATTTTATGGCAATGTTCTCTGGAAGTTTTTATTTCTTAGTGATACATACCAAAGTACTTACAGGTCAAATAACATATCTAGGATTTGCCTCCAAATAAGGGCAAGCGAAGAGTTAGGTGGGGATATATATGAAAGATAACTGGTCATAAGTTGCAGACTGTTGAAGGTGGATGGATATGTTATTGTCTTACCATGTTCTTTCAATTTTTACCAGTGTTTTCAACTCTATGAAAGAAAAACTTTAGATGCAAAAGTTAATTGGAAATTCATCAATTTATAAATACATCAAATTAAAATTTGAAGTGAACATTTGAGTAGCATTATTAATATCATGATATTTTGTATTGAAATGTCTGGCTTCATCAGATATGATGAAGAGGTCATGCTTTCCAGATTAATTTAGTATAATTTTAATACTTTTAGTTACATGATTTCATGTCACATATTATTTCTCAGAATTATATTCCTTCTGAAACTTGGGGCTTGACTATATCTGTAAATTACTTATGGTTTCTTATATGGAAACAAAGTCTGCTTTAAAAAAAAGATAAAGCTATGTCCAGAAGATTTGCAATTGCAGTTCTAAAGATTGTGTAAGTAAATCCTGTGTTTAAAGTCAATTATTTTTTTCCCCATAGAGCACCAGGCTCACAGTTGGTGGTATGTGTGATTGTCCCAGTAGGTCAAGCTGTGTTTTTTATTTGTTTGTTTGTTTGTTTGTTTTCTCCTCACTCTCTAGTGAATAAAGTCAGTGCCAATATTCCTACCTGCAGAAGCTCTTGACATCATCAGAGCTGTTTGAGTGGTAGTGAGCAGTCAGTGATAATCCCAAACCTCTCCCCCTCACCAAAATTCCTTCCTGGGTTGCATTACTAACCAGATCCTCTGGCTAATGAGAAGTCATTTTCATAGTCAGTTTTATGGCCAATCATATGGGACACTAGCAGAATGACCCTTCTGATGAGGAGAAGAGGCCTTTTCTGGTTATAAGCTACTCTTTCTGCCCTTTGAAAATCTCCTTGCTTACTTAACAGGTGTGTGGTAGGTTATGCAGAGCCTGAGTACCTTCACATGCTGCACTTTCATTCTGTCTAGCTATTCAACAAACACCACCAAATGTAATTGGGCAGCTAAATTACAAATGGAGAAAATATAAAGATAATAACATCTGCTGACAGTTCCTAAATTGCAGGTATCTATGCCCAATAATTGTGACTTTATTACATTACTTATATATTTTAAAATAATTTAGACCATGTACTAATCAATATATATGAATTTATTCCATACTTAACTTATCAAATGATAAAATGGAAACAATATTATACAATTTTAATAAAATAGACATCATTCTAATTTCATTCTCCACTGCTTTTAAACACCCTACTATCCAGAATTCCATTTCAGTAGTCTAGTAGTTATAAGAATTGGTAAATGGGGCTGGGGTTGTGGCTCAGTGGTAGAGCACTCACCTAGCATGTGCAAGGCCCTGGGTTCTATCTTTAGCACCACATAAAAATAAATAAAATAAAGGTATTGTAATCCAACAACTAAAAATTTAAAAAAATAAAAGAATTGGTAAATACCAGTGCTCACTTTCTACTCACAGATCCCAACTTAATGGTAGGACCTAAGCATAGGTTTATACATACTATGGTAACTTGTCACTTCTGCTCTTCTCCTAAATCTGTTTCAAAGCTTTCCCTTTGCCAAGTCTAACAGATAAAAATAATTTCTCTCATATCTTCATTTTCCAGAACCATTTGGTTCAGATTTATATTCAGAAAGGTAAACTTGCCTTTATTTACATATAGATATTCTACTCGAACTATTGCTAAATTTTCCTTTTGACCCACTTTCCAAAAGTCCAAACTTGTGCCTCAGTTTCAACACCTCTGAAACAAGTATGCTATTTTGTATAAATAATTCTAATTCACCCGATGCCCCGCTAACTCATACAATTACTTCTAAGTAATACAGGGGAAAATTGAAATAATATTGTACCATATAGATCTGAGTAATTCAAGAAAAGACAATGCAGAGAATTGAACTTATGTCTGCAACAGGGAAAATGGAGAATCCCAGGAAAAATATTTTATCTTCATCAGATTAAATAATTTCAACAATTCTTCAATACGCATTGGGAAATTTAGCTTTCAGGGTTCCAGGCTTGAGGTTAAACAGAGCCTAAGAGGAAGCAGACAGCACTGACCAGAATTATCTTTAGAGAGAGAATTTTCCCTCCTCGTCAAGTTCCTTGCTAGTTTCTCACTTCCCTTCCTTGTTCTGTTTGTTATTTCTTTCTCTACTTCTTTAAAAAACAAAACACAAGAAATTATACATAGGAGAGAATGACAGGACTGACCAGCACTTTACTGTATAGTAAAAACTTGCAATGGCTTCAGGGAAAGGACCTTAGGTGAAACCAAAGATAGAGTTCCTTCAATTTCTTGCAAATGAGACATCATTCTGCCTTCTAACTTTACAAATTCAGGTTTAAGTTTTAGAGGTAGGGTCTAGTTCAGAAACTAGGCCTCTATCTGCACCTGATTAATGCATGCAATCAAGCCCCTCCCTTCCTCCATGTTGGGAAGATAGGGGAAGTCAGCAGAGGGTGTCTGGAAATTGTTAGCAGCATTAACAAATGCTGATCATCCAGGGCCAAAGAGCTGAATATGAGTTACTTAATAAACCACTATGGATGTAGTAAAAGAAATTAAATTACATCACTTACATTAATTGACAGAGCAATTAGCAAGCTATCCATAAAGCACAATGTAGCCAAACATTATAAATTTTGGCACCACCTACTGGCTGGAGGTGTTTTTTGTTTTTGTCTTACTGTAAGCTTCATTTACATCATCATTTCTCCAACAGCAATGAGGCATCTGGCCTGTAGACCTTTCCATTATTGTATTGCCTTCTTGGTTATCAATTATTCTGGTTCAGAGACCAGAAGGTAATTTTGGCTTTAGCTAGCTGAACTCAGAGAGGAATCAAGAAAACATCTCTCCATGTTTCCTCAGTATTTAGCAGCCACACTAAAAACAATTTCAATATTTACCCAGAGACAGATGAAATAATGAGCCTAGCAAATCTGTGCCATGCACATATTTCAGCAGTGACCGTAAAAAGACATCACACTTATCATATTCGGCTCTGTTCCCAAAATACATTTTTTGACAGAAGACAAATTAGATCGTCACATTGCATGGTGATGGGACCCATCTCTCTACAAGGGTTTGATTAAATGCCTTTGACCCATGTCATTGACCACAGAAAGGAGAGAAAGAACATAAATAAATTCTGTGATTTAACAGTACACTACAGAAAGTGAGGTTCTCTGGGAATCCAGCATTTAGCTGCATGTTCTGTACTCCTTAGGTTTAGTCTCCCTCCCCCAGAATGAAAGGGCTTTCTAGAATAAGGCCACATGCAAAGAAAGATACTACTCTCCCACCTCTAGCTTGGGTGAGAATGGAAAAGAAAAACAGAAAAAAGAGATAGGGGACAAAAAGGCTTAAGGCTATACAGTAATTGGTAAAATCTGTGACCCAAACCGTGTGAATATGACAGGGGCATGTCACATCATCTTTGAAAGATGATTTTCTTTTACCCCAGTGAAAGAAACATCATTTGTAACAAATTTTCAAATTTTTCCAGACCATAAAAATGTTCACTGGGACCTGAAATGTCTCTTGACACTACCTTCAGGTATTAATACCGTTCCTACCTTCCTGAGTTGTGTGACCCAAACTCTTAAGTCTAAGACAAGAAACATGTCCCCAGATTATGAAGAATACTTTCTCTGACCATATTCTCACCATGATCTCCACATTAAAAACTAAGCCAAATAAAACATGCAAAAGCTGACTAGTGATATCCCTTCCCCCACATTCAATCCCATTTTTAAAGGCTTGATGCAAAATATAAGTGAATATTAGTAATTATATTCGTATTTGTTTTGATATACCTTAAGAGCCAATTTTTCTGCCTTGAGTCGTGTCTATTTTATGACTATATACTACCTTATATTTGCTGTGTTCAAGTAATTATATAATATAAAAATCTGCACTAACTAAATTTTTAAACTCAAATTATATTTTAGATGCCCTGGGAATCTTGACCTTTAGTGATACATTGTAACAAATTCTCAGATTGTATTAAAATATTCCTCTACTGTTACATCTATTTAGGGGGAAAATGTTTTCTCTAAGTTGATTTTCTTTGAAGTCATATATACCTGAGTTGCCATTCATCATGTTGAACCTTCATTGCAAATGTAAACTCTTCTTTTCCAGAAAGAGAAACTAAATGAGTGGGACTGCACTTAACAGATCCCTGTACCATCTGTTGCTCATAGAAAGTGTGAGGTTATCTGTGGTAAACTCAAAAAAGGAAGGACTTTAGAGAATTCCAGCTGATCTGTCACTCCCCAGCTAGATGACCATTGGGCAAGTTGTAATTCCCATATCTTTAAAATGGCCATGATAATAACACAGAATTTCTGTGAAGATAAACCTCTTTGTTCAGTATCATCCACTTACTAAATGCTTAGTGAATGTGGCAAATGATTAACAAATGACAGAGTGCAAAGCTTTCTTAGCAAAGACTTGTCTGTCTCTACAGCCAGGCTGGGGTGCCACAAATGATCCCAAGAGTGTAGATCATCAGTGTTCCACCCCCAACTCAAACTAACTCCAAATATGTGTATATCCCATGTATGGGGAGCTGATGACATTGATCCAGGTATGGGAAGTTTGGGCCTTTTCTACCTTTTACTTCAGAAACACGTCTATCTATCTATCTATCTAAGTGTCCACAGATTAGAAATGGAAGAACAGTCCCCCTACAGAGCAGCAGTCCTGAAGGAGGAACCTCTGGAACCTCTGAAATTGTCAATCCAGTGTCTTTATATTGAGTTTTGTTGTTGAAAGGGCATGGCTACCCTAGCATCTCTGTTGCTCTTTATCACACTTTGGGAATTTGTTAGAACAGGCATTGGAAAGTGAGCAAAAACTAGACCCAGAGAAGTGAGGTGACTTGCTCACAGCAATAGGGCTAGTAAATAAAGGAAGTAGCCCTGTTCTCCCCACTCTCCGTGTCTTGGTTTCTGTATACAAGACCTGGATATTCTCCAGACCATGGCTGCTACTGCTCTCGCACAGCTGAGCTTACCAAGTAGACAGTAATCTTCCTGAAGATCAGAAATATTGATCAGCCCTTATGTAAGTGTTATGGTCACCAAGGAGAAAGAAGCTTACACACTTACATCTATCAAATGGCAGGTGCCATTCAATCTTTTTAATTTCACCTAATTGGCAAGCTGAGGGGTATACCCTAATAGCTTCATTTTTTAATTGAGTAAAATAAGTTTTAAGAAGTCTAACTTGTTAATTTTCAAGAGGTTCATTTTCAAAAACTTCTTTTGTGTATCAGGTTACTCCTTTGCATTCAAAGCCCTGGGCTCTCTCTTTGTGCATTGTAAGGGGCACCTTAAGAGTTCCCATGACAAGGACAGCTAAGGTTTGGAAAGATCCTGAGAGAAAGACCTGCGTGGCCCCTCCAGATGTCTGGTGGCATGTGAGGGAGAAAGAGTAAGTCAGTGTGAGAAAGGGAGCCAATAGAGTCCTCTCACTTACCTGCATGCTGTCTACTGAGGGCAGTGGTTAAGGCTTGATTCTGCTCTTGAATGTGCTGTGGCCATATAACTCGGGCTTTAAGACCTAATGTCCAATTAAAAGATTGCCGGTGTCATTGTGAGATGCTGAGTAAGAAAAGTTGTAGTGCTGTCCTGCACTCTCTTTGCATGGTCAGCAGACAACAGATCCCTTTCATTCTCACACTAAAGTCTGGATTTGATGCATAGAACATTTTTTTTTTATTCCACTGCATCCCTGCTAACTGCCTCTAGAATAGAGGAACCCTGGAGTCTTTAAGGAACCTATGACAACCAAATTGGAGTGTCACAAGGAAAAAAAAATCAACAAAATAACAATGGCACAAGAAATTGAAAGTATTTGGCATTAGATGGTTTAAGCTTTGTTGTAAATGTTCACACACACACAAACACACATGCTCACACAAAGAAGCATATGTTCAGTCTGTGATCTGTGAAACCTATGTATGGCCTTTACTTTTCCTAAACACAAACTGACACCCCACTTTTTCTAATGATACCAACCTTGGGAGAAGTTCCACAGCTCTGAAGTAATTATGCCACTGGGCAGCAAGAGTGCATTAATTTAGTCTCAACTCTTTATTTGAGTGTAGCAGTCCCTTAAATTGGCACAATAGCCTGCACATCCATCCTTTGTAGTTTATCGTGTATTGAAGAACAAGAGAAATGAAAGAGTTTGGTTCATTCTGTTTAATTTGGAATATTTGGTGGACAGTAAAAGAACATATTGTTTGAATTTGATTGGTAATATAAGGAAGGTTTTAGAACAATGTCTGTCAAATGTTCATGTACCTAATTGTTTTTTTCTGATATATTTTGAAATTTTCATATGTCCACAAAAGAAGTTCTCTGTGTACTAATGCAGATATGATATAAAGTGAGGAATTTTTATTGGAAAATTTTCCCAAGTTATTAGAACTTCAAATTCCTCCAATGAAGACTTCCTGAGACTGCCCCTGTCCTTGCAACCACCATCCCACACACATCTACACCCAAAGCAATGGCAGATGCTGACTGATCCATTGAGAGTCTGATCCAGTCACCTCCATTCTGCAGATGATAAATGGAAGGATCAGTAAGGATTTTTTTCAGCCTTGAATTTGTAAGGAACTAGCCCAGCACTAATCAAAACTGTCTAAAGTTCTCATTACCACCAGGAATTGAGCTACATGCTTTACCACATTCAGACATTCTCCAACAAGAAGCCAAGATAGTCCTTATTATTATCTCCACATTATAAGAAAGGAAAATGAGACTCAAGGAACTTAAATGACTTGCCCAGTCACCAAATTAATAAGCGACACAATGTGTCTAAAACCTCGGACTGTTAACCTCCATACCCTACACTTTCACACTCAGACAAGGTCATGTCTGGTCCTCTTATTAAACATTTAGGTTATGCTCTGCATTGTGACAAGTCCCATAATCACAGGGTCTCAAGTTACGATGAGAGGCTAAGCTATATATTTGAACCAATGATTGCAGTGAGTATCAGGGAAGCAGACCAAGGGACTCGGACTTGGGCCATTTTTGTTGTTGTTGTTGTACACTCTGGGTAAAAAGGCAGTGTGTCTGGAGATGGAAGGTGATGGTACTTGCCAAACTATTCAAGTATTGCTGGCCACATGGACATGAACATTAACTTCACTCTCCATTGTTTTCAAGGACATACACATTATGTGTGCACACTCTCAAAACCACACACTCTTACACATATAGCCCTAAATGTGACAGCTCAAGGCCAAGGAAGTTTTGTCTCCATTTTAGGATAAGGCTTCTTTTCTTTGATTTCTTCCCACACTCAAAAAGGAACCAAAAATCACTCAGAAAATTTTAGGATCTTAGTGATGTAAGCAACAGGCTAAGATACCCTAATCCTTATATTTACTGCCACTTAACCTTTATGCCATTCCCCTCACCTATAACTAACAACCGTCCATTTTTCTTTGGGTCTGAGGAAAGGCTTTGTTCTAGAAAGGACAACTCCAATTACCTCCTGGTAAAGGAGTCTGAGTGTGTCCAGAGACCCTGGTAGGGGCCCTCGGTTCGGTTTCCATAGCAAGTGTGTCAGCCCTTGGCAGCTGGGCACGAAGCCCTCTATTCCTCCTTCTAAAGCCCCGCAGCCTCTCACTTAGAGATGAGGGACAGTGTGTACCCCAGCAGCAGCAACCAATTCTGCTATTTCTCCAAAGAGCTGAAAATGGGGGCTTTCCCTATTCATCTTCACCTCTGCACCTGCTTACTAGAATCCTGGGCCGGTCCTCCCACCTTCTAAATTCTTCATGGAGTCTTCAGGCAGACCAGCAGGCCAGGACTCAGCTTCACTGTCTGCTTACCTCTGTCCTTACCACCCCCCACCCTGCCTGAGCAGCCCCACTATCCCATGGCCTAGGCAACCCTTTCTCTGAAAAATTCAGAGCCAGCGGAGAGCTCATTCCACCACAAGCAAGGGAGGTAGGAAACCTGCATTGCTCTGTTTGGGTTCAGGCTCTGATAGAAAGTGGGGGATTCAGAAAGCCAATAAAGAAGATCTTTTTGCCCTTCTGAGATTAAAAACAACAGGGAATTACAGGCACCAGATAGATAAACATCAAAATAGCAGCTTTATTTTTGATAAAGCTAATTAGAGAATGTCATGTGGCTTTGATGTGCCACCAAACAGGCACCTTAACATGCCCTCTAAATTGAACTTATCCCCCTGACTGCACCCACCACACACACACACACACACACACACACACACACACGAGTGATGTGAGCCTGCACATATGTATCCTTAGACAGGCAGCTTGGAACAAAAGAGAAAAAGCTACCTTGGGCATGCTCAGATTTGTCCTCTAATTTTATCAGTCATTTTGCAGGAGAATGTCCATGGGAGCTGCCCCCATAGTTTTTCTCTTTGTGGTGGGAGTGAAAATTACTTCCCTCTATGGGAATAGAGGAGTTAGGAGTAAAGGCTTGCCCCCAGTAGGAGAATATGGCCTATTCGTATCATCTGCCACCAGGCAGATACATGGTTGGAAGATAGAATTATAGTGGGGTGGGGGGGTCTGGCTCTGCAGAAGTTAGATTTATGGTTGTGGGAGGAAGATGAAGGGAAGAAAAGGACTGTAAACATGCCCCAGCTCCTCTGTCTGATCCCAGATTGAGGATCAGGGTATCAGCCCTGCTGGTAGTAAGCTATGTGCTTCCTCTGCAGAACACCCATCATCTTTTGTCTGTCTGTGAAACAAAGATGAGATCTTAAGCCATAACCACATCTAGCCACGTGTGAAACCATTAATAAAGTAGTAAAAGTGACCACGCAACAAAGTTTAAAACAAAGGGTATTGCAAAAACATCTGACCTGGATCTTCCAGAAAATTCACTGTCTGCATTAAGAAAGATGCAGAACATTATGGGACAGTGTGAACATGGATGATGCAGTAGCTAGTAATCTAGCATCACTGTTTCCTAAGTTGAGATGATGGTCACCATGGTTATCTGGGTAACATCTTTGTTCCCAGGACACACATGCAAAAACGCAAGGAAAGCGGATGTCTAACTAACTCTCACATCATTCAGCAATAAAAAGCAAATACATGACATAGATCATAAATATATATACCCATATAAAGAGAAAAGGAAAACTGAAGTCAATGTGGCAAAATGCTAATAATGGGATGAAGGGGAAGGTTACATACCTGATCATTGTTCATCATAATATTCTTGCAGTTCTTCTGCAGATTTGAAATATTTTTCAAAATAAAAACTCATGGAGAGTGAAAGAAAAGCACTAGAGGTGTTGAGGGGCCAGTCTGGGGGCAAGGCCAACACGTTGGGTATTATTGCAGGAGAATTTCAGCCTCCAAGTATATAGAATTACAGGGGGGATTGACAGCATTCTAGGGGATTTGGATTTGTTGGAGACAATGCCAGAGAGAAGAGGTCAGGATCAGAGACAAATGGGAATCAAAAGTGAGCTAGAAAGCATGAGCAACAAATCTCGCCCCTGTTCTTATTGCTTCCCAGGGGTCAGGTCTCTCTTAGAGTGCAGCCCTGAATTGCTGCACTGTGTACTCCAGGCTTCCAGAGAGGAAATTTCCCATATCAGAATTTCAGTATGTAAGCAATGGACAATTTTATCCTTTTGCCTCAAAAATTCTTAGCACCCCAGGCCAGAGAGGCACCATCAGGCTTGGTTTGCCTTTTCCTAGATCCATAAAATAACGTGCCTTCATGTTAAATTCTAGAATCATTTTGTGACTGTGGTGGCACCAGTGAAACCTTTGCTAAATTTAGCCTGTTTGCTAATTAGGAACAGAGGACATGTTAAGCTTGAGGCTTAAATACAGAACTTGGCAAGATACCAAAATATGGAATCATGTTGTCATTTCTGACTGGGGAAAAGTCCAAGGCTGAATTACCTCGGTGGCTGACCTAGTATATTGTCCTCTTCATTTTCCAGGCCTCCTAAATCGTGCAGGAATTTACACACACACACACACACACACACACCTCATAGTTCACTATTCTGCTCATCCTCTGAATTCCCCACTGCCTCCTATGGTGAGTGAAAAGGCAGTAAGGCAGTGTAGCCGAGGGACTGAGGCAGAGTAAGAGAAAGAGTGTCTATGTTGACTTATCCTGGAAGCTATTATTGTATGGAGTGCAGTGCATAATGACATGCCATACCCATTGAGAAGAGCCTTTGACCACATTCTTAGTTACATTACTGCAAGAGTTACATTATTCCTGTTGCCATATTTACATCACTTTAGATCCAGACAGTGACTGGGACCACAATAGCTGCACTCATCCTCTAATCCGCGCATAAAGTAAGTCTTTCAAGTCAGGCTTTCGGCATCTACGCAGCTGTATCTAATGCTACAGTGCTGCTAGTATTTAAAGAAAAAAGAGAGCAGTGCCTGAGATATTTGTCACTCTAAGGTCCCTATCATTTCACCAAAATAACTTGAAAAGGGTGTTGTTCTCCTCTCTGGGAGCCATGTGCACCTCCCCCCAGGGCTTTAGGGGGCTCGTGGAGCTGTCAGTCTCTACCCTTCATTCCTCCCTTCCACAGATGCACCATATTTGTCCTGATCATGGGGAAACTAATTCAGGAAATAATATAGAATGGAGATGAAAAGAATGGGAAGAAGAGTTGCAGTTGCTAGGCCTTGTTCAGCCTTAGACTCCCAAGGCCACAGCCCCTCTGGACTCTCAAGTGGAACATTCCTTATATTCTTTGGCTGAAATGAGATGCTGCCAGGGCCCAAGACTGGCTTCTGGCCTCTACTGCAGAATTGCCATTCCAACTGTGTTTCTAAGGGACAGAGCCAGAGTAAGAAAAAGGCTAAGCGTTGAAACCAGGCTGCCGCTCGAGTGCGGTACTCAGGCATGCCTACGGAGGAGTATTTATCATAAAGGAGGAAAACAGTAATAGCCCAGAACTGTCTGTTTGTTCAACTCCAACTTGAATGATACCAAAGATTAAATCTTGGTTTCCAATTGTTTCATGCCAAGGCTGTTATATTTAAGGTCCAAATATGTGCACCATATGTCATACTGTAGCTTGACAATTACCTCAACAGGCAGTGTCAGACAGATGGTAAACATTACTACCAGGCATACGTACATTTAGAATTAGACATTTAAATAAATTCAGGCCTGTCTCAAGCTTATTAAAAGGATTTGGGTCTGTAAAGCCATTTCAGGCATCTGCATATGCTAAAGTGTCTTTTGTTATCTTGAACAGATTCAGTTTGATTCAAGTACCTTCCGGCTACAGATGGCAAGTGACATGCATTCTCTTTGAGCCCTGTACCTGCAATTAGGCCAATAATGGCAATTAAGCCAAATGTAGAGAGATTTAAACTTCAGTTCTTAATATCCCAATCATGCATTCCCACCCATGAAATGACAGAAAATCCTCTTCAGGGAACATCACCAACCTCTCTTAAAAGCCCCCAAACTTCTGAGAAAGAGATTAGAAAGCTACAAAGGTACCTGCCTCAGGACCAAGTCAAAATCTCTCTGGTTTAAACCTCGGGCTACAGCAAGCTTTTGACATGAATCTCACAAACTGCAAATAAAGGTTAGCATTCCATGGGAGAATTGAAAGAAGCCTTCAGATGAATGTGTTTTAAGATTTTTTTTTCCCAAAAAACTATATAAAAGCCCTCTTTACACTATCTTTTTCCAGGGGGTTTTGAATCTTATTTGGCATTGCAAAAAGGTTCAGTATGGTTTGTGATAGGAAACTAAATGAGGCTGGAGATGAGGTCCCAGAATTTTATTAAGTTGCAAGTGTAGCAAACGCTGCACTTCAAGAGGGTGGCCCCATGGAGTGGTTTGATCTTTCTGAAGACCTTATGTACTGCCCACATATACAATTCGCTGCTAGAATTATTTCCCTGCTTGGAACAGTTTCTTTGCTCAACTTTTTAAAAGCAGCTTCAAACTATTTAAACAGTGCTTGACACATCATAGATGCTCAATAATTTGGAAGAAAAGAAGAAAGAGGAAAAGGGAGGTCAGCAGAAAGAAGGTATCTACAAATCAAAACTTTATTTTTCAAATGCATGTGTAACCTCAGGATCCTTGTCTGGCAGAGAGTACAAAACAAGTGTAGTGTTGATTGGTGACCTCTCTGTGTTCTAATCTGGCTCTACATTTTACTAGCTGAGTTGCTTTTGTTACATTTCCTGACTTCTCTGTGCTTCGGTTTTCTCATCTGTAAAATAAAAATGATAATTATTCTTCTAAGAGAACTCAATAATATATTTATTAGACTTAGAATATTACTTGGGACTACATGACTGTTGTTATTTTTATTTTGGAAGTCATTGCTGAGACTCAATATTTTCCATTCAAATGGTGTCCAGTTATGGGGTTTGATACCATATACCTCTTCCTCATTTCAGTTCCTGACTTGAGCTGAAAGAACCATATCACCACATGATGCATTTTGGTAATTAATCTTTCTACACTCTTACATTTAGCACTGGGCTAAATCTAAACTTCAGAGCTAAATACTCCTTCAAGTGGGTATGTGAGGAGGCATGTGCTAAATTCTGGTGTACCTGTGTGTTTGTGTGTGTGTGAGAGAGAGAATAACAGTAGGATCCCAAGGCTCAGCACAGGGACCTTTGTCCTGCCTACTCAGATGAACTCCAGGAACATATGGAGTGACTTTTGGAAGAACACATGTCTCAGTTCTATTTCGGTTTCCCCTTAATAAAGACAGCTTGGTCTAGTGGCTTAATTATCAAGCCCTCTGGTCTGTTCTGCCATTGCCTCCTGTTGTCAGCCTCTTCTACGAATCCGTCTGCAACATTTTCCGTATTCTCTGCAGCCCTAATAAGTCACCCAGGTTCCCTAGCATGACATTGAAGGCCTCTGAAATAAGGCCCCTGAATTCTGGCAATTGTGCTGCTTTCTATCCACAGGCATCGTGGGTGTTTCCATCTTGACGCCTTCACTCAGACTGTGTACGTGTCAGTGCCCTCCCTACTTCTTTAAATAAGAAGTTAAAAATAATTGCCAAGAGGCTATTTATTTTCAGGCCAATTTGTTCCTTAGCCCAGTGATCCTCAAAGTATTAACCCTGAACTAGTAGCATCCACATCACCTAGAGCTAGTAAGAGATGAAAATGTTCAAGCTCAATAAGCAGTTTTGGAGGTGAGACCTGCAAGATGTGCCTTCCAGGTGAATCCAATGGATACTAAAGTTTGGGAACCACTACCTTAGCCTAACACTTGAAATGCATAGCTCTCCTTGATTACAAAGTATTTTATTCTTTATTTGTACCACAGGGATATTCTAATCATTTTCTCTTTATTATAGATTTTCTTAAAAAGTATATTTTTGTTGTTGTAGATGGACACAATACCTTTGTTTCATTTATTTATTTTTTATGTGGTGTTGAGGATCAAACCCTGTATTTCACATGTGCTAGGTAAGCACTCTACCAATGAGCCACAACCCCAGTCCCATCTCTTTATTAAAGCTTTTAAGATTGAAATTCTGTAATTCATTTTTGTATCTCCCAACTTGGCCCAGAGTGGATTCTCAAAAATCTGTGAAATGGATTTCATCTAGTATATGTTTGTGGAGCACTAAATATGTTCCAGCCTACAGGGACAGGCATTTATAGAGATAAAAGAGAACTGCATCATGGCGTCTTGTTTTGATCAAGTTTTCAATCTAGAGGGACTGTCAGGACTTTTCATTTAGGAGATGATCAGCCAAGGTGCAGAGGATGTGGCATGAATGGTTGTCATGGGAAATCAGGAAGAGGAGGGGCTGTGCACAGCCTGTTAGGGGCTGCTTATGGAGAGATGGGGCCTGAGCCAAGTCTAAAGGGCAGTGGACATGAGTGGACCCAGAAGGATGAAGATGCATATCCTTGAATGGGAGCAGGGAAGCTCATCTACAAACCTCACACATCCTCCACTACCAGCTGCCACATGGCACTTGGATCTTAGAGGGCTAAATAAGATCCATAAATACCTCATTTTTATGATTCAGATTAATGCAGTATTAATATCTTGCTAGAATTAACCAAGTGCATTATAATCTAATTTATGAAAGGAAAATCTTGGTGTATAACAGGTATTCAAAAGTACCACCTTTTAAGTGAATGCTAATGTGTAAATCTTCCAGTTTCTGTAAGCTTTAAATGGTGCCCATGAAAACCACCTTTTAAATCATATTTGCTCTTACTCAAGTTCCTGCTTTTGGCACACCTCAGGCCACCCGTGCTATGAAGTCCACTGCAGTCTGAAGTATGTACTGTGTCATTTAGGATTAATCCATCTGTCCTAGGACAGCAGTTTTCCTGGTCTCATACTTCTTTTTTAAAAAAATTGACTTATAATAACTACACATATTTTGGGGTACAGTGTGATATTTGGATACATGTATATAATGTGTAGTAATGAAATCAGGGTAATTAGCATAGCCATCATCTCAAAGATACATCATTGTGTGTGTGTGTGTGTGTTGGCAACATTCAATTCCTTTCTTCTAACTATTTTGGAATATACAATAACTTGTTAACTATAATCAGAAAGGTTCATTCTTATCTTCTCTTAAATTATTAAAGTTTACCAATGCCTGAGGTAGACTACTACCTCACTTTTTCCCTTTGAATCTGACCCTTTTTTAAGACATATAGTTAAAAAAAAATGCTGATAACAACTTGACTAGCTGAAAGCACAGATCCTTGTTTGTGATGTCAGGACATCAGGAGGTAACCACCTAGGTTGTTGCACAGCACAATTCCAGGGGTGCTGTTCACATTGTAATATGCTGTACCTTTCCCACATTGCATATGGCACCTTCTTCAATCATGTGTATAGATGTATTTAGATTCTTTCTTTCTCTTGCATGTGTACATATCGTAAAGCAAATATCCATGTATCCCAGTATCCATACAGTTAAGCCATTAACAACAGGTGGGTTCAGCAAGCAGTGAAAATGGAGGGTCAGATGCCAGATATCTGTGCTATCTAACAGATAGGTGGAGCACAGAAATGCAAGATCCTGACACAGACAGACATGTAGATGTGCAGCATCAGAAGACACTGGCGATTCCAGGGTTCAGGGAACAGATTCAGATCATGCAGCAGAAACTTGGGAAAAACAGGCAGGGACTGTTCCTTGAAGGCCTGGTGTACTGGGAAGGTGCCCAAGTTGGGGATATAGATACAAAGGAACAAGACAATGATAATGCTGCTAGAACAGGAGTGCAAGGTGGGAAGCTGATCTCAGGAGCAAGACAGAAGCTCATTTATAGAACCGGGTCATGTAGTCCAAAAGGACTGGTGACTACAGTGATTTCCCTGAGTCACCTAAAGGTTGAAAGATACCTATTTAAATCCTTGTGATTAAAGACAGGATTGGGCCTAGAGCCTGGGGCAGGGAAGGATTTTGTCCCCTACAGTGGGGAGAGGCAGGCTTTGGGAGCAGAAACCAAGAAAGGCCTTGACAGATACCTCTTCCATTGTCACTTTCCAGTGATGCATAAAATGCTCTATCATTACCCCCAGGAGGTGGTGCATTCTAAAATGTCAATAGCTTCAGAAAAGGTATAGATAAATTCATGGATGAGAGACCCAGAACGAACTATTAATAGGAAAGAGAAAGTTATAAGGCACACACTTAACCTTTGGTTGGATATTATGGATTGGCAGTCTTCAACATTCCCCTCCAAAAAAATGACTCCTTCTTGTACCTGTCTTACATATGTAATTATGAATTATGGTAATAGCTTAATTCTACATATAAAGTATATAGTCTCTTTCACACACACACACACATACACCACACACACACACACCCTGGCTCATTTGTCACACGATCTTATGTTACTAATCTCTTCTATACCACAATTTTATTAGGGAAAGAACCAACCATCTGTAGTTCTAAATAATCAGGAGGTGTACAGATTTGCCCTTAACTGGCCATAGGCATGAGTAAAACTGAGGCACATAGTTATTTCAGGAAATCAGACCAACCTAGAATCCCATTAGCAGGGTAGCAGGAAGAGAAAAGAGAATGGCAAAGGCCTACATCTGCAACAGAGGCTTGGCCAGATGGGCAGGTTTGAGAGGTGGATCAAAGATAGATTTCCAGGGTCAATAGGAAGGGGCGTGACAGGTTCATATTCTTGAGGCAACACCAAGCCTCAATTGTTCAATGTTACTAAAAAATAGTCTGAATAGGTAAGAACCATAGATTCTTTGTACTTTCTGTATGGTTTGAGCCATTCTTTATACATTGCAGTGTTTATTGTTCTTAAGTGAATAAATGTTTATGCTCCTATCTTAAATGGGTATTTATTCTGGACTCGTTTGAACAAACTACATAAAGACTCTAAATCATTGACTATTTAAGTGGTAAGTCATGTGCTGGATGAAGCCCCATCACAGAAAATGTGTTTCAGAGGGTAGGAAAGTATATCTTTGCATCCAGTCTGCATCTGTCTATGAGTCATTGCTAAAGGCCTAGTGGTGTCGTTAGCTGCATGATTGAGATGTGGTGTGGGGGAAGAGGTTCCAAACACAACCCACAGGCACTGCTGCCATCAAAACTTGAGGAAGAATTCTCTTTCCAGTCTTTCCCCTGTTTCCTTCAGAGACTCCTTAGTAGAACTCCAAGAGATAGACCTGTTGGAGTGCTACAGGGCTGTTACTGGTCTATTCTTTTCTATCTGCATTCACTCTCTTGGTGATCTCATCCAGTTTCATGGCTCAGATCAAGCACTCTCACATCCACATCTCCTGTCCAGCCCTCTCCAATAGGTGCCAGACTCTGCCTTAACCTTGCCAAATGTGTTGCATCCAAGTCAACCTCTAACAACTCCTAATACATGATCCATTGGAGCATTTCCCATTTCAGCTGATGGTCACTCATTTTCTGGTTTCTCAGCTCAAATCTGTTGGCATCATTTTGATTCCTCTCTTTCTATCATATACAGCTTCCCATGCATGGAGAAATTATGATAGTTCACCCTTTCGAAGCAAGTCCAGACTGCTTCCACTGATACCTCCTTCATCAAAGTCTACAGCACCTCTTGCTCATATCATAACAGCCTCCTAACTGGTTTATTTCCCTTCTTTTCCCCTATCACAGTCTATTCTTGACACTCAAAGTCTTTCGATGGAGCCTTACTTTATTTAGAATGAATATTCTCTATAATGGTCAGGAATCCTGCTACTCAAAGTAGAACATATTATAGATGCAGAAACTCACCCTTAGACCAAGTGGGCATGGCGTTCCATTCTCATTAGATCCTAGTAATTGATATGTACTTGAAAGTTTAAGAAATACTGATAATATTCTGTACTCCTATTATTCTTGGATCTCATTCCTCCCCATATTCACCCTGCTACAGCCACACTGGCAGGGTTCTCATTGGCCTCAGATTTTCCTAATATGGTGGGCATACTCTTGCCTTACAGCTTTTTCTCTGACTCTTCTCTCTGCCTAAATGATTGACCTCTGGACATTAATAGCACTCCCTCCTTCATCTCTTTTAAGCCTTTGCTTGAATATCATTTTCTTAAAGAGGTCTACCCAGATCATTCTATACTAATTGTGCCCCTTCTCTGGCTTCTGTCTTGTTTTTTTTTTTTGTTTTTTTTTTTTTTTTGTCTTTATCATCTACTAACCTAATACAAAATTTAGTTATTATGTCTATTTTTATCTTGTTTTCCTGCTGCCCCTTACCATGAATGTCATCTCACAAGGAAATTCACTGATGTATCTCAACTGTCTAAAATCACCCCTGACGTGTAATAGGCTCTCAGTAAATACTTGCTGAACATACTGTAGAGATATACTGCCATGACAGAAGAACATTGTGGTAGAGATATATTGCCACTTGCTACTTTGGGGATGGATATAAATTTCTGCAGTGATTCCTTCTCTTCCAGACAGAGGGAAAAGATCTGAAAGACTTAGATGGGACCCCCTCCTTGAGACAGCCCCCAGTAGATGGGAAGTTGCAGCATTCCTTTCCCCTTTGAGAATCTCTATAGATGTTGGAACAAAGTCAGCATCTCCCTAGCAGATGATCTGTGACTGGGCATTTGGGAGCATATGTCTTTAGCTAGTGACAGGCATGAACCATGCACAGGTCAACTTTTCAATGAGGCTGCCTTGTGTCATTTTGATATATTTTGACTCTGTGGGCCACATTTGGAGCAGAACCAACAAACAGGGCAATTACCTTTCAAAAAAATACCTTTTCCATTATGTAGTCATTCTTCTAACCTTTTTTCACAGCCAAAACTATAATTTGGGGTGGGTCTGAAAAGGAATACAAAGATAGAAGCTACTTTTGGCAACCAGAAAACCACACTTCAAATTATAGTTGGCTGAAGAACCGAGTCTTAGACCTGAAACCTACTGACTTCTACTTGCACAGTTGTCTTCATTGAGCCATGCAGAATGGGTGGTTTTCATTATGGGAGCAGTTATCCTGGTATATCAGGTCTAGAGATCCTGATTTCTGGAATTCCAGATTCATTTACTATATGTGGAGAATTATATTGCCCACTCCCCACCCCCAGTTATTTCATGTAACCTAAGCTCATTCACATGCACCTGGTACTTCAATTCAGTTCCACCATATGAGTGGCCAGACCTTATAAGTAACTTAAATGCAATGATAAAAGAATCTTCTGGCATGAAATGATGTACACTGTCCACTTGCTTTCAGATCATCACAGCATTCATGGGTGTTTCAGAGTGACAGAGTGCACTGATTTTTTAGTGCTATTGATAAGCTGAATTTAACCATTATTGCCAAGCTGAGTTGACTAAAGAAAAGCCTAATTTACTATCTCATCAATTTGTTGTACCTTCTCAGGAAATAGAAGGAAACCTAGAATACTACCTACTCAGAGGCCCTCCCTTCTGTTGCCCTAAGGATATACAGCTAAGGGACAATAAAGTCCCAGCTACCTTGTAGGGAAATTGTGAATTAGTATGTATCATAGAAGTATGCCCTTGGCTATAAGTTAACAAGTGAGGTGCTTTACATCTTAAAAAAAAGTTAGTTAGAAGAGGACATAATTAAAGTGATAAGTACTGATGATTCATAAGACTTAAGACATGCTCATGCAAAATAATTACCAAGTGCCAAAATGTTCTCTCAGTAGCAGATCCAAACCCTAGTGTCCAGTGTGTTAAGAAATGCACACTTAGAAGTAGCTATTTGAATTTATTTTATTTATTCATCTGCTTCTTTGTGAAAAGAAGAGTCAATTAAAAAATAAACTTTAACAGCCCAAGAAGAATTAAGACTTGCTGAGGATTGTGCTGGACTAACACAATTTCCTTGGGTACAGAGCAGTGATTTTGAGAAAAGCACCATCTTCAGGAGCCAGTGCTGCTCTCTAATTTGGAAGCTTTGAGCTGCACTTCTAGGAAAAGAAATACCTTGGATAGTGAAGTTTTAAGGTATGTTGTTGTATAATAAATGAAGAATGAACCACTATGTATTATCCTTAGATATTCAGGGGAAAGACACTTTCCTGGGAGGCAGCTGTGTGTCTGTCCAAGTTC
The DNA here is from genome assembly GCF_048772815.1 of Callospermophilus lateralis. NCBI lineage: Eukaryota > Metazoa > Chordata > Mammalia > Rodentia > Sciuridae > Callospermophilus > Callospermophilus lateralis. The sequence continues at coordinate 93,253,318 of NC_135307.1, forward strand.
CTGTCTGCCTGATTTTTCCATTGTGGTCACATTGTCAGTTATTGCTTACCAGGAGTTTTCAAAGTGGGTGTGTTGGAAATTAGATCATAGACTCAGATTGGAAGGCAGGTGTCATGGAGGTCAGACAGCCCCAACTCTGAAATCTGCCTACTCCAAGGACTCTGGCTTGACAGCTGAGTGAGTGTGAGTGTGTGTGTGTGTGTGTGTGTGTGTGTGTGTGTGAGTTTAAATAGGGAACATCTATTTGTTTCCTTCCATGCATTCATTACACACCTATATCATGGTCCAAGGAAAGCAGTGCATTCTATTTTGAGCATTCCTTTTTCTTTTTTAGATGTATCTCAGGAAGCTAAGACTAGGAGCAAAATATACTCTAAATACACACACACACACACACACACACACACACACGCACACACACACACATACTCAGTGGAAAGGTTTATTGTTTTCATTGTTATTGTTGCTTATTCATTTCCTCATCCTTCCTCCCCACCCAACATGCTTTTTACCTGGAAGGGGACTCCCCTCCTGACCTTGAGATGACTCATCACTATTGTATTTCCTTCATGTTACTTTTTTACTTTTCAAAGGACAGCAGTTATACCCAGTGCCTCTAGGTCCTCACCTGCATCTTCCATACACACTGACCTCCACCCCCTCAAAACTGATGAAACTGCTTCCTCCAGCATGGACGTGTTTGGATAGCTGTCCTCTCCCAGTCCTCTGAACAGGCCTTGAAGCCATCTCCTCTAAAGGAAAGACTTCTTGCCCCCACAGGGAGTCACTTAGCCCACCCTGGTCCACGGTCCCTGCTTTTTTTTTTTCTAAACTGGGCCACACCAACTTATTTTGAGAAGCAGACTGCTCTAAGGCCAGGGATTGTGGCTTGCTTCTTCTTCCTTTGACCAATACTGTGTCCTGAACATCACAGGAATCCATTAAATGTTGGAAATGGCAGTGAGAAGAAGACGATTACCAAAAAAAAAAAAAAAAAAAAAATGATAAGGCTTTTTTTTTTTTTAACTTTTCAACTGGAATTGCATGTACATTTGTGGTCTATAATTTAGAACATGGAGCAGGAGTTTAATTTTTAATAATAAAGAGGAAAGGAAGACTTATGGGAACATGAGGGAATGAGATACCCCAGTAGAGAAGGAGAATTTTAGTCAAGAGAAAATCTGGAAGAAATCTAAGTGGTGAAAGGAAAAGAAAGGCTTTGCCATATTGACTTTTAAGGGTAATGTATAAGGATAAGAAGCTCTTTGGCACATTCTTTTTCAGGCAAAAAGAACAAGGAACCGGATCACCAATGGTAATCAGGGAATGACAAGTATTTGTTTATATAGATGACTATCAGAGGGTGAAGGGACAATCTAGTAATTACTAGTTTTTGGAAACTCAGTTTTTTCAGTAAACAGAATCAGGACAGAAAAAAGTGATTCTCAAAATATGAAACCAAACAGGCCTTAATCCATGATAAATGGTTCTTCAAAATGCCCTTTATAAAAACCGGGCGCACCAACTTGCCCGGAGGTCTCCAAGGGGTATAGCTTCTGGCCTGAGACTGGACTAAGTCTCTTCCCGGACTTTCACTTTAGCTGGCTGCTTGGTTACAAGGGGCAACAAACAATTTATAAGGCTCCAGTTGAATACGATGGCTCACTCTGCTGCTGCCATTTAGTGTTTGCCCTCTTCTTGCCTCATGGGGAAGTGACAAAAATGATTGATAGGAGACCTGTGAAACTCTTTGAGCTTCTTGGGAGAAATGCATGATGTCGTCATCATCATCATCATCACATGGCATTTGAAATGTTTCCACACTGTGCTTTGTGGTAGGATAGACCCTCTTTTCAGCACTGTGTTTTCAGTCTGTGTTACTCTTATCTCATGCTGCTGACCTTCTGAGTTCTTCCCTAAAAGAACTTGGGAGAGAGAGGGAGGATTTTCTTCATTAAGCAAAACATTTAATGAACAGAATCCTCATGTCTTTATAGGCCTTTCCACGTTCAGTTCTATCTCCACCATGAGTGGGCTATTCTCACCCATCAAGGTAACAGAGAAACCAATAGGTGATACACAATCAATCTCCCTTTGGTTTTCAAATATAGTTTAAAAGAATTATGTCCTGGGAAATTATTTCACACTCACCAAGTCATAATAGGAAAGAGTGGTATAAGGAAATTGAGATCCAAGGAAGCTGAGTCCCTAGACCCTCCTCCAAGAGCAAAGCAAGGGTGAAAAACCAGGTCTTCTGTGACACAAACTGTGCTCATTTTCCTCTCACTATATCACACCTTCTCAACATGAGAGGACATAAGATGGACCTAAGATGCTTTAACACCTTTTTACTCACATCTTAGACAAGGCAATAATGTAATTGAGCCATCAGAAAGTTAAATCTAAAACTTTTACCTCCAATTCTACCTGTCAGAATACAGTGCAGAAACAAAAAGCTGAGAGACATTGCATTGTACATTGTTCTTTAGAAAATTCTAGAAGCTAGTTATCCCATGAACAGATATCCCATGAACACCTTTAATTCAGCCAAAAATAGAAGGTCCTTGAGGGAATGGTGTTAGATGGAAGAGTTCAGGTTGAGGTGTTTACAGTCAAATAATGGGAGATGACAGTAAGGAATCTAACATCAAATACTAGGCACAAATGCTATGGAATCCAAGCAAAGGGGGTAGGAATAACAGAAGGAAGCCAGGCTGTCATATAGCAAAGGCAATATGCCTGCTTGAGGGCCCCTGTGCAGGCCATATTTTTGAGACAGTAGAAAATCTCTAAGGACTAAAGAGAAAGCTTGGATGTCGTCATGTTTCTTGGGCTATAATTGCACTGCTTTAGACGGGATTAGCGGGATCAGAAAAGAGGTTGGAAAAGTACGTGCATGCGCTACCATAACCAGTGTAGACCAACTCCTCTAATGGGTTTTGACTCAGGGGGCCCTGATGACAAGAACAACGTTTTATGTTCTGTAGGAGAGAAAGCCACAGGCAGCCTTTAGAATGAATGAGTGGGCTTCAGCAAGCCCAAGTACCCCCACCCCAGGGAGGGAGTGGGGTGACAGTGGCAATGCCTGTGTGTGGTCTCCTTTGTTCCCTGCATCCCTTCCTCATGATGGCAGATAGGCAGAATTAGGGAAGGAAAGCACATCAGCTGGGGTCCCAACAGGAAACATATGACAGCTCTCAAACCATGTAATTGGAGAGATTTAATGAGTAGCTCTTTAAAAGCTATGAGCAGGTTCAGGAAAACCTCTAGGGATGATGAAGCACCTGTGCCAGCAACAGAGGGAGTCATTACTGCCCTTAGGACTCTATGGAGGAGCATCATTACTGCCTTTAGGGCTCTATGGAAGGAGAGGCTTTGTGGAGGCACAGAGCTGGAGGAGAAGGCTGTCAAAGGAAGCATGACTTTCTAGTAGCAAGTCACAGACACTCACTAAGGAGGCAGTGGTATGGGATGCTAGTAAAATACCACATCATTCTCCTGCTATTTCCATCCTGTGAGCATGCCCTTTCTTGACTGAGTCCACCTGAAACCAGGAATCTGGTTTCTTGAGAGGTCAGCCTGCAAGAGTACAAAATAAGGTGCAGAAGAGTGAATAGTTGGTCCCTGAGAGCCAATGGAATATCCGGCAGAGAGCCATACCAAAAACCAGCTCTACTGAACAGAGCTTGTAAATGTCTGCCTGGGCTTGAAGAGGAAAACACAAAATATCAAACTCCAACAGCTGTTCAATATTAATTGAGCATCTCTTCTGTGCCAGGCATTGGGAAACTTCTTGAGATAAGAGGGAGGGAGGAAGGAAGGAAGGAAACACGGTGCCCACCTTCAGTGAGGCTCCAATCATGTGAACAGTTTGTGCTTTAAAAGGAGGCAGGTGATGGGATTGCTGCAAAAGCACAAAGAGAGGAATCCCTCAAAATCATCATTTCCTAGTGGAGACCATGTTTAACCTGTGACTTTGGGGTCAGAAAGAAATCAGGTGGAGCAGGGAAAGAATGGCTGAGGAGGAACTAGTGTTCTAAGCAGAGAAAAGGGAAGGTGCAATGACAAGAAATAAAGGAGCATCATCTTTTGGTGGAACTCTTGAGGTCATGGCCAAACTTCAACAAGAAGGCTGTGGGATTCTCAGCATCAGCTATTTACCCCACAAGCCAACTCCCAATTTGCTCTTAGAAGGTAGATAAAGAAGGTTTGATAAGTTCACCATTTATTTAGAGAAACCTGGCTTTTGTGAGCATTCCTTTTTGTGGATCAGCTCGAACACACCCGGATCCCCATTCCATGATGACTGTCATCTCCTCAATGTGTAAAAGGAGCCAGAATTTCTGCCTATTATTTTCAGATTGCTTCCTCTGCAGGAAATTGTGTCAATTCATTTGGACGTTTGTGGTTTTGCCGTACTCCCCGAGCCATTACATCATTATGTGGTAACTCAGAACTCCAGTGGCACATTATCAGAGCTGACTATTTCTGGAAGCCAGGAGATAACAAACAAAGCAGCTTCATTTGGCCTATAAGCATGTTAAACACCCTGGGCAGGGGACAGCAGAATACAAATATGCCTTCCTCCTGACTTTTATCAAGGAGAGGCGAGGGACGTGGGATAGATATAAATTATGTGCCCTGCTTCAGCCTAGGATCTATCATAAAATCTATTGCCACTGATACAAACTGGCTTCAGTGTATAATTTAGTGACAGTTTTGTGCATTATGTCTCCTCGCTGACAAGATTGCTGCATGGCAAATTTTGCAGCATCTAGGTATGGATGGAGCAGCCTCAAGATTTAAGCCATTTTATTCCATCCTGAATTAACATGCTCCACCTAATCCTCATCTCCCCGGGAGACTGTGAATTGTGCAGGAGGATGAGCACAAGACTTTTTGAGCAGGTGGCTGGGGCCCGTGTTTCCACTTGCCTGCGTACCATTCCCCCTTGTGAGGCTGCTGATTGAAACTTACTCTAAGATTACCTTGGTAATAATTTGAGCCTTATCAGGGAAAAAAAACCACAACAAATTAATGAGGTTTCTGCCGATAAAAGAAATATAAAGGGTTTACTTTCCTAAAGATGCCTGATACCATGGATAAGTCATAGACAAATAGAAAGCTTGCTGTAGTTTATGCCTAATTATAAATTACTTAATACGAAGTAAGACCCAAAAGATTCAGGGGTGTGATCATTACGAAACCTAATTAGATAGAGGGAGACAGTACTACAATATCAAGATTTTCATTAGTGCAAAGAAGTCTCTGCTTCTCCACTCATATTTAGTACAATCTTTGTGGCAAATAAGGAAATTTACCTTCCCAGGTATATGAATTGAGTTGAGGCAGTGAAACATATTGCTTAATAATTGCTTTCTTTGAGTATTCTAAGGCACTAACTGTTAGGGCCTTTCCTGAGACCGGTAATCACAGAAGGTATTAACGTCTTGTTACCCAGCGAACCAAGCAGGCCATGAGCATATTAATGAGAAGGCAAAGGATTTGCTCAGAAAAATATTAATGGAACAAATTTAGTAAGATCCATGGCCACCTGTGCATCTCTCCAGGCTGCTCCCTTCCTCAAGAGGGGCTGGCTGAGTAGCTGCCATGTGTCTCCTACTCTGCCCACTTCAGGGTCTTTACCTACCATCTTTCCATGTGACTTTGCCCCCCCACCCACTAATTCTCTCTCTCTTCCCTTTTCCATTTGTGCATAGGTGATCTGAATCAATGAGAATAGATGATTTAAAGAGCTGGAAAAGATGAAAAATGATTGCCTTAAGGGTAGCAGAAATAGATTTGCAATTGTCTGAGGATTGCTTAAAATCACCATGGGCCTTTTATGTAAACAGCTATGGTCCTTGCCTTTTTGCTAATTAATATAATTTATATTATATTTGTATTATATATAATTTATTTTATTATATTTATATAACAAATATAATATTTACTATTTATATAATTTATAATTTATATTATTTGTGTGTGTATGTGTGTGTGTGTGTATATGTATACATATATATATGTGTGTATATATATATATATATATATATATATATATATATATATATATCTTAGAAAATGTCCCAGAATTTTCAAGTCAGGCCAGAGTGGGACCTCTACTGCAATTGGCTACATGAAGAAAGCATTCAGGGCTTCTTCTTGTGGTCCTCAAAATCTTCCACCTAAATAAGTTGATGTTCTTTTTCCTTTCCCCTCTCTTTCTCAATCTCTTCATGCTCCCCTCTTTCTCTTTGTTAAATTCTGTTTTTCCAGATATATTTTAAAAGCCCATTTAGAAAGAATGGAAGTGGGAAACAAGTATTATCATTTTTAACAGGGGACATTTCTAAAATTATTGCTAGATAATCCCTTGCCTGTTCAGAAAGGGATAAAAAGGGCCCCTGAATCATCTGTAACCTGGTTTAAAATGTTCTCAGAGATCTGAACCCCCTGTAAAGTCCAATCATTCTAATTGTGAAATTTTAGCTTCCAGCGAGGGTAGCAGCAGCAAGGGAGCCTTGCAGGGTGTCGAACAGATGCAGCTTCCTGTGATATTCACGTGACAATTTAAAATAATGAAGAAAAAGCCAGCACACCTATGAAAAGCAAGCCCAGCTTGGAGGACATGGAGGGGTGGTGAGGGGGAAGGCCACCTACCATAAAAGTGCTTTGCAACTATCAGGGGGAAACCTCTCAGATAAAACATCTGCCTCCTCTTTGGTAAGTTGGGGAATTTTAGCAAGCAGTGCAGAAGACAGAGAAATTCTGTGCTCTTGGACAAGGATTCGGGCTCTTTGCCAACATAAGTCCTTGGCGTCTTACCTCCAATATGTGTGCCTTCATTCTTCATTTCCATTCTAGTTGCTTCCCTCCCTGGCACCCTGATCCTGCAAGACTTTCCTCTCAATCAGTTGCCACACATATTTCCCTCTAAACTACTCAGGTCTATGACCATCTTTCCTGGAATTATCTGCCTTTTATTAAGAAACTTGATCTGAAAGCATTCAGACACTATAACAGAGAGAGGAACACTGAAGAGAGAGAGCTTTTTGAGGACTGAGGGTTGAGAGCAGTGTTATATAGTTGAAACCCGGAACATCCCTAAAGCCTCGTGGTAAAGGCTTGGTCCCCAGGAGGCACTATTGGGAGGTGATAGAAATTGTAAAAAGTGGGGCCTTAGGAAGGCAGGTTTTAGGTCAAAAAGTCGATTAACGCATGCAACATCCCTAAAATTCTTCCTCATATTTTATTGTTAAGAGACTGGTTTTGAGGTAAGACATGACTTGAGAGCACTTCTGAATTTTCCAAGCATCCTCCCAAAGCCAACTTAACAGACCCAAGTGTTTAGGCAGTGCCTTGGGACATGGTCAATATTCATTCAAAAACATCAAATCTGCAATCAGTAGGTCAGCATCGTCCTGGTAGGGTAACCAGTTCTCCCTGCTGCCGGGAATGCTCTCCATGTGTTGTTGGTTGTGGTTGTGGTTTTGGGTTTTATTGTTGTCGTTTGTCCCCAAAATGGAACCAGCAGTTCTTGACTGGAGAGTGCTTTGTTTACTCATTGTCTCAGGACTTCACTCAACAATTGACTCCTGATAGGAAATACCTCCAAGAGAAGAATGTTTGACAGAATCCTGTCAATTGAGTGGGTGCAAAGTGGGTCTGAACCAGGATAATTATGTGGGAAGAAGCAGACAAAATGGTTCCCTAAAAAAGTATGCTCTAATTTTCAAACTGGCAGTGACACATTCAATATGTACATTTGCTAAGAAGTAGTTTTTTGGGGAAAAAAAAGTCTTTCTTATATTGCACAAGTGTTTAAAAAACTGTATGAGGAACTTCAGTGTCTCTTTGGGCAAAAGGATATCTTGACCAAAAATTGTGTGCAAGTGCAGAAAAAAAAAAAATCTAGATTGTTCTAGAAATTGTTACAGATCTAATTCCAAAAGAGATCAAGAAAACCACCTTTTTAAAGATTTTCTGTGAACGTGATTAATAAAAAGGTGTTCTTGCAGATATGTGTGTTTCTGTAGTTGGGTTTCTTTTCCTACAGAAAATAAAGTGTTTGAGTTCACAGCACAAAATAAGGAAGGCAATTTTGTATGCCAATCTTATAAAACTCGTAGCCTCTTACTTTATTTTCCCACTACATTTGTTCCCTTCAGGGCATTCTGAGCAATGGGGAGAAAAGGAAACTAAATTTACATTCTTTCTTAGATATATCCTGAAGAAAAGGAGAAATAAATAAATGTGAGAAAATGCATGTGAATTTTTTTCATGAAATTTTTTTCTAAAATAATCCACTATTGAAACTGCTAACAGCTGTTTTTCCACACTCTATAACCCCCAGCAGGTAGAAAAATCCCCTGCAGACTTCAAGATATTGCATGTCAGTGTAGTAAAGCACAATTCTTTGCTATTATTATTTTAAGGCCAGGTTTCCAGTATTACTTCAACAAGAAAAGTTCCTGTGCTATATGAGTAACCATTTCCTAGCTGGCAAAAGGTAGTATTATATTATTTCCAGCTAGACACAAGGTAAGTGGATTGCCACTTCAGTTTCTCATGCTTGACTGCACCCAGAACTAAACCTAGGAAAGTGTAAGGCACCTGGATGATGTCATCCTGAGTTTCTGTTTTAAACTTTAATGTAGACACTGCATTTGTTTTCATCTGAATAAAGCCAATGATAGAGCTCCCCCAGCACTTATTCACTATATCAGTGTTCAGAGATATACCAAATTCTTATGCATTTTTAGTTTTATTTTTACATAGGCAATAAGCAAACAGAGACTTCCCAAGAGGAAAGCCCCAGGCAGATTGTTCTCCTTGCTCCAGGCCTTTTAAGAGCATAGTATCCAATCCTTGTTTCAAGATAATTAAAAGTGGAAGGTGTTCAATTTGGAGAAGTCAAAAAATAAGCAAGTTCATCTTTGGGCTTTAACTTGATTCGTACCTGTATCATTTCATTCCTCTCCATTCTTCTCAGTTGACCAGAATTTAGAAGACTGGATTTTAACATTCACCCAGAATTGTGGAATGAAAGAATATTTTTATCTATAGGGAGTTGCCTTATCTTCATGGTACAAGAAGACTTACCACCATGAACAGAAAGGTCCCTCCATTCATTGTGCTGCAGAGAAATTTTGCATGTTGTTCATTCTCACTTTTCTTTGGCCAGAATTAAACCACATCTAGCTGCAAAAGAGGTTGGAGGATACACTCTTTTTCCTACCTATTTGTCCACACTTTCTGGCCAGGATAAATATTCAATAATTGTTTATTACCATTGGTCTAATAACTATTTTTACACAAGAAGTTAAAATTGAGAAAAAAAATGAATCAAGATAGTTTAACCAACTTACCTTTTTTTACCTAAAAAAATCTAAATCATAATAAAATGGATTAAAAAAGTATACTGTTAATGTGTTTGAAAAATTTTCTACAAATTTAGACTCTAGCAAAGAAACTATGTATTGTCGATTTTCTACAAAAACACATATAGAAAAGAGACACTTTAAAAATCCTGTGTGCAAATTATCAGAAGGGCATTGAGATTGTGATTTGAAGTGCAAAGAAAACTATGATTCAAACAGGAAATACTCATCATAACCTCACTTCTGCCCTTTAGCCTCTATATGCATGGACAAATTATGCTTGGTTTTTCATTACAGGACCACACACACTGGATTCTGTAACAACACTTTGACCCAAATTGCCAGGTATTCGAAAGTAGCTGCACATTCGGCAAATGCTATTTTAAGTAACTCTTTATATCATTTCATACATTTTCAGGCAAAAGTACTATGCATATGTGCATATGCATTTGTGATCATCTTTTTCACACACACACAAAAAAATCTGTTTGCCAGTGCTTCCCCTGGCTCCTAGTTGTTCATTAGCAAAGGGATTGGTAAAGGGCCTCTGGTCTCTCTCCGGACTTATCCTCTTTGTGGGGTCAGTGTCAGGACAGATGGAATGTTGGGAGCCAGTGAGAGACCCCTGTGACAGCCTGCCTCACCTTCCTCCAGCATGTACCCCTACCTCATTATTCATTCATTTTCCTAATGAACTGCCAATTAGAGTCCCGTTGCAATGCACTGTTCTTTGCCTGTGTGTGAGGAGGGGCTTTTGTTCGAAAACACCCAATGGCTTATCATCTAGGATGTTCCTTGTGCTAGTATGGCACCTGTACTCTTTTCTCCATACCATATGCACCAGGATTTAATCATCTCTGCCTCTGTCTTTTTGGTAGCCCCAAACCTTGACTATGACAAGGTCCTGGAGAACTTTCTTAGGCATTAATATGAAATCAAATCACCATCCAGAAAATTTCCCTGTGAAGAGCATGAATATTTTAATCCTCCAAAGATTAGCTTGTATCAATCGAGTATTGTTGAGCTGGGAGCAGCAGTGTGCATTTGTGGTCCCAGATACTTGGGAGGCTGAGGCAAGAGGATCACTTGAGTCCATGAATTCAAAACCAGCCTGACAGGAAACACTCATCATAACCTCACTTCTATCCTTTAGCTTCTATATGCATGGACAAATTATGCTTGTTTTTTCACCACACACACTGGATTCTGTAACATCATTTTGACCCAAATTGCCAGGTATTAGAAAGTAGCTGCAAGACTCAAGACTCTCTCTAAAAACCAAAAACAAACAAAAAAACAATTTTAAAAAGGAAGGAAGGAACAAGGAACAAGAATTAATTAATGAAAAGGGAAAGGAAAGGAACTTGACTATTACCTTTGTCAAGTTTAGTTTTGAAGAATACCCCCAGCTATCATCGTTATTTAGAGAGAGAGAGAGAAAGAGAGAGAGAGAGAGAGAGAGAGAGAGAGAGAGAGAGAAAGGAAGAAAAGAAAGAAGAAGGAAGGCATCAACTAAAAGACTACAGTTGGGCTGGGGTTGTAGCTCAGTGGCAGAGTGCTCGCCTGGCATGTATGTGGCACTGGGTTCCATCTTCAGCACCACATAAAAATAAATAAAATAAAGGTGTTGTGTCCAACTACAACTAAAAACAATTTTTTAAAAAGATTACAGTAAAATATCATAAAACTCAGTTTCATGAAGTATGTCTGATTTTGCTGGACCCTCTTTCTTTCCCCTTCTTCCTCTAGGTTAACCTTGTCACTCAGCTCAGTTGCTCAGTTCTTCTAGCTGCCTACTGGCTTTCCTAGAAGGCTATCAATTCCAGCTCCCCATCACTTTTATGTGCATGGAGCTCTGAGGTGTTATGGCACTGATTCTCACCCTAAGCCTTCATTGAAAGCCAAAGTCAGACTCTAGCTTTTCATTTCAGGTCTCTCGGTTCAAATCCTTAAAAGAGTGCATTTAATTGGTGGCTGTCCAGTGTTTGACTGATTCTTGCTGGGTCTCTTTTCCACTCCTTGCTCAATCGACAGTGGCTAATAGAGATCCTGTGTGGATCTGTGCTAATAAGGCTATCTTTAAGGATATTCTCTGTGGGATATAACACAAGAAGAAAAAGTTGAATATGTCCAAAAATTGACTAAATACCTCAGGGTCACTGAAATCTTTTATTAAGCTAAATATTTCAAATTTTGATATTTCTGGATACCAGAATATTCACTATATATACACTTTAATGTTCTTATTACCTATTTTAGTTGGCATGATACAAATAGAAAGGTATAACACTCAGAAAAATGGCATTCTAATTCTAATTTCATCACTTGGTAAAAATTGCTTGATGATATTGATGATGATGATATTGATGAGATTGCTGAACCTGAAGAAACTGCCCATTTTAACTATCACATTCACAAGTAAAATAGAAAAAAAGTCCTCAGACGTTATTAATATTTTAAGTGCTACCACTGATAACCCATATAATGGCTATAATAAAATTGAGAAGCCCTTGGAATCTTAAATTTTTATCCCTGAGATAATGTTATGTTTTCTTTTCCTACCTCCCTAATGGATCTGTAGATAATAAGAAATTAAAATGATCAGTTACCTGAAAATACTCAAAGAGAAAACTTGAATCTATTTCAAGGTGTAGATGTAACCCAATATACACAGCAAAAATTAGCATTGCAGTGTGACAAAGAAGCAGCTTAAACTCTCTTCTGGAATTTGTTAAAAAAAATAAATAAATAAAGCCATCAAAAGCCTTCAGCATAAGCATGATGATAATGAATTATGAATACAGCATTTATCTGTAAAACATGTCATGGAGATCATTCAATAGCTATTCATGGCTATTTTATCTTTTGAAATATTGTAGAGAATGTAATAGTTAGCAGAAAGTGTTTTTACCCGGTCATTTTCTTTAAAGTTCAAAATACAGTCTGTAGTTTTACCACCCTCTACAGAGTGCTCAAAACAAAGAAAAGAAAGGAAAGGAAGGAACAACAAAGGTGGCACGTGAGGAAGCGAAGACACAAAGAAGTGACGGTCACTGAGCTGGGGTGGCTCTAAGAGGTGGATGGCTGCCTGGGGTGAAAATACTGCACTCCTCAACTTTGCCCACACCAGACCATTATAGTCTATTTGTTGGGGGATGGGAGTCAGTTGAGTAAGAATGCAGAGAGAAGATTTGGGGCTTCTTCATGGCTGGAATTACTTTATTGAATTTAACATAGAAGCCAACACTGGCATGTCACACAGGTCTGCGCTGCTCAGACAGAAAGAACAGCTTTGCTCCAACTGAATAAGAACTCAAAATTCAAAATGGCAGAATTTTGTCATATTTGCAAGTAATGTAAAGACTTTTAAATTTTTCAATGGAAAAATTCACTGATATGTTGGCTTCAAGTACAAAAACATATGAATTTAATATTCGGTCATCACATAGGAAATTAGTCTAGAATTATGGAATGCCCGTGGCACAAATTACTCAGGTGTCTCTTACCTGGAAGGTGGAAAAGCAATGAGGAGAAAGTGGGGATTTCTTATGCACATGTCTATTGGTACAGAAATATATCTGAGTCAAAAATGACTATTCTTCAAAGCTAAATCCTGAAGTGTCTAATTTTACAATTTTCATTAAAATAAATAGAATAATTACTAACATTAATACAATTACGTTAATACATGCTAATGTGTTGACTTTCCTAAATAAATACTCACATAAAAGTTATTTCAGTTGGCAATATTCCACTGTTTATAAGAAGATTTTTTGCTTTGCTTTTTTTTTTTAATTATTTTTTGATGCTGAGGATTGAATCTAGGGCTTTTCACATGCTAGGCAACTATTCTACCACGGAGCCCAGTCCCTAATATCATGCTGTTGAAGACACCATGTAATGCTTTCAGATACTTGTGGTACTCAGAGAAATTTTCCTTGTGAAAGGATTAGTTTTTTACCCAGAAAGAATTTTTGTCCTGACTCATTCTCTCTTACCTATGCACATGTGTGCATGTATGGGTATACACACACAGACACACACACAAATTCCTAATATATTACTATCTCTGCCATAATATTCCTTTTCCCATATGTCTCCTTTCCATACTGATGAAAAATCCAGTCATCATTTGCATATTAAGAGTTCTGCCACTTTGTTCTATGCCTATGCAAAGCAAATGTAAATGTAGCTATTTGTAATATTAAGCTCAGGAAAACTAGAAATTGACTTAATAAGACATAGAACATAGGTTACACATCTACTTTTTACATACTGCCATACTAGTGTATGTTGTATTTTGCTGCCTTTCCTATCCTCTACTATCCCCCCTCCCCTCCCCTCCCCTCCCCTCTTCTCTCTCTACCCCATCTACTGTAATTCATTTCTCTCTGTTGTTTTTTTCCCTTTTCCCCTCACTTCCTCTTATATGTAATTTTGTATAACAATGAGGGTCTCCTTCCTTTACCATGCAATTTCCCTTCTATCTCTCTTTCCCTCCCCACTCTCATTCCTATTTAATGGTGATCTTCTTCTCATGTTCTTCCCCCCTATTCTGTTCTTGGCACTGATTCTCACCCTAAGCCTTCATTGAAAGCCATATCAAAGATGACATTTGGCATTTGTTTTTTAGGGATTGGCTAGCTTCACTTAGCATAATCTGCTCTAATGCCATCCATTTCCCTGCAAATTCCATGATTTGTCATTTTTTAGTGCAAAGTAATTCTCCATTGTGTACAAATGCCACATTTTTTTTTTTTATCCATTCATCTATTGAAGGGCATCTGGGTTGGTTCCACAGTCTAGCTATTGTGAATTGTGCTGCTATGAACATCGTTGTAGCAGTATCCCTATAGTACTCTTTTAAGGTCTTTAGGGAATAGTCCAAGAAGGGAAATAGCTGGGTCAAATGGTGGTTCCATTCCCAGCTTTCCAAGAAATCTCCATACTGCTTTCCAAATTGGCCTCACCAATTTGCAGCCCCACCAACAATGTACAAGTGTACCCTTTAACCGATGTGAATCTGCAATATGTATACGGGGTAAAAATGGGAGTTCATTATCTGCTTGAATAAAATGTATAAAATATGATATGTCAAGAGCTTTGTAATGTTTTGGACAACTAATAATAATAATAAAAAAGAAAAAAGATATACAACAGCTTTGGAGGGGGGAAATAATTCAACAACACATAATTCAGAATCAGGCAAGTTAAAGAGATGAGAGGAAAGAATGTGACAAGAAACCAGAGAGGTGACCAGAAAAGATCTTTCAGAAAATTATTAATAGAATCTGATAAAACTGCTCTGAGGGGTTGATCTAATGCTTTTATGATGCTTACTGCAAACCAGGTACACTTTTAAGTGCTTTCACTGAATACTACAATTCAAGTGTTACCCCATTCCACAGGTAAGACCATTGAGGTAGACAGAGGTCAAGTTAACTTGCCCAAGGTCACTGGGTAGGAAGAGGCAAAGGGGAATATTAGCTGAGCTTGATTCACAGTCCATGCCACTATAACCACTATAAAATATAGCCTCTAGGCCTTGTCCCCTGAAATGGGCAATGGTTCTCAGGTATTTTTTTTTCTGGAAAAATCATTCTATTAGTAATTCAAATACATTTTGGTAGGGATGTTGCAGGGATTTAACTCAGGGGCACTCACTGAGACACATCCCCTGTCCTATTTTGTATTTTATTTAGAGACAGGGTCTCATTTATTTGCTTAGCATCTTACTTTTGCTGAGGCTGGCTTTGAACTCGGCATCCTCCTGCCTTAGCCTCCCAAGCTACTGGGATTACAGACGTGTGTGACCCCACTCAGCTTCAAATACTTTTTAAGTACCTACTATGCATAAAAGCCACATGTTTGGGGAAGTAAGCAATAAATCAGGTCACTATCCTACAAGGAGTTAGGATGGCCATAGAAGATAGAATGTGGTGTAAATACATATACACACACACACACACACACAAAAAAAAAACCTGATTAATGATATGTAGTTCCCAAAAGAGAGTATAGAAGGAATAAAGGAGGTAAATAGAAAGACAGGAGATGAAACAAAAACCTCATGAAGGGTACATTTGACAGTTACATGGAATTCAGCTACACAGAGGTAGAATGAACATTCAGAGAAGGAAAAACAGCATATTGGAAGGTAAGACAATTTGGGGAGATATAGCAAGTGGACTGTTAGCTTATGTCAGCTTTGCAGGAGCAGTTGTCAATTGGGCAAGGGATGTGGGCTAGGTTCAAGCCAGCAGGGTCCTTGAAGGCAATAGTAGAGGGTTTGGCTATTATTTGGTTGGTAACTATGAGAAGTTTTTGAACTGTGCTTTGGGAAGATTAGTCTGTAAGGTAGAATAGCACAGTTTCTTGACATGCTAACGCCCACAGTAATAAAGCTGTTCATTTATGCTCAATTTAGTCTAACAAACATTCATTGAGGGTTCCCTAGGAATGCTGATTTGTGTTGGTTTGGGGAATTTAAGGGAAAGATAGCAATAAATACGTTGTTATCTTTAACTTCAAAATGGCCCGTACAGGTACTCTAATTGTTATGAAGAGGCATAAGTTCTATGAAGACCCAGAAAAGGGGGGTGGATTCTGATTGTGAAGGCTTGTGAAGAGCCTGTTCTCTTAGACAAGGCAGGTTTAACCCCCATTGTCATGTTGTACATACAGTTGGCTTCCAGACTCAGACCAAGTGACTTTTCATCACTGAGCAACTAAGCATGGAGAAATCAGTAATGATACCCATCACTTCACTTAGAAAGTGTATGTCATATTGGTCCCAATTTGTCTTTTTCCAGATAAATATCGATTATAAATACTGAGAAAACAAAATGTAGCTATGAACACAACATACAATCAGCTCTTCCATGTTCGTTATGATTAGCCCAGTGAGAATGAATTTAGCTCACTAATATTAGAACACAATGCTTAGCATGTGCAAGATCCTGGGTTTGATCCCCAGCACCAAAATAAATAAATTAATAAGTACAAAAACAAAAACAAAAACAAAAAAATGTTTGAAGAACTTTTGAGTTGATGCAAAGGTGTTAGAAGTCTTTGCCTTATTTTACCCTCCACTCCACTTTCAATAGGATCCAGCAGTCCAGCAGCACATCAGGCAAGTTGAGGACTAGAAAAGACCTAAATAGTTTATGGCTATCTGGGTTATTTCAAATCAGACCCCAGGAGTGATCTTGGACTATACATCAAAGATATCTTGTAGAATCAAATGAATTATGTGCATCGCTATCCACTGCACGGCAGGTATTGACAATTATCACAATACATGAGAGTGTAATTGTTTAAAAGAGTGATAAATAGGCTTAGGTCAGAAACCTTTAATGTTCTAATAGGTAAGTCTTATTGAGCTTAACAAGAAATAACTTTCAGGATTTTCCAATTGTTATAAAATCATTTGGTGATAGCACATTGATCATAGGAAAATATTAGAAAAAAATGTTTAGAAAACTGAGTTATTTAAAGAAAAGGAAAGAAAATACAGACTTTCAACAATCACGCAGAGGATGTAAATCCAAAGGAAGAAAAGAAATAATTTCCTCTTAGTATCAAGAAGATCCACTTAGAGATCATGGGATAAGACTAAGATAAGGGACATTAAGCTAAGAATCCTGAAAAAAAAAATAACCTCTTCTTATTGAAAATGTTCAAGCTGTGACTTAGTTTCAGGGAAATTGATAACCACACTTTTCCTACAGGTAATAGAAAGTATATTGCAAGAAATATTCTGGTTTGCTGAATTTTATGATATAGCCAGATACTTTAAAGCATAAAAATTTTATTTCAAAGTCTTTCCTATATTATGATATGCTTGTCATCACCTGGTGGTGCCACTGAAATTTCTACTTGCATCTGCTTACAACTGTGTTGCTATCTACCACATATCCTGGTGACAATTAAAACATCGCAAATTTATTCTCAAAAGAAATGGGCTACATAATCAAAAGATTAATAATGCGATTTTAAATGCCTCTGAGACAAAGGCCATTTACCATATAACCCTGGGATCATTTTTATACCAAGAAAATAAATATACAAACAGGAACAAAGAAAGAAAATGTACTTCTTGATTGTGCTTATTGCAACTGGCAACACTGATAGGGTTGCAATGAAGTGCAGACATAAAGACAGTGGACACAGGACATGGGTCCTAGTTGGGTCCAGGAGTCAGTGGTTCTGGGCCCTTCTCTGTCCTTGTGAAGTTGCATTTCCCTGGGGAAAATCGTTGGTCCTGTTGGTGTCTGTTTCCTCATCTGTAAAAGGGGCTGATACCAGCCTCCCTAGTCTCATACAATGCATATGAATTCACTTTGGAGATCTGGAAGGACTCTACGCATACAAGAGATGATTAGAAGGTGATCTGAAGGCCTTTATAGTTAGCCCTATAATGTGTGTGGCTTTTTTTTTTTCTTTGCACTTGCATTTGAATATGGATGTGTCTCATGCTCTGGGAATTCAAAACACTTCAAACCATGTAATGAAGCCACACTGTGAACACTTAATTAATTTAGAGTAGGTGCTAATTCTTAATAAGAACTTTAAAACATGGTTTTGTGAATAAATCATAATTCATAGAATCTACCCACATATAAATGAGATTTTACTGTAGCTTAGACAGATCCACTTTTAAACAGGATCTGAAAAAAAGGCCAAGAAACTTTATTTCCATGTTTCTATAGTGAATGACCTCTCAATATGAAGTAGTATTTCAGAATTAGCAAAGCATTCCTTGCCACCAAGAGAGGACATAATATGTTGTTATTTTAAGAACAACTCACAGTGTAAAAATGGTCATTTATTTACTCATTTATTCTTCCATCAGTTGATTCTCTTGGTGTTCAATAAGTGGTAATGAGTATATGGTAGGTGACATAGGCAGGCTGAACTCAGCCTTATGTGACAGTACAGAGGAAATGGATCTGTGTGTGGCTGGTGGCCTAACTGGTCAATATCTATATATCACCTCTGAATACAGGAATGAATAGACAAGTCCCTGGCTCAAGGGAGTATTCCATCTCAATGAAAGGCAATATTATTGATCTTTTTTTTCTTAATTTTTTTCCCATCAATATGATCGGTCTTATAATGGAGTAATACACACTGTTCATGGGAAAAGCTGGCCAAGGGACCCATATAGCTTCCCTGGAGGAGTTGAAGAATGCTTCAGGAGGAATATCCTAGTTAACAGAAGGACAGACAGAGGCAAATAGAGTGTCCAGGCACCCAAGAGAAGCATGAGCAAATTCGGAATGTCCTAAGAACAGGAAATTCATTACTTTTATGGAGAAAAATATTAATAGAACAGAGTGCAGAGGAGAATATGGAAGGGAATTAAGGATCAGGTGTAGCTTGGACAATTTATATGAAGATAAAGGGAAACCATGGGAGAATTTTAAAGACATGATCAAAGTTGTGATGGATTTTATGTAAGGGTGCTGTGCATAAGAAAAGATGTAGACCCAAACCCTCAGGAAGCTTTCTAAAATTTCTGGACATGAAAAAATGGTCAAATGCAGTGTAGTAAAGAAAATTGCAAATAAAAAAAGTACTCATGTTTGATTTTGAAAGTACGACAAGTGCTAAGGTGAAGATTGGTTGAAAGTTTCCCGGGAAGATATTTTGGTTTCGTTACAGTAAAATATCAACAACATTATTTGACTCTGATAACTTCTAAGAGTATTCCTGCAAATAGCATATGTTTTAGTCAGCTTTTCCATCACTGTGACCAAGAGACCTAACAAGAACGATTAAAGGAGGAAAAGGTTATTTGGAGTTACAGGTGTCTCTGGTCCATGAATGGCTGACTCCATTTCTCTGGCCCCACAGTGAGTCAGAACATCGTGGTGGAAAGAGGTGGGGAAGGAAAGCAGAACAGGACATAGCAATCAGGAAGCAAAGAGCTCCACTTGCCAGGGACAAAATATATATCATAAAAGCATGCCCCCAGTGTCATACCTCCTCCAGCGACACCCTACCTGCTTACAGTTACCACCCACTTCATCCATATCCCCATATCCGTGGATTAATGCACTCATTGGGTGAAGGCTCTCATAACCCAATCTCTTCACCTCTAAATCTTCTTGAATTGGCTCACACATGAGCTTTAGGAGTAAACCGCCTATCTAAACCATAACACCATAACAGCTTAAAAATTTATCAGAAGAATTTGAAGTGAAAGAATCCTTAAGGTAAATTTAAAAACAAAAATAATTTACATGCCCAGAATCATCCAGATTCCCTTATATTCTAAGCCTCCAAAATATTGCTTGATCTCTACTTAATTTTGTATGGACTCAGCCAAAATTGATGTTTCTAACAGCAGTTTCTATGGAACTTAGTAAAATGGTACCAGAGACGTAGGAGAGAAAAGGTATAGGGGGAAGAAGGGGGGACTGTGAATGAATCCTCTTTGCAGTTCTGGCTTTTTTTTCATAGACTGCCATGGTCTTTCCCCTTTGCAAAATACCATTCAGAAGCAGAATCCTACATCTACGGATGATCTAGGGGAATAGCCCAGCTGTGCTTTTCATATATGCACCTAACTTATTTCAAGGGTGTTTTTGTTTTATTTTTACAGCTGCAACGTGTTAGCAATCCAAAAAGAGCTGCCAGGAGTACAATCAGACGAATTAGCTTAGGGCTGGTTTTCATGGTATATTCAGAGCTGTTCTAAATAAGTTCCCTGTACAGTTGCTGAATACCCTGAGTGATCAGAGCTGTTTCCCAAACAGAGCCGGAATGGTAATTTCTCCATTTGCAGCTGTTTATTTGATTTTTAAAAAGACCCTTCGAAACATTTTCTCATTCCCTTAAAGAACTGTTATATATGCATATATAGAGTGAGGTTGCTGTTACAACAAGAAAAATGAAGACACTGACAGTCAGTGGAATCTTTATGAATCAATCATGGAACTGAACTGCAGGTGCTCCTAAGTTTATGGATAGGTTATAATCATCAGCTAATAATAAATTCCTATATTATATTCTATTTTACTCTCAATTTCACTATAATATTCAAGAAATGTTTTTCTCCAAAGCAAAATAACCCAATGGTCTGACAGGTATATTTTGGACAAGGAACTGATTAGACTAAAAACCAAGCCTGTGGTGTTCTGGCATGTATAAACCTTGGAGAACTTATATGGCTTTCTAAACTTGGCAACGCATCCCACCCTTGGGATTTCCTCTATACCATAGCTGCTGCTCATTTTCAGCACATCATAGAACTGTGTATTTATTTTGTAGCTCTCTACTCTAGCCTCGCAAAGCTGGTGATTGCCTTGGTTGGTGATGCTAGCATGCTGCTCACTGGATATCACCATGGAATATGCAGGCTATAACATCTTACCAAGATAGAGCCTTTAGCGTTTCTACTTTTCCTCCTTATATATTCCAAAAAGTAGAATATTATTTTGCTTAAATTTATACTCTTATTTTTTTCTGAGATGGTAGATTTCCTTGTAGTCCCTAGTTTTTTAGCTGGCCGCAGCCAACTCTATATAGAGTAGATCACTGCAGTGCCACAAAAGCATTAGTGTGACATTGGGGGAAACATGCCCAGTGAGTCAGATATTCTTCTTAACAGTGACTCCATGTGTCTCTTCAAGTTAGCTCTGGGGCTCAGCACAGGAGCTCAACTCAGGTGTCTCCCCTGACCCTGTGTGACAGTGCCCTGCTAGGTGTCCCTGCAGTGCTCCAGAGTTCCACACTGCTATACTCTGTTTAGACATCTCATTAGACTGTGCTGAGGGTGGCCACAGCACATTGGGTGTCCCAGTCCCGAGTCACCAGTGCTTTCACAGTGTTAACATAGTGCACATGTTCAATTAGAAATGGTTTTAACTATAATCTCAGTGGCTGGGGAGGCTGATGTAGGAGGATCGTGAGTTCAAAGCCAGCCTCAGCAACGGTGAGGCACTAAGCAACTCAGTGAGACCCTGTCTCTAAACGAAATACATAATAAGGCTGGGGGTGTGGCATAGTGGGTAAGTGCCCCCAAGTTCAATCCCCAGTACCAAAACACAATGATTTTGAATGGTTTAATGACTTCATGATTAAAAGGTGATACATAGTGCTTCAGAGGAACCCTGGGTTAGGAGTTAAAGGGCCTAAATATTAGTCTAAACTTACTTTGCCATCTTCAGCTAGTTATTAAGACAAATCTGTGTTCCCCTCAAGACTCTGGCCTAGGAGATCTGGAGTGTTCCCTTCCAGCTCTGGAGTTCCATGACTAGGTAGAGGGTTATTTCAGTCCTCTGATTATATGACAAGGTGTTAACTCATTAAAACTGATTCTGGGTGCTTTCATGGTACTGAATTAGGGGAAAACCTTTCTTATAGACAACTGAAAATAAAACTGAAAAGGTGGCTATTAGAGATCAGATAATAAAGAATTTGCCAGACCAGAAGAAGTGAACTTTTCAAGTGAAACCATACTCAGGTAGGTAGACTCGCTTTGCAATATTTGCAAGTCTCTGCCATTGATCAGAAGCTTCCCTGTTGATCTCTGGCACACAAACAAAGAAGTTAGTTAGTTTTGGTTACTAAAATAAACCAAATTAAAGAATGTAAGCTCATGGCATTTGCAGAGTTACGAAAAATTGTGCTGTATATGGGTAATAATGAGTGTAATGCATTCCACTATTGTCATCTATTTTTAAAAAATTCAAAAAAAGAATGTAGGCTCAAAGTTAAATATTTTAAATTCAGTTATAATGTTTTAATGCCTATTAACTATACCCAATACTATATATGAAACTCTGTTTTTGTGAAATTAAGTTTATTGGCTTTACCTGTAGTGGATCAGCCAGCCAATAGTATGTAGCATTCAGCATACCAGTTTTGATAACACCATCATCATAAAAACTTTTACATTAAAACTGACACACTTGTTAGAAGGAAATATATGTCTTTAACATTTATTCAACAAATAACTATTGAACACGTACCACTGGTTCAAAATTGAGTATTTACTATTTTCTAGAAATTATGCTAGCAACTTGCGACTCTAAACTAAGTTTAAAAAAAATCATAGTCCATTCTTTTATAGAGCTTATATTTTAAAATATGGAAGTATTAGTACACCAGGGCACTGTAGCCTATAACCTCCAAAGTTCAAACGTTCAGATTAGTACTTATCCGAAAAAGTCCCAAGAAAATGGATAATGGTAAATAATCTGTGATGGAAAAAAGAACTGACACCTTCTAGAATATGGAGGACTTTGGAAACACAGAGCAGGATGGATTTCTTCTGTATGTTGCTCTGGGAACACAGACATCAGCTTTAGGGGAATCAGAAGGATTAAAGAGAAAGGAGAGTGTATGGGTGGGGGACTTATATTTTCTTTGGGGGGATTTCAATGGAGCAGTAGTCTAAAGCAAGTATCTTTAAGAATTTAGATCAGTAATCTGTTTATTGTACTGAATGTTTGTATTAATCAATAAGTGTACAGACACTTTTTAAAGATAACTGAATGGAAAAAGAATCTAAACCTGGAGAAGAGCAAGTTGTCATTAACAGTATAGGTTTATCTAAAGCTGCCATAATAGGAAATTGCTGTACATGAATTGATATCTTTGCAAGATGGCATAGGTGAAGAAAGAGGAAGTGGACCTTTAATTAAACAAGTAGGTCAGTAAACCAAGAAAACTATAGCTTATACCTTGCCAAGAAATGTAAACATACACCAAACACTTCAGTTTTTTTTTTTCAAAATAAATAATGCTTTAAATTCTGAAGGGACCCAGGGTGACACTTCAATGTGCTTTGATTGAAAATTGATTAACACTTTGGGGGAAAATGTATAACCAATTGAATTGCAAATTAAGGTAAATTAAAGTAGGCTGCTAAGTTATCCATCACTGGTTGAATACAGTGGACATGTATTGATTTGCACTTTACCAATACCTATTCTGGATCTGATGATCTATAACTTAGAATGTGAGCAGTCTGTCCTGACAGACACAGCCCTTAGGCTCTAATGCCTAATCAGGTTACATGAACCTTACCACAGGGCAGTGGTAAGATATCACATTTTCTTCATATAAATATCTATTCGCTCAGAATATCAACATGTATTCCCAATTTGTCAGTTTCCGGATTGAATTATATAGTCTGCTACTTTGCATGTCTATGAACAGATTACCCTAAGTCTGAGCTTCTAAGGCTCAACTAAATATGATCAATATTTAATATAGACTCATAGTACCCTCATATTTTATGAAAGGACTAGGAGGGTAAAAAGAATGTCTTCTGTCATGCTGAAGACAGAATGAATGAAAGGAGGCTTGCAGAGAACATCTGAGGACATCGTCCAGTTCAAATTTTCTATATGTGGCTTAGGACAGCACGTTTTCCTAGGATATTGCCCTTCCTCTCCTTGTTTCTCCCATTCCTGGTGTGGCAACAGTGCATGTGAAAGGCTCCCCCAGGGCGGGAAGCAGAAAGCTTGGCATCACTTAAGGTGGAAAAGTGCAGTGTGGGGTGAGTTTCGCCTCAGGGCCTCACCCCTGAGGTCCGGTGGGTGTGGGGTCGGGATGTTGGAGCCAGCCCTATGGGAGTGAGAGGGAAAGTTTAAAAGTTGTTGTTTGCTGGCTTAGGCAGTTTTCACTCAAGGAAATGTAAAATCCTAAAATAATGGAAGTGAAAAGGCTGAAAAGAGTTTAAGGAAAGACAAGAAAGAATTCATACCCAGAACCAAGTGGGAAAATCTCTCTCTTTTTTTTTTGCAGATACCTGTATTGTGGCTTCATTTTTCTTTTTTTTTTATTGGTTGTTCAAAACATTACAAAGCTCTTGACATATCATATTTCATACATTAGATTCAAGTGGGTTATGAACTCCCATTTTTACCCCAAATACAGATTGCAGAATCACATCAGTTACACATTCACATTTTTACATGATGCCCTATTAGTGACTGTTGTATTCTGCTACCTTTCCTATCCTCTACTATCCCCCCTCCCCTCCCCTCCCCTCCCATCTTCTCTCTCTACCCCATCTACTGTAATTCATTTCTCTCCTTGGTTTTATCCCATTCCCCTCACAACCTCTTATATGTAATTTTGTATAACAGTGAGGGTCTCCTTCCATTTCCATGCAATTTCCCTTTTCTCTCCCTTTCCCTCCCTCCTTATGTCTCTGTTTAACGTTAATCTTTTCCTCCTGCTCTTCCTCCCTGCTCTGTTCTTAATTGCTCTCATTATATCAAAGAAGACATTTGGCATTTGTTTTTTAGGGATTGGCTAGCTTCACTTAGCATAATCTGCTCCAATGCCATCCATTTCCCTGCAAATTCCATGATTTTGTCATTTTTTAGTGCTGCATAATATTCAATTGTGTATAAATGCCACATTTTTTTTTTATCCATTCATTTATTGAAGGGCATCTGGGTTGGTTCTACAGTCTAGCTATTGTGAATTGTGCTGCTATGAACATCAATGTGGCAGTATCCCTGTAGTGCGCTCTTTTAAGATCTTAAGGGAATAGTCCGAGAAGGGCAATAGTTGGGTCAAATGGTGATTCCATTCCCAGCTTTCCCAGCAACCTCCATACTGCTTTCCAAATTGGTCGCACCAATTTGCAGTCCCACCAGCAATGTACAAGAGTACCCTTTTCCCCACATCCTCACCAGCACCTGTTGTTGTTTGACTTCATAATGGCTGCCAATCTTACTGGAGTGAGATGGTATCTTAGTGTGGTTTTGATTTGCATTTCTCTGACTGCTAAAGATGGTGAGCATTGATTGGTTGTATGTCCTCCTCTGAGAAGTGTGTGTTCAGGTCCTTGGCCCATTTGTTGACTGGGTTATTTATCTTATTGTTTAATTTTTTGAGTTCTTTATATACTCTGGATATTAGGGCTCTATCTGAAGTGTGAAGAGTAAAAATTTGTTCCTATGATGTAGGCTCCCTATTTACCTCTCTTATTGTTTCTCTTGCTGAGAAAAATCTTTTTAGTTTAAGTAAGTCCCATTTGTTGATTCTTGTTATTAACTCTTGTGCTATGGGTGTCCTATTAAGGAATTTGGAGCCCGACCCCACAATATGTAGATCGGAGCCAACTTTTTCTTCTATCAGACACAGAGTCTCTGATTTGATATCAAGCTCCTTGATCCATTTTGAGTTAACTTTTGTGCATGGCGAGAGAAGGGGATTCAGTTTCATTTTGTTGCATATGGATTTCCAGTTTTCCCAGCACCATTTGTTGAAGATGCTATCCTTCCTCCATTGCAGGCTTTTAGCACCTTTATCAAATATAAGATAGTTGTAACTTTGTGGATTAGTCTCTGTGTACTCTATTCTGTACCATTGGTCCACCCGCCTGTTTTGGTACCAGTACCATGCTGTTTTTGTTACTATTGCTCTGTAGTATAGTTTGAAATCTGGTTTCGCTATGCCATCTGATTCACACTTCCTGCTTAGAATTTCTTTTGCTATTCTGGGTCTTTTATTTTTCCATATGAATTTCATGATTCTTTATCTATTTCTACAAGAAATGCCATTGGGATTTTGATTGGCATTGCATTAAACCTATAGAGAACTTTTGGTAATATCGCCATTTTGATGATGTTAGTTCTGCCTATCCATGAACAGGGTATATTTTTCCATCTTCTAAGGTCTTCTTCTATTTCTCTCTTTAGGGTTCTGTAGTTTTCATTGTATAAATCTTCTTCACCTCTTTTGTTAGGTTGATTCCCAAGTATTTTATTATTTTTTTTTTTTGAGGATATTGTGAATGGGGTGTTTTTCCTCATTTCTGTTTCAGAAGTTTTGTCGCTGATATACAGAAATGCCTTTGATTTATGCATGATGATTTTATATCATGCCACTTTGCTGAATTCATTTATTAGTTCTAGTAGTTTTTTTGTATACCCTTTTGGGACTTCTAGGTGTAGAATTATGTCATCTGCAAATAGTGATAATTTAAGTTCTTCTTTTCCTATTTTTGTGCCTTTAATTACTTTTGTCTGTCTAATTGCTCTGGCCAGTGTTTCAAGAACTATATTGAATAGAAGTGGTGAGAGAGGGCATCCCTGTCTTGTTCCAGATTTTAGAGGGAATGCCTTCAGTTTTTTTCCATTTAGAATGATGCTAGCCTGAGGCTTAGCATAGATAGCTTTTACAGTGTTGAGGTAAGTTCCTGTTATCCCTAGTTTTTCTAATGTTTTGAACATAAAGGGATGCTGTACTTTGTCGAATGCTTTTTCTGCGTCTATCGAGATGATCATATGGTTCTTATCTTTGAGTCTATTGATGTGGTGAATAACATTTATTGATTTCCGTATATTGAACCATCCTTGCATCCCAGGGATGAATCCCACTTGATCATGGTGCCCAATTTTTTTGACGTGTTTTTGTATCTGATTCGCCAGAATTTTATTGAGGATTTTTGCATCTAGGTTCAATAGAGATATTGGTCTGTAGTTTTCTTTCTTTGAGGTGTCTTTGTCTGGTTTCAGAATCAGGGTGATGTTGACCTCATAGAATGAATTTGGAAGATCTCCTTCTTTTTCTATTTCCTGAAATAACTTGAAAAGTATTGGTATTAATTCTTCTTTAAAGGTTTTGTAAAGCTCCACTGTATACCCATCCGTTCCTGGGCTTTTCTTGGTTGGTAGTCTTTTGATTGCTTCTTCAATTTCATCCATTGATATTGGTCTGTTCAAATTGTGTGTATCCTCCTGACTCAGTCTGGGCAAATCATATGACTTAAGAAATTTATTGATGTCTTCACTATCTTCTATTTTATTGGAATATAGGGTTTCAAAATAATTTCTAATTGTCTTCTGTATTTCTGTAGCATCTGGTCTGATATTGCCTTTTTCATCCCGTATGTTAGTAATTTGAGTTCTCTCTCTTCTTCTCTTCATTAGCATGGCTAAGGGTCTGTCGATCTTATTTATTTTTTCGAAGAACCAACTTTTAGTTTTGTCAATTTTTTCAATAGTTTCTTTTGTTTCGATTTCATGGATTTTCTCTCTGATTTTAATTATTTCTTTCCTTCTGCTATATTTGCTGTTGTTTTGCTCTTCCTTTTGTAGGGCTTTGAGATGAAGTGTGAGCTCATTTATTTGTTGGTTTTTTCTTTTTTTGAGGAATGACCTCCAGGCAATGAATTTCCCTCTCAAAACTGCTTTCATTGTGTCTCATCGATTCCTATATGTTGTGTCTGTATTTTCATTTGTCTCTAAGAATTTTTTGATTTCCTCCTTTATGTCTTCTGAAACCCATTGATCACTCAGTAACATATTGTTCATTTTCCATGTGATGTAGGATTTTTCCTTCCTTCTTTTATCATTGATTTCCAGTTTCATTCCATTATGATTAGATAAAAGGCATGGTATTATCTCCACCCCTTTATATTTACTGAGGGTTGCCCTATGGCATAATATATGGTCTATTTTTGAGAAAGGATCCATGTGCTACTGAGAAAAAAGTATATCCACTTGATGATGGTTGATATATTCTATATATGTCAGTTAAGTCTAGGTTATTGATTGTGATATTGAGTTCTATAGTTTCCTTATTCAACTTTTGTTTGGAGGATCTGTCCAATGGTGAGAGAGGTGTGTTGAAGTCCCCCATAATTATTGTGTTGTGGTCTATTTGATTCTTGAACTTCAGGAGAGTTTGTTTTATGAACGTCGCAGCACCCTTATTTGGTGCATAAATATTGATAATTGTTATGTCTTGTTGGTGAATGGTTCCTTTTAACAGTATATAATGTCCTTCCTTATCCCTTTTGTTTAACTTAGTCTTGAAGTTGATTTTATTTGATATGAGGATGGCCACCCCTGCTTGCTTACGAGGACCGTGTGCGTGGTATATTATTTCCCAACCTTTCACCTTCAGCCTGTGTATGTCTTTTCCAATCAGATGTGTCTCCTGGAGGCAGTATATTATTGGATTTGTTTTTTTAATCCATGTTACCAGCCTATGTTGCTTTATTGGAGAGTTTAACCCATTAACATTTAGACTTACTATTGATATATGGTTTGTACTTCCAGCCATGTTTGATTATTTATCTTTTTTTTTTTAATTTGGTTTGTTTCTCCATGATTAGCTTCCCCCCCCCCGCCCTCTGTCTTTACTGAGGTACTTCCCACTGTTGGTTTTGGTTATTGTTTTTCATTTCTTCCTCGTGTAGTGTTTTGCTCAAGATGCTTTGCAATGCTGGTTTTCTAGCTGCAAATTCTTTTAACTTTTTTTTTATCATGAAAGATTTTTATTTTGTTGTCGTATCTGAAGCTTAATTTTGCTGGATACAAAATTCTTGGTTGGCATCCATTGTCTTTCAGTGTTTCAAATACGTTGTTCCAGGATCTTCTCGCTTTCAGCGTCTGTGATGAAAAATCCGTTGTTAACCTTATTGGTTTACCCCTGAATGTAATCTGCCTCCTTTCTCTTGTAGCTTTTAATATTTTCTCTTTGTTGTGTATATTGGATATCTTCATAACAATGTGTCTTGGCGTTGGTCTGCTGTGATTTTGTATGCTCGGTGTCCTATATGCATCTACAATTTGTATATCCGTTTTCTTTTTTATTTCTGGAAAGTTTTCTATAATTATTTCATTCAGCAGGTTGCTTATTCCCTTGGTTTGAACCTCTATACCTTCCTCTATCCCGATGACTCTTTAAGTTTGGTTTTTTATGTTATCCCATATCTCTTGGATGTTTTTCTGCATTGTTTTTACTTCCTTTCTTCCTTGCTTTTTCATGCTGCTCATGTTACTTCTTGTTCTGTTTAACTGCTGAGTTACTGTTTACTCCTATAAATTCATTTGATGCTTGGGAGGAAAGGTATTAGAAGGGAAGGGAAGAAGTCACTGTCGCCGCTGGTTTCAATGAAGTTATCTCCTCCGCCGCATTCTGGTGACGTCAGTTCTCTGCAATGGTAGTATCCCATGCAAATGGCGACATTTCGTTCCCTTTGCCGGGTGACCAATGCAACGGGTGGGTCCTGACTGGCTCTCCCAAGCCCCGTCTCAATCCTGTGGCCACTGCCTATGAAGGCTCGGTTGGTATTAACCTTCGCAGGTTCAGAAGGGCCGACCAGTTGTTAGAGCGGGATCCTTTAGTGCTGAGTCACAGCAGTCTGTGAGACGCAGGCAAACGGCAGCTAGAATTCAGCCGATCCGGGCCCAGTGTGTGTTCTGAGAGGCCCAGACTGTTCGCCCCAGATCCACGTCAGCTCAGCATTACCTAGTGATCCTGAGCAAACAGCATTTAGACGGTTTATGACTCCCTATTTCCCATGCAGCTGAAGAGGTCAGAGACTTGATCTCTCCGCGTCCGCCGCCATGTTGGATCTCGGAAAATCTCTTATATTAAACATACCTTCTTTTTATAGTTTGGGAAACTGAAGTTCAGTAAATTATTTACCTTTTCAAAGGTTATACCACTGGAAAATAATATGGCATTGAAATTCTAATTTAAATGTGTCTGACTCCAAAGGTGTTGATTTTTATTGTACTACCTTGTCTACCTAACTAGTTAAATGTATCCAAATAACCCATAGGGGGTAGATGTAGGTATCTATAGGTAATTAGACATCTAAATATTTTTAAATATAATTATCTCTCAGGGCAGAACAGTGTTGCAGATTACAATCAAACCTGGATTTAAAAATCCCAATGTAGATGACCTAGGAAAGAAAGCCATGGAACTGAGAGAAGTTCTCCTGTGACCCTCCAGTCCTTTATGGACAAATAACCAGTGCCTGTGGCCATGCACTTTGGAGGAGCATGTGCACTTGGTGAGTATCTCAGTGGACATGGCTGATCATGCTAGGTTGTTCACACTCAGATTTCCCTTGAGATCAACCATATGTAGCTCTCAGTCAGATGAACAGGAGCATCTGTGCCCCGAGGACACACTTGGGTCCCCAGTGCAAAGCTAATTGGTATCCAGCCTGTGACCTTGGCCCCGTCACACCATGTTCCAACCCAGTTCTGTCTAGTACTCGTGCATCAAGAGAAGACATTCTAGCTGACAGAAATAATCTGTTCCTGGCACAGGCTGCTCTGGGGAGAGTCAATGATGGGATTGCTGCATACAAAAATATCCTCATGGATACCTCTGTCTTTATGTGGATTTGTGAAATGATGCTATTTTTACATTAAATTAAATTATACATATGTAAACACTTATTGGGAAGATTATTTCTGGTGGGACCTGATGTATATGACTAGGAAATCAAGCTAATCTTAAAATTCAGGTAGGGGGATGATGAAAAGATAGTGCCTAAATCAAAATCCCCAGTTTATAAAACTTCATACCACATAAGCTCCTGATGTCCTCCCAGAAACCCTAGCAACAACACCATCTCCACTGATGGCAGGAGAAGTGTGGTAGGCTACTGCTCAGCTTTATATAGACCAAAACTTGAGAAAGATCTTGCTGCAGACAAAAAAAAATGTCTTGCTTTCCAGCTTGACTAGTAATGTTTGTGAACTAGCTTGAACAGGATTAGGCTTTTGCTTTTGTTTTAAACATCAACTATTCCAGCTCCCATTTCTTTGCTATATTGCCTTTTGTCTATTCTTTTTTTCTACCTTTCAAAATTTGGCAAGTCCCAATAAAATGGAAGAAAATGTGTTCATCCATCTTTGTTCTTCTTTAATAGAGATTTGTTTCAATCATGTTATCTGCACTTGAAAATAGCAGGCTCGTAGAATCTATGTTGGAAGCTCAAAAATGTGCACAGAGCATAAAGAAAATCTGAGAGAACCAGTCAAGTTGGCCTAAGGCCTCTGAAACCCATCTAAAAATGTATGCCTATAACATTATTAATATCCGTGGCTTACCTAAAAGAAAGCAATCAAAGTGAAGCCAAGTTTCAGCTCACTCTGGCTCTCACCCACATTAACCAGATAAAGAAGAAGTAAAAAGCGACTCCATTTTCTCACCTACGTATGTTCTAAGTTTAATTCAGAAACAGAAAATTCTGGAATTTCCCACCTCTGAAGTGAAAACTTTTTTTTTTCTGCCTAGATATGTAACTGCTGACACTTTTCCCTCTTGATTCCATTTTATTCCTGTGTCTTTTTATTTGCCACAAGCTCTTTGAGAAAAAAAAAAAAAAAAAAGATGTGCTAACGATAAGACAGCGTGTTCTGCCTACCACAGTTGAAGGGAATTGGTCTCAAAATGAAGAGCTTTTCAAACTTTCCTAATTTAGTAGTTGGGAATCCCCAGCGATGGGCTAAGTGGTGAGAAGATCAAATGGTTGGAAACACAGAAGTGGGTCCGCTCAGTTTTGGGAGCCAAGAATACTTCCAAAGCCGGCTTTAGTAGGCAGCGTGGAGCGGCAGCTGCTGCTCAGCTGAGGGGACTGCTGGTTGCTACATGTTTTTATTATCTTAAAATCCTCACACCTGCCAGAAACACCTCCCTTTGGAACAAATTCAGCTCTTTCTTGGCCCTCTCCCTTCTGGAAGCAAACACAGAAATGGAGAAGTACACAAAGTGTAGGCAAGGGAATTTGCACATGTTCAAAAATATGGAAAGAGCCATTGCCCCTTTCCGTGTCGCTTTCACAGAAACCTCAGGAGTCATCCTGGCTGTCATTTGGACATTCTTCACAGCACTCTCAGAAGAGCACATTGTGCTTCCAGAAATGGTTGATAGAACCGGAGAATCCCCTTCAGTATGCCCTGAGAAACTGTCAATTTGGTTTACACAATGTCAGCTTTATATACATGTATTTGGATACACACACACACACACACACGTGTATATATTTAAAAATGTTTAAAATATACCTGCACACATATATGTAGAATTATTCTGAATCTAAAAGAACATGTTTAGTGTAAATGTTAACAAAAATACATAGAAAGTATGATCTCATAAAATTAAAATAGACTTTTCTGGAAGATATCAATGTCTATTACCATTATTATTATTATATTATATTATATTATTATAAAGCCCATATTATCATCAATATTTTCAATGGTGACAGCCATGGAGCATGAAGTATAGCACCTATGCTCTCTAAGTCCCCTGATGACTTATGAGGACATGTTTCTGAAGGACATTATACTTTGATCTGAATCAATACATCCAGCTCTACAGGCTGAAAATAAACATATTCACTTCGCTCTTTGTTTCACAAGGGATTCTCCAGCCTTTAGAGAGCCAACCATATGCTTTTACCCACAGCAACTGGCAAAGAAAACACGTGGCTTTGGAGTGGGAATGGAAGGCTGCCTAAACTTCCTTGCTAGAGGAAACCTAGGGCACTTTGTCCACTGTGAGCATGAAGAGAGGCTTCCCCACCTCCTGTGACCTGACCTCATAGGACCTGATGTGACCCTGACGTCCTGGAAGTCCCTCTTCTTTACAGAGTGACTATGGAGAGGAATATTTCCTCTTGGTATTGGTACTGTCAAGGGCCCAGTTGTTCCCCAACTCTGTCTGCTTATTTCCTATGAAACTGCTGATCAGGGCATGAAGCCACTGCATGGTGACTACAGTGCTATTCCATATCATAGAAGTATTATTGGAGGCATACATGAAATGGAAGAAAAGATTAAAATATGATTTTCAGAAAACTTAGAATACCACCAGATTTTTCACTCTGGGATGTATGCACAAGGAAATAAATAAGTTATTTGCTACCAAACAGCATCGCCATCTAGACTTACTGACCTCTTATAACTAGGAAACGCTTTTAGAGTCATAAACACTTATGGTATTGATCTCTGTAGCCCCATCTCCTCCTCCCTGAATTCTTTTACCTTTATGAAAATGGAAGGGATTGTGGAAGTGTGAAAAGTAGATCCTTCTTTGCTACTGACCTGGGCCAGTGTTATTTACTCTTGAGAATTTCACTCTCCTTATTCAAGCCCTAATACTTGCTAAAGTTGCACAGGAACTGGTGACAAAGGCCATTGGAATCTGGGTTTCCCACCTGGTTTTCCCTTCTTTCACCCCAAAGGGCTCCGTAGACTATCTAAGTTCTCATTAAAGAGAAAAGAGAGGTGTCATTGCCCAAGTAATGGCCCATTTGAAAGGACATAGAACATGCTATTGTACTTTATCACCTCTCAAGAGATTTCACTTGTATTATATTGTGTGAAGCTATAATTAAAAGATAGTAAGCAATATAAAATAAATAAATTTTAGGGCTGGGTTTTCTTTCCATCCAAGTTTTGAAGCTCATGTGACTTTGATCCAGGACAAGAATGGCCAATCTTCTCTGGGTCCAATTTTTAATATTTATGGTGTAAAATAAAGGGACACTCAAATACTTCTTTAATACTACAGGGAGGCACGAGAAGACAGAGAAAATGGATATCCTGATATCTTCTTCTCTTTCACTTCTTTCCATTCAGTGACTGATAGTGCTATGCTATTTACTTCTGCTTTCAGTTAATTTTATATATAGGTCTTGATAGAAAGAAACAAGTTTTCTATAGGACACAAAACATATTCCTCAATGTTAGCACCAAACTATCACCAAAGAATCTGGGCATGTTTTTAAGAGAAATTTCAGAAACATATTCATCCCCACTGATGGGCAGATGCAGCTATGTCAGGAAAACCTCTTTTCTCTACCCTCACACATGTAGAGGCTCAGTCCTGAGCTTCAGTAGGAAAGTGAGCATCACACTCATCACAGGTATAGAACAGTTCCTTGTTCAAACTCAAGCCTCAAAGCTCATTTTCAAGGATTTTTTAAAGAGGTACATGGTGCCTGTATTGTTGTCTCAATCACTTTCCTGTGGCTAGGAAACCAATGTTCCATAAACCTCAAGAATCTGCCACTTGTCCCAAACAGGAACTTACCAAAGTAAAGGCAAAATTGTAGGTGGAAGAAAATATGAAAGTAAGTATGGTATTATTACTTTGAAAGGTACACATTTGCTATAAAATAGACATGAATTCTGTAGCACACCATAATAAAATTAGACTAGAACTAGCATAATAAAAAAGGTTAAAGTTATGATTTTTTTATGAGAGCTAGAACAACTCAGGACATTGGTAAGGCCTGTACTTGGCACCTCCAGTTAGATAGAGGTTTTCACCTTTTGATTGCATCGATTCAAACTTATTTCTACCTTGGGCTCCTGAGTGACCTATGTGAAATGAGTTGCTGGCTCTGATCCATTCTCTCATGATTAGATGACCATAGCTCATGATCTGTGCTGGTAGGAGTTCAGAAAGGTTATTCATTGCTTGGCCAGCTGGGAGCACTCATATCCCCTCTGCTATTCTTTAATCCAGGGTCTGTCCCATCCATGTACAACATATGCTGATTTTCTGTGTATTTGATTGCAGGCAGAGGCAATAAGACAATGAAAAAAAGACAGGTGGGACCAACAGTAATACACAAGGGCCGGTGTCCTGCCATAAATAAAAAAGAATATAGCTACCACAGGATGTGGGGTCTAACATGGAGATGATGAATTGGTGGAAAGAAGAGGAGACAATGAAGA
The DNA here is from genome assembly GCF_048772815.1 of Callospermophilus lateralis. Classification (NCBI taxonomy): domain Eukaryota; kingdom Metazoa; phylum Chordata; class Mammalia; order Rodentia; family Sciuridae; genus Callospermophilus; species Callospermophilus lateralis. The sequence continues at coordinate 93,288,179 of NC_135307.1, forward strand.
GAGGAAGACGAGACTTAATACCACACACTACATTTCATTTGCCCTTTATACATTAGTGTTTCCAATACAGAAGGGCAAATACTTGACTGAAATCTCTATTGTCACCTCCATCTAACTCTAACATCTGGGACGTTGTATATGTGTATCCCTGTGTGCACCGTTATTGGAATGCTGGGACATTAACATCCATTAAAACTGCAGAAACAGAAGAACTTCAACCAAGACCAAAGATTCAGAGCTATAATAAATGCTTTAGAATTATGTATGATATCATTGAAACCTTGTAAATACACAGAGATACAGATGAATGTATGTATTGCTAGAGGTCATGTAAATTGACAAAACAATTTGGAAAACAATTTGACCTTAGGTATCAAGAGCTACCAAAATAAAAAGTGCATCCATTTTGACCTGGTAATCCCACTTTTGAGACTCTAGTGAAGGAAACTGAAAAAAAAAAAAAAAGAAGAAAAAGAAAGAGCAAGCCATAGGCATAAAAATGTTCCTTGCAGCACCATGTATAGGAGTGGAAGTACTGGAAAACATTTAAATGATAGAAGAATAGAATAATGAATTATGATGCAAAGATGTTTTGAATGCAAAAATATTCAAAAGAATACTTTGCAACCCATTAAAAAATGGTTGTGGAGACTGTGTAATATACCAAAAATACCTTATAATACTAATGAAAAACACAAAATCGTACATGCACTATGATTGCAGTTGTGTAAACATGTACATGTACATGGGACTAGACAAAAATGGTAATGGCAACAATACAATAGCTGTGGAGGAGATACGATAGCAGGTGATTTCTTTCCTGTTTTATGACTTATGGCTCTTACTATACTTTTTCAAAATAAATAGAGGAAAAAATGGGAGCTTTTGCTTATCATCAAAAAAAATGGAATACATACATACATATATGTGTGTATGTGTGTGTGTGTGTGTGTGTGTGTGTGTGTGTATATATATATATATATATATATATATATATATATATATATATGAGAGATATATCTCAAGAAGTGTATGTGTGTGTGTCTGTGTGTCTGCCCATACACATGCTCACAATTTCAGATTTCTCAGGGGCAATGACATTTGAATCTTAAATTCCCAATTGTGGCTGTTTAGAAAATAAAGATTTGGGGCATGAGAACTATGACTGTGAGACATTTTGTGAGTGCGATATTCAAGCAAAATTGTAAGGATGAGAAGATAGGTTGGATTTGATTTCACAGTAGCAACCTGTTTCAATTTTATGCCCTTAGTCATAGAATCTTTCAAAAGTTGCAGGTGAAATTACTTAAAAATTTGTCACAGTTCAAATGACAGTTTTGGAGCTCTAAAGAACATAAATATTTTTACTTTATCACATAATTGCCTCTAACTACCAGTTAATTTAACTGCATGGCTGTAAAATTGTTTTCTAAAGTGGTGATGTCCCTGTGGGGTTGCATAAAACACCTTTTGCCCACACCCACGCCTATCAGCCTATCACCCTTTTCCTTTTTGCTGGCATATTATAGTCCTGCTAATAGCTCACATTTCCTGACTTAAAGAGCCCTTTTAAAGCAACCAGCGTATTATACCAGTGAATATTGGACTTAAAAGGGAGAACACCAAGGGGGGGAAAGACTTTAACATCGTGATTAGAAATGAAGTTGAAGTTGTGTTTGGGGTACACACCAGGCTTCGTTCAGCTGTGTGTGAGGTCAAAGCAATTTTTCTATATTATTCCCATCATAAGAGCATTGAAGTGCTGTTTCATAAGAAAGAAAAAAAGATGATAAAATGCTTGTGAACAAATAGATTGCACCTGAGGCACTTTCCCAAACTCTGTTATAAACAGGGAGTTATACTTGAAGATGTCTGTGTTAATAGAGAAATATAAGGTCCAGAAGGGGGAAAAACTGTCTCAGGACAATGTACTGCAGGTGCCCTGGGCTCTTTGCTATCTATTTTAGGAAGGACAGAGATAACCTACTGTGTGACCAGAGGAGAAGGTGAAATAAGACAAGGTATAGATAAGCATGGGAAAGAAAGAAGACTTTTATTTAAGCACAAACTGTGCACTAATGGACCTATGTGTAACCTCATGTAGCTCTCTCTACCCAGGGTTGAGGTAGCTATAAATGTCACCATACTGTCCAGGAGAAAGCTGACCAAAAGGATGGTGCAGTATAGGTAGGATTTGAACTCAGACTCTCTGACTTGGGAGTCTATATTCCTAACCAATTCAGTGGTCAGCTTCCCTGAACAGCCAAGAGACAAGAGTCAGAAGACTGTGCATGCTTAGGCTGGAGAACAGGGGAGCAAGCTGCAGATGCAAGTGGTATGAGGAGTGGAGTGTGGCTCACTGCTATACGCTACAGACCAGATGGTTGGCCCTCTGGGAAAGGAGATGCTTCTGGGGAAGACAGAGGTCTCACAACAGAACACAAAGTTCATTGCAGCCTGGATCTGTCTAGGGTTGATCATGTCCCCTTCCTAGCCGGGAAATATGTGTTAATGACTTCAGCATTGTTTCCTTTCCCAAGAAAGCAGTTCTGTGTTTTTCACCATTTTGTCACCCTACTGCTCATTTTTAGCAAGACGTGTGGCTGCAAAGACAAACCCAGAGTGACACATAGATAATGAACGGTGACATGACACGCAGCCCCTGAAGTCCTCTGTTGTGTGCCACTGCTGTAGGTAGCATTGTTGATAAGTCTCAGGTAAGGTTTTGTTTTGGTTGTGAAGCTTCTGTGCATTTTCTCTAATAAGCCCTCAGTGGGGAAGTGCTGAAGCAAGGAGATCTGTGTTCTCAGGGGGATTATGGTGATCCCAGGATGAAACCATGCTCAGCAGGTCTCCAGCCAGGATAAATGATTGATAATTATACATGAAGACAAGGTTTGAGCTGCACATTATATTTGCTCTGATTGAAAACAGCTTTGCATGCCTTAAGTAGGCAATGATTTTTTTCTGGCCAAAAAACAAAGCTTCCAAGCAGGTCCATTTTAAACATCAAATCCCTAATGTATGTTCAGAGAATGGATACATCAGCTTCTTCCTTACAACAAGTAGGGATAGACAGACTTGAACTGTTTTCCAAGGAGGATGTTGAATCGGTTTTTAATGAATGAGATGCTGGTTCAGGTAGACTAGGGTCAGTATGGCTTTTTGAAGGATGCAGACTTTCCCTTTTTAACAATGTCCTGCTGCTGCTTTCCCCCAACCCCTGCAACTGTGGTCATAGCCTCTGCCTCCCCACAGCCGTGGTTCATCCATCTTATAATTGTTCTCTCTTAAACTCTCTTAAATTTTCAAACCCTGAGAAAGCCACTCATTCAAGACAAACTGACACATGAATTCAGTCCTGTTAATAGCACATCATACCTTAAAACACTTCCCCGACTATGCAACACATTGCATTTTAATAACTCTCATTGTTTTATTCCGAATTAGTAAAGTAGTATGAATTAAGTCATTCTTAAAAAAGGTAAGACAATTAGACCCTTTAGTTAATGGAGAGTGGGAGCCTTAAGGAGATATGCTTAGTCCAGTAGTTCTCAAAATTTACTGAACATCAGAATCAGCTAGGGGACTTATTAAAACACAGGTTGCTGAGCCCAGCCCCTGTGTTTCTGATTCAGAAAATCTACCAGTCAGAATATTTGTATTATAACAAATTCCAACATTGCTACTCCAGGGACCACACATTAAAAACCACTAATTTAGACCTTGCAGTATTATTGATTATTATTTAATGACAGGATGTCATAGGTGATGGCTACTATCGGGGTCAAATTCTGCTTTGGAAGCCACAATTTAGATATGTTCATGGTAGTCAGTATAATTCATTTAGAAATAGTCCACAGACCATGCCCCTTGAGCCCTTAGGCTTGCACACAACAGAAAGACTTTCAGGGAAGTAGCTGGTGGGATCCTGGGTCCTCTCACCATCCATGTGTTAGGATGATCCTCTCAGGAATTCCCGCCTTTAACACAGTTGGTGAGGATTGATTGTGCTTTGTAACAGTGAGAAGAAAGAGCTCATTAGGAGCCAGGATTCCAGCAGAAATAGAAATGCTGCATTTATGCTTCCTGTTGGTGTTGGCACACACCTTTTCATGTTTTCTTTTTAATTGGTATTCACTGTTATACTTTTTTAAAAAAATTATTTATTGCACAAACAACACCATAATAGCTTTAACAGGAATCAAAAAGGAAGAAGAAAATTATCCCACCATCTCACCACACCCACAAATTATTGCTTCCATTTTTGTACTCCCTTCCAATTACTCTCCATATGCACCCGTAATTTTTCCTAATTGTAATCATAACGTGGATAAAATTTTATTCTCTGCTCTTTCCACTTAACATCATAACTATGTGTAATGAATAGACAGATTATCATAGGAAATACACCAAGAAATGAATTTTTGTGAGAATACTTCCTTATCAAAAATGCTTACTTCTTGTGTGTGAGACATCTGCTGGTATTATGTGTAGAACGCAGTAGAAAGAAGTTTTCTTGGTTTTTGTTCTTATTGTCTGTAAGCCATGCTATAGAAGCGTGCACCATGAATGGCTTCCCAAAGGCATTTTTGTCATACAGGACTAAGTAAGAAAAATTAAGCAAAGTCCCTTTCCCTGACGGCTGTGCCCTGCTGTGGAGGCTTCCCTCCCAACAGAAGAGGTCTAGAGAACAACAGATAGGGCTATATGCTCCTTTTCCTGTGGATTTGAATAACGAAGATGGAAAGCAACAACCAGGAGGAATATCTTTGTGCCCAAAGTCAAAATCAAGGTTGAAAGTTTTAACACAGGGTGTCATTGCAAAAGCTGTTATATGTCCAAAACCTGTCTCTACCTTTTCCCAGCCGAGTGACTCTGAGTGTGTCAGTTAACCTGGAGTCTTGAAAAACCTCATCTCTAAAATTCACATAACAATTCTGACCTTCAAAAACGTGTCATGATCAAATAAGGCAACGTGGAGCATCTGGGAGAGAAACTGGCACATAATATATTTTCAAGAAGGAAAAGCAGATCTCCCTAGTTACGGTAATCCCATAGAACACAGGGGGAGTCAATGTGGTACAAAGGAGCAGAATGGGCAAAGGGGAGAGGGCCTAGGAGAAATCCTACAGTAGCTTCATCTGAAATGGAATCAGGATTCTTTTAAAAGGATGAAAGGGAGTGTTTATCTATGGGAGTGCCAGTCACACAGCAGGTACTCTGTCCATGCTCTCTTGCAAAGCACTCTTGCCCCCTTGAAATAAAAATGCAGATGTGACAGTTTACTACCAGACTTAATTTGGAGAACTGTAATAGTTGTTATGGTTTGGATATGCAGAGACCACCAAGATCCCCTGTGTTCATGCAGGAATATTCAGAGATGAAATATTAAGATTATGACAACTGTAACTTGATCCATTTATCTAGTTCAAATAGACTAACTGTGTAATAATTGTACGCAGGGAGGGAGGTGGGGTATGGCTGGAGGAGGTGGATCAGTGGGGCCATGCCCTGGATGGGTTCTTCCCTGTGGGACACCTTCCTATTCTGTCTCTCTCTGCTTCCTGGTTGCCATGAATGGAGCAGCATTCCCCCCCCCCACACACACACCCTTCCACCACCATATTCTGTCTCATCTTGGGCCCAGAGCAATGGAATCAGCTCATCATGTACTAAACCTCTGAAACCGTGAGCCAAAATACACGTTTCCTTCTCTACATTGTCCTTATTGGGTATTTTGGTAACAGTGATGAAAACTGACTAACACAATAGTGATTACAGTATTCTTTTTAAATTTGAGGTTGACATGCTCTGAAATATCAACATCCTCACAAACACAGTATTTGGCTCTTAAGTCTGAACCAGATATGTAGATAAGCTTTGTGCTTGAAGTTGATGCCTTGGGTGCTGCTTTCATTAAGTATAGCTAGAATATGGCCCACATTAGCTTGCTAATGCTCGGCCACCTGCCAAGTGCAGTGAAATCAGCCTGAATTTCAATCTTTATAATAGATGAACCAAGGAGTTACTATTGCCCTCATCAAGCAGAACTGATATTGTCATTAAAGTTTAGTAGCTGTACACTTCACAGAGAGTGGGGTCTATTTGCTCCCTGTTTTGGTTAGGAAATCACATCAGGTTTACATTTTCTTGTTAGTTTTGAATTTACTTCCTTGTTAAGAGCCAGTCAATACATTGGGGTCTATTAACATCTTTTCATCAAAGGATAAGCTTTGGTTGTTAGACTTGGTAACTCTGCCATTAGAGTGGGCAGGTTAATTTGTTACTCAACAGTGAATGCAAGGTCAGCTGTACTGCTGGTGAAAAGATTCGAATATAAATTCTTTGGGATAAAGAGAAGCACTAAATGAAACCTAGAATTCCTATGAGGCCAATAGTTGCTTGGAATATGTGCAAACCCACAACTTCCTTCTCTATCCACAAGGGAAAAATTGGCAAAGCGTATGAGACAATATTCCCAGCCATCCAGAGACCTCTGCTACTCATTCACTGAACCAAATCATTATAGCCTTACTAGGCCTCAGTGATCCTATATGACAAAGAGCCACAACTCTAGAACACCTTGAGTTTCTTCATAGTACCAACCTCCTCGAACTTTACAGGACTTATTCCCTCTATTCAAAAACTGTATTCTATGAAGTGAAATTTATGAAGCTAAGGTTGAATCTGGTTCATTCATCCATTCATTTAGTATGCAAGTACAAAGTCAGTTTATACCAGGATATTCTATCAACTAGGTTTCAGAGATAAATTCTTGCCTGAAGCTAATGCTTATATTTAACAGAAAAAAGTCACTGACATAAGGACTATGATGTAGGACAGAAAATGCCAAATAACCACAGGCAAAGGCCAGGATACACTTCAAGTTCAGGAAGGAGGGAATCAGAAAGGTGCTCATGAAGGATGCTGTCTATGAAGACTTGACAGAGTAGGGTGAATTAGGCATGCAGAGACCTGCACTCCTGAAGAGAAGTGTAAAACATCTTTTTATGATACCAACTTTTCTAAAAGTATGGGATGTGATCACCAATCAGGCAACCATTCACCTGATCATATTCAATTCAACCTTTTAACTCTAAATCATGCACTGGTTATATCTAGAATTTTAGTAAAATCTATGAGACATGGAAAATAATAACAGCTTTGCTTCTGCCTTCAATAAATATTCTCTACCTGAACATATAAGAAAGAATAGTGTATAAAAAGAATAGTTAGGAGATGAATATATGATACAATCAGTGTAATTTCAAAAAATAAAGACAAAAATTATATTCAAAGAGTCAAAAAAGTGGGTAAATTGGAATGGGTTGAAATAATTAACAACAGATTCATAAGAAGGATGGATCTTGAACTTAGTCTTCAACAGCAACTGGTTTGAAAAGAAGGTAAGACAGTCTAGAGATGGCTAATGAATACTTTAGTAGTATTTTCTATGATAAGAGACTGGAAAAGCAAGTTCTGTACATTTTGTTTGGCTCAGTCATGTTCAGAATTATTCCAGTCTATCTCCCAAATGCTAGAATCAAAGGAATCTGGGACAATATTATCGTAAGGACAGAAAAGACAGTGCACAGTGCTGAGGCGATCAAAGATAAGACTGAGAATATTTTGTACAGACAAATTCTCTTCAAGTATAACAGAATGGAGAAGTAAACAAATTCTCTCCCCCCAAAGAACTGTAAAACTGGGCAAAAATATCAGAAACAACCATTCAGTATCCTGGAAATCAACCAAAGACAATAAAGAAAGCATTTATTCAGAAAAAAATACTTAGCTTCAGGTAATAACATTGTAAGACTGTAGTGGCTCTTACAAGTGACTATTCCCATTTCCCTCTCTGCTCGGTGAGCTCATAAAAACCATCTGATTTTTCTCCATGCTAGAGAATAACATATATCGTAGCACTGATAGTTAATGTAGTACACTTACTAGTGAGCTAAGGAGTCTAGGGCTCCACTAGCTGATATTGCAGCCCTATTTGAGACAAACAATTAATCAGACTTTGGGAAGGACACAGATTCACAGGTGAGTCCTGGAAGGTGCTGTAGGCATAAGGGGATTGATGAAAATTCCAGGTAGTCTGAACTGACTGGAGGCCATGTAGATGTCCAAGAAAGACTGGGACAGCTTCACTCAAATAGCCCCAGTCAGTGGAGCATACTAACATTTTCAGAGGACACAGAAGAAAGCCTAAAAAGCAACTAAAGCTAGGGCATATTTGAGAATTGTCTAAAATTTGAAAGTGCTGACAAACCCATCCTGAGACCCATTAGCAGAGAGTGGAAACCGTATTTATAAGCTCAAGTGTTTCAGCATAACTTCTGGCCAGTTTTTGTCTGAATTCTAACTTAGGCAGTCATAGGAATGATGCATATGAAGTTAAACAGAAGCAAAGCAGATGATGATGATGAGTAGGAATATCAGTCCTCACAAGGTACAGGGGAGACAGACTTCAGGAATTTAGTTCACTTCAATGACTAAACAAACAAAATAAGGACAAAAGCAGTCTTCAGGGGGTAAAAAATCAAAAGCTAGATTGCTGCAATGTATGGAGAAAGAAGATTTCAAAGCAGCTTTTTCAATAAGTTCAATGAAATAAAGGAAGCTACTTAAAGAACAAAAGGAAAGCATGATGACAATGACTCAACATATATATAATTTCCATAAAGGGATAGAAATTATTTAATAAAGGAGAATTCTATTAAAAGACACAATGTCTGCCAGAGAGGGATTAAGAGCAAATTTCAGATTGAAAAAAAAAAAAAACAAGTATAAAATTGGAATCGTTCAATAGAGATTGCTCAGTCTAAAGAACAGATAGAAAAAGATTAAAGAAAAATGAATAAGCCCTTAGGAACTTGCAGAACAGCATCAAGCATACCTTCACATGCAATTGCAGTAGTTGAGTGGAATGAAGAGTGAAAGGAGCGTGCTACATGTAGAATTGTGTCCTCCAGAAGAGACTCACTCACTCACTCCAAGGACCAACAAATGTGATTTTATTTGAAAATAAGGTCTTTGCTATTTATCAACTTAAGATGAGTTTATTAACAGTAGACCCAAATTCAATATGACTTAGTGTTCTTATGCAAGGAGGAAACTTGTACTCAGAGGAAGATGGGTAGAGATAAAATGATGTAACTACACAGAGGAGGCAAGTAATGCATGAGGCTAGCAGATGCTGGGGAGAGGCGTGGAACTGATGCTCCCTCACATCCCTCACCCTGTCAATGTCTTGATTTCAGACTTTCATATTCCAGAACTCTGATGTAGCACTTCTGTTGCTTATGCTACCCACATAGTGACATGTTCTTACAGGAGCCCAGGAAACTAACATGAGACACGGGGTTGAAAATTTTAAGGAAATAATGACTTTTTAAAAGTATTTTAATTTTGAAAGATTGACCTACAGATTCAAGAAGCTCACTGAATCTCATGTAGAAAATTAAGGGAAACTTACATCTACATGAATTGTAGGATAACAGTATATCTTTTTAAAAATGGAGAAAAATCTTGAAAGCTATAAGAAAAAATTGACTCATATCATGTAAAGAAATGATTAACAGCTGATTTATCATCAGAAACAATGAAATCTAAAAACCAGTGGAATGACACTTTCAACTGGGAGGAAAAAATATAATCTTGTCAACCAAAAATCCAGCAAAAACATCCTTAACAAATGAAGATGAAATAAAGGCATTTCTAGATGAACAAAGACTCAAAACAATTAGTTGCTAGCATATTACAGTAAATACTAAAGGAATTTGTTCAGACATAAAAGAAATAACACAAAAAAAGAATTCAAATTATGAGAAAGAATTGAAGATATAGGAAATGTTAGATATGAGTAAATATAAAAGATTCTTCTATACGTGTATTTTTAATTTTTAGAAAATTTCTTTTAAGTGTATAAGATTGAATAAGTAAATAAAGTAGAGTGTTGGGTTTATAATATCTGCAGATGTAATTTACATGAAAAAATTTCACAGAAACAGAAGCTATATTAGAAAAAAATTTTTGTATTTTATCAGACCTGAGTTAATATTTTCTGAAGTATATAGTGCTAAGATGCATATTGTATCTGTAGATATCATATATCTAATGTATTATTTATTTTTATTATTATTTTTATTATTATCCATGTATTATTTAATTTGCATTTCTCTTTCTCTGAGAGCAATTAAAATAATATATCAATATATATTTAGTTAACATAAAAGAAGGAAACAAAGCAGAAATGGGATAATAAAAAGACATGAGGCAGAATCGGAAGATGGCGGCAAATGGAGTGCATCACCCCTGTGTTCCGCGTCACTGCGCGGATGAATGGTGAGTTCGAACGGCCAAAAGCTATCTTGTTAGGAATTTCCAGCAAAATTGGGGTGCACCAAAACCTAGAGGAAGGATTTCCATTGCCCGAGGATCGGTTACTGGGGCTCAACTGCGAGTGATCTGTTCGCCCGGAGATTCAAGCTGTTTATTCAGCGGCCAGCCCCGCTGCTAGAGACTGCGGCGTGCCAGGAAACGGCGTCCCTAGAAACAACGAGCTAGCAATGCAGAGAAATGGCGATGCAGATTCTGTGGGCTTCTGCCAGCTGTGCCTTCACTGTGCTCCGGGCTGAATTCTGGGTTTGAGATGGGGAAGGAATCGATCCAGTTCTGTCCTCCACACCGGTCAGCCCACCGAGGAAGCCAGCGGCCACCATCTTGGAGAGCTGACGTCACCATCGCCAGTTTTCGACAGATCGCAGCTCATTCAGTGATAGAACAGGTCTGTGACATCTAGACCATCCCCCATACAGCGGGGAAATCACATAAAATCTCTCCCTGGCTTTCTGGGGGCATGATTAACAGGGTGTGAATAGAGGCGTGGGGGGAAAGGTAAAGGCACCTGACCTCCAACTCCCCACTCCCACCAGCTGCAAAAATGAAACCTGCCTTGCCAGCTCTCGGAGGAGGGGCTAGTGGAGGGAATCAAAACAATAAGGTGCCGGTTCCCAATAGATGCACTCCATGTCCAGGAAACATCAGGCCCAGAGTGTAGCTTGAACTGCTGAGAGGTATCACACTGGGGAAGGCCTGACTGACAGGAGAAGCCAGGGGACTAGAAACCGAGAATAAACCTAAGCTAACAGGTTTTGAGAGACACCAGTGGGGGGAGGAGGGAGCGGCCTCACACGGATTGTTTCCTACAGCCGGGGGGCAAAACCTTGGCCCGGAAGGCACAGCACCACCTACTGGAAGCGAAGAAAGTAGAAGCCTAACAGTGTCCCGTTTTTCTTTTAAATTTTTTTTAAATTTTTTAATTTTAATTTTTTTTCTTTTCTATAATTATACTATTATTTTTTAATGTAATTTTTATTTTACTGCATTTTATTATTTTTTTATTATTTTCTTTTCTTTTCTATTCTTTTCTCTTTCTTTCCTCTCTCCCTCTCTCTTTCTTGGTTTGCTCCCTTACCTTTCCCCCATCTTTCCTCTTAAGCATGACCACCCAGATTACCTACAACTTACTAAATGCAAATAGATGAATACTACGAATCTGTCCATAGTCCGCCTAAGCCCTTAACTACCCCCAAGTACTCCTGTCTATTCTCTTGTTAATAATCGCCTGAATTTGAGCAACCCCCCAAAGAAGCTAACATATACTAACCTCCATACCATCAAAGCGTCCAACCTCAACATAAAATCCTAAGTTCAAACCTCAATTGTATGCATGCCATCAAATTCTGTAGGCCTCTAATGAAACTAATGAATTTACCTTAAAACACAATTAAATCCAACATCTCTAAACATTGTCTCCCAACACAAAGGAGAGATATTGGAACTATAAAAACCAAAACAAATTTAAAGAAGAAAACAGAAACATAGTAGTCAAACAGAGACGGAAAGTAACGTGAGCACCATGAAAAAACAAGGGAAGAAAGGATTACAAACAACGCAAGACAACTTAAATTCGCAGGAGAACCTAGAGGCATTAGAAAAATGGACAGAGAAAGAACTCAAGGCATACCTAACTCAGATGGAATGGAATCTTAGAGAAGACATTAGACAGCAAGTCCAAACAATGAAAGTACACTTTAAAAACGAATTAAATAGGCAAATACAAATGGCAAAGAACGAGCTCTACCAGGAGATAGAGATTTAAAAAAAAAAATCAAACAGTAATCCTAGAAATGCAGGAAAGCATAAACCAAATTAAAAACTCAAATGATAATATTACAAATAGACTAGATCAAATAGAAGTCAGAACATCAGATAATGAAGACAAAGTGTATCAACTTTAAAAGAATATAGTCAACACAGAAAGGATGCTTAAAATTCACGAGCAATCTATCCAAGAGTTATGGGATGTCATAAAAAAACCAAACTTGAGAGTCATCGGGATAGAAGAAGGTATAGAGGTTCAAACCAAAGGAATGAACAATCTATTGAATGAAATAATCCTAGAAAACTTCCCAGATATGAAAGATGGAATGGATTGCCAAATCCTGGAAGCCTACAGGACCCCAAACATACAAAACCGTAATAGACCAACTCCAAGACACATAATTATGAAGATATCCAACATACAGAACAAGGAGAGAATATTAAAAGCTACGAGAGAAAGATGGGAAATTACATTCAGGGGTAAACCAATTAGGTTAACAGCTGATTTTTCATCACAGATGTTGAAAGCAAGAAGATTCTGGAACTCTGTATTTCAAACGCTGAAAAATAATGGATTCCAACCAAGAATACTGTATCCAGCAAAATTAAGCTTCAGATTTGACAATGAAATTGAAATATTTCACGATAAACAAAAGTTAAAAGAATTCGCAGCCAGAAAACCAGCACTGCAAGGCAATTTGAGCAAAACACTACAAGAAGAGGAATTGAAAAACAGCACCCAAAACTAACATTGGGAGGTAACTCAGTAAAGGGAAGAAAAAAAAATAACCAAAAAGGAAAAACGAGCCATATTAAAATAAATAAGCATGACTGGAAGTACAAACATATCTCAATAGTAACCTTAAATGTTAATGGCTTAAATTCACCAATCAAGAGACAAAGGCTAGTAACCTGGATTAAAAAAAACAAATCCAACAATATGCTGCCTTCAGGAGACTCATATGATAGGAAAAGACATACACAGGTTGAAAGTGAAAGGTTGGGAAAAATCATACCACTCACATGGTCCTCGGAAGCAAGCAGGAGTGGCCATACTCATATCGAATAAAATCAACTTCAAACCTAAGTTAATCAAAAGGGATAAAGAAGGACACTATATACTGTTAAAAGGAACCATCCACCAACAAGACATAACAATTATCAATATGTATGCACCAAATAATGGCGCTGCAACATTCATAAAACAAACTCTCCTCAAGTTCAAGAGTCAAATAGACGACAACACAATAATTATCGGTGAATTACGCTCTCTCCATTAGACAGATCCACCAGACAGAAGCTGAATAAAGAAACTATAGAACTCAATAACACAATCAATAACCTAGACTTAACTGACATATATAGAATATACCAACCTTCATCAAGTGGATACACATTCTTCTCAGCAGCACATGGATCCTTCTCAAAGATAGACCATATATTATGCCATAGGGCAACTTTCAGTAAATATAAAGGTGTGGAGATAATACCATGCATCTTATCTGATCATAATGGAATGAAACTGGAAATCAATGATAAAAGAAGGAAGGAAAAATCCTGCATCACATGGAAAATGAACAATATGTTACTGAATGATCAATGGGTTACAGAAGACATAAAGGAGGAAATCAAAAAATTCTTAGAGACAAATGAAAATACAGACACAACATATCAGAATCTATGGGACACAATGAAAGCAGTTTTAAGAGGGAAATTCATTGCCTGGAGGTCATTCCTCAAAAAAAGAAAAAACCAACAAATAAATGAGCTCACACTTCATCTCAAAGCTCTACAAAAGGAAGAGCAAAACAACAGCAAATGTAGCAGAAGGCAAGAAATAATTAAAATCAGAGCGAAAATCAATGAAATCGAAACAAAAGAAACTATTGAAAAAATTGACAAAACTAAAAGTTGGTTCTTCGAAAAAATAAATAAGATCGACAGACCCTTAGCCATGCTAACGAAGAGAAGAAGAGAGAGAACTCAAATTACTAACATACTGGATGAAAAAGGCAATATCACAACAGATGCTACAGAAATACAGAAGACAATTAGAAATTATTTTGAAGCCCTATATTTCAATAAAATAGAAGATAGTGAAGATATCGATAAATTTCTTAAGATATATGATTTGCCCAGAATGAGTCAGGAAGATACACACAATTTAAACAGACCAATAACAAAGGAGGAAATAGAAGAAGCCATCAAAAGCCTACCAACCAAGAAAAGCCCTGGACCAGATGGATATACAGCTGAGTTTTACAAAACCTTCAAAGAAGAATGAATACCAATACTTTTCAAGTTATTTCAAGAAATAGAAAAAGAAGGAGCTCTTCCAAATTCATTCTATGAGGCCAACATAACCCTGATCCCGAAACCAGACAAAGACACCTCAAAGAAAGAAAACTACAGACCAATATCTCTAATGAACATAGATGCAAAAATCCTCAATAAAATCCTGGCAAATCGAATACAAAAGCATATCAAAAAAACTGTGCACCATGATCAAGTAGGATTCATCCCTGGGATGCAAGACTGGTTCAATATGCGGAAATCAATAAATGTTATTCACCACATAAATAGACTTAAAGAACCACATGATCATCTCGAGAGATGCAGAAAAAGCATTTTACAAAGTGCAACATCCCTTTATGTTCAAAACACTAGAAAAACTAGGGATAACAGGATCTTACCTCAACATCGTAAAAGCTATATATGCTAAGCCTCAGGATAGCATTATTCTGAATGGAGAAAAACTGAAGGCATTCCCTCTAAAATCTGGAACAAGACAGGGATGCCCTCTCTCACAACTTCTATTCAATTTAGTTCTTGAAATACTAGCCAGAGCAATTAGACAGACAAAAGAAATTAAAGGAATAAAAATAGGAAAAGAAGAACTTAACTTATCACTATTTGCAGATGATATGATACTATATCTAACAGACCCAAAGGGGTCTACAAAGAAACTACTAGAGTTAATAAATGAATTCAGCAAAGTGGCAGGATATAAAATCAACACACATAAATCAAAGGCATTCCTGTATATCAGGGACAAATCTTCTGAAATGGAAATGAGGAAAAACAACCCATTCAGAATATCCTCAAAAAAAAAGAAAATACTTGGGAATCAACCTAACAAAAGAGGTGAAAGACTTATACAATGAAAACTACAGAACCCTAAAGAGAGAAATAGAAAAAGACCTTAGAAGATGGAAAAATATACCCTGTTCATGGATAGGAAGAACTAACATCATCAAAATGGCGATATTATCCAAAGTTCTCTATAGGTTTAATGCAATGCCAATCAAAATCCCAATGGCATTTCTTATAGAAATAGATAAAGCAATCATAAAATTCATATGGAAAAACAAAAGACCCAGAATAGCAAAAGCAATTCTAAGCAGGAAGTGTAAATCAGGCGGTATAGGGATACCAGATTTTGAACTATACTACAGAGTAATAGTAACAAAAACAGCATGGTACTGGTACCAAAACAGGCGGGTGGACCAATGGTACAGAATAGAGGACACAGACCAATCTACAAAATTACAACTTTCTTATATTTGATAAAGGGGCTAAAAGCATGCAATGGAGGAAGGATAGTATCTTCAACAAATGGTGCTGGGAAAACTGGAAATCCATATGCAACAAAATGAAACTGAATCCCCTTCTCTAGCCATGCACAAAAGTTAACTCAAAATGAATCAAAGAGCTTGATATCAAATCAGAGACTCTGCGCCTGATAGAAGAAAAAGTTGGCTCCGATCTACATACAGTGGGGTCGGGCTCCAAATTCCTTAATAGGATGCCCATAGCACAAGAGTTAATAACTAGAATCATCAAATGGGACTTACTCAAACTAAAACGTTTTTTCTCAGCAAGAGAAACAATAAGAGAGGTAAATAGGAAGCCTACATCCTGGGAACAAATCTTTACTCCTCACAATTCAGATAGAGCCCTAATATTCAGAGTATACAAAGAACTCCAAAAATTAAACAATAAGATAACAAATAACCCAATCAACAAATGGGCCAAGGACCTGAACAGACACTTCTCAGAGGAGGACATACAATCAATCAACAAGTACATGAAAAAATGCTCACCATCTCTAGCAGTCAGAGAAATGCAAATCAAAACCACCCTAAGATACCATCTCACTTCAGTAAGATTGGCAGCCATTATGAAGTCAAACAACAACAAGTGGCTGTCGAGGATGTGGGGAAAAGGGTACTCTTGTACACTGCTGGTGGGACTGCAAATTGGTGCCGGCAATTTGGAAAGCAGTATGGAGATTCCTGGGAAAGCTGGGAATGGAACCACCATTTGACCCAGCTATTGCCCTTCTCGGACTATTCCCTGAAGACCTTAAAAGAGCGTACTACAGGGATACTGCCACATCGATGTTCATAGCAGCACAATTCACAATAGCTAGACTGTGGAACCAACCTAGATGCCCTTCAATGGATGAATGGATAAAAAAATGTGGCATCTATACACAATTGAGTATTATGCAGCACTAAAAAGTGACAAAATCATGGAATTTGCAGGGAAATGGATGGCATTAGAGCAGATTATGCTAAGTCAAGCTAGCCAATCCCTAAAAAACAAATGCCAAATGTCTTCTTTGATATAATGAGAGCAACTAAGAACAGAGCAGGGAGGAAGAGCAGGAGGAAAAGAATAACATTAAACAGAGATATGAGGTGGGAGGGAAAGGGAGAGAAAAGGGAAATTGCATGGAAATGGAAGGAGACCTCATTTTTATAAAAATTACATGTAAGAGGTTGTGAGGGGAATGAGAAAAAAAACAAGGAGATAAATGAATTACAGTAGATGGGGTAGAGAGAGAAGATGGGAGGGGAGGGGTGGGGGGATAATAAAGGATAGGAAAGGTACCCGAATACAACAGTCACTAATATGGCATCATGTAAAAATGTGGATGTATAACTGATGTGATTCTGCAATCAGTATTTGGGGTAAAAATGGGAGTTCATAACCCACTTGAATCTAATGTATGAAATATGATATGTCAATAGCTTTGTAATGGTTTGAACAACCAATTTTAAAAAAGACATGAGAGGGCTGGGGATGTGGCTCAAGCGGTAGCGCGCTCACCTGGCATGCGTGCGACCCGGGTTTGATCCTCAGCACCACATACAAACAAAGATGTTGTATCCGTCGATAACTAAAAAATATAAAAAATAAACATTAAAATTCTCTCTCTCTCTCTCTCTCTCTCTCTCTCTCTTCTCTCTCACACTCTCTTTAAAAAAAAAGACATGAGGAAAGCAGAAATTAAATAGCAGGTATAAATATAATAATATTACAAGGTATAATAATTCTGAATGATCTAAGCATACCAATGAATTGGTAGAGATAGAGTTTGGCTTGATACAAAAAGGAAGCATATGTTGTCTACAAGAGACATACTTCAGATTCAAAGACACAAAAGGTGCATAGTAAAGGATGGAAAAGATATACTGTGCAAGTAGTAACCATAAGAGAGCTAGTGTGGATATATTGATAGCAGATACAATGGACAGGAAATATTACTAAAGACAAAAAACGGCATTTCATAATGAAAATGTGTCAATATATCATGAAAATATATAAGGACTAATGCACATATGTCTAATAGTATGTAAGACACCCAACTTACATGAAGTAAAAACAAAAAGGATAAATGAATAATTCAACAATAGTCATTGAAATCTTCAGTAACCCTCTCTCAATAATTACTAGAACAAATCAGAATTGCACCAAAGATGTACAAAACTTGAACTTGACCTAAATGGCATTTATAAAGCACCCCAACAACAAATGACTACAGAATATACTTTCTTGTCAAACACACATGTAACATTTTCCAGGATAGGATATATTCTGGGTTATAAAAAATGGTGTGATAAATATATACAGATTAGAATTATTTGCAGTATTATATCTGCCCACAATGGAATTAAATTAGATATCCCAAACAAAAATAAATTTGAAAAATCACAAATATTTCAAATTTTAAAATATATACTTGTAAATAAGCATTGGATCAAAGAAAAAAATCATAAGGGAGATTAAACTTGTTCATTTACTATCCTGAACGGTATAAAAATAAAAACATAACATGAAATTTATGAAATGTAGCCCAAGCTCTGCTTTTGTCTTAATTAATTTGTCTTCATTACCCATAATAGAAGTAAAGTTTCAAATGAAGTCACTTAAAGTGACACCTTCACACACTAGCAGAAGAGCAAACTAAAATCATAGAAAGCAAAAGGAAGGAAATAAAGATTAGAGCAGAATTCAATGAAATAGTAAATAAAAGCAGTAGAATTGAATCAGGAATTTAAAATATTCTGACAAAAAAAAATCAAGATGACTTTAATGGTGATTTGCATGATATATTTAAAGATTAAAAATAATAATGAATCATTTACAAACTCCTTCAGTACATACATGAGGGAATCATTTCTAATTAATTCTATGATACCAGGATGTAAGATCTATTTACAAGAAATTAATTAGATTTCTATATACCATAATTAATAAAACTTAAAATGAAATTAATAATTTAATTTGCAATAACATTATAAAAATAATTAAGAATGTTTTTTTCTAATATGTGGATGCTAATTCACAATGAGGGGGCAGGCCGTAGAAAAGAATAGAGTTACCTTAGATTTGGCAGAGGGAAGTGAAGGGAAGTGAGGGGAGGGAATGTGGTGATAAGAAGGATAGTAGAATGAAACAGACATTATTACTTTATGTATGTATGTAACTGCATGGCCAATGTGATTCTACAACATTTACGCTCAGAAAAATGAGAAATCATATCCTATCTATGTATGATATGTCAAAGTGCGTAAATGCATTATATGTCATGTATAACTAATTAAAACAAATTTTAAAAATTTTTAAAAGAATGTTTTTTAAAAAAGTATGCAAAAATACACTAAGAACTATACAAAATTGCTAGGAGATTTGAAAAAGATTATGTAGAAATTTTCATATCTACAGATTTGAGACTTAATTTTTTATGCCATTTCTCCCTAAACTGGTCTATAAATTCAAAGCAATCCCTATCAATATTCTAGCAGGGTTTTTCTTGTATATGTAGAAATAGAAAAATATATTCTAAATTAAAAAGGACCTAGAATAGCCATAACAGCATTTAAAAAAAAGTTGGAGGACTAATCCAACTTGATTTAAAGATATATACTTTAAGCTATAATAATCAAGATAGTGTGGTATTGGCATAGACATAGAAAACTCCATCAATGAACCAAAGTAGACAGTCCAAAAATCCACACATAATGGACAGTTTTCAACAAGTGTTGCTGGGACAAATAGATATTCATTTGTTAAAAAATAAGTAAAATAAGTTTATACTGTACCTCATACTACAGTAAAAAAAATAAGTCAAATGCATTATAGGCCTAAAATATAAGGACTTTATAACTTGTGGCAAAGAGAAAGGTGAAAATCTTTAAAAAGTTTGGTTAATCAATGAGTTCTTAGATTCTACACTAAAAAAAAAAGAGGCATAGAAGAAAACAATTGAAAAATTGGATTAATCAAAACTTGTAACTTTTATATTTTGAAAGATACCTTTATGAAAGTGAAAAGATAAGCCAGAGAATGGGGGAAATATACTTGCAAAACACATATATAATAAATATTAAATAGACACACAAAAAATGGATGCATAGCTAATACACACTTGCAAATGTGTGCAGTATCATTAATGATTAAGGAAATGCAAATTAAAATCTCAAAGAGATACACACTAGAATGACTGTAATAAAAAATGACGGACTTAATGCCAAGTGTTAGAAACTGGAAGACTCAGACCACCTTCTGGTGGGAATGTAAAAATGGCTGAGCTACCTAGAAATAACTTGACAGTTTCTTAAAAACTTAAATATGGAATTTTCATGAAACTCAGCAATTTTAGTAAATTTAGTAATCTACCTATGAGAAATTAAAACAATGAATTACTTGGGAATATCCATAGCTTTATTCAGAGTAGCCAAAGACTGGAAACTACTCAAGAAGTGTCTATCAACTGATTAACACATAAGCACAATATGGCATACCCATTAGAATACTATCCAACAGCAAAAATGATGAACTACCCATATATATTCTAACATGACTAAATCTCAAAAATGTTACTCAAAGTGTAAATATCAGTTGCAGACAACCACATAATGTATGATTTCAATTCATCTTTTCATAATAGGCAAATTTAAAGACAGCAGATTGTTGATTGCCTGGGGGTTAAGGGTAGGAGCAGAAATATTTATGCATGTTTTCACAAAAATTGTGTGTAGTAGAAATGTTCTAATACATTGATAGTTATGAACTTCATAAACTTATTTAAACTTATTTAAATTGAACTGTACACTTGTAAAAGTCTTAAAGTCTATTAAAAATTCAAGAAGCAATTGTGATTTGTGCTGCTATAAACATGTATGTGGCTATGTCCCTGTAGTATGCTCTTTTTAAGTCCTTTGCGTATAAACCTAGGAGTGGGATAGCTGGGTCAAATAGTGGTTCCATTCCAAGTTTTCCAAGGAATCTCCATAGTTTTCCAGAGTGGTCAACCTAGATGCCCTTCAGTAGATGAATAGATAGGGAAACTTTGGTATATATACACAATGGAACATTACTGAGTATTAAAAGAGAATGAAATCATGGCATTTTCAGGTAAATGGATCAAGTTGGAGAATATACTGCTAAGTGAAGTGAGCCAATCCCAAAAACCAAAGGCTGAATGTTTTCTTTGATATGAGGATACTAACTCATAATGGCAATGGGGATGGGGGAGCATGGGAGGAATGGAGGAACTTTAGATAAGGCAAAGGGGAGGGAGGGGAGGGAAAGAGGAAAGGGGTAGAAATGATGGTGGAATGAGTTAGATATCATTACCCTAAGTACATGTATGAAGACATGAATGGAGTGAAAATACTTTGTGTACAATCAGTGACTTAAAAAATTGTGCTCTATACATGTAATATGAAATGGATTGCATTCTGCCACCATGTATAACAAATTAGAATAATTAAATAATTTAATTAAAAAATTCAAGAAGCAACTTGAAGAGTTAGGGAAATAGATGTATACAACTATATGCTGTTCTTCTACTTAAAAATCAGAAAGAGAGAGAGAGAGAGAGAGAGAGAGAGAGAGAGAGAAAGAAGGAAGGAAAGAAAGAAAGAAAGAAAGAAAGAAAGAAAGAAAGAAAGAAAGAAAGAAAGAAAGAAACTGAAAGCCAACTATTCCTCATTCATTATGCCTCATCTACAAGGCACACTTTTCTCCCTACCTCCACTTATCCCGTACCCCTCCTTTTCTTCAGTAACCATCTCCAAAGTTTTTTTCTGAACTTTCTGGTTAGAGGATCATGCTTTTAGCTCCACATAGTACATTAGTTGCAGTTTTCTTCTGATCTCATCCATTCTCTACAAGTCCTTGTGTGCTTTATCTTTTCCTCTTGAGGGTGTGCCTGATGACAGCAGGAAACTGGCTTTACTTACTTTTGTACATGTACTGTGTTCTAGTACCTGCCTATTAGGCATGTAGAAGATGCTGAACCAGTACTTAACAAAATTAATGAAAGTATCATATCTGTGTATGTCATTTGTCATCATAAAGATTCACACAGCCAGTACCTTCCCTAAGATTGACTTTGGCCTGTGTCCTGTGGCAGAAGGTAAGGAACTGCCCTCACACTTTCCTTCACCGTCCCAGACAAAGGCAAGTGCTGACAGGTAGAAACCTCTTCTTTTTGCAAGTATAAATCTGTGATTGTCATACCTATTTTGAGAGGTTTCTAACCACTATTTAATTATGAGTTTTAAGAATCCTGACCTTACATCTATGGCACCCCCAAACAATTTCCTTCATGATCACTTGCAGACTCATTCACTCACAGGCCTCTAGTCCACGTACCTTGTATATAATGCCCATGCAAGCTCTCTCAGAAGATAGTAAAATTGTCCCAAGTGTCAGCCTGCCCATGGAACCTTACTCTCTTATCTCCTGGACAGTAGAAATCCACTCCCTGAAGGTAGGAATGAGGAGAGCAAGTAGAGTTAAGGGCTTTGGTTTCCAGTTCCATTTCTGGCATGGAACTGTGGGAACTTAGGCAATTAGTTAAACTCTAAGCCTCTGTTTCTTCATTTGTGATATGGTAAGAATTCAGGATATTAATGTAGATCCCCAAACCCTTATCAACAATTTCAAATTCCAGAAATCTCTCAAAACAGAATCTTTTTTAAATAACTTGTTTGATGTTAAAACCTGACCTGATGTGAACTTGGTTGGCTGCAAAACCTTATTTGAACTGTTGTGGGGATATTTATAGTCTTCACTTAATCCCCTTAATGAGAAAATGTGTATTTTTGGCTGAAGAAATACAAATGTGTTTGATTACCGGATGCTATGCCAGTTGGGGATGATTTCTAATTGATGATACATGCTTTGTACAGGCTTTCCAAAATCTGAACAATTCTGCATCTGAGAGGCAAACAACCCCACAGGTTCTAGATCAGGAATTGGGACACTATTCCTACTTATTATTTCCTGGTGGGGGGGGGGTAGTAAATGAGATAACAACTATGTAGTGTATAATGTATGGAGAATGTATCATTCTCTTCCTTTCCCTTTTCTCCACCTCCATCATTATAAAATTCCAGAAAGATCAGATTCAAAATTTAAAGTATATTTTAATCAGTGAAAGGCACAAAGTCAGCAAAATTTTATTTCTTCATCCCTCGACTTCCTCTGAGAACCCCTCTCCACTGTCAGTGCTTCTTAGTCCTCAACCCTGTGACAATGCAACTTTTTTCTCTGTTTATTTACAACTGAGTTATAATAAATCAAGTCTTTTTTGAACATCTTAAAACCCCCAAAAAGACTCTAATCATAAACTAAAAGAAGCAGCTTATTATGCCAGGGCTTTACGCCTTCACAGTCATTTCCTTAGCACATAACCTTGGGTTGGTCACATCATCTCACAGAGTCCCAGTTACCTCATCATCAAAATTGAGATAATGTCTGACAACTGACAAAGGCAGGTGGCTGAATGAGGTCATCTCCTGAGGTCACTTCTGGCTCTCAAATGTGTCCCTTTGTGGGTCCTCAAGAGACTTGATGTTTCCAAAGCCTTTGGACTACAGTGTTTGGGCCACCCCCTGCTTCATGGGTGGGCCTATTTTGGAGTAAGAGGAAGATTCCTCTGGGAACTAAGAGGGTATGAAATAGACGACAGAGAAAAGGAGACAATATTGAAGAAAGGCTCGAGTGTGTTCACATGAACTGAGTGAGCAGTGGGCCAATTATATGTCATTGAACCACAGAGTGCACCACCTGTGGTTAAGAGCTCAAGATGAGTTTCCACATGCATAGGGACAAGAAAAGTGTCCTTAGGGTTTTCTTAGGTGAAGGAAAGTGCAGAGGCATGCTCAGTTGCTGCTGAGGTAGATAATTTTGCTCTCAGGCTAAGTGAGAGCCCCTTTGGGATCAGAAACATGAACTCAACTCTATACTGTACCTCATACATACTGCACAGCTATAAGCATGGCATTTAACCACACTCACCCTGAATTCTCATGTATGAAAAACGGTGGCCATAAATACTCTTTCCTGGGATTGTTTTGAGAACTCAATCAGCTAATGAATGGAAAATGTGGTGTTCCATGCCTGTCACATGATTGTTCAATAAAGACTGGCTGTTTAATCCTGACAGAAATGTAAGGAGTTCTGAAGGACAATGGAAGATGCTTTTTGTGTGAGAAGAAAAGAACGTGTTTTCAGGAAAAGATGCACTTGGGCCTTAACATTTGTTCTTTTGGACAAGGAATTGGGCAGGAGAAAATAAAAAGAGTTTCTCTTTGTTCTCTTTTACGGGGTCATGGTTGGAAGCTGAAACATCTTGTTTGGAATAACCTGCCACCAGTATTTATAGTGGCTGAGGAATGGCATGGAAGAATAGATGGGTCTTAGAAGTGTTCAGAAATGTTTCAGAGAAATTCCCATTGAATAGTCTCTATGTAAACATCTGATTTTTAACTATAATTTTCTGCCTGTTTGATCTGTACCCATATATGTTATTTGAGAGGGGTAGCATGATAAAACAAAAGGAATATGAGATTTTATACTAAAAACGCTGTCTGAGACTAGACTCCTATGTTCCATGTAGTCAGTTAGGAAATGTAATAAAAATTGAATAATGAGGAAAAAACAACTTAAAAAAATTAACAAATAACATTGAAGGTTATAGTAAATAACCAAATAGTAGATGATCAAAAAATTGTCATCTATGTTAATGTTCCTCTGATCTTGAGGTTGTTCTTCCTTTTGACCTTTGCTCTAGGTTCCTAGTCCTGAACTACTTTTTCTGTAAATCTTCCCTAAATTTCTTCTCTTCACTTCACTTAGTTTCCCTTGCCAGTCTGCTTCCAAATACCTTTTTTGACTGATACATACATGTCCTCTCACAATTCTCTAATTATTCTTTAATTCGTTTTTCTTCCCAACTATTTTTTTGCTCTCTGACATTGTAGATTATGCTTACATTTCTGTTCTTTGCTGTCCCCACTAGATTGCAAGTCGATGAAAGGTGGGGTGGGATTTAGCAGCTCCTAGAATCAGGTCTGGCGTACAGTAGGTCCTTAGTAGGAAATTATTGAACAGATAAATGAGCAAGCAAAGGGGTGAAAAAAATAAATGATTGAAATCGCTAAGAAAAAAAAATAGCCCAACTGAGAAATCTGTAAAAATTTATTCAGGTGATATAAGAGGACAACCTACATGGCCAATAAGCATGAAAAACTGCTCAGCTTCACAAGAAATGAAGAAATCCCAATTAAACAGTGTGATATTAGCTCCTGTTAGGTTTTTTAAAAAATAAAATCAAATTTGGAGAATGTATGTGTGTGTATGTACATATGTACACATATATATGTATATATACAACTTGCCTATGCTGCTGAAAGCAATGTAAATTTGTTGACTAAAATGGCAATAACTAATGAAACTTGAAATGTTCATCTTTTATGAATTGATGCTGTCTCTTCCAGAGAAACTGATGGCCCTGCTGGCCTATGTAGCAATGTTCATAATAATGCACAGTCAGAACCACCCAAATGCCCATTGGCAGGAGAAAGGATAAATTAATCATAGGGTCATCCGATGATACAATACTATTAAATGATTTAATGTTGAGTGACAATGCCAGTCTAGCATGGAGTATGATGTCTCTATAAATTAAAATCTACAAATAATTCTACATATTATTTATAAATAAAACAAGTACTTGACTTATCTTAATTATATTGGTTTTCTAGGGGAAAATGGTAACAGCATTAGGGGGGAAAACATAGGAGAATTGTTTCTCTGTAATTTTAATATGTCCTTAATAGTGACATTTCAAGTAAAAATGATAGTTGTAAAAATGTTGATTTCAGGTGCTGAGAATATAACTACTTAGGTATCCATTTGGTCCTGAGGATTAAACGCAGGGGTGTAATAACACTGAGCTACATCCCAACCCTTTCTATTTTATTTTGACACAGGACCTTGCTAAGTTGCTGAAGCTGGCCTCAAGCTTGTGATCCTCCTGCCTCAGCCTCCCTAGTAGCTGGATTATAGAAGTGCATCACCACACCCATCTTGTATTTTGTTTTGTTTCCCCAAATTGAAAAGTATTAACAAAAATGGGCACCAAACTTACTGGTACTGTGCCCAAGACATGTTGCTCTGTCTTAAGAATTAGGTGATCTGCTTCATCTACTTCAGGTTGTTGCAGATATTAAATGAGATAACACACATTAAGTGCTTTTTAAACTGTAGAGCAATGTATTATTCTCATTATTAATGTTAGTTTTATAGCTATCATCAATTCTCCTCTAATGAGAGCTAAATGGAACAGCAGTTTGCAAACTGTACCTTATGGAACTCTGAGGACCTTCCTGGAACATCAAGGCCTCTGTATGAAGCCTCTTGGGCACTGTGTGGAGAAATGAGGAGTTAGGATTTCAAGATTCAGAACCCAATTCCATTTAAAAGTCTTCAATTTTTATCTGTTTTCACATTGGGATTCAAAATAAGTGTTCCTTCAAAAAAAAAGTATACATCTCTATAGTATATATCTCTATAACAATTCAAAATCTGTTTGTACATCTCTATTCTACCTGGCTAGTGAGGAATTAGGCGTCTATTATGGCTGGTTCTGCCTTTCTGCCTTGCCCTCTATCCCATCAGATCATGCAAGTTTCTAGGGGTCTTTTGCAGAGCAGGACATTGCTAGAGAATGCTGTGGTGTAAAGTGTCCACGGTAATTGCTGGAATGTTTGCATACTAGTTAATGTGAGCCTGAAATGGTTCAGTGGACCCTGAAACACCTGTGGCACAGGACACGCACAGCAGCTCTAGAGCAGGTACTTGAGTGGAGCCCACAGAAAACCACACAGCAGTTTCCCCCAGAGAGCACCAGACACCTCTTCAAGGTTCCAGGCAGAGGTCCTGGATACTCAATAACACCCAAACACACTTCTAGTATTCAAGCTTCACTCCAACAGGGTTGACTACTTCTACCTTTATAGGAACACAAAAGTTAGTTACCTTCCTGAAATAGAAGAGAGAAATGCAAAGAAGGAAACACACACACACACATAATTGAACAAATTATCTTTCGATGGATACTTTGACAAGATTTGAAAATCACTGATACAGACCCATGTTCTCTCACATTTTCTTTGGTTTTGTTTATATGGAGAAGCCTCTCTTTTTAAACATCAACAATTTTCAGTGTCTACCACTGAACAGTGGCACACACTTGTAATCCCAGGGATTCAGGATGCTGTGGCAGGAAGATTGCAAGTTCAAGGCCAGTGTCAGCAATTTAAAAGAGGTCCTAAGCAACTTCATGAGACCCTGTCTTAAAATAAAAAAATAAAAAGGATCCAGAATGTGGCTCAGTTGTTAAACACTCCTGGGTTCAATCCCTGCCCACCCCCCCAAAATTTGGTGATCTCACACCAATCTGACACCCCCATATCTAACTACTCAGCAAGTCTCTTATGTCATTTGATTAAGGAAATGCAAAGACCTGTGTAATCATTAAGCCCCACACTGGCTCATGCTGTAGGCCTTGTTCCTATGCAGGTGGCCCCCTGGGCCTTGCTCACCTGTATCAAGCCTGTGATGTCTTCTTCAAGTGAGGTGATACACAGTAGGGGGGAATGCACTGATGGAGTTAAAAGAGTTGTTCAAGCCTCAACTTACACTGTGACCCATTACCAGATTGTACTACTTATTCTAAAGGCTACAATAATATATTTATTATAAATCCCATAATTACCTTGTGAATGCTGCAATTATATGGGATTTTGCATGTGTTAAGTATGTTTTGTTTTGCTTAAATGTAAATATTTAAAATGCCATAATTTGTGAAATCCCATTTTAGCTTTTCTTTATTTTTTTAATATATCTTGTGAAAAGAAGAAAAGTTACCACCAGACTTTTGCAATTTCTCCATGTCTCTGCATCCAAAGGGATTAGATCTCTTAACGTGGTTTTTGTTTCTGTTATCAGCCTCCACTGGTCTGCCCAGGCACCCTCTGCAGCTGCAGCCTGGCCTCATCTTGTCAGTGAGATCTTCCTTCCACTACCAAAGGGACACTCAGTCCAGTTCTGGCTCCAGGAAGCTGTCCCTTGATGCAAGACAAATCAGGGTGCTTTACAGCTCTTCCCAGACTGTGCCGGCCCCAATGATTAAGTTGTGGCCAAATGACACAGCAAGGTCCAACCTAATGATTTAGCTGATAGGAAGAGGCCAGGGGAGTCATTGTGATGGAGTGGCCCAGTGCTGTGAGAAAGACTCAATATGTTTCAGCTAATCTGAAAAGAGTCGCCAAGGTGCAGACGTTTTTGTGCTCTGCCAGATATACATCTTGGGCTGAGTAGTTTTAGACTCTTAAAATGAGATCCAAAAGCTGACATAAATTTTAGACTGTATACAATCCAAAATGGTACAAAACAACAAACTTGTTCTGAACTCCCTCCCTCCTCAGTCCCCTCTTGACTGCCCGTAAGCTGTGGCTCCATCTTTATCTTGCACATTCACTGTGACTTTCTCTTTTTAATTGGCAGGGTCATAAGTGCATTTCTGGTGGAGAATCGCTCTTTACCCTACTTATTTGAAATATATTTGAGACCAGTATTTAGAGTAGCATAACTATACACACTCTGTAACTGGATAGGAAAAAGTTCTGGAGCTCAATTTGGAAGAAAGCATTTGAAAATAAAACAAAGGATATTTTCAGAGACTAATGTTCCTGGAATTTATTCAAGTGGCCACCACGGCTATTGGCCTCGAGAGTGCCAATTACAGATGCTCTGCTGTGTGATCAGAGAATTCTTGAGTTCAGAGCAGCACATTAAGTCAAAGGGTAAGTCTTTGAATTCTGTAGTGAATTTGATTAACCATTTACCATCACAGACATTCCAAAACTATCACTAATCTCTAATCCAGATTTAAGAAAGTGAAATATCTGATGCTTGAGAACCACTTTGTGGTTGGGATGGTTTCCTGAAAAAGCATCGCAGAAAGTATTCTGTTAAATACTTTTACTTAACAGCTGTGGTTTAGGCATATTTAGAGTTCTGTAAGCCTCACTGGATAATAATCACATGAACCACACATATTAAAGTTTTGTAAGACATTGTTTAAGAAGGCAGTAAAAATTGCCCAAGTGTGGGTTAAATTATGAAAATATGGGGTCTCAAAAGTGGGCATCTTCTGGGCATGGTGGCACACTCCTGTAACCCCAGCAACTAGAGGGGCTGAGATAGGAAGATTGCAAGTTCAAAAGCCAGCCTCAGTACTTTAGGGAGTCCCTAAGCAACTCCGCAAGACCCAGTCTCAAAATATAATAACTAGATAGATACAAAGGGGTCAACTTTCTGAAACAGACCCTTGTCTAGGGCCACATTAAAAACAAAAATCACGTGCTTCGACACACATATACACACACAGCATTTTTTTCCCTAATACAAGAAAAACACTGAACGGAATATATACTGTTGCTTGTCCTGGAAGTTTTAACATATGCAAAGCCTGGCAATCATTAACCTTAAAAAGATAATATTTATTCAAGTTGTTTTAGTCAGCTTTTTGTCTGCTATGACTAAAAGACCCAACCAGAACAACTGTAGAGGAGGAAAAGTTTATTGGGGGTTCACAGTTTCAGAGGTCTCTGTCCATAGAAGGTTGGCTCCATTCCCTGGGGCTCGAGGTGAGGCAGAACACCATGGCAGAAGAGTGCGGCAGAGGGAAGTGGCTCACCTGATGATCAGGAAACAGAGAGAGAGGTCTCTACTCTCCAGATGCAAAATATATACCCCAAAGCCATACCCCAATTCCCACCTCCTCCAGCCATACCCAATCACTTCAATTACCGCTCAATTAATCCCTGTCAGGGAGCTAATTCACTGATTGGGTTAAGACTCATAACCCAATCATTTCTCCTCTGAACCTTCTTGCATCGTCTCCCAAGTGAGATTTTGGGGGACACCTCACATCCAAACCATAACACGAGTAAATAAGTCATTATTTAGTGTGTATTTTCTGAATCCTTACTGGACACTGTGCTAGGTTTTAAAGGAGAAGCAACTTCATATATGACAAATTCTGTCCTCCTGGAAGCACATCCTAAAGGTAGAACAACCAGAGCATTTAAAAAAAAATACTGAGTATTAATGTTAAAAAATTCTTGATGCTTGGAAAAAAATAACTCATATTTAAAATTCAATTAATCACTGGGCCAAAAAGTGTTCTACTTGTTCAACAGTTTGACAAACAGTGTGTGTAATTTTGTGTCATCAAAGTAAATATAAGAGTATAACACATTGGGGGCCTTAAACTCAGGAAGAGACAGAGCACAAAAAGGTGAGGACAGAAGCAAATTTAGCCAGTCACAGTGACACATACAGGTAATCCGTGCTGTTCTGGAGGCAGACTCAGGAAGATTGTAAGTTCAAAGCCCTCTTCAGCAAAAGCAAGATGCTAAGCAACTCAATGAGACCCTGTCTCTAAATAAAATTCAAAATAGGGTTTGGGATGTGGCTCAGTGCTTGAGTGCCCCTGAGTTCAATCCATGGTAGTGCCACCACCCCCCAAAAAAAAAGAAGCAGTAAATTTGATTTATAGAACTATTAAAACATTTTAATGTAACAGAAAATAAATAGGTAGATCTTACAAAATATGCACTTGAAAATGAAATAATAATCCTTAATAAAAAGATTTCTAAAGACAACTCATAATTTATAAAATATTTATTCTACAAAACAAAGTTTGGAAAATAAGCTAAAACACTAAAAAGAAACATTTATAAAACAGAAAGAGTTAGTCACAAAATGCATTCTGAAGAAGTTATTTAAAAACCCCAGGACATAGAAATTACTTTAACATGGCAAACTTTGATTTGATTAAACATTTACTTATTTTACAATAACCCTAAAGTGACCCTTACATTTATCAGTGAAGCGCTATTACTCCTCCCTTTGGACTACCTTATGAAATCACTCTGCCTTGGGCATCTCTCTGCCTCCACCCTGATAGACCCTCATCTGAGTCTCAGTGAGATGACTGGTGCAACGGGGATGGTCTTTTTGTCACCTCTCACAGTTCCTACATTGCTCCTAGTAAAGCACATCATCGGCTGGACTCCTTATACCTAACAGAGCAAGTCTGAACTTTGCTTTGCTTTCAGTTTCCTCAGAAATCACCTTTACCTGCCCAACTTTATTTTCCATACCTCCCAACTACAAACCCTCAGTCTCATAAGATTGGCATCTAAATGGCATCCAAGTCACTTTATTCATTTCCCACCCCACTTTTCGGACTTCTCTGCATCCCTCATCACTGAGGCCATCTCTTTTCCACTGTACGCTCACACAAATACATCAAGCTTCAGGACAAAACCTGAAGCATCAGGTTCTTCTTCTCACTAGATTTTCATTTTCTACAAAGTATGCTGTTATGAAACTACTGTCATTTCATAGGATTCAGATGTCTAGATTTCAAGAACGTGAGCTTTTGTGTCAGCAAACTGGGTTTAGATTCTGTTCCGCAAATGGCTTATTGTGAGGTTCTAAAAAAGTGACTTTTTAAAAATCTGTGAAGATGAGAAGAATAATAGTACTTATCTAGGTGAGCTTCTGTTAATTAGTATGATGGGATGCTGTACAATAGTAGTAGTTAATCATCTTAGTCATTAAGCAAGAAACTGTTGAATTTTGAGCTCATCTGAGATTTGGTGTACTTAAGCCTTGGTTCTTCTAAAATTAAAAGGTACGTTTAAGCTAGTTGCTCTGATGCCTCCATCCTGGTGATGCCCCAGTTCATGAATCATTTCTCTTACTGGATTGAAACCAATGTGGAACATTGATCCAGAATCCTAAACGTATCAATTGAAAGAAGTCCCTCTGGGACTAGAAAGCATGCACAGGGTCCTGGGTTGGATCCCCAGCATGGAAAAAAAGAAAGGAAGAAACAACACTCTATCATCACTCTTCTCCCACCCAAATAGAAACAAGTTTTCCCTCTAAAGTCCAGAAAATTATCAATAAGATTATAGAGGGGTGTTGCATTAACAGGTAAAATACTTCTACTTGTCCACTTTCCTTGAGACCAACTCAAAAGCAAAAGTGGCAAATACAAAAATATATTCATGACGAGAATATTTCTAAAGAGCAATTATCTTTTGAAAGCAAAGTATTCCTATGCAAAGACATGAAATAATTTACTATAATCTTAACTTAAAATTATTTGTACCATAATTTCATACTATTTTCTAATATTATTATTCCTTCATATGGTATATTTAAATAAAGCAATTATTTAAAAAGATCTGTTTTATTGGACAGAGACATATCTCATTCCCAGGTCTCTGGTTTCTCCACACTACTAAGAATAGTCGATATTCAAACATTAGCTTTTATTTGGCCTTATTGGTCCTGGTTCAAGTTGTAAAAGCCAAAGAATTCTCAGCTTCTTGGCAAGCAAACGCTGACATTACAAATGTGATGCTGCACTGTTTACGGAAGGAGAGGGCTTTCCGATGGTGGGTCTGCTGGGCTATACCTATGAAGTGAAACCAGATCTGGTGATCAGATCACCCAACTGCTGGAAACAAGGGTACTGCAGACACAATTGTCATTTCACTCATTGAAACAAATTAATTTATCAATTATGTAGTAATCTATTCTACTCTCTCTTGGTTCTTTTTAGGGTTCTGAAAGAGGATCATAGTATACACAGCTTTCTTCCATCATGTAGTCTTTCTGAAACAAAGGAGGATATTGTAAAGCAGCCAGGCGGGGAGAAGGTGGAAGCAAGGTCAACAAGAGACTCAATACAACTTAGCTAAGGTCACAGTAAAGCCCCAAAGTGGGATGGGCTAAGGGGTGAAGGCTGGGTACAGGAAAGTACAGCTGGAGTGGACAGGGAGTCAGTACTCTGGTACAATGGGTTTTGCAGTAGTAGCATCCAGAAGATTACTCTTAGAGAAATCACTAAAGCGTCATGGCACCTTACCTTTGCAGCTGTAGAAGTTAGATGAGGGATGTGCAGCTTTAAAAATTAACAGAAAAGAACCTACTGCAGGTGTTCTATGCATATTATCTAAATAAATATAGACCATTTTTCTGCCTACCATTTCCGCCTTACAGAAAACTCTGCATTTATCCAGATGAAATATTCCCATCACAAAAAAAATTATGTAATAAAATGACTCCTTAATGATATCCTTCTAAACTGAAATTTTCTGATAGTATTACTAATTAACCATGATTTAATTTTTAAGAAACTTTTTAGGAACCAATTTATTGCCTGTAGTTATATTTACCTAAAGTCCACCTCATGTTGTATTTAGAATCTAATGTAAATGCACCCTTTAAAATGCACATCAATGAAGATATAGAGCTAAATTAAAGAGAAACTCAGATGACTTGTTAACACTACAGTCTAAATGCACCTGACCTCAGAACATCTTTCTATCCCAGGTAACGATGCCCAGGGAGCCAGCGCCCGGGAATGAGAGCTAATGCAGAACCAGGCACCAAAGCAAGCCCTCTGTGGTGGTGGTGGGGGGGGAGCTTTAGACCCAAAATGAAGACACTGATGGTCGAACACGGTGGGAAGTAGAGAGACTGGTCTGACCAGCTCCCCATCTATGATAATATCCCCAAATTTGGGCTTTCTGATAACCCTGAATGACCCCAAACATGCAGTGTCCTGGTTTAAGCTTACCCCAGCAGAAGTGGTTGTTCAGCTGCTGTAAATCACCCTATTCCCAGGTCAGCAGTCATTGAGGCATTTATTCTAGAAAATCTAGGTTTGAATTAGAGGACTATTAAGGCCTCTTACAGTCCTGTAATTCTAAGATTTCTTTTATTCAAATGTCTGCCCCTTGGACTTGGACGAGGCACTAGTAGAATACTTTCAGGCTGGACTTTATCTTGGCTTGGTAAAGACTAATTCTCTTTGATATTCTGTGTTCAGATCATGTCATTCACACCTTTTCTTCATTGCTTATCAAACCAGAACAAAATGAGTCCCATGCAGTTTTCAGATCAGAGCAGTTATATGTTCCCCTTTGTTTCTGAGCTCTGGTTGCCTGTGCTAGTATCTCATGTGCATGTATGTTATGTACCTACAAAAATATAGCTTGCTACTTATACACATGTGGAATGCTTTCTGTCAGCTACAAAAGAAACCTGCTGTGGGCCACAATATTGTGCTTCTGTTTATGCTTTTATTTCCCAAAGAAGGATTTTTGTTTGAGTAAGAATTTGTGCTTTAATTATAAATATTAGTAAGTGAAAAATGATTGCATTTCACAAACATATTTTGTATTTCACAATCTTTATAGGAGAAATCCTGGCTCATAAGATATAATATTTGCTTGCATAATTTTCTCTCCTTCTCCCCAATACTTTGGCTTCAACAGTGATAATGAAGAAAGTTATGCAGGCATGTGGGATCCTCCTGGCAGTCCTCGTTAATCTTTGCTTTCCACGTCCTTGTTTACGAGAAGACAAAGTTAAAGTGCATCTGGACTTTCTCAAATTTTCTACAGCAATGTTTCACATTTCTCAAGAAGTCACTTTCACTAAAAGATGGCAGGGAAGGCACATGGCTGCATGAGTGTTTCTGAGAAAAAGACAGAGGTAATTTGCAAGTGACGGGAGGCTGGCGTCTGGGGTGTTTAGGATATGTTAAAGCTGAGGCATAAGCATCTCTAATTCAGAGGAAGAGGCCAGCGGGTTGCTGTAGAATTACCTCCCTCGCTCATGGGGTTGAAGGTGCCCTGGGGAAAGTGTCTCATGCCTTCCCGTGCATGGAGCCTGGGGGGAGCAGGCAGGGAGGAGTGTGAGAGGGAACTGGACAGTGATTGAGGAATGGTAGCTAAAATTAGTTCTTGCTTCCCCTCCCTTACCATTAGCAGACAGTCTGCCTCTCCAGCTGGCTTCTCTTGAAGTCAAAAAGTTAACCTTTTCTCTGCCTTGGCAAGGACACAGCCTGTTCTACTCTTGCCTGTCACTGTAGTTAAGACTTTTAAAAACTTGAGAGGGAAGAAAAGTGTAAAAATTGTCTTATTGATTTTTTTTTTCAGGATGGGTGTAAAGAGGAAAATGCAAGTGCCAAATATATAAATGTAGTACTTTCATGTTTAATGCATCAATAATAGCTAAATTTATGGAGTCGGGTATAGATTGTAGCAGTGTTTTAAGCACTTTGTGTGTGTTATATTATTTGTTCATCCAAGTAAACCTTTAAGCTAGATGTTATCTTTGTCCCTAATTTGCAAACCTAATTAGAAAGCCACAGAGGTAACCTTCCCATAGTTTCCTAACTAATAAATAGTGAGACAAGATGCCTATGACTCCAGATCCTAAGACTTTAACTTTTTTTTTTTTGCATTAAAATCCTTATTACACTTATACAGCACAATTTTTCATGTCTCTGTATATAAAGTATGTTCATGTCAATTTATGCCATTATACATGTACTTTTTTGCATTATAGTTCTTGATACATATATATATACCACAATTTTTCATATCACTGTTTGTATAGAAGGTATGTTGACACCCAATTCAAGTCTTCATACATGTACTTTGTATAATGATGACCATCACTTTCCACCATCCCCGCTAATCTGTTACAATTGAAACATCTCAATTAAGGAAATGAGACATTGATTGGGTATGGAAAAGTAAAACCACATTGCATAAAGTGCGTGCTCAGTAAATGACTATTAGATAAAAGTTACCCTTGTTCTTATTATAAGTAAAATCACTGTTTATCCTCTGGTTTTCTCTTATTGCTTTTTCTTCAGATTGTGTGTGTGTGTGTGTGTGTGTTTATATTCACTAAAATTTAAATGACCTAAATTAAATTGACTGAAGATGACCTATGCATCATAGAAACTTAATTCACAGGGAATATTCAACATACAGTAACTGTTCTACATCCTTACCACAGGTGAAAATTAAGGATATTTCTCAAAATGCCATCTAAAAAGAATAACAAACTTGTCAGTCAAAAACAGAGAAATACTAGGTTCTAGCCCCCAAAATAAAGAATGCAAATAAGAAAATCTATCCTATCTGGAACCCTGTTATGGTTTAGATATTAAGTGTCCCCCAAAACCTCATGTGTGAAACAGTACAAAAAAATTTGAGGTGATTTGATTAGGTTATGAGCCTGTTAACCTGATCAGTGAATTAAGCCCCTGAGGGGATTAGATAGGTGGCTACTGTAAGGTGTGACTGGAGGAGGTGGGTCCCTGGGGACGTGCCTTTCCGTATGTATTTGTCCTTGTTGAACGAAGCTCTTTTTCTTTGCTTCTTGGTGCCATGTCCCCAGCAGCTTTCTTTCACCTCACACTTCTGCCCTGATGTTCTGCCTCATCTCAGGCTCCAAGGAATGGAGTTGGCCATCTGTGTACTGAGATCTCTGAAACCATGAGCCCCCAGATAAACTTTTCCTCCTCCAATGTGTTCTTCTTGTCAGACTAAAACGGACCCATATTTTTCCTTTCCAAAATATTCTACCTGCTGTGTTCTGAGAGAATCCTACTGGTCCGGGGCAGATGTTCTTCTGGGGTGTGAGATGAGGCACCTGGGACACTTGCTCAGGAGAGATCCCAGGCCTTACCTCTCAGATTCAGACCCTGTTGTTTTAGATGGGGGACCCTGAAATCTGAGTACTTAACGAGCACCAACTTTTGATTATAGTCAGGCTAGTTAAGTGAGCAAGTGTGTGTGTTAAGAACTGCTTCTGTTTCCTATTCCAAGCCTGGAAGGCAGACCCCTGTTCTTGGCTTCATAAAACCATATGCATCATATTGCTTGTATTAAATAAAATTTTCACTGCATTCATTTTGCTTGGTAAGTGGCATGTGACTACAGCACATGGTAATTACATGTTCCTGAAGACTACTTGGTAATTTGCACTTAATAAGACCAAAAATAATTACCCTGTACTCCAATCTAGAAAACATAAATAATCGTAAATATATGGTACTCACCATGTAATTACTTTGCCACTCCACTCAACTCTCCATAAGACGAGCAGCTACTGAGGAAGTAGACTCATAACAAAATATTCCCTATTTTGCTTGATAAACTAAAGCGACTCAACCACAACGTTTGCATTTTCAGGCACATTTTCTTAAGCTCAGAATTTAAATCAGAGGAAATCTAGAGGAAAGAGCCTTTCTTAGCTCTTTGGGGGACTTTCTGATTTGACCTTTTACTTAGTAGTACTAGAAAATTTCCCTGAAATTTAAACAATTTTCAAACCCTTTAGGAATATGACATAACCCACCTGTCTGGGATGACCTTTCAAAGCCACTTCTAATTCTGTTCTGTGACTTAGTAGAGTGATTAAATTTTAGTTCTGAAACACAAATATATGGACAGGAGGGACAGAAGCTAGAGTTGCCTACACAAGCCTGCCTGCTTTATTTGGACTTGGGCTCTTCTCATTCCCACTGGGATGAGCTCCAGGAGCCTTTCCACATATTATGGGGCTGTTTGTAGGGTTTCCAGATCCTTCCCATAGCCATAGTTCTGCCCTAACTCTGCAAAACAATCCATAATTAGAGCAACATATTTGTAATGGATCATGTATTTCCTAAGACAAGCAAAGCAGAAGGACCTACTTTTCCTTTTTGCATTTTTCTTATCAGAATATGACACCCTAATGTAGCAATGTTGGAACTTTTCTCATTCTATTACCCCACCCCCGCCACCAATATCACCAAAAGCAGCTACTATACAGATGAGGATCCTTGTGTCCTTTGAGAGAGTATCACTGATGTTGAGGGAGCTAACGATGTCCAAGAAAAATCCATACATTCACTGAATCAACAAACAATGACAGAAATCCAACTCTGCTCCCAGATGTTTAGATGCTGGGAACATAACAACGAAGAAGACAGAAAAGTTCCTTGATCTTGTGGAGTTTAAATTCTAGTGAACGAAGCAGACAAATGCTATCAGATCACTTACAAAGCTTGCTTTGAAGACATGAATGTGTTTCAGTGCAACTGTCCTTTTAGGGAACAGTGTCAGTGCAATGTGAATTTCACGTTTGCCTGTGGATGATTTTATCCAGGCGAAGCATTGCAAAGCAGAAAACTGCTCCCAGCAGAACCTGATCACATGGTATATGTGAAGTGGGTGTTGTACACACTCTCAGAACCCACTGGCTATCTCAGTGTTCCATGTGCCTCATGAGCCACATCCATCCACATTTTGTCATCACTGTTCATCTAATTGCATGTGACCTTCCTCCTACCACTTCACAGTCATTCACAAACTGCAAATGCACCTTTCCCAAGTCATCGTGTGTCTTTATCAAGATACAGAGACACATTCATCAGATCATTTATGTATATCTTGACCATTTTCCATGAATAAGTGTGCTACTGGTATTATTGTTTTGGTGGGGTTTTAAAAATTATTATGTGTCCCTGATAAAGTTTCTGAGTGTTGAACCCCCAACTTAATTTTCCTCATAAGTCCCATCATTTATATTGTGCAATTTGATATAATGCAGTAACTTTTGAGAATACATATGTCACATTATAGCAGAACTATTTGTTAACAAACTACCAAACAAGATAATTCCAAATAATGGTAAGTAGTTCAAAAAATTAAACCAAGGGAGGTGGTTGAGAATGCCTTAATGGGATGAAGGGGCAGTATGTCCATGCTCTGAGTGCTACAGAAATCAGAAAAGGTCCCCTATGCACAGGCACTGGAGCCAGCAGTGCACAAACCTGGGGCGAGAGCATTCTGAAGGAGAGAGATGCAAAGTACCCAAGTCAGGAATAAGCTTAGAGAAGGTACAGAGAAGTAGGAATAGTAGCTGGACCCCAAATCATAGGTGCAGACATAAGAGGACATTGTAAGTAATTGGATGTAAGTGTGATAAGAAGCCACTGGAGTATTTTTCTCTACTGATAGAAGAAACCAATTAATTTACAGATGAGTATCTGTGGTTGAGAGAGTTTATGCTTCATACCAAGGTCACATCCGCCGGTGAGAGTCCAGGTGTGGAAGATATTTATACATGGAATAGACAGACACATGCAGCAATTCCTAGATGAGTCCTTCATTTGAACTCTGGAGAAGAAGATATTGATTGGGAAAATTTCCCAGATTGTCCAAAAACAGATTCTGGATCCATTAATTGCTTCCTCAAGCATGATGATATTGGGCAGAAGTCCAGTTTAACTAGGCTGCGTCCAGCATTCTATTTCATTCCACTGGTGAAGGAAAAATAGACCAGAAAAATGCCAACTAAGCCATCATAGATGTTAGCAAGATTTGTAAGGCAGCCAATCATGCTTAGAGCAGCTGCCAGTGCCCAGATCTACCCACTCCTGAGTAGTGCTTTTAAGAAGTCTAACGATGTAGTCAATGGGTGTAGAGATGGCTCTATGCTCCCTGCTAACTGGCATAAGACACAAGGCATGAGAATTTCTCCATGGTGGATTACAAGGCCCAGCAATGAGCCACAGAAAGGAAGTAGTGGGTTTTCTCTTCTTAGATGGATTGATCCTTTTTGTTGTTTGTTTTTTTGTTTGTTTCATTTCATTTTATTTTTGTTTTGTTTTAATCAAAGCCAGTCATAGGACAAAAGAATCAATTTAAATTGAAAATAGGCTAAATGTCACAGGGTAAATGCCTGGGGGAAAAGCAGGCCTATTTGAGGTTTTTCTCTACACTAAGCAGAAGAGGCAGCTGCCCCTAGGGTGAAATGTGGAGAGTGCATGGTGTGGGTGGCCTGTGTGGGACTGCAGCAGGCAGCCACTGCGTGTAGGGTCCCCACAGCCATAGTTCTCACACTTCTTCTCCTGGGTGCCGCCCTGCCTTCAGCACACCATGAGCACTCCCAGGACATTCTCTGAAGTCTGGAAAGGACAGGGTGAGGGCTGAGGTGGTGCTGAGCAGGTCTGTGATTCTTAGGCTAAGCTTCCAAGCCCTTCTTCCCAATTCTGTCCCTCACCCTCAACCTGTCAGCTTCTGAGGGCAGAGGCAAGATCCATGTGGGATTCCTTGATTACAGACTTGTTCCCAGCCACATCATTTCATGTCTGCATAATCCAGAGCCCTTCATTTTTGTGATTCTGCTGTGCCTTTGCAAAGCTACACCATTTGCCAGAAAATACTGCCAAGCCCTTGGTTCACACATAGTTCCAAGAGGCAAGGTACGGCCTTGTTTGTTGAATCAACACATATTTACTGAGTATCTGATCAGAGCTACCCAGAGTTCTAGATATTAGGAATTCATCTCTAAATAAGACAGAGAGAGCCCCACTCTTCTGGACCACCTCGTAGGATCTTCTTTCCTTTGACAGTGTCTTTCAAGGGTGGCCCTGAGACTTCCTCAGAGACCACTGTGGTGCTCAAAGTGTGAGATCAGAACCTAATCCAGATTGTGAAGAAAGAGTTTCCACGGTGGAACTATGGAATCTGCACTTTTCCCAAGCTTCCCAGGTGATTCATATAAAAACTAAAATTTAAGAATGACAGCTCCAAGGACTGAGTGAGTAGCTAAAGAGGTTCTTCCTCTTCTTTGAAGTCTGGAGGTAAGATGGAGCTTCTCCTGTTAGTGAGACTCTTCAAGGAGGTTTTCTCTTGAGACTCTGTGCCCAGTAGGTAGACAGTGCTGGAGATTGTTTGCATCCTAGATTTGTGCGCAATCAGAAAAGACTCAACCCAATGGGGGTCTCTAGGAGCCATGGAGACCCTCTGCCAATATTGCTTCCTTTGTGCTCAGACATGTTCCTCTTTTGAAATCAGCCACTCCAAGGCATGGTTCTGCAACACACAGTGACTCCTTATTTCTACCCTGGTGTAAGGATTACAAGGATTCTCTATCCCTGCCATGGTGATAGCCAGCAAAGAGCAGATTCCAATAGACGTGGGAGGGTACATCCCTGGAGGTGGCTGCAAGATGGCAAGCCAGTCTTTGGGGAAAGGTGAATCTAGGCAGCTGTGACAGCACTGGGGCTTAGGGCATCCAGATGTGGAGGGAAGGAAGAGGAGAGAACGCAGAGCACACAAGAGGTGGACTTCTTTGCTGATTTGTCTGCAGCCTGATCTGCTTCAGGGTATCTCTTTAGGACACAGGATGAACAAATGCAGTGTCTCGGGTCCTTCTCCCATAGCACATTCTCTGCAACTAGGTCATAGCATGGACCCCTTCTGCCTGGCGTTGGAGATCATGATGGTGCCTTTTCCCCACACACAGCAATAGCATGCACCCTAGCCCCAAACCCCCTGCTCTAGTCCATAAACTTCTTGAGGGCAGGGCAAGGTTCACATATGTGATCCCAATTTGCCACCTCCACACTTCCTAACAAGCCTTCACATGTGAAATGTGCAAATAAATATTTGTCAAAAAAATGAATGAATGCACACTGAGCGGATGGAAATTTATGGAGGTCAGAGCCTGGCTCTGCTTGATTTATTCAGCCCCTGGCATAGCAACCCATGCAAATAGCCATTTAATACTTGTGTTTGATGATCATGAAAGTGATAATAAAACCCTGTAAGGGATGATTGAGGATAAGGCTCTTTATTGTTGGTATCTTTTGTTGTAAGCTTCCTCAAATCTTTTTTAGAAGTAGGTAGAGTATAAATAATAAATGAGTGAGTGGATAAGGCTTTAAACCTCTGGGGACTTTCCAGACTTCCCAGCCCCTCTCACACCCCCAGGGCAAAGCAGCCCTCTGGGGACA
Source organism: Callospermophilus lateralis (assembly GCF_048772815.1). NCBI lineage: Eukaryota > Metazoa > Chordata > Mammalia > Rodentia > Sciuridae > Callospermophilus > Callospermophilus lateralis. Next base: position 93,329,682 of record NC_135307.1, read on the forward strand.
GGAGGTGAAGAGAATTTTTTTTTTATTCATTCATTTATTCATTCAACAAATAAGTTTTGAAAGCTGGTCCATGCTTCTCTTAAGCAGTAACCTTGCTCCAGGGCTTCTAGATGGAGTGACTTCTCCAGATCTCTTTCAAGGCTAGGATTCTTGGTTGTGCTCAGAAATGTTGGGGATATTGACGAAGCAATTTTGATGAAGTCTTACAAGTGTCAGAGGTTTAGTGAATATATTCGGACAGCGGGTCTCCGTCGCCTCTCTGTCTCTCTTAATACACCGGCACCTGGTGAAATTGCTTTAATGCTTTGTTTGGCATCTGTTTATGTCAAGTCAGATCTTCTCCCAACACCCAAACGAAACCTGATGCGACCTCACATAATATAGTAGATGTGTCACCTTGTAGCAAACTCTGAACAAAGGTTCTTCTTGATTTTTAAATGCACCAAAATGAAAAATGTTTATGATCGGATTTACTTTTCTGCTTCTGGTAATAGCTAAATTATCCCAGTTGATTAAAATAGGCAATCAATGTCTGCCTGTCAGAGGTGTCTTAACTTGCTATATATACTTTTGGTAAATATCACAACATTATTTTAATCTGTAAATCGGATTTGTCAGGTCTGATTCATTTAAATGGCTCACACGCCCCAAATTCTCTCTGACAGCCCCGATGTGGGAGCCTGTCCTCGGCTTGAAAAGGTAATATTGCCTGGGGCTTATTGCTAGCTTAATAGAGGCAAGAATACTGTGCAGCAAGAAATAAAAGAAAGACAGGCCACCTTTTCTATAACAGGTTTCTGCATGCATCCAACACCTCCGTGTCTTCTCACAGAGTACTGACTGAGCTAGGACAGGGCCAAAACGGGTCTGCCAATAACACTATTGATAACAATAGCAAAAATGTATCCATCAGTTACTCTGTGCGCTACGTGCTGTGCTGAGTAATTTATAAAGATGCATCATTCTATTCGATCCTAATAACAACCTTATAAAGCAAGTACTCTTTTATATTGTAAAAATTTAGAAATGTGCTCATTGTGTCTCTGGCTGCAGCCTGAATTCCTAACCATCAGGCAAATAACTTCTCTACCTTATTATTATGATTAACTGGCTTTTTGAAGGAAGAATGAGGGCACTTGTTTAGGATTATATACCAAGCCAAGAACTCTGTGGCTCCTCCAAATCTTATATACTCACTTCACTCAACCTATTTTTTTCTCTGTTTTCAGCCTTTTTAGATGAGTAACTCTGTTTAGAGATTGAAAAATATTAATGAAAAATCACTTCTAATATTTATTAATTATAAGAACAACATAAAGTGCTTTTTAAATGAATTCTATGCTATTTTTCATGGTGTCTTAGATGTATTTGTGATGTACCTCCGTTTTAGCCCAGAGACAGTGCTTAGCAGACTTGCTATTCAGGGACCTCTTACAAGAAATGACAGGGGCCTATTATGAGATGAGAACCAGCACACTAATTTACAAGACATAGGAAGAATGCTAAGGGAAACCCCAAGAACTTAGAAACCCTAGTCTGGGTTCATGTCCTCTTTGTGCCCTAGGGCCACTGTGGTCAGGCATGGCAATAATCTCACTGAGATTTAATTTGCTGGTTTTCATAAAGGAATGGCATTTTACCTACTTCCCAGATTGGCTGGGAAGACCAAATATAGGCATCTCTGGGACAGCACTTTGTCTGATGTGAAGCAGCTTACAAACGGAAATAAATAAAAGGTGATCATGTTATCCAAATGTCCCAATTCCCCATCCTTACAGATATAAGATTTTACTTCGGAATGGTTAAACCCCTTTCAAACCAACAGCATTTCAAAGTGGAGTTCTGTGAGTAAGGCTGCCCCAATGCCCGGCAGCTGGTTCGTAGTAACAGTGCTTTGTAGAATTAAATGAATTTTCTTGCACAAAAAAAAAAAAAAAAAAAAAAAAATTCTGTAGAACAGATGCATTCACAAGCCCCCCAACCCTGTAGCTGTCAATCTGTAACGAAAACTCTGTTTTGCTACTTGTTTTGCGCTAGAAATGTATTTCAGTGCAGGGTGAGATTTTCAAAATGAAATTTGACAGGTTTTGTACAAGATCTGTTTGTGTTTGTGTTCACTCTTTTCTCCCCAGGGTGCCTTCAGTGGTGGGCAGGGAAGGCTGCCAACAGGGTGGGCTGGAGGCTTCAGTCTCCAGGGGATCTGGGTTTGAGGAAAGAGAAGAGAGTGGCTTTGGCATTCCTGGAAAGGCCACCCACCCCTGGGAGGAGGGCTCTTCCTGGTGGCTGAAAGAGCCTCAGGGTACAGAAAAGGAGGAGAGGGAAGAAGGCAAGCCAGCCAGGAGTGGGGAGGCCTGGGAGACAAGACTTCCTCCTACCTGCCTCACAACCACCCGTCACTTGCTGTCCAGAGTTTCCAAAGCCCATCACCTCACCGTCACTTCCTGTATATAAGCATTCCCTGTCTCAACTGACCTGACTCCACCCATGTCCACTCATTTGAACCCTCCAGTTCCAGCTGTCAGCGTTTCCACCCTCTTTGAAAAGTATCATTCATTAGAAAACTAAGAAACCCCGGATCCAATATATCTGCTACAGAAACTGAGTTTGCACATTGCCCAGGTATACGTAGCTTTAGCACTTAAGAAAACAGGCACCTGTATGTGTACTCCAGAGCCAGTGTCAGCAAACTTTTTCTTAAAGGGCAAGGTAGCAGATATTTTAAGCTTTGTGGGCTGTCTGGTCTCTGTCACAACTATTCTGCTCAGTATTTGTAAAGAGCAAGGGCAATTTGAGTAGAGTTGTGTTCCAATAAGACTTTATTTACAAAAACTGGTGGTGGGGTTAAATTTTGCTGACTCTAGAGCAATACAGGCTTCTTTTATTTTAAAATGAAGTACCACTAGGTAAATTTCAGAATGCCGAATCGCCTTTCCCTGCTCCGTTTGCTTGGCAGGTGAGCTTGCTCTTGTAGCTACCTGTGAGTTGAGCTGATGACACTGATTTACTCAGATGATCCATCTGGAAATACTGGCTGGGAGGATCAAGTGTTTGCGCATCTACTTCCATAGAAAAACACAGAGAAAAGATAATGGGTGTCTAAGGAAGAACATCCCTGCTGCCTGTGGAAAGACAACTAAGAGGCCTTTTTTCCAGGTCTGAGAACTTTAATACACACTCCTCGTCTTTCTAGTGAGTACTGGTCCACCCAAAGGATCACTCAAAGAACTTCAGCCCTGATCCCAATGATCTACCCTCTGACTGTCCATGATTTTCTCCTACCCTGCCTTTCATGTGGGGGCACCTCCCAAAAGGTGAGGCTCACTTTTCCCAGGGGCCCTTTCCTTTTGGGGGAGGGTGGTGGTGATTAACTCAGATGAAATTCCAGTAAGGCCACTTTTCATCCAGAGAACAGAATTTTCGCCTGTCTTCCCTATCCATCAAAGAGTAGTTTGCCCCCTCCATGAACTTCAGCAGAGTTGACTCCTTGGTATCAGCCTTCCAGCTACCCACTCTTGCCTTTCCTCCTCGGTAAGCCATCCTTCTCAAACTTAGTACAGAGTCATTACCCAGGGAGAAGTTCTGAGTGAACACAAGAACTGCGCAAATCTGAAACTACAAATCACAAATCTGAAACTGCACACAGCCTCCTTTGCAGGCATTTGCAGTTGCAGTCGGCTGAAGACTGGCCATCTGGATGTTGTCTCAGAGCCTGAGCCTCTGTTGTGGCTCTGTCTATGAAGGAAAGAAACATGAAGTCCCTGGAAGAGTGGGAGTAGGGATTTAGAATGCAGCTACACTTAGACACAATGAGTGTTTCCTAGAGGATTAAGTTTGATGTCTCCAAGTAACAAATGAAGAGCCAAAGAGAGGATTTGACAGCCATGAATTAACACCCCTGGTGCTCACCCAGGGGTAGTTTCTCCCCAAGGAATATTTGAAAGGGTCTGGAGGCATCTTTGACATCACAATTAGATAGGGAGACATAGGGATGGCCTCTAGTGGGTCGAGGCTAAGGATAGTGTTAAAACATCCAACAAGGCATAAGACAGACCCCATAACAAGGAACTACTTGGCCGTATCAATAGTTCTGGGCCTGAGAAACCCTGGAGTAAAGGTCTGTTTTATTCTGCCATTTCTTGGCAGCCCTGAGCCATCAGTAGTTGACTGGTGGATGGTAGGCTGGATGAGTCACCTGAGAGAGCCCTCTGGGCAGGCTTCCTTCAGGGGTGTGGGTGACTGGATAGTAGTGACCACCTCCCCTACACCCTGGTCCTCCAGGAAAGGGGAATTGGACAGGAAGCATTTTTGTGGCTTTCCATCCCATGCTGTGTCAGTTTTTTCTAGCAGTTGTAGGTGAGGGTACATGTCTCCTCCAGGTGCTCTTGAGGTAGAGGAGCATGGCGAGGAAGAGAGGCTGATTCTGATCCTCTGACAACGCCTTGTCCTGCTCCAGTCCCTTCTGGCTTTGAGTTGTGGTTCTGTGACTGAGTTTTGGTTTCCTCTTTCAATCTAATTCTCTCTGCTTTCTATCTTAAAGATATACTTCAAGTTTCTAATATGTTCATGTCCTCCTTCTTGGTTTCTCACACATTTGATGGATTTCTTCTTACATACCGGTTTCTTTGGTAGTATCAGTGGACTTCAGGGAGGGACATGAGTAGATTTGCAGGCTAAAGCACCTTCCTAGAGCTGGAACTGTGTCCTTACGATTGAATACCATGGGGGCCACAGGTGACCTTGAAAGACTGGTGTCAAGAGGGTATGTCCACAAGGAAACAGATTGCAGCAGATTGAGGAGATTTGAGTAAAGAAAGGCATTTTTGTTATCCATTGCTAGGGGTCAACACACCCTAAGACTTAGCAGCCTAAACTCTCTACTTATTGTTATTGAGGGCTTCTGGACCTCAACACTGAGTTCAGCTGGGAGGTTCTCCATGGGGTAGGGGGAAATGGGGGAGGAGGAATCTAATAGGAGCTGAATTGTGTCCTTCAAAAAGATGTTGAAGTCCTAACCTTCAATTCCTCAAAATGGGCTCTTATTTAGGGAAAAAAAAAGAAAGAAAGAAAGGTCTATATAGGTATAATTAGTCAAGATGAGGTCAAACTGGAGCAGGTGATGATCGATACGGAGACTCGAGTGAGGCAGCTTTAATCCAAGTAGTGCCAGAGTCGATTGCTGCCACCAGAAGCTAGGAAAACCCAAGAAGAATTCTCCTTGGAATTGAAGAGGGAGCAGGGCCTCACAGGCACCTTGGTTTTAGAGTTTCAACCTCCAAAACTGTGATGGACTAAAACCCTGCTTTCATTAAGGTGCCTAATTTGTGGCATTTTGTATTGCAGCCCTAAAAACAAATATAGGATCTCACAGGCAGTTGCAGTCAGATCTTGATTGGGATTGGAATACTGTCTTAATCTGTTCCTGTTGCTGTAATGAAATTCTTTAAACTGGTTGATTCATAAACAGTAGAAATGTATTTCTTATGATTCTTGAGGCAGGAAATCCCAAGCCTCACAACAAGGAATTATCTGGCCTTAGATATCACATAGATTCACTGCCTGGTGAGGTCTTGCCCCAGAGATAGCTCCTTGTTGCTGCACCCTCTCATGGTGGAAGTGACAGAAGGACAAAAGGGACTAACAGACTCCCTCACACCCTTAAACAGGGCTCTCATTCCATTCATGAGTATGGAGCCCTTGGAATCTAATCATTCTAAAGGCCTACCTCTTAAAACTGATATATTAGGGATTAAGTTTTAACGTAAACTTTAGAAGGACACAAACATTCAAATTCACAAATTACAATGAATTAATGCATGATTCACAAAAACCTGTGTTGGATTGTATGTCCTGGGGTCCTCTTCACATGGCAGAACCATTGCCTGGGATATTATTAATACTCAGGACCTAAAAACATACAATGGAGAAAAAAGCAGACTTTTAAACAAATGGTGCTGAGAAAACTGGTTAGCCATATGTAGAAGAGTGAGACTAGATCCTTATCTTTCACCCTGCACAAAAGTCAACTTAAATGGATCAAAGGCCTAAGAATTAGACTAGAATCTATGTAACTATGTAGAAGAAAGCATAGGGTCAATACACCAGCATACAGGCACAGGCAGAGACGATCTCAGTAGGAACTTTATAACTCAGGAAATGAAGCCAAGAGTTAATAAATGGATGATATCAAACTAAAAAGCTTCTGCACAGCAAAGGAAATGATTAGGAATGGGAAAAGAGTGCTGCAGTCTGGCTGGGCACAATTCAGGAGCCACTTGTCAAAAGAAACTAACTTTATTTTTAGAACCACACATGCCAAACAAAACCGCTCCTCAGGAAAAACCCTCAGAGCCCAACTGCCACCACCGGCTTCCCACAAGCCACTCCCCCAACCACAAGCCTCTCCACCTCCCACAATCCTCCTGCTCTTGAGGCCGATTGGCTGGGTCACATGGGCGGAGCCAAAAAAGTCCCCCAATGAGCAGCTCTGTGGCCTGAAAGGGCAGGGAAACAGCCCAATGAGCATCACCGCAGAGGAGCCAATCAGCTAGATGTTGCTGGGGCCGCTGTGAGCCAATCATCAGCTGGTAGTCTGAAAGGGCGGGGAAACAGCTCAATGAGCATCTCCAATGAGCATCACCGCAGAGGAGCCAATCAGCTAGATGTTGCTGGGGCCGCTGTGAGCCAATCATCATCTGGCAGTCTGAAAGTTTGCTGGGGCCCCTTCGGCTGTGGCTCTCAACAAAAGAGAATGTAGATAATGGGAGGAAACTTTTGCTAGCTACTCTTCTGACAGAGGATTAATATCCAGAATATAAAAAGAACTCAAAAAGCTTAACACCAGCACTGGGGTTGTAGCTCAGTGGTAGAATACTTGCCTTAGCACGTCACGTGTGAGGTGCTGAGTTCAATCCTCAGCACCACATAAAAATAAAGAAAATAAAGGTTAAAAAAACACTCAATTGATAAATAGACAAACTAACTAAAAACTACTATGAAAATCAGTGTGTAGATTCCTCAAAAGAATAGGAATTGAATCACCCTATGACTCAGTTATATCACTTCATGTTATTTACTCTAAAGAATTAAAGTCATCATACTATAGTGATGCATGTGTACCCATGTTCATTGCACCCCGATTCAATAGCCAAACTATAGAACCAGCCTAGGTGTCCACTAATGGATAAAGAAAATGTGGTGTATATTTACACAATGGAGTTCTCAACCATATAGAAGAAGGAAATCCTGTCATTTGCAGGAAAAGGATGGAACTTGAGAACATTAAGTTAATAAGCAAAATAAGTCAAACTCAGAAAGTCAAGGGTCTTATGTTTTCTCTCATAAGTGGAAGCTAGAGAAGAAGAAAGAAAAGAAGGGGGAAGGGAATCTCATGAGAACTGAAATAAGATCAGTAGAGTAAAAGAAAGGAGCTATGGGCAGGAAGAAGAGCAGGGAATGGAGAAATAGTGGGGAATAATATTGGCCAAATTACACTGTTACATTGTATGTAAATCTGTAACAAGTCCCACCATTATGTACAACAATAATGGACCAATAACAAAATAGATGTGGGGTGGGGGGGAGAAGGAAAAAACCAGTTAGGACCTGGTCAGGCAGCCTCTCCACATAGCTAGGAGTGTTGGTCTTATTTATATGGCACTAGCTTCCCTGAGAGCAAGCATTCCAGGAGACCCACATGGAATGACCTTTCAAAGCTACACAGTGAAAGAAGAGCTCTGACAGGTTAGGATCTAGAAGAAGGATCTAGCTTTAGGTACAAGAGAAAAATCTACTGTTGTATCAGGAAAGAAATGGGTGGGGATGGGTGAGGATGGGTGGAGATTCAACAAAGAAGTGGAGGAAGAATGGCATCTGGTGGGTACAGAAACTGTAGGAGGTTGAGGAAATCCCTGTGTTTAGGCATTTGGTATCCCTGTGTCTTAAGAAGCAACATTATCTGCTAGCACTGTTGTGATAGAAGAGAGGACTCAGAGCAAGTGATGTTGTGAAGAGTCACAGTCGGGTTGGGAAAGAGAACTAACTACAGTAACACACACCAAGACCCTAACATCTGTCAGTACCAAATGATAAACTTTGGGAAGGGGTTGGGAGTGAAATCCAGGGGAACAGTTATTTGCTGCTGTTAATGACATGCTTGCTGACATTTCCTAAATTTGCCAGCCCAAATCTAAGACTCCAGTAGACACTGAACTAGATGTTATTTGTGAAATCAAGATAATGGAAGCTGGGGAAATATAATCACTGTTTCATAGCACATTTCATTAAAAATCAATATCTTCATATTTGGTGGGCCACCAGAGAAAGGCTAATAGGGAAGGAAAATGTGAAAAAGAGTTCAACCGTCTCATCCAGACATTCCTGGTGAATGCTTTGTTTTCTTTCTGTGGCCCATTTCTCCCACATTCCCTTTCATGGCAACTAGGTATACTTGGAGAAGGGAAAAAGAATCCAAGGTACGAGTGTTTTTCTGACTCCCACAGCATAGATTAATTGTATCTCATCCCAGATTGTAGTCAGGATCAGGCCATTTTGCTATGATGGATTGGCTAGGTGTAGGTAAGAGAAAGACCCATTTTCCTCAGTGTTAATTTCAGCTCTGTTAAGTGTGGCCATTTTTGTCAATGATCATGGAGTGAGTTTCTGTGATTAGTCACTTAACTGTACAGTAATTGCAAGCTAAATGGTGTTTACAACAAACCTCTTGGTTAGGAGACAGAGACAATGTTAAATTATATCCTATGAAATCACATAAATAAAAATTTGCATCTAGAAGGGCCCTTCATGAAAATTATGAAAAGATTGTGCATTTTTGATTTGCATTGTAGGATAGCTCTATAATTGACAAATTGTAACTGTAATCCATAATGCTTTATTTCCAATGATTATTCATCATTAACTGTATATGTACATAGCTTGGTTCATTATGAAAAGTAACAATATTAGCAATCACATTAATTGTTTTTCTTCTCGTATTAGTGAAAAAGAACCATAATGAACATAACCTTCCATAATATATTCACTGATGGAATTAGCAAAGCTAAGTCTTGGCACAGTGTGGATCAAAAAAGATGGACTTGCCCTTTTGCCCCTTCCTGATCATCCTGGCAGCGCCACTCATCTCTGCAAAAGTGTCCTTAACTTTAATTTTGTCTGGAATTTCAGAAGCATTCATTACTCTTTGTTCCATGATTAGTCAAGAAAGGATCTATTCCCTCAATCCAAATAGAGAATTACATGAAAATTTCTGAAAATGAAGATTTTTAGCTTGAGCTTTTAGATTTGGACAATTGCCTGGAAAGACTTCAATTTTTTTTTTTTTTTTAATAACCAAGAGAAAAGCTTTAGCCATCAGGACCTTCTCCCTTCTTTCAAAAAATTAAAGGAGAAGCTTTCAAGGTGAAGTGGCACCACAGTAAACAGTACCTAAGGGGATTTTAATTCACCGACACACAGACAACATAATCCACATCCCCTGCTCAGTAAGAGGGACATGTGCATTAAGGTTCATAAACTCTGCAGGGTGATGTTTTCCTCTCTGTAGAGCAGAAATCACTCATTTTGCCTGACTTCCCTAGATACAAATACATTTCTTGCTTTGTGAGTAGAAAGTTCCTTTCTTTTGCCCTGATGCCAGGTCCTTCCACCCCCACACTTTCCCTTTTTTCCTTCTTCTTTTCACCTGACAGGCCAGTACTCATTCTGAAACTAATTTCAAATTTCTGAAGTAAGTGGACCCAGGATGTTCATACCTACTATTTTCCACATGTGCTTCCCAGGGACACCTACAAATATATTGTAAGTAGGTGGTTAATGACAATCACAACAACCTAGAGAGAATTTATATAAAATACTCATATGTTCAAGCTCTAAATCAGACATTATTGGATACCCATCAGATATTGGCATTGCTCCAGGCCTGATACCTTAGGATATAATATTGCCAGCATTCAGTGAGCGTTTGACATTCCTTGCCTATGTAGGAGGGCCCTCGTCCAAGAAGCTCCTGGTCTGAGGAGGGAGGCAGAATTATGCAGAGAACATTATAATACAATGTAGTGAGTGTTCCAGAGTAGGCAGAGTGGAAGCACAAGGAAAGAAGTAACCATGTTTGAGGACATTGAGAAAAGCCCCACAGAAGTGGTGTTGAGGTGAGGTTTCAAAGGACGAGCAGGTGCTTATCCAGTGAAAAGACTGGAAGTGAAAAGTATACCTGAGAGCATGGGTGTGTTTGTGTTACGGTTTGGATGTGTGGCGTCCCCTAAAAGCTCACATGTGAGACAATGCAAGAAGGTTCAGAGGAGAAATGATTGGGTTGTGAGAGTCTTAACCCAATCAGTGAATTAATACCCTGATGGGATTAACTGAGTGGTGACTGAAGTGGTGGGATATGGTTGGAGGAGATGGGAATTGGGGTGTGGGTTTGGGGTATATATTTGTGTCTGGCAAGTAGTGTTACTCAGTCTTCTGATCATCATGTGAGCTGCTTCCCTCTGCCATGATGTTCTGCCTCACCTTGAGCCCTGAGAATAAAGCTAGTCTTCTAATGACTAAAACCTCTGAAACTCTAAGCCCCCAAATAAGTTTTTCCTCCTCTGCAGTTGTTATGTTTGGGTCTCTAAGTCATAGCAGTGAAAAAACTGACTAAAACAGTTTGCATATAGAAGACACAAGCTTTCCAAGCAAGGGTGATAGTGTGTGTGCCAAGGTACAGAGGCCAGGGAGGGTGAGGGTTGTGGTAACAGTGTTTACTGTGGCTGGAATCCAGAAGATGTCCTGGTGAGGGACTGAGAAATAAAAGAGGAGAAATATTGGTGCCAGGTATTAGAAGACCCCATGTCCTTTATTACAGTTTTAGCTTTGCCACTAGGGAGTCAGATGATGGTCTGGTATGAAAGAAATAAAAAGTACATTGAACGAGAAAAGACCACCTGACTAGTCAGCTTGGGTGGCTAGATTGGAGAGGGGAGGACAGACGGGAGACTCTTCAGCAGTCTGTAGAGAGTTAGTGAAGGCCTAAAGCAGGCTTAGAGCTGAGGAAATCAGATGAGTCTGGTTTGGGGAATTTTTTTCTGAGAAAGAGAATACAGGGGTTGTCCTGATCACATGTGGTGGCACATTATTTGGGGTCATTTGCACAGGTGAAATATTCTAGGGTTTAAATGACAAGAGCAACAAGCGAGGAGGAGTCTGGGTTCCTGGATGGCCTCTTGGAGCACAGTTCCCATCTTTATAAAGCCTGGACCACCTCTAGACTAGTGGCTCTGAAAATTTAGCATCAGAATGACCTGGAGTCGGGTGGGGGCTTGGTGAGCCTCTGCTTCAGCAGGTGCAGGGAAGTTCTGCACTTTTAATAAGTTCCCAGATGATGCTGATGCTGATCACATTTTAAGAACCACTGCTTGGGGTCTTTGTACGTGACTATGTATCTCATAGTGATACAGACATTATCTTATTAAACTACTATTATTTAGACCTCCTTATATGCCCCTGACCTACCAAAATAATCAAGAAGAGAGAAAACCTAGGAGACGTGGTTTGCTCTGATGGGGTGGGTGGGTGGGCAAGACCTCCTGTTAAAGCCCTTTCCTCTCATGGCTTTATTCTGGACTGGCCTTTTAGCCCATGGTCTGCAATGTTAGCCTCACTTCATATCCACATCAGTAATATTTCCTCAGAGTTGGTCAAAAATTCCCACAAGGTTACTATGGGGAAGTGGGAGAATGGTAGACTAATTAACTAACTGGCAGCTCAGGAAATGGACATAACTTAGGAAAAGCCATAGAATACTTTATACAGAACGTGAGGTATGCAGAATGTTAACAGGTACTATGTGCAAAAACATTTTTTCCTGGTATAAATAACTCTTGTAAATGATAGATGAAATAAAGGTAATATTTTTATTTATTTCTGTTTTTATTTGTTCTTTTTAGATATACAGGATAGTAGAATATATTTTGACCTATTATACATACATGGAATATAACTTATTCTAATTAGATCCCACTCTTATGGTTGAACATGACCTGGAGTTACACTGGTTGTGTATTCATATACGAATATAAGAAAGTTATGTCTAATTCATTCTACTCTCTTTCCTATTCCTATTCCCCCTCCCTTCCCTTCATTCCCCTTTGTCTAATCCAATGAACTTCTATTCTTCCCTCCCCTGCTTACTTTGTGCTAGCATCTGCATATCTAGGAGAACATTTGGCCTTTGGATTTGGGGGATTGGTTAATTTCACTTAGCATGAGAGTTTCCAGTTCCATCCATTTACTAGTAAATGCCATAATTTCATTTTTCTTTATGGCTGAATAATATTCCAGTGTGTACATATACCATATTTTCTTTATCCATTCATCTGTTGAAGGGCACCTAGGTTGGTTCCATAGTTTAGCTATTGTGAACTGAGCTGCTCTAAACATTGATGTGGCTGTGCAATGCTGATTTCATGTCCTTTGGGTGTATGTGGAGGAGTGGGATACCTGGGTCAAAGGTGGTTCCATTCCAAGTTTTCTGTGGAATCTCTATACTACTTTTCAGAGTGGTTGCATCAGTTTGCAGTCCTACCAGCAACATATGAGTGTATCTTTTTTCCCCGCATCTTTGCCAACATTTATTGTTACTTGTATTCTTGATAATTGCCATTCTATAAATATAAATCTCTGAAGAGTGATTAGACTCTGAATTTCCCACCACTCACCCTCTGTCTTAGAACCAGGAAGAATCATGGGGTAAGTGTCATATGAAATCCTCTCTGGAAAATGCTGCCCAGAAAATAAGCTTGGAAGAACTTCAGAGCGGAGATTTCCAAAGGGCACTCTGTGCAGACTGGTGCCTTTCCATGACCAAGTAATTACGAATCTATAACAATATGGAAAACAATGTGGCATTTTACTAAGCTGACTTTTTTTTAAATTTAAGAGTTATATTTATTTTGAAATTATATGCTTTCTATGCTTTAGTGCTAATTTTTTTCTTTGCAGTAAATAATGATAAAGAGATGATTATTTTTAAAATATTCTTATACATGTTTTAAATTGGAAGTCAGCATCTTTAAACCAGTCCCCTCATTTTAGCTTAATGGTGTTGTTCTGTTAGATAGGGATTCCAAGCCCAGCATTTATAGATGAGGGAGATCCTTAGGGTGTTACAAAGAAAATGATAATACATTCATTATCATTTATTCAAACTCTGTGTGAACTGGAAAAAAGGCCACTCCATCCTCAAGGACTTCATGGCACATGTTTGGACACTTTGATGCCTTTTATAACAGTAATCATAATTGGGGGTTGAAAGGTTTGTTCTGTCCCTAGCAAAGTTGAACTGTTTCGTGAATTGGTAGAAAATTAGAACCAGCAGGATTCCATGTGTCCATTTCAATATTTTGGTTCTAGGCAAATTCAAGACAGTACATGATTGATTATGATTAATTATATTTACTTACATAGTTCTCTTTGTGGATATTTCCATCTGAGCTAGAAAGGGGAGAAATATTAAGCAGGCACCTGGGAATTATTCAAGCTCGTGGCTAAAACTTTCCATTAATCTTTTAGATCATCCCCATTTATAAAATAATCCTAAAGTTAGTTCATCTCTCTGCATGAAAGCTTCTTCACTTGAAAAAAAATGAAAAGATGGGACTGAATTTTTTCTGAAGTTCTTCCAGCTATAAATTTTAAGGATTCTACAACTCACCTAGAATTAAATAGTAAATGAGGGCCACATTAATTAGTCTGTATCACCTAAATTTTCTCCCTTTTTCAGTGATTTCTAGATTACCAAGGCAAAATAGTGCTTACGGCAGGTCAGCTATCTGTATGGAAATCATAAAGGAAAAACAGCTACAAATAATAGATTGTACTTACATATAAGCACTATTCTCTTCAAATTTAACTACTGAGTACTATATTCTGAGATTCATTCGATATCAACTTAAAATATCTTTTCTTTTTTTAAATTTATTTAGACAGGTTCTCACTATATTGCCAGGCTGACCTCAAACTCAAGATCCCCCTGCCTCAGCCTCCAGAGCAGCTGAGATTACAGGCATGTGCCCCTGCGCCCCTTTTTATATACCTTTTCACGCCTTTCTTGACTTTTGCATAGCCTGATATATCTTGTGAGGTCTGTGTCTCTCCGAATGTGGTCTTGGAACCACACAACCATGTGGGGGACATTGAAAATGAGCATACCAGGGCACTAACTTGCTGGAGACTCAGATTTCCTAGAGCTGGTCTAGAGTCCAGGAATCTGCATTTTAAATAAGCTCTCAATTGGATTCTCTGGTATACTGAAATTTAAATACCACTTCCCCTAAGATCATGGTGCTGGGATGCCCATTACTTTCAATTGCCAAACAATGAATAGCAGAGAAGGGTCAGAGAAAAGATGAACGTAAAAGCGGATTGATATCATGGGCGGTTAAATAGTTCCTTTCACTTTATTCTAGGTAGAGGCAAGGAATTAACTGCTTCTCTCTTTTACCTCTTGTCCTGTTTGAAAAGTAAACAAAGTTTCTACTTAAAAAAGTTGTTTTTTTGTTTTTGTCCCCCCCCCCCCCCAATGAAGTTACAAAATCAATGGGACGGGAAGAAAATGGGTGGGGCAGGGGCAGACAGAGATTAGGGATTTGTTAGGGGAAAGATTTGCCTTAAATTTTTTTTTTTTTTTTTTGGTCAAATAATATATGGAGACTTGGAGAAATATAGACGATGCCTATGTTCCCTGTATAAATTGAATTTAGAGATCATAGCATGTGTACATTTCCAACCAAGATAAAGAGCCAGTACACACAATAACTCAATACAATTTATAACACGGCTATTTGGTTTAAAATAAATAAAAGAATTTTAATATACTTTCAGATCTTGCTTTTCGTATTTTCTTCCACTTTTGAAGTCTGCTGTATTCTTAATTGTTGATTTTCTTTGACTTTAAATCCAGTCCACTGATGTGTACAAAGTTCTGTTTCTGCCCAAGGCTAAGAATGTTCTAGGTGAACCAATCAATCAATCTTTGCCCATTAAGAAAGAGCACTAAAATAAAAAGAATCCTAACCTTTTGATGGATTTGGTAGCTGTTTGCTAAATACTTGTTTTTTAATTGGCAAAACACCAAAAAGAGAAGCAGCCTTTCACCTTTCAGAGGGAAAGCTTTCAGGTCCCTGGATATTGTGTAGCCTTTGGGGAAATTCTTTACAAATCCTGGAGTATTGATCAACCATAGCATCACTTGAGGGTAGTGATGTTATTTTTAATTAAATCTTTGTAGTCTAAATTGGAGCATACACATATAAATGCTTCTGCAAAACAAACCAGGAGCAAGGCATAGCATTTGGCTTAACTGAATACCTAACTCAGCAACAGCTTTTCCCTAGTGTTGCTTAAAGTCTCTTCTTTCAGACTTGGGCCTATAGGATCCATGGAATAATGGATTCATTTTGTAGGATTGAGGCTTCCAACTTGCTATTGCTAGGTCCTGGGTGTTGTATGGCCTGAGCCTGGGGGTTACTTTTCCAGACTGTTAAATTAGAGAAGTTCATGGAGAAAATGAGAGAAGATGCTGCAGTTCATGAAACCGGGTGTGTCTGTACAAATGTTTCTCTCATCTACAAAAGGAGGTAAATAAGACATAGCTGATCAGAGATCCTCAAGTTGTCAGAAGGCTTTTGCTTTGTTTTGTCTCAAAAAAGTGTTCCATTTCCACAGTGTCTGGGCTATAACCGGTTTTAACTCAAGGCTAGCAGTAGCTGCTTTTCCTCCACTGGACACATTTGTTAAACTCCAACTTGACTTAAACCATTCTATTATTTCAAGCAAGAAATACTAGACTTAAAGAATGACAAGCTGATTTACTAAATTATTAGGCACACCACAGCTATGTTTAATACTGTATTATGATTTCAAAGGTCAGAAGTCATAGAAAATTAACACATTTTTCTTCTCTCTTCTCTTTTTAGGTTTTTGACAAGACAAACCCATCTTCTCCAAGGTAAGCAACATTATACTATCGACCAATTTGTTGGCAAAATCCAGAATAATGCATTGACTTTAGATATGCTTTTACTGTATATGAGTGAGTTGTTCAAATGGTGTCTTGTGTTGGTTGGTGTTGGTTATGACAGCATTCTATAAATATGGCTCGATTAAATACTAAACTAGATGGCAGAGGAGTTGGGGAATGGAAGAGAAAGAGATGCACAGAAAGAGGGAGACAGAGGGAGAGAAGAGAGAGTAAGTCTCATTTTCTTGCTTGATTAGCCCTTTTATGAGACAGCAGACTCTTTGTCTCTGATATTCAAAGACAGAAGACAGTTTCTTTGTGAGCAGCTGTGGCAGGGCCTCGCACCTCTACTAAAGCCTATTTTGGAAGAACTAAAAAGCAGAGTGCCCCTCAGCATAGCCCTGATTCTTCAGCCTTGGTGAGGCTTCCCGCTCAACTCAGCAGGACAGCATTAGTCCAGTTGTTTAACTTTCCAGGAGTATCTGTAGAAACCAGCAATTGAAGATGTGTTAATCATATTAAAGAACACAATAGGAATCCTTTTTTATTTCATTAGAAAATCAGGATGCATTTGATGTGCACCATCTGGTTTGTGAATGCAGGAACAAGTTTTTCAAAAGGGCACATTTCCAAGTTCTATGTTTCATGTGCTTCAGAAGGAAAAAACCCATAAGCAGCCTATTTTTAATGAGAGCAATGCCAAAGCTAATAAGATTGGGGTGCATTTTCAGTATGTGCCATTTCCCTAAACTACATGTGTTTGCAGTGCGTTTGGCAGACTTGTCCTGTTTAGAGGCTGGGCTTCCAATTGAAAATTTTAAAGTTCCTCATGTGTTAATTGGAAAATAGAGAGAGACATCATTGTTGTAGAGCATCTGGCTTCTTAGGTATTAATTATGACTCTGTCTACAATTGAAGACTAGTATTTTTACATTACCTTCTTTTACTCACTCTGTTACTTTTAGAAACTAAGTTTGATTTAAATTTTACTGTGTATTGTATATGTTTGTTAAAATGTCTTCTTTAAAACAAAAAGCAGTAACAAAGCAAGGAGAAAATACCAGATTTATTATTGCTACTCTTTGTTGAGTCCTTCAAATGTATTTTTCATTTAATTAAAAATACAACTCTACAATGTAGCATCTCACTCTATGGTCTAGTTCTAAACAGGAATGTCTTTGGATCAAAAGCCCTGTTCAGAGAAATAATTTCTTCTGCTGCCTACATAGTTTAAAAATTCTATACAGTAACAAACATAATTTGTGAGGTGATATGATGCTCTTCTTAACCCTCAGTAATTGGAGGCTGCTTCTGTATGTATTCCACAAGTCCAGCTTATGTTGATGAAGGAAGCATAATTACATTACAGGCAATCTCATGTAAGGTAATTACAGTTGTCGCCATCAATCCAATTAAATGGGATAACCAACTCTACTGAGTCAGAAACACTGCAAAGCTGTCTGGCTAAATCCAGGATTTGGGATAAGGTTTGTGATTGTGGATTTTAAGAAATACTGTTGCTTATAAAAATACATAATATCGGTGGGGAGAGTGGGAAGAGATTGAATAATGGCCAACTTTTATTTTGCATTTATTAGTCACTTTCTTATTTCTAAATGCAGAAATCAATGTAGATTCTCAACACCAAAGTTCAGGTTATTATGAAACCTACTCTCCTCTGATAATTTTCTTTTCTTGCGGTTGAAATGGTATTCCTTAAAATGCCCTATTTTCATTTCCTGGTTTATTGTTTCTGTGTTTCCTGTTTTGTGCAAAGTATATAGCACCATGTTGTTTACTTTTATTTTTGTGGTGCCAGGGATTGAACCCAGGGCCTTCTGCATGCTAGACAAGTGCTCTACCACTGAGCTACATCCCCAGCCTTGGTTTTCTAATGATTAATTTGTGCCTTGAGTAGTTTTATTATCCCTTTAGTTTTTCTCCCATCTTTGCAAGCATATGGGCCAACTTGGTCTTGAAAAAATTCATGCTGAAGCATCAGAGAGTGAGTATAAAAAGATACAGGGTAGAAACAGAAGGTAAAAGGCCTTCCTGATGCTTCTGGCAATGACCAATACTGTGACCAGGAGGAACACTTCTTGCACATCCAAATTTGTAGTCTCAGGTTTTGCACAAACAATGTGTTCAACATGGAGTTGTTATTACAGGATGTGTAAAAAGATTCTAGAAACTGTGTGGTCAGATAACCTTAAAAAATAAAGAGAGAGAGCCTAAGACATCTTCGGAGTAGATGTGAATACCTATTCCTCTGTTTATTTAAAGATTGAACAGGGATATGCTAATATGTTCAGTGAAAACAATGAAAGAAAATAATGAAGGATACATAGTGATATTTGAAATTTGTTGAGATTGAAGTAAATTGTGAATATTCAGAATTCTACTAATATACAACACATATTATCCTCACAATGTGTGTTTTGTTTTGTTTAAGATTCAGAGGGCGTTTTTTTAGGTTCTTTCTTTTCTCCTCCCTGACAGTTGGGGTGGGACTGAAAGTTCCAAACATCTAACCAAGGTTTGCTTTTTGGATGACTAGTTCCCATTCTGAAGCTAAGGAGGGGATGCACTATGAGTTGCCCAATGGGTAAAATGATGGTTCTATTACTTCACTACCTTTTTTTTTTTTTAATGCAGGGGAAAATTTAATTTATACAGTAGCCACTCAGGGGACAGAGCTGCAGAAGTTGGGGGAATCTATGATACCCCAGACCCCATCCCCCCAGGAGAGTTGTCCTCACAAGCCTTCGATGGGGTTTCCTGTGTTGTGCAGATGATGCTGCAGATGAAAGGAGGGCGATTTGGGGACAAGGCTCTCCCCAATTCAGGGAAGTCTGTAGCTTGGAGTTGGCTGCCTATGTGATGGCCCAGGGGTCTGAAAGCCTAGGAGGTTCTGATTTTCAGGAGCTTTCCTGATTTTTAGATACTGAGAACAAAGATCAAATATTTTTCTTCTTATATCGCAAAGTACCTTTTATGACCTAGTTTCAGAAGTGCTGTGCCATCACTTCTGCTGTATTGGTCATAAAAACTAAGCATGATGCCACACAGGGGGCAACTGAACAAGGACACGATTACTCCAAGGCAGGAATCATTAGAGGCTGGCCACATATGTGTCCTTTTTTTCCCCCTTTATCTGTTCTGAATGTTATGATGAACTCTGCCATTCTGATCCATTTTGCCCAAAACGAATCATCCCTTTGTCCAGCGTTTCACAGTGTATGTTAGCTACTCACCAGTCACTTAGTAGCCATTTCAATCATTTGAACATTACAGAGCTTGTGTTCAAGGGAGATTTTTTTAACTTAATAATGTTCCCCAAACACCAGAGCAGTAATGCTAGCAATTCAAATATGACAAAAGGAAACTGAAAAAAAAATGCTTCCTTTAAGCAAAGAGGTGAAAGTTCTCAATAAAGAAAGAAAATTATGTGCCTCGGTTGCTAAAATCTACAGTCATTGTACTTAATCTTTCACTATGCCTAATATATAAATTAAGCCTTACCATAGGTTTGTACGTATAAGAGAAAAACTGTATTTTTTTAAGAAAATGTCCTACAATGTGCATTTTATTACGTATCATTATACAATGTTTACATATAGTTATAACACTCAAGAAAATGTATTTTCTTTACCATTTGTATGTAGTGCCTAAACCTTTCACTTTAACATGGACAATGGGAAAGAGTGGAAATCCACATTGAATGCTATTCTACAGAAGTTGTAATAGGCTGCAAGTGTGCCAATCAGAAAGGAATGGAAGCCTTAGAAGAGAAGTGTGGCTTTCAAATCCTTGGTGATGGGAGGGGAGGGGAGGGGAGGGGGGGATAGGAAGGGCAGCAGAATACAACAGACACTAGTATGGCTGTATGTATAAACGTGGCTGTATAACCAATGTGATCCTGCAATCTATACATGTGGAAAAATAAGAATTCATACCCCATTTGAATCAAATGTACGATATGTCAAGATCATGGTAATGTTTTGAGCAACTAATAAAAAAATTTAAAAAAAAAGAGGAAAACTGTATATAAAGTGTTTGCTACTACCTATGGTGCCAGTCATCCTCTGGATTCTTGAAATGTATCCCCTAAAGATAAGTGGGTATTAGTCTACATTAAAATCGTGTGTGACTCCCCCAATCAGTTGCCACATTATGATTGGCCCTCAAAAGGGTATCTGTTGCGTACCATTTTAGAATTGACTGTTATAGGTAGATAACAGATCATCCAACTGTCGAGTAACCTTAGAAATTTCCGATTCTCTGCTGGGTATGGTGGTGCACACCTGTAATCTCATGACTCAGGAGATTGAGGCAAGAGGATCACAAGTTCAAAGCCAGCCTCAGCAATTTAGTGAGGCTCTGAGCAACTTATCAAGACCCTGTCTGAAAATAAAACATAAAAAGGTCTGGGGATGTGGCTCAGTGGTTAAGCGCCCCTGGGTTCAATCTCTGATACCAAAGAAAAGAAAGAAATTTCCTACTCTCTCAATTTATAGATAGGGAAACTGAGACTCATAAAGGTGAAGTGATTGCCCCAGGGTTACAAAGCAAGCTAGTTGTAGCAGTACCTTATAATCTAGCACACCTGAACCCTTGCCCTTTTCTACCTGTCTCCTATACTACGTGTTTGACGTGTTTTTCCTCTATTGCTGTAAGTAAGTGTCTGCTTATCTTTTCTTTAAAACAAATAAATACACAGTTCAAGAAGAGCTTTATTGGTTTAGAGGGAAAATTGCCAGAGTTTAAGAAGATACTTTCATCAAACAGGATATGCTTAATTAAGATGTAGTCCCCTATTGGGTAGATCTTACAAATGAGTAATTGTGTCCCTACAAGAAGCTGCTTTGCAGAACCATGAAATATGGACCTGTGGCCCACGCGCATTTTACTCTTTGACCTGCTGGCCACTGATGAAGCACTGGAAGGGGTTCACTGGCATTTCTTTGAGGAGAGAGAAGCTGGTGGTAGATAAATGATAATTCTGCAGACAGGCAAAGTCTCAGGCAGGAGATGCCAGGAATATGCTGGGCTTCTGCCAAATGTTTCTCTGGCTGCTCTGTTTTCCTGTCTCTTCTATTTTTCCCATTTTATCTACTTTCAGGACTCTTTGCACTGTCTGTAACTACGATCATAATTTGGCCTCAGAGAGTGTACTATATTCACTACCCTTGAGATTATTTAAAAGTTTTCCAGTTTACATGTAAACAAAGACTGTTCTTTTGCAGTCAAGATAATGTTATTATGGAATGGCTCATTTGTGTGCCAAATGGGAGTAGATTTGGATTCACTGCCATTTTCTTAAAGGGACATCACAGTAATTTACTTGCTTAAGTGACTTAAGTCTTTAATTCACAGATTATTGATTCATAAAATTCTCTTCTTCCTGCTTTATCACTGGCAATTATCTTCCCTAGATTAACCTAAATGACCTTTTAATGACCAAGAACTGGATTAATTTACATATGCTGGGAGTCATTCACCTTGTAGAGGAATATTCAACTGGAGATTTCAAAAACAAAATGAGCTTCCTGCTTACCTCCTTTGATAAAGAGAAAGCAGCTCTAAAATACCTGATTTGCTAGATTTCCATTCACATTTCCACTGAAATAGTTGCAAAGTCAGCAACTATTATGTAGGAAGGGAAGCGCTATGCTTTTTTTTTATTTCTTGCCATTATTCATACTTTATTTTTAAATAATCACATGTCATAAGCATCAAACAACCTCCTATATTTGAGTATGAACCTGTATATTATTATTACCTATAAATGTGTATAATTTACAAATCATAGATGTATCATTCTTATATAAAATTTTCTCTGGGTTCACATTCAACAAAAAAGTTTAATCTTCTCCCCTGAAAATCAATATTTCATTTTTATCAAGTATATATATTTGAATATATATATATATTTGAACCATATATTCAGCCCCCTTGTGTTCTTGTACCACTAAGTGTACATTTATACATTGAATCCAGTTCTTTTCCCTTTGAATTCCATTGTAATCTCTAACAATTTCCTACAACAAAAAAACTATAAATTATATGAAAATAAGCATGAGCACATTTACTCTTAGAATTATTAGAGAACACCCAGTTTTTGCAAGTCTGTATTCATGTACTTTATTCTGGTTAACACTTTGACAGCAAAAATTAAGCCCATAGTTCAGGATTTGATCTGTTCTTCCTGTATTCATTAAATGCACACAAACCCTCACATGGAGTGGTTTGAAACTGCATTGGGATTTTGCATTGACAATCAGACTTGAATGTTTCAGTGGCCACACAGGTTACACTGCTCACTCAGATGGGGTAACAAATAGAATGGAGCAGCCATAAGGTTTGTGATGGGACCTGATTCCTCCATGTTGTTTGTATGGCATATCATAGAGTGAATGAATAAAATGTTTAAGGGAGGGAGAGTGAGTGTGTGCTATGCTTCAGTGTTGAAAACCATGTTCAGATAACATCTTCATGGTAGAATTCACAAGTTTAATCTTACCACCATGTTTCTATGTACTGAAAGCTTGGAACCCAGCACAAACATGAATAGACCAGTTTAAAAACAGGAAGCAGAAGCCCTTTCAAAGGCCATTTTACCTGCTTCTTCCCACTTAGGCATGTGTGAGCTTATGCGGCCCTGCTATTGAGGAACACCTCCCTAAAAAATTCTGTGGTACTTTTGCATGTCTTAATTGACCCCAAAGGAGATCTTGAGCTCCACTGCTTCTAAAATTTATTTAAAACTTAAGTCTTTCTGCACTCAAAGAGCATATATATGTGATATGCAAATCAGACTTACTAAACCTTAACACCTATAACCCAATTAACCTGCATTGTCCTCTGCCTACTTGCTATGGTCTGAATGTGTAACCACCAAAAATCAGGTGTTGCCAATGTGATGGCATTAAGAGGTAGAGTCTGGAAGAGGTGATCAGGACAACAGGGCTGCTCCCTTGTTAATGGAATTAAAGCCCTTTTAAAAGAGGCATTAGGAAGCATTTGATAGTTTTGCCCTTCTGCCTTCTGCCATGTGAGTATGCAATAAGAAGGCCAAATGCTGGGGCCTTGATCATGGACTGCTCAGAGTGTAAAACTGAGAAGATATTGAGTATCACTGCTTACCCTCCAACCTAACCCTCCTAGTCTTCTCCTAGACCACCATTTAAGTTCTCTTACATGGCATCTTTATTTGAATTCCAACAGTGAATTCACCTTTGACCAAACATCCTGACCCCAAGAAAAATCTTGGATTCCATATGAACAAGGCTTTGTTTTACCCTTATTGCTGGTGTCTAAACATTATTAGTAAAGAGGAACAGACAGTAAGATTTAGCTTAAGATAAAATCCCACGATAGTGTATACACAGTTTCCCACTCTCCTGAAGAAGTACTTTTCCTTCCTAGATATATTATCTTACTCCTGCTATAATTATTCTTGGTACCATTTTACTTCCAAATGCAGGATTATCAGTAGTAGGATTCTGTGCTAAAATATTAAACAAGACATTTCCCAACATTTACTTATTTTTCTAGTGCTAAGGAATGTAACTAATAAACTATGGAAATGCTCAGCATGGTTGTTTACAAAGTAGAGAGCAAAATGAAAGCAAGCAGGACAGGGAAAGGAAAACATGCTCCTGGAGCTCACTGCAAGGTGGATTGAGTTGCTTAAGGAAGGACTATATGTTTTATGGCAGTTGCAAAGATTTTAAAACAGCTATGGCTTTCTATGGAAAGTGGCACTCAGAGGACTGAGACCAGCACCTATGAATGGAAGCATGTGGAATCCCATCATAATGGGCGCAACAGAGCCCCTGGTACCAGGGTGATCATCTTGTTCACCCCACTCTCTTACACACAGACACACACACCACTGGCATATAGGAATCTAGGACTTTGCTTCAGAAAAGATACCTTTAAGCGCTTTGATTTATTTTTGTCCTAAATTTCTCATAAAGGAATGATTCAATAATGACAACAGAATGTTTTTATGAAAAAAAAGCACATGTGTTAAAAGTGCTTTAATCAATTTTTTAATGATATGGTAAGTTATTCAAGCTAAAGTATTAAGTGAAAAACAAGATTAGAAAACTTTGTATACACAATAGAAGAATGTGTGTGTTTACATGTGTGAAATACACAAAACATGTTTATCACTAGCTTGATATAATTATAAGAAATGTTTATGGTATATTTTTCTGCAGGGTTCATATTTTCTGAAATGAGCATATATTAATTTGATAAAGAAAGGGGTTCCTTCCATATAGGAAGGTAAATCTTCGAACAATGAATTGCAGATGTTTAAAACATGTAGGATTATTGCAAATATCACAGTCCTGGAGCACTAGAAAAAAATTAAACCTCATCCCATAAGAGCCACTAAGGTGAAAGTTGAGGAATCACAGAGTTCTGTTTTCAGGAGAAGCTGGGGTTCTGATCAAGCTGAGGCCAAGTGGACGCTGAGCTGAGTGGAGCCTTGGAAGATGGAGAATGCATGAGGAGCTACTTAACAGTGGCTCTGAGAAAGGCAGCCGAAATAAAGATGAAGGATGGAGACAGAGTGTAAGGGAACAAAGAGGGAATGAATGGGAACAGAAAGGGGAGATGTGGATTCCTGCCCTAGTCCTGTCCTAAGTTTAGATATTATGATTGGAAGCAGAATTAGTTGACTGATAATTAAAGCTGTTTGTTGGGCCCTGGATTGGAATGTAATTGGGAGAATAGTGTACTGAGCGCGAACTTTGTAACAAAACACTGCCCATTATGCTGTCCCTGTAGCCATACCACCATCCCTTTGTATGTTTGAATTTGTAATTGGCTCTTTAAAGGAAATGAGCCTGCAGTTATGATGACCAAACCTCAGGGTTCATGGTGACTAAGACAGAACTTTCTACTGAGAAGAAAACAAGTTTGAGAATTCAATACATATACAGTGCAATCACCAGTTCTTTGCCTACCTACACGGGAGAAATTCAATGTATTTCTCCCTTTTGGGCAAAGTTAACACAATAAATTACTGCACTGGGGAGTAATGCCCTTAAAAATTGGTGTGGTGTTGAAAGCTCTTATCCAGAATGATTCCAGCAAGGCTCAGCGTGTGGACCCGTGTGCCCCTTTTCACAGATGCTGCTGCTTTTCTCTTAATTCCCTGGATCTCAGCTGTGGTTTCTCACTGTCTGGAGCAGTCTCCAAGCCCTTCGAACTTGCCCCTTGCATTGTGTCTGGGTTTGGAAAGTGTTTGTTAACTTTGTGTCAGAAAACTAGGGCCCAAGGAATTTTCTTGTGAATGAGGGGTGTGAGCTTTTAGCACTCAAGCTTTTATGAAGACAGTTTTGACCATTCGAGGGGCTCTGTTTATACTTTTACTTTCTTTTTTTTTTTTTTATTCTGGATAATTGAGATTGACAAATAAGTGACTTCTTAGAAATGAAATGATATCAGGCCATTTTTCTCTTGGCAAATTGCTACAAGTCTACAGCTTTCATAACTTCTTTTCTAGATCTTAGAGTTACAAAAACCTCAACAATGCCGATATGGAATTTAGAATGTAAAACACGTTTGAGAACCAATGTAAATGTGTTTATGAAAAACATAGATAATGTTGTTTCATGGCAGTGAATTTTAAGCCATATGGAGAGTGAAACTACAGATTATTTCTTTTTCCATTATTTTTAGGAGGAACAATACCACTAATTATTCTGAAATCTAAGGAACTTTAAAAATGTGCATCTACATAATACACTAAATTACTGGTTACAAGCACAGCATTGAGAAAGCCTCCCGTCCCCCACACATACATACACCCTTGCAGAATAAGCAGATTTTTGCCTCAACTCACCACATCTTACCCCTTCAATTTGTGGGGTTGTGGGGGGGCAGGTTTGAATCTTATTTATTAATTCACTAAAAAATATTTTAGGCTGAGGATGTAGCTTACTGGTAGAGTACTTGCCTAGCATGTGTGAGACACTAGTTTCAATCTCCAGTTCAGGGAAAAAAGGAAAGAAACATTTTAAATTTCTACTACATATCTTGCACCATTATGGTTAATATATGATTTACCCCTCATCAAATATTTAGCTCCTTATGCATCAGTCACTCATCCCAGGTATTAGGGAGAAAACAGTAAATAAGATAGACCAGGTCTACCCTCTGAGGAAGCTTATTATTCTATTGGGAGAAGACAGCAAAAAATACATTCATAATACAAAAATTCTAATAGCGGTTAATTCTGGGGTGAGATGCTAAGATGAGTAACACTTAGCCTTTATCATCATGGGGCTTACAGGTTAAATTGTAAATAAAGAAAATGTTCAAAAAACACAGTATATCTGGACCATTGGGAATCCTCCAAATTCTGTTTCTAAATCATGGTTATTATTTGGAGAATATTTGAACCTTGTACACCTAGTTCTACTTAGTTTCATTAGTTTTAAATGGCAGTTAAGCCTTTTTGTATCTTAATTCCTTCTCAAATGTTAGCTATCTCATAGTTGTAAAGGTCTGAAAGATGGCTTTACAGAACCTTAATAAAATGCAACACACCAAAAAGCAAATGCAGACTGAATTACAGGGAAAACACTCACACATACATACACACACACACACACACACACACACACCCGCACACACACACACATGCACACACACACACGCGCGTGTTTGTGAAACCCATGTTCTCACACATGGTAGGCAAGCACTCCATCACTAAGCTACATCTCCAGCCTAAAATATTTTTTGATGAGTTAATAGATAAGGTCCAAATCTGTACCCACCCTAATAACCTTGTTACAAAGCCTGTTCCCATACCACTTCCCCAGCATCTCTCTGGATGATCAAAAATGGATGCATTCATTTACAGCAGTATAGAGTTTTTTTCACCTCTTTTTTTGTCAGGGAAAGCAGTTCATACCATTCAGAATTTTTGGATGGGTCTGCTTTGCTGTAGTTTGTTGTAACAAGTGGCAATCCCCTTTCTTATTATTCTGGATAATTGGGATTGACAAACAAGTGACCATGATTTCATTTTTTACAGTTTGCAACCATGATTTCATTCTTTATAGTTCAATTCCTTCTGTCTCTCCAGTCTTTTGTTCTATTCTGAGAGAGCAGAGATTCTTGTCTGAATCTATCTGGATCTCGGCCTGAGCCATAAGACCTAAGCAATTGACCAGTAAGTCCCTCCTCCCTGCTCTGCTCTCTTTTACATGTCCATCCTCACAGCCCTCCTGATCTTGCTAGGTATTTTGTGCACACATTGACTCTCCAGTACAATGGAAGTTCTTTGAGAGGTCCCAGCCTGCTGTTTCTATAGATCCAGGACCCTGAACTGTGCAAGAGACACTCACACTGAAATATAAATAAAGCTTAGAAGTCAGACCACTCTCCTTGAATCTTGATTCTGCTACTCTCCAAGTATAATCGTGACAATTTACTTATTCCTCAGAGCCTCACTGTCTTTGTCTATAAATTGGGGTTAATAGTAATATCTATATTATAGGTCTAATGGATTAAATGAGGTAATATTTCACTTAGTGTCTGGCCATTGTTTGCCAATATTTGGCCATTATTTGTATTAGTATTTGGTAAATATATCCAATGGATACCTTTTTCAAGATCTAATATGTGTCAGTCACAAACTGTTAAGGATTGGAACTCAGAGTGAATCCCAGGAGCATTCTAGAAGAGTTTCTTTCAACCTAATATGTTACCCTTTTACAACTTCACCATATGACATTTTCTTCATAGTTCGTTCTTTCTTTCTTTCTTACTTTCTTTTAGTTGTAACACAATACCTATTTGTTTATTTTGTTTGTTTATTTTTATGTGGTGCTGAGGATCCAACCCAGTGCCTCACAGATGCTAGGCAAATGCTCTACCACTGAGCCACAACCCCAGCCCTCTTGTCTCTTTTTATAACTATAAAAATTAAGCGTTTGTTTTTATACACAAAAAATTGAATATTTTTTGAAAAACTTTTTTTTTAATTTTGCAAATATGAGGAAATTTTAGGAGTCTGTTTGGTCACGTATTCTTAAAAAAAGAAAACCTTATCAAAAAGCCCAAATAAGGAATACCCAAGGGCTTATGAGTTCTGATGTATTTTAGTCCTTGGTTTCAGGATCCTTATTCCAGATGATTACAATAAAAGGAAAAGAAAGTGCCACTTTGAAGAAGAAAATTATTTTATGTGACAATTTATTTGGCCCAATTCTTTAAATATTCAAGTATCACCTCCTCCTTGAAGTCTGCCTATAGATCAGCTACATCCACTATGGGCACCTTTAATTCTCTGTGCCTACTCCTGTAGGATTACACCACACTGAATTAATCATTTGCTGATATCTCACCCTCTTTCAACTGTGATTTGTCTCAGGTATCTAGCGCTTGACTTAAAATCTATTTCCAGGGCTCTACTTGGCTATAGCACAGTGGTAGGTGCTTAAAAACAAAAATTAAATGATTATATGGATTATTGACTCTAAGTCATTGCCTTCCCACGAGGAAGAAAATGAAAGATGAGCCTGAAAAGGGTGTTGTTTAGTTGTGTGGATGTATTTATGTTGGCCAGTGATGAGAGAGAGAGAGAGAGAGAGAGAGAGATAGGTAGGTTTGGCTAAGGTAGGATTTGGATGTGTTTTCTGTCTGCTGGAACTCCTGATGTATAAAATGAAAAAGTAGACATCAAAAATAAAAGAGCACACCTAGTGTTGAACTGACAATGTGACACTATTCCTTTGTAACTCCTTACTCCCTTCCTCCTCTAAGGAAGTCAAATCCCACACTGCTTACCTGTTCCCTACCACTCTGTGACTCAGAGACAGCATAGCACATGTATTGAGAAGTGAGTGTTTTAGATTGCCTCGGCTGCTTCTACTGCATTGCTGAGAAACAGCTGATTTGCTTCCTTACATCCACTTGTAGTCACATATGAACCCACGGCCAAGACTTGCATTCACAAACTTAACTCCCAGGTGAGAACATAGTGAGAGTGGGCAGTTGTGTTCTACGGCTCAATGTCAAGATGCTTGCCAAAGCCACCACTCCACCTTGATCTCATGGTGAGCTGAGTTTAGTCAAGCGTTCCCCCAGAAGCTGGAGCTTGTTACTGCTTCCTCCAAGTCTCTTCCAAGGTTACCCACAACCATTGACAGAGAATAAGGGAGAATTCATCTGACAGACTTCAGCCTGTTGCTTAGAGGCTTGGAGAAAATTGGCTTAGAAAATCATAGTAGTTGATAATGAGCCAGTGAAAACCAGTGAGACTTATGGGGACCATGGAAAGTAGTTGCCAATAGGACAAAGTTTAGCTATGTATTATATGACAAAATTCCCATCTTTATTACTTCTTTAGGAGAGGTCAGTGAGAACTATAATTTTTCAAGGCAGCTATTGACAAATCTTTATTTGCTTTAAATGTAACACTGTAACAGAAATAGGCTTTAAGGAAAGGGGAAATTACCCAGTTTTGTAATTTTGATTTGATTTGGATACTATTTTTTTTTCTACTCTGTAACATAAACAGTATAGAACTTTTTTTTTTCCTCTGAGAATTGTTTATTTAATTGTTTGAGCATACATGCAGAGTTTAGTGACTTGGGGTGGATCCCAGATCTGCAAACCTAGAGCATGACTTGGGCAGACTCAGTTTTCCATCTGCAAAATGGAATGGTTTGTCCTTCTTAGGGCTCAGCTAGAGATTAACTGAGTTAATCTATGTTTAACACTTGGAGCATTGCCTTGCACAATGTAAGGGCTCAATGCTGTGTAACTATTAGGTATTCTTAACATCTCCCTCATTCCTTAACCTCTCCCTCATTTCCTCCACCTGAGATTCCACTAGGCATTCGTTTGGCATCATCCTGATAAGATGTCTGTTCTAATTCCTGTCTATTTTTTCTTAATTGAGTTGATTCTCAAGGTTAATGCATCTCATTGATTTATCCTCATGATGGTGGAAAACAGTTCAGAGAATATTTAAATTGAGAGAAACAATTTTAACTCCAATAGAGTTTATTGGGTGACCTAATCCTCATTGGGCTTTAGTTCTTCTTCTGTAAGATGGGATGATACTACCGACCCTCTTTCAGCGCTTAGATTGCTAGCAAACAAAAAAGGGGCATAGTAATTTGTAAATTCAAAGAGTCAATGGGTACTTAGTAATTGAAATAAGACATTCCTGAAAGACAAGCTCATTTGTTTGAAAAGTGGCTGAATTTGAGGAGTGGAGCTCAGATCCTGACCTAGGCAAGCAGACCTCTGCCCGATGAGTCTCTAAAAGGACTGCCCTGGAAAGCAGAGGAGGATGGAGGAGCACACCAATTGGCTGGTGCCATGGCAACACTTTCAGAAGACCCTTGCCTGTGGCTATGTCTACACAAGCCTCTGAAAAGTAAAGCATTCAATCAATGAGTTGCATTGTCCACTCCGCACTTGTACCGATCAATGTGGCTGATCTCGTCACTGAATTAATTGGGTCACTTTTCTGTGATGTAGCTATAGGGATTTTGTGTGTTTTTCCTATTATAGAAATAGCAGTTAATCTCCAGACCGCATTTAGCTTCACGTTTGACCTTTACCACCTCTCTATGTTGGAAAGGGCAAAAAAAAGGAACATAAGTGAAAGAGAATAATCTCCAAAATAAGTAACGGGGCAGACAGAGTTGAATGGCTGCTGCAATACAGAAAAGCTTCTTAGCTAACACTGAGCAAGTTTAAGGAATGTAAATATCAGGTTCTCCATCTGCAAAATGGCACTAATGATAACTTCTTTTTAGGGTTGTTTGATTGATTGGTGCTGCAGATTGAACCAAATAGCTTTGCCACTGAGCTACATCCCCAACCCTTTTTATTTTTTATTTTATTTATTTTTTTTAATTTTGAGCCTGGGTTTCACTAAGTTGCTTAGGGCCTATGCTAACTTGCAGCAGCTGGCCTCAAATTGCAGTCCTCCTGCCTCAGTCTTCCAAGTCCCTGGGATCATAGGCTTATTCCACTGCGCCTGGCTTTAGGGTGGTTTTAAAGATCGAAGAGTTGATATGTGTGAGAATGCTTTATAAACAATAGTCTGACATAGGTATCTGCTTGGTTCATCTGGATCCCATACTAGACGGTGGTAAAGGTGACATTCCTGGATTGGACCCAGGGGCAGAAAAGCTGGAGCTGGTGCCCTTCGGGGTGAGGTGGGTGGAGACAAATTCAGCAGTTGCTGTAGGATTCAAACCCAGGCAGCTCTGTAGGCCAAGTGGTTTCCAGATGACCTGGCAGAAAAACTAAAGGAAAGACATATTAGTCACTGAGGGAAGACATATTAGTTACCAGTGAGGGGAGACAAAACTACTTTCCTTTTTCTAGTTGTTCCCTGCTGGTGACTTCCTCCTCTATTCTTTGGAGGAAATCAGGATCTCATTTGACATGTATGTTGGCTGGGTGCTGGAGGAAGGAATTACTTTCGTTTTCAAACCTTTACAGATGTGCAAGCTGTGGAGGACTCCTGCTTTGATAAGCAGTGGAAGAGACAGTGGGATCATGTGACAGATCATACCTGGTCAGTGTACCTCCAGACCAGAGATCAGGTGTGAGGAAACGTTCCCTGGCTAGGGGTAAAAGAAGTATGAGTACAAGGTAGTGAGCTGTAACCAAGCTACTTATCTTTCCTTATCAGTGCTCCTTAGAGTGTCATCTGCAGGCCAGCTATCAGTATCCCTAGGGAACTGGTTAAACCAAGAGGTAGAATTCAAGGCCCTAGACCTTATGAATCGGTATCCTGGGGAGAGGCCCAGGAATCTGTCTTTAACCAGCTGTCCTGGCGGTTCAATTTCTCAGTAAAGTCTGAGAGATACTGACTTAATGGGCTGCTCTTTAGTCTAAATTTGGGATATTAAAATACCTTTTAAAATGAAATGATGATGAAAATTAGTGTTTTTTTAAAAAATACATGTGACAAGTATAATATCCTTATTTGAAAAATTTTTGAAAAAGTAAGGATACTGTGGATTTTTATATTGGCCTGGGAGATCCAAACAAAGATCAAAGGAAAAATTTATCTTCCAAAAGCTGAGATATTTTTTAATCATATTGTGTCTCTAATTCACATTATATCTGTCAATCAATGCAGGACAATAGTGAGACGACATGTCTTAGAAAAGGTATGGCAATAAGACTAGGGTATTATAGTGTGACACTCAGGTCTCAATGCAGTGCTTGAGACATGGTTCTAGGAGGTCACAGCACAGTGACACTCTTGTCCTTTGCCCCCAACCTAAGCCTCTGTTGATGTCATCTGAGCCTGCACTGTCGTCCTAAAGAGCAGCCTCACAAGGCTACTGCCTTAGGCTTACCCACCCTGGGCTCCTACAACTCATTGGTTTGAATTATTTAATGAGGATGTCCCTTTGCAAGGGTTCCAGCCAGAGGTGACTGAGCAAAAGGGTCCCTGTGTGGAGGGTGTCCTGGGCTGCTCATCCCTCTGAAGGCAGAGCAACTAGAGTATCACCTTGGCCCATCAGCACACAGCTCACATTCTTCTAAATATCAAAACAATGGAGACTTCTTGTAATTTCAGGGGCCCAGGGAAAGAATAGCTAATATTTAAAGTTTAAAAATTAAGATGAACATGCAGCCTCTGGTTACCTATTGATCCAGTCCTGGGTTATTTTTAAAAAGCAAATCAGCCAGCTGTGCTGACACTCAGTGTATCCATCTTCTCTACTTTATCATCCTGTCAGCACGCCATGATCTAGTGGGCACTGAAGGCAATAAATTAGGGGGCAGTGGTTGTGGCTAAGTGGTGGATCCTGCTTTATTTTTTTAAATTGTCTTTTATTGTGCAGATTTTATTTCATAGTGGGCATGGGTTTTTCTTAACCTTGGGACTGGAGAGGTTTTGAGGAATGTATCTTAGCTACCTACCTCTCCAAGATTGCAAAGGGAAGGTGAGGCAGGCCTTATTCTAATTCAACTTTTCAGTCTGGATGACTTGTGACCCAAAATGAGTGTCCAAGTCTGATTTCTGTTGCTATAACAAAATTCCAATAGCTGAATACTTTATAAAGATCAGAGGTTTATTTAGCTTACAGTGTCAATGACCAAAAGTCCAAGAAGAAGGGATCAAGACAAATGCACTCTGTTTGACTTATGGCAACAGCCCCCCCTGGCTGTATCACAACATGGAGGTGAGGCAGGAGAGGAAATAGCAGCCTGCAGAAGGAATAGCATGGAGCTATTGGAAGAGTGAGTCATCACTGTTGACTATGGAAGTCATCACTGTTGAGCTATGGAAGCCAGAGGAATTTGGGTGGTGGTGCAGGCTCACTCTGTTTATAACAAAGGAAATCATTGGGGAGTCAGTTACCTGCATTAATCCCTTCTGAGGGTGTGCCTCCTCTGCAATCCCATGTTCTAATTACCTCTGACTATGCTGCACCACTTAAAGGTTTCCCCTCCTTTCAACATCCTCCACAGGGGACTACTCTTCTGGCACAGGAACCCTTGGGGGACACATCCAAACCAGACCCAAGTCATGAGTATTTTGGTTCATGCCACCCTGGGACTCAGCTCTTAAAACATAGTATTCTGTGTGTGTATGATAGAAGGGACCTAAATGAAAAAGGAAGAAGGATGCACATAGTGGTATGGCAAGACACCTGTGTCATACACACAGGGGCATATAGACTCAGGGTCTTAGACCCTTGTCAATTCACAGTTGATGGTAAGAAAACATCCTAAAACTAACCTAGCCTGCTCCAGTTCTAGATGGTAATTGTTTTGAAAACCCCTCTTGGTTGAGCCCACATGCACACAAGCTCATGTACCCACTGCAACAGCAGGTCAGAACCCCAGCCACCCAAATCTGCAATGCTCACTTGCATGATAAATACTTGACTCTGACTTTCTGCCAAATAGAACAAAAGAATCACCAAATGTCATAAACCACAGTCACGATCAGAGATAGAAATGTGGGAGTTATAAGACCTACATGTCCAAACTCTTCCCCCAGGACAGACTTTTTTTTTTTTTTAAGCTGAATTAGCTAAATTCATAAGCCAGTGAATCAACAGTGATGACTCACTCTTCATCCTCCCTGGCAAGGTAGTCTCAACCTGTTCAGAGAAAGCAGCTGTGCTTGCTAGAGTCAGTTTGTGTCTGTGCACAACTCTGGGAGCCCCAGAGTGCTCAAGTTCATAGTCACAATTTATCTCACCCGCACCTGCTCCCTGTGCCCTAGAGAATAAGAAGTGGTTTGATCCCACACCCCCCAGCCCCACCCCCTTTACATAGAACACACAAATAGGAGCTCCTAATTCAGCTCTTAGCTTCATATCTTCCTTTCCATGACCTAAGGTTCTCACTTAAAATCGTTCTGCCTGAGCATTTCATCTGTTGAATGAATACAATTAAGTCTCCTCTATCTTCTTCATAGTATTGCTCTAAAGAGCTACCAGCGTAGTACCTGCAAAAGCAGTTAGCAAGCTTGAAGTGTCCTTGGACAACTAAGACATTGTTCTTTTTTGAGCATAATACTTCACTCCACCCCTAATTTCCAAAGACCATGAAATCTGGTGGCTGCTGTCCCCTAGATGGGGTGGGGGGTAGTGACTTAGAAGGTTTTATTCATGAGGAGGAAGTTTTTAGTTGTACCACTGAGAGGGCTGACTCAACAGAACCAAACACCCAGAAATCCTCAGGATAGATTGCTGGGGGTTGAGGTTGTAAATGACTTCCTGACCAAAACCTTTTGTGGTATCTTTAAGTGAGAGAGCTTCTTGAAGCTCTTCAGGTCAAACCTAAGCACTGGAGACCTGGGAGGGGCCACTGACACAGCTCCCTCCATTCACGGGGAGTCTCAAAACAGGAATGTGAGTAACTGGATCCAACTTCCTTGCCTCCAAATGAAGCCTGAGATTCTGCTTGATTTCTATGAGGTTCACGCTAATGTTGCCTCTATCCTGAGCATGATACAGGAATGTAGTGCCAGGAAATTCCATCTAGTCAAGTTAACTAGCACAGAAGACACTAGACAGTTAGCCCCAAACTTCAGGAGCTGAATTTGTCTTTAGCAGTCTTCACATTTCAATCTCTCTCCTAACATTCCATCTCCTTGCTTCCAGAACCTTTGTGTTAGTCAGCTTTTCATTGATGTGACAAGAACAACTTACAGGAGGAAAAGTTTATTTTGGATCATGATTTCAGAGGTCTCAGCCCATGGTCAGCAGAGCCCATTGCTTTGGGCCTTTGGTGAGGCAGAACATCATGGCGGAAGAGCATGGCAGAGGAAAGCTGCTCAGGTTATTGTGACCAGGAAGCAGAGAGTGAAAGGGGAGGGGATAGGACTTCAGGGAAGTTGAACCCTTCCAGGGCACACACACTGCCTCCCCAGTGATCCACCTCCTGCAACCTCCTCTCATCTGCCACAGTTACTACCCAATTACTGCATTCAATCTAGGATGGACTGATTAGGTTATAGCTCACATAATGTAGTGATTTTACCTCTGAATATTCCTGCATTAACAGGATGGTTAACAGATGGTGGGGACATCTCATATACAAACCATAACAATCTGTCTTAGGATTTCTATAGATACAGACCCTGAAACAAGCACAAGCATTTGGGTATTAGCAGTTTACTAAGGAAGTGCTCCCGGGAAACACCAATAAGGGAGTGGGAGAATCAGGGAGAAAAGGAAAAGTCAAGGAAATGTATGATTTCAGGCACAGTTTGGCCCAAACTGATCCCCTGGAGGAGCTCTGGAGCATAAGTCATACCTTGGACTTTATTCCACTGCAGGCTTGGGAGCTGGCCTTTCAGGGGCCTGCACTAGTCAGTCATTGGGAAGGCCACCTGGGTGGTTTGCAAACTCTCAGAAACTTCTGGCATTCCACCTGTGCAGGCCCAGCAGCCCTCAGACAGTCCTCCAAGGAGAACTGCAGGAATGGCCCTTAGTAATAAAGGAAGCTGAGGAAATGGTACATGGGAATTAGAACAAAGGGCTAAAGGGGATCTGGAGAGCACATCAACAAAGCCCATTACTCTAATCCCAGCCCTCTGGCTCCCAAGCCACCCTTCTCTTCTCTCCTCCCTCCCTAACAGCCATATTTTCAGGCCAAAATATGGAGTCATGTCAAGTCACGTTCCCATCTGCCCAAATGGCACTCAGCACGTCATTTGTAGAGTTTTATCTGAGCTCTGTCTCATGGTATATGGGCCTCTTTCTGACTTTGCCAGACCTGATTGATCTCAACCTCATGTGTTAGTTGGGTCTTCTGCTGTTAGCTAAAATCCTTGTCATACCACAACACAACAGCTAACATGTGCTGAGTGCTTATTTCAATACTAGTTTCTGCATTTTACCTGTATTAACTCATTTAATCTTCACAATAACTCCTTTACACATGTAAAATTATCATACTCATTTCACAGAAAGGGCAACTGAAGCAAAATAATGTTTGTCTTCTGATAGCCAAATATATCCTGTTATGTGAGTCAATAGAGTAATCATTCCTAGGAGTGTACCAGGATGCATCATCCAGTGAATAACTGGCAATTGCTTCACCAAAAAAAAAAAAAAAAAAAGCTATGCAGATGTTACCTGCAGTAGTTTGTGAGGACCATGTACGCCAGATCAGTTTGATTTTCTCCTCTAATAGGGTGGTAGCCACAATAGACAAGGAAACAGGTACAGGTATGACAGGTCTTTTTTCATGTACTCAATGAAATGCTTTCAAGGGCTCATGCTGGGAAATGGAAGGGAAACAAGAAGCAGACCTCTGTTCTTGCAGAGTATCTGCAGCCCAGTAGAGAAACTAAGACACACGTGTAGACAGGACAGCTCTGATCTACTTCTGCCTTAAATCTTAACCCTGTCTATAATCTGTTTTTCACCCTGAAGGGAGAATAATTTTTAATTTTTTTACAGAACAACCTGAGGATGCCAAGATCCTGTCTTGAAAATCTTCTAGTGGCATCTTAGTGGCATCAAAGTTCAAGTTCCTGACCCTGGCTGACAGTGCCTCCAGAATTGGCCTGGCCAGTCTCTCCAATCTGACCTCTCACCAACACCCCTGGTCCCCTTCTGTCATACAGAACTGTTTTCAGTAGCTAGAAGAAATGTGATATCTTTCCCCTCAGACCTTTGCACCTATTATCTGTAATGTTCCTTGTGCCCTTTTTTCTCCTGGTTCATCTCTACATGTTCTTCACAGATGTCACATATTCTTGGAATATTTCCTTGAAACCCCCAAACAGTGTTAGGATCCATACCTGCATCCCTCCCTCCAGGAACCGTCATCCCTCTGTAACATGAAGGGATTGACTCTAGGACCCCCACGGATAGCAAAATCCACAGATTTCCAAGTTCTTTATGTAAAATGGTGCAGTGTTCACATACTATGTATATGCATTCTCCCATCTACCTTAAATCATTCCTAAATTTCTTAGAATATCTAAATAGTTGTTTTACTGTATTGTATAGGGAATAATGGCAGGAAAAAAGTCTGTATGTGTTCAGTTTTTTTTAAACATTTTTAATCTGTGGTTGGTTGAATCCATGGATGTGGAACCCGTGTGTATGGAGGACTGGCTAGATTTACCCACACTGTTAAATTTATTCCACTGTCTTGCACATTTTTTTAAGCCTAAGGGAATAAGAAAAAAGCATTATTAATGGCAATGACCTGGGAATCTCTATCAAATACTTTCTTATAGAGATGGTGTCATTTTTATATCACCTCTATGAAAAAGTTAGGAATATAGTCATCAAATTTGTACATAACATTAAATTATATGGGGTTACCAGAATTCTAGATATGGAGGGAAAATAGAAAGTGTTCTTGAAAGATTAGGAAATGATTTCATCAACAAAGCTCTAATGTAATATGGCAAATGCCGGGTCATCGTCCAAAGAACACAAATCTTGTAACACAAGACAAGATGGCTAAGCAGAAATATAGAGGAAAAACACTTAGGATGCATAACTAACCATGAGATAAATGTGAGTCAGCATCGAAGTGCCATTACAGAAAGAAAAGGCAGGACAAACTCATATTTCCCAGATGCATTAAATGAGGTTTGATGTATTCGGCTGGTAAGGGATTTTTACCTCCACTGTGGCTTTAGCAGAATAGAGCATCTACTTTTAGTCCTCAAGTCATAAACTAATGAACTATATTTGGGGGAAATTTTGGAGAAAATGAGGCAATTTAGCATAGACTGGAGAAGGAAATGGCTGTTTCTGAGAATCAAACAGGCTATTATATGACATTTTTAAACTGTGTTCCAATTAACATGCTGCATTAATAAACATTATCTCATTCGATTGTTACAACACACTTACAGGTTAAATATCATTATCTCCATTTTACTGATTTACTTTTTAATGAGAAGGGTAAATTTTTCTTTTATGTACATAAAAGACCAAATAAATTTAAGGTTCTGATTGACAAAACACTTTTCTTTCAATTTTTTTTTTTTTTTTTTTTTGGTCGGAGATGGGAGGCTATAATCTTGCTCATGGAGAGGAAAAATAATTCCTAGCCAATGCCCAGGACCTAACTTGTGGCCTAATTGTTACATGCTGTAATAATTGCTAAGTGATTAAAGTAAATGGATGTGTAAATGCAGTCAGTGATAAAATGTTTAGATGATTTATTACTGAAGGTTATAAAATCTCTGTCCTTAAAAAGAAGAAAATAGGCAATCATCTGCCATTCATGGTTTAGATGTGTGGGCTCTACATTTTTGATGTTTACATCTTTATTAGAAAAATATCTATTGAGAATGTGCACAAAAATGTGAATGTTTATAAATTACAGGTGTGATTATGTACTGTTAAACTCTGTATATTTACACAAAAGTAATTTGGAAGTATGCAGTAAAGTATAGTTGAGTATGACTTCACGTATTTTCTTCGTATATCCCAATATAATAATTTTCATATCCCCAGGATAACTACATTTTACTTTGAAGACCACTGGTAAAGATATCTCCTCCCAACTGAAGATTTCTAAGGGCTTGCAGAAGCAAGAGATTGTAAAAAGCCAGAAGGGAAAAAAAGATGGAGAGATAGACACAGAGATTGTGCATTAGTAAATTTTTAAATAAATAACTTGCGCCTAATTCATCACCTTTTCAGACAGATGGAGTTGCAAGTCCAGAAGGCTTCCCCAGTCAGGCTGTCTAATGAGATCTGGGCTCTGAGAGTACCTAGGTCTTGCTTACCTCAAGAATTGTGAGGCCATGTCTTGTCGCCCAGCTAGGAAATCAGGGTTCTGTCTAAAGCAGCTTCCCTAATGATGGCCAGGGATGTACTGATTTGTGACATTAAAAAATGTGAGTGCTCTAGTGTATGGCTGCCCTTCAACAAAGTGACCAGTGGACTATGTGCCTGAGAGTGGAATTTCTGAATAAATTGTGTCACCAACTCCACAAATGCTAGGAGAAACTAAGATCATTCAATGAAACCCTACATTCATCCTCCTACAAATATTTTTTTTCAAAAACTATAAGTTTTCAGTATCTTCATCTGAACACAAACAAGAAAGATGAATTAAAGTTGTGCTCTGGACAAATTTATAATTGTTGCTACTGTTGGTCTTATTTTATGTTTTCTTGAGTTTTCCCCTCTCCATCTGTATGCTTCTTATTTCAAAAATACATAGCAAGTCCCCTCATTTGAGAGGGTGAGGTGTTAAACAACTTCAAGGAAGTCAACTTGGAATTATCTACACACAAAAAATCAATGCTTTAGCTAATGGAGATGTTCCAAAATACATTCAATTTTATGTTTCAGAGATGTTCAGAATTTAATTTCCTGGTACTTAAGATGATTTGACTGAGAACAGGAGGCAGAAAGAACAGTAGGGGCATAATATGAAACAAACAAACAAAAAAAAACAGAGAAAAATTTCCAAAAAGTTTAATCTTACAAAACAAAGCTGATATGGTAGAGAGAAAGCAGTTTATTACCAGAGTGAAACATTTTTTGTTTGCTACAAGGAAAGTGATTGGTGAGACAACTTTCTCTGGTGGCACAGTTTGGTTTATAAACGTCTACCAACCTTCTTTTGCCCTGGTGATGTAGGTTGGGGTGGGGAGAGGAGGAGGAAGAATTAGGAAACAAATCAATTAGTTTCTTTGACATAACTGTTCTCAGATCCATTTATAGCACATGCTGCTTTGAGATCAATCTAGATTTTAGAAGAAACACCACTGAGGGTATTAACATGTACTCAACAGGCAAGAATCATGGCAATATGAAATTAAGTAAGTGCATCTGTTAATTGATCTATGTTCCAATAGTTTTTAGTTTGACCAAGGCTAAAATTCTAGTTCTGCCTCTATTAATCATGATTTTTCAGCCAACTTATTTTTCATCTTTGAGCCATTTTTATTGTTTCCTACCTGTAATTAGAACAAGAATACAGAATTTGCCACAAAACAATATTTTGGTCAACGATGCCCTGCCTATGTGGCAATGTTCCTGTGAAATTATAATGTAACTAAATAATCTCCATCATCCAAGTGATGTTTTGAATGTCATAATGTCACAGTGCAAAGCATGGTTTATGGGTTACCGGTGTAAATAGACCTACTGCACTGCCAGCTGTATTAAAGGATAGCATATTATGTACAATTAGGTACAGTACATAATACTTAGTTATGCATGACCAAGTTGCTACCTGTGTATTTACTATGCTGCTCAGTTATTTTATAGTGTACTCCATATGGAGTACACTATAATATATATATATATATATATATATATATATATATATATATATAGAGAGAGAGAGAGAGAGAGAGAGAGAGAGAGAGTAGAGTTTACTGTAAAACAGTGTGCTGTGACACCAGCAGCAGCCTCATACACTTGTGTTTACCATGTCTCTTGATGGCATCAATTTATCTTGTACTTGATTTACTCTCAGGTTGTTTTGCTTATCCAAGCACTGGGAGTAATACCATACATATACACACAAATATGTGTAGTTAAACATGTATAAAATGCCAGATAGCCAGGTATATACTAGGCTATACTATATAGATTTGTGTGAGTTCACTCTCCAATGTTCCAAACACCAATAAAATCGCCCATAAACACATTTCTCAGGATATGTACCTGTTTAAGTGATGCATGATCCTACATAACTTGCAGAGAAATTTTGAGAATATATGATATATGTGAAAAGGATTCGGCTAATTACTGAACCTATAGTAATTACTCAATAAATGGTAAACCTTCTCTCATCTCCTTTTGATTATTTTTAACATCATTTTGAGATGATTATAACCTCAGATGCATTCAGAAAAAATAATGTGAAAGGACTGGGATGTGGCTGGGTAGTAGAGCACTTGCTTAGTATGTGGGAGACCCTGGGTTCCATGCCCACACAGAAAAGGAGAGAGAGAGAGAGAGAGAGAGAGAGAAGGGAAAACACTGATATAGTCAAGATAAGGTACAGTCTGTCACCTCTGGGGTTTCTGGGGTTCCTCCTATTGCTCTTTTATAGCCACACCCAACCCACTTTCCCTCCCTTGGCCCCTGACTCCCAGCAACCACTCGCATATTCCCCATTTCTATAATTGTGTCACTTCAAGAATGTTTTTCATAAACAGAATCAAAAAGTATGTAACCTTTTAGGCCTGATTTTTTTTCATCCAGAAAAATTGCCTGAAGATTCATCCACATGTTGCACGTATCAATAATTTGTTCCTCTTTTATTGCCGGGCAGTAGCACATACTTTCCAGTCCTATTCGGCTACCCTTTCCACTAATGCCACATGCTCTTGATTACATGCTATGAGGTACCAGTTGGTTTAACCATTCACCCACAGAAAAACATCTGGGCTGTTTTCAGTTTAGGGATATTATGAATACAATTGGTATAAAGCAAAAACTTTTATGAACATCTGTATACAATTTTTGTGTGAACATAAGATTCCATTTCTCTTAAATTAATGCCCAAGAGTGCAATTGCTGAGTTGTATGGTAGTTATGTTAGTTGCACATTTAGTTTTTTTTTTTAATGAAACTGTCAAAAACTTTCCAGAGTAGTTATACTATTTTATATTCTCATCAGCAGTGTATATGATCCAGTTGTTCTGCAGCCTCACCAGCATTTAATGTTATCACTATTTTTTATTTTAGTCATTTTGATAGGTGTGTACTTATATCTCACTGTAGTTTAATTTGCATTTCCCTACAGACTAATGATGTTGAATATCTCTTCATGTGCTTATTTACCATTTATATATCCTCTTTAGTGAATTTTTTCTAACATCTAATTAAATTGTTTGCTTTTGAAACTTTCTAATTGTTTGGCAGTTTTTAATATATTCCAAATCCTAGTTCTTTGTCAGATATGTGGTTTGCAAATATTTTCTTTCAGCCTGTTATTTATCTTTTCATCCTCTACATAGTCTTCTGCAGAAGAAAAGCTTTTAATATTGAGGAGTCTGATTAATCATTTATTTTCTGTTATGGATCATACTTTTACTTTCAAGTCTCTGAATTCTTTGCATAGTTAATCCTATATTCTGAAAGACATTTTTGTTTTTTAAATAGTTACGATTTTACATTTTAAATTTAAGTTTGTGATTTATTTTGAGCTAATTTTTTGATAAGTTTTGAGTTTTAGATCAAGGTTCCATCTATCTATATATTATCTATGTACCTACTATCCTCCTAATATACCTATCTTGCTAAAGGATGTCTACTTGCTCCCGTACTATTTGATAAAAGTCCTTCCATTGAGGAAGTACTTTTGTCAAGAATAAGTTAGGCATGTTCATGTGAGTCTGTTTCTGGGTTTTCTGTTTTGATATGATCTGTATGTCTATACATTGCTGATTATTATCACTATATAATAAGTCATTAAATTGGAAAGATTGAATCTCCCATCTACATACTAATCTCTGATATTAGAGTGATTCCACACATTTATTTATGCTTTTCCAAGATGGTTTAGCTTGTATAAGCTCAGAGAAATTTTGGAAAATGTTTCCTATAACTACAGAAAAATATTGCTGAAAGCCAGATTGGAATTGTATTAAATCAAGAGACCAGCTTAGAGAAAATCAATGTTCTTATTTCATTGGATCTTCCAGTTCATGAAAATGGTATGTCTCTTCATTTGTTTATTTTTTTTTCAAAAATTTTCTTTAATCAGCACTTTCTATTTTCAGCATACAGACCCTATTCATACTTTGGTGTCATGTGCACCTAAGTATTTTATTTTCTAAGGAGTGGTTTTAAATGATAATATGCTTTTATTTTCAGTATCACATGTTCATTTTCTATTACATAGATATAAAATTGACTGTTGTGTACTTATCTTGTATTCTGTGATTTCTCTGAACTATCTTAATAGTTCTACAAATTTTTATATATTCTTCCAAATTTTCTGTGTAGTGTTATCTGCAAATAGGGACAGTTTTATTTCTTCATGTGCAGTTGGTAGGCCTTTTATTTATTTGCTTATTTATTTCTTTCCTTAGTGAAATGACTAGGACTTCCAGTGCTGTGTTGAGTAAGGGGAGCAAGAGCAGGCAGCTTTGCTTGGTTTCCACCCCTCGAAGGATAACATATAGTTTTTCACTCTTCTGTGTGATGTATCAGCTGTTGGATATTTGTAGATGTTCATTATCAAGTTAGAGAAGTTTCCCTCTATTCTTACTCTACCAAGACTTTTTTTAAGTCATAAATTGATATTAGACTTTGTCAAATGCTTTTTCTATATTGATCAATATGGTAATACACTTTTCTTCTTATGCCTGA
This sequence comes from Callospermophilus lateralis, assembly GCF_048772815.1. NCBI lineage: Eukaryota > Metazoa > Chordata > Mammalia > Rodentia > Sciuridae > Callospermophilus > Callospermophilus lateralis. The sequence continues at coordinate 93,373,497 of NC_135307.1, forward strand.
TAGTATGGTGTATTATACTGATTTAATTTTGAATGTGTTAGGCTTACATACCTAGAATAAATCCTACTTGTTCATGGTGTATTATTCTTTTTATATATTATTGGATTTAATTTACTAAAATTTTTATGGATTTTTATTTCTAAGTCCATGAGCAATAATGGTCTATAGCTTTCTTTTTCTTTCTCTCTCTCTCTTTCTCTTTTTTTTTAACTATCTTTGACTGATTGTGGTAACACAGCAATATTAGCTTTATGAATTAATGGGGATATGTTTTTCCCCTCTTCATCTCCATTAGGAAGAGATTCATAAAATTGATGTTAATTCTTCTATTTAGATTTGGTATAATTACTAAGTGATAACTTATGAGCCTGAAATTTTCTTTCAGGAGGATTTTAATTAAATATTCAATCTCTTTAGTAGTTGTTTAGAATATTCAGATTCCCTATTTCATTTCAATTGAGTTTTAGCAGTTTGTGTTTTTTGAGATCTATTTGTTCTAAGTTGTAGTATTTATTAATACAAAGATGTTTGATCTGTTCTGTGGTAGATCAAAGATATCCAGGTTCTAATCCCTGAAATCCCTAAACAGTATTACTTCATAGGCGAAATGAGTCTTTGTAGATGTGATTAAGTTAAAGATCTTGAAATGGAAGATTATCCTGGGTTGTACAGGCGGACCACAAATGCAAATGCAGATGTTCTTAAAATAGGAAGTGAGCCTCATAAGGGAGAAGGCAGTGTGATAACTGAAGCAAGATGCTAAGCAGCCAGCACTTAAGGTGGAAGAAGGGGCCATGATTCAGGGAACTCAGAAATGAAGCTCTTTTTAGAAACCGGAAAATATAAAGAAATGGGTTATTCCCTGGAACCTCCATAGAGTGACATGGTGAAACTGATTTGAGAATTTGGATCTCCAGAGTGCTAAGAGAATAAGTGTGTGTTGTTTTAAACCACAAAGTTCATGATCATTTGTTAACAGCAGCCATAGGAAACTTATGCATGCCCCATTATGATGTGTCTTGGCATGGATTTCTTTTTTTAAAGGTAACAAGATAAAAGTGATATGAATTAATGATATTGATGGCTTGTGTCTTTTTCCTTTTTCCCTTTGTCAGTCTTGCTAAAGATTTATTAATTGTATTGTTTTTAATCAAAATGACAGTTTTGTATTTTGCTGATTTTCTGTATCACTTTCCTATGTTTAATTTCATTGATTTCTGCTCATTAGGATTTCATTTATTTTTCTTGATTAGGACTTATTTTACTTTTCTTTTTAGATTCTTGTGCTTGTAATTGAAACTACTTACTTTAGACCTTTATTCACTTATAATGTGAGCATTTAGTGGTATAAAACCTCCTCTCATCACTGGCTTAGCTGCCTCCCACGTAGTTGGAGATGTTATAATTCCATCTGTATTCTTTTCTGTATTTTTAAAATTTTACTTTGAGAGTTCCTGTATGACCTGGGATTATTTATAAGTGTGTTGTTTGAATTTTCAAGTATTTGGTTATTTTCCTGTTATCTTTCTGTTACTGATTTCTGGTTGGATTCCATTATGGTTAGAGAAAATATTGCATGATTTCAGTTCTTATAAGTTTATTGAGCTATGTGTTCTGTCACAGGATATGGTTTTATGTTGAGCAGTACAGCTTAGGCAATTTTAAAAATAAAGTATAGTCTGCTCCTTTGGGGTGGGGCATTCCACACATGTTTGTTAGGTCCTGTTGGTTGATTGTGTCATTTAGATCTTTGTATCCTTGCAGAGATTTTACTTCCTTCTTGCTGAAGTCTTCAGCTGTAATTGCACATTTGTTTGTTTCTCCTTTCAGCTCTAAATCAGTTTTGGTTTATGTGTTGTTCAAAATGTACACATTTAAGATCATTATGTTTTCCCGCTGGACTAATCATTGTCGCTAGTAAACACTTTTTCTTGTGAATTCAAACTGTTATTAGTATAGCCATTTTTAATTTTTTATTGTTGTTGTTATGATTGCATGGTATATCTTTTCTATCCTTTTACTTTCAACCTTCCATATAATCAAATTTGAAGTCAGTATTTTAAACCATATAGAGTTAAGTGTTTTTGGGGGTTTTTTTTACCTTCATCCACTCTGCCAATTTTTTAATCCTTTGATTGGCATGTTTAGACTATGTATGCTTGAAGCAATTATTGAAATGAGTGTCTTTTTTTAAAAATGTGTTTTGTGCTTCTGTTTCTCATTTCTGTCTCTTTTTTCTTATCTTGTTGTGCTTATCTTACTTGCATGTTTATGGGATTCCATCTTGATCAATTTATAGTGCTTGAGAGAATATCACTACCTATAGTTTTCTTTAGGATTGCTGTATGTATTACTCTGTATATACAGAAGTTAAAATAATCCATTGGCATCAGTGTTTTACCACTTCAAATAAAGTATAGAAACCTTATTTCCATTTAAGTTCCTTTACCCTCCCCACTTTCAAAACACAGTTATCTTAAACTATATATTTATAGTGAGCATCACAACAGATGGTGTTATAATTTTTGCTTCAGCCACTAAATATGATTCAAGAAGCTCAAAAGAAGTATATATTCTGTTTTATTTACTCCTATGTTTATCCATTTCATTGTCATTTCTTTCCCAAATTTCTAAGCTTTTCCCTTTTTAAGCTTTTTTAGCCATTATTTCCTTTTTAGTCATTTTTTTAAGGACAGATTTTCTACAAGCAACCCTTCTTAGTTTTCTTTGTCTGCAAGTGTCTTTATTTCTCCTACTTATCTTTGACAAAGGATAGCTTACTGGATATAGACAATTCTTTCAGTACTTGAGAAATGATGTGCCACTTTTCCTGGCTTCTATGGTTTCAGATAAGCAATCCTCTGTCCTTCTAATGTGTGTTCCTTATAAGTTATATGTCATTTCTCTATGGCTGCTTTCACAACTTCTTTTTTTTGTCTTCAATTTTCGTAAGTTAAATTATAATGTGTCTTGGCATGGGTTTTATCATGTTAATTCTCTTTATGGCTTCTTGAATCTGTAGATTTATGTCATTTGTAAAAATTGGGAAATTTCCAACTTTATTTATAGACGACTTTTTCAGTATCATTTTTTTTTCTCTCTCTCTCTCTTTTTCTTCTGAAATCTGGCTCTTTTATTATCCTCCAGGTCCCCCAGACATGGTTAACTTTTCAGTCTACTTTTGTCATTGAGATTAGGTCAATTATATTGACATGTCCCCAAATTTGTTGGTTCTATCCTCATCTTCCTGTCACCTTCACTCAACTACTGATAGTTTTCATCTGGTTATTATATTTTTCCATTGTGTGGTTTCCATTTGTTCCTTTTCTTATACTTCTATTTCTTTGCTGAGATTTTCCTGTTTTTCATTTGTTTCAAGAGAAGTTGTAATTATCTCTTGAAGCATTTTTATGATGATTTCTTAAGGTCCTTATCAGATAATTCTATCGTCTAATTCATCTTCATTGTAGTGTCTTTTAAATGCCCTTTTTCCTTCATGTGATTTTCCTGCTTGTTGATGTGATGGTTGGTTTTCAATTCTATCTGGAACATTTTGGATATCATCTTTTGAAACTGTGGATCCCATTCAGTCTTCATTTTCAGTGGGCAGTCATCCTGTTGGCATATATTATATAGGGGAGGTGGGTGTGTGTTTAGTTCCTTACTGGGCCCCACCAGAACAACACTAACAAAAATGGGACAGAAACTCATCCTGTCCTGTTACAGATGAATGAGTGGGCATTCAGCTCTCCCCTTGGTCTTAGCAAAAGTAGGACACCGCTTGCACTGCCTCATTATCTCAGCTTGTGTGAAAGGGCATCTCCCCTTTGGCCCCACTCCACCAAGGAAAGGGACGGGAAGAACTGGCACACACCTATTTTGTTGAAGGTTGGAGGCAGAAGTTCAGCTCCCTACTGGGCCCTACTGACGCCAGGGAAGGGAGGGGAGAAGGCTTCTTCACTCATCTTTCTTCATTCACCTAGTTGATTATATGGGAGTGGGGTTCAGCTTTCCCCTGCACCCCATTGATACACCAAGATTCAGGAAGTCCAGGAAAGAGGAGCAAACTAGCCTGTTAGACTCACTGTTGCCAGCTAGGTGTCGACATGTTCCCTTCTTACAGCACTCCAGTGGGGGAAACTGGAACACTGCCTGTGTCTTCCAGGTAGGAATAAAGGACCTGTTACTGATCTGCAACCACCCTGGAGAGAAATCAGAGCACTTTCTGCTTCTTTAGAGAGGAGGGGTGGGCTAGAGTCCCAGCAACCTACTGGCTCACTGAAACCTCAGGTGGTGATAGTGCAGGTTTTACCTTGATGTTGACTGGAGTATGGAAGGTATTGCCAAACTTTCTCTCTGTTTTCAAGCCATCCCCCCCTCTCTCATTCATATTCATTCTCTCTCTCTCTCTCTCTCTCTCTCTCTCTCTCTCTCTCTCTCCCCCTCCCCTCCCTCCATCTCTTCTCCTTTCCTCCTCCTCCTCTCTTCTTTCTTTCTCTCTTCTCTTTCCTTCTCTTCCCTTCTCTTCTCTTCTCTTCTCTTCTCTTCTCTTGTCTTCCTCCCTTCTCTCTAAGACAACAGGCCTTATGGATACCAGTTTTAGTCAGTGCCTACTGGTGGTTCCAAGCTGGAATTGTCTGAAGCTCCCTGTAAATAATATATGGGAGAAAATAAAGGAACAGAGGAACTCAACACCTAGTTCCTTAGATTCTGATGTCCCTGTGGAGTCTGCCTCCTTCCTCCCTTTAGGGACACACAGGAAAGACACCAGGATTGTCAGGAGTCAGAGACACAAGCAAGAGGAAAGTTAAGGCCCTAGTCTTCATGGTTTCTGAGGAACAGGCAAGTTGAGGCGTGGTGAAGTTTCAGGACCAGCTAAAGGGGTGGTCTCTAGTTGCCTGGTACCTGATCCAAGGATGAATCAGACAAGAGAACATTGTCTTCTGTGGTATATCAGTGGGCAGAGTAGATATGGCTCTGGGTTGTTTAATTTGTGTGCTAATGACATATTTTCATCCTTTTTAATCTCTAAGAATTGATTAGACCTAGAAGGGGCAATCTTTCCCCAGTCAGAAAGGCTTAAAAATACCCACAAATTATAATATACAGAAAAAATTTAAAATACTTACAATATATTGTCAGTCAGAAGTACCTGATCCCCAGGACTTGCAACCTGTGTCTGAAGTCAGACACCATTTTATGGGGTTGAGTCTTTAAATGGTGGTGCCTGTCCTAACTCCATTTAGCTAGTGTCAGAGTTGAGTTAAATTGTTCAATAGGTTGGTATCTGGAGAATCAGAAATGGTTCTCTGTGTTGAAAAATCCTCCACATCAGGACATCAAAGAAGTACTGGGGAGCAAATTATGTTATATGTGTTTATGAATATATCAAAGTGAATCCCACTATTATGTATAACTATAATGCACTAATAAAAATATTATTTTAAAATGCATGACCAACATTGAATATCTGAGCTTTGGCAACAGGCAGCCATATCAACAGATACTCATGACAGATATTACTCATGTTTTAACTAAACTAACTCCAAACTGAGAGTCATAAATTCTCGCCAAGTGTTGGTATCAATAAAGACTGCACTTGACCAAAAGATTAAAATTATGAAACTTAAGTGTTTAAAAAAATATATTACAGGAAAGGATGATTCTGTTTAGGGGCCTCAAGCACATAAGTGTTTTCATAGAGGTAATCTTAATATTAAACATGCTATTACTTTTGCTCTCAAAGCTATTGCAGATGGGGAACAGGACTAATTAAACAGTCACAGCATCTTTTAAGAATCATGGAAATGTTCTCAAACTGGGTTGTGGTCATGATTACCCAATTTTTTTTAAATTTAGTAAAAATAACTAAATTGTGAAAAATAAGAATATTAAAATAAAATTCAAAAGTACCACAGATATAATCTGCTCCTTTCTGAATTATAAGTGGTTTTTCAGACTTCAATATAATATTCTTGAAAAATTACATTGATCACAGCATAAGAGCCTAAGGGTCTGAGAATATACCTTTTTATCCTTGGTGAAGTATATACCTCTTTATCCTTGATAATCTCCTGTGTTTACTTACCTCAAATTTCTCATCAAGTTGGATCTGCTCTCCATGGCTAGGAGAACATGGCCAGGCACCCCAGGACCCCTGTGGTTACCCAAACCCTGGGCACTATCTTCTGACCAGTCCTCTTCTATCACTTCCTCTAATTGTTCTGCGTCTCCTAATGTCCAGCACATTGTGGTCAAAGAAAAAGCCTCTCCTTTACTCCAGTGTAGGGTAGAGTTGTACCAGGGTTACATGGGAGAAACCAACATACTGGCTTCTATCACTGAAGTATTAATATCAAATGGGGCCATAGTATCAGAGGACCCCAGAGCCTTACTTATGCATATGAATAAGAATCTCCTATCAATGTTCTGTTGTTGCTGGGTTTTTTTTTTTTTCCTTATTAGAAGATCCCCAATCATTCTTTTCTAGGCCCAGACCTACTTATGACTGACCTAGGTTGAGATGAGGTATATGGACATACTTGGTAGATTAATAATTTGACAATGGATTAAATCAGTATTCTTGAAATAGTAGCTGAGCATTTATGTAGAGGTAAGTGGCCATGCTGGTGAGAGAAGGACAGGGCAGAAGGTCCAGGAGTGATAAGCTTAGTGTTCATTTTTGGTTCTGAACTCAACTCTGGACACAGTTTTTGCACATTTCAGCAAAATAAAAGATCTGCCGTGATCTGAACACATCCTCTCTAAAGCCATTGTAGCTACCACTTGTTGATACTGAAACATACTGCAGGCAATCTCATAATATAGTACAAGCAGATAATAAAATACTCCTTCTGTCCCCATGGAGTACCCTTCTTGAGAGAGACTCTCTGGTAAGTGTGAAAATTTGAATCTCATTACATTTTTACTCATGCTCTGATACCCCTTTGGTTGAGAAACATGGACAGGTGGTTGACTGGTCTATCTACTAATCTGACTATGCACTTAGAGTCAGGTACCTATCCCCAGGGAAAGTCACTGAGCTGATACAGAATACACTTTTTCCCTAAAGTATCATTTGATGGAAGAGAGCCCATAGGATTTCCTCAAGTTTCAGGAAATTGGGACATTCAAGCCTCTGTCACCAGCATCTCACTAGTTCTCTAAGGGGAATGGGAATGATTTTTACCCTTGGAATCACAGAGCAGGGGGTAAGCAGGCTGAAGTGTTATGATAAGCTTTTGGAAGTAGATTTTTTCAGAAAGGCTTTTGGGCTCTTTCAAGCCATGTAAATAAAGTGATTGCCCAGGACAAATATACATAGTGGCCTAATTCAAGCTGTGCTTTTCGCTAAGTGTCTCTAACTCCATTACCAAATTTTTCATGGGGGAGAATATCCAAAACTTTCATACCATCCTTGGCAGTCTCCCTTAGTGACATATACTCCAACCTAGTTAAGGAGCCATTTGCTTCATGAAAGTCTGAGATATTGCATGAATCACAAGGTTTTCTTATAGTGCCTAAATACCATATACTGTCTGAAGTATTCAGCAAAGAATAACTGGAATAATATTTAAGCAGAAAGCTGCTGGCACATGCGCGTGCACACACATACACACACACACATATTCATATGTGTGTGTGTGTGTGTGTGTGTGTGTGTATAGATAGGGAATTTGTGTATAAAATAGTAAAAGTAGATTTCTCCCCAAGAATATGAGGGAGGGAAAACTTATAGTATACATATTACTGGTCTAGTGAATGGCTATCTATGCTGTCCATTTCTTAATTTCATTTTATTTATATATAAGAAACCCTATTTCATCCTTTTGAGAAGTGACCATCTGTTGCATGCTACTGCTGTCTGATTTGTTCAGCAGTATTCCCTGAAAAAAAGAACCTTCTTCTAGGAGGCCTTGTACTAAAGAGGAGAGAAGGTGGGTAAGATGAGTCAGACATGAAACTCTCAGACATCATTCAATGACAAGCACAGTTAAATTAAGGGCTATTGTAACACTGTGTATGGCTCAATAGTCTTGATTAAACTTGAGATTTTTCGAATGATATCAGACCACTCAAGTCGCTACATTAATAAAACAGGCACTAGCACCTTTCAACATCGTAACAAGTACATATGAATCATTTATATGATTTTTTTTTCTGTCAAATGATGTTTGACAATAATCAGATGATAATGAAATGTATAATTAATAATAAAAATGCCAACATCTGTTAGCTTGTTATTACAGACTGATTTTTCAGTGTACTATTTCAAATGTGTCACCATTAACCTAATTTATATTAAAATCTGCTAAATACAATCTGCTTTCATTAGTTGTTAATTTGGGTTGGCACATGACACCAAGAAGATGCTTCCTCTCTGCTCTCCCTCCCTATTTCTCATCTTGTATAAAGAAAGATTCCCCAAAATGTTTTTTGAAACTGGCTGCCTCAAATATCCTATCAGCAGATGGGACAGTTTGGATGGCTGGTTGCTCTCAGCTGTGAATGATCAGTCCTCTGAGCCTGAAAAAGTAGCACTTGGTCTCAGGAAGTAGGCTGGCCCATGTTTGCTACAGCCTTCTGGTATTCTTCTATCCAGCCACCTGCTTGTCTGTGGTATCCTCCCTCACTTCCATGCACAATGCCACCTGGAGTCTGGGCCACTCTCCCAGCAGGAAGACAGACTCTGCTCACATGAGGTGCCGTTCTGTGTTGGGCTTTAAACTGCATCTCTAAATCCTATTCAAAAACTGAGGATAAATTTCTTCAAAGAAATGACCACTAGTGACCCAACGTTTTCCCCCAATGAAAAACACATATACAACATGAACCTGGTGCATTTTACAGTGCCAGAAAGGAAGGAAATACTCAAAAGAAACACAACAGTGGACTATGGCAAAGGAGCACAAGACCCAAATGAAAGAACTCCAATGGCCGTGCTGAAACAGTTTAAAAAGCAAAATGGCATTGAATTAAAACCCAGAACATGCAATAAATATTCATGAATCCATACTGTGATAAACAAATGATTGGGTCCATTAATAAATGGTAAGTCAGAGTCAAAGGCCCATGGAGAAGATTAGAAATAATTTATGCAGGAGGGGAGGCATAGCACCCCACGCCTACCTGTGGGCTGAACACAAAGAGTAGAGCTTAGAAAGGGGAGGAGAGTAACTTTTTCAATGGAGGAAGCTAAAAACACTACTTCAGGCAGGTGATCAATGCCAAGATCCAAAGTCACAAGTCATGTTAATACCAGGTAACATGGACATTATATAATGAAAATGGCTCTTGACTTGTGTGTCTTTCCCTAATAACCCATAGCTGCAGTCTTCTCATGAGAAAATATCATATGATTTCCAATTGGGGAACATTTTCAAAAAGTATTTCATGCCTCAAAAACTGTTAACATCAGCCAGGTGCCTTGGCTCACGCCTGTGATCTCAGCAGCTCAGGAGGCTGACGGCAGGAGGATTGTAAGTGCAAAGCCAGCCTCAGCAATTTAGCAAGGCCCTAAGCAACTTAGTGAGAGTCTGTCTCTAATAAAATACAAAAATGGGCTGGGGATGTGACTCAGTGGTTAAGTGCTCCTAGGTTCAATCCCTGGTACAAAAACAAAAACAAACAAACAAAAAACAACAGCAGCAACAACAACAACAACAACAAAAATCTGTTATCATCATCAAAATAAGGAAAGTCTGAGAAAATGCCACAGCTAAGAGGAAATATTGCAAGTGGTATACTATGGTATACTGGATGGGATCCTAGGGAAAAAAAAAAGGACATTAAGTTAAAATTATGAACAAAAATAAACTGTGGATGTCGGTTAATAATTCTGTATCAATATTGGTCCATAAATACATACTAGTATAATTTAATAGTAGGTAAAACTGGGTACAGGAGTATGTAGGAAATCTCTGTAACTGTCTTCTGAATTTTCCTGCATATCTAAAATTTTTCTAAAAATGAAGTCTACTTTTTTAAAAACATGTAATTTTTTTAAGAAACATTGAACACCAGGGATAGTTCAAAATGTGGAGAAATAACTGCCTGGAGTTGAGCAAGATTCCCAGCAGGTTCTCACACGGGTGAGCCAGGGTCTCTCAGAAAAAGAGTATAAAGGATTGGGCTGTCTTTTAAGATACAAATATATTGGCCAGTTATCTTCAAAAGCTTGAAATTCTGCCTGTGTTCACCTTAGAATGAACTTGTGAAAACATCTGAGCCTGGAGGGAGCTCAAAGAATTGCCCCTTACGCTAGTGAAATTGGTGATTCCTTCCTAAATAGATCAGCATCCTTAAAGTTTTCAGTGCATTTGAGGGATTGTAAAAAAAAAAAAAAAAAAAGATGCTTCTTTTGGGCTGGGGTTATGGCTCAGTGGTAGAGTGCTCGTTTAGTACGTGTGAGGCACTGGGTTTGATCCTCAACACCACATAAAATAAATAAAAATAAAATAAAGGTATTGTGTTAATCTACAACTAAAAAATATTTAAAATAAAAAAAGGTGTTTCTTAATTGATTGAACAAGTTTTATACATCTGTGAGATTTAGTTGATAATTTCTGCTCTTTTATGGACTAAAGACCATCAGAGTTAGCTGACTATTGACTGCTTAGTGTTGGTGCAGAAATGTTGTTATATAATGCACCTCTCAAGCCAGAGTTAACTAGCCACAAAAACATGCTAATTATGTGCACCTAAAGGAATATGATATTAATGTTAAATATGGCCATAAGCCAGTCTGGGAGGAAAGCTGAAAATTACATACCTTTCATTTTTTCAAAGATCACTTCTGGAACAGAAAATGGTAATAATAATATTACACACCTACACAGTCCTTTATATTCAAGAAACCTCAAAGTACTTCACCAATTATCCTTCATATCCACAGGGCTCACATTTCTTGGGAAAAGAAGTCACTAGTGATAAAAAAAAAAAAAAAAAAAACCTGGTCCCCAATGATCTGCCCTTTCAAAGCCAAGTTAAATGGAGCAGAGTGGGAGGGGGAGGAGCTGCTCCACTTCCCCGCAGCTTCTCCTGGCCCCAGGCTCCTGCATCAGCCATCCCTCCTTTGTGTTCTTCCCACATGTTCATGCAGCTTGGGCATCAGGGGGAAATAATGAGTGGTCATGGCGAGCAGAGAGACAGCAGGAAGCAAGAACCATTCCCATATTATGGCTTAGGCAGATTTTAAGAACACGTGCAAACTCTTCAAGACACAGGGCTGAAAGTGAGCGAAGATTGGGAGTATTGGCAGAAGATCAAGCTGTGAATCCTGGGTCTATGATTTGCTATTCTTGGGTGTGGCCTTAGGAACATTTCTCTGTGTCTGTCTCTGTCTGTTTCTTTCTCTCTCCACCCCCCCCCCCCATCTTTCTTTCTCTCTGCAACTTGGAAAATTCCTTGTTCCTAACTCTTATCTCATGCTTATGAAAGCAAAGTAACTGGTGTGGTACTTGGAACCAGCCCTGAAATCTTCAGGAGTCTGCACCTTCCTGAGGCTTAAACCCAGGCTGGCTTGGCTCTTTTTGTTGCTGATGGTCTTCTTTTTAGATATACATGACAGTAGAGTGCATTTTAACATATTATACATACACAGAGTATAACTTATGCTAATTAAGATCCTATTCTTATGATTGTACATGATATGGAGTTTCACTGTTGGCATATTTATATATGAACATAGGAAAGTTATGTCTGATTCCTTCTACTGTCTTTCCTCTTTAAAGTGCCAGAGTTTGAGGACTACAGTTTCTACTGTGAGGAAGAAGGACTTTCCCTGGCTTGTCCTGCCTGAACTCCCATTCTGGACTGCAGGTCATCCTGTACCCTCCTTCCTGCCTCCTCTGGCACTGTCCCTCACTCCTTCTTACTGTTCAGCCACATCAGACTGCTTTATTCTCTCCAAATCTCATGTCTTGTTCCCACCACTTCTCTGCTGTGAAATGCTGCACTCCTCACCCTGCCCACTGGTATTACTTACTCTAAAAAACTGGCTCTTTGATAATTCCCAGCCTGGGATTAGGCACTTGCAGTGTCTGACAGCTTTCTGGGTCCACTGAATTATAGAAGAGAGTATGCTGATATGCAGTGGTTGGTTTCTTGGTCTGGCTCCCCCAGTAGCCTTGAGGGCTTTAAGGCCGAGGCTCAGCACCTTGTTTGGCACAAGGCCCTACTTGGTGAATTTTGGCTGAATGAATCATGATCTACTTACCCAGTCTTGTTGATGGAGCCACACACTAACTTAGCGAGAAAGATGGAGTCCAACCTTTCTGTGATTTAGAGACAATTTGATGGACATCATTGCTGGGTGCTAGTATGTCATATACCTGTTAAGGTGAAGTCTTAAGCAGCCAGTGCTAGCAAAGACATTACGCATTGAACACTAACAGCAATAAAGCAAGTTTGGGTTGGAAATAAACATAGAGATCATTAGCTCAACTCCTTCTTTTTACAGATATGTAAACTGAGGTGCAGTGTTTAAATGTCTTGGTGAGGTCATTTAGAGTCCTCTGTGATTTTTTTACTTAGAACCCTCTGCTCTTCTACTCTACTGCACCACGCGATAGGAACAGACAAGCATGCATGCATATGCATGCGTGCGCGCATGTGCGCGCGCGCACACACACACACACACACACACACATTCACACAGATATCTGCTGAGCACCCACTATGAGTACAGCACAGTACAGGGCTTTTCACCTTAGCCACAGGCCATGGTGTCAAATCCTTCTCTGGCTGGAGAGGCAAAGCCTGTGCACGTAGACAGAAGCAATGCAGTGACCCAAGAGGAGACACAAGGAGTCAGAAGGCTGCAGTGATCCAGCCAGGAATCCGTGAGAAAGAGCACAGAGGGTGCCATGTAGTGGAGCATTGAGGGAACCACGACCCGCAGGAGGGTGAGGCTGGGTATGCAATGATGGCCAGGAAGAGGAGGCCTTTCCAGGCAGAATAAGAGCAGGGCCGGAAGGCAGGAGGGATGGGGACAATGTATGGGGTAATCCTGTGTTTTTTGGTGAACCACTTCAAATTGGATTTTGGAAAATGGTGGAGTAGCTAGATATATTGAGAGAGGGAGTTGGAGAGGGCAATGGAGAAGGACATGGTGAAAGTGCTATGGACAGAAAGAGAAAAACAGAGAGAAGAGGGTAGAAATAATGAAAGAAGCAGATTTAGGAATAGAAATAGGGATTATTCCATAGTCCAGCTTCCAAAACGGATTCGCCAGTGACTAAGCTAGCATTAGAGCTGTGGAAGCCTCTACTATGCCAGACCTCTTTTTCTGTGGTCACCACACTTGTATTGACAAGAAATCAGTTTGTGATGGATGCACCACATATAGTGAGTGTGGAGGCCTAGATCTGTTACTTTGTAGATGTGGCCTCTGTTTCTCTGACAGAGAACATACTTTGGACTAATTACTGTGAATGAAGTTGGCTCTCTCTGCTACATAAAGTATCCAGGGCCTGCCTTTCCACTGCTTTGGAAGATCTGATGAATAGGAAATGTGTCTTATTGTGCTGTGCAGCCTCTCCGTGCCTCTAGCAAAACTTCTGACACAGGTTTGAATGAGGAAGGGTGAGGAGTAGCTGTATTCTTCAAAGGCCTAACCCAGCTGTGGTGGGCAATATGATAGAGCAGGTTTTCCCAAATTTCTGTGCACCTGCTATTCATCTGGGGATCTGATTAAAATGCAGATTCTGATTCCATGGTCTAGCACAGGGCCTGAGGTTCTGCATTCATAACGAACTTCCAAGGGATGTTGACACTGGTCGTAAGAAAGATTGTAAAGCATGTCTTTGAGGACATCCAATTAATTCCTTCTTGTCTAGACTAGTGAGCCGCATCCCTGGGTACACCTGGGGAGCCTTTAAAAAATATCCGTGCCAGGTCTCACCCCAGTGTTTCTGTTTTATGTACTGTGAAGTTAAAAAACAGCAACAACAAATTCAAAGATCAAAATATTTGTACTGTTCTTTATTCTCCTACTTAATATTTATTCCCTCAAATAGCATGTACTTTTAAAAATTCAACAGCTTCTGGTGTATTGTGGGCCTGAAATATAATTGATAAATGAATGGGAATGGTACACACACAAGCCAATAGGCAGCATGATAAGTCACTGTGTCATGGCTAACGCCATATTCATTTAAGTAAAACTAATTACAATAATACCAGATTGCTTCAGCTATACATTTTGATAGAAGTAATTCTACTTTTCTGCTCACTTACAATAAGGAGGAGGCTATGGTATGAATGTGTCTCTCCACTATCCAAATGTTGTCAATGTGACAGTAGTGAGAGATGGCACCTTTAAGAGATGATTAAGTCATGAGGTTCCTCCTTTGTGAATGGGAGTGGGTGCCCTCACGGAAGGCTTATTGGAAGGAGCAGCTTGCTCTCTTGCCCCACTGCCTGACATATGAGGATGCGAGGAGAGGTCCTTCTCCAGACTCCAAATGCTGGAGCCTTGACCTTGGACTTTCCACCCCCCAGACCTATGAGAAAATAAACATCTGCTCTCCATAAATTACCCAGTCTCAGGTATTATGTTATAGTAGCACAAAACCAACTAAGATGCAGAACTTCTCAACACCACAGAGTTCATATCAATGAGTCATGGAGATGACTGAAGTGGATATGGAGTCTGTCCTGTTCTCAGTAACTACAGGTGTTTTTCTTTTTCTTTCCTTTTTTTTTTTTTTTTTAAGACCTAATTTAGTCTCAGAGGACTGACAAAATGAAGCTTAGTAACATTAGGACAAGGACTAAAATTAGCATACTGGAGAGGTTTCAGGGACATGATGTGTGGATCTGTGTGTCTCTAGAAGGGCCAACACATCTGTTTCCAAGACAACAAAGAAGCATCCGCTCTGGTGAGGATGTTGACACCAGCCTGTCCACAGTGAAGCAGGTCTGAGGATGCTGGGACTATGCCTGGGAACTGACTGGGCTCCAAACTGGGTTCATTACTGGCAGCTTCAGTAATCCCAAGAAAAGCAAAGCAGAAACCTTGGCCAGATCCTGTGATGTTTGGGGAATGCAGCTGATTGGAAACATCTCTAAGAGTTGTGAAAAATGAGCATCTTTCCTTCCTTTACCTCTTCTCATTTATTGCTGTTGCTGAGGTCTTCACTGTAAAGTTGCCAACTCAAGGGATCGCTTCTCCCCTCTTAAGGCACAGGGTGAGCACAGGCCCCATGTGTACTTGATAAGACGTTTTAGAAACAGTAATGCGTTCCACTGCTGCTCCTGGTACAGCCCACTCTCCAGTCGCCTCTCTCGGGCTTCTATTTATTTAGACCAGTGGACTGTTTTATAGACAGGGAACAAAAACAATCAGACAAAATGCTTTTATTTTCTTATTTTCATTCACAATATTGAGCACAGTTCTTTGATACCTCATGTGTGGGAGAATTTGCCCACACCTGGAGCAATTCCCCAGGGGACAACGGCAGGGTGTCCTATACTTCCATTCAATTCTGATACTACCCGCCTGAAGACAGTGTCATGCCGCAGATTGAGGACTCAGTCCTCATAAAACTGCGCCCCGCCCCCCCCCCCCCCCCCCGCCCTCATCAGTGTCAGTTGTAAGCACCAGGTTGTGGCCTGCGCTCCTGACCAAATGGCTATAAATCAACCCTCTCCTGGGATTCAGTAGGTTGCTAAAGCAGCTCAGAGAACTCAGAGAAACACTTTGTTTACCAATTTATTTTAAAAACACACACATGATACATATCAACCGCCACATGAAAGAGACATATAGACTGAGGAGTGTGGGAATGGGCACGGAGTTTCCATGCCCTCCTTGGGCACGTGTTCAGCTTCTGGGAAACTCTCTGAACCAATTCCTTTGGGGGTTTTATGGAGGATTTGTACTGTTGGAATGCTTGGCTACATCACTGGTCATTGGTCAGCTGGGATTTCAGCCACTCTGCCCTTCCCCAGAGACGGGGGATGGGTCTGGAACTCCCAGCCCTACCTTTTTCTCTGGCAACCAGTTCCCATCCTGAAGCAATCTGGGGTCCCCAGCCACCAGTCATCTCATTAGAAGACAAAAGATCCTCTGGTCCCTCAGAGTCAACAAGTTTAGGAGTCATAAGTCAGAAAATAGACAAAGACTACAGTATCTTGGGTGTTTGAGTTTATGGTGCCTATAAATGCATGAAAACTGGATGAACACACTTGTAAATATCTGATTTGGTTTTGTTTATTTGGGGTGGGGGTGCCAGACCAGTGCTCGACCACTGAGCTACGACCCCAGCATTTAAAATAAGAAAAAAGACACTTATGGAGAAGCAAACATTAGTGAAATCATTTAGAGACAGAGAAAAATCCACCAATGATATTTACAGAATTTTTAGAGTGGAAAGAAGAAAATCTAATTGCGCAGTTAAGCTGGCAGTGATCTGCAGGCAGCATGATTGTGAATCACTGTGTCCCTGGAAGCCCAGAGGCCTGAGCATATACTGAGCCCTGTTCACACTCAGAACCAGGCACTCACCTTCTCAGGGCAGATTGACAAAAGCAGCCAGGAAGCTCAACTTCAGGGGAAAAGTGGAAGGAACAGGCCACTGATGTGCAGAGGACTGGATGTATCTGATCACCAGGCAAGTGTGTCCCCTGGGGCAAACTATGTCACCAGCCAAAAAAGTGCATCGCTGTACACCATCTTCTCTGAGAGAAAGCTGTGGTAAACAAATTCACGAAAGAACAGGTTTTCAGAGACTGAAAAATTCAGCATTCAGGTTTCATCCAGACTGCAGCTGTGACCAAAATGAATCAGGCCAAAAACTATGCTTAATTGTGCAGCAACCTATACCCTTCATGGTCTGCTAAATCCCCAGGTGATAGTTGGTTTGATTTTGTTTATTTTTTTCCCCTCATCACTGCTGATTCAATGATGGGTACAATTTTAGTTGAATAGGGGTTTTCCAAAGACAAGACACTGCAACATGGTTTGCTGTGTAGTTTAAATGCCGTAAACGCAATTTTCCTATGAGAGCGATATTTTGGATATAAAACATACTTTCCCATGTAGTAAGCTTTAACTACCAAAATATACACCTTTTTAAGTAGGCCCTATTAAAAAAAATTTAATAGTATGTCAACAAGTACCGATGTATACATAAAAACAGAATTGTGTGGTTTGTTTTCACCCAGTAATCTAGTTTTGCTGGGGTCTGTCTAGTGCAGTTCAAGCTCGCTTTGAATTGACAGGATTACATGATTGCAAGTTTATTTATCTAAGGTCTTTTATCATCAGGCTGGGAGATGAAATGCCTTAAAAGTTATAGGGGAATACTCAAGAATTATTGAGTATTTTTGTGCCTGTGAAATGTGTATATTCCATTTCCGTACTTAACACAAATGTATCAGTATTTTAGTGACAAAGCATATGTATTTCAAAATGAGAAGAAAATAGAAATGCATTCATTCTCAAATCAGCCTGGTTAATTGCAGATGAAACTAAATTCACACATTTTAAATCATTAAAGTTCTATGAAATGGAGTTTTCCCCCATCAGATTTCACAGTGAGCATGCCCAATTCATCTGTGGGCAAAGGAGATGAACACCTGACAGCTTTCGTGGAGGCAAATTATGCAGTGAATCCAAATAGCATGAGTTATTCTACAGATTGTAAAATGGCGATTGCTAGCTATATAGCACAGCTCAAAGCAGAGTTCTACAGCTCTCAAAACAGTGGAGCAGAGACTTAGTGTGCATCCCAAAGCAAGGACAGAGGGACAGTGGCCAAATAATCCTCTTCCATACACATACTCTGGACAGTTTGAGAGATGTGCTCATATTCTGAACAATTTGGGATTATAACTTCCCCCAAAAAATAAAGAAGGATATAAGCTTTTTTATGAGGCAAACATATGTTTATAGGTAATATACACCTTACCTGTATATTTTTATATAGATATCTTGTACATGCATATGTTAACATGTTGATATAATATTGACAATACAAAATTTAAACTATAATATATCCACATGCATATTTCTGTATGAATGCATACATATGCCTATATGTAAGTGTGTGTGTATTGATAGGCCTATTTTAACCTGTAAGATTGAAGTCATGGCCATAAGGAATCCATTTGGATAAAATGATGATTCCTACACCTCTGTGTGGCTGTCCTAATAGTCTAAGGAAGAGAAAGACTACAGAAGGGTTTAGGTGTAAAGAATCGGGGACAAAGCTTTATGTGTCACTTAAACAGAAGCATGGAGCCAGTTAGACAGATGGAAGACACACATCTCAGAGATGTATCTGTGGGGCAAAATGTACTAAAAATAAATGCCTGACACAGATGTCACTGAGTCATTCAAAGCTGAACTGTGCAAGCCATTGGAACATTCCTGGCTGACAGTACAACCATCCAACACCAGTCTAAGTGGCCTGCACAGGAAGGGGCTTCCCTCAGAGACCTTCACAAAAATAGAAGGGGGAAAAAATGAAAGAAAGAAATCCTTAGCCACAAGTCATCAAAAGAAAGGGCTACCAGTCTTTCTTGTGCAAATGCCTGCAGAACCAACAGATGGCAGTTCACTTTCATAGTAGAGCCAAATGCCTACAACTTTTCAAAGATATTGCTACAAAATAGCTCCTGAAGGCAGTTACCATAATGAAAGAGTGAGGGCTGATAGAGTACTCCTAAAACTTCCCTGACCAGCCCATCCTCTTGGAGGAAAAAATGTTACATGAAAAAAGTATAGGCTACACTGATAGTGTTTCTTATTAACACTGTGGCTTACTGTGAACAGGTAATAAATAGAAGCAGAACTACATGTAGCCCTCTTTTCAGCTACTACCATGATGATCATCACAGATCATATTTACTGAGCACTGGATGTGCTAGTGATGTGCTGAGCATTTTATCCTTACACCAATCCTGGAAAGTTCTAGTGCTGGGGTTAACTAACTTGTGCAAGGTTACGTTGCCAGTTAATACAGGATTGGGGAGTAGACCTGGGTTTGTCTTTCTCTAGAGATCTAGCCCATAAGAACTGAACTGCATTGCCTCATCCAACATGTCCACACAACAGGCCATAGATGACAGTGTCAACATGACCTGGGAAGGGGCTTGTGATGTGAAAAGCTTAGCAACATCCCTCTCTTAAGAAATCACTATGGCTGCATGGGAACTCACACTGGAGTGATTTTTGCTTAACTTAGACTTGAAAATATGTCACCTAGTATCTGGGAAATGCTCAATATAAATACTAACATCATGTGGTCAGAAAGAGGGGCATAGTACACCCTCAACCTCAGCAATTAATTGTTGGCTTCCCTGTCAATCGATTGATACAGCATGCCATTTATACTGCAAGCTTTCATTTCAGACTTCACATTTATTAACTCATTTTCTCTTTACAATCACTTTGGAATAGAGAAGGAGCAGTTATTTTAGTCCCACTATACAGATTAGGAAAGTAAGTTTAAAGGAGATTAGGTAATTCTCCAAAACACAGTGCTACTGCTGTAGGGACCTGGGGTGAAAAGTCCAGGATGGTGTTTTGTAACTCCTCTAAACATCATGTCTGCCTGCTTAGATCCAACTTCCTACTGGGAAACAGAAAAATTCCACTCAAGTTTCCAGTGTAAGAGGGAACTGTACAATTATTTGGAAGTTAATCCTGATCATACTGTGTCATTGATTACTTAGAACAGTCAGTGTTGGCACCTGCTCTTTGTTTACTGGTTGCTAATGAATGTGTTTGTGATCATCGATGTGCCCGTGTCCTTGTTTCCAGTCTTATTCATAATTCTCGGACAGAGCTAGCTTCACCTTGATGACATGCAGGAGCAAAGATTTTTCTTTGTCTTTTACTATAAGCAATCAAAAAATTTCTAAGTTCCAGTTAGTGGGGACACACAGATGAAATAAACACAAATTCTGTCCTCCAAGTACTTCTACCAGTGGAAATGAATCTGTCTAATTTCCTAATTCATTTATGCCTGATCTGATTGCAGCTTTTAGAAAATCAGAGTTAAATCACACTTATATTACAGATCTTGACACATAAGGGATCGTCTAGAGTGAGGAAACCACTCAGGCTCTTCCCATGCCCTGTTCCTATTTTCAGTCCTCACTTATTCACAGTGGCTCTTCTTAGCCAGTTCTGAATCTACTATATCTGATAATCTGTTCATGTTCCCTGCTAGATTTGGCACCCTTCCTGCTGTTCTTCTCAGAAATTCTGTACCTTCTGTGTCCTACACATTTTCTGGAGAGTAGCATTTCCAATTGTTTCAGCTGAGGACCCAGCTTTAGTATCTGGTCTCCAGGAAACCCAGCCTTCTGCCCCCAGGAAGAGCTAGAGTTTCAGAGCTCAGGCTCATTTTCATGTAAAAGGTCTCCTCTTCAGTACTTGGGACAGTATCTATTGCATAGGAGTCCTCAGTAACATTTGTAGAATGAAAGGAGGACTATAATGCAAGATAGATCACAACTTGACAAGCCTTCTGTAATAGAAAAAGCTGTCACTTCCTCCAGGACACAAAACTGTGAGATATTGACAGATGAATGAATAAAATCCATTCATTAATTCCTTTAGAGTTGGAAAATCGTAATATGTCAACATTTTGCCAATCTATTTATATTTTTCAGTATTGCAACTCTGTGTTTCTCCCTTCCATGATAGACATGTCATGCTAAACTATTACCCAAAGACATTACATTTCAAGCACATGGTGGTGTGTTACCTAATAACCCTGCTTGTATTTTCACCAGAATTGGTCCAGTCGATAGGGAGAATGCAATGAAAATAAAGTTCTATCTCATCTTCAGATACTTACAAACTGAGCAATCAAAAACTAGCACTCAAGAAATAATTAAGAAAACATATTATAAGGGACAAGCTGACCAAATGTGTGCTTTGGACAATGTTTCTCAGGACCAGAAGAGGAAGGGACCTCAGTTAAGGCTTCCTGGCAGTCAAGAATTGCACTGAATCTAGATTACTCTCCTGTCCCCAATGTTTTGCCCTGCAAATCAGCCACTAAGGCCTGGAGGTCCTTTCTTTACCATCTTTCTATCCATTCCTTTCTCTTTCCTTCATGGCTACATCTCAATTTACTTACTCCATCCCCTAGTAGAACAATTAGGACTGTAATGAATTAGGACAAATCCCAGATGCCCAACATAGAATCACAAGAATATTAGCTGAGTTCAGGTTTTAATCAAAACAGTCATGGAATTCTGAGTCCCAGTTTCCCCTGCTTACTAGAGTAAATGAGATAAATGTGAGAGCGCCTCATAAAAAGTAAAGATCTATAGAGACGTGTAAGGTTATCATTCTTATCCTCTGAAGTGTACTGTGTGCCCCATCTTCTCCTGTCTCAAACAATATGTCACACTGACATGACAATTGCCTCCCTGAAACATCTCCTCAACTCTGCCCTTCTTAGTGGAAAAGGCTCCATCACCGTACACAACCAGACCCCAACCTTCCTGCTCAGTATCAGCTGTTGCTGTCCCCTGGGAACCTCCCTCATGCTTACCAGCTACTAGGTCCTTCTCCTATGGGAAGCCACCATAGATGATCAGATATCTACATGACCTTTAGAAACGGCCTGCTTGAATCAAGGAATATTCCCTGAACTTCCCAAGTTGGTGGTGATCTCATCTTTTTCTTAATATCCATAACCTTATTTTCTGAATCATTTTTCACCACACATAATATACTGCTCTGCCTTCACTGAGAAATCATAAATTCTAGTGGTTTGGAAATATTTAGTTTGGTACTTGGAGTTCCTTGTCATTATACAGTGCTTTGTCCACAGGAGCTTCATTCAGAATTAATGTTGTGTGAGTGAGAGAGTGTTTCTACAATATAGAAAGATGAGACCAAAGGAAAAAAAACCCAAAATCCATTGTTCTCAAGAGATATTCTCACATGCTCTTCATGTAGTTTTCTGAGTTGGCAGAGAATAGTATATTAAGGGTTAAGATAAGTTAACAACTGCAGCTGTTTGTGGAGGAGCTCAAGGACATTATGAGATTAGCAGGAATAGGACTTTGAAGTCTGTGCTAGTCTCTGGAATTCCCCAGCCCTCCTCCCCACACCTACCATCCCCTTCTCCAACACCCCACCCCTCTTCCCTTTCCAGAGAGTGTCAAAAATATGGAATTATGTGCTAGATAGTGCTGAGATCTTTTGAATCATATATAAACAGAGGGTCTTGCTGGGCATTCTTAGATCCACCTCAGGAGTAGCCTGGGTTCAAGTTACATGCACTATTTCCCAGGAAAACAGAAAGACTTTGTGGGCTGCCATGTCCAAGATATCTCAAAAGAGCCCCATCCATATGAAGTGTCAAGCTTGGTACCATCATTGTCTTCTTGGCTATCAGTTATTTAAGGAAGTGATCCTTTCCTACTCTGCTTTGCCTCAAAATTGGATATACACTCATAAAGCTGTTCCTCATCAGTGAGTAGAAGTATTTTTGAGGAGCTCTGCATCCAGCTGTAATAAAGCTGGGTTTAAATCAAATCATTGTTAATGACAGAAACCATGACACGTTAAATGTTAAAAAATACAGGAGCCCAGTTCTCCTTCCACATGGAATCAGTGGTGCCAAGGACTTAAGAACACTGATGGATGTACTGTCTAGGCCTACTCATAACTCCCGATTCTCCCTATTTAGGAAAGGGGTAGGATAAAAATACTCCTGTCTTCTTAGCAGATAAACATGCCTGTACACCTGGCAAGGTATGATTGAGGAAGATCAGTTTACAAGGAAAATGCATGATAATGAGAAATTTTCTTAAATTAAGGCTGAGTCACTCTTTACACAGAAAAACTTCAAATAGAACTGTAACCTGAAGCTATTCGCATGTAAGCATGCTTAATGTGCGACAGAATCTGCACATAAAACGAGACTTGACTCCACAGGAAATAATAGGGACTCTTTAAATACGCAATGAAAATTAAAATCACCAAAAAAAAAAAAAACAGAGAAAATTGACTGCCAGAGTTCATTCCCTAGTATGCATTCTTCCCAAACTCAGGGAAAATTCCCATTCCTTCAGAACAAGGCCTGTAGAGGACAGAGCAGATCCCACCAGCCATGCCTTCATTTGTTGAGCGTTCCTGTGACTGGTTTGCTCCTTTCTCTCTAAACAGAGCATCACGGTTCTCCAGGAGCCACTGAGACCTAGTTCCCGTACAAAGCCCTGCCTAACCTCTGGCCCAAGAGCAATGCTTTCTATTCTTGTGATTCAGCGAGGTGCTCTTAATTATCTAATATGAGTTACTAATATTTCTTATGCTTTGTCTATGCAACAAGATTTGTAAATTCTGTGATGGTAACAATGTCTTGTATTGCTCTTGTGTGCTGCATAGTGAACAGTCATCTAAGATGCATGGGTGTAGATAGAAGGTGTGCTTGTCAGACCCATGAGTAGATGGGTCAGAATTCAGCAAGGATTAAAGACCTGTGCCATCACACATGCCAGAGTCAGTGCAGGGCTTCATTAATATTTCAGCATATGTTTAAAGAGACCTATGCTGTTCCAGGCACTGTATAAGGCTCTGGGAAGAGTAAATTAGGGAGAGTACTTGCCCTACCATGTTGATGTGATTGTAAATTTTCTACTTAGGTCCCATAAGTATGGTGTTGTCTTCACCTAAGATAAGGAAGAAAGTGAGATGTTGAGTTTCCACTCCAAATTGCAAGGCTTTTCCTCTTTTGTTTTAATTTGGTGGTGCTAGGTTACCACTCTTCAGCACTCTTCAACCAGATTTGTAATTATATAATTGAACTATACCCTGCTCTCCATGCCTTTCATAATCTCTTACTAAAGAAGGAGTGGATTGTTTTGGATGGTTTCTTCATTCTGTAATCCAGTGTTTTTCCACCTGGCTGCACATCCAAATAAACTGGGGTGCTTTAAAATACAGTACAGGCACCTGGGCCTCAACCTCAGAGATTTTACTTAGTTGACCTTGGGGGGAGTTTGGACATTCATAATGTCCTTTTTAACTTGTCAGGTTATTTTGAGGTGAGAGCAGAGTTGAGAATTATGTCTTTCCATAATTGTATTATTAAATCTTTCTGAATACAAAGTCAAGAATCTAAGATAGAATAATATGTGCATGTGTATTGTTGCTAGAAATACTTAGCGAACATCTTAATAGCAAGCAGTCCAAGAAAATGACATGGATCAATATCTTATTTTAAATGAGCATGCATCTTAATTTAAATATTCCATTTATATTCAGTTTATCCAAAGAAGATGACTTGTGGGTTCATTACTAATATTCAGAAAACATGTGGGAAGAACAAAGGTCTTAGAATTAAACAAAGCCCTGCAAATTATTCATGTGTTCTCGAAGCTCCCTATTAAAACATTTGTGTATATCTTAGCTCTTTCATCTGTAACTCAGTAATACAAAAATGAAAACTCAAATATGGTTGATCCTCATCATTCACAGATCCAATAATTGGGAATTCACCTATTTTTCAGACTTTGTGATTTCAAAATCAATACTCCTAACACTTTAGCAGTCATTTGTGGATGTGCATAGTGGTGAAAATTGTGCGTTCTCTCCTACAGTTAACCCCACCCCAGAGCACGGTGGTGCTCTGCCTTCTTGTGTCAGCCCTATCTTTCTCATGGTTCATTTAAGTGCCACATTTTTGCCTTTCTTTTGTTTTTGCTTTTTGTTGGTGACTTTCTATTTTAAATGGCCTCCAACATAATGCCAATATTTTGTCTAATGTTACAAGCACAAGAAGGCTCTGGTGCGCCTTATGGAAAAAATAAGTATATTGGATCAGCTTAATTCAGGTATCAATTATAGTGCTGCTGACTGTTAAGTTAAATGTTAATTAATTAACAATAAATATTAAATAATATGCCTTTAAACAAAATACATATAAAACAAAAAGTTTTGTGTTGATCTGTTAACCAAAAAATGTGATCAGAGGCTCACCGAAAACTAAACCAGTGTTTCCCCTAGGAGCAGTGGTTTAGTATTCACTAATGCAGTGTTTCTGGTGCTGTTATAGAGCACAACCACCATGAATTATAAGAATTGAATATAGAAAGCATTCACCATAATGCCTGGTATATAACTCTTGCCATTACTGTTGGTTTCTAGGTCCTTCTTTGCATTGTTAGGATTTTTCCTTTAAAATAATCTCTGAAAACCAGGCATCAAAGGATACAATGATTCTATTTGTTTTAAAAAGTCATTGTTTCTTTATCTGTAAGTTCAATTCCATGACTAAGCCAGAATTAAGTCTTCTGGAATGGCCAGACTTCAAACACACACATAGCTAGAACAGTAGCTAGAAACTCTTCAGCAGCAAAGCCACAGCCCACAGCCCAGCACCAAATGCAGTGGACATAAGCTGTATACAGCACGTGTCTTCTTTGCCATGTGGATGGCAAGGGCCCCTTGATAAGAAATGTTAAGCCTGACTTTTTGCAAATATCTAAACGTGAAGAAGACAGCAATGGTGATTAGCATAGTGGTGTTGATCAGAAGCAGAGACAGCAGTAGAAACCAAGGCATACCCTGATGGTGGACAATAACAAATGACCAAAGAGAAAAGTGATATCAGCTACATACTAATAGGTGACAAAGAATGCCCCGTGTAATCCCTGAAACCCTAGAAGGTCTCTAGCTGCCATGGTGAAATTGTGTGGATTGACAGAGCTATCCTAAATACACTCCTCTGTATAGCAGGATGTATGCAGTCTCTGCAATGGATCAGAGCAGGGAAAAATTGTAGAGTTTGATTTGTCTTCCTCCAGTAAAAGTCAAAAAACAGAAGCAAAAAAAGTTATGCTAACATTTGTAGAGAAAAATGGGAGAGCACAGATAAATGGTAATGAGTCAAATGAGAAATAGGTTTTTAAGCTCTCATATCACAATTAAGAAAGAAAAACTATTAAGTATGTGTAAGTTCTGAATGCCTTAATAACTAGGATTTCTTATAAAGAAGCAATAAGAGTCCCATGTGTTTATAATTTTATGTACTTTAGCAGACGTTTCTGACTTTCTTGAACACTCTTCTATTCATTCTTAATTTTTTCCTAAAGTTTTAAATATTATTAGTGCTTTCATGAATAGAATTCTTCCCACTTTAATTTTGAACTAGAGATTAAAAGTATATAAGTAAGTTAATCTCTGCATTTTCTAATCTTCTTATTACATTTATTTAAAAAATTAATTCAGAGAGAGAATACATGTAAAAACAGTGTATGTTCTTTTTCTCAACATTGATAACTTTTCTCAGATCCAACTCATTAGGCTAAAGTTTTAATAGAAGAATTTAATCCATGTAGTGGAAGAGGGGCTTCACTTCTTCATCCTGACTTTCATGTAATATCTGCAGTGTCTTCTTATAAGTGGTAGTTGCTTTGAAATGGGTATTTTCTATACCTAATATGTTATTGACTTTTGAAAAATTAAAGTTGCTAAATTTTATCCACATTTTTTTCCATCTTTCTCAATAATATCATGTATTTTATCCTTTAAACAACAAATATAACTAATTATATTGATAAATGTACTAAACCATCCTTGGTTTCCTGGAATGGGAGGTAGAAGTCTTTATGGTTATAATGTATTATAATGTAGTCTCAATTCTTATATGCAGTCAATTGTTAATCCTAAAGAAACTTTTGGCAGGAAAAAGAAACACTACTACATAAAGATGAGCATATGAATTATATAAGTGGATTATAAAATGCTTCTCAATTTCAAAAACATTAAAATGAGAAAAACATGTATAGCTTAGAATTAAAGAAATAAGATAGGAAGCTCCTGAATTTAAGTTTCAAGCATTTATTTATTTATTTTTATTTTAGCAACCACACTCACAATTGCATTGGGAAGAAAAACTTTCTGTCCAATTTACATGTTGGGTTATTGAGTATTTACTAACCTCCCCATACACACTGCTTAAAATTCAGCCCATCATTTTCTAACATCTTTCATGACATCTTACATAACTACTGCTTATCAAATTAGTTGCAGCAGTCTACATAATAGTAGCAACTTATGTTACAAGAAAAGGTTAAGTTACATTAAGAGAATTTTATTTAAGAAAGCATAGAAGGCTGCTTGCAGTGGCACATGCCTGTAAGCCCAGCAGCTTGAGTGGCTGAGACAGGAGGATTGTGAGTTCAAAGCCAGCCTCAGCAAAAGTGAGGTGCTAAGCGACTCAGTGAGACCCTGTCTCTAAATAAAATGCAAAATAAGGCTGGGGATGTGGTTCAGTGGTCGAATGCCTCTGAGTTCAATCCCCGGTATCTCTCCACCAAAAAAAGAAGAAAGCATAGAAACAATCCAGTTCTCTAGGTCTCAAAAAACATGCCACACACACACACACACACACACACACACACATGAACACACATGAACACACAGCACCAGTTAAGAGAATATAATTGAAGAAAAGGTACCTTTTAAATAATGACAAAAGATAGGAATAAGCTTAATGAGACACCCACATGATGCTTTTGAAAAAACTCTACGGTTCTATAAGATATGCTTTATCCTTGAACAAGAGCATCAGAGTTTTAAAGAGGTCAGTTTTTGAATTAACAAATTTGATGAAATCCAAATTAAAATGCCAATGGAACATTTTTAATTAAAAAAACATATTCTAAAGTCATTATGAAAAATGAGCACATAGGATTAGTCAGAAAGTTCAGAAATGTAGAAATAATAAGGACATATGACTCTGTCTCAAAATAAAAAATAAAAAAGGCTAGGGATGTAAGGATGTAGCTCAGTGATAAAGTGTCCCTCGGTTTGATCCCCAGTACCACAAAAAATAAATAAATAAATAAATAGATAAATAAATAAATAAATAAACAAACATGAACATATTAGAAGAATAAAAAAAGAAAATAATAGTTGATAAATTTAATTATAAAAAATTGTTTTTTAGCAAATATTTTTGAAAAATAAATTACAAATTTATATTTGCAGCCCATGACACAGGACTGATTATATATATATATATATATATATATATATATATATATATATATATATATATATACACATATATATGTATATATATATATATGACATTCTTACAGTTAAATAAAGGAAAGGGCAAAAATCATGACTATAGCAACATCTTTAATATAGAGATCATAAAAAGAAATACAAGTGGCTTGTAAGTATGTGAAGAATGCTTTCCTCATGATTAAAAATATATAAATTAAAATAATCAAATTATCGCCTAAAAGTTAGAAATTATTGATTATACATGTTAGATAGAGTATCTCAAAACAGATACTCTCATTTTAATTTGATGTATTCCTTTAAAGGATTACTTAATGATGTACATTAAAACTTAAAATGCCTCCACTCTATGACCCAGAAGCTGTTTTCTTTTTTTAGGAATTTATATAAAACATTTAATTACACATGTACTCAGACACAATAATAACAGTAATAATGATAACTATCACTGATTGAGCATTCATTATAGATTGAGATTGAGCATTCATTATAGATTGAGCATTATTCTAAGTACTTTACATATAATATCAATTTATTAATATACACAAAAACCTTAAAAATTGTGTATTAATTAGAAGTACTATTAGCTGCAGGTAACTGAATTACCATTAAAATGTGGGTTAAATAATTTTAAAATGTGTTCTTTAAACATGAATTTTGGAGGTCAGTGATCCCAAACCTGCCAGGTGTGTGGTGTAGCAGCTCAGAAAAGACTGGCTCTGCTGTTCTCTTACCCTTCTCCACATGGTGTCAAGATGGCTGCAGCAGCTGTAACTAATACAATCCCATACAACTTAATGTGGCAGCATCAGCAACAAGAAGAAAATCAGCACCTCCTTAGTCCATCACTTTTGATCAGAAGCAGATATCTTTCTAGAAGCTTCAACCGTGTAACCTTCCTCTTAAGTTTTATTGGACAGAAAATAGCAATAGCAACAATTATTGGGCATATAATAAGTACCATTCAATCACTTAATCTTCACAACAACCTTAAAATAGTAGGTATTATTATCTCTGAGGCACAAGGTTTAACCTGTTCAAGTATAACCTGCTTAAGTTCACATAGCTAATAAACGCTGGACCCGGAATAATTCTCATTCAGACAGCCACACACCATACTTATACTTAAATGACTAACTGTAGTGCCAGATGGTGTGCCTAGGCTTAGACAGATCACTAGCAAAAGGAAATGCCATTGCCAATATGGCTAACACCAATCATTTTTTGTTCTTGTAGAACTAGGGCAGGGATTCAGAGTATCCACGCATGTTGTATAGACACCAAGACTAAGTCTGGATTTTAAAATTAAAAAAGAAGGGAATAGCTGCTGGGTAGCCAATTAAAGTGTGAGCCATAGGTAGCTATAGTTGTTATCCCCAGCTAACTAATAAGAGGAATAGATTAAGCCACTTAATCTATTAAGTGCTTCTCAAAAGAGAAATGAGATATTTCTTAAAAAGTTTTAGTAAATGCCTGGAAACATTCTAAAAGTACACAAATAGAGGAGGTCCAATTAAATAAATTATGGACATCAACATAGTGTGATCACTTGTAGTTATATTTTTTAAATGGGATAGGTCTATGTGTAACTATAAGGACCTATAATATATATCTAAGGTTAGAAAGTAAAAGTAACAAGGCATAGAACAGTCCATATGGGGTGTGCGCAAACTTCTAGACACCAGGACTCACATGTCACTCTGGATCTATTTTCCTATTTCTGGATGGATACAGAAGTAACCAAAAGCAAGATTTGCTCTAAGAAAGTGGAAGCCAGTCTTAGGAAAACTTTTTGGTGGGAAATCTTTTGTGATATCTGAATTTTTGCCATATGCAACCTTACTTTATCAATTAAAGTATCTAGTTTGTTTAAAAACTAGTTTTGATATTACAAGTAACCTTTTTTGTATCCAGAATGATTTATACACTTCTTGAAAATGTTGAAGAACTGATTTTTTACTATATTCCTCTGCACTTATTTAGGCAGTGAAGCCCCACATTTTCAAATGCAAATTTAAGTAATATGAAAAGTAAAGTCTACTGTTTTCATCTCTTAATAAGTTAAAATTTTGGATAAAGAAATAGTGACATTTACCCAGTGTCTTCTGGGGATAAAAGTTTTGGCCTATCTGGCACATTTACCAGATTCTTTTTCATATTCTCTTAATTTTCTTAGGAAGCCAACTAAAAAAGGAGGTCTTTCTTAATCAACTTTAGACACAACTTTCAGCCATGCACTTTCTTTAAGGATCTCTTCACTCCTCCCTCCTCCGTGAAATCTTCAGCACACAACTCCCTGGGGAACGGTTTCATAAGAAATGTGGACAAAGATCGAACTTGACTCTGTTTGTTTTTGAAGTTGTCTCTAGTAAATGCCTTCTAAGATTAAAACTCACAGTTTTCTTTTATCCTGCTAAAAAAAATATATATGTATTTATGAAATAAAAATTGATGATGAAAATACTGATGATGTAATCTCTGCCTCGCAGGCCAAATTAAGATTTTTCAAATCCATTTTGGCGACGACACCGTGGCACTGCCCTACTAAATCTACAATCCTTAAGATTTTCTGGGTGAGGGGTGAAGCTATGGAAACTGCATGAAGAGCTGGCTTCTCACATTCTCTCCTGAAGGGAGGAACTCGGAGAGAAAAACAGTATTAGTGAAAAGCTCATTCCAGGAAAGGAACAGAAGAACTGAAGCTTTGGCTCTGTGGGAAAGTAGAGACTTTGAAGGTAATAATGCTACGCGTCCAAGAAGAATAATGACCAGCTTGTGTCCTGAGAAGGTGATGCTGGAGTCCTTTTGTTCAAAGCAAAACTCTGTTGCCTAGTTACAGAGAGATTTCTCTCTCAATCTCAAAAGTGCAGGCAGGAGTAGAATTAGAACCCATGTCCCTAAAATAAAGCAAATAAAATAATTTAAAAAAAATTAAAAAGAACTGCTAACATAGAACTCTTGCCAGTCGGAGAATCAGTCAAGACCTCTTGCACAAATCACATTTAAAACTGCTCAGTTGTCTCTTCACTTGTTTCTGGTCATCTTAACAGCAGCGGTGAATCAAGGCCCCTTCCCAGCTGGTCACTACAGACTTCAGCAGTGGTCTGTCAGTCCTAGGTGTTCATCTGACTTGCCTCCCTGGAAGCAGAAATAAAACTGGTGCGGTTGAATGTTGGAGTATTGGTGTTTGCCTACATGTTTGGGAAGCCAGATGTGGATGGCAACAGTTTGCCATATTTCCAATAGGCTGTATATACAAAAGGATGCGTTGCTTGGAGCAGGGCCCACCGCCACCACCCTTGCCACCTCACACGCTAGTAGTCAAAGCCATGTGTGTGTAAGGGTGTGTGTCCTTATAGTCCTTGGGAGACATCTCTAAGAACACAACTGGTAACTGCAGAGTGATAGTGGCAAGTCCATTTCTGTGATTTTGCCATCCTCTTCAGCCAAGACTTTGTGGAATAGTACTCATCTCGGTTTTATCTCTAATGGCAATGTTTTAATGCCCAGAAAATTTTGTTATTAGCGTACAACTCCTTGTACATTTTTCTTAGAATTTATCATCTTCAGTCTTTAAAGACAAAATTGCAGTTGTAGATGGACAGCATGCCTTTATTTTATTTGTTTCATTTTTATGTGGTGCCCAAGGATCAAACCCAGTGCCTCACACATGCTAAGCAAGTGCTCTGCCACTGAGCTACAGCCCCAGCCCTCATCCTCAGTCTTCATAGTGAGTTCTAAATGTGTCCAAATACATTTCAGCAATAACCTGCCCCATTAGGCACTCTGTGTGGGTGCACATTTATATCATCTCTTAATTTTAAAAAAATATATGTTAGGCAAAGAACGTACGAGTTCAACTCAACAGATACATTTTTAGAACCACTCTATGCCAATATTGAGTAGAACCCAAAAGACTTGTGATACGTTTTTCATATGGATGTTAGTGAAAAGTAGAGTTCAAAATATTGACTGAATCTGTACTCCAAAGACACTGAAGATCAGAGTAAAGTTCTTATGTTGGTCCGATTTCCATTATTATAACAAAATACCTGGGATAATCAACTAAAAAAAAAAAAAAAAAAAGGAAAGGTGATATTTTAGCTCACAGTTTGGCATATTTTAGTCCATGGTTAGTTGGTCCCAGTGTTTTGGGGCCTGTGGCAAGGCAGTATATCATGACAGGCGCTCCTGGCTGAGGAGGCTGCTTACCTCATAGCAACTGCAAAGGAAAGCAAAAGGAGGGGAGGAGCCAGAGTTCCAGGATCCAATATCCAATTCCAGGGTACACCCCCTATGACCTACCTTCCTTCTACTATGCCCCATCTCCTCATAGCACCACAGACTGGTGACCAAACCTTCAGTAGGTCATCCTTTGGGGCACATTCAGGATGCAAAATATAATGGTAGCTATACTTATTTAAAATTAATTTTAGTGAACAAATAAGATAACATCAACTTCCTCAATTTAGTGGGCAGTAGGAGCCCTAAAAGATTATGCAGACACTAACAGCTTCCAGAAGAAACACTCCAAGAACACTGGTCACTATGAAAAAGGCTAATTGTGTTCAGTAATGGAAATGCACTTTGTTCCATTTAGTAAGAAGTTTGAAATCCATAACTCCTTTTGGCCAGCAAACTATTTATCTTGACTCAATTCAGCTTCACTTGGACTGAATTGCCTTATTTCCTGATCCTGAATTAATCTTGGATTGATTTCTGAAGTAACAGAACTAGGATGTTGCTTTGTGTTTTTCTGCAGTAGTACTGAGGTTGGGGGCTTTTAAGAAGTGACAAGGTATTTGCAACTGATGCCAGACCTAATGGTGTTAGTAACAAGTGCATATGACACTACGAAGCACAGAGCGGTAGAACTGGAGAGGAGCACTGGGAACAGAGTGTTCATCTTTCTTCACCAAAATTCTGGAAAGAAAATCGATTGAAAGATCTCAGTGCTTCATTGAATTCAAGGCAGCCTGTGAATGTAATGTGAAAGTGAACTGCTTGAATTTCCAAGGTATTCTAGGGGTTGGAATGGGAGAAGAAAAAGAAAATGTGAAAATGATACTCAAATTGGCCTGACCATCTCCTGGTTGGAGATGCAGAAGCACAACCCTGGAAACAGAAATGGTTGCCACAGACACCCAGACTTTGGGTCTCCTGAGGCCAGAGCCTGAGTCTTTTGACTCATAGACCTGCTCATGTTTTACTATGTCAGATTTCTTCATCTTGGCTGAGTGTATTTTTCTTATGAATAAGAAATTTAGAAATCAGTGTTAGAACAAATCTGAAGATAAATGACCCTGAATATATTAACAGAGACTTAAAGCAAAACAGTTTTCACTCCATGGTATCATTGCAGATATCATTATTTATTTATGGTTATTTCTTCTCAACTAGCATGCATGTATACATACACGGGTAAAACAATGACACTTGTTTTCCACTAATAAACCAAAGTGCCCACTTATGGTTTATAGAAACAACAGGAGGATTTGCTCTGATTGGATATTTGGGAAGATTCCTCAACCAATAGCTGAGCTCAAGCAGTCAGAGTAGTGTGTGCATTCATAGACTACTTAGTGAGCTCCTGCACGTGCCAGGAGGCATTCAGATTATGATAATTGTACTGAAGAGATATTCTTAACTTTAAAAGACAATAAAATAATTATTTGGGCCTGAAACTCTACTGTGATATGAATGGAACCCTTTTTCTTGTATCACATCCATACAACATTTACAAACAGGGAGCACACAGTGAAAACTATAGTGGATCTCACAGGACTAACAGCCTCTCCTCAGCAGTGTGGGCCCCCGGTGGATCATTCAGCATCCTGTGAAGGAGTTTCCCCAGCAGCAATGCCACCCTCCTTTGGTCCTGCTTTCCACTTCCTTTTTCTTTTGTGCCCTGAGCTCAGCTCCTCCTTCCCCTTCACTTGAACTTCTCCAGTCTGTGGTGGTGGTTAACCACTTCCTAGGATCTAACTGAGCATCTCATTGCAAAGTGTTCAACCTTTCTGTTTGTGGTTGTTCAAAGCTCATCTTCAGAGTTGAATTCCACCCATCAACTCTGCATGCTCTGTACACCGTTCACAATATTTTGCATTAATGGGACAGACAGATGCAAATGCTAAACAGGCTTAGTGAATAACCTCAGCAACCATAGCTGCTTCAAAACCCCTACTGTAATTGTCGTGGAAGGATTATATTTACCCGCCTTGCTCTAAGGGGGTTGAGGAGTAGGTAACAATTCTATGATCATTACATGGAAAAATCTTCTCCATCCTTTTATGCTTCCTATAATTTGATGTCTTCCTTTGCCCAATATACCTATGGCTGTAGCATGTGCCTATTGACTTGGTGAAGTTTCTTATTTAACTTTTTTATTTAGGTCATGATGGATGACTCTTGCTGGAAATCTTAGCCCTGGAGTGGAAGAAACAAGAATCAAAGGAAACCTGTTTTCCGTTCTTTTTTCGGCTTTAGATCATCTCCTGTGCTCCTAAGTGTTCTAAATTATTGCTTTCCGTCTTCCTTTCCATTCTTCTTGCCTTTCTTCCCTTTCCTGTCATTTTTCATGTTTTCTGTTTTATTTTTTGCATTTCCTCTAAGCTCTTCAGGAAGCCCAAACAGCAGGTGGGCAAAGAATAGGGTCATGGTTAGAGGCCATGTGCAGACCTTGGCTCAAAAATACCCTCAGTTGCTTCTTCTTCTTCTTTTTTTTCTTTTTAGCCACATATTTTGACATTATTTTGACATTACATTTATTTTAGTAATTTAGGAAATAACAGGGCTATGTGAGTTGTGAGTTAGGTAACCCTAGACAAAAATCATAATATATATGGCGTGATGTCAGAAGGTGAGATTCATGTAAAATAAAATCAGTCAGTTTAGAGTGTGCCTTTAAGAGCATTTAGTACATTCACAATGTTTGCAGCTAACATCTACATAAAGTTCTAAAACATTTCACTACTCCAGAAAAAAAACATTAAAGAGTCATTCCTTATTCCACGCTTAATCCAACCAATCTACTTTCTGATTCTAGGGACTTACCTATTCTGAGTATTCATATAAGTGAAGTCATACAGATAACTTAAACCTTGGAAAGCCAAAGTACAGATGATAAGGGGAGACTTCTGTAAATCCATACAATGAATCTTATTCAGTCATAAAGAGGAATAAAGTGTTGATGTGATGAAAACACAATAAATGAAAAAAGTTAACAGCAACTCAGGAGGCTGAGGAAGAAGGATTGAAAGTTTGTGGCCAGGGGGCTGGGGTTGTGGCTCAGCAGTAGAGTGCTCACCTAGCATGTGCGAGGCACTGGGTTCGATCCTTAGCACCAAATAAAAATAAATAAAATAAAGATTAAAAAAATGTGTTAAAAAAAAAGAAAGAAAGTTTGTGGCCAGTCTCTAAAGCAACTTAGTGAAAACTTCTCTCAAAATAAAAAGGGCTGGGGATATGGCTCAATGGTTAAGTGTTCCTGGGTTTAATCCCCAGTAACAAACAAACAAAAAGTTGGACACCTCAGTTGCTTCTTAAGAGATTTCTACCCTTAGTGACCAACTTAAGGAGCTGGTCAGCATTAGGGTCATCAGTAGCACCCCCATCCTTACAGATAAAGACACAACCCTAAACAGCCAAGTTTGTCTAAAATAAACCAAAAATTCCAGGGTTTTTCTATCGTTAGACCACATGTCCCAATTCTTAGATTACAAAATATTGCTTTCCTAAAATTAGGTGCTTGCCAATAATATATGGTTATTCCCAGAAGCAAGAGAATTCAGAGCTCCAGAATATTTCTGGTGAAAATTTTCACCATCTGTTAAAGGAAATTTTGTAAGACACCTTCTTTTGAACCTACAAATATGCTTTTGTCTACAAATTTCTGCTCAGATTTCCTGCTCCCACTGAGTTTGCATCTTCGCTGCTATGAAAGGAAACAAGAAATACTACTGTCTTCCTGCTTCAGGAAGTTGGGCCCAGACACATCTCCATATGTAACAGAAAGGCCAGTGCCCTGAGAAAACTCTCTGTTGCCTAATTGTACTAGAATCATATTTAGGATCAGCTTGGCCAAAGGAGTAATTGTGACATCTAAGGATAATCTTTTCTGCTTAATCAGCTGCTGCTTTACTTTCATTAGGAGAAGTGAAAGGGAGCACCTAAGAGAATGTTTCTGAGTGAGGCAAGTCCTACTGGTTTGATGGCATCTTTCTGACATCAGAACTAGGTGGGGAGAGAGTAAGACAGAGGCCATGGCCATAAACACATACAAGTGTTCAGAGCACAGTACTGATTCTAGGGACTATTCTGAGTATTCATATAAGTGAAGTCATTCAGATAACTTAAACCTTGGAAAGCCAAAGTACAGATGATAAGGGGAGACTTCTGTAAATCCATACAATGGAATCTTATTCAGTCATGACCCACTTGTGAGAATTCCCTGCTCCTTTTACTTTGTTTTCCATGTTATTTGCATCTAGGGGACCATTCATTACAAGAACAGCAGATGAACTTTTCAATGTGAAGTGCATATTAAGTGTTTGAAAGAAAAGCACTTTTCAAGTTATCATTATGCCCCTTACATGGCTTTTACATGGTTCTAAATAAGCCTCCATCGAGGAAGTCAAACTGCCCCGAGATAGGGTCTATCCTGCCACTGGGAGAGAGCAAGCCGAGGTCACACTGAGAAGCCCCTCATAGGCAAGCCAATCAACTGTCCTGAGCTCAGCCTGGGAATCATCCTAGTGAAAAGCCTTCCAGATGATTCCTGCACCCAGCTATCCAGTCACCAGAGCCTCCATATCTTTCCACCTGAGGCACCAAAAATTATGGAACAGAGTCAAGCCATCCCTGCCTTGGCCTGTTCAAACTCTTGACCTGTGAGCATAGTAAAACAGTTATTTTATACCCCTAAAGTATGGGGTGGTGTGTTATAAAGCAAGACTATCTGGAACAGTCACTGTCTTCATCAAGTTTTGATTTTATGAAGCAGTAAATAATTGTGCAGAACAATTTACAAATGCTAATCAAGTACAAGGGTTCCAATTTTATGTGGAACCATAAGTATCCCCAGAAGGTCAGGCCTTATGCTTCCTGGAAGCCCATGTAAAGAAACCTGACCCTTTACACAGTCTCTTAGTCTATTCTGGCAGCTATAACAAAGACCACAGCCCGGGTGGCTCATCCACAATGGAATATACAGCTAACAGTTCTGGAGGCCAGGAAGTCCAGGCTCATGGTGCTGATGGATTTGGTGTCTGATGAGGGATTACTTCATGGCCATTGATGGCTATTTTCTGGCTGTATCCTTTCATGTGGAAGGGGTAAAGGAGACCTCTGGGGTCCCTTATATAAAGGCATTAGTCCCATCATGATAATTGTGCTCTCATGACCTAATCACTTTCCCAACACCCCACCTACTTCCTGATACCATCTTCTGGGGATTAGGTTTCAATTTATGAATTTGGGGGAATATAAATATTCTGTCTGTAGCATTTGGGATGATCCCTGTGAGAGCCCAGACAGCTCCATGAACTATAACTCTGAGGGAAATTTCCGGGATCCTAAAACAGCACATTAATGGGCTCCAAAGACAGAGATGAATGGATAATGCCCACGTGCTTATTCTTAGTTCCTAATTTGACATTAAAAATAAATAAATAAAGTTTTAACTCCAGACAGAGAACACATGGAATGTAGCCCTTGAATCACCTCTTTGAAAACCCCCTGTTTCCACTGATAGAGAGAATCACAGCCTGTGGGACAGAGTCCCCTCTGTTTCTCCTTTACTAGCACAGCAATAAAATTTTTATTTCCTTTTTTCTAAAAAAAAAAAAAAAGTTTAACATGTTCTAAAATAAATACAATTTAAAAATTTCCATGCAGTTTTTACATCAGGAAAAGTAAATACCTTATTAGCATGACTGTGGGGTTGTTTTTTTATCTCTAAGAATATTTTAAAGTGTCACCTATGATGAACTCCACTGTCTTTATTTCCCCTTTCTTGGACCTTGTGGGCCAGTGTTAACACTGTTAAAACAATAAAAATAATGCACAGTATCAACAGCTCAAATAACTTGAACAGGTTTGTCCTTTGTTGTTCTATAAACAACTAGTAGATCTAATGTTGGAAAACATTAAGACTTAAAAAAAGTCTGACCTATTCCAGCCTGTACTTGGCCAACTAATTTCCATTCAGTTGTCTATAATGTATACACTATTCTAACATCTTAGGTATAAAGAGCTGGGTAATATATGGGCTCTATTCTGCTCCTCGCTGCTGGCTCTGGTTTCATATATCTCAGAAATTACAAAATCAATGAGATAAATGCCACCTGCCTCCCACCCCCCTCTCTGCACACTGCAGTTCAAGAAACCAAAAGCACACTTGAACTTCCAGAGGGGAGCACTCTGATGACTGGGAGGGTCCCTTTTCACACTTTGACAAAATAGTTCCTTGGCCTCTGGATCCTCTTCCTGCCCATGACTGGCCCAGCGGGCCTCTTCAGCTTCGTTCTTCTGCACACTTTGCTTGCATGGGAGGTCCTGCCAGCAGAGGGTTGCCTTGTTTTCAGTACCTCCTATGCTATTGTCACTTTCACTGGAGTACCCTGCCCATCCTCCAGCACTCCCTCCTCTCACAGCCCTTGTCTGCCAGCAGGAAATAAATGACAGTGTAGTTCTCCTGTTAAGGTGTCTCCTTTTGTTCTCCATCACTCTTCTTTTTAAAAAATTCAAACTTAAAGACCAGTTGGAAAATGTTACAGGGTACATCCATAGGATTTCCCCAGTTGTTATTTTGCTGCATTTGGCTCATGCTCCCTTCTCTTCTCTTTCTTTTGCTGAATGATTTGAAGGTAAATTGACTGGACTCATCTTCTGGCCATTTTATTCCTGTTTGGGCAAGTAGTTCCTCAGAACACCAGTATTTTCTTAAATACCACCCTTTGGAGAACCTTCCTGGCACACTTCCCCTTCACACAAATGAAACTCTTTCCTCTTTTTAGCCTCTCCCTCTACATTTCTCATAAATGCACCTTTATCTTAGCATCTGAAACACTATTCACCTGGAGCTGTTTGTGAGTCTGTACTTTCTTAATCAGTGGTAAGCTGATTTCATTTGAGTCTTACACACAAATGCCATCTCCATTACTAAGAGCAGGGTACAGCCTAGGAGAAATAATGATCCCTTAGGAAGTGTCTTAAGTAAGAAGAGCATGATTTCAGTGTGTCTCCCTTGATTGCTTAGTCACTTATGTTTTTCTCTGGGTCATCATTGTCTGGCATTTGGTGCATGGTTGTAAATCACTAGCCACATAAATAAGTGGCTGAGTGAAGATAGCCCTCTCCTGGTTCCCCAGCCTAGGACTCCAAAGCCTCCCATCTCATTGGCCATCTGCTAAGTCTGCTACAGAAGTCTGTAGATCTCCTTTATCTCCTTTTCCATGGCTGCTACTCCAACCCTACCCTAGCCTCACCCATGCCACTCTCAGAATATGATCCTGTCCATCTCTTCACACACATAGATAAATTCCTCTGTCCATTTCCTTCCCACCCACACTTGTAGCTGTCCTTTTCTTCTCAGCTCTTTTTGCAGAAGAGGCATCCATCTTCTTTTGCTGATCCACACTTACACTTCTCATTGATTGTATCTGGCTCTATGTGCTGTATGCCACAGTCTGACCTGAACTCTAATCCTGGCTCTAATACCTGGTGGCTGTGGCCAGCATCTCTTTTCCAGAAAATAGGGATTATATCATTCTAGGAAATTTTAAGTTTCCGCTAACTTTTATGAAACGACTCCAGGCATATACGAGCCCATTGGTTTACATCAGTGCCCTCCTTTCTTCACTTCTCCAGACACATTGAGACCTTCCCCATGTTCTGCACTTTTGGGTATGTGGCCTCCTACCCACATGCATTCCTCCAACTGGAGAAGTTCTGCTTGTCTTTGGAGACCTTGCTCAAGTGGCCTATTCACTAGGAAGCACTATACAGTATTACCACTGCTTCTTCACCACCCCCAGACAAAACAGGTTGTCCATCCCTTACCTATGCTCTCTTAACCTTCCATAAGTAACACTAGAAAACAATCGTGTCGCCTTGTGAACCCCTGGGGAGGGTCTTTCACACAACCCCGACACCATGTGCTGTGACATCTTTTCCATTTGAGTCTTACACACACATGCTAACTCCGTTGCTGAGAACATGATGCAGCATATGAGAAATAATGAGCCTTTAGGAAGTATCTGCAGTAAGAAGGGCATGGTTTCAATGTCTCTGTCTTGATTGTTTTGGGTACGCCTGACCAAAGAAATGAAGTGAGGACTCCTGGAGAGTCTCGGCCAGTGCACAGCAGCAAGCAAGCAAGAGGAGTCTAGGGAAGAAGCACCTGGGGAGAGCATTGCATGAATGAAATCTTCCCAGCAGTGTAGGCCTCCCTAAAATAAGGCTGAGTAGGTTTTTTGCACCTGTACTGAGCTCCAGAAAAATCCTCTAAGGGATTAAAATTATTAAGGATTTGAACTTTAAAGAACAAAAGGGCTCTTTGGTACCTCTTTCCTATACACACACTTCATGTCTCATAAACCCACTCCCTCCCTCTAATCTCACTCTTCATTTTTAAAGGGCTTCTATTAAATTCCTGGTCCAGTGATTTTCTGTGGGCTCTTTCCTTCTGTTCTTTTAGTTAAGCATTAGCCAATCTTTTTTTTTTTTTGCAAGAAATATTATGCAGTAGTGTTTTATGAAGGGTTTAGATTTAATTACTTTCAATAAGTACATTTCCTAAACTAAGTTTATGTTCTTGAGAAAACAATGGTATTGTTGAGATGATAGCTTTGGATTTAGATTATATTTTGATAATAGAATATAGAAAAGTATCTTTGTGTTTTGATTCCATTTTCAAAGACATTGGTGGTGGGTTTTCTACTTATAATTTAAACATTCCCCTGCAGTGTTGATAACTCAAAGCAAATCTCATTATACACAGTGCATAAGAACTAGAAAATGATGCTGAATTGAGTTGAAAAATGAAAAAGAGTAGTTTTGGTTAAATAAGATAGTTGCTCTAAAAAGTGTTGAAGTGCCTACCACTTTATTTGTCACTATGCCAAGCAACCTAGCATATTCAAGAGGACTGTCAGAAGTGCCCTGTGCCCTCAAGGGCATTAAAAAAATGTATGAACAGATTAAATTATAAAATAATGCAATAGTGTTTGTTCCTGTTGCCAAATATGAAAGGTATGGACAAAAACTACAAGAATCAGCATAACTAGAAAAATCTCAGGGCTAGGAAAAGAACCATAAGAGTTGGGGACTGTACACAAAGGGAAAAGGACCAAGACCACAGCTTTTAGGGAG
This sequence comes from Callospermophilus lateralis, assembly GCF_048772815.1. NCBI lineage: Eukaryota > Metazoa > Chordata > Mammalia > Rodentia > Sciuridae > Callospermophilus > Callospermophilus lateralis. Next base: position 93,414,883 of record NC_135307.1, read on the forward strand.
AGCTGGTAATAAACAAACCTGGCTGAATAGTGGGTAATAAAACATATTTGGAGCCTGGGTGTGGAAAGCTGAAGTTGATAAAATAGGGAATTGGGAAAGAAGGGGTCCAAGTAGTCAGTGAACAGGGGGAAAAAACATGTCTTTTAATACCACAAAGGATGGATTAGAATGGGAAAAGATCTCAGGCAGAAATAGCAGTTCGGAGGCTATTACGATATTTTAAGTTCGAAAACCTGGTAGCGGTAGCAATAAAATGTAATAGAAGGGATGTGAGAAAAGCTGCTATAAGACTTGGAAACCGGATCAATATAAGGGCAGGCAAGACAGAAAGAACTGAATGACAGAGAAGAATAGTGTGCTCGGGCTTCCAGTACAACAGGAAGAAAGGACATTCTGCCTTGTGGATGTGTAGGAGAGAGTATGTTTGTAAAATAACAACTACTGTTTATTGAGAAATTACCATGTGCCAAATGGTCAGCTAATAGTATTAGCAAGAATTTATATTTTGAGTACTATGTGCCAAACGCTATTCTAAAAAACATTCTCTATATGAATTCATAGAAGATTTGATATCACTATGGGATATTATTATCTCCTTGTAATGTCCTTATGTGATATGCTCATCCCTGTTTTGCACATGAAGGGATCAAGGCACAGGGAAGTTAATGACTTGCCAGAGGCCACATATAAAACTAAGATTCATACCCATGTAACCTGGCTCCAGAGTGTGACTTCATAACTAGCAGGCCACACTGGGGACCCTTCTACCTGCCTTAGGCCACCATAGCACAGCCAAGCCCCAGGACTGTGAGATGGGGGCTCTGGATCATCCCACTAGCATACCAGAAAGCGACTCTTAGAGAGTGTGTTGGTGAAGTGTTGACTACAGACCACAGAGGCTTATGAAAGAAAGGGACACCAAAGTTATGCCTAAAAGAATTCACATGAAGGCTGGAAACCCTGAAGGTAGTATAAACAGCAAGAAACAGTGATATATCCCTAAGATAGATACATTCCAATAATATTTTAATTAACTTGAAATAATTATATTACCGATGTGATTTTTCCTATCACCAGGTTATATTGGGATTTTTATTGGCAATGCTGAGTATATGTATTAATGATATCAATAAAAATGTTTGGACTAGGTTTTATTTTCTTAATTGCTTCAGCTTCTTTTTCTGGTTCAATATTGATAATTATATAACATCAATATGAAAATTTCCCTCCACTTGAGGTACTCCTTTTTATTTTCCACTCTAAGCAATGTGTTGATAATCATCATCATAATTCAGCCCAATATAATATGACCTAATAGTACTTAATCACATTAATAATGTAAGTGACAAAATTAAATGATAATCAGAAATGTTTCTAAGTTTTTTTTTAATTGGCTTAGTTATCAGAAAGACAGGAACTTTTTCAAATGGGATTTTTATTGCAAGCCAAACACTTAGCTTCCCATGCCAGAGGCAGAAAGATCCATCATTTCCCTGGTTGCCATCTAAAACACAGGAGGAACACTTTTGAGTTTCTTTGGGTCCTGAATGGCACATGCCCCCAACCCGGAAACTCTTCTCCTGCACCCTTCCCCCCGTCCCCCCGAAAAAAAAAAATCAAGTCCCCAGTGGCCAACTATCCACTGAAGCCACATTCCTACAATTATACTTTGTAAAAGGAAAAAAGAACTAAATTATTTGCAAGAGTGAAATCTGTACCCAATCATAAGAAGCCTGAGGCTAAAAATCTGTTGTATACTTTCCTTCTTTCTGAAATAATATTAAGTTCAGGCATGTATAATTATACAGGAACCACCAGGCTGTGAAGGATGAGAAAATATAACACAATTATCTCTTCACAAACCCCAGCTGAAATTTGACAGAAATCAACATGAGCTGAGAACACTTCTCCCCTCCTATTTCCCCCCTCCAACTTAACCCCTGCCTTCAAATGGCTGTCTACCAGGACTCATATCTGAGGATACTGCCTCCACACCTGTCACAGGACAACAGGGCTGGTCCAGAGAGCCTTCAGTGGGGGACGTCACGTTCAATCCAGGGATGTGGATTTCAGGAAAGCATGCTTATTTGGATGCCCTGGGAACACTCTAAGGCTCATAATCAGCTGAAAACCAGCCCAGTCCACGGGTCAAGGCCAGAACTGCTCAGGATTGCGCAGTAAGAGGGAAAAAGAAGAGGGAGGGAGCTGTCGCATGAGGGTGGCAGTGGGGCAGAAGTTAGCACCAGGTTAACCAGGAGAAGAAAGGTAATGAAGAGACCACAGAGTTCAATCAATGCCTGCAGAAGTGCCCCTCTGCCATAGGAAAATCTGCAAGCATGCTGCATAAAGTTCTCCCAGGAGAAGCAATGCCGTGCTACCAGTTCCTGAGATGCCTGCGTGCCTGCGCTCTGCTTAATGCCATCACAAGGCAGGTTTCCTATGTGTTGACCCCTACTTCTTATCTCATTGTCTCCTATCTGGTCCAGACTTTGCAGCCTGTTATTTGGGCATCCTCACCTAGCTTTATTCCTGGACACTCTCTGTAGGTCTTTCTTCATTCTGTGTGGCCTAGAGGACAGTCCCACCTCAACACAAAGCCAGCACAGTCTCCTGGGACCCCATCCTGGGTCAAGTGCTAGAAGTAAAAGAAGGATCACTACCATCATGGCGGCACATGAAAGTATAAATCCTACCAGAGGAGTAGACACCCAATAGAGAAATAGAAATGAATCAAACATATCAAACCACAAGGGTGAATAAGAAGGGAAGAGAAGAGCAAAACATATTCAAAGCTATAAAATCAACAAAATGACAGGCATAGATCTGTGCCCTTCAATAATAACCTTGAATATAAGTGAGCTAAATTCTCCAGTTAAAAGATAGAGAGTGACTGGATTGATAACAAAATAAGACCCATGAACAAACTGTCTTGCTGCCTACCAGAAACTTATGTCACCAGTAAAGATGTACACAGACTGAAAGTGAAAGGATGGGAAAAAATATTCTAAGCAACTGAAATCCTAAAGCCAGCAGGAACAGTTATATTTACCTCTGATAAATTAGACTCTAAGACAAGACTGTGAGAAGAGCCAAAGAAGATCACTATACAATGATCAAGGGATCAATTCATCAAGAAGATATAACAATTGTAAATCTATATGCACCTAATGTCAGAGCACCCAAAACTATTAGACATAAAGGGAAAGACACGCTCCAGTACAAAACAAATGGGGATTCCAGTACCCAACTCTTGTCAACCATCAGATCATCCAGACCACAAACCATTAAAGAAACATCAGAATTAAACTACAGATCAAATGGATTTAACAATACAGAATATTCCGTTCAGTGCCTGCAGAACAGGTATTATTTGCATCAGCTCACAGAACTTTACCTAGAATAGGCTGTGGACAAAGTGACAAAACAAGTCTTAAAAATTTCAGAAAAAATATTTTGAGATTAAAATATGTAACATTGTATTCTTTTTGGTAACAATGGAGTGAAACTAGAAATCAACAAGAGAAACTTCAGAAATTATACTGTTAGATGGAGGCTGAAGAACACACTTTTGAACAAATAGTGGGTCATTGGGGTCATTGAGGATGTCAGAAGGGAAATTTAAAAGTCTCTTGAAACTAAGGAAAATTAAAATCCAACCTATCAAAACCTATGATATAGCAGAAGCAAGCACTAAGCGGGTGCATAGTACTGATGGCCTGCATCAAAAACAGAAGAGGACTGGGAATTGACCTCAGGATGCCTCTTGGCCCTTAGAAAAGCAAAGACAAACCAAACCCAAAGTCATTGGAAGGAAAGAAATAATAAAGATTGGAGCAGAAATCAATAACATAGAGACTGAAAAATGCAAAAGATAAATTAGACTATAATTTAGATGAAACAAAGAATTGATTCTTTGAAAGGATAAACCAAGTTGACAAAGCTTTAACAAGACTAACCAAGAAGAAAAGAGAAAAGAACAAAAGAAAATTAGATGAAAAAGGAGATTACCACTGATACTCAGAAATACAAAGGATCATTAAGGATTATTTTGAAAAACTATGTTTTCACAAATTGGAAAATCTAAAGAAATGGACAGACTTCTGGAAACATGACCTCCCAAAATTGAACCAAGAGTATAAAAAAAAACCAAAAACCTAAATTCACCTATAACAAGAGATACAAAATAGCAATAGCAAGCAATGAGATTGAATCAGTGATAAAAAGTCTTCCAAAACCAAAAAGACTAGATGGCTTCACTGCTGAATTTTACCAATCTCTTAAGAACTAAAGCTAATTCTCCTATGTAAATTAGTGCAGCTACTACTAAGAACAATATGAGTGTTCCTTAAAAAATGAAAATTATGACCCATCTCTATACCACTATAGGGCACCACCATCTATACCACTCCTAGGTATAGATCCAAAGGAAATGAAATTAGCATAAAAAGAGATGCCAGCATTCCCAGGTTTATTTTAGCACTATTCACCATGGCTAAGATATGGAGTTAGCCTAAGTGCCCCTGAACAGATCAATGGATAAGGAAAATAGTACATATACACAAGGGAGTATTATTTATCCACAAAGAAAAATGAACTTGTTATTTTCATCAAAATGGATGGAACTGGAGGACATTTTGTAAAGCAAAATAAATCAGACACAGGAATACAAGTACTGCATGTTATCTTTCATACATGAAAACTAAAAAAAAAAAAAAAAATTAATCTGAAAATAGAATAGTGATTACCAGGTCTGGGAAGAGTGGCAGGAGGGTTGGGGGTGAGGGTAGGATAAGGGAGGTTGAATATGCTGTATACATGTATGGAAATAGCACACTGAATCCCATTAATATGTACAATTAAGATGTGTTAAGATAAAAGGAGAACATGCTACCAATAAACCATCACTTGATTGAGAGGACAACTTGAAATTTCCACCTCCTGGTCCCTTTTGCCTCTGCTGTAGACATCCTGATGGCCTCTGCTCTCACTTCTCCGTTTGTAGCCTTGTGGCTGGAAGGTGAGGGTTCTGTTTATCACCACTTGGGATCATTTATTTGACTTTTAAACTGAAATGCTAAATTACACCTTTAGAAGCAGCACAGTTTAGCCAAAAGCAAGCTTAGAGGGGAGAGCCAGCAGCTGGGCAAGGCGAAGGCTTCTAGAGTCTCTGAAGGAACTGTGTACTTGAAGATTAAGGTGCAGCTAATTATAGGAGCAAACTATGGAAGCGACACCTTCTGCAGCTGCCTTTTTGTTGCGGCTTCTTTGGACATCTGCAACCCTTCGCCAGCAGAAGTGGGAATTCCTGTTAGTTAAGGGCTTAGTGAATAATTAGCACCTGCCAAAGCCCAGGTCTCTTGGAAGACCTCCTGTTCAGTGATCTAAAGGGAAACCAATGGTGAGCCTCGGTGAGCAAATGGAAACAGACTGAGATACAGAGGAGCGTATCAGCAATGCACTGTATGGAGCAGGACTAAGAACTGTCTGATCAACGAGTGAGCATTGCTAGAAAGCAACACAAAACTGTTGCTTAGATTATCGGCTGCTTGGCACTACCATTGCTGAATGGCATTACCATTCCTAGGGCATAGATCAGTGAGGTTGATTTAATTCTTCAACAGTTTTCTGATTCTTTTCCCTACCCTCTGTTATGGGTAGTTATTTGTAGTCACTTCAAATTCACGTATTGAAGCCCTAACCCCTAGTACCTCAGAATGTGACCATATTTGAAGAGAGGGAGTTTAAAGATTATTAAGTTAAAATGAGGCAGTTAGGGTGGGCCTTAATCCGATAGCTTTACAAGAAGAGGAAAGTTGATCAACATCAGGAAAACACACACACACACATAAACACACACGGGAAAACCATGAAAGGAGGAGACGGAGGGGAAAGTGGCCATCTTCAATCAGGGAGAGGTGCCTCCAGAGAAACCTCTGTGCTGACACCTTGACCTTGGGCTCCAACCTCCAGAACTGTGAGGAAAGAAGTTTCCATCATGTGAGCTGCCCAGACTGGGCTTTTTGTTCCCGTATCCTTTGCAAACTAATATACCCATCCCTAAGAGACACTGATATCGTTTAGTATTATATTTTGCTGTACATAGGAAAAAATGAAAAGAATTACAACTTTGGAAGATCCACATGAGTTTTGTACAGCGGTCTCATGATAATCAGGGCTCAGCCTCCTGCTGTCTTTTTGCATCTCTATCCTAGCACTGGCTTCTCTGACGGCCCTGGGCTTCCCCTGCTGAGCTAGGCTGTGGAAAGCATTGGTCAGAGCCTGGAGGACATGAAGAGGAAGAAGCCATTCTGCCTGGGCTGCCACCTGGCAGAATGGGTGTCTGTGAGGCTCCAGGTCCTGCAAAACAGACCAGCTGTGCCTTTGACTTCATGCTCAAGGCTCCAGCAATCTTGCCTCCTTTCTCTGCTTCCATGTTAGCACTGGTAGTGGCTACCTCTTGATCTAATTAGTAGGTTTCCCCACAGTTCTGCTTGGTGTCTCAGCAATATCAGTGCCTGTATAACCAATTCCCTACATTCACTTCAGTCAGTATTAGATACGAATGTTGTTTTGCTTTCCTGGGCATACTCTCTCTGATGCAACTTCAAGATCACCTTATTGTTCAAACCAGCTGCTGAAACTCCACCCAACACATCTAACTCTAGGACATGAAGAAAAGATACTTTTCTTAGCATCTTGGCTAACTCAGCTCCTTTAAACAACCTTTTGGAAAATCACACACAGCTGCTTACACCCACTTATCTCTCATTGGCCAACATTGAGTTATGTGACCCTAGCAACAAAGGAGGCAAATATTCCACTGGGAGCAAAAGGTAAGAAGTTGTTACAATTTGCAAGGTTTTAAAAATTCTAACATGAAATTGTTCCTCCAACCAAACTCAAATGGTTGGCTCTTACTTTAAAATCTGTGTAACTATTAAGATTAGGTATTAATTATATCACCCTGCCAATCCCACATAGTTTACTCAAAACCAAACTGTGGAATCTGAGAGCCAGGAAAGGATAGAGTAATATTCAGGCTACCCATTGCTGTATAACAAACTGGCCAGGGCCAAAGTCTGGGAACAAATATTATCTTTTATGCTTCTGTGAGTATGCTGGACTCAGGGAGTTCTGTGCAGGGGTATCTCATGGGGTCTTAGGTAGCAGCTGGGGCTTCAAATCTTCTGAATCTTCAGCTGAGCTGGACATCCAAGAAAACTCACTTCCTCAGAAAGGAGTAGGGACTGATGGGCTGGGAACTCAGTTGGGGCTCTTGACATTGCTTCCTACTCATAGCCTCACCATGTGGCTTATGCTTCTCACAGTGTGGCTAGGCTCCAAGACAGAGCACCCAAGAGGCCCAGGCAGAAACTGCTAAGGTCCTTCATGGCTTATTCTTACAATTTCCAATGTTATGCATGCCACATTCTATTAGTCAAGATTCAACAGTAGAAGAATTAGCCTTCCATCTTTTAATGGGAGAGTGACAAAACTCACACAGATCTGCAGTCCATTCCTGTGTGACCTTGGTTTACATGCTTTCCTTCTCTAAGCCACAGGATGGCCTACTATAAAATGATAGAGTCAAGAAAGATACTTTTTACAGCTTACTCACGCTAAAAATATTCAGTGTTTGGCCCATTGTGAACAATGACATCTGTATCTGTCTAGCTGTAGGTCCTGAAAACCAAGTCATATGAAAGGAAAAGCTTAAATTGCTAACAATTCTTATGATGTAGCTTTTAGACAGAGAGTGTAAGAAATTAGATGATTAAAGACATTTCACAAAAGCACACCCATGTTTGAAAGCTGTAGAGCAGCAAAGAAGCATTATAATTCCACTAAATTAAAAACCTCAATAGAAAAAGGGAGTGTGAAAATGGGGAGTATCCTTTCTCAACAAGAACCACCCTGTGAACGTTAATTTTCTCCTGCAAATCTCACAGCATGTGATACCTTCCCTAGCCCAAGGTTTTACTATTTTCTTTTTATTGGAGTGACACCACTGGCACAGAGAACATAATTTTATCATAGAAAATTAGAGCTGAAGGGGACCTCAAGGTCATCTTATCCAATGCAGTGACACCAGGCAGAAGAGTACAAATTATATTCACCTACAGAGATAGTCATCTGCAATTAAATGATTTCCCCAGCTTCCAACAATGAGTCAGGAGTTGAGCTGGGGCAACGAGGTAGCCACACAATAGCAGAGGTCCCCTGTCCCACACCAGCAGAGGATCCCTCATCCCCACACTAACAGAGGTCCCCAGACTCGGACGGTCACAAATATGAGTTTGGGATGCTTTCTCCCCTCCCTCCCTCTCTCCCTTCCTTCCTTCCTTCTTTCCTTCCTTTCCTCAGTACTTTCCTGTGTATACATTAGATACCAGAAAAGACTCTCTAAATTATCTCACTTGATCCTACATCAGCGCTATGATACTTGTAAGTGCTGCTGTTCATATTTTGCAGCTGACGGAAAAGGAGTGCCAGCCAGGCATCAGAGTGGCAGGCAAGAGCAGCCAAGGGCTCTGCTGGCATCTGGTCGACCTTGGTTCCCGCACCCTTTGCCTTTTGTCAGTACTGTTTTAGTGGCTTAGATGTGTCAAGTTCTTTCTGTGTATTGGGCTCTTCATATATGATATTTTATATGTGTTGTGTGCTAATATTATTAAATATTGACATCTATATTTGCATCAAAATTTATTCCATCTTCATTATAGAGTGGGCACTTATTGTGGGCTAGTTCAGATGAGTCAACTGAGGTACAGGGAAGTTGAATTAAGCCTCTGGAGTCATGAAGCTACTCAGTGTTAGAAGGGGGAAAAACTATGAATAACTGAATCAAAATTTCACCTGCTTATAAGGTATCTTGTAATCCTGGCAAGCGCTGATCATCTGAGAAGTCCCACTCTAATCTCACAAATCGAGATTCCTGAAGAAAGAATTGGATATTAAAAAGTCTGTCTGATATTATAGACTGAGTATTCAAGTGCACAGAACTTAACTCATATTCGCTGCTGCTGCAAATAAGAGCAGAGACTAAGTTTGGTGCAACAGATATGTAATTTTTTTTTACTATAAATTCGATGGACATGAAATGAAAACATTTGATTTATCAGAATATCCAGAACTCAGATTAAGCTCTGCCACTTGGGTCTGTGTGACTGTGAGGGAGTTAATTGACCTCTTTTGGCAATTAGGCACTTGCCTTATGTATAAGGGGACTGGATTAAGTAGTGACAAAAGTGACTCTGAAATCCAAAAATACGTGATGATATTCATCTGTATTTGTTTCCTGATAAAGATAGAAAACATTTCTTTGGTCTGGATTCTTTTATTCTTCCAAGTGGTTTGCTCACATTTGTACAAGAAAACCAAAACCCAAAAACAAACAAGAAAAGCTGTTTCCCTGGGAGCTGTGCTCTGGCTCTCAGCAGCCCTTGCTTCTCAACCTTACCAGAGAGGCAACCCCCTGTTGTTCTTGTTTTGACTCCACAACTTTCTTCCATGCATCACAAAGTGCTTCACAATGTCTTACTTTTTATTGATAAAAATTTAAATTCTCCCATGAGAAATTTTACAATGAGACACCTAAAGGAAAAATAACTATAATAACCACAAACAATGAGTCCATACCATTCTGTAGAAATCAAGCATTTTCCAACCCTTAGCTTTTTGGTCTTTGTGGCAAGCTTGGTTCCCACAGAGAAGACTAGGGGTCAGGAGGGTTTAAGTGGTTTGCTTGAGAGGTTCCCTACACTGTCTCCATCTCCGTGTCCAATGGCAAAGTGGGCCTTAAAGCATCACAGACTGCAGCTTGGGTCTCCCTGCCAAGTGTCAAAGGTCTGAGAATCACTAGACGTTTCCCATTGTGCAGTGGCCTCACTCACTGGTACCTGAGGCCTGAAGCTGTGGTCCTTCGTGAGGTGGCTCCTCACAGATATGACCACCCTAAACCAGAGTGTGAACAGGATCCCACGCTGCCCAGGTAAGGTGACAGAACCAGCTTCCTCTCACCATGGCTAAATAGAAAAAAAACTGCTGCTGCTGCCCTTTTCATCTGCCTGCAGCAGCTCCTGGGATACCTCCCAAATCTTCATGTCATTCTTCATACTATTTCTTATGATTCAGAGGCCTTCCCTGAGGTGCATCCTGGTGCCCCATACCTGTCCTCCTAGGAGCAGTTGGTGCTCTCACACTGGCTGGACACTCTTCACTCTCCCAAATTCTCATAATTGGTATCACATCATTGGCAAATCCTGCTCTAAACCAAAAAAACAGAATGGGAACTTGATCAGTAAACTCCTTTTTATAATAGAGGATGGGCACTAATTGGCTAATACCTTTTCCAGATAACATACATGCATTGAAAAGACCTTACCCTCAAAAACAATTTAAAAACAAGGTCAATGACATAAATGTAGAGACACGGGTATATTAGAAAGTTAGATATTTATTGAACAAAGTTGTAGAAACTTGCCTCCTACTCAGAAGACTCCATGTAAACTGTTAGTGATGGTACAACAAAGTGAAGATATTTGCAAAACATATATCCAGTAGGAGGTTAATATCCAACATATCTAAGGAACTCATGTAACTCAATAGAAAAAATAAATAACTGATTTTTAAAAGGGCCAAAGGTCTTGAATAGACATCTGTGTATATAATATATACAAAGGTCCACCTAATACATGAAAAGATAATTGACATCACTTATCATCAGAGAAATGCCAAACAAAGCTACTATGAGCTATCACCTCCTACCTGTTAGGATGATCATTTAAAAAAAAGAGAGAAAGAAAGAAAGAAGACAAAAGAAAAAAACAAATAACAAACATTTCCATATTTTAGAGATAATAAGGAACAGAACCCTTGTTCTATTACTATTAGGATTATAAAATGGCAAACAGAATGGAGATTTTACAAAAACTAAAACTGTAATACAACTCAATAATCCTACTTCCAGGTATTTTTCCAAAGGAAATGAAATCAATATATTAAAAAGAGATTTTTTCTTCCATTTTCATTATTCACAACAGCCAACAGATAAAACAACCTAGATGACCATTGACAGATGAAGGATAAAGAAAATAGTCTGTAGATACAATGGAATATTATTCAGCCATAAAAGAAAGAAATCCTGTCATAATCCTAAAGCATGAATGAAACTTGGGGATGAATCTTAAGCTAAGTGAACTAGTGCAGTCACAGGGGAACGATGGTGTATTTTTCCACTTATAAAAAGTATCTATATAAAGTAGCCAACCTTACAGAAGTAGAAAATAGGATGGTGATTGCCAAGGACTAGGAGAAAGGGAAATTAAGAGGTACAGAGCTCAAGTCATGCAAGATGAAAGAGTTTGGAGATGTGCTGTACAACTTTGGGCTTATAGTTCACATTTAAAATTTTGTTAAGAGAGGCCAGTTTGGGTCATGCACACCTATAATCCCAACTATTTGGGAGGCTGAGGCCAGAGGATTTCAAGTTCAAAGCCAGCCTGGGCAATTTAGTGAGCCCCTGTCTCAGAATAAAAATTTTAAAGGGGCTGGAGAAGTAGCTCAGTGGTCGATACTCCTGGGTTCAATCCATGGTATTAAATAAATAAAAGTTGTTAGGAGGGTAGATCTCCTGTTATGTGTTATTTTAAAAAAGAAAAGAATAAATGGATTAATGAGAGTCTGTTTTAGACAAAGGGTTGTCAATCTCTGCATGACAGTGGACACAATACTTAACCTCTCCAGTTCTCAGTAATATCACCTATACAGTGATGATGAGAGATTGAAATGATTAATTGTAAAGCATCATAAAATGAAAGGTGGGTATACTATTACCATAAATCCTATTAGTATTTCTCCCCCTGAAGGGAAAATCATGGTGGAATATGGTGATGTTGGCAAAATTTCTCAAGTGTAATTAGTAATAAAAGTATTTGATCATAAAAATTTTTCTCTTAAATAAAAATATTTAAAAAAAAAAAAAAGCTTTTAGGTCCAATGGCCTAGTTGTTTCAAATCTATTCAATTTTTATAAAAGCCAAGTTTCAGCTTTATAACATTTGTCTTACTAAATGTCACTGAGTAAGGCATAAGGTAGGGGACATATATAAACCCCTAAAGCGTAAATTCAGCTCTCAGAAACTCTTCTCAACCAGCTAATATGTCAGGAGAGAAAGGTGCCACAGTCTGACCCAAACAGAGCACTTTTATGTCAGGTTTGCAACACTCTCAAAGTCCTAAATCAGATCTTCAAGTCACAAAAGAAAATAAGGAAGGAATTGATTTTGATGACCACAGTTCTTCTTTATTTCCCCACGTCTGAGACTTTGTTTACCCACCTTGCATTACAAATCTTGAATGTTTCTTTATTAGGATGGCTTTACCATATCATCCCACACAAGCAAAGACTAAGCAAGCTCTTGCAGATCATTTGGAACTGCAGTCTAAGAAGAGCATAACGCTACCAAGTGATAATATCCTGATTAAACTGACTATTGGCTCATTTTTTGATGAGTTCATTTAACCTGAGCAGTACATAGAAGCCTCCACACAAATGTCCAGTGAGAGAAAATGAAAACCCTGTATACCACACAAGCACCATTTGAGAGCAGGGACACAGATTTCCCCAGAAAAAGAGTCTGTTCAGCACCAATGCTAAGTACATAAACACTGATGATTAATTTTCTGAATACGGTGAATATGCTCAGGTTTAATTCCCATGGCTGCACAGAGACACTAAAGAACAGACCATGGGAAGAAACCATTAGTCTGGGTGCATATTTTTATGTCAAGATTAGACCTAAAAAGAGGTGATGTCCAAGTAAGTTCTGAAGATACTATAAGCAATAATTTATGAAAATCTCAAGATCTTTAAATTTGCATCATATTCTAAACTCTGCACTGGGAAATACATCACTGCTATGTTTCTACTAATTTGCCTGAATGTGAAGTTTTCTGTTACATATCTTACAGGTATACTTTTCAGAAAAAACAAATTAACTTTGCACATTTTATTTAATTCATGTTGATATTTGCTCTGTTTTTTAATAAACAGACATCCTACATCTCACTCCTGAGTGTGTCTTTAAGAAGCCATCGTAAGCATCAAGTATTTTTAAAGAGTCATGTTTTTTTATAAATTTTATGAAACATTTTTGTACAACACCATGCAGTAAGTTTTCCCAGAATCCCTAGAAAACAGAGCCTGAGGCAAATACTTACACACTAACACTTTACTGAGTAGTGTAATCCCAAAAGGTGGGGAGGTGGGAGAGGGAGAATGAGGCAGAGAGGAAGGGAATACAGATACGGAAGACATCCATGTTAGCAAACAGATGATTGACTGGACTAGCTGGAAGCTTTTTCAAAGGCCTTATAAGAACTATTGTGTTGCCGAATACTCCACCAAAGGGGTGAGGAGAAGATGGGAGGGAATTTATCTGATGGATATTAATAATGCATATTCATTAAAATTTGCACCACCTTCAGTTGTCTCCTCTGTGTTCTGGGTTGGGCCAGATGGCGGTCTCAAGAAACCACAGAGCAAGGCACATTACCCATAGATTAGATAGGTTTTTGTCTGAGTCTAGAGTGGTGGGAGGATCCTGAGACCCTCCTCAAAGCAGCTTCAAACCAAATAGGCTAGGGAACAACATATGATCAAGGGTCTAGCAACAAGAGGCCCAGAGGCTCTGGGGCTAACCATACAAGGTGCTTAAAACAACCTATGAGTGAAGCTGACCCCAGATGAGTTGTGCTCCTGTAATGGCTCTGCATCTCATTTAAACTCCATTAGACACCTCTGGGGATCTCAAAGCCAGAAGGAAAACTAGGGAAATGAGTGGGATTACTGACACAGAGGTTCCAAGGAAAGTAAGTAGGCCTGAATCCGCCTATTAAGAAACGAAAATATGGTGGGCGTTGACTCTCAGCTACTCTACAGATGGAAGAAATGAATGGTCCATTGCTGCAGAGTGGCAAAACATGTTATTAAGAAGACCTTGAGTCATTTGTTTAATTATTTATAATATATCTTGTTCCCAGTAGATAAGCATATTATAAAATTATTTGCAATAGTTTGCAAGTAAAATTACAAATAAGTCATGAATTAGAGTCAAAAAGAAAAATAAAACAAGGTTTTAGAAGGATCACTTAACTAAGTTTCACTCTTCTGAAACTTTCTTAAATCACTTCAATAACATTAGACCAGAAGGGTTATGTGTCTAAGTATAGCAAAACCAACTCAATACCAAAAAAATGTATTAAGGAAAAACATATATGACTACACAATATAAGATTCTGAAAGAAATTTCTGAGAGAAAGCTATCTGAAAAGATGTTTAGGACATATACAATAATAGTATATCTAATGGAAAAGAATTTTTTTTCCAGCTACTGATCTGACAGAACATTAATGTCCAAAATATATAAAGAATTTAACACCAAAAGAACAATTAATTCAATAAATAAATGGGCAAAGGAGCTGTACCAGATACTTCTCAAAAGAAGTACAAATGGCAAATAAATATATGAAAAGTGCTCAACATATTTAGCCATCAGGAAAATGCAAATCAAAACTACATTGAGATTGTATCTCACCTCAGTCAGAAATCAAAAAATAACACATGCTGGAGAGGACACAGAGAAAAGGGTACACTTACTCACACACTGTTGGTGGCAGCATAGATCAGTGCAGCCACTATGGAAAACAGCACGGAGGGCCCTCAAAACCCTAAAAATAGGAATACCAAATGATTCAGCTATCCTATTCCCGGGTGTATACCCAAAGGAAATGAAGTTGACATACAAAAGAGACACCTGCAAACCCATGTTTATTTCAGCAATATTTATAATACCATGAAAGTAGAAAGGGAACTATTAAAGTAGGAGAAAGGGACCAGGGGGAGGAAGTATGGAGAAGAGAGGGTAATAGGGAAGGTAGATTTGATCAAAGTACATTCTATGCATGTATAAAATTGTAAAAATAAAACCCATTATTTTATGCAATTAATACATGCTAACAATTATATTTTATTAAAATTTATATTTTATTAAAATACTTCAGTTACTTCAGTTCCTAACATCAAAGATAAACAAAAGACATCATACAAAATTCACTATTACAAATGTGGTAAGGTTCTGAGGACAATTACATCTTACTAATCAATCACTTTCCAGCACCTGAACATCTGCTATATATCTTCCACTGTGCCAGCTCCTGTGAAAATAGAGCTGTCTCCCTACCCTCAGAACTCCTGAGGTCCAGCAGGGAAGGCAGGTCATTAAGCAAGCAGAATTAAAAAGTAAGTCCAAGTGTAGTGACAGTGGAGATAGTGTGGGACACCTGACTTATCTGAGGGATGCCTCCCATGCCCCAAGAAGTGACATTTAAGCTGGGATTCTTTAAAAAAAATTGGAATTAGCTAAGTCTGACAGAGAGGTAGAGTACTCTGGACAGTAGGAATAGTAGGTAGCATGGTTTATTCTAGAAATTATAAAATGTAGCATAAGCCAGATCATGAGTGGCCTGTTAAGCCATATTAAGTGATTAGATTTTATTATAAAAGCAATGGGAGCTCACTGAACAGTTTCAAGCAAGAAAGTAATGTGACCAGATACAGCCCTAGAAGTATGGACCTGGAATCCTGTGGAAAATAGACATCTGTGGAGAAATCCTGGCGACAAAAATTAATACCCAATGGCAGAAAATGAAGGGAAATTGAGATTTGTGAGGGAGAAGCAAGTAGATATGCTATATTACTGGGTATAAGACATGTGAGGATAGAAAAACTCACAGATGACACCAAGACCAAGATTGCTGACCTGAGTTCCCTCATTATATGATGCTGCTATTCAGTGGGATCGGAATATTGGGAAAGCAGCGGTTTATGGAAAAAGAAAGCAAAGATTAAGATTTAGGACATGTAGAATTTGATATTACTGTGGTCATCCAAGCATAGATGTCCAAGATAAAAATTAAAAATAGGAATTTGGAGCTCATGAATGAAATCTAAGCTCATTTAATGGGGTGCTTATGTGAAAGCCAGCATGTGTGTTACAACTAAAGTCATGGGAGTAAATGAGACCAGAGAATTAGGAAAATAAAATGTTGGAAATAGGGTTTGAATATATACTCAGTTCAGAAAGTTGACAACATGAGGTATGTGCAGTATTTGGCTCTAAACTAAGGTGTGGTTGGTCCTGTTCTCTTTGGAGCTGGTCAGATCACAGTAAGTGTCATGATAACTACTGAGCACCATCCCAGAAGCAGCTTCAGAAGAGGGTGCTAGAGATGAAGAACCTGAAAAACAAGATGAGCTAAGAACTACCAAAGCAAGGTGAATCTACATGAAAGATCATCCTTTTCAGATATTCAAAAGTCAATCATACAAAGATGAATTAAAATTACTAAGTATTCGTTTATTCAGCAGTTTTTATTAATGGCATGAAGGTTGTGCGTTCCTTGTCACAGGGGTGTTTAACACAGGCTGAGAAAAGGCCTGGAGAGGATTTCATAGAATGACAAGTTCAAACACATGGGAAGGGGAACAAACTCTTAAGGTACTTTCTAACCTTGACACTCAATGATTCACACTGGGAAAGAAAGAGTAACATTGATGGGGCAAAATAATTTCAGTGGACTACCGGGAAGAGAACTGGTTTTCTAGTTGTGAGTCTATCATTTTCATAATGCAACCTGGCACCCTCACCAAAGGGTACTTCAGTTTCCTCTCTGAAAGATCAGGAATTAGCAAAATGTTTGCTAAGGCCCCAAATTCTGTAAAGGTTCCTACATTGCAGTTAATATTCCTGACTCCAAATTCCATCCACATATAACCAATACAACTCAATTAAGCAAATTTATCACATGCATAGTTTGGTTGGCTGAAAAGACTTAAAATAGAGAGAAAGCAAGCTTCTGGGAAAGGCAAAGGAAATGAGTCAAGGCTCATTGTGCAAGTTGGCAAAGACAGTATAAACCAATTTTGAATCATAGATCAGCTATTTTGAATCATTACAAGTAAAATGGGTTTAATAGTCCTCAAATACCCAACCAGGAAAAGGAGGATCTGAGAGGCAATTGCAGGGCAGAGATTACACCATGCCCTTCCCTTGTCTCAAAACAGATATTAACTTACGAATTTACACTGTGGAATTCATCAATGAAATCCACTCATATTCATCATGTTCAATAATACATACATATATTTGGATTTTTAAAATGTATTCTTCTAGTTTAATTCATTCCTCTGAATTTCATTTTTATATGGCTAATAATTAAAATACCCCTGGGTTTTGATGACCTATTCAGAAAAGGAGGAAATTTGAAAAAAAAAAAAAATTAGAAAACAGTCATGGACAGAGTGTAACAGAATTCCATGGCAAATATTGGTTTGATTTCTTCATGAATGAACACATATAAAATTGTACCACGCAGATAGCAATTCTGAGAGAATTTTGTCATGCTCGTTTAGCTTACTAAGTCTTAGGGTAGGAATTCCAGCCTGGTAGAGTCATTTCCTAGTCAATGAGAAGATAGGAAAATAACAATGGAAAATAAGCAGACTCAGGTGTTACTCTCCCAGTACCTTTTCCCTAATAACACAATGTCAGAGCTTCCTCTGCACATTGATTGGGCAAAATAAAGAAGGGCTTTCCTTTCTTCAGAGCCTTTAACAAAACGCTGCAGTCAACCGCTTAAGGCCCTAACAATGATGGGACCTTTGAGAATCCTAAATTGGGGTCAAAGGGTGTAACTCAGTAGTAGAATGCCTCAGATGATTCAAGTTTAGCATATGTGAGGCCCTGGGTTTTGTCCCAAGCATAAATAAATACATAAATAAGATCTTAATTTTTTTCTGCCCTGACACCACCTACCACCTCACTGAGAAATGGGATGGACTGCATGTATCCAAACAAGGTCCTCATTCCATTCCTGCCCCTTCTCCTTGCATGCCTTTCTGCAGAGCATTAGCTTCCACAGTGGTCTGATGAAATGAGCTTGCTGGGGCACACAGCTTTAGACATGCATGAATTTGCTCATCATCTTCTCTTTCCTATTCACAGCTCCTCAGGGGTTTCCTGGGCAGCAGGAGATTTGCTATAGGGCGGGGAAAGCTGGGATTTAGAGCAAAATGTTTCCCTGAAACATACTGTCTGGGCAGGCTGGTTCCGCGGTTCAAAAGCACCTCCGTGGCCATACGCCTCCATGTCTATTATGGGGAGTGTTCCTGTCATATAGACAGAGGCTCTGGCTCCCTCCATAAATTACACCCTATGCTGCCCATCTGCAGACATGGCATTTTGCCCATTTATGAAGTTGTAAGTCAGCTGCAATAGAAAACAAGTTGCATCTACTTAAAAGCTCAGAAGCTTCAAAATATGGGTAATTCTTCCTTATGGCTTTGAAAGGCCATTGTATCTAGAGGCTGGCTTGCAATCAAATTATCTGGAAACTTTTTCTGGTCTTTCTCAGGATATGGTAAAGACAGGGAAGGGATACTATCTGATGTAGTCGTTTGTGATATATGGTAGAAGAATGAACCAAGAATCTTAAGAAATACAGACATTAAATGGGCAGTTAATATAATAGCTTCCCCTTTTGCACAGGGGGTGCCCTTCCAAGACCCTCAGTGGATGCCTAAAACTGTGGGTAATACCAAAATCTATATTTACTATTTTACTTTCTATACATTTATACCCTTTGATAAAGTTTGATTTATAAATTAGGCACAGTAAAAGATTAACAATAGTAATTAAATGATCAAAACAATATACTGTAAAAAATCTTATGTGAATGTAATTTCTCAAAATATTTTATTAGATTGTACCCACCCTTCTTGTTGGCTACAGTAACTGAAATTGCGAAAGTAAAACCATATGTGAGGGGGCACTACTGGATCCACTTATTTTTTTTTTTAATTTCAGGCTTTATTCTCTATTCTCCAATAAGAACTCATTTTCTCAAGAATGTGTTTAGAAATTGGCGGTGAGGAGATCAAAAATTGCCCATTGCAGAGATTCTCTATTGACTTCACAAGTTTTTTCCTTGATTCTTACTCGGAGGGAACAAATAATAACAAAGCATTACCACATTATCTTCAGAACCTGCTAAACAACCTTTGGTACTGCACTGTGGCTCCCAGTGGCCCCAGATTTACAGAGTCATCAACTTACAAGCAAGTGTTGTTCTAAGATTTTTGCTTGAGTTTTAGTTTTTAGAAATTGGAAAAAAAAATTTGTAGGAACCATGCTATTCTTTTAATAATTTTCAACTTAAAAGAATTTTTTAAATGCTCACAGTTCCATGGTGTCCTTTGCCCTGCTGCTCCTCATGCTAAAATTAATGTAACCACAGAACCATTATCTGAATCTGGAAATTAACATTGATATGATACTATTCATTAATCTTCAGAGTACATTTCAATTTTACCACTGACCCCTGATGTACTTCTGTTCAGGATTGAGCCCAGGATCCACCTTGCATTAGGTTATCACCTCTTCTTAGACTCTGATCTGAGACTGCTCCTTATAGTCACCACACATAGAAGAATGCTGGCTAGTTACTTTTGGAAGATGCCTCAAGATTTGGGGTTGTCTATGACTCATAATTAAATTAGGTCATACATTTTTGTCCAGAATACCAAAGAAGCAATATTGAGCCCATATCAGATCATTGATATAAATATGTCTATTATTAGTAATGTTAATCTTCACTTGGGTAAAGGGGTAATCTTCTAGGTTTATCTATTGTACAGTTATTATTTCTCTTTTAAACATGAGTTTTAAAACTAATGTTCCAGGATGAGACTGAAACCCATCGTAGTAATCACTGTGCACTTCTGGGTATTTGAAAAGAAGGGAAGACAGGAAAGCAAAAATTAGGTCTTTCTCTTCTGTGTCTGTGTTTGCTAAAGATGGGAGGCAATGTAAATACTCCTTCCATCTCTGCCACTGCCAATGCTGCTTTAGACACAGGGGAACACAGTGGCTGAAGGGACAGTTGTTAATCTTTTGATAACATGGGAATAGCATGAGTAAGATCATCCTAGGTCAGTGGTCTTGGACAAGTCATTAACCTTCTCTTCTACAAAATAGCAATAATACTATCTATCTTGCAGGATTGACATGAATGTTAAGAGGTTATAAGATTTCCATGTAAGGTCAAACCTATATTAGGTACTTAATTTTAAAAGTATTAGCCATGTCTGATGGAAGATGAGATAGATGAACAGCAATCCATAGTTATGAAACTTTTGCTAGCCTGGTTCATTCATTCATTCATTCATTCATTCAAAAAAATTATGTAGTGAGTGCCAGGTGCTAGTTGTGTAGTACCCCGCCTTCAGAGAACCAATACTTTAAATGAAAGAAAAAAATCAATAAACAAATGAAAAATACAGAAAATGTAAAGTATTTATAAAATAAAAATAGGACAGAGAACGTATTTTTATGGAGTGATAGAAGAAACTGCACTTCAGAAGCAACATTTGCAATGAAACCACAAGGATGGCAAAGATTGCACTGTGTAAAGCGCCAGAGGAAAAGCAGTTGTAGCAGGAGAACAAATGCATAGACCCTAAAATGGGAAAGAGGCCAGGATGTCTAAGAAATGGAAGATGAGCGGGCTAGGGATGTGGCTCAAGCGGTAGCGCGCTCGCCTGGCATGCGTGCGGCCCGAGTTCGATCCTCAGCACCACATACAAAGATGTTGTGTCCGCCAAATACTAAAAAATAAATATTGGAATTCTCTCTCTCTCCCTCTTTCTCACTCTTTCTCACTCTCTCTCACTCTTAAAAAAAGAAAAGAAAAGAAATGGAAGATGAGCCAGACATGGTAGCACACCTGTAGTCTCTGCTGCTTAGGAGCCCAAGGCAGGAAATCACTTGAGCCTTTATGTCCAAATCAGTCTGGACAACATAGCAAGACCTCGTCTCTAAAACGAAACAACAAAAAAAGAAATGTAGATGGCCCAAGTGGCTGGAGCACAGGGAACAACTTAAGAGTCACTCGTACTCAATAGTCAAAACTATTCTGAAGGCTCATTTGCATTTATTTGCTGTTAGCTAATAACTCTCTAAACTTCTCAATTTTAGACATTTCTATAAGTCATTGAGGTGTGTACCCCATGTCAGCCCTTAACTTTAATTCTATTCAAAATTAAAAGTGTTGTTTATTCCACAGACTTATCCTTCTCCCCACTGTGAGCAGATCAGAATATTGAATGTGCACACATTTATGGTCTTCCCATATCTTCTATGCCAATGATGTTCTGTCAGCCTAGTAACAATCTCTCTAAGGTCCACTTGCTGATTACACAATTTTCTCCGCTTAAGAAAATCCCTAAGCATGCTGCAAACATGGTATTCCTTCATCACAGAGAGTTAAGCTGTGAAAACAAGGTTGTCTAGCACCTTAAATATTGTCGCGTTACATTAAAAACACATTATACCTGATTCTCCAATGCTCAGAGCAAAGCAGTTATATAAACCTGTTGGAGAATTTTTGCCAACTAAATTGGAAAGGATGTCCAGGTTTTCTTAGGGTCTAGTGACAGAAGTGATCCCTGGTGTCACTTGGATGGGCCTATTCCCCTGTGTGCCAATGACTATTTTGGGTTGTGTAGCAATGACCTGGAGGCTGCATTTTGGATTCAACTATATAGAAGCTCTACCTTACAAACCTTGCAGGAAAGGGTTGGAGTCTGAAATTGTATGCTGAAAAAAAACATGGTTAAAAAGATTGGTTTTCTATGATTAAGAAAAGCTTAAGTGGAAAATCTGCCTAAAAGAATAGAGGGTCTCCTCTCTTACCCCAGAGATTTTCAGCATACAATTTCAGACAGTGGAGCATCATCGGTAGGGATTGAGCTGCACTCCACCTTACCCTCCACCCTACAAACCATTTGTTGAAATCCTAACAAATGGGATCCTAACAGGACCTCAGATTGTGACCTTGTTTGGAATTAGGATCTTTACAGTGGTAAACAAGTTAAACTGAAGCTATTAGGGTGGTCTAAAATCCAGTATGATGGTTGTCCAGGTAAAAGAAGAAAATGATAACACAGAGACACACACATAGATGAGACAATATGAAGAGACAGAAAGAAAAGACCAGCTTCTACAAGCCAAAGCCAGAGACCCACAGCAGGTCTTTCCCTCACAATACTCAGAAGGAACCAACCCTGCACACACTTTGGTTTTGGACTCCTGACCTCTGGTAGGTACTAAGAGATAGTACATTGCTGTTGTTCAAGCCACCTACTTCATGCTACTTCATTATGCCTGCCCCAGCAAGCAAATGCAACTGTTTATAATTTGAGGTATAAGGAAAAATCAGCTGGCCAGACAATTGAAGGGAAAGGGTCTTCTGTTGGAATCCATCCCCTTCCTCCTTATCACTATGAACTCCCTAAAGGTTCGGAGGCAGTGATTCTCAGTCCTGCCTGCACGTTGTTAGGGTTGCCTGGAAAAGTTTCCAAAACAAATTTGAATACCTGGGCACCCACATCAACTTAGAATTTATGGGAGTAGAGCCCATGATCTGATTTTTTCTCAAAGCATTCCAAGTAATCCTAATGTGCAGATAAGTTTGGAATCCTGGTATTAGTTTAATGCAGTGCCTTAAATTGCACCCACCACTCCCTTCCCCAACCTAGCTGTATTAGAGTCACCTTTGACCTTGTTAGAAATGCAAATTCTTGGGCCCCACACCAGAACTACTGAATCAGAAGCTCTTGAAGTGGGATACAAGAATTAGTGGTTTTAAAAGTCCTGCAAATGATGTTGATGCATGCTCACATTTGATAAGCTTTGGCCTAATGCTCTGATGCTTATATATTGTAAGGACTAGAGAATATGAAAAGGCACAACCCCATGCCATACCCACACCCCCCAAAAAAAATCTGCACAAAAATTTGAATTTAATATCAGAGAATTCACTAGTGACCCTCTGTCTGGTCTTCACTTTTTAAGTACCCCACACTAAGAACTTGAAACAATAGACCCAAATAGACATTTAAGAGAAGATACACAAATGACAAACAGGTATATGAAAAAATACTTATTACTACTCATTGAGGAAATATAAATCAAAACCACAACAGTACATTACCTCAGAATGCCTGTTATCAAAAATACAAAAGATAACCCATGCTTGCTGGAGAGGATGTAAAAGAAAGGCAACCCTTGAAAACCATTGTTGGAAATGTAAACCACTACAGCTATTATGGAAGAAAATATGGAGGTTCCTCAAAAAATTAAAAATAGAATGACCATATGATCCAGCAATCCCACTACTGGGTATACATCCAAAGGAAATGAAATCATGTGTGGAGGAGGCATCTGCACTTCCAGGTTCACTGCAGCACTACTCATAACAGTAAAGAAACAGAAGCAACCTAGGGGCCCATCAGTGGATGAATGGATAAAGAGAATGTAATACATACATGGTAGAATACTATTCAGCCATAAAAGTTAATCAAATTCTGTCAACATGGATGGAACTGGAGAACATGATGTGAAATAAGCCAACCACAGAAACCAAGTACCACATAATTTCACTCATGTATGGAACATAAAAACATTAATCTAATAGATGTTCAGGTAAAATGGTGGTTACCAGAAGTTGGGGGTACAAGGGGAGAGGGAGGCATGAGGAAAGGTTGACCCACGGGCACTAGTTATGTGGAGATAGGAGTTAAGTTCTGGTGTGCTATTGCATAGTAGAGTAAATATAGATAGTAGTAATGTAGTGTATATTTCAAAAAGCTACACAAAAGAATTTTTAAGGTTTACACTATAAAGAAATGGTATTTCAGGAGAGAGTTATGTTTAATAGAATGTTACACAATATATACATGCACTGATATATTTCCTAATGTCCCCTAAATATGTGAAATTTTTACATTTTATATATCATTAAAATAATTTTTAATTTTATAAAAGAACTTAAAATTTTCCTCCCTCTACCTCTAACACACCAAAGCACTCTTTTCGAAAAGGGCTTCTTGCCCCTCATTAATGCACAATAAACTTTGTGACCCCTCATTGGCCCTTCTGCAGCTAACCCAAGGGCTGCTTGAGTGAAACCTGTGCTTCCTGCGTGTGGTCATCAATCTCCATGCTGCGGTTTATAGGCCTGTGGCTGAGCTGTGTGTTCACTCACCTGATACAAATGGTAATATTTTTCCTAGGCTCACATGAATACAAACAACCCAGCTGTGAAAAGATCAACGCATGTGTCTGTCGTGGCCAGTCAAGTGCAAGTTATTTTTTAGCAGGGTGCAGGAAGAATAGGGAAGCTTTTCTCAAATCAGAATCATTTTTATATGAAAGTGACAAAGATGAAAAGTCATGGCAGAGAAGATCTGTAATTAAAATTCATCTGTGTCCAATTAGAGTACGTGTTATCATTACTGAGATAGTAGTGATGTATGCCAGTACCAAGGAGAGAAGCCAGAGCCCCAGACATGATAGACTTTTGAGCAGGGCAATGCTCTAGGCAAAAATTAAAGTGAATATTGATAGAGATTATTTATTCATTGAATGACAGTCCTGTGCCTGGTATATGCCTCCAGGGCTTAAAGACCTAAGTGCCACAGACAGGCAGATTGCCTAACCACTAGGTGGTCAGTGCTTATTTGGTGGGCACACTTAATGAAGTTCCTCATCTGTGTCCAAATGTAAATCAAACTTCTGTGGACTCAAGCTGCTTTGTAATGCCAATGCCAAATTTGAATCCTACTTTTTCAAATGCATAAATGAAAAAGAAAAAAATGCTTTTGTTCACCTTTAAGAGGTTTGATAGAATAGTGATATCAATTCTGCTCCTTTCAATGAAGCTGTATTTCAGGCCCTGATAGATTTGGGGGGTAAACAGTGTTAGAGACAGTTTGGGCATCTTCATTCCCTTACATTGTGCCAAGAGAGGTCTTATCTAAAATAAGCTGGCAGAGATTTAATGTTCCTGCTTGAGCTTTTCTAATTTGAAGTATGGAAGCCCTGAAAACTTCTACCTAAGAAAGAAGGAGGTTTTGAGTTCATGCATGCATGTGCACACACACAGAAATCTGTTTTATTACGTGAAGTTCTTAATTCTTACCATCATCTGATACCTTCCCCTTTGACTCTAAAATCTTCCAAATGAAAAAGAAACATAATATTTGTTAATTTTTTATCTCACAAAATGTAAAATGCAAATCTCCAAAGCTAGTACAGGAAAGAAAAACAAAAAGTCACATGATTGAAAGTCCAAATTATGGTGTGAGAGTCAAATGCCTGGATGTGACAGCAAGTTGATTCATATTGGATTTTTGTATATTCTGGAGCATGTAATGAGTTATTGATCTGTGATAAACTAAACTGACACTTCTGTAACCAGTAAACCCTCAGTATATCCAGTAAACATGGGTTTCATTAATGTACTGTTATGAGCAGGTCCCAGATAGTTTTCCTACAAAGTTGCTAACAGCTGTTGCAAAAAAGAGCATACATACACATATTTACAACTATGGATGCTACTTATACTGTTTAATCCTCTCTTCCAGCCAGTGAGACATATGTTTTTCCTTAAAACGAAAGAAGTCTCTTCACTTACTTCTAATATGCTTCCTTCACTTATATTGATGTTGACTTACAGGGGTTATCTGAACTCCACTTTTTCCATCTGTTTGTCAAGAACTTAAAAACTTGTTTTTGATCCAATGTTTCCTTAGATGATCCAGACTTCAAGCCCCTGAGATTATATTATCTACCCCACATGTTGGTTGGAAGTTCTGCCATTCCTACCTATACACAGAAATTAGTGGGGTCTCACACTGACATTCTGAGGGACTCCTGATCAGTGGCTCTCTTGCTAAGTTCAACCAGGATTCAAGACTTCTGGGTTTTTTTCTCAGCCTTCATACAGTTCAGGCTCTGCTCTTAGAGGTAGCAACTCTAATCAGTTATTTCCAGGACTAAAGGCTAGGGTGGGTTGGGACGGTTTCTCTGTGGTGATATCTGTGCTTGGCAAATGTTCCTAGAGTCTCCCTTGCTGCCAAAGATGGAGAAAAAATGTGGGGCATGGTAGGACCTGACATCTCTACACAGGTCTTGGTAGCCAAGTGCTGTGAAGGGCCCCTTGCCAGCAGCCTTGTTCTGTGAAAATTATTATTTGCATTTTGTAGATAGGAAACTGAGGCTCCAAGAGTTTAGTTCTATAAGGGCATGGTGGTGCATGCCTGTAATCCCGGGTTCTCAAGAGGCTGAGACAGAAGGATCACAAGTTTCAGGCCAGCCTGAGCAACTTAGCAAGACCCTGTCTCAAAAAAAAAAAAAAAAAAAAACAAGAGCTCAGTTCTTCTAAGTCACATAGGTAGGTAGTGATAGAGCTGGCATCTGAAACTCTGCTCTGGGTGCTGGATACGCATGTCACAAACACAATACTGGTGATAATAGTACCTTTCTCATACACTTGTTATAAAGTATGCAATTGAGTATTTCAATCAATAGGAACTGAATACATGGAAATGATCACCATTGTCATCTTTGTCATCGTTACCTTCATTGTAACCATCATCAACACTTTGTGATTCCTGCACAGACCCATACCCTGTGATGTATGAAAGACCAGGATAGGTGTCAGTAAGTTTCTTTTTAATGGTGGAATAGGGGAAAGGATGTATTTACTGCTTTTCTCGCCATCTATCTAGGTAGGTACCAGTTTCAAAGAGCATATTAGGATGTGTCAGCTGTATTTTTCCTGCTCAGGAAGGGCAAGGGTCATGCCATCTGTGAATTTGTAGGAAGCAAGGACCTAGGGACCTGAAGATCTCTCCTCACTGCCAGAGCCTGGGAGCACAGGAGGGCTGGGTCTGTTCACAGAGATATCCCAACACGCATTCTGAGGTTTAGCAGCTGCTCAACTTTTCAGGAAAGTGAAATCTCTGCCTTGCAGTCCTCTCTGAACTCCCATGTGAGCTTCTCAGGACACCCAGAGGGCTCAAAATAATGGCAAATGCTCTAGTTTATGTGTGGCCTCTTCCACTCTCCCACTAACAAACATTGTGACATTTTTTTCCTGTACTGTTTTATTATTGGCTTTTTGAATTTTATGTTTTACCTTATTTTTATTCTAATTCAAATTATATTGAGATAATAATCCAACAAACTCTATTTGTTAGAATTCAACACATTGCTTGGTTTTCAATTGTCCTTTGTTGTCTGCTTCAAAGTCTTTCTTCCTGTATGGAGAAGCCCCAATGATTTGAAATTAATTTGAATCAATGTGATTCCATCACTGATGAAACCTGTCTAATCCTTCCATCTCCACCTACTTGCACTCTCCCCTTAGGCAAGTATCCTCATCAGTCCGTTTATGACTCAGCTCTCCTGAGGCACAGTAATATTTGGTGGAAAGTACTCTTGAGTGTCAAGAGATTTGATTTCTCTTCTCACCTAGTGCTTACCTAATTTACTAAGGCCAAAGGATCGATAACTTTTCAGTGTCTCAGTTTCCCCATCAATAAAATAGGAGAATTGGCTATAGATGATTATTGAGTCCATTCCATTTTAAGTCTGTTGTGTCAGAAGTCGCATGATCTTTAAAGTATGCTTGTAAGAAATGTGTTGTAGGGGACTGGGACTGGGGCTCAGTGGTAGCACACTTGCCTGGCATGTGTGAGGTACTGGGTTCAATTCTCAGCACTGTATATAAATAAATAAACTAAAAGTTTGTGGACAACTAAAAATTATTTGAATTATTTTTTATTTATATATGACAGCAGAATGCATTACAATTCTTATTACACATATAGAGCACAATTTTTTATATCTCTGGTTGTATACAAAGTATGTTCACACCAATTCGTGTCTTCATACATATATTTTGGATAATAATGTCCATCACATTCCACCATCATTTCTAACCCCATGCCCCCTCCCTTCCTTTCCCACCCCTCTGCCCTATCTAGAGTTTGTCTATTCCTCCAATGTTCCCACTCCCTACCTCACCATGAATCAGCTTCCTTATATCAGAGAAAACATTCTGCATTTGGTTTTTTGGGATTGGCTAACTTTACTTAGCATTATCTTCTTTAACTCCATCCATTTACCTGCAAATGCCATGATTTTATTTTCTTTTATTGCTGAGTAATATTCCATTGTGTATATATGCCACAGTTTTTTTTATCCATTCATCTATTGAAGGGCTTCCACAGTTTAGCTATTGTGAATTGTGCTGCTATAAACATTGATGTGGCTGTGTCCCTGTAGTATGCTGTTTTTAAGTTCTTTGGGTATAGACCAAGGAGAGGATACCTGGGTCAAATGGTGGTTCCATTCCCAATTTTTCAAGAAATCTCCATACTGCTTTTGGCTGCACCAATTTGCAGCCCCACTAGCAGTGTATGAGTGTACCTTTTCCCCCACATCCTCACCAATACTTATTTTAGTTTGTATTCATAACAGCTGCCATTCTGACTGGAGTGAGATGAAATCTTAGAGAAGTTTTGATTTGCATTTCTCTAATTGCTAACGGTGATGGACATCTTTTCATATATTTGTTGTTTGATATATCCTCTTCTGAGAAGTATCTGTTCAGGTCCTTGGCCCATTTATTGATTGGGTTATTTGGGGTTTTTTGGTGCTTAGCATTTTGAGTTCTTTATATACCCTAGTAATTAGTGTTCTATCTGATGTGTGAGGAGTAAAGATTTGCTACCGAGATGTAGGCTCTCTATTCACTTCACAGTCTGTTTCTTTTGCTGAGAAGAAACTTTTTAGTTTGTGTCCATCCCTATTAATGATTCTTGATTTTAATTTTTACACCAAAGGAATCTTACTAAGGAAGTTGGGGCCTAATCCCACATGATGAAGATTAGGGCCTACTTTTCTTCCATTAGACACAGGGTCTCTAGTTTTATTCCTAGGTCCTTGATCCATTTTGAGTTGAATTTTGTGCATGGTGAGAGATAGGGGTTTAATGTCATTTTATTGCATATAGATTTCCAGTTTTCCAAGCACTATTTGTTGAAGAGGCTATCTTTTCTCCAGTGCATGTTTTTGGCACCTTTGTCTAATATAAGATAATTGTAATTTTGTGGATTAGTCTCTGTGTCCTCTATTCTATACCATTGGTCTGCTTTGGTGCCAATACCATGCTGTTTTTGTTACTATTGCTCTGTAGTATAGTTTAAGGTCTGGTATAGTGATGCTACCTGCTTCACTCTTCCTGCTAAGGATTGCTTTAGCTATTCTGGGTCTCTTATTTTTCCAGATGAATTTCATGACTGCTTTTTCTATTCCTATGAGGAATGTCAATGGGATTTTGATTGGAATTACATTAAGTCTGTATAGTGCTTTTGGAAGTATGGTTATTATGATAATATTAATTCTGCCTATCCAAGAGCAACGTAGATGTTTCCGTCTTCAAAAGTCTTCTTTGACTTCTTTCTTTAGGTTTCTGTAATTTTCATTATATAGATCTTTCACCTCTTTCATTAAGTTGATTCCCAAGTATTTTATTTTTTTATTTTTTTTTTATTTATTGAGGCTATTGTAAATGGGGTAGTTTTCCTCATTTTCCTCTCAGAGGATTTATCACTGATATACAGAAATGCCTTTGATTTATGGGGATTGATTTTATATCTTGCTACTTTGCTGAATTCATCGACTTATTCTAGAAGTTTTCTGGTGGAACTTTTAGGGTCTTCTAGGTATAAAATCGTGTCATTAACAAATAGTGCCAATTTGAGTTCTTCTTTTCCTATGTGTATCCTTTAATTTCTTTCGTCTGTCTAATTGCTCTTGCCAGTGTTTCAAGAACTAACAACTAAAAAACATTTAAAAGAAAAGAAAGGTGTTGTAGGATTTATCATTCACTTTTTCATTTCTTCTCAAGATGACTATTTCTTATTTTTATTATTTGGGTTTAGTGAGATTCCTTGGGTTATATATTTTTTGCATAATCCATGGAATTTAGTATTTGAACAGTACTCACAGTGAAGTTGAGAAGGTCAGTAAACAGTGAAATGCAAGCCATTTTAGATGTTATATCACTATTGTTAAGTAACGGAGAGACGAGATGAGAAAATTAGAAAAAGATGGCTAGTATAAGCTAAGGTATTATTTAACAGGACAAAATGATCAAACTTTCCAATGGCAAGAACAAAATCTTATAAATGCTTTTTTCAGCTACTACAAAACCTCTAGCAATAAAAATAAAACTCTCTAAAGACTTCTTTAAGGCATGGCTACTAAAATCTTCCTACCAGGAAAACTTCTCAGGAGGGAAATGAAAAGTTTTTTGATATAGATGGGACCTAAAATTGTGGATCCACTAAATGAGAAACATTTATAAACTTGATTATTTCCTTCCTGTCTGGAAATTACCTGTTACTTTTTTCCTTCTCTCATTTTTTGTTTGGTCTAGCTAACACACATATATGAAACAAAAGTACAGGGTACACAGGCATCCAGTCCCTCTTGTCATATCAATGGTAGGCATAAATAATTTCCATCTTGCTACTCTTTCCCCATGAGGCCTGCTGCAACCACAGCATCTTTTCTCAATGCAGCGTCTTATGCAGTCACTATCTGAGTTGACACAATACACTACACTTACTTGCCTCCCATAAACTAAAGATGACCTATGTCCCTAGTTGGCATGCTTTTCTGAGCACTGCCGTAACTCTCTACCACCACCCCCAAGTAGTTGCTGTAACATTCTCTATTGTATTATTCAATAAGCTCAAATGCAATAGAGCTGTCAGAGCAGAGGCAAGGAAAAGGGAAGTAACTGACTACAAAAGATGGAGGAGATTTTTTTTAAAAAAGTGTTATCCACAAGTTGCTTTTTATCCTAATTATCAACACAGTTTATTGATACCTACTCTGTGTAAAGTCCAGTGAAGATGAGAAGAGCAAGCCAGTACCAATCTTTCAAAGACTTATTTCACTTATTTTATTGAACATTGTTTAATGAGCACCTGTATTTCACCTCTGAAACTAACCCCTTTATAATCATAGGAACTACATAAAAGAGCAGAAGAACTAACATTTGTTGTAAGCCTACCATGCACCAAGCACTGTGCTGTGTTTTGCTCATGCTACCTCACTGCAAACTTAACCAACCCTTGGAGGATTGATATCCTCATTTTATATATGAGGAAATTAAAACTTAACAAGTTAAAGGAACTTTTCCGAAGTCAAATAACTATTCATGGAGTGGAGTTGGGATATAAACCCATTCTTTGCCTATAGGCGGTGCTCTTTCCTCTGTGCCAAATTGCTTTTTAAAAATACTTTAGACATTTGGCAATCTGTTTAACCGATCCGCAAACTGAATCCTAGAAACATGAGCTACCAGCAATAAGCACAGGTTAGACATGAATGTTGTCCCTTCACATCAATGTCTACATGTTTACATTAAAACATCCACTTGCATTTAGTATCAATTCAGTAGCAAAGGAAAGGAAATGTTTTGGGAGAAATGAAAACAAAGGAAAAGCAAGAAAATTTAGTTCAATATCCCACTTTCCTCACTAATATTTAGAATATAGAAAGGATGTCCCTTTTCCCTCTTACTTTTTGACACATTCTAGGAGTTCTAGCTAATTCAAGATGACAAAAGAAAAAAAAACTGTCTTTGTTCAAAAATGTTATGATTATGCAGAAATCTGAAAAAAAAATAATGAAAAAACTCTAGAAATTATAAGCAAGGTTTCTGAATACAAGTTTAATAAACAAAAGTCCATCACTAAAAGCCAGCAATGACCAAATGGAATTTAAATTTCCAATTATTCTAGCACCCCCAAAATAAAATACTTAGATATAAATACACAATGTACATATAAGACCTATAGAAGAAACCATAGAAGTATAGTGAAAGGAGTCAAACAAGAAATAAGTAAATGAAGGGATATTCCATGTTCATGAATAAGAAGACTCAATATTGTCAAGCCATCAGTTCCTGCCAAATGAATCTACAGATTCAATGCAAATAAAATTGTGACAAGCTATCCTATGGATATTGACAGACTGATTCTAAAGTTTTTATGAAGAGGCAAAAGACTCAGGATAGACAACCCTTTATTAAAGAAGAAGAACAAAGTTGGAGGACTGACATCAAGACATACTACTCTAAGGCTACAGTCATCAAGACAATGTATTCTTGGCAAAGCAATAGACAGATAGATTAATGGAACAGAATGAAGAGCCCAAAAATAGACCATATAAATATAGTCAACTGATCTTTGAAAAAGGAGCAAGATAATACAATGGAAAAAGATACAAATGGTGTTGGAAGAACTGGATATCCACAAGCAAAATTAGAAAAATAAAAAAAGACATGAATCTAAATACAGATCTTACACCTTTGATAAAAATTAACTCAAAGTGAATCATGAACCTAAATATAAAATGCAAAATCATGAAACTCCTAGAATATAAAATAGGAAAAAAATATTCATGACC
The DNA here is from genome assembly GCF_048772815.1 of Callospermophilus lateralis. Classification (NCBI taxonomy): domain Eukaryota; kingdom Metazoa; phylum Chordata; class Mammalia; order Rodentia; family Sciuridae; genus Callospermophilus; species Callospermophilus lateralis. Next base: position 93,447,336 of record NC_135307.1, read on the forward strand.
TTGGTTTTGCAATGATATTTTAGACTCAGCACCAAGGGTACCTTGCCAAAAATAAATAATTGATAAAATGGGCTTTATTAAAATTAAAAATTCCTACTCTGCAAAAGGCATTGCAAAAGAATGAAAACTCAAGTCACAGATAGGGAGAAAATATTTGCAAAAGATTTATCTGATAAAAAATTATTATTCCCAATATATTAAGGTCTCTTAAAATTCATTATATGTCATCACAGAAATGTGAATTAAAATTAGAAGGTACAACTACATATCTGTTGGAATGACCAAAATTCAGAACATTAATAACACCAAACGTTGGTGAGGATGTGGAGCAACTGGAGCTTTCATTCACTGCTGGCCGTATGGCAAAACTGAGAGCCACTTTGGAAATCATTTTGGTGATTTCTTATTAAACTAAACGTACTGTTACTATATAATCCAGCAGTCACACTCCTTTGTGTTTATCCAAAGGAGCTGAAAATTTATATCTATACAGCAACATGCATGTGATATGTTTACAGCTTTATTCATAATTGCCAAAACTTAGAAGCAACCAGGATGTTTTCCAGCAGATGAATGGATAAACTAGGATAAGTCCAGACAATGAAATATTATTCATTACCAGAATTAAATTAGCTATTAAGCCATGAAATGACATGAAGGAATCTCAAATGCATATTACTAAATGAAACAAGCCAGTTTGAAAAGGCTACATACTGTGTGATTCCAACTATACAACATTTTGTGAGAGCAAAAGCTATTGAGACAGTAAAAAAGATCAGTGCCATAACTTTCTTATGTTTATATATGAATACATGACCAGTGTAACACCACATCATGTACAACTGCAAAAATGGGAAATTATGTTCCATGTATATATGATATGTCAAAATACATTCTACTTTCATGTGTAACTAAAAAGAAGAAATTTTTAAAAATTTAAAAAGATTAGTGATTGTCACAGGTTAGCAGGGAGAATGAGAAGCACAAATAAGTGGAGTATTGAGGACTTTTTAAGACAGTGAAAATACAGATACATACCAACATGAATTTGTCAAAACCCATAGTGAACATTAATGTACATGAGTGCACAGTGGACATTAATGTAATGTATATGTGTGTTTAAAGAGGAAGATAGATGAAAAGATTTTGAATATAGTTTTATGTGCAAACAAATTTATTTAGATCAAAAATACTTTTACTTCCAATTTTTATAAACAACCTTAAAAAAATAGTCTATTGAAATAATCCTCCAAAAGAATTTCTAAATTCTAAACCAGATTGTTAATCAAGTGCTTAATGTTTACTCTAGTTAGCCCATTAACTTTAGATAGCTATAACTTATGGCATGGTAGAATTGTATTTTTATAGGCTATACATTCATTTCATGGTACTTCAGAGCCTTTTGTATAATCAATAAGAATATTTTCATACTTTTTATAGCACATGAAATATAATTTTGCTATTTAAAGTAAATATAAAGGTGCAAATTTGCTTATTTAAATTGACAACACAGTCTATAACTGTGATTTATGTCATAATATCAATAACATAACACATTTTTGTCAGATGTGCAACTTCCATGTATATCAATATTCCTGCAGAAAAAGATACCATGATGTAGCTACCTAATTTATCAAAATTTCTAGAAATTCCTACAGGAAAAAACGATGCCTATGAAAAATGATTCCTATCTTTCAACTTACATTTCCTTAAAGGAAAGTAGAAAAATCAATGCAGTAATCTAGATAATTCTAGCAAAAGAAAACACACAGAGAGACACAACTCCCCAAGCACTGGGGATGTAGCACAGTGGTAGAGCACTTGAGAGCACAGGGCCCTGGGTTCAGTCTTTATATGGAAAAACAAAAACAACCCCCTTCCCCCAAGCTGGGAATGGTGGCACATGACTGTAATCCCAGTGGTTTGGGAAGTGAAGCAGGAAGAATGTAAGTTCAAAGCCAGCCTCAGCAACTCAGCGAGTCAGGGTTGGCACTAGGGCTCAGTGGTTAAGTGCCCCTGGGTTCAATCCCTTACCTAAAAAACAAACAAACAAACAAGACCCACACACCTCCCTCGACTGCTGGTTCAAATCAATAACAGATTAAAATCATGTCTGGGTTCAGTGCTAAATAATGACCCACTTTCTTCTCTTTTCAGGGGAAGGGGAGATTGAAAGTTTATGTATATATGTACATCATATTAGAATATTCTGAAAATCTTTATAAGATTTTAGGTTTTCTTAATAAGGATTAAGTTTTTCCATTAATAGACTTAATTGTTACTCCATGAAAGAAGAAAATCTTCTCATAGTACATAGAGTGCACAGAAGGAAGAAATTTTAACATTTTGATTTATCCCCTTGCACACACACACACACACCTCATTTTTTTCTCAAAAATGAAAGCTTATAAAATAATGCCTTCTGTAGCTTATCTTTATCTCTTAGTATACAGTTAATTTCTTTTTATGCACAAATGTTAATATATACTATTATTTAAATAGTTTAAATATATAGCATCACTGTAACAATTATTGAGTTTTTTGCTGGCCATTTTATTAAATATAAATGATAATTCATTGTTTTAATTTGCATTTTGATTACTATTATAGTTGATATATTTTTACAGGTCAGTTGGTTGAATTACCTGTTATACAAAATTTGTCAAATTTATTTACTAAAATGTCTGTAATTTTTCTTATTGACATCCACTGTATATATTAAGAGAATTCATCATTTCACATGCAAGAGAAGGAACCTAGGCCTTTATCTCACATCACATAAAAATTTAATTCAAAATGGATCACAAACCCATATGTAAAAGCTGAAACTATAATATTCTTAGAATAGAAAATAGTAGTTAAGCTTCATGATGCTGGGTTAGGCAGTGACTTCTTAGATAGGCCATCAAAAGTGCAAACAACAAACTACAAACTAGATATATTGGACTTCAGATGAAAAGATTTGGTGCTTGAAAGACCACCATCAAGAAATGCAAAGAACAGACTCCATTTTACAATGGTGCTGACTGATACCCAAGTTGAGGATCAGAATTCCAATCCTGACTTACCCAGTTCCAGCCAATGTTGCTGGGCAGATCCACAAACTCCTCGAAAGTATAAAGTGAAAGATTTGTGAAAGTTGTGGGCACTCAGGGCAAATGGTGTTAGTGAGAGGTTTGGATTTAATTACAAAATAATAATAAAAAAACCAGCCCATTTATAGAACTTTAAATTTTAAAACTCTCTCTATATATACATATGTATATGCATATACATATATATAGTTTTTATTTGTGAATAATTTTTAAGATGTAATATAGTCACATGGTTCAAAAAATCAAGAATCTATAAGGAGAAACACACTGAGAGGTATGGCTCCCACATCCTGTCCCACCTTCCACCAGGTCCCTCTCCATCATCAATTGTCATTTTTTTGGTTCTTTGTGCATCTCTTAATGCATTTACAAATAAATATAAATACATATTCTTATTTTTCTTGCCCTTTCTTACACAAAATGTGCATAAGATCTATATTATACTATGCCTTACTTTTTTCTCTAAACAGTGCAGATTGGAGATCTTTCAAATAAGAAAAGAAAAGATTGAAAAAAAGAAAAGGAAAGGAAAAAAGGTAAAATGCAAAAAAAAAAAAAAACAAAAAAAAAACAAAAAAACCCCACAGAGAAAGTTCTCGGGAAAAAAATATATCTTATGAATCACTTGTATACATAATATATAAAGACCTCATGAGATTCAATAAAATTACAAAGAATCCATGTATAAAATACAATCTGAACAGACATTTCTTCAAAGAAGATATACAAAAGACCAATAAACTCATGAAAAGATGATCAACATGTTTGGTCACTAGGAAAATGCAAATCTCCACCACAATATGATACCACATATCATATCCAATAAGATGGCCATAATAAAAAAAGATAATGATAATAAGTGTTGGTGAGGGTGTGGAGTAATTAGGATCTTCATACATTTAACAGTTCTTTAAAAAGTTAAAAAATATAGGGCTATCACAGAAATTCCACTCACAGGTATGTAGCTAGAAAACATAAAAACCTATTCATTCAAATGCTTGTCTATAAATACTCAGACTAGCTTTATTTCTAATAACCAAAAATGGGAAACAATTCAAGGGTCTATCAACTGATGAATGAATAACAAAATATGATATGTCCATTCAAAGCAATGTTATTTAACCATAAAAAGACTGAAGTGGCTGGGGATATAGTTCAGTGGTGGAGTGCTTGGCTGGCATGCATAGGGCCATGGGTTTAATCGCCAGTACTGAAAATAAAAAAAGAAAAAAGAAAGAAAGAACTTATACAAGATACAACATGGATGGACCTTAACAATATTATGTTGTGTGGAAGGAGCCAGACAGAAAAGACAGCATATTATATGATGTTGTTTATATGAAATGTCTAGAATAGGCAACTCTATTAAGATAGAAAATAGATTAGAGGTTGCCAGGGGCAGGGGAAAGGAGGAATGAGAAGCAATTGCTAATGGATATGGTGTTTCTTTTGGGGAGAGGGTGATTAAAAAAAAAAAAAAAAAGTTTTGCAGTTAGACATGGTGATGGATGTCAACTCTATATATACCAAAATACATTGAACTGTATTTTAAAAGAGTTAAATGTTGGTTCAATGAGTTAATCTCAGTATAGCAGTTATGGTGAAAAAAATATTAGTTTTTGTTTTTATGTTGTAAATAGCTTCTAGTTGGTGATTTAACACTCATTTATTGTGGTTTTTAATTACATATAAATTTTTATAATTGATAGTAAAATATCAGGGTTTTTCTCTATGATTTTTATTTTGTTTCCTATGTAGGAAGTCCCTCTTTCCTCTAGGTTTGTGAAAATACTCATTTGCATTTTCTTATAATATCTTTTTAAAATTTAGATATTTGATTCATTAGAAACTTTTTTAGTGAGCAATGAAGTGTGAACTAGAATTTCAGCTTTTTTTCCTCAGACAGACAGTTGTCTCAACTTAGTCACTTAATAATTTATCCTTTTCCTGTTGGTTGAAGTGCTATCATAATTATATTTTAATTCACACATATACCTGTGTCTATCTGTGCATTTTTTTCTGTTCCACTCACTTGGATGCTTTCTCCTGAATTACCACAGCACATTTTTAATTGCTGTAGCTTGAAAATACATATAATTACATGGAATAGGAAAAAATTACTTTCTTTGTCCAGAACTTTTCCAACTAGTGCTACATTAAAATTCTAAATGTTATTCAAGGCAGTCTTTTATATTCCCACCAAAAAAAAAAAACTGGGAATTTAATTATAGTTACACTGAATTTAGAGATTAATTTGGAGATCATGAACATATTTATTACACTGAAACTTTATAAAAATAAAATCTCACTCTTCATTTAGTCAACTCTTGTTTTACATTTTTCTAAAGAATACTATAGTTTTTTCATATACATCCAGCATATTTTATGTTTATCCTCAGGTAATTTATGTTTAATTTACTTTCATGAATAGAATAGCTTTCCTATTACATGTTGCAAAAATATTTGTGTGTATAGTAGGCCTATAAGAAAGATAGTGAATTTTGCATTATTTTGTAAACTGCTAACATTGCTAAATCCTAATGCTGTTTCTTTCAAAAAATTGTATGTTTGCCTCTTCCTTCTAATACGTATGACCACACTTCACTTTCTTGTCTTAGTGTATTAGCTAAGATCATGATAAAGAATAGTAATCATTGATGACTAATACCCATGACTTATTTTTCTCCTTTAAAAGGAATTCTTACAGTATGCCATTTTAAAACTATGTTAAATTTTGATATGAGGAGTTTACCTGTTGGTCATGTTAAAGAATTATACTATTCTAGTTTTATTTTCATGGCTATAATCAAGATGTATTAAAAGTTTTAAAAAAAAATCTCTTGATGGTGAATACCTTGCTGGTCATCACTTCTGTGTTATGGCTTAAACTATCCATTCAATAAATATGTACTTAGGTACTACCCTGAGCTACCAGTAAGGTCCATGCTATCTACTCACTATTAAAGGCAGTTATTTTAACCCATTTTTATTTGAAGAAGCTATGGAATATAACACAACATTGAACCACAAAAACAATGGTACTCATTGGGAAAGAACAGAAGAAGGAACCCGTGAGGGGCTTGTCACATGGGAAGGAGAGGCGGCAGGTGTGGCACATATCATTTAACAGAGCTTCCCGGGGGATTAAATGGCCACTAGGTTGTACACTGGACTTTACTAATATCTAACTTTAATATAAAGTTTTACAGGTTTTTCCATATAAAACTTAGATAATGTTTTCTCAAACCTAATTTACTTTGCTCTTAACAATAACCATGTTAAGCAAGAACGCAGCACTAAAGGAGAGGAAACTGAAACTCAAAATTGCCAAGATCCTAAAGCTAAGTTATAAAAAATCAAAACCTGTGCTCTTTGCACTTACCTTAGTAAAACAATTAAATAACATCTGATTTAAAACTATTCATAATTTTTCTCTGAAAGATCAAAAATTCTTGTCCTCCTGGTTTTTTACGCAATCCTTTCCATTTTCTATTCATCCAGGACACTGACCTGTTAACCACCACAGCAGCCCTTCCCAACCACTACTTTCGCATCCTCTTAAGTGCAGGGTTACCTAAGACCAGTCTTGCAGGAGAGCCCAGTTCTGTCTCACACTGACTTGTGATCATCAAGGGGCAAGGGAGAAAGTGCTCAGTCAAGGGCCCAAGTCTGTGCAAAGTTTGGAAAATGTTGACTTTCTATCCATTTCTCAGGCCTTCAGCTTTTGCTGGGGAGTCGGAAACCTTGGCCAACTTTGAAGATAGCTGTCATCTGTAGCCTCGTAAACCAAGGGCAGCCTGCTCCTCTGGAGTGGGGGTTGCTTCCCTCCCAGAGTCCCTTTCCTTCACTAACACAGCACACGTAGGAGACCTTTTGAGTAAAGGATGTTATATTTTTCTGCCTGCCTCTTTGTAACTTAAGAAATACCAAAAGAAGGAAAGTGGTAGAACGAACTCAGGAGGCTGGATTGGCAATGCAGTCTCTTCTGAAAACCACCCCAGCTCTCAGTGCTAAAATGGAATCTTGAGATCTCTCCAGCATATTAAATATTCATCAAAAGCCAAACACTACTTTTTCAACATTTGACTAAATAATAAAAGTATAGATCTGTCCCATCTCTACTCTTGAATTGCTCGGCTATCCATAGCACTAAATTATAGGTCTAATGAAGTCAGTTTAAAACATGAGGAAAGACTCCTTTGTAGTTTATCCCTGCTTTTCATTTCCTCTTAATTTAGCCATAAACTAAACGGATTCATAAAATGTTTATAGAGGGTAATAAAGTGATGTTTTTAATACAAAGGTTGCTTATGTAATTAAGCATACATTCTGTGACATTCTGTGTAATTTGAAATGGTTTCTATGAAATGAACAAATACTTATCTCTATCTTATTTCTCCTTCCGTTAGTGACAAATTATAAAACAAAAAGAAAAAGAAAGAGTAAGTGTCTGCCAATGTGAGTACCTACAATTCAGAAATCGAAACTGCCGATGTGGCTAAAGACTTTATCTTTTTCTTGGAAATGTGCCATTAAAGTTAATTAGATTTATCATTTGCCTTCCGTTTCACTTTGTCTCTCTACTTCCCCTCCACTCCCCATCCTACAAAAAGGAGACACAATTGTTTTAAAATAAGTCTACATAACACAAATGGTCTACATAACACTAATCATAAGAAAAAAGAAGCAAGGCTCTGCACACTCCTGGGTGTATAGTCCCAGCTATTGGGAGGCTGAGGCAGGCAAGAGGACCATTTGAGCCCAGGATCCTGGGGTCAGCCTAGGTGGCAGAGCTGAGACCCTGTCTCAAAAGAAAAAAAAAAAAGGGAAGGAAGGATAGAAGGAGAAAAAGAATAATGAAGTGGGCATTCTTATGACCCTATGGCTATTTCATTATAAATTGTCTTAAAATGACCACTGCTTCAAAGCTCATCCTGATCATAAATAATACCCCAATTCTCATGATCCCCTCCTCCATTTTTTATCACCTAGCTGTCAAGATGTGATCCCTCATTCTGAATGAGCCACTCTCTTTTATATTTCCTGTTAACCTTACAAATCGAATAAAATGGCAGTGCTCATGTTGTCCAAGAGTATTGAGAGAAGAAGCCACTAAACTGTATTTTCCCAAGTTCATTGAGGTCTTAGAAGCAAATATTGATGATAAGAACCTAAGATCACCTAATTTTTCATGGATGATAATGGCTGCGTAAATTAATTGTGTACATATTTTTCCTTAACTGCACCACATTAGGAAAGGCCAAAGTTCCCTAAGCATTTCTAAAATAATGGTTTTGAACAATTTCACCAAAAGTTTCTTAGTATCCATCAGCCTTTTCTGTATAAATGTCAGGCTGAAAAGATATCACTGAACAGTTGTCTCAAAAAAAGATTTTAGATGAAATATGATGAGTTTCCAGGTCTGTTTTTCTTACAGGTATAAGCAGTGGTCAATGAATGGGAATAACTCCATAATTCTCCACTACATGATTTCTGTGCTGGAGGACAGTCGGAGGTGTGAGGGAGGAAAGGCCACTCACCTAGGCACGCATGCAACTCTAGGAGGCAGAATGGCTAGCCTGCATCACTAGATAAAAACTGGATTTCCTCTTACTTCCTCATCTATATTTGGCTCATTGAGATTTTGTTATTCCTCTGGAAAATAGAAATTTCCCTTGTCTATGGATGTAATCATAATAATAATTTCCATTTTCTGCTGGGCATCCCCTTATGGTCACCATGCCAGCACTTTAAACTCCAGTTACTCAGAAACAAACTCAATTATCCCCCTTCTGCAAATATGTTTCACCTCCTGTGTCACCATCTCTTATAATAACTTTTCTTAAATTCAATAGGACTGAGAAACTTGAAAGAATTTCCCACACTGCCCTACCTAATGACTCAGCTGTATCCCCTGGTATACATTCCTACTTTTCTGTGGGCTCCACCTCCCCTGAAATCATTGTCTGTCCTCACCTGTACACTAGCCCCCTTCCTTCTGAGACCTCTTTCTGTTCCAAGTTTTTCCTTCCTCTGGCTTTAGAGCTATTTCGCTCTCAAAAGCATTTTGATAATCCTTTCCTCAAAAATCTATGTTTCAAGAGCCTTATTATAATCTGTACCCTCAACAATATATCTTCTAAACACCCAAGAAAAACATTTAGACTTAGCACATGCCAATTAAGAAACTCCATACAGGGGCTGGGGATGTGGCTCAGTGGTAGAGCACTCGCCTCGCATGTGTGCGGCCCTGGGTTCGATCCTCAGCAGCACACAAAAATAAATAAATAAAATGAAGGTATTGTGTCCAACTACAACTAATAAAACAAATATTTTAAAAAAAATAAATAAACTCCAAACAATGATCCTATCCGATCTTTTCAGTCACATCTCTTATTACTTTCTTCCAAGAACACTAATCAGCCCCAAATATTCCATGGCCTTGCATCCTCCTTTGCCTTGGTTGGACCCTATAACCAGACTTTTGCAATAGTCTCCACCTTCAGCCACTTGTCTTTCAATGTGCTTCACCTAGCATATAGGGCCACCAGTCAGAATCTTTTAGGACCTTCACTCTTACTCTTAGCTCTTGTTCTATACATCTGCAGATTTTTTTCCCTCTACCTATGGAGTTGGTATTGATAGCATTCTGCCACGTGTGAAGCTAGTTCCTTGTACATCTGTCCCTCCACCTAGGTTGCTCACACTCTAATTATTCCATCATTCAAAAGACTCCAGGTTTCCTGTGCCAGCCACTATTCTAGACAGTAATCACACAAAGACCTAGTTCTGTCTTCTAAGAAGCTCAGTCCATGGAAGCGATAAAACATAAATAAAAGTATGTGGTGAAATACGTGTAATAAGGAAGTTCAAAGGGCAGAGAACAGCGAAACAGTGTGATAAGCTCCAGAATGAGATTCAGAAGAGCAGGCTCAAGGTCTGACCCTGCTATGTAACTGAGTTATAATAAGCAAATCCCCCAGTGGAAGTTTTCTCATTTGCAAAAGGAAGATCTTTACTACATAGTATTCTATACAGACCAAAGTAAAATAAAATAATTCCCTTCTCCCCACATGGTTTCCCCAGAGGTTGAGGTCTAAGAACTGTATCCTTGGGCCCTTTACCTTTTGGCTTCCAGTGAGGCTGAACCCTTAAAAGGCACCAACAGGAAGTCAGAGAGAGGCAAGAGGGTACATTGTGATATTTATTTTCTTAGTCCCTCCCTTCCCTGCACTTCACCTCAGGCCAACAGAGTCCCTTGGCTGAAGAACATGCCAGAGGGTCACTTTAGCTTGTCTCTTGTCTCCGGGTTCTGCTAACTGTTCCCTCCTCTGGCTCCTTGGACCGCGGGGGCAATTGACCCCTCATGGTCTTCTTGCACCCTACCCATTCCTCCACAAACAGTCCCTTTATTTGTTCCCCAAATTACCCAAGTCAAGCATGCCATCTGTTCCCTGCCAGAATTCTGAATGATAAAACTGCTTTTCAAATTTTAAGTTGCTGTCTAAATGCAAGGTATTTCTCATTTATCTCTGCATAGTGCTTTACACAAAGCAGATTGATGCTATTAATAACAAACGGTGAAACGAATGTATGCAAGGATGAACAAGTGAATGATCCTGCCCCCTCTAACTGTAGTGACAGTCTTATCTTGGGGATATATCTTTGTCACCTTGATTAGATTTTGTAATGTCCTGATTTGATTTGGGAGGTCCCCTGTTCCCTGGGAACTCACTGACTCTTAAGACTATCTGCAGAAATCTAGGCCTTTGTGTTTCGGGTGGTTTGAGTTGAAAGGGTTAGCTTTGTTTCCAGGTTATAAGAAGCCCACATCTTTCTTTTACAGCCTGTACCCTTACCTCATATCAAAAATGGATTCCTTTTTGTGCTTATTTATATCTTTGTTCTTCAACATAAAAGCTGGCAAATAAATCAAAAGCAAACTGTTTCCTTACTATGTGAACTAAGAGCATATTTAAGGAATCAGCAGTCAAGACCAGGCTAGTTTTTTCTGAAGCACAATAAATAAACATGGGGCAAATAAGTTCTTCCCCTGCCTGCTTCTATAGGAAGAAGACCAGCCAATGAACAAGCAAATAACCTAAACACAAATAAATCACAAAATGCAGGAGCTCAGAATTTACAAAGAGCTGAAATCATGACTGATTAGTTTTTATTATTTATTCATTTCCAGCAATTATAAACTATTCCTGTCTCCTGAATCCCCACCTATCTTAATAATATAGGAAATAAGGATTTTCCTTTTATTTTAATATGTCAGTTACTGAGGTTGATAGCTTATAAATGAGAAACTGACCCATGGAAATTGTCTTTAAAAAACATACTTTTGAGTAAACATATTTAATAGTATGCCTTGGTATTGCGTAGCTATTATTCATTAGCAAATAATTACATAACTGGAATTCTTAATTAAAATTTGTGATGAGAAATGAATTTGTTTATTTTGTAATTATGACCCAGAAATTCAGAGCATATTGCAGTAGTTTATGAGCATAATTCCAAAGATTTTAATGTAGGAAAAGAACTCATAAAGCCTTTAAACATAAACTCTTGGAGGAAACACACACACACACACACAATGTGTGCATGGATCCAGAAACAACAAGATTTGAAAAATCAACCATTGAATACAAACTTTAACATGGTAATATTCAAATTTAATGGTTGTGTGATACTGTTAAAAACCTCTGATCGATCCTCATGAACCTCTGGATTTTTCAGGAAAGCTCTCAGCCAAATACTTTCTTCTTTCAGCTTTGTAATTGAAACACAAAGTCAATGGCAAATTCTCTTAGGCTCCTTTTTTAGGCTTTCCTTAAAAATATAAGTTTGAGGTGATCTTTTCAACATACACCATAATTCAAGCTTCTAGAAGACAGCCACTGAAGAGCTCATCCTGGGTGGCAGTAAAAGGAAGCAGATGATGTTTAAATCTACCTCGGTTTCTGTGACCAACCTGCTGAGAAAGTTTGTCATAAAAATGTATAGGTGTGAATTGTTTGTACTTGCTAACTGGCAATTGATGATATGCTCCTATGCCAGAGGGACTTGGGGACAAGTAAAACTCGGATAGAACATTTTATAGTACCTAACAAAGGTTAGACAAACTCAAAGTCTCTCCTGAAACTTAGGACATACAAAAAACCATTGCAACTGCAACTAGTGGAGAGATTGCACCTGCTGTCATCTTGTTTGTGTCATGGCTGACTCAGTGGTACCATATCACTGTTATCATTGTGAGACCCAGATTTAAACATCTGTTAGCCAAATTTAGTTCCCATGTGCTGCTGGGCCTTGCTGAGACATCATAGTTCAGTAGGCATTTGGGACTTAAAAAAAAAACCTATTATTACAGCTGAATGCTCATAGTGTTTACTATTGATTTTTATCCCAGGATATCAACTTATTCCTGTCCCCCATATACATATCACCTTTTATTCCCTTGCCTATTAGCAATGTATGTTTTTTGATAATTCCAATATATCCAATGTTAATAAAGTGCCCCTGATAGGGAACATCTTATCTGAGAAGGCAAAAAGGAAAGAAAAACCTGTATGCTTTGAGTACATCACTTTGGAAAGACAGAAATTACCCAGAATTCTATTTTGTTTTGTCTTGTTTTTTAAACCAGTAGATGACTCTAAGTGGCTCCAAGCAATGAATCCACTCTTCCTGCATCTAGTGTTTAGAGGTTCTGTATATAGAATATGCAATGTTAAGATTTTGGGGAGAGGTATGATCATATGGTCCCAACATTAGTGGAAGCATTTGTAACTTACGTATCTAGATTTATTTCCATATAGATTTGCATGGGGTAAAACAGATCTAATTATAATTCATAAGTGACTCAGAGCAGTTTATGGCTAATAGGATGAATGCAATGTAAAGAAGTTTAAGCTATGCAGAGGTTCTGACACTAGATTTTATGTCACAAGCAAAAATTACCAAAGAATTAGAAACTGAATTTGAAGCTTATCTTTGAATATCTAATTGTACATCTTAAGTGGTATTATTTTTATGTTATCTAAGACATACAGGTTGAGTATCCCTAATCTGAAACTCTTAAATCAGAGATGCTTCCAGATCTGAAACTTAAAACTGGAAAGTTTAGAATTTCAGATTTTCAGATTAGGGATATTTAACTGGTATAGTCTCTGCAAATATTTCAAAATATGAAAACTCCAAAATTTGAAGTTTTTTGGTCCCAAGAAGTTCAGATAAGGGATACCTCAACCTGCATCATTTTTTAAAACTGTGATTTTTTTTTTTTTTTTTTTTTTTTTTTTTTTTTTTTTGCTTATGGCATGATATACTAGAAAGAAAATTAGGCTTAAGAGCCAACCACATCTGAATTAGAATCTAGGCTTCCCCACTTAACTAGGGACAGAAAACACTTTCAAGATAATGAACTTATTCAGGCCTGGGTTCTTTTGTTCATAAATGATGTCTGTCTCAAAGAACTGTGGTGAGAATTAAATGATGCTCTCGTGTCTAGCTGGTCCATAAGAAGTATCCAGCTAGTTCCTTCCCATTCATTGGTTTGAATTTTAATGTTAGCTGAAGTAACAATAATAATGAAATAATAATAATAATAATATAATAATAAAGATTATGTACAGTTTTTTAAAAATATTCGTTTCATTACAATAATTAAAATTGACTAAGGATTTAACATAAATTATCATATAACATTATAATATATTGGCAAGATGAGAAGAAGAGAGGGATGAAAAATCAGTTAAAATACTGTTTTACAATAATATGAATGAATAGATAATGCTAAGAATGATGAGGACAGACCAATGGCTGAATGTGTTATTTAGAAATATGGAATTATAGAAATAGCTAAAATGGTTGAAAGTGTAGGAATGGTATGAGGAAGGGTGGCAGGGAGCCAGGAAACTTTGTTGTTCTATTGTTTTGTTTTTTTTTTTAATTAAAATCTTTGTGGCACTACTTGCATTTTTTATAGATTTTTTTTTTTATTGTTGCATAATAATTGTACAGAAGAGTGGATTTTATTGTGGCATGTTCATAGGGGATATTTATTTTTTAAAACAAATTTTAAACAGTATTTTTTTAAGAGAGAGAGAGAGGGAGGTAGAGAGAGAGAGAATTTTAATATTTATTTTTTAGTTATCGGCAGGCACAACATCTTTGTTTGTATGTGGTGCTGAGGATCAAACCCGGGCCGCACGCATTCCAGGCGAGCGCGCTACCGCTTGAGCCACATCCCCAGCCCTAAACAGTATTTTTTTAAAAAATAGGGCCAGTGAAGCAGCTTAGTGGTAGAGCACTTGCTTAATATATATGCAGGAGACCCTGGAGTTCTGTCCCAGCACTGCAAAAATAAAGCAAGACAAAATATTTTAATTCTCAGTCACTTTGGATTAAATTCATTATCTTTCTCCTTTGTTAATACATTCTAACGTTCAATAGATATTATTTAGCTCCAATTCTTAAGGTCAGGGACTTGGCTATCATCAATTGATGGAGAAAAATCTGTCAGAAATTTAGATTCAGCCTCATTTTTGGTGGCATTCTTGAATCCTAAGTTTTCCCTTCCAAAGTACACAGAAGCACAATTAAACCAACTCTGAATTACCAGGAGCCTTCTTATCTGATCCTACCTCCAAAAGTTTATTTTGCTTCTGTTTTTTTCAAAAGATCTTTGTAAAATGGTGATAATATTCATATCTCTTCTCTCTTTTCAAAAGCTAATATTATTAAAAGCTATATGCTATTCATGTTTCTGTTCGAAATACCAAGATGTTTTTAAAAGCTTGATTCTTTTTATTTGGGCTTGAGCACTCACTGTCCACCCTGTGCTACCTGCAGAGTCATCAGCAAAATTAGATAAATTACTAATCTATCATTTCCATAAATGCATGGTTCACTCCCTTTCCTTAGAGTGAACAGCAAAATTTATTCATGCTAAGGCAGAGTAATCAAAATGACTTTAAAAAGCACATTTTTATCATTCCAAACATAAGCATAGTATGGTGGTACACTATCATAGTACATAATAATAGAAATGAATTATGTCAGTAAAATCTTGAGGTTCAAGATTTACCATGATAAATATTTTTCATTAAAGTGAAATATCTTGGCAGAGTCACTTTCATATGCAGACGGTTGACACAAGGAGGCCAGCTGTGTCTATGCAGATTCAAGATTCAGTCTATATTATTAATGATTTATCATGTCATGGGGAGCTCAGATTAGTTTTGAAAGCAATCCCTTGCCACAAAAGCACTTTCTATAATGTGCGAACGCCAGGAATGCTGTATGTGCATTCCAAATTAAAGTAATCACGGAAGCTGCAGCTACCTTTGAAATTTCAATACCTTCATCTTTTTATTTTGAAATATGAAATTTTACATCCTAAACTTTATGATTCATTAAAATTCATACAAAATGTTTTTTCTTATCTACTGGATAGTAAGTAGTGTGTATACCTGATTTAATAGACATATACCCATAGATGAGGGGGAAAAGGAGATGGTAGGGAACAAATATTTATTGCAAACCTATTGTGTACCATGTATGACTGCTCTAAGTCTCACATTTTAATGTGAGTTTGGATTAAAGTTTCTAAACCACTTCTGTGGAATTCCAAGACTACACTGCGTTCATAGCATCTGTAAAAACTTTCTAGTATTTATTCATTGCTTACTGTTTTCCAGGCATTTGCTAAACACTTAACATGTGTTATCACATTTATTTTTCATAAAATTCTTTCCAAGTATTATCATTATCCCTGTTTCACAAATGAGAAGAATGAAGCTCAGTGCGGCTCAATAAATTATCCCAAGTCATATGTATAGTGAGAGGAGGAACCTGCATTGGAATCCAGTCTACATAGACTCCAAAGAGTTTGCTATTAAATATTTCTATTAACAGTGACCTCTCTATTATCTATTATAACTAAGTAAGAGGTAGGATACAAATGGCTAGTTACTACCCATGAAACATTTGCCAAGTCACTTAAATTTCTCTAAGCCTCAGTTTCCTCAACTTTAAAATGATAATAATATTACTTACTTCATAGAATTATTGCAAGTTGGTAGTTATAAGCTGCTTAGAAAAGAACTTGTTACATATTAAGTATTAATGTTCTGTTTAACAATTGTAATAATTAAAGAGTTGTACTTTCTGGCAATTGATAAATGTTTATTGACAATTAGACACAAATATCTTTAATTTTCAGATAGCTTTTATGCTTAAAATTAGATTCTAAATTAAATTACTACTTATCACCAATGGGAGACATGTATAGACAATACTGAAGTATATTCACTAATCATACAGAGTCAAGCCTTTAAAGTTTTCTTTCTTATTGTGAAAAGAGCCAAATATTTCTGTTCATTCATTTATTCATTCACTCCATTTAACAAACATTCTCAAGTCAGGAGTGTGCTGAGCCCTGGGGTCACAATGAGTAAATCTTTGCTCTGAAGGAGCATCCATACTTTCTGGTTTAGTACATAATGGTATAAGAAAGTTGTAGATTTCAATATAAGACCTGATTAATAGGGTTTGTTTTGTTTTGTTTTGTTTTTTGAGTGCCCATCACTGTGCTAAGCACTGGGGTTGTCCATGTAGGGAAAATAAGAATCCTGCTGTTAAGAAGTATCCAACAAATAAAAAATTAAATTTTTTTTTTAAAATGATGAAGCTTAAAGAGCATCTAGGTTGGTTAAATAGTTTAGCTATTGTGACTTGAGTTGCTATAAACATTAATGTGGCTGTGTATTAATGTAGAATGCAGCATTAATGTAGAATGCTGATTTTAATTCATTTGCATATAAACCTGGGATCCCTGAGTCAAATGGTGATTCCATTCCAAGTTTTCTGAGGAATCTCCATATTGCTTTCCATAGTGGTTGCACCAATTTGCAGTTCTACCAGCAAGGTATGAGTGTATCTTTTGCCCTACAATAGCTACACTATGGAACTAACCTAGATGCCTTTAACAGATGAATGGATAAAGAAAATTTGGTACATATACACAATGGAATATTACATAGCCTTAAAAAATAATAAAATTATGGCATTTGCAGGTAAATGGATGGAGCTGGAGAATATCATGGTAAAATAAAATAAACCAAACCCCAAAAACCAAAGACCAAATGTTTTGTCTGTTAAGTAGATGCTAATCCATAATAGGGGTGGGGGTAGGGAAGAATGAAAGAACTTTGGGTTGTGCAGAGGGGACTGAGGGGAGGGGAGGGAATGGGAGGATGGAAAGGATGGTGGGATGAGGTGGACATTATTACCCTTTGTACATGTGTGATTACACTACCAGTGTGACCGCATGTGTGCAGCCAAAGGAGAAGTTGTGCTCCATTTGTGCACAATATGTCAAAATGCATTCTACTGTCATGGAGAACTAATTAGAACAAAATTTAAAAAAAAAAAAAAAAAGATGACACTTAAAAAAAAATCAAGTGAGATGACATCTCAAGCTGAAAATGGTCTTTTAGTTTGATAAATTACATATTTGTTAGAGGAGTACAGAAGAGGCAGTTAGACCCATACAATGGGTAAGTGGAATGAGGGAAATTTTGGAAACTAAACATTTTTGTTGTTGTTGTTAAGTCAAGAAAAACAAGGGGGGAAAAAAAAAAGGAGCTACATGACAATATGGGGAAAGTGCAGCACAGAAGAGAAGAGAAGAGAAATATCATGTCACAATGAGAGCTGCAAGTATTTGCCTAAAGCACAAGATGTGGAGAGAAGGGTGTTGGGCAGGAGAAGTAAACAGAATCAAGGGTTGAAAGACTCTAAAATGAACTGATAGGACCAAACACTAATAAACCACAATAGTAGTAGCTGAATAGTAGACTGAACCATTTCCCTGAATTTCTTTCTACTAAAGTTTTTTTTTTTTTTTTTTTTAAGTGCAATTTTCTTGACTATCAGATTCTCAGAACCAAGAGTTGCAGTGTTTTGGTCTTGAGCCAAAGGTAAAGGATACATTTTTTCCATGCCAGTGGATTGCCTGCTTCCCTACCTCTTTTCCTCCATCAGACCAAATACAAGGATTGACTCTGAGGTCCCAAGGATACTTAGACTGAAAACATGTAATCTGTTGAGGGCTACAGCCAAGTCGGGCTGGCACTTTTGCCAGAGGGAGTGGCCATCGAACCATTGATATGATGAAGGTTAAGTTAAGCTGTGTATTCAACTGTATATAGACCCCTGCTGTCCGACTCAGGGCGCCAGCTACTTTGGAGTTCTCGCAGGGATTCCTGGGGAGTTCGCGTTGGTGAAATAAAGTTTGTCCCTGCTTGAGTGGCTCATGATTTGTGCCCAGCCAGACTGAGACAGTAATCCATGGCTATGAAATGACCTATCCGCATATCCTTCTGCAATCTACAAGTTTTTTATTCCTAGATTTAAGGTTAAACTGTACTTTCTGGTGTTTTGCTCTGTAACTTTGACTGCTGAGGAATTTCAGCAAAGAATTCAGTAATCTAGAGAACAAACTTTTTCCCCTTGCTGCCACTGCAGGCAGAGGACAACTGGAAAGCTCTGTCTCCAGGTGAATGGTGATTTGATTCCTCATCAAGCCAATGATCACCCCCTTTCATCTTCATGCAATGCACAGTGTCCTCTGTCTGCAGTGGGGCTTGTGCCCTTGATGGAGAAAATACTGAATGACTGGATGCCAGGAAACAGGCAAGCTTTCTGGGTCAGAAGTTGGCTGGGGAAGGGCCCTGACTGCCAAGTAACTTGCAATGATGTCAGAGCCCAGCACAACCAGAAAACACCAGCCAGGCAAGCAACAAAAGACTTAACAACAGAAAAATCACAGAGCTGTGCTGCCAAAGCTGTTCTTTCCGCCCCCTACCCTTTTCTTGTAATAGGAAGAACAGCAGGAAGAGAGTTTATATTTTAAAAGACTTCTAGTTCCTCTCCCTTTCTTCTTTTTGGTTACAAAGTGTTAACTAGGGAGGAAACAGTTCTCCGGATGAGTCCTGCAGTAGTTTCTTGGGGTGTCTTTTTTTTTTTAGTTGCTTTTCAATGCTGTCAGTGGAAGTTTCAGAAAAAGGAGGAACAGGGCATTCTTCCTAAATGTAAAGTAACTTAACTTTGTGTTTGGGAGAAAGCAGGAAGCATTGAGAAAAGGAAAATCTTGTCTCTCTGCTCACCACCCCCCCTTCTTTCTTTTACAGTAATTAACCATGCTCAAAAGAAAATTAAAAGTTTAGAGGAAAATCTGTCTTTTGTTGTTGTTGTTGTTGTTAAACAGGGACATCATGGTTCATTCCTGCCATTTAAAGCCTCATAGTAATACATTATTCAACTAGAAATTAATAAACACAGCCTGTTCTTGGAAACATCGTTTGGATTAAAATCCTCTTGTTTTGGAATATATGACTTTTTCCCCCTTTTATTTGTGACAGTTTTAAATGATGTCACTTCAAGGACATTTTCATTTCTCCCACAACGTATTTTACACGAAACACTTGCCTGTAAAACCGGCTCATTAGCCTGCAAAATTATACTGTACTGAATGGCTTTCATTCAAAGTAGAAATGGGATTTTTAGTAGGCAATTTCTGTATTTTATAAAGATAAAGCAATGTTTGATTGCTTCTTCCCAGCTGTTTTGCTTAGTGGTTATAAAGAGAAATGGGAGGGGGGAGTAACTGGGGGGCGGGTTTGTAAGGATGTTGCTTAAAAGATAAATCTTAGAACTATGGCAGAACTTCAGGGAACAACTGCGCCCACAGCTCTACTGGGCTGCAATGATTTGTCCTCTGGATGTCTGGAGGAAAGCTCTCAAAGAAGTGAGGGAGCGTTAAAAAAAAAAAAAAAAAAAAAGGAAACAGGGAGGGAAGTGAAAAGGCTGTTCCTAGGGCTGCAGCAGCCACAGTGAGCTGGATGAGTGAGGCGCTGGGAGTTGCTGGAAGGAACAGCTCCTCAAAGGTGGGGAGAGAGAAGGCGCACAGCCTAGCGCCGAAGAGAAGGGACGCGGAGGCCACCGCGGGGTCAGCTGCGCCGCGGCGCCAGGGTGGGGGCCTCCAGGCGGCGCTGGCCGCGGTGTTCCTGCGAGGGCGAGGGTGAGCGCGCCGGGCCGCCCGCGCCTCCTGCTGTCCGCGCCCGGGGGTGGGACCCAAGCCGCGAGCTGCGGAGTGCGCGGAGGGAACCAGGCTCGGGCTCGCCTGATGGATTGACTTGGAGATGGATCGAATTACACCATTTGCCGTGCATCAGTTTGTTTTGCTCTTGCTCTGTCCCGCTGCTGCTGCTGCTGCTGCTGCTGCTGCTGCTGCTGCTGCTGCTGCTGCTGCTGCAAGGACTGGTAGCAGCGAGTTTCGTGATATATCGAGGAAGCCAAGACCTAAGGAGACAGAGGGATATCTATTTTTGAATACTGTCATTATTTTCTCTTTACCTTGATCGTGACAAGCTGCTTTTTTTTTTTTATCACCCTCCCTCCATGAGGTAAGACCGTCTTTTAAAAATGTTCTAATGCTCTGGCTGCATAATGGGGGTCGGACCCAGAACCTGAGAGCCTGAGTCGCACAGTGTGTGTGTGTGCCTGTGTTTGTGTGCTCAGTGTCGTTTGTGTGTGCAGTGTCACCGGGGAGTTGATTTCTTTTCTGAGAAGCTCTTTCTCCAGCCGTGCCAGGGTCGCGCAGAGAGGTTTGGCGGACCCGTCAAAACTGGCAAAGCTGGCTGCTTGTGGGGGAGGGGCGCGCAGACTTGGAGGCCCTCCTACACTGCACACACCCCTCCTCCGAAGGGGAAAGAAGCGGAGTGGGGGAGCAAGTAAAAGTTTCTAGCCAGGCACGGCCAGCGCTCCCCTTCGCATTGTCAGGGGGAGCGAGGGCTGCTTGGGTACTGGGCACGGCAGCTCCAGCCCCCGGAAGAGAGCCGAGCTAAGGTCTCAGGAGCCGGCCACAGCTCGGCCGCCCCATCCAGCCTGCCCGCCCTGGAACGGACGCTAGGACAACCAGGGATCTGACATCGCGGGGCCGACTGGGAGCAGGCGGCGGAGCCCCTGGCGCCTAAGGCTACCTGTCCGTGCGCTCTCCGGTGGGACGGTCGGGTGGAGAGAGCTTGCTGGCCGACAGCGGAGGCTCCGGCCAGAAGACCACCCCAACCCCGGGGGCCGATCACCAGCTCCTGCCCCGAGGGCGGCCACTTCCCACCCTCCCTGCCCCTCTACTGGCTGAGCGCGCTGCGGCCGGGCTCCGCCGCCCCGAGCTCCCTGCAGCCCACCCCGCTTCCCACCCGGCGCCCGGGTTTCTGCTCCCGGCCACTCTCCAGGCAACTTTCCGTGCTTTGTTCTTCGACTGGAAATGCTTTACGGAAGCGTCTTAGACAGGGTCTCCGCCAGGCGGCAAGAGCTCCGCGCTGAGATGTGTTACCTTCTCATCTCCCCATCAATTATGGATGGAAACAAATAAGGAAGAGTCAATTTTGCATGAGCCCCTTCTCCGGCGGCGAGAGGCGTCCTGCAGCCGGGAGGGAGCCGCCGCTCGCCTCTGCAGCCACTAGCGGGGGCATGGTGAAGAGGAAGGTAGGGAAACTTTTCTCTTCGTCTTGACGACAGTGATGTTTGTCCGTGGTCTGCAGAAATTGATACAGCAGCATGCCCTGAGTAATTTGGAAGGGATTAAAGCGTCCTTTTGTCGTGTATAACTCCTGGATTTAAATGAAAGGTCATGAAGGACTTGGAGATGTGAAGGAGAGCTGGGTTTGAATTTTTTCTGCTCAATCCGCCATCAGGACCATTGCGGTCAGGTGATTGTTTAAATCCCGAACTTGTAAAAAGCTAAATGTCATTGAGCTAGGGGCAATTGAAGTATAGTGTGAATTACAGCGCTAGAGGAACCTGGGGCAGTACACCCTGCTCAGAGGCGACCAGTCAGTAACTAACTGGTATTCCAGCCTCCCAAACCCTCTCCACTCTCGCAGAGGGGACAACAGATCATTATTATTATAGATGCCACATAGTAATTGGACCTTGTGTCCACCAGCACAGTGGCTCCTTTGCTTAAAAGAAAATTGTATTGTTTCCGGTTATTTGGGGAAAAAAAAAAAATGTGTAGGGCAATTCCCCCACCCCCAAACTTCTGGCTACTATGAATTCTAAGTCTGCAGTACAAAATTGTGTGTGTGTGTGTGTGTGCGTGTGTCTTCTTACAGTTGTACTTCCCTCTACTTGATATACTTGATATTTAGGATAACAAAGTGGATTTTTTTTCTTTCTAAATTTCAAGGCTGAAGTCCCATAGAAAGGTTTTAACATTTTTTAAAACTAATTTCTTCTGTGTCACCTCAGAATAAGAAAAATACTGTTTGAAGAAATTTTACAAGATTTCTTTCTTGTAGTATTGATAAATCTTACCTTGAACATCACAGGGGGAGGATTTTGCTTTCCTTTTGGTGGTTTAAAACAATAGGTTTGATGCTGGTTTATTCATCCTGTTAAAAACAAATCCCTTCACTGTCTTAGGTATCTAACTCAGGAAATTAAGTTGTGTGTAGTCATGTTTAATGTAGTGAGTGACAGGCATATTCTGTCAAGCTGGCAGATATTACACAAACATTTACTCTGGCTTAGATAAATAGAAATTGCCAGATAAGCTCTGAGATTCGGGTCTATACTGCCATGAACTTAAATATCTTAAGATAAATAAACTATAGCTCTGTGTTGTTTTTTTACAATTAGTGTCTGTGCTTTTGTTTAGGTCTCTAGAATATTCTTACAGAAAGACATATAAATAGATAATGCTAAGATTTCCAAAATGTGTGGTTTATCGGACCATTTTCTTCCATAGGAACTTTTAGTTAGTGTAAAAATCCACTACCCTTTCTTACTGGATCCTACAGAAAGTTGCTACCTGCCCTCATTTCTACTAGGGATGTGACATAGATAACCTTTTTTGAGGCACATTTCTGTTATGCAGGAGAGTGTGCCAGGAATATTGTGACTTCCCTATTACCAGACAGCTGGTTAACTTGAGTTTGATTTAGATTTGTGGGCATTCTGCCTTTTTTTTTTTTTTTTTTTTTTTTTTTGGTGCCCTCTAATAGCACCATCTGGTCTTGTCTCCCCTGGTTTGATGGATTTGAAAGATGGCTGTGACGTAAACCTGGTAGAGTAAGGGCAACTTAGAAATCCAAAGGACTTCAGTCTACTTGTTTGCTACACAGGAAGACTCTATCCAGTAACTGTAATTTGGGTAAGTGGGCTTTTGCCTCATGTGTGGTGGTTTCTATTGCTTGAAAAGCCATAAACAAGTAAACAGGAATCAGAGCTTTGATTCACAATGATACCCATAATTGTTAAGGACTTATTGAAATTGGATAAGTTCTTCACTTCTTGCTGCTCTATCTAATGAACCATGGTAATTAGCTTAGTCATTGTTCTTGCATGTGAGTTTCACTAAGATACAAAGAATGAAAAATGCATCTGAAAAAGGATCATTTTTCACTCTTCTGATGCATTTTATGCAGAGCTAAGAGCCTGGCTGAATGCCTAACCATTATTAGTGTAACCATAGGAGGTGAACTCTTTCCTTAGCATATTGCAGGATAAAATATTGTCTTTTATTTCAATTAATAGACCTTACGCCTGCGTGTTCTAAATTTATTTCTAGAGGAAACAGGAGGCAGTTAGGGTATGTCAGCCAGTTAGTGTTTATTGAGTACCTGTCCTTTGCAAGGAGTTATGTTAGCTAGTGATCCAACATCAGGTGGGCCGGTCATGTTTACCTATGTTCAACTTGAGCAAGTATAAAGAGAAATAAAGAATGGCAAGGGAGGTCTTCTGGCAAGAAATGTAAATATGCACCTTTCTTTTGAAGCATATTATTTTATCCTAGAGAGTTTAAATCAAGACTGTCCACACCAAATATTTACAGTGGTCAAATCTTTATCACTAATGAATGATAAAATGCATTGTGAGTATAACTCACATAGAGTTATACTCTCCTACTAGAGTGGGAGATGACACTTTCTGTGCCTTATGTGAATGGAGACTTAGCCTTAAGATCTGCCAAAGCCAGTATCTTAGGATGTGATTATTTTATGAACAGCTGCCAACTTCATTGGGGGAAAAAAAAAAGTGTGTTTTGATTTATTCCCATGCCACATTGGGACAATAAAAAACACATAACTATATTAAGCACACCCTAACACTTTTCAGTTGAGCTGGCTATTGTTGGGCTGAGTTATCCTTCTTAGACCTCCCTTCCTCCAGTGGCAGTGCAGCTAATCAATGTCACTGCTTCTAGTTCTCCCAACAGGAAAACTACTAAACCTTCTTACTTCGAAAAACAACCATAAAATAACCAAAGACGATGAAATCAGTGGTCTTCACAGATTACCACATGAGGTATACTTATTTCTCAAACTTTTCTTCTCTATTAAGGCTTTTGTTAAGTCACCCAGATTAGCATTTTAACAACCCTGAAGTGAACTTCCGCCATTCTCTCTACTTGGAAACAGTATGTAGATCATCCATCATTCTGTCCTTGGCTACAACAGGCTGCTGGCTCCATCACCATTTGGAGCTACACAGAATCCATCCGACTGTGAACAGCACAGCTGGCTACAGCAATTTTTTCTTCCACACCACTGGCAACATTGTCTGGCTGTGGTAACTAAAGTTAACACCCAGAACGGGACGTTTCCATTATTTTTCAACCTGTGCCAGACCCCTTATCCAGTTCTAGAAGCACACCTGCTGCAGTCCCTGCTGGCTTACAAGGATGGGTTCCACTTAAGAGGGAGCTTGCCCCAACTTAAGTGACCACAGCAAAGATTCTTTGGGCTTGGTAAGATTAAACCGCTAGAATTAGAGAATTAGAAGGAGTCATTCAGATCCTACTTATCTTACACCATCAGAATTCATTCATTTGTCTCTGTTTGAAAAGGTGAAGAAATGAATGAGGTAGGCTTTTGCCTGTGATCCCAAATGACTGAAGACAGAAAAGGACCTGTCTAGAGGGGTGAGCTGAGCATGCTATTCCTTCATCCCTTTTCACAGAGAACATCTGATATACCTAAAAATGGGTCTATGCCTAATAGAACCTGGTGCTTTCTACCGCATTTTTTTGTTTGTTTCATTTTCTTCTTTTTACTTAATGAGGTACCTGTTCGAGTAGCCATTGCTTGTTAAAGTCAAAATAACATGAATTAGGTCTGTGTATTTGCTAGGTGATATCACCAAGCCTTTCATTTGTTTGTTTAAACTTTTATAATTAGGAATATTATTCTTAGAGTTCCATGTGCCAAGAGGAGACTGTTTCATATTTTGGTGTGAGTTAGCTAGTATCTTCTCTTCTCTACTTGACACTGATGAATGAAATCCACCATGAAACAGCTGGGAGGGGAAGAGGAAGGAGGAAATGGAAAGGAAAACAGGAGCCAACATAATACACAGTACTGAATGTGAGTCTGCTTATTAAATTCTGAACACCACAATATGATCTTTATCTTTATTACATCATGTCACCCTCAAACAACTGCAGTAGGTAGGTGTGTTATCACTGCTTTATCAAGGAAGAAATTGAAGTACCAAAAGTTAAACCATTGTTCTAAGGTCACACATAGGGAGGTAGAGAACTCAGGATTTGAATTCAGATCTTCATGCTTCTCAGCCCGTGTTTTCATCACACATAACAGGGAATTGTGTCTGGGAACACAGAGCACCTGCAATTTTTTATCCTCCTGATATTTCTGAAAAATTCTTTCAGCATTTTTATTCCTGTTGACCAAATGATTATGACAGGTACTTCTTTTCAAGTGTCCCAGAACAGTGTCTTCTCCCACTTTTTTTCTCTGCTTTGGACTTTCCCGTTCAGGATTACAGTGGCATTAGAACAAATGGTAATATTCATCACTCTCCACCAAAAAATGATTCTGCGTCAGGGTGCGATTGACATTCATTTCCCTGATCTTGGCAGGTGAAGATCCATTACATATCTTTGTCCCGTTTCCCAGGAGTATTTATGGACCCCATCAGCAAAGATAGTAAGAGCTGCAGCTGTTCAAGCATTGGTAGCCCCAGGATGGAAAGTGTATTACTGAAGTTTGACTATATCATGTTGTACCATACATTCTCCTTAGTTATAACAGAGCAATGGTCCTTTGACCTGTATGATGTTGTCCCCAGTGCATTAGCATTTTGTTATTGATGTTGTCATTGTGTTTTTTTAATCCAGGACTCCTATGAGAGGAAAACAACAACAAATGCATATTACCACTACACATAATGCTGAAATTTAAGGTTTTCAACTTATATTTATGGGAAGGAAACATAGGTTTTTAAAGTTCAATCTGTTGGTACATGTATAATAAGGCCTCAGGCAAATCTGCAATTACTTAGCCTATTATTGGAGTCTGTACTTAAAAATAAAGTGAGGAGTTTCTACTCAGCTGAGGAACTGGCACATCAGAGCCAGAGCAGATGAAGCTCCTTGAGAAAATAACACTTGCATTCCCCAGGAGGAGGCTGTCAGCAAACCAGGGACTGGGACGCTCCCCATGTTTCCCACACCGCACTTGTTCCTAGAAGGGTCTTTGGAAGCATTTTGGTCTTGAGAGTTTTCTACATATATCATTAAGTTTCCAAATGTTCCCTGGGTCATTAGTAGGTCAAGTTAAGGTTTATTTTGCTTTTTTTTTAAGCTACAAAGAAGAAATAGAGGCATAAGAAAGGAAAAAAAAATGTTGCAGGTTTTGTTTTCATAATTTGTTGGCACAAATATTTGCTCATTCAATTGACTTCTACCAAGTGTCCACTCTGTACTAGTAGGTGCCAAGGGAAGAGGGTTCAAAGAAGGGCATGATGCAGTTCAGAGCTCAGGGACCTAACCTAGTGCCATAGGAAAGATGAAGTAAATAAAGTCAAAAACAAAATGAGGTATGTTTTTAGTGCCAGAGGAGATAAACACTGACCAGTGGAAACTGAGAAGAGTGAGAGGTTATTTCTGGGCAGGGTGGTCAGAGAAGGCTTTGTGAAGCCACTGACATTTGAGCTGGACCTTGAACTAGGTAGGATTTGGACAGGTGGACAGTGAGGGGTTTGGGGGGAGGGCATTCCAGGCATAGAGAACAGCTTAGGCAGATGCCCTGGGGTGGGGCAGGAGTCGGGGTCTAGAGCAGTTGTCCACATTTGAGTCCTTACCTACAACAGAGTTTCATTTCAGGTGTATACAGGCAGTTTGCCATGCAATTCCAAAAGATTTATTGAATGTCTTTGGGCTACTGTACTTAGCTATTCAGCAGATGGGCCCGCAACTGAAGACATCAGAATGAATGGGATCAATCCTGTGGCAATTCAGTAGATTGCTCTGTGATCAGAACTTAAAAAAAAAAAAAAAAAAAAAAAAAAAGAATACTCTGTCAGTTGCCAACTGGATCAGTAGTACACATAAACATTGCAAGGGAGAACATGATTTGCCTCAAATTACCCAGCAAGATGATTTTCCTCACAGAATTGTTTAGCAGAACCAGATTGGAAGGTTGTTGCTTCATCAGCTTTATCTTTATTTTTTTTTTTAACTTGAAAGGAGTCTAGATATGGACTCTGTAATATATGGGCATTTGGAGAGGGGAGAGAAGAGGATGTGGAGATAAAAAGTGGAAAAGACAGTAAAATCATATTGAAACCGTGATAGTAAATTAAGTTGGAGTCTAGGTGCTACTTGGACTGTTTTCTGGTCACTACTGCAAGTTAGCAAAGTAGATATGCTGCAAATATTTTAATAAACGTGATAATTGAGTAACTGTTTACTACATTGCAGATGCTGGCCATCATGACTGGTATATTGCAAGCAGTGGGTGGGGGCTCTGACAGTCTTTATTCACAGAGGATAAATGACTTGGAAAGTTATCAATGAATTCTTTTGGAAAACTGAGTAGGTCCCTGAGGATTCAGCATCCCTTTTGTGTTTCTGAGTTTTCAGCATAAACCTACCTGCCATCAGTAACCCACCATGTCACCTACGACTTTCGCTCTCACCCTTTATGCCAAAACTTCCACCCAGCTAGGCTGTTTGAGCATGTGGTTTCTAAGCCATCATTAGCTCCTTGGTTAACATAAATTATAAGCAACACACAGTTACGTTTAATAGTGAATAGAATAAGCTTCAAGGGAGGGAAGACCAGAAGTTCCATCATATAAGTATGCTTATTAGAACACATAATAAAGGAAAAATAAAGTGAAAACAGTTGCATTAGGGAATGATCAAACCAATTGCTTTGCCAAGAATTGCTCCAGTGTTTCAGTTTTCCATGGTATATGTAAGTCTTTGACAAGTTATAGTTACATGACGGGCCGTCTTGGAGAAGAGTCTTCAAGTCTGAATCATTGCTGCCAATTAAAGATCAATCAGAAATTATAACATAGGTCAATAGGGAAAAGGGATTAAGCGCAAACAAATTCAATATGAGAACTTTTCAGGAATATTCCAGTGACATAAAACAGAGAACCTGTTTAGTCTAATAATTGTATTGGCTCCTACCCAGTTGCTTGTTGAAGTGAAGGGCAAGCTGCCTCCGCCTGCTCAGAGCACAGTTGCCTCCAGACAGGATCTAAAATAAACTGGGCTGGCTAGCTAGACTAATAATAACAGCTAGCACTTACTGTGTGCTCACCGAGAGCCATGGCACTGTGCCTGGCACTTTAAATATGTTATCTAATTTAATCCTCATGCCACCCCTGAGAATGTAAGACTAATAGCTGAGCGCTAACACAATCTGGGTACTTTACTATGTGCCTGATACTCTTATATGTAAATATGTTAAAACTTTGGATCAGTGTTCCTTGAGATGGATACTGTTATTAAAAATATACTTATTTTTAAATGGAAAGAAACTGAGACATGGGAGAGTAATTTTCCCAGGGTCAAACAGCTAGTGAACAGTGGAACCAGAGGCCTGGGATCCATGAGAGGCAGTGTAATATGGTAGTTCATAACATGAACTCAACCAGACTTTTGGGGTTGTGTGTCCTAGCTTATGTGACTAATAAGTTGCATGATCTTGGACAAAATACTTAACCTCTCTGAGCCTCTGTTTCACCTTCACAAAAGGTGAACACTGATGGTAGTACCCACCTCCAAGGGTTGCTGTGAGACATAAACAAATTAATATTTGAAGAGCACTTATAATAGTGTTTGGCGTATAGTGAGTGCTATAAATATATCAGTGTCTTTTAAATAAAAATAAATTCAGTCTGGCTCCAGAGCCTATGCTTTTAGATCTTCTCCTGTGCTGTCTGTCCACATGTGTTTTTATCATTTCTCTTGAACTGACATAGACCTTGAAGCCAGTTCAACAACAGTTACCCTCTACTCTAACCCACAACTCTGGCCACAGACCAGCCAGAATGGAGAGGGGAATGCGGCAGCAGGTGCCCCATGGCCTGGATTTACCTTAGACCTTGATGGTAGTTGACGATCCTTAATCCAGATGTCAGATCTGTCAGCATCATGTTGTCAGGAATCTGGTGTCCACTGTTGATTGCGTCAAAGGACAAATGTAGATAACTGGTATGTGTTCCATGCTGGTGGCCCCTGGGCTGATGAAACTTGAACAGTGCCATGAAAATTCAGGCACTCTCAAACCGTTCCTATCATCACCCTCGTCTCCCATGTCTCTCTGTGGACTTTGCACTTCAAAATGCCTCAGATCACACAGCAGTGAAATGCAGAGTTGCAGAACCCTGGCACCCGGGGTCGGTCTGTCTCGGTGTGGAGTGGAGCCCAGGAGCCTGCCTTCTTAACAGACACCCCAGACAACTCAGGCCGACCCCTTCACCACACTTTGGGAGAAGGTGTCCCAGTGCAGCCAGAGCGTCTCAAGCATCAATGTGACTGCACATCACCTGGCATCTTGTTAAAACACAGATTCCCATCCAAGCACAGTGTGATTCATCAAGACTACCTGTAGCGGGCCACGAGGTAAATCTGAGACCTCTTGCCTAAAGCACAAGGAGAATGTGTATGAGCCAAAGACATCTCAGCAAGCTCCCAAAAGAGTGAAAAAGAAGTAAAATCTGATCACAACGAAAGAGGTTTTGTTTCGTTTTTTTTCCTTACTAGTTTGCAAAAGAGCTTCATAGTGAGCTGAAATTATGAAAGAAAAAGGGCACTCACTTATTTCTGCTGACTGACCTATATCATTTCATAAATGGAGTCCTGGTCTAGTATTTATATCACCAGTTTTTGATTTAATGATAAACTGAGATAAGGGTAATCAAACTTCATGCTTCAGGGCATAAGGTGATTGCCTGCTGCGGTCAGGATGGGATTTTTTCCCTTGTGCCTTGCACAATTGACTCGATGCATTAGAAAGTGTATCTGGCTACGTATGGAAGAGAGGGGGCTGGAGGCCCTGGCAGAAAACTCCACTGGCTGAGATCGTATGTGAAATGGTCTGTTTTGCAGTGAACAACCCCATCATCGTTTGGCTTTATCGTTTTTGTTTCATATTAAGATTCTATGCACCATGTATATATATTTCTGTAAGCCACATGATGAGGCTGGAAGCCTGTTTAATTTGGAAGAAGATGCCCTGTGCTCCAGCCATGGCCAACAGACTGGCCTTTTAGTGGCCTGGGGGAGGCACCTCCCCTTGGACACCCAGTTTCCTCATCCACTGATGTCCTGCTGTCCCACACAATTAGACAAGCATCAGATAAAGCAGCATGGATGGAAATGCTGGGTGAAAACCAGATAAGTGCTCCTCAAATATAAGGTATTATTCTAATGCAATGAAATATTCTTCATGGAAATCACTGTTTACTATAATTGATGATATACAAATTTATATGTGGTAATAGCATATGCATCATGACCAAACACTTCTTGAGTTTTTAATCTGTGCCAAGCACTGAAGTGTTTTGTTTACATTCTCTCTTCAATGCTCATATCAGTCTTTGGGAACACATTTTTTTTTTTTTTTTTAATTTCAATTTTGTAGAAGACGACACACAAGCTCAAAGAACGTCAGTTTCCAATTGCTGTTGTAACAGATTACTACAAATTTAATGGCCTAAACCAATACAGATTTATTATTTTATAGTTCTGGAGGTTGGGAGTGTAACCTGGGCTTCACTGGACTAAAATCAAGGTGTCAGTTCCAGGAAGAATCTCTGTTCTTGGTTTTCCAGCTTCTTGAGGCTATCTTCATTCCTTCACTTGGGACCTCTTCCTCTGATTTCAAAGCCAGAAATCTCATGACTCCAGCTTCTGCTTCCATAACTGTGTCTTCTTTGAATCTTCTGTCTCCCTCTCTCTTTAAGGACTCTTGTGATTACATTGGGCCCACTCAGATAACCCAGACTTATCTCCCTCTTTTAAGATCCTTAACAATCTCATATGCAAAGTCCCTCTTGCCATGTAAACTAGCATATTCCCAGTCTCTGTGATTGGGACATGGCCATCTCTGATATACAAATTTATATGTGGCAATAGCATATGCCTAAACATGGGTGTGTATCCAGCCAGGAGCATACAATGGCAGAGTCAGATTTCATGCCCAAGTCTGACTTCAAAGCCCATGATCTCAACCACTCACCATAAACCTCCTCAATTTAATCAGTGAAGGAAATAATTAAGTCATAGCACATAAGTGATGAGAGAGCTCTGTTGCTTTCAGAATAATCAATTAGGGGCTTTTTAAATATAATCATCATAGTAACAATATAAACATTAACTTTATTGATCTTTACATCCTACTTTGTACTAAGCATTCTACAGTCATTCATGATTTCTAAGGGTGGATATTATTTACCTGATTGACAGAATGTAAAGGGATCCCTAAATCCATTCATCTGTCCCTGGGTAACTGTGTGAGCAAGCATTTTGAAGGCTGGGGAATTATTTTAGAGGTCTGGGGTCTGTAGGAAAGTGTTTTAGTGGAGCTCCCAGTTCAGCAAAGAATGATTAAAGAAACATGACAGAATCACTCTGTTGATTGCTGGTTTTGGCATCATCTCTTATCCCATTGGATGGGGTTCCTCAGGTGAGACTATTGCACCCCATCATGCATGGCTGAAACCATCTCCAGCCTGTGAGGCCTGATGTCCTGAGAGGTCAACCATTAAATTAGGAGCCTGTGTTCTGCTAGATTTCCAAAGAATAGAAGAAAGTTATCAGAAATCTCCCTCTTTATTTCTCTCCCCCCGACACCCTCTCCCTCTCTTTCTCTCCTTCTCTTTTCTCTACCACACACTTAGCTAATATATGAGGTTTAATAAAATTTTGAAGTGTAAAATGTATAACCATCACTGAAAAGGCTGTCGGAGCTATCTGAAAAAGGAATGAGTGCAGAACTGGGAGTCTGAAACCCAGCCTCACTCAGTTGTGAGCCAGCCAGATGTTTGAGGAGGAGACCTTGGCCCTCTGGCCTTTGTTTTCTCCTTAGAACAAAGTGAGCTGGGGATGGGCAGCAGAGAGTACAGATAATTGCCAAGGCTCTAGTAATAGGATTCTTTAATGCTTTATTTATCTACATGCTTTAACTACCTATAAGTAGGATCAAATATAATGATGATTTTAAAAACCATGAACCCATTTCATGAATGTGGATGTAGCTATCTGTATAAAGAGACAGACACATGGATAGTCCAACTTTTCAAATTTATTATTGCCATTTACATTTTACAACACTTTGCCCTTTTCTTTCGGGATCACTTAAACTTCATTGCGGCTAATACAGTTTTTAGACTCAATTTTGAGAAATACATAGATAATATTTTCAGTTAGCAGCAATTGCACCTCATTCGGCTCTCAGGTTCATACTTTACCATTGCACAATTTCTCTGTAATTTTTGGTTATGTCCCTGAAGAGCCATCCCCCAATGAACAGGTAGAACCAGTGGGGCAGATGGGGTTCAAAATGCAAAGCTAAACCTGACTGATTGGTGTGGCTGTTTGCAGCTTGTGTTGCAGAAATTTGCAGGATTGCATTCAAGGTCAGGGAGAAAAATAATGCCTTTATTGATTAGCAAAGTCTTATATGAAAAAGGAGGTGTGTGGTAGGCCAACAAAATGAATTTTCCATCCTTGAGTGAATATTGTAGTCCCTCCTTATCTACAGGGGATACATTTCAGAACCCCCAGTGGATGCCTGTAACCTCAAATGGTACTGTATCTTGCATGTTTTGTTTTTATTTCTGCATACATACCTATGATAATGTTTAATTTACAAATTAGATACAGTAAGAAATTAACAATAATAATAAAACAGAACCATTATAACAGTCATGAAAGTTATGTGAACGTGGTCTCTCTTAAAATATCTTCTTGTACTTTTACTGTTTCACTTCAACATAGCACTTTATTGCTTCTCTTTGGCATACTTGAATTACCAACACCACTATCGTTGTGTTTTGGGATCCTTGGACACAAGCACTGTGATACTGCAACTGTCTCTTTGATAACTGGGACAGCTACTAAGTGAGTAGATGTCATTTGAAGTCTCAGCTAGCTGAAAGAACAGAACTTGAGTTATGGCTCATGAGAAGAAAGATAAGTAACTCCCATGCAGAAGGAAAAATTGTAAGGATTACTTTACCTAGTTCTCGCCACTTGATTTATTTTGTTGTGTAATCCTCAATTATTCCCACTACCTTTAGCAATTTATCAAAAACATAATAAATGATTATGCTACTAGATTTCACCTCCCCTATATATTGGCATACATAAGTATATTCATATATAAAATTATAATACTACCACATACACATATGCACGAATGCGTGTGTGCACATACCCATATAGAGGTTGTATATGATAGCCTTCAAAGTTAGATTTAGATTGAAATCCTAAAATCTCTTCTTTACATGAGAGTAATTGAGTATATCAATTGTTTCTCCGAGTCTTAATTTGCTTTTCTGTAAAATGGAGAAAATATTCTTAAAGACTTGTCAAATTAATTAGAGATAATGCATGGAAATTGGCCTTCACTCTAAGGTATTCAGTCATATTGGGGTTTCCATTATTAGAATGTTTTGTACTACAAAGAACAGAAAGCCCAATTCAAATTTGTCTAAATAATTAAGACCTTATTAAGTCAAATTATAAGAAGTCTAAGATGTAGTGGCTTTAAGGTTGATTAGTTGTTTGGCTAAACAAGGCGTCTGAGACGCAGGTGCTTTCTATGGGCTTCTCTGCCCTTCTCTGCCTATCGGCCTTCTCCTGAAATAGCTCTTTTCAGTTCCCGATAAGACTGGTACATTTCAACAGATCAAAAGGCCAGCTCTTCCCAGAAAACCTTTCCCAGTGACAGACTTCTCGTTCTCCTAGGATAGAATTGCTCAAGCCAGAAGTCTAAAGCAATCTTGGGCAGCGGGGCAGGCACCAGAGTTGACCTAGATATGGGGAGAATTGCTTTCCCGTGGATACAGGAGCAAAGTCAGTACTTTGTTACAAAGCATTTCTGTCTGCACATTGTTACATTTTGCATATTATGTACACACATTGTGCACTACCTTAATACATTTGTAAGAGTACCCAAACTATAAAAGTTTGATATTTTGCCCTGTTTTTTTCTGCCATTATTTTAAAAATTTGCACACCTGGAAGAGAATTTGCATATAATTAAGCAAATAAAAAATAGAAACAATATGACATTGGAGGAAAACGCTACCAACAAGTGGACAGAATATAGAAAATGAGATTGCTTCCACCAAGCTTCCTTTTTCCACCCCCATGGCTTGTTTTAAAGGAGAAATAAGATACTCCTGCCAGATTAACACTTGGAAACATCACAGTAAATATAAGCCATAATTATGAAGGCGCTTTTATCTCTTGAGAGGTAGAGACAGAAACACTAACTCGATTCTCTTGAACTCTGTAAGACATTTCATGATTATAAATTCACATTTTCTGTGGTTCCTACTTCAAAAAAAAACCCAATAACCCTTGAAGCTCCGAAGTTAAAGTTTCATGTGTTTCGGTTACATATGATAAATCCTGTATCTCCTGAGGAAAGTTACCACTTTTTAATTTTTCTTGTCACCTCATAGCATATATGCAGGATACCTGAGTTGAAATCCTATCCTGGCTGTGTCTTCCTTCTGTTCTGCACTGTTGAACCTCTTTTCCTAATGCAGCAACACAATAAATCAGTCCTAAGGCACCATAAAACATGAGGGAGGAGCCCCTCCTGTACGGCTCTTTGTACAGCTGATCTGCCTTTTCATGAAGCTATAAAAATTAACTGCCTAGATTTTCCATATCTGAAATTTCTGCTTTTAGTATTTTATAAGTTGTGTTTTTGTTCACAAAGTGAAACTTCACTCTGGCTTTATCAAGAAAGTCTTGCTCCTTAAAGGAAAACAATAGCCTTTGCTCCACTGTTGTTTGCATACTTGACCTCCTCCGTTATTTGCTTTCCCCACTGTTATGGGTCTGAACGGTCCTGAGTTCACATTCTGATTCTGCCACTCAGTGTCTTGGAGCCTTGTTCTACTCACTGGGAAATTGGGATAACGTTTCTGCTTCATAGGGAGGTCTTAAGGTCTTTGGGAAGAATATACACAAAGCCCTGAGCATAGAATCTGACATAATAAAATTCAGTAAATTGTAGTGGTTTTGTTATTACTATTACTATTGTTTTCAAATCAAGGATGTTTGACAATATATGAAATATTCATATATGAATCTAGATTTTGTACATGGATTGGTTTTAAAAAACATTCAGGTGGCTACTTTAAAATGCATAAACAGTCAGAAAATAGCCAAAAACAATTCCAGTAAGAACTCTGCATTTCTTAAGCACACCAGAGCTCAACAGCACTACCACATGCCCAGTTGCCCTTCCCTTCTTAGACATGGTTCAGGCAGTGTATTTGTGATGGCACTTGGAAGGTTATTATGCTATGAATGTTTTCAAATTATTTGTGTGACATTTAAATGGACAAGAACTCAAGATGGTTTAATGTATACCTCAACCTGCTTCTAAATCATAATAGTAATTTTCTAAGTACTTCTAGGCCTTTTACTCCTGCACTTATTCATTCATTCACTTGTCTGTGCACCAGATAGTCTGCATACAGGATCAGTTTCATGGATATGTGACCTATGAGTGGTACTTAACCTTGTGCTAAAAATTTTTTGCTGCCACCATCTTGAAATTCTTATTACTCTTTGATCAAAGATTCATTTTGCATTAGGTCCTGCCAATCACATGGCTTGTCTAAATGGCTTCTTTTCACCAAACCATTTTTGTTTAGTATTGTTTGCAGTAGGCAGCCATGAGTTGGAAAAAGTCATCAGCTCTGAGTCTGAGTTCCTACTGTGTCACATAATTTCCTGGGGCCTTAGTTTCCTTAGTTGTGAACTAAGACAGAATTGACATGATCCCCAGGGTCTTAGCTGATTATCTTCACATCTCTGAAGAGCTCAGATGTGATCACCATGTTTTCTGAAATAGAAATTAGGACATGGAGATTACAGGACCAAAAGAAAAAAATATTAAAATTAGCACTCTTGAGAAAGTTGAGCTATATAGTCACGACCTTTGACTTCTAGCCTGGGCCTACATGCTATTTGGTTGTTTTACAACATAAAATCAAATTGATTGAGCATTGGCATTATTCTGCTCATTTCATTTGGATCTGTCCTTTCCTCTCTATAGATTTTATGCTAATTTCCCAGAGGAGAACTAACTCATTCCTGTACTTTTGCCACACTTTTAAAAAAGAAAAGAAAAGAAAAATCTATATTCCAGACCTTAAAACTCAAGTATACAAATATACAAATGTTGGCATACCTGAGAATTTTCTGATTTTCAGCCCAAGAACTTTTGTGTATTGCAAAGCAGTGATAAAAACATTTAGTCAGGTCTTTGGCATGGGCACTAACCAAGCAAAACAGATCCCACAGTGTGGTTGCACATGAACATCAGCTCTGGGTATATTCTCTGTAGTGTTAAACCTCAGTGTTAACTTTTGGAAAAGATACTGTTATGGCCATCATGGCCCAAATTCATAAAGATCCAGTCTCCAAGTTTCAAGAAAGAACTACCACCACTGAGTCTTAAATATTACTCAGTGTGGAAACAGAGATCTTGCTGGGTCAAGTTAATCTGGCCAAACACTGCTATAAATTCTGCATTAAAACTTCTAGCTGTTTAATGGCAGGCACATACATCAAGTACACTCGTTTTCCCATCGAGTTGAGGTCACTGGAAAATTGCAACAATAAGACATTTCAAAGAAAACAACAACTACTAAATTCACTGAGATTCAGCAGTCATTTTCAGATAAACCTTCAGTTCTGCCTAAAATCCCCTTTTACTTGAGCAGATTTGAGATCACAAGAGAATTCAGTGCTCACAGTGTCTAATCACCCACCTAAGCATTTGCATCATTAAACTCTGCTTCACAAGGATTCAGTCCTGTTGCAGCAGAGTAGAGGTAGGGGGGAGGGGTGGTTCTATCATGTTAAAAGCCACAAACAACTTCGTGTAAGTCACAGTATCAGAAGCCAATTAAGATCAAAGCCACCACTCTTAGTACTACGAATTTCATCACTTAAATATTAAGCAATTTTTACTTTGACACTGATCAAGAGGTGTTAATGTAGATTCTTTTAAACAACTCAAATAATTTAGGCTGAGAAAGAAAAAAGGAATGATAATCTTTTCTACTTTCAAGGGCTGTAGATTGGATCTTCTAAAAGTTATCCAGTTTGTGGGGTTTATTTATTTATTTATTTATTCATTTATTTATTTACCTTACTTCATTCCATTTGACTGGAGAACATTTTTGACTTCTGGTTGTTTCTGTGGTGTTACAGTAGGAGGCTTAGCTTAGAAGCCTTGGAACCAAATGGGGTTTACATTTCAGCTCCCAAGATATTCCACAGCCCCTAATCACAGGATGTGATTGCTGTGTTTACATTTATATTAGCACTAAAGGGGCTGATTTGCAAAGGACCTCAGATAGTTGAAGTCCAACTTATTGCTCTAACTAAAGGCAGAATTATAGAATTACCCTTATCTACTATAGTATTTATTTTGTGACTACAAAAAATAGTTTGGTGTGACAAAACTCTGAAAGAGATTCAGTATTCCAGCAGTCATTTATCTTCACAGCAAAGTGTAAACAGTTCAGCTGTACAAATTAGCTTATGAAAACATGCATTTAATGTTTTGTTACACATTCAGATAGAAGTTTTTTTAATGCTTAGATTGTCACTTATCTGGGTCACAGTGATATAGGGTGATGGTCCCAGTGAACAGCAAGAAGACTGGCAGAGAAAAACAGCCTTTCTTCCTGCTACCATACTCCTAAGACTTTCCAGGGAGGTTTGGGACTTGATTGTGAAGGTTTTATTCTCGATTTTCTTGTGCATTGCTTCAGAGTAGAGAAAGGAGATCTTAATGCCAATATTTGAACAACTGGGATACAAATGTTTTTGGCTTTCAATGTCCAAGTATACAATGGCAGTCAGTTTTCCATTTGCTTTTTTGCTGGTGTGGATTGGACCACTGTCTAAGCCAGGTTTTCTTTCTCCTATGTGACAGTAATTCTTAATTTTTAATGCAAAAGACCATCCTGGTATTACTGGCACTGAGAGAACAGCAGTGGTTTTTGAATTGGCATGAATCTTTGTGAAAATCGGATTAAAGTTCACTTTAAAAATAGAAACTGTTGTTGCTGCTTTTATTTTAGCACTTTATATTTGGAAGCTGAGGAAGGAAAAAGTAGGAGGTAGAAAAGGGAAATGAGCAAAGCCAAAATTGCAATATGCTAATTTAAATGAATTATCCAAATTGCCTGCCTTCCCTCTTACTACACATCCATAGTATAAATGTGACACAGACAATGAAAGAGGACTTGTTCTCGAGGAAGTTATCATCAAAAATAAGTTACATGTTTCAAGAAAATACCCTACAGGGTCCAAGTATTAAATCTTGGTTTATTCAACAGCCAGCCAATAACTGTCCTTGCCAGGAAGTGCTCAGCTTATTTAGGTAGAAGGTGACTGGACTTGTTTTATTTATTTATCAGGGGAGCATCTCTTCTTCTATTTTGAAATGTTCAAAAAAATTACAAAGTATTATTTTTAAAGAGGAACAAAGCCCTAAAATAACTTCTTCTATTTTTATCTATTTCTTACATATCTTTGTTATTATAAGTTTGTGATCAGAAAACATAGAATTTTATATTCTGATATTTCATGATATTTAATGTTTATATTGCATTAAAAACTGAGGGTTGTTGGTCTTCAATATTATTTCCATGGTTGCATAGTATTTCATGAGGCTGGTATAATATACCTTTATTTTAACTACCCTTTTTGTTTGAAAATTTAAGTTGTCTCCAGTTTTGTTTTGTTTTCACTCACATAAATAAGCACATACCTATAATGTTTCTTTTTTTTTTTCTTCCTACTTTATATTGTTTAGGATAAATTATCAGAAATAAAATTTAGCCAAACATTGGTAGTGTTGTCACGGGAGAAGAGGTGCCTTCACAGTAGGGTCTGAGGAACTCCTGGAGAGAAGGGGGAACTCTCCTTACAACCAGCTGGGTTCTTGACCTACATGAGGGAAAAGAATTTCAGCACACACCAGTCAGAGGCATAGACAGAGGTTTATTTAGGAAAGTAGATACATATTCAAGGGAGAATGAGGGCAATCTCAAGGAGAGATACCTTTAGGGATTAAGCAATCAATACACATTCAAGGAGTTTGTGGGCCATCTTGAGAGTGAGAGACAGTGTTTGGGGGTCCCCAGCTCATCTTTTAAAGGAAACTTGGTGAAGAGTGGGGCTTGGAAAGATATAGGAATGATATGAGTCTGGTGACCCCAAGACAGTTTCTGGTAGGTCTGGTCAGTCTCAGTATCCTCTGATCTTTGTAATAATTATTATAATTTAGAAAGTCCCCCAAATTATAGGTTCCTCATATCTATTTTCTCTCTCTTTGTCTAATCTATTTATTGGGGAAAGGGAGGTATAGTAATAGTGTACTGGTAGATTTACAGATTTCCCAGGAATTTGGGAATGACAGGCCTGGGGAAAAAACTGGCTTGGGAGTAACAGGCCTGGACAAGTATAAGGACCTTTCAAAATAAAATCTTTTTTTCTGTGACCTTCCTTTATGTCTCCTTTCTATCTATGTCTTATTTCTTCTATTCTGCCTCAATGTTAACATGCATGTGTGTGCATTACGCATTGCCAAATCATTTTTTTAAATGGTTGTGCTGATTTACATTGCCATGTGCAATATATTGATTTCATCCCAATTTCACTAGTATCTATCCTTTAAAAAAAAAAGAGAGAGACTTATTTCACCAGTGTAAAATTTTACTTCCTTTAATTAATTTGCATTTCTATGATTGCTAACAAGAACTTTGATTTTTTAAGAGACTGAGACAAGACATTTTAGGGCCAAGTTTTGTACTGCTTGACACAGAGAAGGGCAATTTGAAGACTGTTGCTGGGGAATTGTCATAACATCTGCACTCTAAGTAGAGGTTCCCTGTGTCTCTGCAGAATATCTAGCTCTGACAGCTTATTTCAATCTTTAGTTCAACTGAAATAAAAGGATAGAGCAAAGGAAGTAGTATTTCATAATAGAGATAATGCTTGAGAGGATCCAGGAGAGAAGTCTCCTCCTGAACATGGAGTATGTCACCATTCCAAAACCCAAAGTTAAAACTACCACAATTATTTATTTAGCTCATGCATCTACAATTCAGGCAGAGCTTAGCAGAGCCTCATCTGTGTTCCAAGTAGTATCAACCAGAGTGACTCAAGTGAAGCTGGAAGATCTGATTCTAAGCTGGCTCACTCACAGGGCCATCGGTGCTTCGTGTCAGCTCAAGCAGAGTGAAGGCTGAGAGCAATGGTCCTAGTTCATTCATGTGGGCCTCTTCATGAAGGCTGCTCTATAAGCAGTTTGGGCTTCCTTATGCTATGGTGGCTGAGTTCCAGCAACAGATGTCAGGAGAAAAAAAAAGCGGAAGCTGCTCATGTATTAAGTCCTGGACCCAGAACTGGCACAACATATTCTTTTACTTAAACAGTTGTAGCCCGGATTCATAGGGAAGGTTCAGACACCAACTTCTAAATGAAAACAATATAAAAACACTTGGAGATCACCTTTCTAAACTACCACCCAGCATTTCTAGCCCTTTGAGAAGCTGAACAACTAGGTACTTAGAACATTAGGGCCTGGGAGGCATTGATCAATAGCCTCCATTCCTTTCCAGAGAGTTCCCCAGGCAGGTTCTCCTTATACCTGATTCGTC
The DNA here is from genome assembly GCF_048772815.1 of Callospermophilus lateralis. Taxonomy (NCBI): domain Eukaryota; kingdom Metazoa; phylum Chordata; class Mammalia; order Rodentia; family Sciuridae; genus Callospermophilus; species Callospermophilus lateralis. The sequence continues at coordinate 93,488,699 of NC_135307.1, forward strand.
TTTTCCACAGCAAGGAGTTCAGTATAGCATCTCTTAAACTGAATTATGCATTGTGGAGAATCTAGAAGAATTCCATTTACCCCCAACCCTCCCAAAGAAACCAGGTCTTGGAACTTTTAAACATCTCTGTCATTGATCTTTTCTGTTAAGATAGATTTAGGAGGTGGGCCTGAGTGTGTGCAGCATCTCAAGAAGAATAATGGCATTAAGTATATTTGGTGCATTTACACTGGCAAAACACGTAAGTCCTAATGCACTGACAGCCATATTTATGAGAATCCCGCTTGAATGATGAGTAGGTGATTTAGGTGTTTCTGTTACTGGTGCCAGGAAAAGGGAAATTATTTTTGAACTGAAGTCTCTTGATCCTGCCTTCCAGTGATTATTCCAAGAGAGAATTTGGAAACTAGAAGAAAACACTGAAATCATCAGAGGTGGTCTTCAGTAAAATTTAGAAATAAAGCAAGAGACCCCACAAAGAAGAAGTATATTGATACTAACAAGACCACAGGTGATGGCCACAGTGATTGCTATCCCTTCTACTTATTTATACTGTTTTAAAGGTTTTCTGTGTATTAAGTCTGTAAACCTACATAAAAACTGTATAAGATAAGTCAAATTATTTTCCACTTTATCCGCTATTTCTGAGTATGGAAGGTGAAGTTGTTTTTCCAAGGTCGCACAGCTAATAGGAGGTGGAGCCAACATATTTTTAAAGTGAAGCTCATTTCCTTACTGGGTTTTGTAGAGATGTTTATGCTTACAGTTGGTGAGAACATGGGCTATTATCCATAGACTGTCATTTTTGAGGATTTCATGCATTTACACTTCTTTTTAAGCCATTCCATGGGGGTGGAGTGGAAATGAGAACTTTGCCCTTTGCTGTGTTTTTATTGGTTGTTGAAAATAGTAAGTTTAAAACGTACACAAGCCTTTCAGTGGTGGAGATGTATTTCTCATGTGCTTCCCTCCCTACATCTACTCTGCCAGACCAGCTAAACACCGAAGGGAGACTTTCTTTACCTTTGAAAGACCTGGGGAGAGAGGGAGCCCATAGCGCCTTTGACCCTCCAGTTGTCTCCAGGCAATAGCCCCTGAACAAGGAGGTACCCAGTGCACTGTGGTTCCTGCCACACCGCTGCACTCTCTTCCCTAGAAACCACTTAAAGCTCTGATGTTGGGTCAGTGAGAGAAAAAGCCTTTAGCCACTGCTGGCCCCTAACTTTATAGGTGCAGGTAAGAGGAAGAGGTGGAGACCAACTCCCAAAATTTAGAAAAACAAGATCTTGGCTTGCTTCTTGCATGAATCTTCACTTATTATTTTTTCATAGAAACTTCTATTTTCTTATTTTTCTGATACTTTTAACTGCTACATTATTAGACCAGAGGAAAGAATTTGAGGGAAATAGTGCCATTCATATCTTAAAATAACAGTAATAAAATTGAGCTAAAGAATAAGACAGTATTATCTTAATAATTGCAAATGCTTCTTTCTCTTTTCCTTTTCTTCTGCATTAACTTTTTCTGGTGCAGTGATTAAGACCTCAGACACTGGAGTCAAATTGACTTAAACCCTGCCATTTAGTTTTCTGATGAAAAGCATATTACCTCTGCAGATCTTCATCTGCAAATTTAGAAAAGTACCCACTTTCTAATGGGACTGAGCAAAATGCAGAGTACTTTTTTAGCCTTTAGCCTTGGCTTCTTGTGGTCTTTATTGTGTCTATTTCTTCTGACTCCAGCATCTGCCTCTTACACACAACTCCAGGTATGTCACATGCAAACAAATGAGAATGTTATCAGACAAATTCTCTCTTTGAGGAGAGGCACAGGCAGAGGAAATACTTCATATATTGGTCAGTGCACTTGATCTCCCTAATAAGTGGTAGGCCCTGCCTTCTAGGAACTCTCAATCCCATCTGAAAGTCAGACAAGTACATGGACAGTGTTGCCATCTTGGCAAATTCCACTGTAGAAATGGATGGAGTGTTGTGAAAAGGAGACCAGGAAACTGAGGGGAAGGATGAGAAAGGTGTCAAACTGGTGACAGGTCCTAGTGGATAACAGGGAAATCACCAGTTACAGTAGCTACTGAAGACTTTCCAAGTCCAAATAACAGCAGGAATAAAAGTCAGGAAGCCCCAACAGGGCTGGTGACTTATAGAGGAGCTGTCCCTGGAAATAGGAATGTTACTATTGAGGAAAAGCGATGTCAGTCTACTAGGCTGATGCAAACTGCGACTAAATAAAGCACTGATAATAATACTACTTCTTCACACCCAGATAACACCTTTACAATTTATGAAGTATTTTTACTCACATTATCTCACTCGTTCCCTAAAAAAAAAAAAAACATGTTGAGGTAGTCAGCAGAGTTGCTCCTTTATCCTACCTCAGAGGTGGTGAGACAGGAGGGGGCTGGGGGCTACATGCCTGGGATCCTCCCTCCTCACAGAAGGAAGCCTGTTTCTGCCTCTCCCTTGGGCAGCTTGGATGCCGTGGAAGGACAAAGTGAGCAGAGAAGATGTCACAGATGCCCTCGAGGGAGGGAGAGCTCAGGGCCTAGGAACTGGGCTTAGAACCTCTCACCAGAGCACTGGGTACTGGGAGTACTGGGTACAGAGTACTGGGCTGAAGTTGCCTTTCAGTTCCTTTGCCTCTTGTTGAGTTCACATTCATCCAAAGGCTCTCTGGGACCCTCTGCATGATGATAGGAAAGAGGCAGCTCTGCTTCCACCCAGCTGCAAGTGATAACAACCATTAAAGAAGCAGCACAGGGCCTCCTGGCTTTGTTCCTGCAGGAGCTGCACCTTGCCCCTGTGACCATTTTGCGAAAGACTGCACATCCTCTGCCTCCCCTAGTTTTATAAATCCTTTCTCTTTATCTGAAAGCTGTAAGTCTATTGTAAGGATAAGAGGGGAAAACCAAAGCCAACCACACTTGTCCCTCCAAGGGTAATTAGACCAATTTCTCTCAATGCTTTCCCAATCTTTCAGCGCGTTTGCATGTCTATGACAGCCATCTTGCCTACAAGTCCCTACCCCAGGATATTCCTATGATGAGGATAGAGTTTGGAGCCCCAGAAACAGGTCATTGGTCATTGTAGAGAATGCGCCAGTCTTATCATTGTAGTATTGCCAGTCCTACATGTCCATCCTAGCAATTGCAAAATCGGTAGCAGCCCAAATCTTCCTAGGGTCAGATCTGCAGCTGTAAAGAAGAAAGCATCCAACACATACACAGCATGAAGTGTTGGTGTGTTAATGTGTCAATGTGCTGGTGTGTGTCTATGTTAAGAAACAAAAGTTGTGGGTAGGTAACCTATCAATAATAGTTCACTGTCAATGACAAAAATGCTCTTTAGAGATTTTTCAGCTTTTTCTTTTCTTGATAAGGTATTAGGGTTACTCAAAAATTAATTCAATAAACTGTTAAACCCCCTGTGATGAGCAATTAGGAATTTATTTATGGACATAAAAGAGACAGCCCCTGAATTTAAGGAACTCACAGTAGGGTCGGTGGGAGAGGGAGAAATGGAGAAAATAAGGAAGTGTCATCATATTGTATGGTTTACTATGATAAAAGTGAGACCAGATATTAGTAGTTTTTTAGAAAGAAAAGTGGGAGAATCCTGGTGGGAAGTGATTTCTCATTAGGAAATGAGCCATGGAAAGGGAAAGGAAAGGACAAGAATGTTTCAGGTGACAAGAGCAGAATGTGCAAGGGCAGAGAGGTAGGAGAAGCTGAGATTGATGTTGGAATTCGGTGACTCCTTCCACATCCAGAACATAGGATGTTAAGAGAGTGGGCCTGTCCCATCATTGGAAGACTGAATGTTATTGTGGAACCTCGTTCTTATTTTTGTCTACACAGATCCATTTGAGACTCTCTGAGATTAGCCATTGAGGTGATATAAAGAGCAGTGGACTTGGAGACAAGTGATCAAGAAGCCTCTTATTTGCTGTGTGACCTTGCCTGTAAAGGGGAGATTCATTCATTCATTTATTCAGCAAACACTCACCAGGTAGATATGGGGTGCCAGACACTATGGTGGGTTATGAAGATAAAACAGAGAACAGGACAAACATGACTTCTGTCTTCGTGGAGCTGACGTGGAGTTCAGTGGTGATAACTCCTGCCCTAAACCTTTAAGGGCAGCTTGAAGGATGAAAAACTAGATAAGACAGACATGTACACTTTGAAAAGCATAAGCTTCTATAAAAGTGAGCAGCTCATTCCCTTGTCCCTAATCTAGACTGAATATTCCTGGGAGCTGGGTCCCCTGACCCCTACCCTCATACACAGAAGGCGTTTATGAAATACTTCCATCGGCTACAAAGTACAGTTGGTGACCCTGAGGGGACTTAGAAAGCCAAAGCAAAGTCCTGAGTGCTTGAAAACTGAGCTTCCCACACACTATACAATTTAAAGAAGAAAGCGCTTCCTTGTAGGAAGTTGCAACAGAGCCTGCAGCTCTTCACCTCTGGGTTCAGAAAAGGTAGAAGTGACACCAAAGGCCATGTTTCCCAAGTCCACATTGTTAGAGGAGGAAAAATGCACCTCTGCATTCCATCTGGGACTCCATCAGGGTGCCGAGTCCCCATTCCTAACTGCCAGCAGAGACCGGTTTGCACTACAGAACTCATTTCTGGTTTGTCCTCACAGATCAGAGACAGCAATTGCAGAGGTCTCCTGTCTCAGGGTTTCCGAGGGAGCATATGCGCTCTGTATCCTAGGCAACGCTGATACTGTACAAGAAATTTAGAAATGTGAATTGGGAATCATTTTTACTTGAGGTTAAAAGCCTTCATCAACTCAGATACAAGACTCAGAATCATAAAAATCTCACAACTTTGTGGCAGCTCTAGCAATTGCCTACATCCTGGCCCAGCCTCTGATTATAGAGATGAGGAAACAGAAGCTGAAGAAGGTAAATTGGCTTTCCCATGGTCCCTCAGTCGCTTAAAGGCTGAGTTGAGAGTAGAATCCAGACTCCCCCAACTCCCTATTTTCTCTAGGTGTCTTTGTTTTCTAGGGTAATATTAATATCCCCTAAGGTGACTCATAAGGGAAGCCAGAATAAATGTAGATAAGGGCAATATAAATTTCAAAGAATAATTATCTCCACACACCCTTCCTCAAGGTTGTGACGTTGGCCTTGAACAGACTTCCTGATAGTCTCCCTGCCTAACAACATTGATGGTACTTACCATGTGCCAGGAACTTGGATAAGAGTTTTAAAAAACTCATTTAGTTGGCACAGCAACTCTGTAAGGTAGCAGCTCCTACCAGCCCAGTTTATAGGGTAACAGAGGTACAGAGTGGCTGACTATCTTGTCCAAGGTCAGATAGTTGGTTATATAGCAAAGCTGGGACTCCTACCCGGGCAGAAGGCTCCAGAGCCCTTCATCCTGTACTCCACTGCTCAACCCTCCAGTCAGCCTCCACCCCTGACAGTAGGAAGAGCAGAGCTGTGCTCACATCCTCCTCCTCTTGACTTGACTTAGTAAAAACTAGCAACTGAGATTGTGAAGACTTGTGCAGATTTACACAAACTCCCATCTTGACTCTGTGAGTCCAAAGTTGTCAAATGTTCCTAGTCTCTCAGATTCAGAGCCCAAAGTGCTACAGATGAGTCCAACTGGGCCCTCCCAGAAATTTGCTGGCCATAGCATTCAATTGATCTTCATTTTTGGTCACAACTTCATTTTTAGTCCAGAACTATCAGGCTGAACCTAACTGATTAGGGACTTCATTTCCCTCAATAGGACAGAATACCCTTTTTTTAAAAAAATAATATTTTGCAATAATTTTAAACTTGCAGGAAGTTGCAACAGAATTACAAGAGTCCTGTGTCCCTTTGACCCAGAAGGTACATTTTTAAAGACAAGTCAGAACTGACTCATGGAATGCTGATAAAGGCGATGTTTTCAGTCCCTCTAAATAATTCGTAGTCCTTCTTGATATCTGCCAGAGACAAGCAACTGTTACTATATTATCAAATACCGAGGGCATATACAAAGGCCATACTTCTGACAACTGAAAAATTAAAAGACTTGGATCAGGAATTCTTGGCTTTTCAAATTAAAAGAAGAATTTTTGTTTTGTTTGTTTGTTTTTCCTGTGGATTGTTAGAGTTTTGTCCCTTCTATAAACCTTTCGACGGCTGTTCTCAAGCATGACATCACCTGGGAACCTCTAATAGGTATTTGTAGAATACGGAGCAGGAAGACATGAGCTCCTTAAAACAGAGCAGATTCCTGCTGTTGTTGTTGGCAGTGGCCATAAACATAGATCATTGGACTCTCTGGTGACAACCTGGTTGTGCACTGGCTTTACCATCCTTGGATCCTAAGTCCCTTAATTTATTTGCTTTTCCTCTCCCCTTTTCAGACAGAGACAGTACAGAAGCCCCTCCCCAGTCCTTGCCTAAGTATTGTGTTCCTATTCTTTGCAAACCTGAAAGGGCACCATGGACCACAATGAAAGCTATGGCTTGAGAGCTGTTGCTTCAGACAAGTCCACAGAATCAGAACAAACATGCTCTACTTCTCTACTTCTGTCATCCCGGCCTAGAGGGCAGAACCAGGCATAGACCCAGGCCCCATTATCCTGAACAGAATGTCACAGGCAGGCCATATGGCAGCCCTCGCAGGTCATCTGGTGGAATAAGCCAGTGTTCCAAAGATGGGCTGAGTCCTTGGCACCCCAGCCATCCCTTGGAGCCCTGGGCCCTTCCTCTGTCTACAAAAGCTCCTTTTCCTGGAGGCCAAGGGGAGCAGTCCAACCTGGCTGGAACTGTGTGTAGAAGCGATAACAAAGGAAAAGGCTGTGGATTTCTCTTCCCACTAGGTAGCCTTGAAAACCCTTTGGTCCTCCCTGAAAAGAGGAGATGCCATTGTTCATTTCTGCCCCACTCTCCTGCCGAGTATCCTTTTTTTTTTTTTTTTTTTTTTTGTCACTGAAGGTTCGGGTTCTTTACATCTTCACAAAGCTAGGCCCCATCTTGATCTTCTTAAGGAGCTGATTTGTTTAGTCATCTTCCTGCTTAGATATGGAACTTGTTCTCTCATTGACTTCTTGGGTTATTTTCACCTTAAATGAAGATTTTTTTTTTTTTTTTTTTAGGACAATTTAGCCTCAAAAATGCTGTCTGATTTGTTAGGGCCAACGGGCAAAAACTGGGAGGCAAGTTGTCACTGGAATTCTGCTTCTTAGAGCAGTGGTTCTGATCAGAGGTCAAATTCTGGAATCCCTGTTCAGGTTTGCTTAGAATTTGGCAAAGACAGGTTGGATCTTGTTTTCTTTCCCTTCCTGCCCAGTTTGTTTAAAGTTCAATTTCTTTTTGAATTATTAATATGTGACCAGAAACATTACTGATTCAGATATTGGTATGCTTTGCTTTTAGAAAACCCAGACTTACAGTGAAAACCTTCCCTAATTGCTACTTCAATTTTCAGAAAACTTCCTTAAGTTGTCAGCCTTCTCATGCACATAAAATATAATTAAAATCAACTTGACCCAAATTTTAGAAAGACAATTGACTTCTTTTTTTTTTTTTTTTTTTTTTGGTGCTAGGGATTGAACTCAGGCCCTGTGCATGTGAGGCAAACATTCTACCAACTGAGCTATATACCCAGCCCAAGTCATTGATTTTTAAAAGCAAGGTGTTACTCATGAACACAACAGGCTTCCGTACTTCTTCCCTGCCCTTTACTCCCTTCAATGGTATCTATTGCTGCCCATCTTTCTTGGTAAGAATCTACTTCTAAGAAAAGATCTTATAAATGTATTCATGCTAATTTCAGCCATACTTTTTTACAGGGGAAAAAAAATGCCATCCACCAAAGGAAAGAATTTCCCATTGTGGAATTTCAGTCATAAGCCAGCCATAGACAGGCTGATTTCCATTATGTTTGTTTGCTGGTAATGGGGTGTCAAGTAGGCTTCTTGTCTGCTACTCCCATGCACACTGCTCTCTACTCTCAGGAACACTTTTGCTTTCCTCCCCTTTGTTCTGGAAAAGGTGCAGAGTAACAGAAATTTCAATGGCAGGAGTGAGGAGAGCATGTAATAGAAATAACTTAGCTCTTTGTCCTATGTTGCATGTGCCTCCTGAACCAAAGAGCAATTTGCCAGTGATGGAGAGGTATAAAAAAAGGCATCTGTTGCCATTTGTGGAGAGCCTCTTGGTTTTGCAGCACCTGAAACTCAGAGCCTAGCAGTTCATACAGACTGTGTGCCAAAGTTGTTGGAGGACAGTAGACTCACCACTAGGTGTTTGGGGTCATAGCGGGAAGATGCCTGGGCTGATGTGAAACTCCTGAGTTCTATTGCATATTTATGTACTTATTTTCTCTCACACATATTTATTTTTCCCTCTGGTACAATTATCCATCCTGAGTGGGGCTCTGTGGCAGGTAGAGAAGACCCTGGGGTGAGGGGAGAAATGGAAAAGGGAAGAAGATCAAGGAAGTTCTGAGTTGATTAGTAGATAATTTGGGGGAAGGACAGGGAGAATAATGTGTGCGGAAGACACTGTTTTGAGATCTAGGTGGGGAGGGATCGTGGGTGAAAAGGAGAAGCTGCCAAAAATCAGATTGTAGAGACCTTGTAAATCTTGGAAATGAATTCGGACTCTACATATAGGCCTTTGGGAACCATTAACATGCTTTTAGACAGGAAAGTAATGTGATGCTATTTGTGTTTTGGAACGATTCTGTTGTCTTTGAGGAGAATGAACTACAAGTCTAGGAGAGCAGAAATCTGTTAAGAGTGTATTCTAGAACAATGAAGAACAACATCAATAGTATGCGCTGACAGGTTCTAAAGAGAGGATGATAAGAGATGCAGCAATCAAGGTTGACCTCCAAGTTTAAGACTCAAGTGATATGAAAACTATCAATAGTAACAATTGTAATCATTGGATTCTTATTGGATAGAAGGGATTTGCCTTTATAGTTATGTAGAGCATCTCACTGAATCATCATAGTGATATTCTGAGAGGGGAATACTGGGGATTAAACCCAAGGGCACTTTTACCACTGAGCTAACACAGGGGAAAAAAAGGTCAGAGTCTTGCTGAGTTGCTGAGGCTGGCCTTGAACTTTCAATCCTCCTGTCTCAGCCTCCCAGGTCACTGGGATTACCAATGGGCACCACCACATGCAACCATCATAATATTAATGCTATTAATATCCTCATTTTAGACAGGAAAACTTCAGACTTTGAGGAGTTAAGTAACATGCCCAAGATCACGTGGCTAATAAGTGATAGTGCCTAAATCCAAACTCTTGAGTTCCAAGCCTGTGCTCTTCAGGGAAATTAGAATGGTCAAGTTTAAATTGCATCTAGCAGAAAGTTAGATAGCTAGGCTTTGGAGCTGAGGAACACGGTCTGGGCTGGGCATGTGAATTTGAGATTCAGAGAATGGACGGTAGTGAAGAAGTCAGGTGTAATGGGAGTGAATCTCCAGGGACCCAGGCTGGAACCATGAAAAAATCACATCTCAGGGGTGAACGTATTGGATGATTTGGGGAAGGTTGCTGAAAAGAAGTAGCTAGAGAGGTAGAGAAATAGGGAAGTCGGTGATGGAGTCTCAAGATCAGTGGAGTGACCAACATGACTTAATGCTTCAGGGAGACGAAAGAAGATTTCTAATGAGGATCGCCTTGGATTTGGCAGCTGAGTGGTTGATAGGCAGGAGCTAAGTTAGGATGAAATAAGTTAGAAATACACTGAAGAGTGAGAAAATGGAAACAATGGGCTCAGACTTCCTTTCAAAGAAGCCTGGCTAGGAGGTGGAGAAGGGGAGATGGCAGTAGGCAGCCTCAAGGACGGGGAAACGCTGTTTGTGATGAGAGCCACTTGGATGTTTGTACACTGAGGAAAAAGAACGGTGGCCTCACATCAGGGTAATCTGAGTATGGTAGGTCAGCTTTTTGCTGTAGTGACAAAATACCTGAGAAGATCAGCTTAAAGGAAGAAGGATCTATTAAAGTTTAAGAGGTCCAGGGCATGATCACCTGGACCCATTGCTCTGGACCTTTGGCAAAACATAACATCATGGTGGGGAGCGTGTGTTGGAGTAGCGGTGCCCATCTCATGGTGGCTGGGAAGGAAAGAGAGAGAAGAACATGGGCCTGGTGACAAGAATAGATCCCCAAGGGCCTACTTCCTCCAATTTTAAGCCCCACCTTCTAAGTTCCCACCACTTCCCAATAGTGCCACCAGCTGGGGACCAAGCCTTCAACACGTGAGCCTTTGGGGGACATTCAAATCCAAACTATAGTAGTAAGGGGATGTAGGAACATTTCCTCCAGGCCTCAGGAGATCATAGAGTTTTGGAGAAAAATAAAAAATGTTCCCAATGCTTTTAACTTATCTCTCATCTTTATTTATTTATCACATGAATGAACTCAGGCCAGAGAGGTGAAGGGACTTGTCTGTGGTCACACAGCAAACCTGTGATCCCAGATCTCTGGGTTTCTGGTCTCTGACCAATTCTGCTGCCTGTGTCTGTGGGAGAAGAAGGGTCCCTGCTTTGTTCCTTATGGTACTGAGTCTGCAGTCCTCCACAGTGGCTGGTCCCTGCTCCTGGAGAAGGCATGTCCTCACAGATTCTGCTGTGTCAGGAGAGCTGCAGCTGTGAGGAAGGTGAGTCAGAGATCTGCTTTGTCACACTTCCTCAACATGCCAGGGGGCAAGGTTTTAGATGGTTGATGATGGAGTGTCATTAATACAACAGTGCTGGCGGCTTCTAACCCAAGCTCTCAGAGGGAGGAGGGGTCTCTGTCAAGGACCTTTCAGCCATCTCTTCCTGGCCTGGGAAGGGAAGATGGATATGCGACCTGGTTCCCAAGTCTTTGTGCTGGAGACACCGGGTGAGGTCCCAGGAGAGATTCCTTCAGTGCAAGAGCTGATGCCCCTCCAGGACACCCCATCAGCCAAAAGTCCCTTGGTGAACTCAGATGCAAGTTGCTACCCACACTGTTCAGAAGGGCTCAGAGGACCCTGCCCCAACTCTACTTAGGGGTCTTCAGAATCTGAATGTATCTACTCCCCTCATCTCACCACACATGGAAGGTGAAAGAAGGCCTTAATTTCAATGTACACCGCCTTCTTGTACTCCAAAGGTTATGCTGTAAGCCTAGTGTTCAGACCATTCTAAATAAACACTGATATCAATCACCGATTAAAATCCAAAAGTCCTACATAGAACATACTGCTTGGAATCCAGACAAGTGAATGAATGCCGTATAAACCTAGCCCTCTTTTTTGTAACTGACCTTCAGTTAACAACCCTCTGTTAATTGATAGGCTCTAAAGCATATCAATTAACCTGCTTCTCTTTGCTGTCTTGCAATCTTCCCGAGCCCTTGGCTCCTTTTTCCTTTTGTCATGTGAGGATGCCAAGCAGTATAATTCCTATAATTCCAAGACCATCATTCTCATCAACTCCAGTGTGGACAGTGCCCCTAGAATTGTACAGACTCTGGGGTATCTGTGCTCCTATGCTGCAACTGAAGGTCCACACCTACCCTCCCTTTAGTGCCCAACATTCTCAACATAGAATGCTGGTTAAGAGTGGGACTCATGATGCCCGTTCTCTTGGGGTTTGCTGCTCTGTCTTGTTTGTTTAATAGTTCTATTTAAAACTAAGTTAGACAGGAGTCCAAAATGCCAATCTAATCCTGAGAGATTCCACAAAACTGTGCAGGGCAGGATATAGGACTCATTCTTTTGTTTATCCTTTTACCCCTAGTTCTTATATAGTTGTCTCAAGCATTGACAATTATGAGACATATTTGTCCCCAGGAACTGAGAAGAAATTCCCAGGGTTCTGAAAACAGGAGTACTGCTAGGCAGAATGGTGTATCTCTGTAATCCCTGTGGGTTGGTAAGGCTGAGGCAGGAGGATCACAATTCAAAGCCAGCCTCAGCAATTTAGTGAGGCCCTGAGCAACTTAGACCCTGTCACAAAATTTAAAAAAAAAAAAAAAAAAGGAGGTCTGGGATGTAGCTCAGTGGTTAAGGGCCCCTGGGTTCAATCCCTGGAAGCAAAAAAAAAAAAAAAAAAATCCAGGAGGACTAATGGGGCCAAGGAATTCAAGGAGGTCTATCCACAGGGCAAGCAGGAGCCAGGTATGCTGGTAATCAGTGGTATGAAATATTCTAGAACCAAAAATGGAGTCAGAGTGGTAGAAGCACAAGTAAAGAGAAACAGAGGCTCCAGATGGGACTGGCAAGGGAGGCAGGGCTCAAACCATGAAAAGCCTTAAAGGCCACATTCAAAATATGGGGCTTTGGGCTGGGGATGTGGCTCAAGCGGTAGCACGCTTGCCTGGTATGCGTGCTGCCCAGGTTCAATCCTCAGCACCACATACAAACAAAGATATTGTGTCCACCGAAAACTAAAAAAAAAATCTCTCTCTCTCTCTCTCTCTCTCTCTCTCTCTCTCTCTCTCTCTCTCTCTCTCTTTTTTAAAATATATATATATATATGGCTTTATACTGGGAACAATATAAAGCTGTTAGAGGCCTCTGAGATTATGTGACCAGGTTTCCCACAACCGGTTTACCTCATGAAAATTTAATTGTTGTATCTAGAACAATGTTGTATCTAGAAAATGAATGAGAGACAAACAAGGTGCAGACAGACTGGAGAGTAAATGGTCAGGCGAATGTGGGCTAAGGGGTAGCGAGGAAAGGGAATGTTTAAAAACCTGCGAACCATCAACTGTGTGTAAAGCTACTCAACAAGCAAATGAAATAGAACTGGAAAATATCCAGTGCACTTGGGCACCTGGAGGTCATCAGTGTCTTTCAGAGAGGCATTGTTAAGAGAGGAGCCAGCATTCAGGAAGTGGAAGAAAGAGTGAGAGGTGAGGAAGTGAGGCCAGTGAGAATAGCCTTCAATGTCTGCGAGTGGAAGAAAAAAGGGAGACAGGAGGATCTGGGGTCATAGGAGCTTTATCCCCCCCTCTTTTTTTTTTTTTTTTTTTTTTTTTTGACACGAGAGAGGCATGCATGAATACTAATGAACAGTATTCAATCAATTAGAGAGAAATATAAGTAACGTCTTTCTATTCCAGAAAAGAATGAAGAAGTTGGGTTTAAAGAACATACAAACAGTTGATGTACTTTGTAACAGGAAGAAAGGGAAACTAAGGAATTTCTTGTCTTCTGACTTTTATTATCTATGTGCAGTGACTATGGGGCAGAAGAGAAGATTGTGTGGAGAGAAAGCAACCCTGTAATCCCAGCTACTTGGGAGGCTGAGGCAGGAGGATTAGCAAATTCAGGAACATCCTCATCAACTTAGTGAGACCCTGTCTCAAAAATAAAAAGGGCTGGGAGTATAGCCCAGTGGTAGAGTGCTTGCCTGGCATAGGCAAGGCCCTGAGTTTAATCTCCAGTACCTGCCCCCGAAAAAAGTGTGAGCAGAAAGCAAGTATATTCCTGGGCAGATGTGGCTGCAAAGTACAGGACTTCTCTGGAGTTTTATGGTGCTATTTGTAATTCCTGATCAAGGATTCTGTTACATTACTACCCAATTTTCTCACAGTGTGGTTGTCTTCACCAGCGCTCAGTGCTCTGGAGGAGATGCAGACGTGAATGGCTGTGTTCATCCAAGGCAAGGACTTTATAAGAAAATCTGACAGGCAGACAGAGGATGAGGGAGTCTGGAGCATAAGCAAGTATTGTGGAAATGTGTGAGCACTGACTGTTATATCTAAGATAAATGAAGAGGGGTGTCAAGGTTGGAGAAGAAGAGCAATGCACATATACTAAAATTGGGGTGACACAGAGAAGACTAGCATGGCCTGTGTGCAAGGATGACATACGGATTCATGAAGCATTCCATATTTTTGAGAGCAGACGTCCTCATCCAGATGTGTCAGTATCTGACCCCCATCACTGCATTCCTGTTTTGCTACCCTTTATACCACATTCATCCAACCATTTACTCTATGGCCTGTCTGCACCTTGTTTGTCTCCCATTCATTTTCTGAGTACAAGAAGAATTAAATTTTCAGGAGGTAAACTTGATCATGTAATCCCCAAGCAAGCAAGCTGGAACGTCAGCAGATTAGTATCAGAGCATGCAATACTCGACCTTATGATTCTTAAGGTGGCCTTCCGGGGTGGAACCATGCACTGGGACTTACAAAATCTTTGGAAAGCTGGAGAAAGTATGAAAAGTTACCAGATAAAAGAGAGAGGAGGGGCAGAACCTTGAGTAAGCAGAGACTTTTTGTAAGATCACAGAGGCCCAAGGTTCAAAAGAGTCATTGGGAAACCAGAGGGAATCAACTCCATTTCCAGACCCTGAGGTAAGTGGAATACGGAGCTAAGCAGCTCCTCTTTGAGAAGTGGCATCTCCAAAAGAGAGCTTGGAGAAAGCTTTAAAATCACCCTGTTATCTCTGGGTTCTCTGGGCTAGGGATAAAGTAGATCTCATTTCCTTTGCACTAATATAACTTTTAAAGGGCCAGAGACTACATGCCAGTTAGTGGGGATTATTAATTTCAATGTGGCAACATAAGAAGTTGCATTAATCTCCCATATAAATTTTCCTGCCTAAAGAACTCCTTTTCAGTTCAGACCTTCTAGCAACAAATCTTTAAGTTTTTATTTGTCTAAAGCACCCTTATTTTTGTTTTTTTTTCCTTTTAAAAATTTTTACTGGTTATAAAATTCTAGGCTATAAATTTATTTTCTTTTGGCACTTTAAAAATCTTATTCTATATTCTACTGCTTTCCGTTGTTTCTATTGATAAGTCAGCTGTCAGGATTATTCTTGCTTTTCTGAAGGTAATGTATCTTTTAACTTTTTAAAAATTTATCACTGTTTTCACCATTTTGATGATTATGATGTTTCTTTTTTTTCTTTTCCTTTTTTTTTTTTTTTTTTGGTATGGGGTATTAAACTCAGAGGAGGTTATCTACTGAGCCTCATCCCCCATCCTTTTTATTTTTTATTTTGAAACAGGGTCTTGCTAAATTGCTTACAGTCTTACTAAGTTGCTGAGGCTGGCCTTGAATTTGTGGTACTCCAGACTCAGCCTCCAGAGTCACTGAGATTATAGGCGTGTACCACCACACCTGGCTGATTACGATATTTCTAAGTGATTTTCTTGGTATTTAGAAGTTCTTGGCTTGTGGACCTTTGTCAATTTTTTAAAAAGAAAGCGGCTGTTAATCTTGTCAAATATTGCTCCTATTTATTTCTGTCTCTTCACTCTCAGCAACTCCAGTGTTAAATAGTTGCACAAGATTATGCGTATCTCTTATTTTGTGATTTGTTTTTTCTAGGCTTTTGGTTTTGTGTGATATTTCTATCAACCAACTTTCCAGTTTATTAATCTTCTCTTCAGCTAAACACATCTATTAGGAAGTTTTCATTATTGTTGTTTTTAGTCATAGAGTTTCCATTTGGTTCTTCTTAGTGGATTCCAATTCTCTGGTGAAATTCTACATCTCATTATATTTATTCTTTGATAAAATAAGTACAGTTATTTTTTAAACATATGTCTGATAACTGTAATATCTGAGTTATCTTTGGGCCTACTTCTGTTGTTTTATTTTATTTTTCTCTTAGTATTGGAATGAATATTGAACATTGCATGTTTAAAAAAAAAAAAAAAAGCTATTCTCTGGATGATGTTATCTATCTCTAGAAAAATTTCACCTTATCTTTTCAGGCAAGCCATAGATTGAGAGATTATACACTCCCAACTTGGAATTTAAATTGTTGGAGATTGGGGTGGAATTCTTATAAAGCTTAGTCCTCACTGCCTCCCTTCTTGTTTTTCTTGTAGAACAGCTTTTCAGAGAACCCTTGGATGTTTGCTTGTAGTTTTTTCCTAAGCTCAAGACTCCAAAAATATGATGCTCATTTTTAGCTACACTCACATTTGTATAGACCTTAAGGATGAGTAAATCCCCCAGAGTAAAATCAAGTGCTGAGTGTGGTTCCTTGCACCTCTCTTCTCTGGAGAATCATGCCACTCAAACACAAGATGTCTTGGCTGCTCAGAATTCCTTTTAAGAGCTTTCCTCATTGTATTTGGGATTCAACATTAGGAATTTGTGGGAGAATGTAATGCCAAAAAAAATTGACAAAACATGCTTACTTGGGTACCTTGCTCTCTGACTAAAAACAATAACCTATCTTCAATATCAGTTTACACAGGAGAAGAGTAATTCCCTCCTTGTATTAGTGGGCATCTAGATTTAAGAAGAAGTACCTTATCCTCTAGGAAAACCTCTGTCATTGTTACAAGGACATACATAAATTTTCAAATAGCTATACAAGATAAACAAATGAAAATTGCTTTTTAAAATTCTTTCTGTCCAATGAGATGTTAACAATAATAGTCATAACGTTTACTGAATTTTACTAGAAATTTACTTCAAACCAAGTTCTGTGTTAGATGCTTTATATAGATTATCTCATTTAACCCTAAGAAGATCTGATGAGGTAGTAAAGATAATTACTCTCATTTTGAGGAAACTGAGTCCTAGAGTAAGTCAACTTAAATAAGGTTGAGAGCCAGGAAGTAAATGGTATAAATAGGTTTGAACTCAGGCTTTTGTAATCTCAAGGACCATGTTCTTGTCTAATAATTTGTCTTGCCTCTGGGCTTGTCCTCATTCAACATAACTAGTTTTCTGATTTTACTGAGCCCTGAAATCCTGGGGTTCTTCCTTAAATAGTGAGAACTAAGTAGTCTGAAGGATTCACTTACATAAAATTCTCCTTCTTGGGACATTCTTCTCATATATTTCCAGATTCTTCCTGTTCTCACCTAGCCTTATTTGAATATATGTAGAACATTAAATATTTCCGTTTATAACTTCTACAGCAAATCTGTAAGTATTTTTTAAATAAAGCTTTATGTAGGGACAGGAAGCAGTTAGTGGCACAGCTTTATTTTTGGAGGGTTAGGTTGGTAAGAGGTGGGGTGTGGGGAGAAAGTGCTTTCTGCAATGTCAGATGAATGAGTTACAGGAAATGATAGTTCAGCAGGCAGCTCTGTGCTTGCCAGTGAGTCAGCAGGGAGTCCATCTCAGCTTCAGTCCTGGGTCACAGCTGAGAGACCTGCTCTCTGCGACTTGCCTACTTGATAGGAGCCATTCACTCACCTGTCATGGAGGAGGAATATTCACAGAACTATTTTGTTGTTTTCATGCAGATATTTCCACATTTCCTTAGGAATCGTGGTGGTTGTTTTTTTCCTGAGACCCAGTAGAAGGATCCAGTGACTTTCCACCTAGAGGGCGAAGTTTGGAATGGGTGCCATAGCAGAATCCACTTCTGAGGGCAGCATTTTTTCATTTTATTTTATGCTTCAACTCTCTAGAGCCTTTGTAAGTGGTAAAATACTTTGGAAAAGCAAGACGGGGAAATGCTGCTTCTGGAGACGTAGGAGATAGAAAAAAAAGCCATCTTGTCATAACAATTGAAAACATATGCATATGGCAAAAAAAAAAAAAAAAAACACGAGAACCAGCTGGGTGCAGTGGCGCTTGCCTGTAATCTCAGCTACTCAGGAGGCTGAGACTGGAGGATCCCAAGTTTGAGGCCAGTCTTGGAAGCTGAGCATGATCCCATCTCAAAATAAAAAAATAAAATAAAAGGCTGTGGTTATAGTTCAGTAGTAGAGTGCGCCTAAGTTCAATCCCCCATACTACCCACCCCAATAAAAGAACCAAATTAGCCTAGCTATTGAGTTTGGACTATAGAATAGTGGTATCTTTTTTTTTTTTTTTTTTAACTTCATCTTCTAGGCATGATAAATAGGCACAAGTTGTAAAGAATTTGTAGAATAACTATTCATTTGTGGGGGTGGGAAGTGACAGCAGATCACCTTAATATTTAAGATATCTTTTTCCCAAATCTTGTTCAGACTCTTAACATCAGCCTGGTTATATGTAGGTATAACTTTGCTCAGAATCTGCTTTGTAGCCAGATGACTTCAAAAGCCATGCTTTTTGTCAGCCTTTTTTGTGAGGCATTTTAAAAATACTAATTTGTTGCTGGATTAACCATCTATTAAGAAAAATTTTACTAGACTAGTATTCTCTCCTTGCAAAACTAGATTTATAATATTCACATATACTTGATTTTTATTTTAATCACAGAAATATTGCACAGCATTTATGTGCACACACCTGTATATTTGATATTAAATAGGTAAAACAGGCAGTACTTGGTTGAGTGATTGGATTACACAGAATTTGAAGTGGTTCTTTGTACTCACCTTAAAACTTCCTAGGTATATAGGACTGAGGATAAAGCTAAATGTTTTATGCTCAATATAGTAGCCGGAAGTGACAATTTTGGTTCCAGAAGAGAGAGTATTGTTGCAAAATAGATCATTTACAGTTTCATAGAAATGCCCTTCCCATGGGCTCATAGGGTCCTAATTTATTTTTTAATAAGTAATAAGTTGACAACATTTAAAGATCTTTTAAATTTTTACTGCAATTATTGTACAATTTAATGTTCTGCTTTTATAGCTATATTGAAGTATTGATATACAGTAAACTATATATATTTAATGTACAATTTAACCACCTGTGAAACAATACTTCAATAAAGATGATGAATATATCCATGCCCCTCCTTCTGCCAAAGTCCTTTTGTGATGCTATGTTTTTGAAGTAAAAAATCCAGTCATTTATCTTCTCCACCTACCCTGGAGAAAAAAAAAAAACCTAGACAGGGACCCAGCTGATCCGAGTCCTGTCCTGATTAGCTCCATGCAATTCACTGAGTCCCTTTATTTTCCCTTAGTTTTCTCATCTGAAAAACGAGGGGGTTGTACTTGATGGTCCCTAAGGCCCCTTATAGCTCTCAAGTCCAATAAAGCTAAGAGGACAGGCATACTTAGGGTATTGGTTTGTGTCCAAATGGTTTTATGTAAAAATGTAGATGTCCCTAGTGGCCGGGTGTCAGCTGTGCTGCTTCATCCCTCCCCGCTTTGCTTGATTGGTTGTCATGAAATCACTTCATTTCTTTCCCTTTCACCCTGACTCAAGGTCACTCATGGCATCGTGTCCATGTTAGTCTTAAGCTTCAGCAGCTACTCTACTCAAGAATGTAGGCAAAGGCTTGGTGATGCTGGGAACTCAGCAACACCTTAAGCCGAATGCCAGTGAGGGATGACAGTGTCTCAGCTCTCTGGATATTTCTGAGGCAGCTTGGGCATTTTAGACAACCTGTGTTGGATCTATTTCACGACTGGGGGAAGGGGTGCAGATTGGAATTTAATTAAAAGACTGATCCCAACTATGGCCGTCTCCTTGCCAGGTTAGGAGCCAGCATTTCTGTTTGGGTGTCTAGTGATTTCTGCTGTGATGATATACATAGTTACCTCAAAACTTCTGGTCAGTTTGCCTAAAGTAGCAATATGCTCACCAGACGCTGTAACCAAATCTGGCACACTGCCATCTTTTGCCTGTGTTTTTGGAAATACCTGATCCACCACCACCAGCATCCCGGATGGAAGGGGTACCTTGGAAGGAGTTGAGGGTGAAAATAGATCTAATTACAAATGAGAAAGCAGTTTCATGAGAGTGTAGCCATCTTTCCAAATTTTTTGGAAATTTTTCCCAATTTTTTACCTGCTTCTGTTTTCCAGGTAGCTAAGTGGGATTTCTGAGGAGGGGGCTGCCCTGACTTCCTTGTGGCCCACCATGAGGTTCTTCCTGCTTTGTGTCTACATGCTGCTCCTAATGATTCCTCAGTTGAGGGCCGTCAGCTTTCCTGAAGACGATGAGCCCCTCAATAGTGTCGACTATCACTGTAAGTCATCCACAGCAGCTCCTTTTCTGGAAAGGATTTTTTTTTTTTTTTAATTTTCCAAGTATATCTATTTTCAGAGAGAGTTTCATGTCTTTACAATGTTTTGCATATTAATTTATCTATAATCATTTCCTAGTGTTTGGAGACAATGGGGCAGTTTGGGGTACTTTTCTGCAGCAATCCATGTATATAGGTTGTTTATTTTCAGTAAAAAGAAAAAAGCCATTTGCTGACATTCATCGTCTTTTATTCATTTATATTCAAGACCTTAAGAGAGGAATTTAGTTAAAACCCTTCTACAACTAGTATATACAGCTAATCAATGCTGTATATTGATTCTTCAGCTCCATAATCCTGACTGATGATTTAGCCCATTTTTACTTGCAGATTCAAGGCAATATCCGGTTTTTAGAGGACGCCCTTCAGGCAATGAATCGCAGCACAGGCTGGACTTTCAGCTGATGTTGAAAATTCGAGACACACTTTATATTGCTGGCAGGTAATTTTCCTCTCGTTGGTTTATTAGATTAAAATTCTTTTCTCTTGTGGTGCTTGCATTAATGTGTCTAGTTCATGAAAAACTAATATGTGATTGTGATCAAGAATTGCAAGTAGCCAAAAATATTCACCGAGAAGAGTCAGTGTTGTATACCAGGAACAAAATACAGAGCTAAAGCCTTCGGCAGTGCTATTTTATTATTGCCATCAAGAAATCACTCACCATTCTTTTTTCCTAAAGCAGCAGGGGAAAAAAATCTCTCTTTATTCTTTTTTAACTTAGAATTATTCAAGCAAATATTAGAAATATGTCTATGCTAATATCAAGTAGCAGATTGACCCATGCCTAGAGAGAAGAGCTTTCTTAGCTCCTTGACTATGATGATATATAAAAGCATCTCACTAATGAAAAAGTACTCTTTGTTGACTTTGTTTGAGATATCGAAAATCCAGCTGATCTCCAAAACATAATAAAGGCAGATCTGTAAAAATAAAATAAGAAGCAGCTTAACATTTTTATACATTCACATGATATGACTTATTGCCTTGTTTCCAACAGGGATCAAGTTTATACAGTAAACTTAAATGAAATCCCCAAAACAGAAGTAATACCAAGCAAGGTGAGCAACTATGGCAAATTTATTTTCTTTCTCTCAGAATTTGAATAATGCCCCCCCTTCCTTGCCAAAAATGATCTGTTAAAAATTGAACTTTTGATTTTGCTTGATTAATACAGAAACTGACATGGAGGTCAAGACAACAGGACAGAGAAAACTGTGCTATGAAAGGCAAACATAAAGTGAGTTAACAGGGCCTGCCCCACTCAGTCTTTTTGTGGGCTTTGTGATACCACAATGTCAGCATGTGAAATATCTAATATTAATTATTATCTTTTCTTAGGATGAATGCCACAACTTTATCAAAGTATTTGTTCCAAGAAATGATGAGATGGTTTTTGTTTGTGGTACCAACGCATTCAATCCTATGTGTAGATACTATAGGGTAAGTATATTTTATATGGTGTGCTTCTTTTGATCACTGTTTTTTCCCTCACTGGTATGCTGTTAGAGTTGGATCCTTTCCGCTATAACTCAGTAATTTGTTTTATCGCTAATGCTAGAAAAGAATAAAAACAGAATTCTTCAAATAGAATTTCAATGCAAATAAAGCAATATTGCCTTCAAACAGGTACATTGAACAGATGTGACACCAGCTATTTATTTTGCTTTTGTAGTTGAATACCTTAGAGTACGATGGAGAAGAAATTAGTGGCCTGGCACGATGCCCATTTGATGCCAGACAAACCAATGTTGCCCTCTTTGCTGGTAAGAACCTTTAGTGTAATGAATATAGATGATCCATGGTGCAGAGGGTGCAAAAGAATTTAAAGGAAGAAAAAATGCTCATAGACACCTTGACACCAGCATTTCAAAGGCTGAAATCTATGAACAAAATTTTTAAAAAGAGGAAATTAAAAGCAAGGATATTGTGGTGCACAGGTATTCTGAACACGCGGCTCTGTTGTCAACTAAGCCAGTGACCCTGAATAAGTTGCTTAGCTTTTGATATTTAGATCCCTAATCTATAAAATTAAGTAATGCCCTGGGCCAAATAGTTAGAGGTTGATTGTGAGCATCAGGTGCAGGTTTGTCGTGTAGATAACGGTAACACAGGTGAAAGACCACAGAGGGTACAGCACGCTCTAGGTAGGCTGACACACTGCAGGATAATTATGGTTATTTTACCAAATTATAACTTCGGTTTCAGATGGGAAGCTGTATTCTGCCACAGTGGCTGACTTCTTGGCCAGTGATGCTGTAATTTATCGAAGCATGGGCGATGGATCTGCCCTTCGCACAATAAAATATGATTCCAAATGGATAAAAGGTACCTTTGAAGAGCAGTGGCGTGGGGTCACCGAGAATAGTGGGATAACTCATGTGGGAAGAGTAGCCAAGGCCATCAGGAAGCTCAGTGCATGACTTTATATTGCTCATCTGGAATAAGGACACCTGCTTTGGTGAATGAGAGCCTCTGTGAGGACTGAGGAGACTAGTAGGCATGTCAGGAGGGTTAGTTCATCCAGGCCTTTATCCAAAGATGACCTCAAAGCAAAACAAAATGAGACCCATCTTCTTTTCATGTACTGATTTGTCTAACTCTAAATGCACATGATACTATGTGCTCACTCCTTTTTACCTGTCTTGGAAAGTTAATTGATTAGTCTTTATCTGTAGTCGTTTTGTTCTTTAGATTTTAGAAGTTGAGTTTTTTGGTTTTTTTTTTTTTTTATTCTCAGTGTAAGAGATTTTTTTTTTTTTTCCCTAGTTAAATAGGTTAATGAATAAATCTGTTGAAACAAAGACCTTTGCTGAGGTTCAGTTCCCTGCAGGCCTTTTTACAGTCCATTAGCTGACTTTGAAGACGGTGGGTTCCCTGAAGCTTGAACGCATCCATATTGGGACTCCTCTAAATCATGGCCTTGAATGTAACTATGCAACATCTGTCAGTCATACCTAGCAGTCGGGGTCATATGCTAATTAAATTATCCTTTAGGAACCAGTTCGTTTTCCATTTTTCTTTCAGAGCCACACTTTCTTCATGCCATAGAATACGGAAACTATGTCTATTTCTTCTTTCGAGAAATTGCTGTAGAACATAATAATTTAGGCAAGGCAAGTATATGTACTTGATTTGTATTGTGGACCTATACTGCATGGAATTGAGACCACTTTGGTAATTATGGATGCTCTCTTAGCATGTTTCCCAGCACTCAGTTCAATGCATGTAAGGCCAAGTTCAGAGCCGGGTTGCTTATGGTGAGAATAATTGCTAGAAAACACCTGAACAATGGCCAGAGTGGGAACAGCAGTCTTGGGCCTTGAGACGTTTTCATTTCTTTTCTGTCACCATAGACAATGTTCTACAGGTACCCTTGAGCTATGGAGGCTCCTTTTACTCTCTTGAAATCCATTCACTGTGGAGACTTTTTTTTCAGTGTCAAAAGGCAGTATAGAAAGTAGAGGCTCCTGTTCAATTTAAAGTGTTTCAGTAAAAAAAAAAAAAACAACACATGTGATCTCAAAGCATTGCAGTCCCTTCTATGCCACATTTCATTAACAGTATGAGAAGCAAAGTTAGAAAAGAGTAAGAATGATTTTCATTCAGCAGGCAGACAGATAGCTCAGGTCTGGGGAGCAATTTTGGCAGAATAAGAAATTGGTCCTCTTTACTTGCAGGTAAATCTAGTTTACATTCTTACCATACAGACCCCTAGAGAGAAGGCTGCTAGATTCTTTTGAACCAGATATCTTTAGCATTTTCTGCCCCTCCCTGAAATAGCAGCATTTTGTCTCCATTCCTCTTCCTTGTTCCTAACCCCCTTGCTTCGCTTTTGTCCCTGGGCAGGCTGTCTATTCCCGTGTGGCCCGCATATGTAAAAACGACATGGGTGGCTCCCAGCGGGTACTGGAGAAACACTGGACATCATTTCTGAAGGCACGGCTTAACTGTTCTGTCCCTGGAGATTCGTTTTTCTACTTTGATGTTCTGCAGTCTATTACAGACATAATACAAATCAATGGCATCCCCACTGTGGTAGGGGTGTTTACCACTCAGCTCAACAGGTAAGAACAGATCCCTGGCACTTCAAACGATATTCTGAGCTTGCTTGTCAGAACCAAGCATGGGCCCGTTGTCACCAGCCTCTTCTTGATGGCTTTCTTTCTTTCTCTCTCTCTCTTTTAGCATTCCTGGTTCTGCAGTCTGTGCATTTAGCATGGATGACATTGAAAAAGTATTCAAAGGTCGGTTCAAAGAACAGAAAACACCAGATTCTGTTTGGACAGCAGTCCCTGAAGATAAAGTTCCAAAACCAAGGTAAAGAAAAGCGTTGAAAAGGATTTTTTGTCTTGAACAAAACCCTGTAGACATTGGTAGCCTCATCCATCCATCCTCAGAGAACAGCTAGGCCAACCTCCCATACCAGGAAGGGGTCCTATGCAATTCTCTGACAAAGTCAGTAAACATGACCCTGTAACCTGCCACCCCAAGAATGTGAATGTGAAGAACCATTGAATTCAGGGTAATAGATTGCTTCTCTGGTTTTGCTGACTCTCTTTGCTTTCTTGACCTCTTCTTTCAAAATGTGCACTTACTCTATGTAGTTGGGGTGGGGTGGTGATAAATGAATACTGTTTTCCTTTCAGGCCTGGCTGTTGTGCAAAACATGGCCTTGCCGAAGCTTACAAAACCTCCATCGATTTCCCGGATGAAACCTTGTCCTTCATCAAATCCCACCCCCTGATGGACTCTGCTGTTCCACCTATTGCTGACGAGCCCTGGTTCACAAAGACACGGGTCAGGTGAGATTGCATGGGCAACAGGGACCCATTGGCATATTGCCTGTTCTCTTGCTGTTGGCATCCAGCTCTGACTTCCACACCTTCTCTGACAGGTACAGATTGACAGCCATTGCCGTGGACCATTCTGCGGGGCCCCACCAGAACTACACAGTCATCTTTGTTGGCTCTGAAGCCGGTGTGGTACTTAAAGTTTTGGCAAAGACCAATCCTTTCTCTTTGAATGACAGCGTATTACTGGAAGAGATTGAAGCTTACAACCATGCAAAGTACGTATATTTTACGAGAACGCTCTTCAGCACTATCCAAAAATTTCCTGAATATTTCAGCTAGTCATTTCCTTTCAGCTCTCTGAATTAGTGGTGGTTTGGCATATTAGTGATTTTTTTTTTTCCCTCACTGAAATAAGTACTGGACTTCTTTAGTTTTTTGTTGTTGTAGTTGTTGTTTGTTTGTTTGTTTTTTGTTCCTTAGCTCACTAGGGCAAGGAAGATGAATAGTTGATAAGTTTAAAAATAATTCAGCCCTGTTTTTCACCTGTGGAAAATGAGAACATTTTAGCAGTACCCCTCTTACCTTGTAGATATATTTCAGGATGCTACATGTGGCAGACAGTTGGTTGCAAGCACACACATGCACAGAATATATTTATAGTTTTGTATTTTCTTCCAACCAGTAAAATATAAGAGATTATTTGGAAAATTAAAACAAACGTAACATGAAGCAAAGGAGACTTAGGAGAGATCCAGAAACATGTTGCATGGAAGGATTTAAATTCATGAATCATTATCCTTTGAATTCCTTAGGGTCCAACATGTCCTTCACGTATGCAATTCCCTTTGACCATCCTAACAGGAAAGCAATCTTTATAAACCCATGTCCAGCCTGAAACTTAACCATCCATGCAAAGACATAGCAGATGAATCACATAAATTATTAATTCCCAAACTGTGTCCTTGCCTGGTTTGTTACCAAGACTATTCCTTAGGATTTCCCCAGTTCTCTGGAATTGCAAAACCAAACCACGCCTGCCTTGTATAGTTTGTGTAGTTTTTGATTGACTAAACCTATGACTTCAACATGTATCCCATAAAATAGATGCAATGCTGAGAACGAAGAAGACAAAAAGGTCATCTCATTACAGCTGGATAAAGACCACCACGCATTGTATGTGGCATTCTCCAGCTGCGTTATCCGCATCCCCCTGAGCCGCTGCGAGCGGTATGGATCATGTAAAAAGTAAGATCATGTTTCTTTAGGTACACAGGGGTTTAAAGTCTCAAAACTTTGGATGATGAGAAAATTCACGCCACATTCTGTTTGGTTTCATACAGGTCTTGCATTGCATCCCGTGACCCGTACTGTGGCTGGTTAAGCCAGGGAGCCTGTGGGAGAGTGACCCCAGGGATGCTGTAAGTACACTCTGCCATATTAACTATGAACTGTCTCCTCCAGGTCTCTAAAGCTGGAAATCTTAAAAAACTTAACTGTTACACTACTTTTCTCTTTTCTTTTGCTCTCTTGTTTGTTTGTTCGTTGTTGTTGTTATTGTTTTGCTCTTTCTTTCTTTTTTTTTTTTTTTTTTTTGATATCGGGGAAAGATAAAAGAAAACCTGAAATGTAAGAGGGTTGGGAAATTGTAGACATAGTAATATTTATGGAAAAGGGAAGCAGAAAAAAATACACTTCTATTCTGTTACACGTTCTCCTAAAATTTTAACAGAAATAGCCATTTTAGCAAGCTATGTTGAAATGTGGATTGGTTGTCTCTGCCCGTTCTTACTAATCAGTCTGTGTTCTTGGTTCTGCTCTGGATGTCACTTGTGTTCCTATGAAGGCCGCTAACTGAAGACTTCTTTGCTTTCCATAACCACAGCGTTGGAGGATATGAACAAGACACAGAATATGGCAACACGGCCCATCTAGGGGATTGCCATGGTAAGACGGACTCTTCCAATCCTTCCTGCCTCTTCTTTTGACATTTGCACGTGAACATTATTTTACAATCAGCCTTTTAATGACTTGGGACACATACCACCTAGCATTTAACTTGAACTTCGCAAAAGCTGAGCCGTTTGGTCATGGGGATACATTAGAAAAGAATCTTACTTTTTTTTTTTTTAATTTTTATTTTTCTTCACCATTTACAATTTTGTAGAAGGTCTAGAGAAGAGTAGTCTAACCAGTAGGTTAATCTTTTAGTTTGTAGTCTTTTCTTTTGACTTTTTTAGTTAATTGGAATTCATAAATTTTTGCTTTCTTTTGGTTACTTTTTACTGATTACTTGTTCCTTTAATTCTTTTAGAAATTTTGCCTACTTCAACTACACCAGATTACAAAATATTTGGCGGTCCAACATCTGGTTAGTTTTTTTTCATTTTTTTGAATTAACAACCTTTTCTTTCCTTCAGTTCAGCATTTTCAGCCCCTTCTCCCCTCCTTTTGCGCAGTTTGGCAGCCCTTCATTTTTCTGCTTTGACTCATAATCCCACTGACGGCACCAGAAGACTGTTTCTCACTCAGCACTTCCCCCTGTGTAGCATGTTAACAGTCATCATTGACAAGGCACACCCCTTAAGAAAAGTCAAGTGGGTTGACATGAACTGCATTCCAGCTGCACGCACGCCCACCCCAGCTTCCTTCTTTCTCACCTTTGCATCATGAATGTTCCCTGTGGCCATCTGTGTTGAATGGATGGCAGGATCTCATAATTTTCCCCTTCTCACCTTCCCTAAGACCTAGTAAACAAATACACATTTCCCTCCAAAAAAAATGTGTATTTATGAGTTTTAAAGACCTTTTTTGAATGTTTTGTGGGAATCCTGGGATCTCTGAATGTCATGGAGTCAGTGCTGTGAAAAAGGCTTCTGCTGGGTTTTGATGTACTACGATGTCCATGGGCTCTCCACATGCTCTGTCTATATCTGTTGAAGAGCCTCAGTTTGTGACTAGGGCACCATTCCTAGTTGGGGTCTCAGTTTTAGCCTGAAAGCTTTGGCCTACATTTGGAGGAAATCTACTGGGTAGAAATCAGTAACAGGCCTGCTGAAAGGTTAAGTTATTCTCAGTTCTATTGCTTCTTCTGGGACACACTGTGATTTCATTTCTCAGGAGGGAGAAAAGGATAACAGATCTTATGTATCAGAACACCCTTATTCTGTTTGTAGATACCATTTATTTTTGCGTGAGTTGATGCTAACTCTTAGGAAGAAATCCCCCAGGCATTTTGGAGAACGTGGTACCTTACTGTGGACAGGAGGCCCTCAGTGCAGTTGAGAAGTCTACAGATAGACAGGAGGCCAGTGAAAAAGCAGAACAATCTCTCAGGCAGGGCTGGTTTATCAGGTCCAAAATCAAGTGTTTACTCGGACTTAACCATTTATTTTATGGTGAAATTACATTGTAGCTTCCCCAGCAAAGGAAATAAAGTTTCCAACCATCTAGGAAAGTACTGTTTAAAATACACACACACACACACACACACACACACACATACACACAGAGAGAGAGAGAGAGAGAGAGAGAGAGAGGGAGGAAATGATGTTGTCACACAAGAGAATGAGAAAATGGCAAATAATCTGCACTGGGATTTCTATTAGCTTTTCCATAGGCAGCATTAATACCACACAGACTTCAGTAGAATGGCTTAATGTCTTTTGAAATCTGCTTAAAGTGTCTTTATTGTTAAATTTGAGATTCTATTCGTCCCCTTGAAAGAAAGGGATTTGGTGTGGTTTCCTCAGGTGTGTTTGTACAAAATCTTAGAACAAGCTTTCTCATTACATTAACTTAAAGTTTACTTAAAAATGCAACAGACCAATCAGAAAAGCCTTCTGATATTACCCATGTTAATGAACATCTGTTTGCCACCACAGACATGGAGGTATCTTCATCTTCTGTTATCACAGTGGCAAGTATCCCAGAAATTACACCCAAAGTGATTGATACCTGGAGACCTAAACTGACGAGCTCCCGGAAATTTGTAGTTCAAGATGACCCAAACACTTCTGATTTTACTGATCCTTTATCGGGTATCCCAAAGGGTAAGGCCGCATCAGGGAACTCATCTCTAACTGTGCAGAAACCTGATTCCAAACATCTCCAAGGAGGGTGCTCTTCTGAGGTGGATCCAAGTGGAGCTGCTCTTACTGCCCCTCCAGTTCCACTGGCCACAGGGACTCGGGCATTCTGTGGTTATATCTGAGTGCATTTGTGCAGAGATGAAAGGGGCAGAAAGCTGTTGAAGACATGGCTCGTGAAACAGCCACTCAGACAATCTAATCTGTGTTGATTTCTGTCTGGGGAAGCTGAGAGGCTGTTGAATATCAGAAAATTTCGAGGGTTGCCCTTGCAACATCAAAAAACAAAACTCACTAATTGCAAATATCCTCATATCAGATGTTTTGTCTAGGAGTCTTTCCCAGCCTCTCATTTAGTTTCAATCCAAAGTGCAATATTAAAAGGATATGTGAGGTGACAAGTTGCTTGAATGCCACAAGCAATAAAGCATAACAGAGCACTTGTCCGTAACTATCACTTTCAGTCCATAACAGCAACAGTTATAAAATAGCTGCCTATTGCCTTTGCTTATTAGATATATTACTCCAGAAAAAAAAAAATCTATTCCTTAGTGCTTACTAAACCATGGTATCAGGTTTCCAATCAGTTTTTATGCACTGTTTTGTCGATTATGATTTACTTCTGTTGATTTTGGTTTTATATATTTTCATTGTAAACAATTTTATAATCATTCTTCTCTCTGCTTTGTTTTCTTTACTAATATCATTTCTTTTTGCTTTTCTTTCTTAGTCTCTCACTATGCCACTGAATTCCATAACCCTGAACATAACCCCGAACAACTAATGTTCAAAGGCCTTAATACTAACCTAATACAACACAATCTTCAAAATTCCTCTTACTTACTTATTCTGGGACAACTGTGTGTATAGCGTGTAACAGACTTGGATACCTCTTAAACTAACATTTCTTTGATTGACTGTTAGATGTCTGTGGTTGCATTACAAATTACAATAATTAAAAACTATTTCAATCTTCTCCTTCTAGGTCTAATTTAAATATTTCTCAATTACCTCCAAATAATTTAATGATATTACTTAACTAATGCATAATATATTTCCTTACACTGTCTGGATTTCTTACAGAGCAGGTTATTCAAGAGTGCTTCACCCAACACAGAATGAAAAAAAAAAAAAAAAAGCAAACATAAAAGTATATTTAGCTATATGTAGCTAACAATGACCAAGTAGATGCTTTAAGTTTGTGATCAATTTATGTGTTTTTATCCAGTTAATTTAGCATAATTGTATAACCATAATTATTTTAACATAATATATCTTCATGCTAACTCATACATTTCCCTAATCACAGCAGCTGCCTTTAATCCTGACTTATGAATTAGGAGAAAATCATGAGACAAAATATTTTATGGGATTAAAATTAGCTGTTTAGAAAAATACATAACTTGTAACTCTATTTTTAAGGCAGAAATTGTTAACATTTCTAACAACTATTTAAGAAGAGGGATTGGAGGGGGAAAGAACAGAAAAATATAGATTAATGGGAGATTAGAGTTATTCTGGTATCTGCAGCAATCATATGTGGTTCTGGGGCTCCTATTGTGATTAAAGAAAAATATATAACATATGTGGAATTTTGGAGTCTAACTGACCCTCCAAGCTAAGCACATGGACAGTGTCAAAGGTAGTGTTATCTCAGTGGAAGCCATTTGCTGTTTAATGTTGTTGTTAAAAGCACTTCATTCAAACCTGTCCTGTGTGTCTGTTGCAGGTGTGCGATGGGAAGTCCAATCTGGAGAGTCCAACCAGATGGTCCATATGAACGTCCTCATCACCTGTGTCTTTGCTGCTTTTGTTTTGGGGGCGTTCATTGCAGGGGTAGCAGTATACTGCTATCGTGATATGTTTGTCCGGAAGAACAGAAAGATCCATAAAGATGCAGAATCCGCCCAGTCATGCACAGATTCCAGTGGAAGTTTTGCAAAACTGAATGGTCTCTTTGACAGCCCCGTCAAGGAATACCAACAGAATATTGATTCTCCTAAACTCTATAGTAACCTGCTGACCAGTCGAAAAGAGCTGCCACCCAGTGGAGATACAAAATCCATGGTGATGGACCATCGAGGCCAACCTCCAGAGCTGGCCGCTCTCCCCACACCAGAGTCTACTCCTGTGCTTCACCAGAAGACCCTGCAGGCCATGAAGGGTCATTCAGACAAGGCCCACGGCCATGCAGCTTCAAGGAAAGAAACCCCCCAGTTTTTTCCTTCTAGTCCTCCACCCCACTCCCCACTAAGTCATGGGCATATCCCCAGTGCCATTGTTCTTCCCAATGCTACCCATGACTACAATACATCTTTCTCAAACTCCAATGCTCATAAAGCTGAAAAGAAGCTTCAAAGTATTGATCACCCTCTTACAAAGTCATCAGGTAAGAGAGATCACCGGCGTTCTGTGGATTCCAGAAATACCCTCAATGATCTCCTGAAACATCTGAATGACCCAAACAGTAACCCCAAAGCCATCATGGGAGACATCCAAATGGCCCACCAGACACTAATGCTGGATCCCGTGGGACCTATGTCTGAGGTCCCACCCAAGGTCCCCAACCGGGAGGCGTCACTCTATTCACCTCCTTCAACACTCCCCAGGAATAGTCCAACCAAGCGAGTGGACGTCCCCACCACTCCTGGGGTCCCAATGACTTCTCTGGAAAGACAAAGGGGTTATCACAAAAATTCTTCCCAGAGGCACTCTATATCTGCTATGCCTAAAAACTTAAACTCACCAAATGGTGTTTTGTTATCTAGACAGCCTACCATGAACCGTGGAGGATACATGCCCACCCCCACGGGGGCGAAGGTGGACTACATTCAGGGGACACCCGTGAGTGTTCATCTGCAGCCTTCCCTTTCCAGACAGAGCAGCTACACCAGTAATGGTACCCTTCCCAGGACGGGACTAAAGAGGACACCGTCCTTAAAACCTGATGTGCCACCAAAGCCTTCCTTTGTTCCTCAAACCACATCTGTCAGACCACTGAATAAATACACTTACTAGGCATCGAGTGTGCTATTCCTGTGTGGCTTTATCCTGTCCGTGTTGTTGAGAGGATGATGTTGTAAGGGTACCTTAGGACAAGAGACTTGCTTGTATTTTAAAAGAACCAAGTGGCCAAAGAGACTGTCACTTTGGCAACATCAGAACTTGCCACATGTAGCGGCGGCAGCGAGGCTTCTGTGTATTGGCCTGAAAAACAAAAGAAGGTGCTGGTCATTCCATTTCTTTTATTGGAAGCTAAAGTGATGTGTAGCTCCCAAGGGCTACCTTACCAGTATCAAGAGCTGATACAGTACTCAGAAGAATCCGTGAACAAATACTTGAAAATGGGTTCAATTTAGACTGCCCTTGTGTGTGGTCTTCCCATTAAATGTGAACATTTTAATATGTATGCATTCACCTTGCCTCTTGCACAAATGTCAAAAAAAAAAAAAATGATGGTAATGTCTCAAAGAAACAAACTCGTAGGTTACCAAGCAGTTTGCTAAAAATTCAGTCTTTGACCCAAACTGTAGCATTTTTTTCATGTGTGGCATTTTTTTTTTCATGCCACCAACAAACTGTGTTGCAAGTATGTGTGTGCATGTGTGTATGTGTGTGTGTGTGAGAGAGAGAGAGAGAGAGAGAGAGAAAGTTCTGCACCCACTAGGATGTGTTTAGGTGCCCATTGTGTCTTTTTGTGCTATGGAGTTGTTTACATTGAGCATGACTGAACGAGACACCAACTTCTTCCTACAGCCCATTGGGTTCAGCTTTGAGAAAGGAACACAATCGAGGCCCCTTTGGCTGTCAAAATGATGAACTTAATTTATGTGGTACCCAATGCCAGAATGTAAGAGTTCCAAGTAATTTTGTGCTGCTATTCATTAAAACTTCTATTCCAGTCTTGCCACCTTAAGAAGCTAGAGATATTATGAGGTGTCTTTGATTTATCCACCAGTATTCGGTAGTAAAATTTGCCCGTCCACTGTGAATCAAAGCCTGAGTCACGCTATTTAACCTCGGACACACCATGAAGAGTTTATTTTGATTGTGTTTGGTTGTTTCCCATATATTAATTTTTTCCTCCTTGACCTCCTCCCACCCCCAAGGCAAAAGAAAAATACAAAAATAAAAGACAAAAGAAAGGCATATGAGGACATTGTAATTGGCTTAGCAGGAAGGGTCATATGACCCACCCGTGGTGCAATCATGTTGTCTATGTTGTGTTATGTGAGAATTTTCTCCTAAGTCATGCAGGTAATGACAATATACTGTAAATACCACATGTGAGTTTACCTGAATCTGTGCATTTTGTGCCTTATTCATGAGAATGATAGAAGTACTAAAATATGTCAAGTGTTTTCAATATAGCACATCATTTACTGAGTGCCAGTTGTAAATGTTTTCCAACCAGCACCTGAAAAGACTTTTCAAAAACCATAAAAGCAACCTAGAACAATTAATTGTTAAACAATCCATCTGAATAGCAGCATTACCTCCTTTGCCATGATAAACATTCCACTCCTGCTTTCCTAAGGATGAGACGGTGATAATGTGAAGTCAAATGAGGTTTCCCAGGGAATGTGACACCTGCGGAAACCATCTAGAGTCATTTGTGCATAGTTTGGCAGAAACCACTTACAGTTGATGATGTGCAACCCCAATGACTATTTCAGTTAATATGCTGCACACCACCCAATTGTTTATTGAACCTAATCTAGAAAGGAACGCGGCAGAGGAAGGCTCCTGACCTAGTCAGACAAATAAGTTCAACTGATTTCGTGTGATCATGCTGATGTTACTTGGGGGAGGATGGGATGCAGACGACCAGATCATTTTTATACAGAATGTAGAATACTGATGCAGTTATTCTTTTCCTTTGAGAACATTGTTTTTATAAAGAACATGATTTCCTGTGATCTCTGGAAGCTCAAAAGCTAAAATGTCTGTTCTTGAAACACTTCTGCTTTGCAACTAAAAATATTACAGATTAATAATAAATTAAACCAACCAATGATAAACACTACTCAGTCCACCAACAACAAACGTGTTTGAATTTACCTTACCAATATTAATCCCAGCGTGGTAACTCTGTGTGACCCCAGATAACATTTTGTAACATTGTGCTGCCTTGTAGTTTGTAATGTGAGTTCTATCAGTATTTATGTTGGAATTTCTAACATTGAATCTAGTCTCTATCCTGTTAATTTAATTTTTAAATGCTTTATCCATTTGTGCAAAGGTAAACACAGATTGTATCTTTTTTAATGGTACGGCATAAAAAAAAAGTAACCCTAAAGTGAAGTGGCTCTATACTGTTTTATAGAGTACTTTAACATGTATAGATATCTTGTAAACTTGTATTGTGGATGTGTAAATAATATGTACTTTGGGTTTTTAACACCGCATGTAAAGTCAA
This sequence comes from Callospermophilus lateralis, assembly GCF_048772815.1. Taxonomy (NCBI): domain Eukaryota; kingdom Metazoa; phylum Chordata; class Mammalia; order Rodentia; family Sciuridae; genus Callospermophilus; species Callospermophilus lateralis. Next base: position 93,522,873 of record NC_135307.1, read on the forward strand.
AATAAAATATACAAATCATCATATCCTGCCTCTTGATATTGAAGAGGTTTATAATGTATCATATTTTCTAAGTCAGTGGACAGCAGTGAGAGTTTCTTTTAAAATCTACCAAAATATTCCTATCTGGAGTGTTTGCTCCCTGGTCACAGTTGCACTACTGTGCTCTCCTTGGAAGGCTGATATTGAAGGCCAACACCTCTGAAAAATGAGAGAGAGGGAGAGAATTCAGAGAACCAGATGAAATATGGCACAGCATCAGTCATCAAATGCTGTAGGCACACACTCAAGTGGCTCACAATGCTCATATATCTGGTTCAACAGACATTTTTAAAATTCATGATTTGTATCCCTATGTGAAATTATAAAAGTAATTTTAGTTCAAAGTTATAACTAACAAATTGGGCTTTGGGGTGTATGGAATTTCTCCATTTCATTGTTGTAGTTGAGTAGAATATATTAGAAGATACATTCCCTAAATATTGACATGGAAGGTAAAAATATGAATCCGTGATTCCTCCCTCAGCAGGTGACGGCTGGTGGCTGCTACTGCCCTTGTGGGATGTTGAGGGTGGGAACCATTTCTGAGAGGTGATAGGATGGTTGCAGCGATACCTGTCTTCTTGGTTCTTCTATCTGCTTCTTCTGGCCAAAACCCAGCTATACCTCTAGGACCATGTTTTCCCAAGGAGCCCAGCAGCTTTTTGCAAAAAAGGAAACATTGCCATATTCCTGTCTTGGGTCTTGCTCTCTCTTTCTCCCAGAGCCATCTAATTAGCAGTGTTGCATTTTGGGGTCACTGCAGTGGCACAAGGTCCTTTTTCATTGCTGTGGTGGAATGCCAACCAGAGACAGATGATGATGAGTTTGCAAGAATCCTTTTGTGAGAGAAATAGATTGGTGGAAGGCCTGTTTGCTGCTTTTCATAGCTACAAGCTCTACAGCAGGGTGTTCAGCCAGGCAGTGTGGGGGCCATAGCATCCAAAGCCCACCCATGACCTGAAGGAAGTCTCTGACTTGAGCCCACTGTGGTGCTGGAGACAGAGGGCGGAAGTGCCCCACCATGTGCAAAATTAATTTGTAACTCTAAAGAGTTTGGATGAATGGATGAAAGAAGAGAGAATTCAAGGGAATGTATCTTCAACCTGTTTCTTTCTGGTCTTTTTTAGCAATGTGTTATCTTCCTTTACATTGCCCATTTCTATTAAAATGATATTTATTATTACCTACAGCTATTATACCAGTTTTTCTGGGTTCAGTTTATTTCTTCCTTCTAAGAAGAACATCTTTCCTCTTTTTTATAAAAGTTCTTAGTCTTTTTTAAAAATTCTTTGATGGTTTAATAAAGGCTACGGACTGAAAGATGACTTTCATTTTTTCTTTATAGGAAATTTACAGTCCCCTAAAACCACATCTCTGAATCCTCATGATAAATGCTCAGAGAAGTAGGATGAGAGAACTTGGAGCTTTTCATGGGAAACACATGACAAAACTGGACAGTAAAGGCACAAATAAAATGAATTAACCAGAACAGGACTTTCATGCTCTGGTTCCAGAAATCCCATTAGCTGGGTATATAGGTTCCTCTAGGAAGTGGCACCTTTGAAGCCAGGTGGAGCACATGAAGTGCTGATAAGGCTAAGAAGAAAAGTTGTCTCTCATGCCACACTGTGACATCATGGCCTAGATGCTGGCCTGGCACCAGGAGGTCTCACCCTTCTGACATCTGAGAGAGGCCAACTTTCTCTCGTCTTCTCCCCACTCCTCGCCCTTATCCTTGTCAGACTAGGGAAAAGAACAAGGATCCAAAACAGCCCTCTGGAGATGTGGCTCATTGGCAGAGCACTTGCCTGGCATGCATGGTTCCATCCTGGGCACTGCATAAAAATAGAAATATAAAATAATGAATAAGACAGCACCCTCAGTTCTGGTCTGGGAAGCTGGGGTCTAATTCTGACTCCACTCATCAAGTGACTAAGGCACTCCTTCTCTTGGAATTTGAATTCACTCATTTTTGAAAAAAGATGGTTCGACATCCATTTCTCTGACAGTTCTATGGTCTCTGTCAATTCTGTAATTCTATTACTTATTTTATGAATGCTATGTTTAAATATTGCTCATTCAGTTGCTCAGTTTGTAGGCTATTTATGGACGTGTGAGGCCTGTTCCCTGTTAGATGTGCGATATATGTGAGATTAGCAATAAAGTAAGGCATGATAAACAATGCACTGTAAGCTATTTAGCTTGGATCTATATCTGATGTTTACTCTTTTTGCATATATAACATGTTAAACACTTAAATCCCTGCCAGTGTTGCATTCTTTATCAAATAGATGTGATACCATAAACAGAGAGGAATGGACTTATAATAAAATCAATCTAATTCTTGGGGGATGTAAGAAAAAGGATGAAGGGGGAGGTGAGCGATGTCGTGAACATTCAGACCGTGAATCAACTAGAATTCACATTTAAAGGAAAACAGCATATTTCTAGCCCTTGTCTTTTGATATAATTCTTTTTAAAATTAGGTATTGATCACAGACTGATAAATCTCTAGAACATTCACTTGAGTGTATCTTAGACTCTTATACTGGGTTTCGGTGAAGGAAAGTATAAAAACATAGCATGCTTTATATATGCACTACTACTTATGAGTGCTCTTCATTTTATGAGATGGTCCTGATCAGTGCTGCTTCGAGCCAGGTAGAGAAGGGATGAGGGAGAAGTTTTGTCAGGATCCAATAGCCCTGTCCATTGGAACTCTTTGTACTGATGGGAATGTCCTGTATCTGTTCCATACAATATGGTAGCCCAGCATATGGCTACTGAGCACCTCAAGTATGGCTAGCACCTATGAGGCACTTACTATATTAAATGGCACCTGTGTAGAGAGCAACCACTGCAACTGGCACAACAGTTATGGGATATTTAAATCTGATCAAAAAAATGAAACACACCTTGTATATGTTTATGTATCTACCCTTGGACCTCACAAAGATCTGGCCTTGCATTTTATCACCCAGTCAATCACAGTCAAGTTTGTGGTGTGTTTCCTTACTTAGAAACTAAATATGCACATTCATTGGCCCCCAAGAGAGCATCAGCATTTGGCTTGTTTTCTTTTCCTGAAAAGAAACCAAGAAAACCCAGAATTTCTTGGTTTCTCTTAGGTTTTCCCAGTGCTCTTGAGTTAATCCCCAATAAGCATTTTTTTTTTCTAAAGGGATGCAATTTATCAGGTAAAGAAATTAAGGTCAATGGTTCTGAAACAACTATGCATATACTATAAAAATAAATGACAACCAGTTCACAAACCGGGCCTAATTCACATATTCTCACACTCATGTCTGGTGTGCCAACTCCCTGAAAGGGATGAGAAAGGAGTATCTGTGTTCAACCAGAAAAAATGACCTCTCTCCAATACTTCATGCATAATGAGGAAGAATAAAGAAGGTAAAATAACTGTAGAATTCACAGGTATGTGTGAAAACTCCAGCGAAAAATGAAATCCTGAGTAAAATCAGGGACAAGCTGAGCCATTCTACTATACATTTCAGAACAATTATTTGAAAAAAAGAATCCATGCTTTGAGTTAGCACCGCTATCTAGGCTGAAAGCAACCAAAGAGGATGAATTCAGAGATGTTACAGGAACTAACTTGATGTGTCCAAATTGTACCATCTAAGTTTCTGGGCATCCTGCCAGATTGACATCTGTGGACTGTCAGAGAATCTCTGGAGAGAATTCACTTATTTCTTATTTTGGAATTTTTTCATATTGAGCTGGGGTTGCATATTGGGATTTAAACATGGTTGTAATCTTTCCACTGCTCCCTAGATAGAGGGAGGCATAGGAGTCACACTTGATCTTCAGGAAAATGTTTTCTGATCATTTAAGGCTGGCTAGCTTTCTGTGAGGCAGAAGCATGCACACAGAAAAGACCTGTTAAAGAAACAAATTTGATGTCAGGCTTTGAATCTTATCCTCACTCAGTTGGCAGGGCCTGGCCAGACATTTGTACCCCTTAGTGCTAATAAGCATGTATTGAAGAAGCATACACCCTTTCCTGGCATTTGCAATTCAGGTTCCCAAAATAAAAGGATTGTAGCACTCTTTAACCATTTCAAAGGAGCATCCCACTGGCTTTGGGGACAGCTTCAGAAAGTACAAAAAGGAAAGGTAAGCCTTGAAATACATGAATTTGAAAATCTTGAGTGGTAGTGAACATTCAGTAAATTAGTTCAATGATGTCTGGGACTGAGAGACAGAGCTATCCACTGGTTCAACAATCTGAATTTTTGTTGTTCAGTAGGTACCTGGGTGATTCATAAAGACCCAAACAAGATTCCCTATGACTTGACAATAGCCTCTTCAGGCTATGGATAATCTCATCAGATTCCCAGGATTTAGAAACTATTTTTTTCCACTACATATGGAACCCACCTCTGCCAAGTTGGAAATGATTGAACTCATGATATTTGCTAATTTACTTAAGCTATATCATAAGTGAATGGAAATGGCCAAATACTAAAACAGGAATGTGGCAGAATTCAAATGATTTATGTGTGTGTATATACATGTACACAAGTGTAAAAGACTGGAAAGAAACATACAAAGATAATAAAAACTGGTTATTCTCATTAAAACTGACATATCAGTTTGAAATAGGCTCATTCAAGCATATTTCTGAAAACTATTTATAAGTTTTTACTCTGTTTGAATTTAGAACGAAAAAGAGAAATCCTGGAAACAGCCCCTGACTTTTTGTTGTTGTTGTTGTTATTAACTGGGTCTCAAGAAAAGACGGTCCCTGTTCACCGCTAAAAAGAAACTCCTGAATGGTTTGATTTAGCCACAAGGGAGATGCCAATGACTATGATCAACCTTAACATCCTTTGGTTTCTAAAGTGTCTAGACAAAGTTTTTCTTTCTCAGTAAAAGAAGTTGGAACTCTAAAATAGGAAAATTGTGAAGCTACCATAAGGCAGAAAAGACATTTTGTCGGGAAAACCCAGGAGTATGGTGGTAGCTGGGCTGGGTGTGAGCAAAAGGCTGGGAGTCCAGAGGAAAGGCAGGATAAGAAGCTGCTGGCCTCTTCTTCTATCTGTTCCAGAGGACAATGACTCAGAAAGCTGGACAGCCTCTTTTTTTCCTTTGTCTTCTCTCTTTCACATTCAAGAACACAGAAAGAAAGGCAGAGGATGAATAAAAGAACAGGCAGCTTTGAGGACAATGAGATGATTTTGGTAATGACAACTTGCAAAAATACAAAATAATTAGGAAAGTCAAATCCTTTCCTGTGTGACAGCACCCAGTTGAGGATGTCAGGGAACCACACCCCTTTACAAAATTCCCTGCCACTCCTCCCACACTTTTAAAACATTGAATTTTCTCGATTTAACAAGTCCTCCCTTGGAAGAAGTGACTGTGCTCCTCCTGCTATTAAGGGAATCTATAATGTACTTTACGTGAATAAGGAGATTTTCATCTGAACCAGTATAGCTGGTCAAAGTGGAATTGGCATTTCAAGGCCTAGCTACATGTCCTGTTCTTTGTTGGTGCTTCTGCAGTTCCATTGTACCTTGTAACTGTCAATTACCAAGGCGATTCAATAGGACGATCTTGCTCCCTGAAAGTGAGCCTATGATATAAAAGGGATAAACACACTACACAGAACAGAGGGTGTACCTCAATAGTAGTGCAGCTCCAAATGCTCAAGTCCCTGGATTCCGTCCCCAGCAACACATACACACACACACACACTCAAAGCCACTATAGAGAAATTACCTCCCATTGTTAAAAAAGTGTTCATCATCACATATCTGGATGTATGTCTTTTGGTTTTAGATTGGTCTCATAGCACCAGGGAATAACAGATCTCTCTGGAGGAAGAGTACTTTTGTCAACTTTACATATGAAATCTCCCCTGTTGAATAACATTAATATCTCAATCTCCAGTACCTAAAATGGGTAGCTTGGCGCACTGAAAACACATTGATTATGCCCAGCATAGTGGTGGTGCACACCTGTAAACCCAGTGATTCCAGAGGCTGAGGCCTCGGAGGCTCATACGTTCAAAGCCAGCCTCAGCAATTTAATGGGAACCTCAGCAACTTAGCAAGACGGTCTCTAAAAAAAATAAAATAAAAAATGGAAAGGGCTGGGGATGTGGCTCAGTGGTAAAGTACCACTGGGTTAAATCCCCAGTAACAGGAGAAAAAAATAAACAATGAAAACATGTAGGTTACAACTTTGTGAACCCCTGCTGCTCTGGGCCCTACACACATTTGGTGAGCATCCAGCAGCCCCTGGTCTAGCATAGTTGCTGCCCTATGCCTGTTGGGATAGTGACTATCAGCCACAATTATTATTATTATTATTATTATTATTATTATTATTATTATTTTGCATTCCTTTTTGAATGGTCTTATGGCTTATGATCTTATTTTTTGCATCTTTTCTTCTCTCCCTTATTCAGACATCTGTATATTTAGGGAACTATTTAGAAGAAATACAAGACTCTGATTAACCACATTTGACAGAAATCTATAGGGTCATCCCTGTAGAAATGTATCTAACAACTATTGGGTTTTGTTCACATCTGATTAAAATATAAGAGTAAATGTCGTAGTTCCTAAAAACAAACAACAGCATAACACAGCACAATAAGCATCCTTGGTAGAATAGTTGAATTTTAGAGTTTTGTGGAAAAACAACTCCCTTTGCTGTTGAATAAATCTTGAAAAAGGAGAGGAGTGTTCAAAGGATAAATTCCTCTCCATTCTGCAACTCCAAACAGTCCACTATTTGGGGGGCAAAAGTCATGGGGAAACATGGGATGTTTAGAAATGCAGAACATCATTCCAAGGACCTGTGGTTCTCTCAGGGGACAGAGGGCAGCTTTGAGAAGCTTAGGAAGGACAAAATTAACTACAGGCTTGCACTGGAAAAGTAGAAGGGAATGAAGGGTCTTAAAAACTAAACAGAAACATCAAGAGGCCCAGAAAATTTCTCTACATGCAAGCAATTAAATGAAAGACAGAAAAGTATTTAGAGAACATTTTGTTTCATAATTCTGATACCCTGGTGTCCCCAACAACAAAGTATTAAGTAGACCAGGAAGTTCTGTACTTACTTTTAATTTGATTCTTTGATAAATGTGTAAGGAATTAGAAAAGGATGTTGAATGATAATGAAAACAGAGAGAAGTTGGGCAGCCATGGGTAACACTTAAAGATTTATAAGTGAGCCAGGCATGGTGGCACATGCCTGTAATCCTAGTGGCTCAGGAGGCTGAGGCAGGGGATCACAAGTTCAAAGCCAGCCTCAGCAACTCAGTGAGACCCTGTCTCCAAATAAAATATAAGAAAAGAGTTGGGAATATAACTGAATAATTAAGTTCATAACCCACTTGAATCAAAGTGTGAAATATGATATATCAAGAACTATGTAATGTTTTGAACAGCCAACAGTAAAAAATAAAAAAAAAAAAAGAAATGTGCAACACCCATGTTCCTAACAGCAAAAAAAAAAAAAAAAAAAAAAAGAATCCCCAAGTTCAATCCCAGTACCAAAAAAAAAAAAAAAAAAAAAAAAAAAAAAAAATATATATATATATAAGCAAGGTAACTGGATGTTTGTATGTACTTGAATTTCAAAAATTTAGTGCAGAATCCTATTTTGGTAAATAAATAGTGGTATACCCCATCACATAAGTGTATACATATTTTATGAGTTAAATAAATATTGAGAAAGTTATTGAAGGATAAACACCAGGTGTTAACATATGTTACTTGGTAAGATATAGTAAGCCAAAAACTATAGTAACAATAATGACAGAATGTGAGAGGGAGAATGACCATAGTAAAGAGCAGATAGGTTATAGTTAATTCAGGTGTGAATTTACATGGGGAGAAACAAATACATGGAAGATCAACATTGTAGGTAGTCTACCCAGTCATCATCTGTCCTAACTTGTTCTAACTACCAGTCACCACCATCTAACTTCTAACTTGTTCAAAGAGATTGCCTCCTTCCCGAGGCTGAGGCAGGAGGATCACAAGTTCAAAGCCAGCCACAGGAAAAGCAAGGTGCTAAGCAACTCAGGAAGACCCTGTCTCTAAATAAAATACAAAATAGGGCTGGGAACGTGGCTCAGTGGGCAAGTGCCCCTGAGTTTAATCCCAAGTAGTCAAAAAAAAAAAAAAAATTGCCTCCTACTGCAGAGGCTGAAAATGCAAAGTACTTCCTCTTCTGATTTCTCACAAGGTAAAGACGTGGAACTATGACCCAATTCTAGCTAGTAGACTCTGAGCAAAAGACTGAGAGCTTGGGGGAAGTTTTTCTGCCCTAATAAAAAGGTAATACTTAGGAGAAACTCCTTAGTATGAAATGTAGCAAGAGACATATGGTGCATGGATCTGCAGCCACCATCTTGGTACCATGAAAGCAGACTAGAAGGAAGGCACACATGATCCTGACAGCAGAGCAAAGAGATGCAAAGCCCTCAAGACTTTGATGAATATACAGTGTTGCTGAACTATCCAACATTGCAGACTCACATGCCTAGATTTCTTATCAAGAGGAAGATCATTATTTTTCTGTCCCTTTGTTGGTCAGATACTTTTTCTTCCAGATGAGAGCCCCCAAAACTAATGGTCTCCAACATGGTCAAAGTGGTCTCAAGAGTTGATGGGTTATGGAAACAGATGGCATGGAAATCCACCCACATCTATATCTCTGTTCACATATAATTTGCTTTATATTAATGATTTTCAGTCTTGACTACATATTGGAATCACCTGGGAGGTTTTTGGGTTTTTTTGTTTGTTTTTTGTTTTTAATATAAATGTCTGGGCTACATCTCAGAACCATTAAATCAGCATCTCTGAGGTGGGTCCAGGCATTGGTATTTTAAAGTGTTCTCCACAATATTCTCATGAGCTGTCAGGGTTGGAATCCTTTACTTTCCTATATATTTTAAAAACCCGTGTACATATTGGTCAACTGTTGCTATAAAATTATCTTGTTTTAGTGTTGTATTCTCATATAACACATTAGTATAAACTTCCACACTCATTTATCAGCTCACACTTCTGAAGATCCATAATAATGGGCAAGCTGACTAAGTTGTCTGTTAGTGAAGAAGAGATATCTCCTGAAGAGGGTTGGAAGGAGTTCCCAGAGGCTGGGTGGGGGGACTCAACTCAGAACCAATGGGGACCCTTGGCATATACGACAGAATAGAATTTCAGCATGTGTCAGTAAAGGTACAGAGATTTATTTAGAAAAGCAAGTACTACACATTCAGGGAGAATGGGGGCTATCGCAACAGGGAAAGATGAGTGTTGGGAGTTCCTGGCTGCTCTCTTAAAGAAAACTTGGTAAGGGATGGGCATGGGACGGTATGGGGGGATGACATCAGGTGATCACAAGGTTGTGTCTGATCATTCTGAGGACCCTTAGGATATGGCCTCCTTTATCTGATTAATAGATGAAGCTGGAAGGTTTCCTGTAATATAAATTTCTTAAAATATATCTTTCTTTGCTTAACCTATTTATTGATGGACAAATTTGCAGTGTACCATGTGATTGTCATAGCGAGTGAATTCACAGTTAACTTTAAGATTCATAGATTTCCCAGAAATTTTGGAGTGACAGGCCTGTAAAAGTATAAGGAATCTCACATTAAAATGATATTTCCTGTCCTTTCTATATGCCTTCTTCTTCCCCTCCTCTTCCTCCTTCTCCTCCTCCTTCTTTTTCTTCTTCATTTCTTCTATTCTACATCATCTTCTGGGTCTCTCACAGTTATAATGATAATGTAATATGGACTATGCTCTGATCTTGAAGCTCTGGGCAAGAATCTGCTTCCAACCTTTTAGGCCATTGGTGGAATTTACAGTCTTGTGGTAGTAGGACTGAGGTCCCAGTTCTGTGGCTGTCAGCCGAGTCTGCTCTTTTTTAAAAATATTTTTTATTGAATTTTTTAAAATAAATGTCAGCAGAATGCATTACAATTCTTATTACACATATAGAGAACGATTTTTTATATCTCCGGTTGTATATAAAGTATGTTCACACCAATTCATGTCATCATACATGTACTTTGGATAATGATGTACATCACATTCCACCATCCTAGCTGACCCCCTGCCCCCTCTCTTCCCCATCTACCCCTCTGCCCTGTCTAGAGTCCGTCTGTTCCTCCCATGCTCCCCCACCTTACCCCACCATGAGTCAGTCACCTTATATCAGAGAAAACATTTGGCATTTGTTTTTTGGGGATTGGCTAACTTCACTTCACATTATCTTCTCTAACTCCATCCATTTATCTGCAAATACCATAATTTTATACTCTTTTAATATTGAGTAATATTCCATTGTTTATATATGCCACATTTTAAAAATATTTTTTTAGATGTTGAGGGACCTTTATTTTATTCATTTATTTATATGTGGAGCTGAGAATTGAACCCAGGACTTCTCACATACTAAGCAAGTGCTCTACACTGAGCCACAACTCCAGCCCTTTTAATCCATTCATCTACTGAAGATCATCTAGGTTGGTTCCACAGTTTAGCTATTATAAATTGTGATGCTATTAACATTGATGTGGCTGTGTCCCCACAGAATGCTGTTTTTAGGTCCTTTGGGTATAGACCGAGGAGGAGGATAGCTGGGTCAAATGGTGGTTCCATTCCCAATTTTTCAAGGAATCTTCATACTGCTTTCCATATTGGCTGCACAATTTGCAGTCCCACCAGCAGTGTATAAGTGTACCTTTTACCCTACATCCTCGCCAACACTTATTTCTGTTTGTTTTCACAATAGCTGCTATTCTGACTGGAGTGAGATGATATCTTAGAGTAGTTTTGATTTGCTTCTTTCTAATTGCTAGAGATGATGAACATTTCTTCATATATTTGTTGATTGATTGTATATCCTCTTCTGAGAATTGTCTGTTCAGGTCTTTGGCCCATTTATTGATTGGGTTATTTGTTTTTTGGTGTTTAGCTTTTTGAGTTCTTTATATACCCTAGAGATTAGTGCTCTATCTGATGTTTGAGGAGTAAAAATTTGCTCCCAAAATGTAGGCTCTCTATTCTCCTCACACATTGTTTCTTTTGCTGAGAAGAAACTTTTTAGTTTTAATCCATCACATTTATTGATTCTTGGTTTGAATTCTTGTGCTATAAGAATCTTATTAAGGAAGGTGGGGCCTAATCCCACATGATGAAGATTAGGGCCTACTTTTTCTTCTATTAGATGCAGGGTCTCTGGTTTAATTCCTTAAGTCCTTAATCAACTTTCAGTTGAGTTTTTTTTCATGGTGAGAGATAAGGGTTTAATTTCATTTTGTTGCATATGGATTTCCAGTTTTCCCAGCACCATTTGTTGAAGAGGCTATCTATTCTCCAATGCATGTTTTTGGCACCTTTGTCTAATATAAAATAATTGTAATTTTATGGATTAGTCTCTGTGTCCTCTATTCTGTACCATTCGTCCACCAGTCTGTTTTGGTGCCAATACCATGCTGTGTTTGTTACTTTTGCTCTGTAGTATAGTTTAAGGTCTGGTATACCTACTTCACTCTTCCTGCTAAGGATTTCTTTAGCTATTCTGGATCTCTTATTTTTCCAGATGAATTTCATGACTGCTTTTTCTATTTCTATGAGGAATGTCAATGGGATTTTGATCAGAATTGAATTAAATCTGTATAGTGCTTTTGGTAGTATGGTCATTTTGATAATATTAATTCTGCCTATCCAAGAGCAAGGTAGATCTTTCACATCTTTTAAGGTCTTCTTTGATTTCTTTCTTTAGGGTTCTGTAGTTTTCATTGTATAGATCTTTCACCTCTTTCATTAAGTTGATTCCCAAGTACTTTATTTTTATTTTTATTTTTTGAAGCTATTGTAAATGGAGTAGTTTTCCTCATTTCCTTCTCAGAGGATTTGTCACTGATATACAGAAATGCCTTTGATTTATGGGTGTTGATTTTATATCCTGCTACTTTGCTGAATTCATTTAATAGTTCTAGAAGTTTTCTGGTGGAGCTTTTTGGGTCTTCTAGGTATAGAATCATATCCTCAGCAAATAGTGCTAATTGAAGTTCTTCTTTTCCTATACATATCCCTTTAATTTCTTTCATCTGTTTAATTGCTCTGGCCACTGTTTCAAGAACTATGTGAAATAGAAATGGTGAAAGATGACATCCTTGTCTTGTTCTAGTTTTTAGAGGAAATGCCTTCAATTTTTTTTCATTTAGAATGATGTTGGCCTGGGACTTACAGTAGATAGCCTTTACGATGTTGAGATATGTTTCCGTTATCCCTAGTTTTTCTAGTGTTTTGAACACAAAGGGGTGTTATATTTTGTCAAATGCTTTTTCTGCATCTCAAAAAAAATTTCATCATCTCAAAAAAAGTTTGAGATGATCATATGATTCTTATCTTTGAATCTATTGATGTGATGAATTACATTTATTGATTTCTGCATGTTGAACCAAACTTGCATCCCTGGGACGAATCCCACTTGATTGTGGTACATGAACTTTTAGATATGTTTTTGTATTCAATTTGCCAGAATTTTATTGAGAATTTTTGCATCTGTGTTCATTAGAAACATCAGTCTGAAGTTTTCTTTCTTTGATGTGACTTTGCCTGGTTTTGGAATCAGGGTGATATTGGCCTCATAGAATGAGTTTGGAAGTACTGCCTCTTTTTCTATTACCTGAAATAAATTGAAGAGTATTGGTATTAGTTCTTATTTAAAGATCTTGTAGAACTTGGCTGTGTATCCATCTGGTCCTGGGCTTTCTTGGTTGGTAGGCTTCTGATGGTGTCTAGTGTTTCAACACTTGATATTGGTCTGTGTAAATTGTGTATATCATCCTGATTCAATCTGGGCAAATTGTATGACTTAAGAAATTTGAGAAAATAAAAAATAAAAATTACTCCAACACCTGGAAACTAAAAAATATGCTAGTTAATGAGAAATGGGTTGAAGAAGACATCAAGGAGGAGATTAGAAAAATTTATTCATTTATTTATATGTGGTACTGAGACTTAAACCCATAAATTTGTCGATGCCTTTAATATCTTCTATTTTATTAGAGTATAATAAATTTGAATTTTCTCTCTTTTTCTCTTTGTTAGTGTACCTAAGAGTCTATCAATTTTAGTTATTTTTTCAAAGAACCAACTTTTTGTTTTGTCATTTTTCTCAATTGTTTCTATTTCCTTGATTTTAGCACTAATTTTAATTCTTTCTTGCCTTCTACTGCTTTTGGTGTTGACTTGTTCTTCTTTTTCTAGGGCTTTAAGATGTGTAATGTTAGGTCATTTATTTGGTGACTTTTTTTTTTCTTTTAAGGAATAAACTCTATGCAGTGAACTTTCCTCTTAGTACTCCTTTCATAGTCTCCCAGAGATTTCTATATGTTGTGTCTATGTTCTCATTTACCTCTAGGAATTTTTTAATCTCCTTCTTGATGTCTTCTTCAACCCATTGCTCATTCAGTAGCATATTTTTCTAGTTTCCAGTTGTTGGAGTAATTGTTATGTTTTAGTTTCTCATTGATTTTCAATTTCATTCCATTATGATCTGACAAAATGCATGGTAATATCTCTGCTTTTTTGTATTTGTTAAGAGTTGCTTTGTAGCATATTATATGGTCTATTTGCTGTGAAGAAAGTGTACCCTCTTTATACAGGTTGAAATATTCTATATATGTCAGTTAAGTCAAAGTTATTAATTGTATTATTGAGATCTATAGTTTCTTTATTCAACTTTTGTTTGGAATATCTATCCAGTGGTGAGACAGGTATGTTAAAGTCACTCAAGATTATTGTGTTGTGGGAAAATTGACTCTTGAACTTGAGAAGAATTTGTTCAATGAACATAGCTGCTTCATTGTTTGGGGCAATATATTTATGATTGTATGTCTTGTTGGTGTATGGTTCCCTTGAGCAGTATTTAATGTCCATCTTTATCCCTTTTGATTAACTTTGTCTTGAAGTCTACTTTATTTGATATAAGAAGAGAAACCCCTGCTTGCTTCTACAGTCCATGTGAGTGGTATGATTTTCCCCAACCCTTCACCTTAAGTTTGTGTATGTCTTTTCCTATCAGATAAGTCTCCTGGAGGCAGCATTTCGGATCTTTTTTTTAAAAATCCAATCTGCTAGTCTATGTCTTTTGATTGGTGAGTTTAAGCCATTAATATTTAGGGTTATTATTGAGACATGGTTTGTATTACCAGCCATATTTGTTTATTTTTATTATTTAACTTGACTTGATTTTCTTCTTTGATTGGTTTTTCCTTTAGGGTACTACCTCCCTCTGCTAATTTTTATTGTTGTTTGTTTCCTCTTCATGGAATATTTTTCCAAGGATGTATTGTAGTGTTGGTTTTCTAGCTATAAATTCTTTTAACTTTTGTTTATCATGGAAGGTTTTTATTTCATCATCAAATCTAAAGCTTAATTTTGCTGGATACAAGATTCTTGGTTAGCACCCATTTTCTTTCAGAGCTTGATATATATTGTTCCAGGATCTTCTAGCTTTCAGGGTCTGTGTTAAAAAATCTGCTGTTAACCTAATTGGTTTTCCCCTATATGCAGTCTGATACTTTTCTCTGGTGGCTTTTAAAATTCTCTCCTTATTCTGTATGTTGGGCATTTCTATTATAATGTGGCTTGTTGTGGATCTGTTGTGATTTTGTATATTTGGCATCCTGTAGGCTTCTTGGATTTGGATTTCCAATTCGTTCTTCATGTTTGGAAATTTTTCTATTATTATTTCATTGAATAGACTGTTCATTCCTTTGGTTTGGACCTCTATGCCTCTATCCCAAGAAACCCTATCGTGGTTTCTTAACATTATCATTGTATGATCTACGTTTTTTTTAAGATTGTATTCATTATGTCTTATCTTCCAAGTGGTCTACTTTGCTGGTGATGCTTTCATTTGAACTATTAATTTGGTTTGTTGTTTCTTTCACTTCAAGGATTTCTGTTTGGGTTTTTTTTAGAACCTCTATCTCCATGTTGAGGTGATCTTTTGCTTCCTGTATTTGTTTATGTAGCTCCTTGTTGAAGAGATTTTTTTACTGCCTGGATTTGCTCTCATATCTTCCTTGAGTTCACAGAACATTTTAACCATGAACATCCTGAACTTCATCTCTCTCATTTCTTCTGCTGTAGCTTCCAATGATTCTAATAATGTGGTATCTTAATTTGTTTGGGGGCACTTTCTTCCCTTGTCTTTTCATGTTGTTCATGTGTCTTCCTTTCCAGCTCTGTGAGTCTGGGGTGTTATTGTTTTTACCCTATAGGTTTGTAGTGCTTTTTTAGGGTTCCAAGACCTCTCCTTTGTTGGGAAGGACAATGTTAACAAATTCCAATATCAACAATATACCACCTAAGAACAATTTTGTTATTAAGATGTTTACAGTTTAGTCAATGTACAGAAATATTGGATTAAATTATTGTCTATAATATAATCAGTAGTTTTGTAAAAGTGTTTATAGTTTCTGACAGTGGACCATGAACTTGGAGTAGGGTTTAGGACTATATACTGAGAAGGTAGGATGTGAGGATATAGAGTTAATATATCTTAGGAAGTATGAATGAGAAATCTAATGAAGAAGGTTAGTAGCAAGAGAATAGACAGGAAGTAATTCAGGGTAGACAAGTACATAGGAAGATAGTATAGTACAGACAACAAACACACATATGTATTTAGAAAAATACAGGATGTTAAAATAGTAAAATTAGAAAGGGGAAAGGAAGGGACACATCGTCCCAATTGGAAGAGGGGCGGAGCAAAGCCGCTGCCCGCTCCTGCAAGAAGGGCAGACCTGCGACCCACCGGCGGAGCAGGCCCAGCGGTTCGCAGGCGTGATAGACACATCACCCCAATTGGAGGTGGGGCGGAGCAGAGCCGCCGCCAGCGCCTGCAAGGTGGGCAGACCTGGGACCTACAGGCGGAGCAGGCCTAGTGGCCTGCTGGCGTGGTAGACACATCGCCCCAATTGGAGGAGGAGTACAGCCGCCGCCCGCCCCTGCAAGGGAGACTTTGCAACTATACAAGAGCAATATAAATATATAGGGGGAAAATTCAATAACACAACAGTTTCACCACGCACAAAGAAACACGAGCAGTATGAAAAGACAAGGAAAGAAAGGACCACAAGCAATGCAGGTCAACTCAACTTTAGAAGAGGTAATAGCTGCAGCAGATGGAATGTCAGATAAAGAATTCAGGATTTACATGCTTCAGATGATCTGGAGTCTTAAGGAAGACATTAGACAGCAAAATCAGACAATGAAAGATCACTTCGACAATGAATTACATAAACAAATCCAAGAAGCAAAAGATCAACTATATAGGGAGATAGAGGTTATAAAAAACAAACAAACAGAAATTATAGAAATATAGGAAGCAATTAACCAACTTAAAAACTCAAATGAGAATACTACTTCTATCTTAGAAGATAGAACATCATACAATGAAGACAAAGTATTTCAACTTGAAAAGAACATAGACAGCTCAGCGAGACTGTTAAGAAACCATGAGCAGAACATCCAAGAAATTTGGGATGACATAAAGAGACCAAACTTAAGAGTCATTGGGATACAGGAAGGTATAGAGGTCCAAACCAAAGGAATGAGCATTCTGTTCAATGAAATAATATGAGAAAACTTCCCAGACTTGAAGAATGAGACAGAATCCCAAATCCTAGAAGCCTACATGACGCCAAATGTGCAAAATCATAAGAGACCCACACCTAGACACATTATAATGAAGATGCCCAACATACAGAATAAGGAGAGTATTCTAAAAGCTTCAAGAGAAAGGAAGAAGATTACATTTAGGGGTAAACCTATCAGGATAACAGCTGATCTTTCAACACAGACTCTGAAAGCTAGAAGATCCTGGAACAACATATTTCAAATGCTGAAAGAAAATGGGTTCCAACCAAGAATTGTGTATCCAGCGAAATTAAGCTTCAGGATGGAAGATAAAATCAAAACCTTTCACAATAAACAAAAGTTAAAAGAATTTGCAGCTAGAAAACCATCTCTTCAAAACATCCTCGGCAAAACATTACAGGAAGAGGAAATGGAAAATAACAATGAAAACCAACAGTGGGAGGTAGTACAGTAAAGGGTAAAAATAATCAAAGAGGAAAAGCAAACCATGTTAAGTAACATAAATAAACAAATATGGCTGGAATAACAATCCATATCTCAATAATAACCCTAAATGTTAATGGCTTAAACTCACCAATTAAGAGACACAGGCTAGTAGAATGGATCAAAAAAAAAAAAAAAAAAAAAAAAAAAAAAAAAGGTCCAACAATATGCTACCTACAGGAGACACATTTGATAGAAAAAGACATACATAGACTAAATGTGAAAGGTTGGGAAAAATCATATCACTCATATGGACTTCGGAAACAAGCAGGAGTGTCCATACTCATATCAAATAAAATAGATTTCAAGCCAAAGTTAATCAAAAGGGATAAAGAGGGACACTACATACTGCTCAAGGGAACCATACACCAACAAGACATAACAATCATAAATATATATGCTCCAAACAATGGTGCAGCTATGTTCATCAAACAAACTCTTCACAAGTTCAAGAGTCTAATAGACCACCATACAATAATTATGGGAGACTTCAGCACACCTCTCTCACCACTGGACAGATCTTCTAAATAAAAGTTGAATAAAGAAACTATAGAACTCAATAATACAATTAATAACCTAGACTTAATTGACATATATAGAATATACCACCCAACATCAAGCAGTTACACTTTTTTCTCAGAAGCACATGGATCCTTCTCAAAAATAGATCATATATTATGTCACAGGGCAACTCTTAGACATTATAAAGGAGAAGAGATAATACCATGCATCTTATCTGATCATAATGGAATGAAACTGGAAATCAATGATAAAAGAAGGAAGGAAAAATCATGCATCACTTGGAGAATGAACAATAGGTTACTGAATGATCAATGGGTTACAGAAGAACATCGAGGAGGAAATTAAAAAATTCTTAGAGATAAATGAAAACACAGACACAGCATATCAGAATCTATGGGACACAATGAAAGCAGTTTTAAGAGGGAAATTCATTGCCTGGAGTTCATTCCTTAAAAAAAGAAAAAAACAATAAATAAATGATCTCAACTTCATCTCAAAATCCTAGAAAAAGAAGAGCAAAACAACAGCAAAAGAAGTAGAAGGTGCCGCAGTCTCTGGCTGGGCACAAATCACGAGTCTCCACACAGCTTGTAGATTCAAACAGCAATTCTTTATTCCCGAACTCACACCAGCTGTCTACAAACACGCTCTGGGGGAATCCACGTTCTCTGCCCAAATCCACTTCTCCCTAATCCACTCTCTGCCCAAATCCTCTCCACATGGGCTTCTGTCTCCCAAAATATACTGTCTGACCCTAAGCACTCAAGAGGAACTCAGCAGCAGGATACGCCCTATTCTAAAGGGGGAACACCCTAATCTCCTATTATGCTAAACCGCCCTATTCTAAAGGGGGAACACCCTAAACACGGATCCTGCCCTGGTCCTTGAGCAAGGTCACCTTTCAGAAGTCCTTCCACTAGACAGCATGGGAGTAAGCTGGCAAGGAATTTGTCATACCTACTTGGCTGATGGCTCCCAGCAAGAAGGCAAGAAATAATTAAAATCAGAGCTGAAATTAATGAAATTGAAACAAAAGAAACAATTGAAAAAATTGACAAAACTAAAAGTTGGTTCTTAGAAAAAATAAATAAGATCGACAGACCCTTATCCATGCTAACGAAGAGAAGAAGAGAGAGAACTCAAATTACTAGCATACGGGATGAAAAAGGCAATATCACAACAGACACTTCAGAAATATAGAAGATAATTAGAAATTATTATGAATCCTTATACTCCAATAAAATAGAATATAGTGAAGGCATCGATAAATTTCTTAAGTCATATGATCTACCCAGATTGAGTCAGGAGGATATAGACAACCTAAACAGACCAATATCAATTGAGGAAATAGAAGAAGCCATCAAAAGACCACCAACTAAGAAAAGCCCAGGACCTGATGGGTATACAGCAGAGTTTCACAAAACCTTTAAAGAAGAACTAATACCAGTACTTTTCAAGCTATTCCAGGAAATAGAGAAAGAGGGAAAACTTCCAAATTCATTCTATGAGGCCAACATCACCCTGATTCCTAAACCAGACAAAGACACTTCAAAGAAAGAAAACTACAGACCAATATCTCTAATGAATCTAGATGCAAAAATCCTCAATAAAATTCTGGTGAATCAGATACAAAAACATATCAAAAAAATTGTGCATCATGATCAAGCAGGATTCATCCCTGGGATGCAAGCCTGGTTCAATATACAGAAATCAATAAGTGTTATTCACCACATCAATAGACTTAAAGATAAGAACCATATGATCATCTCAATAGATGCAGAAAAAGCATTCAAAAAAGTACAGCATCCCTTCATGTTCAAAACTCTAGAAAAACTAGGGATAACAGGAACATACCTCAATATTGTAAAAGCTATCTATGCTAAGTCTCAGGCTAGCATCATTCTGAATGGAGAAAAATTGAAGGCATTCCCTCTAAAATCTGGAACAAGACAGGGATGCCCTCTCTCACCACTTCTGTTCAACATAGTTCTCGAAACACTGGCCAGAGCAATTAGACAGATGAAAGAAATTAAAGGCATAAAAATAGGAAAAGAAGAACTTAAATTATCACTATTTGCAGACGACATGATCCTATACCTAGCAGACCCAAAAGGGTCTACAAAAAAACTACTAGAACTAATAAATGAATTCAGCAAAGTGGCAGGATATAAAATCAACATGCATAAATCAAAGGCATTCCTGTATATCAGCAACAAATCCTCTGAAATGGAAATGAGGACAACCACTCCATTCACAATATCCTCAATAAAATAAAATAAAATAAAATACTTGGGAAGCAACCTAAGAAAAGAAGTGAAAGATTTATACAATGAAAACTACAGAACCCTAAAGAGAGAAATAGAAGAAGATCTTAGAAGATGGAAAAATATACCCTGTTCATGGATAGGCAGAACTAGCATCATCAAAATGGCGATATTACCAAAAGTTCGCTATAGGTTTAATGCAATGCCATTCAGAATTCCAACGGCATTTCTTGTAGAAATAGAGAAAGCAATCATGAAATTCATATGGAAAAATAAAAGACCCAGAATAGCAAAAACAACTCTAAGCAGGAAGTATGAACCAGGCAGTATAGCGATACCAGATTTCAAACTATACTACACAGCAATAGTAACAAAAACAGCATAGTACTGGTACCAAAACAGGCGGGTGGACCAATGGTACAGAACAGAGGTCACAGAAACCAAGCCACAAAATTACAACTATCTTATATTTGATAAAGGGGCTAAAAGCATGCAATGGAGGAAGGATAGCATCTTCAACAAATGGTGCTGGGAAAACTGGAAATCCATATGCAACAAAATGAAACTGAATCCCTTTCTCTCGCCATGCACAAAAGTTAACTCAAAATGGATCAAGGAGCTTGATATCAAATCAGAGATGCGGTGTCTGATAGAAGAAAAAGTTGGCTACGATCTACATACTGTGGGGTCGGGCTCCAAGTTCCTCAATAGGACACCCATAGCACAAGAGTTATTAACTAGAATCAACAAATGGGACTTACTCAAACTAAAAAGTTTTTTCCTCAGCAAAAGAAACAATAAGAGAGATAAATAGGGAGCCTACATCCTGGGAACCAATCTTTACTCCTCACAATTCAGATAGAGCCCTAATATCCAGAATATACAAAGAACTCAAAAAATTAAACAATAAGAAAACAAATCACCCAATCAACAAATGGACCAAGGACCTGAACAGACACTTCTCAGAGGAGGACATACAATCAATCACCAAGTACATGATAAAATGCTCACCATCTCTAGCAGTCAGAGAAATGCAAATCAAAAACACCCTAAGATACTATCTCACTCCAGTAAGATTGGCAGCCATTAGGAAGTCAAACAACAACAAGTGCTGGCGAGGATGTGGGGAAAAGGGTTCACTTGTACTTTGCTGGTGGGACTGCAAATTGGTGCGGCCAATTTGGAAAGCAGTATGGAGATTTCTTGGAAAGCTGGGAATGGAACCACCATTTGACCCAGCTATTCCCCTTCTCGGTCTATTCCCTAAAGACCTAAAAAGAGCATACTACAGGGACACTGCTACATCGATGTTCACAGCAGCACAATTCACAATAGCAAGACTGTGGAACCAACCTAGATGTCCTTCAATAGACGAATGGATAAAAAAAATGTGGCATTTATACACAATGGAGTATTACTCTGCATTAAAAAATGACAAAAATATAGAATTTGCAGGGAAATGGATGGCATTAGAGCAGATTATGCTAAGTGAAGCTAGCCAATCCCTAAAAAACAAATGCCAAATGTCTTCTTTGATATAAGGAGAGTAACTAAGAACAGAGTAGGGACGAAGAGCATGAGAAGAAGATTAACATTAAACAGGGATGAGAGGTGGGAGGGAAAGGGAGAGAGAAGGGAAATTGCATGGAAATGGAAGGAGACCCTCAGGGTTATACAAAATTACATACAAGAGGAAGTGAGGGGAAAGGAAAAAAAAACAAGGGGGAGAAATGAATTACAGTAGATGGGGTAGAGAGAGAAGAGGGGAGAGGAGGGGAGGGGGGATAGTAGAGGATAGGAAAGGCAACAGAATATAACAGACACTAGTATAGCAATATGTAAAACAGTGGATGTGTAACCTTTGTGATTCTGCAATCTGTATATGGGGTAAAAATGGGAGTTCATAACCCACTTGAATCAAAGTGTGAAATATGATATATCAAGAACTATGTAATGTTTTGAACAACCAACAATAAAAATTTAAAAAAAAAAGAAAGGGGAAAGGAAAATGAAAGAAGAAAAAAAGGGGCATATACAACACTTCTGTCTTATATTATTCAGATGACTCAGTCTTCAAATCCTATTTCATGCAAAGTTCCTTGTTTCACCTATGTTGGGGATGTGAGGGCAGGAGGATAGAGGGTAGAAGAAAAAGAGAGAAGAAAAAAAACTTGAAGGAAGAAACCTGGATTGATGGTAGTTTTAGAGATCTGTTTATTTCCTGCTTCTCTTCTCATCCAATAGGTGGGGTTGTCTATTGTAAGCTGGTGTCTCTGCCCTTCAGATGGTGGAGGTAGCCAGGGTGGGAAGACTAGTCCTGGTGTAGGGTGCCTGGAAGTGGTGAGTGGCACCCGCCAGTCCCTGCAGGGAGACTGCACCTCGCAGGTCTCTTTTTGGGACTGCTCATATGACTTGAGCACCCCATACTAGCTCCATATCTTGCCTGGAGACTTTCCAGTTCCTGGTCTCTCTGTTAGTCTCCAAACTTTAGCCCATCTCCCTGTCCCTTAACACTTCCCAACTGAGGAAACTCTCACCCTGGGGCTCCCATGGACAGCACCCTAGTCACACTGCACACCTGTCCAACTGAGAGTTGTTTTGTATTGGGAAGCTACTGTGTTGGGTTATTGCCACTGGGGAACGGGGAGTGTTAAATACCTGGTATCTGGCCAACTGGGGATCTGATCTGGGAGCTGCCACCACCAAATATGCTGAGGAAGTTGAGCCAAGATGGAGGCACTCTGCTCCCAGCACCAGCGTGTCTGGTGAGGTGGGGGGAGCCAGGCAACGGTGTAGGGGGTAGGTAGCAACTGAGTGACCTGTGTGGGAGTCGAGTGAAGTCTGGGGGTTCTGATAGGTGAGTCTGCTAAGGCGCTCATGAGCCCTGAATTGGCTAGAACTTCAGGCTTTGGGTGTTAGGAGCCAGGGGTCCAAAGTCCTACTCAAATGCTGAGGCTCAGAGCCTTGCACGGGGTCACAGCGCTGGTAATTTCTGTGGAGAGCAGCTGTATAGGGGTCCTCTAACACTCTCCGAGATGCAGTGTTCCAGCTAGGTGAGATCTGGATCACGGAGCGACACAGACTGCTGCCTCCCTCTGGCCCGCCGTCTCCCTGCTCCCTGAGTCTGCTCTTTGCTTATAAAGGCTGCCCATTTTTCTTCTCATGAGGCTCTCTCCATCTTTTTTTGTTTTCTATTTTTGTTGTTTTGTTTTTTGATGGTACTGTGCATTGAATCCAGGGCATGTTAGGAAAGTGTTCTTTCCCCGAACCACATCCTTTTTTTTGAATTGTATTTTGAGACAGGGTCTCACTAATTTGCTTAGGCTGATCTCAAACTTTCAATCTTCCTGCTTTGGTCTCCAAAGAAGCTACAGTTAAAAGCATGTGCCACCATGCGGGCCAGTCCTTTCCATCTTTAAACCAAAAAAGGTACATCAAAGCTTGCCTATTGCTTGACTCTCTAGGACTTTACCTTCTACTGTAGCCTGAGAAAACTCACTATTTTAAACATTTTCACTTGAGCACTTTTAAAAAATCACATAAGGAACATATTTAAGGTCAACAGACTTGGAGATTTCATTCTTTTTGAACATTTCCATCATAGATGTACTAGATTAGTACTTGCCTAAATAACCAGGGAATGGGAATCTTAATAGGGTCATATCTAGGATTATCCTCAGTGTCTCCAAATTTAATGGCTACCAACAATAACCCATTATTTCTCACAATTATGTAGGTTGGCAATCTAAGCAGGACTCAGTTGGGACAGTCACCTCTGATTCGAGCATTGACTGGCTCACATGTGCATTTGCAGTCTGTCAGTTGCAGAGTTGTCTATAAGGCTGGCTGGTTGCTGATGACTTGATGTATCTTCTAGGATGTCTGGGACAGTGGGACCTCTATGGTCGCATGAGATCTCTCATCTTTTTCATAAGATCTCACATTGTCTAGAAGGTGGTGCAGACCAAGCATTGCAAGAGAAAGAATGGAAGCTCCAAGGACTCTTTAAACAAGGACTTGGAAATCACACAAAATCTAATCTGTTGCTTCCTTTGGTCAAAGGCAGTCAGCCTTAAGGAATAAAGGAAACAGAGACCACTGCTTTGTAGAAGAGTTGTAGGGAATCTAGAGCCATATATAATACATCACAGGAGATAATCAATATTTATATTATAAACATAAATATATAATAATATGTAATTTATATTATATCAATATGTTAACAAAGAGGTGTTTGGATGGCTTTACAGGTACAAAAACAAATAGATGGGCCTAAGTCACCCCAGCTACAGCCCAACCCATTTCAGTTAGTGCTGACCAAGCAAATCCTGAGTGATTGACCCAAAGAGCATGCTGAAGTGTTACTGTTAGGTACCAGCTCCTCACAGAGAAGCAGCAAACAACATCTTCTAAAACACTTTTCAAATGTTAGAGTAGCTTCAAAGTCATACAATTGGATGTCCAAGAATTTAATGGACAAATAATATTTTTTTCCTTGGAGGGATATTAAAAAATGGAAATGGAAACATTAGTTGAAAATAGTTTTGTAAGTTCCTGATGAGTTTTTACTTCATGAAAATGATAAATAATGGAATATGTTCAGCTTATACTAGTCTCATGAGGACACTTTGTTTTCTGCTATGTGCACCCTTGGATCATGTAAAATGGGTAAAGTATATTTATTTTCCATTAGTGAACAATAGAATTAAGACAGCTGCACCTATGTTTGAATTTCAAAGACTTTTGTTCAGCAAAGTTTCCATTGTCACTTTTAGAAAACAACAAAGGCTTAGACATACACGAGATTTATCACTACAGTAATCGATCTTCTACACAACTATCAGAATGATCTTACTAAAATAGCCTTGAACACTAAATCACTCCCTGATTGCTTAAAATGCTTCTGTCATTCCCTGAAGCAAAAAGAATAAATAATGGGGGAAAAAAAAAACCCAGCCTCCTCATTCTTGTACACAGCCCTTCCCAACTTGGCTTTAAAGATGGAACCTCATTTTCCTCCATTGTTTCTCTAAATCATGGTTAGAAGACAGGAATGTTTATTCAGTGATTTAACCATTCATTTATTCAAACAACTATATATGGGAGGGGCATTTTATGGGCCATATCTAGTCTTCTAGTAGATGAAGATGCAAAAATTCAAAGTATTATTTCTCTCTACAATGGGCAGAGGAATGGAGGTAATAAGGCTTGCTGGAGGAAGGAAGAAAGATACTGACTGGCAATTAAAGCACATTTAGTGTGGTAACTATGATGATTCCCCAACCCAGAGACTCTTTCACAACTTTCATGCATTCCACGTGCTTTTGTTGAGTGTTTACTGCAGTTTCATGAGAACATAGAGTCCTATGTGAGAGGCAGTGCACTGAATTTTTTTACTTCAAGGCTTTGATGGTGAATGAAAAAACAAAAATCAAAACCAAAGGTGATTTCAGTACACATCATAAAGCTTTCTTAAACCTTCATCCCAAGCCAGGCTTGGTGGCCCACCACTGTAATCCCAGTGGCTCAGGGGACTGAGGCAGTAGAATCACAGGTTGAAAGCCAACCTCAGCAATGTAGGGAGGCCCTAGGCAACTTGGTGAGACCCTGTATCAAAATAAAACATGAAAAGGGATGGGGATGTGGCTCAGTAGGTTAAGCAACACTGGGTTCAATCCCCAGTACCAAAAATTAAAAAATTAGACTCACTGGGGAGTTTTCAAGGTGGTGGAATAGGGGAGGTCTCTTTCCTCAGTATTCCATGAAGTGAAGAAAGCAATCAGGCAGCTTCTCAGAAAGTGAGGTACTAGAAAGCTCCAGGGATACAATGAGACCATATGATAGAAAGTCTACTGCCAATTGTATCAATCTTTAAGACTGATACTCTTAGATGGGTATACACATACACACACACACACACACAAAAAAAAAAAATCCATAAAAAAGTAGGGGAAGAATTGCCCCAAACAAACCAAGGTACTTCAATAACAGAAGCCATCAACACCACAGTGGAAGAAATATCAGAGAAAGGGCTTGGAATGCACATAGTTAAAATGATATGAGAATTAAAGGATGGTATAAGGAGTGAAATCAGAGAAAAAATACAGGAAATGAAAGAACATTTCAATAAAGAGAGATTCTGGGGAAAAAAAAAAACAAACAGAAATCCTTGAAATAAAGGGATCAATAAACCAAATTAAAAATTCAATTGAAAGAATCATCAACAGACTAGATCACTAGGATGATAGAGCTTCAGGCCATGAAGACAAAATATATAATCTTGAAAACAAATTTGACCATGGAGAAAAGATAAGAGACCTTGAAAGGAACTTCCACAAAATACAGGATAACCTGAAAAGGCCAAATTTAAGATTTATTGGGTAGATGAAGGTTCCAAGATACAAACGAAAGGAATGCACAATCTTTTCAGTAAAATAATATCAGAAAATTTCCCAAAACTAAAGAATGAAATGGAAAATCAAACAAAGGAGGACCCCAAATATACAAAATTCCAACAGACCCACACCAAGGCACATTATTATGAAAATGCCTAACAAACACAAGAATATTATACACAGGAAAATTCAGCTTCAGAATTGATGATAAAATAAAAAGTTCCCATGATAAACAAAAGTTAAAAGAATCCATAACCAGAAAGCCTGTACTACAAACACACTCAATGAGATATTTCATGAAGAAGAAATAAAAATAAGAGTAAAAACCAGCAAAGGGAGGAGCTACACTAAAAGAACAGTGAAAATGGAGAAATTAATCAAAATTGAAATATATGCCAGAGACAGGCACAGTTGTATATACCTGTGATTCTAGCAGCTCAGGAAGGTGAGGTAGGAGGACTCCAAGTTCAAAGCCAGCAATGACGAGGTCCTTAGCAACTTAGTGAGACTCTGTCTTTAAATAAAATACAAAATAGGGCTGGGGATGTGGCTCACTGGTTAAGTGCCCTTGGCTTCAATCCTTGGTACCAAATAAACAAACACCCAAATAAAGCAAAATAACAGAGAATTTTAAAAAAATCATATCTCAATAATAAAAAACGGCCTAAACTCATCAATAAAAAGACATAGACTGGAAGATTATATAAAAAAACAAGATCCAACAATGTGCTGTCTCCAAGAGACTTACCTCATAGGCAAAGATATCCACAGACTGAAAGTAAAAGGATGAAAAGAAACACATCATTTACATGGATCTTGTAAGTAAGCAGGGTTTGTTATCCTCATATCAGAGAAAGTGGATTTCAAGCAAAGTTAACTAGAAGAGACAAAGAAAGACATTTCATACTGCTTAAGGAAATTATTCATCAACAAGATGTAAAATTATAAATATTTTTACCCCTGACAAACCCTTCTTAATTTCAAGAAGCAACTAGACCACAACACAACACAACTTTCTCACCACAGGATAGATCCTCCAAAAAAGCTATAGAACTAAAAAATACAATTAATAATTTAGACTTAACAGATAGATATAGATATACACATATGTGTGTGTGTGTGTGTGTGTATACTATTTCATCCATCAATGACTGAATACATTTTCTTCTCAGCAGCACATAGATTCTTCTCTAAAATAAAACATATCTTAGGCCACAAGCAACTCTTAAAAATTACAAAAAAAGAGCGAGCGAGAGAGAAAATACCTTGTATCCTATCTGATCACAATACAATGAAATTGGAATTCAATGACAAAATAAAAAATAGAAGCTACTCTAACATCTGAATATGAAATAATATGCTATTGAATGACCAAAGGATAGCAGAAGAAATCAGGAATGAAATTTAAAAAATACTTAGAGGTAAATGAGGATACCAATAAAAAAATATTAAAATCTCTCAACACTATAAAGGCAGTGCTAAGAGAAAAGTTCATTGCATTGAGCTCACTCATTAAAAGAATAGAAGTTGCCAAATAAATCACCAAATATTTAGATCTCAAAGCCCTAGGAAAAGAAGAACAAACCAACACCAAAAGCAGTAGAAGACAGGAAATAATTAAAATCAGAGCTGAAATCAATAAAATTGAAACAAAAGACACTATTAAAAAAACCTGACAAAACAAAAAGTTGATACATTGAAAAAAATCAATAAAATTGATAAATCCTTATCCAAGCTAACAAATAGAAAGAAAACTCAAATTACTAAAATTCATGATGAAAAAGGAAATAGACACAACTGAAATACCGATGATAATCAGAACATATTTTGAAAATTTATACTCGAGTAAAATAAAAAAAATCTTGAAGACATTGACAAATTTCTAGAGACATAGGACCTACACAAATTGAATCAGGAGGACACACAAAATTTAAACAGATCAATTTCAAGCAATGCAATTGAAGATACCTTCAAAAAAGAAAAGCCCAGGAGCAGATGAATTCTCAGCTGAGTTCTACCAGACTTTCAAGAAGAACAATCCCCTTCAAATCATTCCATGAAATAGAAAAGAAGAGAACTCATCCAAACACATTCTATGAACCTAATATCACTCTGATGCCAAAACCACACAATGACACATCAAGGAAAGAAAACTTCAGCCCAATATCCCTGATGAACATGGATTTGCAAATATTTATATAAAATGCTAGCAAATTACATACAAAAACATATTTAAAAGATAGTGCACCACGATCAAGTGGGGTTCATCTTGGGGTGCAATGTTGTTTCAACATATGGAAATCAATAAATATGATTCATCACCAATAGACTTAAAGACAACATCACATGATTATCTGAAGAGTTGCAGAAAAAAAAATTGACAAAATATAACATCCATTTATGTTAAAAACACTAGAAAAACTAGGGATAGTTGAAACATACCTCAATATTGTAAAAGCTGTCTATGCTAAACCCAAGGCCAACATCATTCTAAATGGAGAAAAAAATTGGAAGTATTCCTCTAAAAACTTGAACAAGACAAGGATGCCCTCTTTCATCACTTCTATTCAACATAGACCTGGAAACTCTAGCCATAGTATTAAACAAAAGAAAGAAATTAAAGGGATACAAGGAAAAGAAGAACTTAAACTATCCCTATTTGCTGGAAACGTGATTCTATATTTAGAAAAAACTCCACCAGAAAACTTCGAGAACTCATAAATGAATTCAGGAAAGTAACAGGATATAAAATTAACACACATAAATCAATTTCATTCCTATACAGCAGTGATGAATCAACTGTAAGAGAAAGTAGGAAAACTATACCATTCACAATAAACTCAAAGAAAATACAGTATTTGGGAGTCAATCTAACAAAACAGGTAAAATACCTCTAAATGAAAACTACAGAACACTAAAGAAAGAAATTGAAGGAGAACCTTAGAAAATGGAACATTCTCCCATGTTCTTGGATAAGCAGAATTAATATTATCAAAATGGCCATACTACCAAAAGCACTATCCAGGTTTAATGAAATTCCTATTAAGTTTCTGATGACATTCTTCATAGAAATAGAAAAAACAGTCATGGAATTCATTTGGAAAAATAAGAGGTCCAGAATAGCCAAAGCAATCCTCAGCAAGAAAAGTAACATAAAAGACATCACAGTACCAGACCTTAAATTATACTACAGAGCTATAGTGACAAAAAATGGCATGGTATTGGCATCAAAATAGACACAAAGACCTAGTGATTCAGAATAGAAGATACAAAGACAAACCCACATAAGTACAGTTATCTCATAGTAGACAAAGGTGCCAAAAACTTTCACTGGAGAAAAGATAGCCTGTTCAACAAATTGTGCTGGGAAAACTTTAAATCCATATGTAATAAAATGAAATTAGACTCCTAGCTCTCTCCCTACACAAAACTCAACTCTATGTGGTTCAAGGAGTAGGCATTGGAACAGAGACCCTGCGCCTACTAGAAGAAAAAGTAGTCCCAACTCTCAATCATGTTTGCTTAGGAACAAAATTCCTCAAGAAGACTACTAAAGTGCAAGAAGTAAAATCAAGAATCAATAAATGGGATGGTATCAAACTAAAAAGCTTTTTCACAGCAAAGGAAATAATCAAGAATGTGGAGTGAGCCTATAGAATGGGAAAAAAATCTTTGCCAACTGCACCTAAGATAGAACATTAATCTCCAAGATATATAAAGAACTCAAAAACTTAATACCAAAAAACTCAAATAGCCCAATTAATAAGTGGACAAATGAACTGAACCGAACTTTACAGAAGAAGAAATATGAATGGTTAACAAATACACGAAAAAATGTTCAACATCACTAGCAATTAGAGAAATGCAAATTAAAACTATACTGGGAATTCATCTCACTCCAGTCAAAATGGCAATTATCAAGAATACAAGTAACAATATATGTTGGCAAGGGTGTCAGGGAAAAGGTACCCATACATTTCTGGTGGACTGCAAATCGGTGCAATCACTCTGGAAAGCAATATGGAGATTCCTCAAAAAATTTGGAATGGAACCATCATTGACCCGATTATCTCACTCCTTGGCATATATCCAAAGGACTATAGTCATACTATAGTGACATGGCCACAGCAATGTTAATAGCAACTCAGTTCACAATAGCAAAGCTATGGAACCACCTAGGTTACTTCAATAGATGAATGGATAAAGAAAATGTGGTTCGTTTATGCAATGAAATATTACTCAGTCATTAAGAAGAATTAAATCATGGCATTTGCCAGTAAATGGATGGAACTTGAAAATATCATGCTAAGTGAAATAAGCCAATTCCAAAAAACCATAGGCTGAATGTTCTCTGTGATATGCAGATGCTTACTCACAATAGGCAGGGGGAGAGAGTATTGGAGGTTCAATGGATTGGATGGTTGGCGGAGAATGGGGAAAAGGGAAGAGGAACTGGGATAGTAAAGACGGTAGAATGATACAGGAATACACAAGCAGATTAAGTCTACATCATGCACAACCACAAGAATGGAAAGTTATACTCCATGTATATATGATATTTCAAAATACATTCTACTCTCAAGTATAACTAAAAATAAACAAACAAACAAAATAAACCTTAACCTCATGGGGAGGAAGGACTCTAGTCTGGGTCACTGTTTGTGTATTGGGCAGTATTGCTGTCCTGTAGCCAATGAGAAAGCAGGTGGTGTACACTGGTGCAGTTATGAAATGAATCAGTTGTTCCCTGAAACTGGTAGTGGCAGACATGACTTCCGGTCCTTGAAAGACAAAGGCCAAGCTAACGTTCTCTAAAGTCTATCTTCTGTTTTCTCATGTTAGTTAGTTTGTTTTCCTCTGGGTTTCTGGAAAACAGAGAAAATAGCAGGAGACATGGGCTATAGGGATGCAGTGAATAAATAGTCTTTGCTCTGAGGTCCTTTTGTTTCTTTTCCCCAAGATTTCCCATTCTGCTGGGTGATCCCAGGGAGAGGACTGAGTTAGGAAAATCTAGGTTCAGCTTGCTTTTCCGACATTCTGCAGCACCCAACCTCTCTCATTTGCCCTTGCACCCAATGTTTTTCTCATTAAAGAGAGAAAGTCAACAAAAGAGAGAGTGAGAAAGTATAGGTATGAAGAGGAAAGGTGATCAGCCACAGGGTAAAGACTGGACAGTCAGAGAGACAGTAAAAGCTAAGTCTTTTCATGTGTCAGAGGCCCTGTCAAACTGCACTTCCTATCTGCCGCCTATGAAAATAGAGCTTTCCCATCAACAGACGCTTGCTTCTCCCCTCCCATTCCCTCCATTAAAATGTTCCTCTGCCTCTTGCTGCTGCATGTCTTAATCCTTGCTTTTCTTTAGGGTCTTGGGCAAACACTCCACCTCCTATATAGCAATCTCTCTGACCTGTTATGTTGGAAAGTTTTAAAATTTCTCTTTTCTTTCGGAACTTTTGATAATGTTTGTCTATAAAATGAACTGGCAATAGATTAACCAAAGAAAAACCAAACAAAATTCATTACATGCCTATGCACACAGGCCATGTGCAAAGGATAAGACTTACAGAAAGGGCCAAATGGTTGAAGTTTATAAGATATCTTGTATAACACCCAGCAATTGGGCTCAGGCTGCCAGAGCAGGGAGGTGGCCACAGTAATGAAAAAGATTAAGAGAGGAGCTTTATGGTGAGCAGGGGCTGTCTTAGGATGCAAAGTTTCACAGGTGGCAACCCTCCAAAGACCACCTATGGCAACCTCTGGCTGGGCCAGGTAATAGGCCCAATCTCTTCTTCATGTGAAAAGAGCTTTTCTCTGCCCCTAAGGAGATTCTGCCCAAAGCCTCTGCTGCCTACTTTACTGATGTAAATAAATGTGAATTTCTTTTTACAAAAGGACATTTTTTTTTTCAGAGCCACTCCAGTGTCAGCAGAGATCTGCAGTCTCTCTGAAAAACAAACTTGAAGTATGCCAAAGTAGTGTGTTTGGTTGGGATAATTTACTCTCCCACAGTTGGCTAGAAGTAACCTGCCACTCCCTGCAAAACTCCTCAGTCTTTATCTGAACATCTCCTACAATCCTTATCACTTTCTATATTGCCGTCAAATTATGTGTGTACATGTTATTGCTCATAGGCAATTGCAGGAGGCTGCAAGCCTCCTGGTGGCAGATTCCATCTCTAGCCCATCTTTGTAGTTCCCCATAGTGCCTAATCCAGTCCTGCACAAAATGGACCCTCCAAGTTCTCAAGGCTAAGACTGAAGGTGTGAGCTTGGTCTAGCTGCTCAATGCAGCTTTCTTGATCTCCACAGACTAACAGCCACATCCTCCTCTCCCTTCTGGTCATGGTTCTCTGCTTTTACTAGACTCCAGTTACTGCTCGTCCCTTCCTGTTTCCCTACAGTCTGCCCACAGTTGTATAAATTCTCTTTTAAACTTGACTCAGATTATCCCACTGTGAGTGTGTCCTCAGCTTCGCACATGAATCCTAAAGGGGCACAGTATTTTGCCAATGACAGCAGTAACAGCTACCATCTGTTGAAACGCTCCACATATATTGTCCTCTCCTTTGTTCTTATAATAAACTCAGATCCGAGTACTTTTTCCTGAATTTTACCCTCGAGAAAATCAGTAAGGTTGAGTAATTTATCTAAAATTTGTAAAGTCTCAAATAAAATGGTACCTTCTCTCAGACACCCTTTCTTACTTAAAATGATTGTATACTCCCAAGCCATGCCGTCACATTTTGTCCCTTTTGTAATACTCACCACTATCAAGTAGTCTTTTATTTGTTGGTGTATTATTTACTTGTTCTCTCCAATCAGAATATGTGTTCTGCAGAGGGAGGGCTTTGTTTCATGCCTGGTTTTATCCTCTGGAAATACATGTTGTATAAACAAAGATCCTTCCCTGCGGTCCTCTGAGCCTCCCTGTACACTCTGTCCTCTTTCATAATAACCAGGGATTATTTCTTTTTTTTTTTTTTTAATATTTTTTTTATTGGTTGTTCAAAACATTACAAAGCTCATGGCATATCATCTTCCATACATTTGATTCAAATGGGTTATCAGCTCCCATTTTTACCCCAATTACAAGTTGCAGAATGACATCGGTTACACATCCACATTTTTACATAATACCATATTAATGACTGTTGTATTCTGCTACCTTTCCTATCCCCTACTATCCCCCCAGGGATTATTTCTTTTACTTTCAAGATCTTCAAATCAAAAGTGTGTGGATTCAGCTCCATCCAAATCAACTGTTTGGAGCAAATGCTGGAAGTCTCAAGGTTGATTTTGATTTTTAAAAGGAAAATTCAAGAGAGAAGGAGGGGGTAGCGGTGGCTATGGACAGGAGGGAAGAGAATGGGACAAGACAAAGTGAAATTCCCCAGGACTGAGGCAGCCCTTGAGTGGCCTGTGGTCCTCTCTGATAAAGGAGCACCAAACCTGCGGCAGACACAAATACATAAAGCCAGGTGAATCACTCTCTGATTTGCATTTAAGACTAGAGCATTCTGGTTACTCATAAAGTAAGGCAAACACCTCAAAGGTTGTTCATATCCTGCACCTGAAGAAACAAAAATAAACTTGGCACGGTGGTTCATGACTGTCATCCCAGCTACTTCCTTACAGAAGAACCAAACAAAGGAATGAAGGAAGTAAATAGGGAAAGAGGAGAGGCCGCTCAACAGTAACACAGGTTTGTTAGGGACAATAAACCTGCAGAGGGGAGGCCCTATGGGACTGGAGCCAATTTCCATTTACAGCCTAGAGAAGTTATAGGGGAGTGAAGGGGTGGGGATTTTTAGTGGCTTGGCTCTTGCTAGGGGATTGTCAGGGAAGGGTTCTTGTGGCCATCACTGTTCCATGTAAAACAGGGTGTTTCTCAAGACTCCAGTCACAGATAACCAGACTCCTGAAAGGGTATTTATTGTCTGGGTTTTATGTCAGGCTGGCTGTTGTTCCGGATCAGAGTGTCTGTGAAGTGACAGTTGTTCTAAGGTGGAGGATAACTTTCAAAATGGTGTTGCCTAAGTCCAGTTCTAACATTCCTGCCTTAAAAAAAAAAAAAAAAATGATAGAGGGGCGGTGGAATGAGAGAAGGGGCTTTGGTGTCTCCTAAGCTACTCTCTGCTGGGAGAGGAGGGTGTTGACAGAGTACTCTTGTAGGTGTTGGTATTGAGCAGCTCTAATGGAATGAAGCAGGAGGATGTTTTGGCCCTTCTCATCAGTAGTGGCATTGAGGGTCTTCTGTAAAAAATAAGTGAATAGCCAAAACAGGGAGGCTTTAAGGGCAAGGCCAATAATTATAAATAGAATTGGGAAGAAGCAAAGGGCTAACCAAGAGAAAACAGTCAAGGAAGAAAAGCATCCCGTATTTCATGAGGACAAGTATCGATGGACTTTGGTAGCTTGGTCACTTAATTTTTTTATGCCATTCTTCACCAGGTCAGACCCATTAGTGTAAAGCAGCAGGCCGCTTGTAGCAAGGTACAGATGCCTCCTTTTTCTGTGTTTAAGAGATCTAGTCCTAATCTGTTATGGAGGATGACCACTGCCAATGAAATCTATTTGGTCTTAAAGGATAAATAGTTGGGTTGAAATTTCTCGAAGGCTATGTGCCACTTCTCTGGACAGTACTCCTACTCCTGCCACTCCTATGCCCACTGCTGTAAGATATGCCCAGATCTACCAGGAGAGGGACAGCAGGAATCGGCCATTTTGGTCTGAGTAGAGCATATACAGGTCCCTCCACAGTGGAATATAGGATAGGTAGTGCGAGGAAGGCCAACCCACAAGTTCCTGTTCAGCCAGTGGATAAACAGATGTAGGTATTATTTCCACAAAAGATTCCTTGCTCATCGTCAAGGCAGCCATAGTGATAGGAGACAACTCACTTTAGCTGGAGGTGGCTGCCGTAACCACCATGTTTGCTGGAGGGTATCCATCCCTGATAAAAAGAAAGGTGGTAGTCATAGGTGCAGCTCTGTGGGGCTGGAGATCAATATGGGCATCAGAAGATTGAGGCTTTGCAATTGGAATTTGGTAGGTGTGAAGGTTTAAGAATTTACATCCAGGCTAAGGGGAGGAGTCAGAAATGATCCGGATTATATTGCTTAGAGGTATTAACTCAGCTTGTTGAGAGGTGGTTTGGAGAGTTAGGGTCTCCGATTGTATAATCTGATCATTGCTTACTATGGAAAGGGCTGTTTTGATTTTTAGAAAAGTGTCTTAATAGGAAGAGAAGTGTCAAGGGATTTGGAAATGTTGTCATGAGAAGCAGAGTAGAGAAGCTACTAGAGAAGAACAAGGAGACTAAAGTTAGGGACCCAGAGGCAGAAATAATCCACCAGTCCCAGAATAGAGAGAAGATCCCATTTGGTAGTGGGGACTATGAGGTCCTGAATGAGTTGTTTACCAGTAATGGGAATTGGGAGGTGAGAGTGAGCCCTAAATATGTATCTTGGGTTTGAGCCACTTGTACCTTATGAGGAGGATATGTGTGATATCCTAATGTATTGAGAAAATGCCAAAGGAGTAGTGTGTTTGACAGAAAGGTCATGGGACTGCAGAGGAGCAGAGAATCTACACAGTACAGGAGATTAGGGGACAGAGATTGAGATCAGCTAAGTCATGCAACAGGGCTTAGCTGAAAAAATGAGGGCTATCTCTAAAGCCCTGAGGAAGGACTGCCCAGGTTAGCTAGGTGGAGAAATTGGTATTGGGGTTTGTCCAGGTGATTTTGAGAAGCGAGGTCCAATCAGTCATCCTTGGGGTCAAGGACTGAGAAGTGAGTTTCAGTGGGGGAGCATGAGAGAGCAAGGTATAAAGTTTAGGGACTATAGGTGAATTGGGGCAATAGCCTGATTAGTCAGGCAAAGGTCCTGTACTAGTTGAAAAGCAGCATCAGGTGTTTTAATGGCCAGGAGTGGGGTTTTATGAGGGAAGTCAGTAGATCAAAGGGTGTTAGCCTCCAGAAGATGCATAATAATGGGTTTGAGGCCTCTGAGGCCCTGGGGACTGGTGGGTGTTGGGATTGTTGAAAGGAGGAGGCAAGATTTTGCAGGGAAATTTTAATGGGAGTGTTACAATTTCTCAGCGAGGAGCGCTAACAGGATGTTGGAGGGGGAAGAAAAGCATCCAATCGGCATAAGAGGGTAAAGGAAGCAGAGAAATGTGGGCTACACTGAAAGCTAAAATGAATGAAAGCATTGAATTTGGTTAGGGTGTCCCTACCGAGAACAGGAGGTGGGCATTGGGGTATGACTGGGAAGGAGCGTGATAACAGAATGTTAAGTAGGTTACAGAGTAAAGGACACATTTGTTTAGAGGTAGAGGGAGCTTGGAGGGGACCAAAATATTCTGGAAAATACTGAAAAACTTGCTCCAGTTTCCATTTAAAAAAAGAGAGGGAGGTTTACCGGATGTTATCCTGGCTCAGGTAGAGAGAAGATGGTAGGGGCCATGAGCCCAGGGGCTGTCAGTCCTCCATTGACAAACTGTACATCGCCTAGCCAGGGATGTTTACCAGTCTGTTGTTGTGTCCATCCGTGGACCTGTAGGAATTGGAAGCCATTGTCAGAGGACAGCCTTACTGTGCACATTCCCATTTCTAGTGTCTCCTTTGGTTACAGAGGGGACATGGCCTAGGGGGAGGTTTAGGGCTAGAGCAGACATTTGCCCAATGTCCCTGTTGGCCACACTTGAAGCAGGCACCTGGAGGTGTGGAGTGGGACTTGGAGGACCCCTGTTTATGGGATCTTTGGGGCCCTTGTCTGAGTATGGCTGCCAACATCTGGAATTTAGCCTGATTTCATATGAGTTGTGTTTTTTGTCCCTCTTCTCTATTGTCATAGATCTTGAAGGCCAGTTTTACAAGTTTGTGCTGAGGGTTCTGTGGTCCATCTTCCAGCTTTTAGGGGTTTATTTCTGACATCTGAGGCAAATTGAGAGATGAAATGTAAATGAAGATAAAGTCTGCCTTTGTTTGATTCAGGGTTAAGGTTGGTATATTAGTCATAGCCTCTGAAAGGAGGGAGAGAAAGAGGGCAACATTTTTAATCACGGCCTTGGTTAATTTCTTTACTCTTTTCATAGTTGACTGTATTTAAGGCAGACTTTTCCATTCCTGCCAGGAGGTAGGAAATCAGGGTCTGGCTTGATTCTGTCAGTAGAAGTGGCCTAAGAGTTCCAACTGGGTCAGGAGGAAGGACAGCTTGGTTCTGATGGGATTATTGCAGGCAGGATTTTGGTGGTGGAGGGAGTCTACTTGAGCGCTGACTGCTGACCTGATATAATTCCTATCCTCAGAGGAGAGACAGGAGGAAAAGATGCCAGGGAAGGTCATAGGACTGGATGTAGGAATGTGTAGAAATTCTTTGTGGAAAGTGGGGTCTAAGGCTAAAGTGTCTAAACATCTTTCTATCTCTGAGAGTTCACTTAGGGAAAATTAGATGTGGACACATATAATGCCTTCAGCACCTGCCACCTCACAGAGGGCAAGACCTTGGAGCAAGCAGAGGGCTCCATGGGAGGAAGGGCATGGGAGTAAGTGGGTGTCAAGAGAGAAGGGGTGAAGTGGAGTGAAGATAGGAATAAAGAAGAGCTTGATTGTGAGGCTGAGAGGGAGAAGGTTCATCTGCAGAGTCAAAATCAGAAGTAAAGCAGGCAGAAGGAGAGTAGATACAATAGCCTGAGGAGTTATGTGAAAAGTTGAGCAGTTTTGGCAGAGAAAAGGCCTGGAGTAGAGGTAACAGAAGACCTGAACACATGGGACCTCAGACTATTTGCCATTGTGTTGGAGAAAGTGCAAGACCTAGGAGAATCTGCAAGTCAAGTGCCATTCTTGGGTGGATGACTATCATTGTCCAGCTTGTATTGGGCCAGGCAGTGTTCCAGAAGAGCACCAGTCTCTTAGATTTGACTGTTTTGGAGACCTAGTGTCTGAATGTTTGAGGAGACACCCCAAGGGAGTGTCCTGTGGGGGTTTTGAAGGACCTGGCTCATGCTGGACAAAATGATTAAGGGGAACACCAAGGACTTTGACAGAGCAAAGTCGAAATCAAGAAGCATGTCTCCAAGAATTTTGGCTTCTCTTAGGTCATTCCAGGAATGAAGGATGGAAATGACAGGTGATCATGTCATTGTCACCTAGGGTGATGGGGGTTTCTCTCACTCAGTGCTAGGATTTATCAGAGGAAGAGTATCCATAGAGAGAGAAACAGAGGCAGAGATTCCAAGAATCCAGAGTAGTAGAAGAATCAGAAGAAGTCACTCACCCAATAGGCAGTGGCCGTGACAGACGAGAAGTCCAGTAATATAAGTGGCCCTTACTCGAACCACCAGAGGGAGAATATGGAGAATGAGAGGGAAAGAAAAACCAAGTCCAGGTTAAGGGGTGGCCAGAAGGGGCTGCCCATGGTGGGAACCTTGAATACCAGTCCCAGGTAGCAAAATGTAAGGAAAGAACAAAATGAAGGAAATAAAGAGGGAGACAGGATAGGTGGCTCAACAGTACACAGGTTTGTTCAGGAGAAACCTGAGGAGAGGAGGCCCAGTGAGACTGAAGGCTGCCTTCCACTTACAGCCTAGAGAAGTTATGGGGGAGCGAAGGGTGGGGAATTTTTGTGGCTTGGCTGTTGCTAGGGGATTGCCTGGGAAGAGCTCTTGTGGTTCTCACCCACAGTCATTCTTTGTGGTCATTACTATTCCATGTCAAACAGGGTGTTTCTCAAGATTTCAGTTCCAGATAACCAAGCTCCTTAAAGGGTACTGTCTGGATTTAGGTCAAGTTGACCGTTGTTCTGGATCAGAGTGACTGTGGAATGACAGTTTTTCTAAGATAGAAGATAAGTTTCAAAATAGTATTGCCTAAGTGACATTCTCCCTAACACTTGAGAGCCTGAGGCAGGAT
Organism: Callospermophilus lateralis; assembly: GCF_048772815.1. Lineage (NCBI taxonomy): Eukaryota > Metazoa > Chordata > Mammalia > Rodentia > Sciuridae > Callospermophilus > Callospermophilus lateralis. The sequence continues at coordinate 93,562,170 of NC_135307.1, forward strand.
TATCACAAGTTCAAGGTCAGCCTGGGCAACTTAGAGAAACCCTGAGTCAAAATATAAAATAAAAAGAGATGAGGATATAGCTCTGAGGTCAAGTGTTCCTAAGTTCCCTCGTACCAAAAGGGAAAAGTAAAACAAAAGAAAAAGAAACATAGTCATGATTTAATGAATAAATAATTTTTGCAAAAGTTCGAGAGAAACTACCCATCATTTTGGAAAAAAAAATCCAATAAGAATATTACATATAGTATATGTTTTATAAATGCTATATAACCTATTCCCTTTTGGAAAAAAATTCCACATACTTTATTAAACTTACTGCTTATAACTATAGGATATACTTACTTACACAATTTTCACTTTAATTTTTTTTTAATTTCAAATTTATGTGATTCTCCTATACATTTAAGTAGTGATTTTTTAAAAATCAATTTGAGACTTAAAGGCTCTTGTCAATTTTTATTTTTGTTCTATAAACCACTCTGTCTGCATGGAATCTGTCCCTGCCTTCTGGATGCCTTTAGGAACCCTGTGCTGAACGGTTGCTGTTTAGAAAGGATTAAGCAACTCTTATTTCTCCATTGTGTGTTTCCAACTTCCACTTCAAATTCTTCACATCTTTATAAGGGCATTTCTGGGAGTTTTCAAGAAACGATAGGCTGCATTTCTCTAGGCTGCAAGTCCTTGAGGCAGGGAACTCAGTTCAGTGATTGGAACACTCAAGGAACTCAAAAATCTATTGAACACTCATGGAACTCAAAAATCTATTGACTTGACTGGCTGCAGACTCAGGGATTCTCAGGAGGATAAAGAACTCACTTCTATTCTGTTGTTTTCTTTCCATAGAAAAGTCGTGTAGACCATTAGCAGTTTGGCAATTTTGGTACTGTGTTAAGTGGTAAATACAAGAACAACTGCTCCTTAGATACTGTTTTTGAGTAAATGCACCTGAACCTAGACATAACATCAGAGATGCCACAGTTTCAAATGAAAAGAGTGTAGCTCAGATGACAGCATGAAGCAGGAATAAGCCTGGCTGTTCAGAGCAATGAAATCAGCCTCTGTTGAGATGACCAATGGCTAGGAACAAGGCCACACAGGTATAAGTCAGAAGGTGATTCTTTGACATGCCTTGGTAATTTGTATGAAGTGTTGTTTCTATTCTTGTCAGTTCATTTCTTTTCATCTGAAATCCTTATGAATTCCACAGAGAGAGCGCTCATTAGGCATCCTCCAAATCACCTGAGTGTCATCTGACCTCATCACCATCATGGTTTTTGGAGGGAAAGAACATCCATACCATGTGTATCCCAAATGTGGACCTGGCATTTGGCCATCGTCATAACGATGAGGAAACAATTGGAGAAGGATCACATCCTTCTTAGCTCATCTGTGTCAGCTGTTTTGTGACCAGAGTGATTTTTAAAAGTGATTTTACATACTAAATATGCATAAAATTTGTGCATTATCAAAGTGCTTTGCCCTTCCTTGAATCAACTCCATTTTTATGTTGGAGCCAATAAAGTTTTTAATTTCTTCTTTAAGAAAATAAACAGCACCCATTTTGAGCTGCCATCCTATATATTCTTTCAAGCAAATGATCTCTTGACCTTTAGATGAATGAGTTTTACGACCCAGTTGTTGATCCAAACAAGAGTTATAAAAGGGTTAGGATGGGGAGAGTATTGCAGAATGCTCTTGCTCAAGGGGTTTTGATGTTTTGTTTGCTCTGCAAATCTGAAGCCTCAATTCTCAAGTAATAAGAAATTGCATCAACTAAACACTAACATTCCTTTCACGACTTGGCTTTTGCGATAGTTTATATACCTAGAAGTAGGCTTGAGAGCCAGCTGGCCTATGGCATCATGATCTCTGTCATGTATTAATATAATTTATCTGAATTTGCTCTTCTCTAAAAAATAAATAATATTGTTTCCAAATCTGTTAAATGGGAACATAATGCATACCTATCTTAGGGAGTTTGTGAAGAATAAAATAATGGCTACCAGTAAACACCCTATGCATATGGGTGTTTTATTAATTATTATTTTGTGTTCATTAAAGAAAGTTAAACAGAGGCTTCTCATTTTGAGTGGAAAATGCAGGTGGACCAATTGCCTGGGAGTTTGTGTTGGCATGTGCTAGAGTAGCAAGGTCATAGGGAAGGGCTTAGGTTTTGTGATACATAGATGCCTTTGAAATTCTGCCTGGCTTTTAAAAATGTGACCATCTTCCAAGTGAAGTCCCTTCCTTCTGTATAAACAAGTCAGGCCCCATTCAGTAGAAGCACTCCAAGTAAAGCCTCTTTTTTGGTGTGATAGGAGTCTGAAATAAGCATTTCAATTAGATTCATTAAGACAGTTATTACTTGGTAATTGAATAGCAACAGATTGCAAAGGAACACTTATTGAGGTCTAATAAGTATGTAGGAGAGAAATCTTCTCCTTCTGTAATTCCATCAGCTATAAACCAGTGTAATTAGATTCTTACTAACACATTCAAATTGAAGGGAATGTTGAGGCATATAATTGGCACTCAGAAAGATACCTGTATTACGTTAGGGTGCTTTCCATTTACATACTTATTAAGTGTCAGTTTAAGCTGTTAAATAATTGAGACTAGCGGACAGTAATAGGTCAAGTAGTTAAGCAAGAATTAAATTCTTAAACCTGTTAATAAATTAGGGGAAGATAGAGTTTAAAATACAAAATGTAACTTCATAGTGTCTATAACTTTACAGTAATGTACATAATATTTCAGTGCTACTTATGAACAAACTTGGGTCTCAAGGAAAATGGATTCATTCATTCATTTTCAATTATATTTTGAACAATTACTATTGAAAAAAAAAAGCATGTTATTTGCCATTATTTGGATAATGGAGATAAGACAGTGTATTGGGAGAGCAAATTCACAAGAAAAAAATACAAATTCTTTTCATCTTCTTTTTGGTGGAATACAGTCCTTTTTAGGATTTTAATTTTATACCAAAGATACAGCTAGATATGTGTACCTCCAAGATTAAAGTGCAAACTTCAGAGGCAAACGCTTATTTTGTGTTATTTTCCAAGCAAAAAGATTACCAAGTATTTTGTGTATAGTGAGCAAAATTAAGTACTTATAAAACCTCAGATAGCTGGGTGTGGTGATGCATGCCAGTCATGCCAGGTACTATATATTCTTATATATTTACATCTTCATGTGTGTATATATAAATATAAGAGTCTACCCAAATCTACTTCTGTGGAAAAATCATACAGGAAGAGAAAAAAGCAAAAACTAAACTCACGGTGCCTATGTGATGGTTGTGAATGGTTTAGATGCATTTATAAGGCAGAAGGCTCATTTCAATGATGGCAGAAGCAAAGAAACTCCACTTCTGTTACAAAAGCCCCTGACAAGCAAAGAACAGCCAATCACCACCTACCACGCCCCCTCCCATAGTTGCACCAAAGAGTAGGACTAGATACTCTCCCTGTTTTTATGTTTGTAATGAGTAAACTTTCCAGAATGTGTTCAGGTTGCCAGAAATTAATGCAACATTCTCCTGTCTTCTCTCTTTTTAGCTTCCTACTTATCTATGAGAGGACAGAGAAGAGAAAATGTCTTCTTTTCTGTTCTGGCACCATTTTGATTTTATTCTCAAAGCTCTGGTAATGCTACCACCTTATATTTATAAATCCAACTCCTTATCTAACAGACCAACCTCTCCCTTCTCCCTCTCTGTCAGAGATACCATTGTCTCCCTCGTCTTTCATGCGCACTATCACAGGCCTGCATCTGACACTACCCTTTTCTCCTGTCACTAAGAAATGGATGTCACTAAGCCTTGTCACTTTTCCTCTGCAGCATCTCTAAAGCTCCATCTTCGCTTTCCATGTCTCTAAAACCTTTACCCATGTTTTATCCTGTGTGAAGACATAAAACGGGCTTATGTGACAACCATAGGGATTTATCTTGAATATAAGGGAGAATTTCTTGACCATGAAACATTGAAAAAGTCTCCTAAGTTTAAGAATGACAGACTCACCTTGGATGGAAACTATTAAATTTTCTGAGACTCGACTCATCTCTTATTTGGGAACATTCTTCTCTCCCTGATAGAGTCCTTACCCAGGATCTTCCTCCAGCTCCTGTCTTCATCATTTCTTTCTCAACCAACTAAATGAATTTCCTTGCTGCTGATAACTTATTATTTTTAAACAAATTTCCTTGAACATCCTGTGTATTAGGGGGGAAAAAACAGTCTGCTTTTTATTCTGCTCTCTCATAGAAGATTCTGTGACCTCAAAAGTTGTGAGGATTTCTCCTCACCAGCAAGCAAACAATTCTATAGTGGACCCCAACTGAGCATCCTCTAACTTGATTCAGTTTTGACACTGTCTACCTGGAGATAGCATGTCATATTCCACAAGCTCAGTCCTTCATATTGTACCCACTTCAGCTTCAGGCACAAATCTAGGGCTCTGGAACTTCTGACCCACTAGTTACAAACTGGGGTTCCCATGAACCCTCCTCAGGTTCTGTTAATTCGCTAAAGTAGTTCTCGGAACTCAGGAAAGTGTACTTAATCTACCAGTTAGTTATAAAAAAAAATATCTTAAAAGACGAGAATAAGCAGCCAGAAGAAGAGGTACCCAAGGTGAAGTTTCAAGGGACCCAGGAGCTTCCATTCTGTGGAGCTGGGGTGTACACCCTCTCAGCACGTGGATTTCTTATTTTTCTTCCTGTGAGCCTCCCTGTGTTCAGCCATCAAGAGCTTCTGGAATCCCATTCTTTTGGGTTTTTATAGACTTTATTTCATATCTACTGCTAATAGACCCAGTGGGGAACCCAGCAAGGCCTGTCTATTCAGATTCTTCTTCATCTCTCTGTGTAGCAGTCCTCCCACCAGGGCAGGAAACAGGACCCTTCTGGAATGAGGAGGGTCTTATGACCTACCATCAGATAAGGGAAGTCAGAGAACTCCTTTATGACCACCTCCAAGACAATAGGTGGGAAAGATTAGAGTTTCTGTGACTTCCCTTGGAGAAGAAAAACTCTAGTTTATATGGCTGCCTTGGAGGGGGTTATAAGCCAGGTGCCATGGAAAAAAATTTAGACATTATGATATCACAATCCTCCTAAGAAATTATCTTCATGACCATTACAATAGAGTCTGACCTTTATTAAGCATTTATTATGTACCAAACACTGTCATAAACACATTACACATAGTATCTCATGTAACCTTATAACAACCCTATAAGGCAGTTCCTATTATTATGCCGCAGTCTGGCTGGGCACAATTCAGGAGCCACTTGTCAAAAGAAACTAACTTTATTTTTAGAACCACACACGCCAAACAAAACAGCTCCTCAGGAAAAACCCTCAGAGCCCAACTGCCACCACCGGCTTCCCACAAGCCACACTCCCCCAACCACCAGCCTCTCCACCTCCCACAATCCTCCTGCTCTTGAGGCCGATTGGCTGGGTCGTGTGGGCGGAGCCAAAAAAGTCCCCCAATGAGCAGCTCCGTGGCCTGAAAGGGCAGGGAAACAGCCCAATGAGCATCACCGCAGAGGAGCCAATCAGCTAGATGTTGCTGGGGCCGCTGTGAGCCAATCATCAGCTGGTAGTCTGAAAGTTTGCTGGGGCCCCTTCGGCTATGGCTCTCAACAATTAAGCATTTATTATGTACCAAACACTGTCATAAACACATTACACATAGTATCTCATGTAACCTTATAACAACCCTATAAGGCAGTTCCTATTATTATCCTCATTTCCCAGACTGGGAAAGTAGGACTTAGGTTAAACAGTTTGTCTGAGATGAAAACCTCTATTTACACATAGGAAATTTTACACCAGAGTCCCCCTCTTAACTACTACAACATAAAGGAAGTCATTTTATTAAATTTAAGGTTTGTTTTGATAGGTCAGACCTTTGTTGATTATCTACCAAGTCTTAACACAGCCTCCCCCTCCTTTTTTTTTTTCTTTCTTTTTAACATTACCTATATTGTAATGGGAAAAAAAGCCACTCATCTCCAAATCGTGTGAAACTGACCCCACTCATAGCTTCAACAGGGGTCCTTAAGGGTGGAAACCAATCAAGGCATTTCATTTCCTTGGCTGTGTCAGTTACATAACAGTGGGCATGTAACCTAAGTGTCTGAGCCCAGCAAATCTTGCTTGGAATGCTGGGACAGAGGGTTCTTCCTGTTGCTGAATGAAAAAGGAATCCAGTTGCTACTGCCAACTATCCTACAATCACAAGATGAGGCAGACTTAGGATGAAGTGACCACCTGGAAGGCAGAGTGAAGACATTAGAAGACACCTGTTGAGCCTGTTTCAAGGCCTGCCTAGCCTCTGGGCTTTTTGTTCTGTGGACCCACAGTGAATCTCCTTCATAGCTTAAGTCAGTTTGAGGTGGGATACAAGGGTGGAAACATACCTGTTTGGCCAGGACTATTCAAGTTTATTCCCATTGCCCTAATGTGGCTATTAGAGGCACCCTTCTTTCACTCTCAAAGTGTTCAGTTTGGAGTATAAACCATAAGGCAATCCTAATTTTTCTATTCCTTAAAACAAATCCTAACTAATCTATCCAATTTTTCCTCAGTCCAGTTTGCTATCTTTTTGGTTTGTTGGCAAATATCTTACAATTTGATGTGAGACAATAAGAAAATAATGAATGACTTCTTGCTAAATGGAAAATAGTAACCTTGACACATTAAATTCCTAAACCCTTCTTGTTTTTACCCAGCTAAGAAAAATTCTCTTTTTTGTGCTTGTATCAAATAAAAAGGGCATCTCGGGATCTGAGATCCAGTAAGCTCCTGCTTGCTGCAAGCCACACTTAAACTCAGCTGATCACTGCTCACAAACGTCAGTGCCGTGAATCTGAAAGCATCTCACCCACATTCATTTTGTCAGCAGGTGAAGATTGGGCTGTTTCTTGCCGCTCTATAAACAGTCAAACGTATCCCTTAGAATAGAAACAACTATGCTTCACTGAACATCATATTGATGCCCCCAGCATAGTACATCAATGTACTCCCTGGGAACCAGTCTGAAAAGGTGTTCTTGGCATCTAACTTAGAGCTGGAGCCCTGAACTGAGTTAACTACAGATCCCAGCTAGGAATGCTAATTTTAGCAGGGTAAAAGAAAGAGAAAATAGCTCTAACTGACACTAATAATGGGAACTTTTGAATTTGTAGTCTCAAAAATGCAGCACGGTGTTTAGGGCATGGTCACTGGGGAAGAGAAAGCAATGAACAAAGAAAAAAAAAATAAGGAAGAATTAAAGTACCATAATTATCCATGCACTATGCCTTGAGTTTATCTTTCCTCTCTAATTGTAAGAAGAAATTTTTTGAATAGGTTTACTTTTTCCTCCTGCTTAGTCCTTATCTGTAACCTTTTTTTTTTTTTAACTTTAAAATAACAGCCATAGCAACTAGTAAATTTCATGTTATAGTGTGTCCTGGATGGGCAGAGAATGGTGTTCCATTATTTCAATGTATCCCTTCCTGGATAGTGATTGTATCTAATAGAGAAAACTCAGGTAATAAGCCTAGTTCGTCCCATGGAAACTATACTCCCCAGGTTCCAGATGATCTGAACAGAAGGGGAAGGAGTCCAGTGAGGAGGGCCAGACAAGGAGAAGGGCTGAGGTCCTGAAAGAGAACAGGAATTCCTAACACAGCCTGGAGGCTGCTGTAGAATTTGTTCTTACTCAGGCTTCAAGAATCTGTTGCTATACAACTGGTAAACCATAGTGAAGTCAAACAACAATAAAACACTTTGTACAGAATAAGAACTGATTCTACTACTTCATGTAGAACCAACAGGTCACTCAGAGGTATGAAGCTGGTGGCTGGGCTGGGCTGCAGGCTCCAAAGGACCTGGGAACCTTGGCAGGGATGGCCAGAAGGCTGGACTCAGCTGGGGCCTCTTCCTCAGCACGTAGTTTCAAGCCTCTCTGTATGGTTTCTCCAGCAGGACAGTGGCCAGGCTTCTCATGCAGCAGTGCAGCGCTTCTAGAAGCCAAGTAGTGGCTACCAGTCCTCTTGAAGGTCAGGCCCAAGTGCTACCTAAATTCACTTGCATCACTCTGTATTGGTTCAGTGCTCACAGGCCAGTCTGGCTCCAATTTGCAGGGAAGTCAGATAGGCACCACGACTCCATGGGAAGCTTGCCAAAGAATTTGCTACCATCTCTGTCCGCCACATGCAGCTACACTGGCATTAAAAGTGTAATCTCTAAACATTTCAGGGCTTCTCAAGCAGTCTTTCTCTGAGAACCATACTCCCTTTCCAAGCTGAAAATGAAAACATTTTCTCCCTTATGCCTCAAAAGTGTTGCCCTAAGCAGGTGGAGGGCAGCATGCTAGGTACACCTCACTTAAGGGTTGCTGATGCACACAGTTGGAGATGAGCAGATTCCTACCTTCAGTGCTGCAGCTCCTGACTCTGAGGAATGGCTAGCCTGTGGGCTACTGATCCTGGCTCACCCCCACTACATGGGCAGGAGGAAAAAGTTGTATCACTTACTGCTGAGGCTTAAATTGAGTTTCTACAGGAAATCCTGCCTTCCACTCTCCACCATACAGACTGCACCCTCTTTTCCTGACTTTGCAAGAATGGTAATAAGGATCCCTGGCATCCAGGCTTGAGGCAGGGTTCCTGTTTCATTGACATCAAGAACAGCTGGCTTTCAATTCCTGCAGGATCCTGGCAACAACCCGTGGACGGGAGCTGCATTCTACAATCAGAACTGCCTCTCCTTGGGAATATCAGGGCGGGGCTGCTGAAGCTCCATGAACTACAGGAGAACAAGAGTGGAAAGCAAAAGAAATGAATCGAAACAAGACCGATTGCCCTGGGGAGTGAAGTGGGGCAGGGTTTGCAGCTAAACAGAAACCGCTGAGATTTGGGCTTCAAAACCCTATCTGTGCTTACTGGCTGGTGAAGCCTGAGATGGGCACATTACACAGACATGATTTCTTTTTTGTTTTAGAGAAGAAACAGTTAAAATATCATCTTCTACTGATACCTGACTAGGCAAAAGGAAAGATGAACACAAGGGGAGAATAATGCAAACTAATCTCCTTTATTCCGCTCCATCTCCTTCCTTCACTTATTCAGCTTGTGTTTCAGTCTGATAGGGGATGGCAGTAAGTGGTCCCCCAGCTACCAGGCTTTTGTAAAGGTCCCTGGGGGCATCCACGAAACAGTCCTGCTTCTTACCGTAAACTGTGGTTGAGCAACCCTAGAATTCTTTTTTCCCCAGGGTTACAAGTGCTTAAGTTGTAAACCTGAAACTTGAAAAGAATGGAAATTCTTAATGGACACATCATTTGCAATCATCTCCTGCTAGTGCCCTCTTTTGGTTTATTTCTCTGAAATAGGAATGTCATATTTCTCTATAAATGGCACTTTCACGAAAGGGAGAAATTACGAAAAAAAGAAAAGCTATCTGAAAGAGAAGCTTGTTTTAAACCTCACTCTGAATTGTGACATAATTCACTATTCCTTAAGGAAGTGAAACTTTTAATAACATTTGTTGTGAATTTCAATGGATTTCAGGCAATGCTGGGTTTTGTTTTTTTTGTTTTTTTTCTCCTCCTTCTTCTCTTTTCTTCCTCCTTTTTAAGATAGGACAAGCTAGAACACACCGATCAGGTATATCTGTTATACTATAGATGTGGCACTGTCAGGTAGCAAGGTCTGTGGGAGATGAGTTTCTTTGGGTGGTAAGAAATGTGGGAAGACATCACAGACCTGCGTAGAGTCTTTTTTTTTTTTTTCTTACAATTGATGAAAGTATAAATCTTTTTTTTTAAATTAATTTTAATTGTTGGTTGTTCAAAACATTACATAGTTCTTGATATATCATATTTCACATGTTGATTCAAGTGGGATATGAACTCCCATTTTTACCCCGTATACAGATTGCAGAATCACATCAGTTGCATATCCATTGATTTACATATTGCCATACTAGTGTCTGTTGTATTCTGCTGCCTTTCCTATCCTCTACTATCCCCCCTCCCCTACCTTCCCCTCTTCTCTCTCTCTCTACCCCCTCTACTGTAATTCATTTCTCCCCCTTATATTTTTCCCCCTTTCCCCTCACTTCCTCTTGTATGTAATTTTGTATACCCCTGAGGGTCTCCTTCCATTTACATGCAATTTCCCTTCTCTCTCCCTTTCCCTCCCACCTCTCATCCCTGTTTAATGTTAATCTTCTTCTCATGCTCTTCGTCCCTACTCTGTTCTTAGTTACTCTCCTTATATCAAAGAAGACATTTGGCATTTGTTTTTAAGGGATTGGATAGCTTCACTTAGCAAAATCTGCTCTAATGCCAACCATTTCCCTGCAAATTCTATGATTTTGTCATTTTTTAATGCAGAGTAATACTCCATTGTGTATAAATGCCACATTTTTTTTTATCCATTCGTCTATTGAAGGGCATCTAGGTTGGTTCCACAGTCTTGCTATTGTGAATTGTGCTGCTATGAACATGGACGTAGCAGTCCCTATAGTGTGCTTTTTTTAGGTCTTTAGGGAATAGACCGAGCAGGGGAATAGCTGGGTGAAATGGTGGTTCCATTCCGAGCTTTCCAAGAAATCTCCATACTGCTTTCCAAATTGGCCGCACCAATTTGCAGTCCCACCAGCAATGTACAAGTGTACCCTTTTCCCCACATCCTCGCCAGCACTTGTTGTTGTTTGACTTCCTAATGGCTGCCAATCTTACTGGAGTGAGATGGTATCTTAGGGTGGTTTTGATTTGCATTTCTCTGACCGCTAGAGATGGTGAGCATTTTTTCATGTACTTGTTGATTGATTGTATGTCCTCCTCTGAGAAATGTCTGTTCAGGTCCTTGGCCCATTTGTTGATTGGGTTATTTGTTATCTTATTGTCTAATTTTTTTAGTTCTTTGTATATTCTGGATATTAGGGCTCTGTCTGAAGTGTGAGGAGTAAAGATTTGTTCCCAGGACGTAGGCTCCCTATTTACCTCTCTTATTGTTTCTTTTGCTGAGAAAAAACTTTTTAGTTTGAGTAAGTCCCATTTGTTGATTCTAGTTATTAACTGTTGTGCTATGGGTGTCCTATTGAGGAATCTGGAGCCCGACCCCACAGTATGTAGATCATAGCCAACTTTTTCTTCTATCAGACTCCATGTCTCTGATTTGATAGCAAGTTCCTTGATCCACTTTGAGTTAACTTTTGTGCATGGCGAGAGAAAGGGATTCAGTTTCATTTTGTTGCATATGGATTTCCAGTTTTCCCAGCACCATTTGTTGAAGATGCTATCCTTTTTCCATTGCATGCTTTTAGCCCCTTTATCGAATATAAGATAGTTGTAGTTTTGTGGATTGGTTTCTGTGTCCTCTATTCTGTACCATTGGTCCACCCGCCTGTTTTGGTACCAGTACCATGCTGTTTTTGTTACTCTTGCTCTGTAGTATAGTTTGAAGTCTGGTATAGCTATACCGCCTGATTCACACTTCCTGCTTAGCATTGTTTTTGCTATTCTGGGTCTTTTATTTTTCCATATGAATTTCATGATTGCTTTCTCTATTTCTACAAGAAATGCCGTTGGGATTTTGATTGGCATTGCATTAAACCTATAGAGAACTTTTGATAATATCGCCATTTTCATGATGTTAGTTCTACCTATTCATGAACAGGGTATATTTTTCCATCTTCTAAGATCTTCTTCTATTTCTCTCTTTAGGGTTCTGTAGTTTTCATTGTATAAGTCTTTCACCTCTTTTGTTAGGTTGATTCCCAAATATTTTATTTTTTTGAGGATATTGTGAATGGAGTGGTTGTCCTCATTTCCATTTCAGAGGATTTGTCGCTGATATACAGGAATGCCTTTGATTTATGCGTGTTGATTTTATATCCTGCCACTTTGCTGAATTCATTTATTAGCTCTAATAGTTTCTTTGTAGACCCTTTTGGGTCTGCTAGGTATAGAATCATGTCATCTGCAAATAGTGATAATTTGAGTTCTTTTCCTATTTTTATGCCTTTAATTTCTTTCGTCTGCCTAATTGCTCTGGCCAGTGATTCAAGAACTATGTTGAACAGAAGTGGTGAGAGAGGGCATCCTTGTCTTGTTCCAGATTTTAGAGGGAATGCCTTCAGTTTTTCTCCATTCAGAATGATGCTAGCCTGAGGCTTAGCATAGATTGCTTTTACAATATTGAGGTATGTTCCTGTTATCCCTAGTTTTTCTAGAGTTTTGAACATAAAGGGATGCTGTACTTTGTCGAATGCTTTTTCCGCATCTATCAAGATGATCATATGGTTCTTATTTTTAAGCCTATTGATGTGGTGAATAACATTTATTGATTTCCGTATATTGAACCAGCCTTGCATCCCAGGGATAAATCCTACCTGATCATGGTGCACAATTTTTTTGATATGTTTTTGTATCCGGTTCGCCAGAATTTTATTGAGGATTTTTGCATCTAGGTTCATTAGAGATATTGGTCTATAGTTTTCTTTCTTTGAAGTGTCTTTGTCTGGTTTAGGAGTCAGGGTGATGTTGGCCTCATAGAATGAATTTGGAAGAGCTCCCTCTTTCTCTATTTCCTGAAATAGCTTGAGAAGTATTGGTATTAGTTCCTCTTTAAAGGTTTTGTAAAACTCTGCTGTATACCCATCCGGTCCTGGGCTTTTCTTAGTTGGTAGTCTTTTGATGGTTTCTTCTATTTCCTCAATTGATATTGGTCTGTTTAGGTTGTCAATATCCTCCTGACTCAAACTGGGCTGATCATATGACTTAAGAAATTTATCGATGCCTTCACTATCTTCTATTTTATTGGAGTATAAGGATTCAAAATAATTTCTGATAATCTTCTGTATTTCTGAAGTGTCTGTTGTGATATTGCCTTTTTCATCCCGTATGCTAGTAATTTGAGTTCTCTCTCTTCTTCTCTTTGTTAGCGTGGCTAAGGGTCTGTCGATCTTATTTATTTTTTCTAAGAACCAACTTTTAGTTTTGTCAATTTTTTCAATTGTTTCTTTTGTTTCGATTTCATTAATTTCAGCTCTGATTTTAATTATTTCTTGCCTTCTACTTCTTTTGCTGTTGTTTTGCTCTTGTTTTTCTAGGATTTTGAGATGAAGTATTAGATCATTTATTTGTTGGTTTTTTCTTTTTATTAAGGAATGAACTCCAAGCAATAAATTTTCCTCTCAGAACTGCTTTCAATGTGTCCCATAGATTCCGATATGTTGTGTCTGTGCTTTCATTTATCTCTAAGAATTTTTTAATTTCCTCCTTGATGTCTTCTATAACCCATTGATCATTCAGTAACCTATTGTTCATTCTCCAAGTGATGCATGATTTTTCCTTCCTTCTTTTATCATTGATTTTCAGTTTCATTCCATTATGATCAGATAAGATGCATGGTATTATCTCTACTCCTTTATAATGTCTAAGAGTTGCCCTGTGACATAATATATGATCTATTTTTGAGAAGGATCCATGTGCTGCTGAGAAAAAAGTGTAACTGCTTGATGTTGGGTGGTATATTCTATATATGTCAATTAAGTCTAGGTTATTAATTATGTTATTGAGTTCTATAGTTTCCTTATTCAACTTTTGTTTGGAAGATCTGTCCAGTGGTGAGAGAGGTGTGTTGAAGTCTCCCATGATTATTGTATGGTGGTCTATTAGACTCTTGAACTTGAGAAGAATTTGTTTGATGAACATAGCTGCACCATTGTTTGGGGCATATATATTTATGATTGTTATGTCTTGTTGGTGTATGGTTCCCTTGAGCAGTATGTAGTGTCCCTCTTTATCCCTTTTGATTAACTTTGGCTTGAAATCTATTTTATTTGATATGAGTATGGACACTCCTGCTTGTTTCCGAAGTCCATATGAGTGATATGATTTTTCCCAACCTTTCACCTTCAGTCTATGTATGACTTTTCCTATCAAATGCGTCTCCTGAAGGCAGCATATTGTTTGGTCTTGTTTTGTGATCCATTCTACTAGCCTGTGTCTCTTAATTGGTGAGTTTAAGCCATTAACATTTAGGGTTATTATTGATATATGGGTTGTTCTTCCAGCCATATTTGTTTATTTATGTTACTAACATGGTTTGTTTTCCTCTTTGATTATTTCCCCCCCCTTTACTGTACTACCTCCCACTGTTGGTTTTCATTGATATTTTGCATTTCCTCTTCCTGTAATATTTTGCTGAGGATGTTTTGAAGAGATGGTTTTCTAGCTGCAAATTCTTTTAACTTTTGTTTATCATGGAAGGTTTTAATTTCATCTTCCATCCTGAAGCTTAATTTCGCTGGATACACAATTCTTGGTTGGAACCCATTTTTTTTCAGTGTTTGAAATATGTTATTCCAGGATCTTCTAGCTTTCAGAGTCTGTGTTGAAAAATCAGCTGTTATCCTGATTGGTTTACCCCTAAATGTAATCTGCTTCCTTTCTCTTGTAGCTTTTAAAATTCTCTCCTTATTCTGTATGTTGGGCATCTTCATTATAATGTGTCTAGGTGTGGCTCTCTTATGATTTTGTACATTCAGCGTCATGTAGGCTTCTAAGATTTGGGATTCTGTCTCATTCTTCAAGTCTGGGAAGTTTTCTCATATTATTTCATTGATTAGATTGCTCATTTCTTTGGTTTGGACCTCTATACCTTCCTGTATCCCAATGACTCTTAAGTTTGGTCACTTTATGTTATCCTATATATCTTGAATGTTCTGCTCATGGTTTCTTAACAGTTTTGCTGAGCTGTCTATGTTCTTCTCTAGTTGAAATACTTTGTCTTCATTGTCTGATGTTCTATTTTCTAAGTGTTCTACTCTGCTGGTAGTGTTCTCAATTGAGTTTTTAAGTTGGTTTATTGCTTCCTGCATTTCTAGGATTTCTGTTTGTTTGTTTTTTATAACCTCTATCTCCCTGTATAATTGATCTTTTGCTTCTTGGATTTGTTTATGTAATTCATTGTTGAAGTGGTCGAAGTGGTCTTTCATTGTCTGATTTTGCTGTCTAATGTCTTCCTTGAGACTCCAGGTCATCTGAAGCATGTATATCCTGAATTCTTTATCTGACATTCTATCTGCTGCAGATATTACCTCTTCTAAAGTTGAGTTGACCTGCATTGCTTGTGGTCCTTTCTTTCCTTGTCTTTTCATACTGATCGCGTTTCTTTCTGCTTGGTGAAACTGTTGTGTTATTGATTTTTCCCCCTATATATTTATATTGCTCTTGTATAGTTGCAAAGTCTCCCTCGCAGGCCTTGGCGGTGGTTCTGCCCCCCCTCCAATTGGGGCAATGTGCCTACCACGCCGACTGGCCTCTGGGCCTGTACTTTCGGTGGGCCTGTTCTTCCGGTGGGTCGCAGGTCCGCCTACCTTGCAGGCGGGAGCAGTGGCTCTGCCCCTCCGCTGGCCACTAGGCCTGTTCTGTCTGTCGGTTGCAGGTCTGTCTACCTAGCAGGCGCTGGTGGCGGCTCTGCCCCTCCCCCAATTGGGGCGATGTGTCTGGCAGGCCGCTGGGCCTGTTCTGTTGGTGGTCATGGTTCCGCCTACCTTGCAGGCGCGTGGGGCAGCTGTGCCCCTCCGCGGGTTTCTGGGCCTGACCTGCCGGTGGGTCGCAGGTCCGCCTACCTTGCAGGCGCGGGTGGGGGGGTGGCTCTGCCTCTCTGCGGATTGTTGTGCCTGTTCTGCTGGTGGGTCGCAGGTCCGCCTACCTTGCAGGCGCCCGGCAGCTCTGCCCCTCCCCCAACGGGGCGATGTGTCTGGCGGGCCACTGGGCCTGTTCTGTCAGTGGTCACGGTTCCGCCTACCTTGCAGGCGCATGGAGCAGCTGTGCCCCTCCGCGGGTTGCTGGGCCTGACCTGCCAGTGGGTGGCAGGTGCGCCTACCTTGCAGGCGTGGGGGTGGTTCTGCCACTCTGCGGGTGGCTCTGCCGCTCTGCAGGTTGCTGGGCCTGATTTCCTGCGTAGAGTCTTAAGTGTTCAGTCAAGGTATGGAAGAAGAAAGCTGAGGGCAAGAGATTGCAAGGAATCAGTGAGGTTGTAATCACATCCCAGTCTCAGGAAATACACCCTAATGGCTAAAAATAAGAAGAATGACCTTAAAAGTTTGGTAAGGGGGCTGGGGATGTGGCACAAGCAGTATTGCACTCGCTTGTCTTGAATGGGGCCCTGGGTTTGATCCTCAGCACCACATACAAATAAAATAAAGATGTGTCCATTGAAAACTAAAAAATAAATATTAAAAAATTCTCTCTCTCTCTCTCTTTCTTAAAAGAAAAAAAGTTAAATATTCCAGGGGCCTGGAGCCTTAGCTCAGTGGTAGAGAGCTTGCTTTGCATGTGTGAGGCACTGGGTTCGATCCCCAGCACCATATAAAAATAAATAAATGGAAGTATTGTGTCCATCTACAAGTAAAAAAAATTTAAAAAAGTTAAACCTTCCATATCTAGGAATTTATGCAAGAAAAATGAAACTCTAAAAAGATGTACACAAATTTTATAACAGCATTGTTTGTAATAACCAAAAACTAAAAATCACTTTAATGTCCACCAACAGGAAACTGGATAAAAAAAAATACTGTACTATATTTGTACAATGGACTACTACTCAGAAATAAATGTGAATATACCCTTAGCAGCATGAGTGTGACTCAAAACACTTATGGTCATTGAAAGAAGCAAGAAAATAAAGAGAATAAACTGAATGAGCTCCTTCATATGAATTCTAGAACATGAAATATAATCAATAGTAGAAGCAGATCGTGTTTGCCTGGGAATGTAAAGGAGAAAGAGAAGGAATTACAAAGAGGCACAAGGAAACTTTTGGAAGTGATATGTTCCTATCTTGATTATGGTGCTAATTTTTTGGCTGTATACATAGTCAAATGTGTGAAATTTTACTCTTCAAGATGTGAACTCCATTGTATACCAATCTTTTTTTCTTTTGCAGTACTGGAGATTACTCACAGGGGTGCTCTACCACTGAGTTATACCTCCAGTCCTTTTCATTATGAGACAGGGTCTCACTAACTTGCTGAAACTGGCTTTGAACTTGCCACCTTTCTGCCTCAGCCTCCCAAGTAGCTGGGATTACAGACTTAGGCCACCAGGCCTTGCAAGTCTATTGGTTTTAATTTCTATCTAATAGATGGAGATGAATGACTGAAGCTCAGGAAAGAGCTCTTGTTGGAGACAGAGGAATTAATATTTTAGTTATCCTAGACCATAAATGTAGATGAGTGTAGATGAAAAATCTGTGGGAACATAGACACTGGGGACAGGCAAAGAGAAAGAACTCATGAAGAAGATAGAGAGGACACTATTTGCAAAGTATATTTCTTAGGTTGTTGTCTTTTTTAACTTTTCTTTTTCTTTGGTCATCCTTTAGTAGTTAGACAACACTTGGCATAGTCTGAGACATGCTATATATTAGACCAGGATGCAAGAAAAGACCACTGACTCCAATTAAAATCAAATTAAAGCAAGCTTATTATTTCGATCAGCCAGGCTGCCTTTCCCACCCAAAACCGCGGGAACAAGAGCGCAGCAGCAGCTTTCCTGCAGCCCAGCTTTATAGCCCAGAAAGTTACACAAAGGGGGGGGTTATAGATAACAGAACTCTGAGAAGCATAACACAAATGGTAGTTTACATTTTTGCTGGCCCCAACATCAGAATTTATGAAGGTCATTAGAGCCTCAGAGAGGGTCGTTATCTGGCCAGGGAAGGCCAAGATTTGTGAGGCGTCACTAAAGTTTCAGAGAGGGCTGCTATCTGGTCAGAGAGCCAGGCATGGGTGAGTTCAAGGCCCGGGCAGGCATTCCAAGCAGGTTCAGAATTTGCAGTAATTTATAGTAAAGCCGAAATTATCTTTTCATGGCTTTGTGGTGAGATGGCTCCCAATTTTAAGAAAAGATCAGGTTGGGTCTATCACTATACAACTATTTTTCTCTGAAGTGAGAGTGTTGAGTTCCCGTGTGGATCAGCCTACAGAAGATATACAGATCAGCCTGTCTGCATGCAGTGTTAGCTCTGAACTTGGGTGAAGCATACCCAATTGGAAATTTGAAACCAAGCAGGAAACACTTTCTTTTAGAGGGCAAATCAGTGATTTATTGATTCAGCCTCATCTACTCCTTTTCACACGACACTGCTGACTCATCAGTAGGATATTCCATTTGAGTTTTGCTCCTGGGCTCCCGAGCCAAGATAGCTGTGATTCATCCCTGTGGCGGCAGCTGGTGGCCCAGCTCTCTGGAGTTACAGTTGATCCCAGCATTGCCCAGGGAAGGCTCCTTACATATGGTATTCTCCAACCCACACAGATAGTTTTGACATTCTGTGTTACTGTAAATACTATAAAAAATTAATACAGAAATGGAGGTGGCATTGCTTTCTTTTTCAATTTATGAAAAACAAGTATACATGAACAAAATGGTAATTGCTCTCAAGAGCTTATAGTCCAGTGTTGATACAAACAGGAACAAATAAAAAGGTTAACAAGGTAATTTAGACAGTGGCAGGCCTAGAGAACAGTATAGTTTTATTGGGTTTCTGTGAGAACTTGCTTCAGATAGTATACCAAGTATACCAAGGGAGGCCCTCCCTGTGGACAAGACCTTGAATCTAGATTTGAGCAGGGAAAGGAAATAGTGTGATCCTCTAAGGAAAAAGTGTCCCAGATGGAAAGAAGAGGCAGCAAGGACACCCTAGGCCAGATATGCCTATGTGGCTGGAGTAGAAAGAAGGCGATAGATTAATAGAAAAAAAAAAAAAAACTAAGAAAGAGATGAGGACAAAAACCAAAGTCCATGATGGATTTTCTCCAAAAGCCATTGGATATTTTGAAATGGGGAAGGGAAGTTTGCAACAATAATCTGAGAACTTTTTTTGAAAAGATCTGGCCTCTTTGTGGAACGTAAGACCAGTAGTAGGGAGATTGGTGAGGGAGCAGTTGCAGCCTAGACATGATGGATCAGGGCAGAAGTGATTGACAGGAAGAGAAGTGTGCACTTTTGCAAGGTTTTCTGGATGAAATGTTGACAGGCTTGCTGATGCACTGGATGTGGGCTTGATCTAAGGAGGAATTCAATAATTAGTCATACCTGGGATTTCAGCTTGAAGAGCCAACATGGATGATGATGCTCTCTCTTGAGCTGGGAAAGTTCCATGGTAGAAGAACAGATTTTGACATGGTGCAATAATTAGAAGTTGTGCTTTGGATAAGTTAGTTCATCCAAAGAACATGAGACCTTCAAGTGCTTCTGACTATATTTCCTTTTTTGTTCCCAGGGTCAAAAGAGCAACAGGAAAAATGGGTCTTTGCTGCTTGGATGGACATTCAGGCACGTGTGGATCAGTTCAGCATAACTCAAACACCACATACTAGACTCTGTCAGGAGCACAGGTATGAGGGACAACACAGAGCTGCATGGGTCAAGTCAGTGCTATAAGATCGCTGGGAAAGAGGCAAGACTGACAGATAAGGCAGTGTGGCTCGTTTGCACAAAGAGGAAAGGGCATTTATTAAAAAGTAGGAGAAGAGGGCTGGGGATATAGCTCAGTTGGTAGAGTGCTTGCCTCACATGCACAAGGCCCTGGGGTCAATCCCTAATACCACAAAAAATAAAATAAATAAATAAAAATAAACAATAAAAAGCAGGAGAAGACAGTCATATCCAGATAGATATTCCATAAAACCTTTTATAAAATGTGCTTTTATTTACCTGATGTGACTCTAAAGCCACTTCTCCCCCCACCCCCAATACTGGGGTTTGAAACCAGGGCCTTGTGCATGCTAAATATGGACTCTACCGCTGAGCTACACACCCAGCTCCTTTGAGCCACCCTCCTGAATGATATATGATCCATTGGAGACCTACCTTATGCCAGCAATTCCCCTGTCCTGACATGTTTATAGAGGGACACATAGAGTCAACTGCATAGATATGTATTTTCCACTGCCACATTCAGATGGGCAAGAGACCTCCACTTTGAAACTCAGAGTACCCCCTTTGAAGCCATGGAGCCCAGAGTGATTCAAAGAGCCTCCTCTGACCTCCCACCTTTCCTCAGGTGGAAGGGGCTACTAGGAGGACTCAGTGTAGGCCACAGTTTAGAAATCAGCGTGCTGGGCTCTGCCACAGCACTGAAGCTGACTGACTGTGCTGGCAGGACTTAGAACTCTAGTACCCAAGTACAATCTTCAGACCAGCGTTATTGGCATTTCTAAGAGCTTCTCAGGAGCTTCATAGATAGGGAATAATTGCCTGACATCTTGTTTAATGCTGAACTCTGATTTGAAGGTCTGGGGTGAATACTGAGAGTCTACATTTCTCTCTGGTGACACTGCTCCTGCTGGTCCTACAAAACAAGCTTGGCTCTAGGACATCTGGTAAATTCAGAGCACATTACTCTCTTCATTTTTAGGCAATTACTTTTATAATATTATGGATTTTTTTATTAACACATATTAAGTGTACAAGTTAATGGGTTTCACTATATATGCTTTGATCATGTCCACCTTCCTTTCAATTCTCTCCTGCCTCCCATCTTTCCCCTTCTCCTGGTTCCCCTCCCACCCTTAATGATATTTCTTCTATTTGACTTTGAGTTCAATTTTTTTTTCTTTTTTCTTTTTTAGTCTTCACATAAGAGGGAAGACATGTGATACACGCTTCTGTATCTCGCTCATTTCACTTAACATGGTATCTTCCAGTTCCATCCATTTTCTTGCATGATTTCATTCTTCTTGATAGCTTAGTAATGCTACATTTTGTTTATATGCTATATTTTCTTTATCTATGTGTCTGTTGATGGGCACTCAGGCTGACTCCATATCTTGGTGAATAGTGGCACAATAAACAAGGGTATGCAGGTGTCTGTTTTGCATACTGACTTCCTTTTCCTCAGATAAACACTCAGGGGTGATATAGCTGGATCTTAGGGTAGTTCTATTTTTAGTTTTACGAGCAAGTGAATGCTCTAAAATTGGAAAACATGATTAGGTATTCTCATGAAAACCACATCATGCTAGCAACCAAGAATATTGAAACCACTATGGGGAGGGGGATGACAGAGGGAGCAGTAGGTGGAGAGTAGGGAATTAGTATCAGCCATTCTGGATCCAGCTGTTTGTGCATAAATCTCAGAGCACCTGTCTTCTAGGAGCCAATTCTATACATTTCACAGGGGACTCTGTATTCTTATATTGTTATGGTTTATTATCATTACCATTATGATAGTCGGAGGTCAATTAGAATAAAAGATTGTGGGAAAGGGGTCAAGAAGACCACTCCCCTAGTTGTATGACCCTGGACAAGTCAACCAACTTTACCTTTCTGAGCTTCTGCTTTCTCATTGGTAAAATGACAATAAAAATTATGCCTCCATTACTGAGTTTTTGAGAGAATGAAATGGAGTTGCAGAGATGATGAGGTTAAACAGTAATGATCTATTCTGATGTTAATTGTTGATACTGCTATTATCAAGCATAATACTACATGGATGCATTTGTCCTGGAGTGGACTTGGATGCCTTTTCTCAATTTTTCAGTTTCAATTTTCTCAATTTCTCAGGCAATTGAGTCCCTGATAAATGCAAATTCTTAGTACAGGTCAGAATCAAGAAATTATTGGAATAAACTATGCAATTTGTCCAAGATAGGTAACTACTTCTAAGAACTCTGGTGCATCTGAGAATAAATTTGCCACTGAAAAGGGGTCTGCCTGGGCCTGACATTGCTTTCTATTCCTCATTAATTGATGAGACTATGGTTGGACTTTCCCTTATTGGCCCAATAGCCACAGCCTGGTCCTGTGCCTAGTTCATGGGATTCACCACATCATAAAGTCTGATGTCATGCTGCTAATTCAAGTAAAAATTAATGATGCTATCAAAGAGAGTAGAAAAGAGTGTTTATGATCTGACAAGAAAGTGAAGACTCTGAACTCATATAGAGATTCTGCTACTTTTCTCTGTTGCCTGGAATAGGAGGGAGAAAGATCTAATTAAAGGTATTCTGAGTCCATTCTAGATACTATTATCTCATATATTTTCATAATAGCATTGTGGGCTAGATAAGATTTTCACTATTTCAGAGATGAGGAGACTGAAGCTTCAAAAAGTTATAATGCATGTTTGTCTAAGCTCACCCAGCTCATAAATGATGGAAATAGGATTCAAACCCAGGTCTGGCCTGACTCCAAAGCCCATTGTCTTTCCATTGTAGTTGCTCCCTAAAAAAGATACCAATTTGGGAGATGAAGAGCAGCTTCATAAATGGTTTTGACATACTCTCTGTGGGTTTTTAAAGCTTTTTCTCTCAAACTAAATTCTAAAGCTTTTGTTCTCAAACTAAATTCTAAAGCAATTTCTCTCAAACTTGAGCCTGTCTCAGAACCAACTGGAGGACTTGTTAAAACACAGATTGTTGGGCCCACTCCCTGGGTTTCTGAATCAGTCTGTCTGGGGCAGGGCCAGAGAGTTTGGCTTTCTAACAAGTTTGCAAGCAATACTGATGCTACTGGTCAAAGGACCACCCTTTGAGAACCACTCGCTTACAGCTGTGTTTCTCAACTTGTCTGCTCATCAAAATCACTTGGGGAATTAAAAAATCCTAATGTCCAGGCTGCACCATTATCAATTACATCAGAATCTTGTGGTGTCAGTCCAAGACATCATTGTTTTTAAAAACACATCAGGGTAATTCAAATGCACAGGCAAGTATGAGAACCTATGGCTGAAGGTATTGATCTGATGAACCAATCAGTGATTTGGCTGTGCAGCATGCATTAGCATTTGAAATGTCAATAGATGATTGCTTTTAAAGTTATGGTGTAAGGATGGGAAGGGGACTGTATTCTCGGGAGCTTTCTTGGGTGCAGGAACCCAGTTTGAATTCACAAATGGGAAGTTCAGTAAGAAAAATCTCCACTTTGCCATGTTTCTCTTTCCTATTTTATTCCAAAGAAAACTAGTAAACTTCCCATTCTCTTCAGCTTCTGTAAATGCCTTCTTTAACTACTTTCCTGCTTTCAGGGTTGGAGTCCATGATTTAGAAGAAACAGAATACAAATCAAGCCTAACTGCTGTCACAGCTCGTAAACTTAAAGTAAGGAAACTTGATTATGCTAATGTCGCGTGCAGCAGGGCGACAACGCCTGGACTTTGTGGCATATTTAAAATTAGAAATGTATGTTGTGGTTTTCCCCCCACCAAGTCCCCCAAGCCTTCATTGCTACACTGCCTCCTTGTTTTTTCACTCATGTATTTGAAGCTTATGGGTTCTTAATTTTTAATAAATGAGATATCGATTTGTTTTGCAAAATGCTCCAGCAGGTAAACTTTAATTGACTGTTTCTAAAGACCTAGGGTATTATTAAAAATAAAAAAATAAATAAAAAGCCATCAGACCCCACAATTACTATCTGAATCTCTTCTTGGAACTTCAGGAGACATTAAGTGTCCCCACCTCCATGGCATCCTTTAGAATTGCTCAGCCTCCTTTGGAACAATTTTGCTCCCTCCTAAAGGAGCTGTCCACTGGAACTCTGACCCCTCACATCCCCCTCACTTCCAGATGCTTCAGCTTGGCTTAGAGTCTCAGCTCTGTTCAGGGTCATACCCTAGGGGTAGGGGGAAGCTGCAATTTTCTGGGGCATATAAGAATCAACTCCTTGATGCCATTGGATAAGGGTGAGGCTTCTGAACATAGAGGGGTTATGAGTGCCTTGTGGACAGCATACTTCTGCAGAACTCTGTGAAATAGTCTGTAAAATCCGTTCCCACCCCGAGACCTACTGAAATGGTTTGCTGTTTGACTGCAAAGAAAAGAGCTGGGGCGGGCGGGGGGAGCGGGTAAGTATCAGGTGGGAGGATAGGAAGGGTCATCTGAGCATTCCATTCCAGACTATGTGACTGTATTTTTCTGTCAGGTGATTAAACAACAACCTTTGACGCTAAAATTAAAAAAAAAAAATAGTTATTAAACTAATGCACAAGGCCATCAGGCTACACAGGAAAGTCAATTTGTGGTTGCGTTCTTGGTCCTGGGGCTATACCTTAGGATTTTGAGGCATGAATTAAAACATTAACTTTTCAAAACATGGCAAAAATCAGGACTTAAAATCATTAATAAGGCCTAAGCAGTTTTTGAATAAGTACATGCAGAAGGTCCCATATTCACAATGCAGTAACGTTCTAAGTGGCCCTCAAGCTGTTCCCAACCAAATGCTCCACAGACATCCTGAACAGATTAGTGCCAGCATTTGGTGGTGGGGACATGTAATTGTCTACTTACTGTTTCCTTAATTTGATTACTCTTTTCCCCCAGTTTGGCCTACCTGCTGTAATAGCAGTTATCCTGTCAAAAGGAATTATTTCATACTGTGCAAAGATTCAGCCGGGGCAGCATATGGTGCCATGCAAATCAGTAAGGATGATGCAAATCACCTCAGGTAGACCCTAACAGGATGCCACTGGCTGATATCATTGAGCCAGGAACCCCAATTAAACAACCTGTCAAATAATTACTATTCCCTGGTAAAAGAAGCTGGTCTAATTTTTTTTCTATGAACACACATATACACATTTACTTTTACATTTTTATAAGAATAATAGCTGCTCATGGAAAAAAATCAAGAACACCGAATACAAAAAGCAAAGTTAAGAAAACATGAGAATGCATCCCAGCCAGAAATAGCCTCAGCTTTACAGAACCTTGGGGAACATGACCCAGGTATCTATACTCAGGAGGAAGGTGGGGACACAATTTCACAAAAAATGAAGTTAATACATGAGCCATTTTTGTTTAAAAATATTGTATAATTTACCTAATGTTAACACGATATAAATAAATGTAGTAAAATAAAATATATTGTTCTTCAGATAAAAATTTCAAAGTTTCTAAAGTATGCCTATTATTTGAAAAAAGAATGATAACATTGAAAGACTGAGGATGGTTAAAAAAAAAAAGCAGCTCACTATTTGGGCTTTAAATGATTTTAATGATCCTTTCTATAAGTGGTACAGAAATTAGCATTCTCTCCTTTCTCTCTGTTTCATGATTCTTTGTGTGTGTGTGTGTGTGTGTGTGTGTGTGTGTTGTGTGTGCGCGCATGCACATATGTCGGGTACCAGGATTGAACCGAGGGTCTTGCACATGCTAAGCAAGTGTTCTACCACTGAGTTACATCTTTAGCCCTTTTTATTTTATTTTATTTTTTATTTTGAGACAAGGTCTCCCTGAGTTGCCAGTCTACACTCAAACTTGTGGTGATCCTCCTGCCCTAGGTTCTCAAGTAGCTGGGATTAAGGTAAGGTATGTGCCCACGTGCCCAACTCATTTCACAATTCTTATTGGTTCTATGCTGTTTCGTCTGGCACTAACATTTGTGAGAGCTGTAGCAACATTAAAATGAAAACTCATCTTTTGCCTATACATTTAAATGTTATAAACTCTGTTAAGTGAAATACACTTTATCTTCCTACCTTAACAAATATTCCCTCATAAAACAAAATTGAAAAAAACATGTATTTTGTACATGTATATCAAAATTGGTAAACCTATAGTGATTTGTAATGTACCTAAAAGTTGGGAAATATAATAACTGGCAAGAGAACATAATTATTTTTGTCCCTAATTAATGATGTACTTTGATGTTTAAATAATAAAATTTGCTAAGTATTATATGTTAATTTTTGTACTTTAGAAAAATCATATTTTTATAATTGATAGATTTTTGTATTATGTTCTATTGGCAGTAATGAGCCAAGGAGTCAAAATAAAATGAAATTTTTATGTAACATGAATATGTTTAAACCAAAAGTATAAATTAAGGTAGATGTATATGAAATTATTGAAATTATTTTTCATATGGATTTTCACATGGTTGGTCAAGTATAGTTTATCATTGAATGTTGTCTTTGAGGTTTGAGACCACTCAGATATTTTTTATTATACTTATTATTTTCTTGGATGCTGGAAACGCTTGCTTTATCCTTTTTCATGAGTTACTTTGATCATAAGTAGATAATTTCATATCATTTTTTTTCTGCTGATACAGTTTGCTATTTTGCACAGCCTGATACATACTAAATATCAGATAACATTTTACTATTACTACTATCATTTCCATACGTTTTTCTTTTATTATTATCACCGGATATTTTAAGACTCCATTTGATTTGTATTGCATATGAAAGGCTGCACAGTCCATCAGTTTAGAACATGCCAGACCACAGGTTTCAAATCTCAGTTCTGCCTTTCACCTTCTAAGTGGCCTTGGATAAACTAACTTCTCTGTGCCTTGTTTTTCTCACCTATAAAGTGGAGACCAACTTTCACAGAACTCTTATAAAAAGTTGAATTAATCCATAGTCTTATAAAATGTCTATCATATAAGAAACACCATATAAATATTAGCCATTATCATTATGAACACTGGTTTTATATACAATATACAAAACCTGTGTGACAAATCATTCATATCATGTATATAATTGCCTTTGTTTGCCATCTGTATTTACCCTTTTATTGTTATCACTTTACTTTTAAACTAAACATTTAAATAGATATTTTAACATCGTGCCTGTTGTTCATGTCTCTGACAGTGTTTATATCCAATCTCTTTTTCTTATTTTTGTGTTTTGTTTGCATGGCTTTCTTCTTTGTAATAGTTTTATTTTTTCCCCTAGAAAATCTATGTCATGTTTCATTTTTCTACAACTCTACAGGACTATTTTGTGAACTCTTCTGTTTTCTGTGACAACAAATGGACTCATACTCACTTGGTTGTCAATGATGAACACTAAAACTAGACTAACTTAGTGCAAAGCCCATTTGTTTTCACCTGTCATTGAGGAGCCCAGGAACAAGGTAGCTTTAGGGACATCTGATGTCTTAGGCTCTCTTGGAGTGGGCGCCATCACTTGCCCATCTCAACCCAAGGCTCAAAGTCAATTATTTAGTATCAGGTTGGCCCA
This sequence comes from Callospermophilus lateralis, assembly GCF_048772815.1. Classification (NCBI taxonomy): domain Eukaryota; kingdom Metazoa; phylum Chordata; class Mammalia; order Rodentia; family Sciuridae; genus Callospermophilus; species Callospermophilus lateralis. The sequence continues at coordinate 93,589,169 of NC_135307.1, forward strand.
GCTGGACTCCATCAGGCGTCCACCTCTGAGGGTATGGGTCTAGCTAGATGAATGGTTATTCTGATTGGCCAGATTTGTATCACATACCTCAGGAAAAATGAGAGAAAAAGTTTGATAATCACACCAGAGCCCCATGTAATGAGAGTGGTTTATTTCTCCAAAGGAAAAGCAGGTGCTATTACTACATTTAGGAGAAAGAAATGTTGGCCATATGCCTTTCTTACATTCCTTCCCTGCTTTCCCTCCACTGCTCAACCATCAGTGCATAAAGGTCTGTATTGATTCCATTTTGTTTATGATAATCTTTGAATCTGAATCTGTCTTTATCAAGGCCAGATGGGATATTGCCTAGAGGGGCAGGGGGAGGGAATTGGCTGAGTTCACGGTTTTACTTAGGTGTGCTATGTTCATCATTCACTAAACCTCTCAGGTCTCCCAATGGCTGATCATTCCCCAGTTTTCCACAATTCCACTTTCTAAGAAAGCAAGAAGTTAATGAGGTTCACAGTAAGGCCACTTAATTCTCAAGATTCTCCATGTGATCATTGCTTTGCCGTTTCTTTCATCTGGACATACCTCTACCAGTCCCCCTTCTGTATCAGACCATAGGGCAAGACTGAACAATTTCTCCCTTACAATCACCTATGTTCTTGATGAAGAATAAATTTGTACAAGTGCATTCCCTGACAATTCTGGTAATCCACCTAGGCCCCTATGTCATTAAATAGATCTTTTAGGTGTATAACGTGCTTAGAGAAATCTATATGCTTCTTTTAGGTTAAAGTAATATGTGCCGGTGTTCAGCACTTTCTCACATCTAATAAGATGTTATTACAAATTTAATTTATTACAATGTCTGCTGTTGTCTAACAACTTAACCCAAAACTAAAGGCTTATAGTGATCAGCATTTATTATTTTTAGTTCTGAAGGTCAGGAATTTAGAAATGCTAAGAGTCTCTCCTAAGGTGACAGTTAAGATATATGCTGGGAGTACAGACCTTTTAAGACTTGATAGTGCTGAAGGATCTGCTTCCAGTTTTGTACAAGGCCTTCACCACATTGGCCTTTCCATGGGCTGCCTAAGTCTTCACAACATGGCAGCCAGTTTTCCCCACTTCCAGTGACACAAGGGTATAACTGGAAACCACTGTCTTTCATGACCTTGCTTCAGAAATCACAATCTAACAGTTCTGCAAATATCCTATTTGTTACACATGTCAGCCCAATTCCCTGTAGGATGGAATGCTAACAAAAGCCTGACTACTAGGGCCATCTTGGAGGCTGGTTACTATAGGAAGATGGTATTCATGGTTTAGCAATAGCCTTAGGCTAAAATGATACCTCACTTAGTAATATAAACTTTTCATTATTATAGAATAAGCAGAAAATATCATCCAAATTTGGTGATAATGTAAATTTGGTGATGTATCTTAGAGATGTCTAAAGCAAGTTGAATGTAAAACCTGCACATGTACATAGAAACCTGCAGTGTGGAGAAGCAGGTCTCTAGCAGAGTCTAAGAATATCCCAATTTGGAGTTTTCATGTTTTCCCACAGCCTAAGAGGGGAAAGTCTCCTGGAAACCCAGCACTCTCTTTATCCCCTTCAAACCAAATAAGGTAGACATATTCCAAAGCTGGGCTCCCAGTTCCCTGAGGCCACCAGCTAAAGAGACATTTCCTTGTCTACACATGCTGTGTTCCCCGTCATAACTGCAGACCTGGGCACCAAGAAAGATCAAAATTTGCCACCCTAAATACATATCTTTGGCATACTTCGAGTTGGTTATTCTGAGAAACTGCAGACCTATGCAGACACAGGAATGGCTCTGAAAAACCTGCATTTTTGTGAAAATGAATTTACATCCATCCACATTAGTAAACAGCAGCTGCAGGCAGAGGTTTTTCTGATATTCTCCTTTTCTTCCTGGGAAAGCTCTTTTCACAGGAAGAGATTTATTGGGGCTCTGACATCTGGCACAGATAGCAATGACCACAGGTGGGTGTCACCGGGAGGCTTCATCTGCATAACTAGACAAGGTTGCTGTCTACCTCCTCTCCACAACCTTCTACAGCCTGTGCCTCCTCCCTTCCCGCAGAGGGCCAAGTGCCTGTCTCTTTGTTTAGCTCGATATGATATAAAGTTCAGCTATCTCACCCTTCTTTGAGTCTTATGTTTTGTGTATGGCTCCTGTGCTTATGCATGTTAATAATTTTGTATGCTTAGTTTCCTGTTTATCTGTGCATTGTCAGTTCAATTCATAGGCTAAAATTATCAAAACTTCAGAAGGAAAATAATAAATTCTCTACAACAGCACCCATCACTTTCTTGGCCAGATAAAGTTCTTTTTTTGACCTCATATCTACCCTGTACATACCATCCTCAGGCAGTGCCTGACACAGGCACAAATTTCAAAACCTCCTGTCTGAGCATCTCCCTCTCTCTCTCTTAGCACCCAACTTCTTGCCTCCCCTGCCCCCAGGTGCCTGCTCTGTTTTCTTTCCTTGCAGATCTTGTTTTCAGCTAGCTGTCATTTAGCTGTCAACAAATTTCCTGGAGGTATTACCTGCTAGATTATACTAATCTCACTCAGAGGCATTACATTTTAATAGGACTTAAAGCAAAGTCATCCTTAGTACCCAAAGGAATAAATCCTAAATGAATTTTAAGCATAAATTCCTAATGTATTTTAAGCATATGGCTGAAAGGGCACTAGTAACCCTAACTAGTAGAGTCAGGGAGTGATTTTATAGCTAAGAGGCCCTAATCCTTGCTCTTCAAATCCCTGGCCACAGGTCCAACTTGTTTTGGGAGCTCCATCTTCTCTATTCCCTCCTCTCCCAGCTCCCCATTCACAGCTTGACTTCTAAACCCAAAGCTCACACCCATTTCTCTCCTGAGTTCATTCCAGCCCCACCCAGGACAGCTGCTCCCATCCACCTGTGCCTTCCCTGAAATGCTTCCGCTTCCTCTCACTCCATCTTAACTCAGGCTGTGCTTTCCTAGTGCTTCTTCCTCCTTTCCTTGAATTTCAAACTTGGATCCATCATCTATGTGGGAAAGAATTTCCCCAGATTCCTCAGGCCAATTCATAGGCCAGTCATCCAACACCAGCACCCTTCCCCAGTACTCTCTGAAGACTTCAAATGAAGCATGATCTGCACAGTGGTTAGTGTGCTGTTCACTGTGCCCCGTGCCTTGCTGGAGGGCAGCCACTGGTTTGGTATGTTTGGCTCCCAGCACAACTTTGGCACCCAATGGAAGCCTCCTAAGCTTTTGTGTTTGCTTTTAAAGAATGGCACTTACCGTTTCTGCCACTAATCAGCACTGTACTCTTGGCCAAACCACTTCCATTTCTCTGGGCCTCAGTTTCCTCCCTTTTACTGAGAGGAAGTTGAGCTAGGATGGTCCCAAAGCCTTTCCCAACCATACATTGCTGTGCTAGAGATAAGGTGTCACAGGCTTAATCTCTCCAAAGTGAAGAATGAATATTTTCTTCCCAATATGATAAGAAAAGTGAGTTTGTTTTGAGAGTAATGTTGACACGTTTGTGCCAATTAACATTCCCACCTCTGCTGACTCATCTGGCCTGGAACAGAAGTTCACATACCAAAGGGAACTGAGAAGGGGGATAAGAGACGTGGTTTCCAGTAGAAAGTGCTTCAAGGTAGAAGCACCAGGCTCCACTTTTACTCAGGGAGTACTTAACCATGGTCAGCCTTTTTCTCCAGTGAGAAAGTTCCGGGCAACTTCTCTGGGCTGGCCAAGGCCTCAGGGACATCATCACATCCACCCACCACCACCCTGCTCCTTGCTTTGCACACCATCACAACTAAAATACAGGAGAAGCCCCAAGGGAAATGAGAGGTAGAGAGGGATGAGACTCTCTGATGGTGATCATAAAAGGAGACAATGCAAACCAGTTTAGTTGGCCGCCTGTCCTGCTGGGGCCCTGACGGGACTGAGCAAATGCCCATTTCCAGGGCAGTGAGAAAAGCTTTTCCCTCTCCTACACCTGTACTCTGCTCCTCTGGCAGACTCATGGGTGTCAGGCCCAGGTCCACTGAACCTCTCTGCTGTGTGGGTGGCTGTTATAACTCACAGCTGCCCCCTTCCCCAGATAGCCACCCTCAGAGGAGGACAGAAGCCACCTTGCAGGAAAGAAAAGCATACTTCTCAGAGACCCAAGTCAATGCCTGACAGATACCAACTATGAAAGGTATCTTCTTGCCTACAGGGCAGAGCTCTTCTGTGTGGTACATGCACCAGAACCTTCCTCCTGTCCATTAGACCACTGGTAAGCCTTAGCTGAGGCCACATCCTGGCAGGGCTTCTCCCCTGCCTTACCCTGGGTCAGGCTCTGCCTCTAAGGAACCCAACTTGCTTCAGCCTGTCTCTCCTCGGTCTGTCATTCAATATAACCCCCTTCCAGGAAAGCCATTTTACCTGATAGGCAGATGGCTCTGCTGTGTTGCTGTCCCATGGAGGTTTTCTGTAATCATAACAGTATTCCTCTGTGGATGATTAGTGTTTAAAGAGCTGGTGGGTTCTGGTAGTCATTTGAGATCACTGAGGAGGAAGAAACGAGAAAGAATGGCATAGAAGAAGCACTCGGTTGAAACTGAATGGAGTAGAGTCTATCTGGACTCCCAACAGCCACTCTGACCAGGGGAGCGTTAGTATATCTCTTGGGTCACAGTTTACCACTCTGCCAAATGAGGAGGGGGAACAGGTGACTCCTAGAATCCCTTTCCTCTCTGTCATTTGAGGGCTTTATGATTCACTCTCTTCTTTCCATTTTTTTAGTAAGAAAGAACATGCAAGAAGAAATGTGTGGACAGAGTGGACCCTAAATTCAATTATTCATTTCCTGTCTCCAAAACAGAGAAGCCACACACGTATTGTAGTAATATTTATTCAGCACATAGTGCATTCAAAGAACTGGTTTTGAATAAAATGGTCTAAGTACCTACTTTTTGGTGGGAAGCTGACAGCAGGGCTTGCTCATTTCACTCTGGCAACCACTCAACATCCACTCTTCTTGACTGTGTGCATTCATAAAAGGATGAGAGAGCCTGTTGAAAAAGACAAAACCTGCTCAGATCAGTGCGGAACTCATTTGTTAAATTAAAAAAAAAAAAAAAAAAGAAGAAAGAAAGAAAGAGTGCCTATTGAATCAATCGTAGAGAGCAGTGTTCATTTGAAGAGTAGAGTTCACCTATTTTTCCTTTCCTTTAACTTTCTATTCACCTTCGTTCCTTTGTCTGGCCTTCCTGATGGCCTTGAAACATATACTGTTTCTTCTTGGAAAATGAAGAAACTAAGATTAGGGTGTGGATGTCTGACTTGATTTTAAAGTGACAGAGAATTAATGTCACTAGCATGACTCAAGCGGAGTGCTCAGGGTCTTGGCTGCCTGAATTCCTCCATGATCACAGTGTCCTTCCAAATAGTCTAGAGGTGGCCTAACTGTTTTCTAAGGAATGCCAGTTCCTCGGTAGGTGGATATTTATTATACAAAAAGGAGTGGTTTACAATGAAACAAATTTAGGAAAGGCTGACTTGAACAGGCTTCTTTACAAGAAGATGCCTCTTAGCCTTGATGCTGCAGACATACTCCCACGTATATACATGACACAGTTTGGATATGTGGATGATTACTGGGACCAATAGGCGTGGTCGACTATTCCAACTACTTCAGCCATCAGCAGTTCAATACATTGGCTTTGCTTATTTGTGTATGGGCATGTGTGTGTGCTGGCAAGCTCTGCTTGACTGTGATGTCATAAGTGTGATTTCCAGCCCTTTGCCTTTGAAATGGCACAAGGACTTATTAATCATACCATCATAGAATTAAGTCAGCCGTCATCTTCTCAAGTCTTCCAGTAGGCTAACTGGGATTTGTAACTGCCGCAGTCTGGCTGGGCACAAATCACGAGCCACTCAAGCAGGAACAAACTTTATTTACAAACTCCCCCGAATGAACTCCCCAGGAATCCCCGCGAGAACTCCAAAGTATCGGGCACCCGAGGTGGACAGCAGGGGTCTATATACAATTGAATACACAGCCTGTTTCAATCCAGCATCATCTTAATGGCTCGCCTCTCAACCATTACTTCTGGCAAAATGCCAGGGGCCATTCTGACTCGGCTGTGGCTCTCAATATGTAATGTCCAGTATACCAGTTTAAACATTTTATGTGTGTATGTGTGTGTGTGTGCACGCGCGCATGCATTTTTTCCTGCAATAGGAGAATTAAACCCAGATGAGCCCTACGACTGAGCTATGAGCTCAGCCCTTGATTTTTGTTATTTTGACACAGGGTTTCACTAAATTCTGAGGTTGGTCTTGAACTTGCCATCCTCCTACCTCAGCCTCCCAAGTAGTTGGGATTACAGTGTGCACCACAATGCGCAGCTAACCTCTTATTCTTCAACTTTATTCGACTACTTCTTTCTCCATAGCCCTCCATATAAAATTGTCAGTCATTAATAATTATAGCATTTAATTGCCTGCACATAATAAAATTTCAAGGACTGTAATCATCATCTTCACACAGACATAACTTTTTTAATAATTTTTTTATTTGTTTTAATTAGTTACACATGACAGTACAATGATCTTGACATATCATACATTTGAATCAGATGGGATATAACTCTTAAAGTTAAAAGCCAAGCACCTGTGTTGGAATTAGTCTGTGTCTCCCCTGGGTCACTCTGCTCCAGGTCTTGGATTTTGCTCAATGGAGAGCCGTAGCTGCTGCTATCCCATTTTCTATCACCACTAATGGTGGTGCTTTAAACAGAGCTATTGAATCCTTGAAGTCTTGGATTCTTCTCATTTTGGGAGTGATAGAAACACCAGGGCATGGGGCTAAGTGTTTTCCATAAAGCATGAACAACTCAGAGGACTGGCGGGTGGGAATTAATACTCAGTGAGAAGTCTGATCAGCAAGAGGCAGGGAGGCAGGAGGCAGAAAGAGACCAACAGGAAACTGCTCCCATCCTCCCCAGCACACTGTTCTGAAGTGCAGTGGCTCCTCCTGGCACCTACAGAGCCTTCAAGTAAACAGGGTTTTCTTGTGGAGACTGGAGGGCTCAGAAAGGACTACTTCTGACTTGCTTTGCATATTTCCTTGGAGTCTTTATGCCCTGAACTTATATTCCCCAGGAAGCATGAGCATTTAAACTCTGCCTTAAGCCCTTTCTGGGGAACCCAGGTGGACAAGTCCATATATCCAAGGGCTTTCCCTGTCCTTAACATAATCACAGCCATGATTTATGTCTACTGAAATTTACTCTGCAGACTCTTCACACACAATATTTTCCACTGCCCATTTGATGTCAGTAAAATGGTGATAATATACTGTCTATAAAATTTGTTTACTCTTATTGGTCCTAAAGTAGATCTGTTCCAAAGTCTCTTCTGCAGATGAAGATATAAGAGTTCATTAAGAAAATAATTATGCTGAGGACAAGAAGACTGCCAGATCTCATCACTGTTGAGGCATAATTAGTTCATAGTCTTCTATCCTAATCCTGTTCAAGGGATAAAATGCATTCTGGTAAAGAGGGGAAATAGTATATATGCACATGTTGTCCAGACTGTAGATTGCACATAGGCCTAGGGAGAAAGACCCATCTGTCTAATCATATTTTTAACAATGCATTTGAAATAAAGTGGTTAATTACCTATCGTTCCACAGCAGAATCATATGAGGTTAAATTTGTATGAAACTTGGTTCTTTCCTCTGGCCTAGATCATGTATATTTTCCTGGACTGGAAGTGAGACTTTTCAAACCCTCATCTAGAAAGATGTTCCTGTGAAACTAGATTATTCCCACGAAATGCACTTCTATTGGCAACTAGAAGTCCCCCTCTTCTGAAGAGGGTATTGTGAGAGTTAGATAGAAAAGGATATCCCATGCTGCAGTAACAAACAAGCCAGTTACCTCAGTGTCTTATAATAGCAAGAGCTTATTCCATATTCTTCCTGAGTGTCCATCAAGGGTTGGCATAAGACTTTGTTCCAAGTCATCCTCACTTTGGAAGCAGTCATAACATGGGCCATTGCCATTCACCTTGATAAGTAAAAAGGTTAAATTACCTAGTAATCCTTAAAACTCAACAAGGAAGTGACACAATTATTTCTGCCCACATTTTAGTGAGCTAGCAAGTCAGATGATCAAATGACCACAACTTATTTCCAAGAAGGTAAGAATAAGTACTTCTATTAAAGGTCCTAAAGAACTCAGGAAGAAATTTTTTTTAAAAAAAAGAAGGAATTTTAGAATGTTTGCTTTCAAATCTAATGACAAGAGCTCTATGCACAAAGAAAGAAATTATATCCTGGGAAAGAAAGGTCAGAAGAGCATTTTCTTCCAGCTTGCCCTTTCTGAGATATCCTGGTGTTCTCAGATTTCGGAAGTGGGGCTGTTACACTTGTTTGGCATGCGCACACACACACACACTTTCTCTGGCTACTTGGTATAAATGTTTAAAGGCCTAGTTAAAATCTAGGAGGGAGATGAACTGAGCTCCTCCTTCGTCTCTGTGCTGAGCAACTTGGGGGAAGAAGTAGAAACTTGCCAACCCCGTTCTGGGACAGGATGGATTCAGAAAACAGCCCTGATATGTCTGTCCCTGTGCTGAGGCCTCCTTCTCTTCTGACTACAGACTGAACGCTGGCAGCAGAATAAGCTCCCTCATGATTTGGCATCCAGAGTACATCACATCCAGGTGCATCATGCAGGAAACCTGTGCAAATGCAATCCCCAAGCTCTCTCCAGACAGCATCCTGTCAACCTGGGAGTTGGCTTGTTTTCTGTGATGCCTTCTTGGGGCGGGGGGGGGGGGGGGGGAGCCATTTTCCAGAGAGTTCCTTTGAATAGTTCCTATAAATCAGAGTTGAAAGACATCATGGCCAGAGGCCTTTTAAAGGAATTTCTGGTCTTTCTTCTCTAGGCTTTTAAAAGACCACATCTTCAGAGGCCATTTTCTTTATCAATCTGGGGCTAAGTAGAGAGTCCTACAGAGCACAGACAGAAGGAGAAATTTTTTTGAAAGAAAGAACAAATCATAAGGAGTTTTTAAGCATGGGATTCTAGAAGCTTGGCTACATTTTTATAACTCTATAAAAAGCCTTTGTTTCTTCTTCAACCTCATTAAATGGGGCAAAGGAGAAAAGCACATTTCCCACTTTCTCCTCTGAGGTCATTCCCCATTATGTTGCTTATGTACCCGGAGGTTAGTGCATTAGCATCACCAAGCCCCCCAAGGTCTTGCCTCTCTGCTCAGATCCTCTCTGGCTGCTTGGAAAGCAGGCAGCAGTTTAATGAGATGGCTTTCCCTTGGAGACTCCTCTCCCCTCTAGGAATTCTGTAAGTGCTTTATATAAAACAGTAATAGGATGGTTCAGCCAGACTCTCTGGCTCAGACACACTAACTGTTGTTCCCTTTGGGAAGGAAGAGCAGGTAGCCAAGTGATAAGGCCATTAGGACTGACTGGTCCTGTGAGCTGGTGGTCCCTGAAGCCATTTTCTTGCCTGTTGTAAGCACGAAAGGAAGTCAGTGAAAGGCTGATCAAAACAGACTTCCTGGCGAGATGTAACGCAGTCTATGGTCGGACTCTGGATGATAATGGGCAGAGGGTGGTTTAGTACCATGATTACTGCTGAGTAGAGGCTGGAAGCATTGGGTCCAGGAAGCTCAGAAGAGCTACAGAGGAGTGATGTGTGAGAAATCAGCTGTGCTGTCCCCACTTAAGTGAGTTTCCTGCCCTGTCACCAGCAGGAGCCAAGGGACTCCTATGGAAGGCCTTAGCAACACCTCCCATCAGGTAGAACAGAATCCTGCTTGTGGAGAATTACTTTCCTCTTTCTATATCGACTTCACCTTTGTTCTCTCAATTCATAGATTCTTGACTTTCTTATAACCCCAGGTTTCAGGGTACCTGAGCCTCTGTCTATGTTAGGTTCCTTTTTTCTAGCTTGTGAATGTTGTTGAGATTTACTAACGACAGATCAATGATGGAATTAGGGAGACATTAGTAAAAGCCATGAGCAGTGTCAGGGTGGAATAAGGCTGAGATGGAGCCTGGAATGGAAGTTAGTAGAGCAGGACAAAGAGCAACCTAAGCAGAGCTCTTTCTTTCTTTTCTTTTTCTTCAATACATGGTATTGATTTATACTCCCCTACCAACTGTACAAATTTGAAATCCCATTCAACCAGCAGAATGACATTCAGACATGTTCATAAATTATTTGATATTCTTTCTTCTAAAAGATGGAGATTAATTCCTTTCCCTTTGAATACAGACTGGACTTAGTTACTTGCTTTTAACAAATAGACTGAGGCACAGGTGAGAATATGTGACTTTAAATACTAGTTCATAAAAGTCCCTGTAGCTTTCTGCTTTTTCTCTTTCACACTCATTTGAAACACTTATTCTGGGAGAAGCTAGCTATCATGTGGTAAAGACGTTTGTATAGCCTGTGGAGGGATCCACCTCACAAGGAATGGATGCTGCCTCTTGGCCCTGTGAGGACGCCATCTTGAAATCAGATCCCGCAACCCCCGTCAAACCTTCATTTGCCAGCAGCCCTCGTCCACCTCAGGACTGCAACGTCACAGGAGATCCTACATCAGTCCACTCAATTAATCATTCAAATTCCTGACCCACATTTTGTAAGATGACATATGTTTATTGTTTTGAGTCATGAGTTTTGAGGTGATTTTTTTTATTCAACAATAGATAAATTAAAAAAAAAAAAAGGGAATTTAGTCACAATAGCACAGACAATGGTCCAAAGTAAGTAACAGATGCCCAGAAAACGGTCTCCACCAAGGTCATCTATTTAACACCACAGTTTATTAGTATTTGCTTTTATGAAATATCTCAAAAATCTGAAGAGGAGGAAAAGGTAAATGAAACAAAAGCTTTCCATTCTGTGCCTGGCTCTGACACAATGAATTCGTTATTTTAAAACATCTCAAGATCTGTTTCTGTGTACCTTTCCTTGGGTCAAGAAATGAAGGTCCTCAAGTTGAAGCTGTGGTTTGCGGCTGTGGTTATATATTCATCTATCATTTCAAGGTAATGTAGAAGAAATACATTTTTTAAAAAAATTCTGGGTTTAAAAATTCTTAGATTTGCAAAATTGGAGCAGAAAAGAAAAGAAAAGGGAAGAAGGAGAGAAAACCTGAGTAAAAATAGAATCTATATTTTATATTAGCTTGTCTGTGAAGCATCAGAAAAAAGTTAGAAATTTTCATATTCTAGCAGCTGGAAAAAAAAGGTGTCCTCCTGCAGTTCAAGATTTTATGAATTTTGTCCCTAAGCTTTTCATACCCACCTTGATTTATTAGCCTTTTTCAGTATTATATCTTGTAGACCTGCCAGAAGAACACAGTGCAATGAAACATCTGGTAAATTTTCCCAGATCCTATTATGAAATATCTTCAATTTTCAATTCAATGAAAAGTAAACAAGTCATTGTTTTCCCCAGAAGTGATTCACTTTGCTGTCAGAACTCATGGGCCGTAGGCAGTGGAGGTTTCAGAGTCCTTCCTCAGGCTGACTGGCTTGTGGGGCCCCTTTGTTTGCAGTTTGGGTCAGGTAACTCTTGAATGCTTCATCTAAACAAATACATCTGCTTGTTCAGTGAGGTGATTATTTTTTAATTCCTAAGTGATTGCTTTGATGTTGTTGAGGGGTCACTTCTGAATTGACATTATATCAGCAAATAGTAGCTGCTTAATTTCTGCAAAAATGCCTAGTTTCATCCCGTTTCAACTTTCCAACTCCAATACACTCATAACACCCACACACCATGGCTCGGTTTTAAAAGGACACTGTAGATAATGTGGCTCCCTACAGCTGTTTCTACTATCACCTAACCAGATTTTTCTTTTCCAAAGGGAAGAATTCTCGCAGGTCTTTTTGACAGCAGTCTTTTCTGAAGATAAAAATGCACATTTCTAAAATCTTTGTACTCGTTAAGTAGAAAACATTGTGGAATGATCAAAACAGAGAACGTTCTCTTAGTATTTCCAAAATTATTTCTTCAACAGGCACTTTATACATGAAATATATAGAGAGAGTACATAGATACACTTAACTGACAGGAAGGACTGAAACATAAGGACTTCAAACAAGCCGATCCTAGCCTCAAATGCACCAAGTATTTGCCAAGAGACTGAATGACTCAGAATCAGACGATTTTACAACAGCACGTGGAGAAACTGAGGTTGAATGTGGGAAAGAAATTTGGCTAGTGTTTCACATAAGTGATGTCAGCATGGGGCAAACAATTCAGTTGCAGGAAGTAGAAAAAAAATGGCAGAGGTAAACACTTCCAAGATTACAGTGGGTTAGCGTGGTCCTAAAAATCACTGAAGCAACCCCACTCAGAGACTGAGAAATGACCCACAATAGGACATTTGAACCGTGGCTGGCACCAGATCCATTTGAATCATCCAAGGCTATCTCGCAGGTCAGTAAGTGGAAAGTTGTCTTCACAAAGATGAGATGTGTGATAAATTTTTGTAATTTTCTTTTCTATCAATCACAGTGCTGGGTATATAATAAGCATTCAATAAACACTCAAGAAAAAGTGAAATGGTTTCCATCACTTTAGGTGATACCTCTACATTAACTGTTTACTTCTTGCCTTTTTTTCTTTCTTTGCAAGTTGAATGAAGGCAGAAAGGGTCTCCTCCCTCCTTAAGTCTTTCTTGAAGCAAATGAGCCTCCTAGATGGCCTCAACTTCAGCATCTCCAGTAGGAGGGTTCCTGCAGTTCCTCTTTCTCTCATTTTGATTTCACCTTTGTAAGCACTAAGCCTATTACTGCCTTCACCAGGGGAAGCAAGCAAGGGAGAGAGGAAGGAACACAGCCTGAATTCTACCCTTCCTCTTCTCCAGGAGCCAAATTATGTTATTTTTGTAAAAGCATCTCTCCTCCTTTCCTAGCATGGGCCCCAGTCCTCTCTTGGAGCTGATGGTGGATCATCTCAGCATGGGGGCTGCTTATCTTGGTGGGGATCTGGTGGTGGGCTTTTAAAGTTGGCCCAAGCTGAGCTGACTGTCTGCAATTCTTAGTGCTATTTATTTAAAAAAAAAAAAAAAATAGAAGCCATTGCTGTCTCCACTCGTGCACTGATGTGGAAAATGCTGGTGAACATTTTCATTTTCAGCTCCAGTTTCTTAATCCCCTGCAATGGAAGACAGTCGGCCAGTACACTCGGAACTTCACAGGCCCCACATCAGGCTCTGCTGTTTTATAAATACTATAATATGGCACTAGGAAAGTGGGACAGAGACATGGGAGAATGTCTAAAGATGGTTTAAGAGGGCTCCAATCAGTAATATTTTGTGCTGTGACAATAGTTATCCTTTGGGTTAAACCTGTTTTAAAATGCTAATCCAGGCTTGTTTATCTACTTGGTGTTGGCAGCAGCCAGCATGCCTTCAGGGTCCCAGGCCAGGCAGCCATGTGTGACCTTGCCTGGAAATCAGCCTCCCCCTTGGGTCCACAGTCCTGTGGAAGAGCTTGCCACAACATAAAACCAAGGGCAGCGGGGACTGGAGCCAAGAGAAAGTGGCCTTGGTGTTTTCTTGTTTGACATGAAAAATATTGGCAAAGTCTATTCCAAAACTGCTTTGGGAGACCAGAGTTCAAAAAACTGTAGTCTGGAAATATTAGATGGGGCTCAGCTTAGCAGACTGGAGAACTCTGATTCTTTCACCAGCGGCTCACGTAGGATCAGACAGGAGAGCTGGTGTGGAAGCAAGTGACCTGCTGCAGAGCATTTAACACAAACATGTGGGCTATCTTAACGGACAGAACTGCTGCTTATCACGTTGGTTCAAATGCATCTCATTGGCGTAGAGGAAGGAGCCCAAGTGACAGGGGCAGACACAGGCTATCTACTGACATGCTCGTGTTGCAGAAAATAAAAGGAAGGCCTGAAAAATAAGAATGCAAAAAGGTGGCTATGAACCCAAATAAGAGGAAATGCGAGCTGCTGGATCAGCTGTGTGCTCTCCTCCTCATCCAGCCAAGTCTAGATTAAACTATGTCCTATAGGACCCTGAGCCTCCGTGAACATGGAACTTAAATGTCACCAGCATCAGGGAAACAATCGCAAAGTTTATAATAAGTGAATTAAAAAGATGAGAAAAATACTATTTTAGGAAGGTAGCCATGTGTGACCCTAACACATAGTGGAAACAGATTAGCATGTCGTCTCAGTTCATCCAGGCTGCTTTAACAAAAGGACCATAAACTATTTGACTTGTAAACATTATGCTTTTCAGCATAATGGCAGGGGGTGTCCATGTGTGCAGAAATCATGAGCCAGGTCAAAGACATGGCCTGGAAGGTGGTTATCAAGACAGATGAACTTAAATGACTGTGAGTCATCAGAAAATAATGAGGCCAAGATCTTGCTCTCATGTGAAGTGAGGTTTTCAGCTCTTCTGTGCCAGTCTCAGTAGCCTGGTGGGAAAGAAGAGAGGAAAGAGATTCAATAAGGTGAGCACGAGTCCCAGCAATCAGATGAGGAAGCCAGGGCCTAAACAAGAAAGGAGTCCCCTGATGGGGAGCTGCCAGCTTCAAGAGTTCAGCAACTGTGATGTTTCACAACTGCTTTGGTCTGAATATGAGCCCTTCCCAAACTCATGTGTCCCATAAAGAAAGGTTCATGTCCTAGAAGTTCAGTCTCCAGCGTAGCAATGTTGAGAGCAGCAGAACCTTTAGCAAGCAAGGCCTAGCAGAAGTGGGCTAGGTTATTTGCTCACTGCTCTGAAAAGGGGTAAATGCTGGTTGAGGAGAGTGAGTTAGGGTCACTCCACATGCTTGGTCTCTTTTCATGTCGCCAGTTTTCATTCTGCTTCTCTACTATGTTGTAGATTTGGTCAAGGTGCCCTCGCCACAGACAGGGCTGTCCAATTTTAGACTTTTCATCTCCAAAATTGTGGGCAAAATGATATTCTTCTCTTTAAAATATACCAAGACCCAAGTATTTTATTATAGAAATGGAAACAAACTAATACACTGTCTCCAAACTAGGAAGCAGGCCCTTACCAGATACCAGATCTGCCTTGATCTCACACTTCCTCATCTCCAAAAGTGAATAAATAAATGTTTGTTGTTTACAAGTCAACCAGTTTATGGTCCTTTTGTTAAGGCAGCCTGGATGAAATAAGGCAACTGGTACTAATCTGTTTCCGCTACATGTTAAAAATTCTCTCTGTTTCCCTATGCCTTCAACTGAGCTTGATAAACCATTAAGTTTAGAAGCTACCTGATGATAAGGCCACTTTGGGTGGGCTGAACTCACATTACAGGTCCCAGAGCCCCAGAGGTCAAGGAGACTGGGAAAGTGAGCCAACTTGGGAGAATACTGACAGGTGACACTAGGACCACCAAGAATTCTCAGAATATCCAGAGAGTTACTAAAGGTGTCATCAAAATGAGGAACAGACTGAAGCTATCTTATTTTAATTAAGTCAAAGCTGTTTCAGAAGACTTGAACTTGGGAAGATAGTGTCAAATAACCATTGACTCTACTCCTATTGATGGAAAACAAACTATTTTCCTCTGTGAACATATAGATAGGCCACATGCAGAACAGGGCAGACTAACCACACCCAGTTTCACAAATGCTGATTTGGCTGTGCCTGCCTTCTCCCATTACTCCTAGGAAGACATCCTCAACTCCCTGACTCTTCTCTCTAATCTTCTCCTTAAATCTCCTTGGCTGTGCAGCAATTAGCAGGCCTGATGGTGCAGGTCCTGCCAGGCCTGGTGACTGCACTGTCAATCAAAAGCTTAATGCCAGCCAAAGGGTGTGGGAAGCCTGATGATTTATTGAACTTATTGTTTCCACCACTATGTATAACAGGCCAAAGAATTTTTTTTTTTTTTTTTTTTTTTTTTTTAAAGCTAGGAGTAAAACTACAATTCCTGGGAAGCATTAAGCTGAAACAAAATGATTAGTGGAGAGTTTTAAGGTAATGCCCTGCTAAACGTGCACTATTGTAAGGTCAGATTGTATTCTGCTATCAGCTCTTTGCGTCTTATGGTCTGACACTGTGTGATTTCATCTCTTACTATTTTCCATCATTAAACTGGATAAAATGTCACTTCCTTGTTGTCCTGGTACTTGATGAAATTACTTCATTTTGGTTTTGTCCTTTAAATCACTTATTTGGGGGAGGTATCTATTTTCATTCTTATGCACATTCTGTTACTGACATATAGATCATGAGCTCCGAGAAAGGCACACACTAGTGTAGCTATCACTCTAATCAAGACATAGAACATCTTCAGCATGGCAGGAAGTTACCTTGAGTCCCTTTCCAGTTACTCCCAAACGCCTCCACCCGCTGTGAGGTAATCACTGTTTTCATTCATAAGTTGTTTTGCTTGTCCTTGGGCTTTGTATAAATAGAAGCATATTGTATGCAGTCTTTATGTCTCATTCTTTCAAATAATGAGTTTTTAGTATTCATCGATGTTTTTCATTTTTACTGCTTAGTTGTATTCCATTATAGAAATGTATCACAGTCTATATTCACTCCACTATTGATGGATATTTAGATATTTCAGTTGTTTCCACTTTAAAGCTATTGTGAATAAATATGCTAAAAAGATTCTTGTGTAAGTCTTTGTGGGTATGATTTCATTTCTCTTGAAAAGAAGTAGAATCACAAGATCAAAGAGTAGATGTATGTTTAACATTATAAGGAATCGCCAAACAGTTTTCTAAAGTAGTTACAACATACTTCATTTCTACCAGCAGTCTGGGAACTCTGGTTGTCCCATACCTTGACATTCTTTGACACCAGGCATTGTAGTAGATGTGAAGTGGCTTTTCATTGTGGATTTAATTTTCATTTCCCTGATGATGATGTCAAAACTTTTTTTCATGTAATTATTGGCCATTTGCAAATCTTCTTTTAAGAAGTGTCACTTCAATTATTTTTACCATTTCATTCTTGATTTGTCTTTTTATTATTTGCTTATTTATAAACATTTGTATATATTCTAGATAAACTGTTTGCCATTCTGTGTGTATGTTCTTCAGTCTGGGGCTTACCTTTTCATTTTTTCAACTATATTTTTTCACAAGAAGATTTTAATTCTGACAAAGTCCAGTATCAACTTCTTTTTTTTTTAAGTATAACTTTATTTGTTTCCATTAGGAAATCTTGGATTGACCATTTAAGTGTCTTTTTTACTTAAGCTTTTAAAAGGACATATAAAAATAAAAAAAATTTTTTGTTTGATTATCCATGCAAAATACTTCTTTATTTACATTCTTTTTATTTTAATTACCCAAATGCAGTGACATGCTGATAACTGTTTTTCTAGTTATACAACAATTTTCATGATGAATATATACCTATACCCAGTATGACTGATTCCAAGCTACCCGTGATTTAAAAACTGGTTCACAAAATTCCTGAAAATTGGATAATCAGCTTATTAGCTATAATGAACCTTTCTGGCACACCACTGCAAATGCCACATAAAAATAAGTATCAAAAGGAAAAACCTTGGGGAAGGGTTGTTCCTAGAAACACGGAAAGGTATCATGTTTTGACAGACAGTTGGCTACCTAGTGATGCAAGAATTTTTTAAAGAGACATTTAAAATGAGAAACCCAGTGTTCTGGTAAATTGGCATAAGAGTAAAAGGTTTGCCACTATTTCAATCATTGAGGAGATCAAGAGCAACTATCTCCTGAAAGTGTTAAAAGGAAACTATGTGAGAGGATGGGCAACTCCACAGGACAGGAGGAGGGACCTTTACACCATAGACCAGAGGAGCAGAATTGAGACCAAAGGGGGTGATTCAGGCAGAGCCCCAGAACCCAGGGACACATTTTCTAGTAAGTTCATCTGAAGTAGGATTTAAACCATCAAATGAAATATGATATGTCAAGAGCTTTGTAATGTTTTGAACAACCAATAAAAAAAAAATAAAGACAAACATAGTGAATTAGTACTAAAAAAAAAAAAAAAAAAAAACCCATCGAATCCCCGTGAAATGGTAAGTGGACCCTTTTCATCTGTAGTCACTGCAGCTATGTGATAGGCCTGGTGTTGTGACACAAGAAATGACCACAGAATCAAGACCTTCAAGCAATAAGGAAGCCTCACAGTTCACTTTCTTTTCATCAAAAAATTTTAGCAACCTCCTATAAAGGTAGTAAAGAGGAGGCACTTCACAGCAATCATTTGGCAAAGATGTTTCATATGAGAGTAGATAAATCCTAGAGATTTGCAGCTATGTGTGGTTCTTTATAGCAACAATAACAGAAATAGTGCACAGGAACACATTTTGAAAGCCTCTATTCTTTCAAAACTAAGTTTTGATCAGTTATGGACAGAGATTTGAAAAGAATTCCAGTCTATATGTTACTTAAGTTGTATTATTTTTCATTAAAAATATGCAAATATACTTATTTAACTTTAAATAATATCAAAATAATCAAAATAAAATGAATCCACTTATACTCACCCCAAGTTTATATAGTAAAACATCATAATTCTGATAGTATTGACCCTTTGATCCATTCCACCCATTTCCCTCCATTCAGAGAGGAAACCTTTTTTCATTTCAGACTCTAATGGTTTTTCTAACTTGACTGCCTATTCAGCCATGAACTAAAAAGATGTTGTTGTTCTATAATTTTTTTATTAGTTGCTCAAGAAAATACAATAATCTTGACATATCATACATTTGATTCAAATAGGGTATGAATTCTCATTTTTCCACATGTATAGGTTGCAGGATCACATTGGTTACATGGCCACGTATATACATACAACAATACTAGTGTCTGTTGTATTCTGCTGCCCTCTCTATCCTCTCTTCCCCTCCCCTCCCCTCCTATCACCTCTCTCTACCCAATCTACTGTGACACTTTTCTCTCTCTTTTTTTCCCTTCCCCCTCACACCATCATATATGTATTTTGTGTAACCATGAGGGTCTCCTTCCATCTTCCTTGCAATTCCCCTTCTCCCTCCCATTCCCTCCCACCTCTCTTCCCTATTTAGTGGTAATCTTCTTCTCATGCTCTTCCTCCCTACTCTGCTTTGAGTCACCCCCCTTATATCAGAGAAGACATTCGGCATTTGTGTTTTAGGGATTGGCTAACTTCACTTAGCATAATCTGCTCTAATGCCATCCATTTCCCTGCAAATGCCACGATCTTGTTATTTTTTAGTGCCGCATAATATTCCATTGTGTACAAATGCCACATTTTTTTTTATCCATTCATGTATTGAAGGGCATCTAGGTTATTTCAAACTAAAAAGTTTTTTCCCAGCAAGAGAAATAATAAGTGAGGTAAATAGGGAGCCTATATCCTGGGAACAAATTTTTACCCCTCACACTTCAGACAGAGCCCTAATCTCTAGAGTATACAAAGAACTCAAAAAGTTAAGCAACAAAAAAAACAAATAACCCAATCAACAAATGGGCCAAGGATCTGAACAGACACTTCTCAGAGGAGGATATACAATCAATCAACAAGTACATGAAAAAATGCTCACCATCTCTAGCAGTCAGAGAAATGCAAATTAAAACCACCCTAAGATACCATCTCACTCCAATAAGAATGGCAGCCATTATGAAATCAAACAATAACAAGTGCTGGCGAGGATGTGGGGAAAAGGGTACACTTGTACATTGCTGGTGGGACTGCAAATTGGTGCAGCCAATTTGGAGGGCAGTATGGAGATTCCTTGGAAAGCTGGGAATGGAACCACCATTTAACCCAGCTATTCCCCTTCTTGGACTATACCCAAAAGACCTAAAAAGAGCATACTACAGGGACACAGCCACATCAGTGTTCATAGCAGCACAATTCACAATAGTTGCTCTATAATTTATCCCATGATTTTATTTGCCCTGCATTAGGAGGGGCTCCTCTGGGCCACTGGCACAACACACTTGCAGAAACAAGAGGTCCATGTAGTTTTCAGGAGCTTGAAATAACAGGTTGGTAGAGGACACGCTCCTCAAGGTGCATGCTTTCCTGTGCCCTTGCTCAGAGAAGCCCCTCAGTCCCTCCAGCTGGGTAGGCAGTGGCACGTGTGACCCTGACCACGCCCTCCTCCTGTTAGCAGCTGCTTCCTTGGGTTTTCTATACCTGAAACAAGCAAGGCTTGAAAATGAGAAAAGGAGAAACAGGGAGCTCCTGAATTCACCTTGGCCACTGGGTTGGAGCCATTATGCAGAATCAGGGTTAACCACTTTCTCTCATGTTTATCCAGTTGGGCAGAAAGAAAGGAGACACTTTCTATTCTTGTCTCCTCATGCTTCCAGCTGCCTTCTTTATCTATTAGTCTTTGATCCCTTAAGTAACTTCCTCCTTTTAAATTTTGGTTTGTTTGGACCAGTTTTCATGGGCTCTGTTTTTTGAACTAAGTATCCATGATAAAGACAAGGCAGGGTTAAGGAGAAAGGAAATTTGGATACAAACCATGGTGGCCCAACATGAGAATAAAGACAATCTATCCAGGAAAACATAAACCTCGTAAGCATTTCCTATGGGCAGAATTTCACGCAGGGCTTTGGTCACCCACGTAATGAAGGCGTTCAGCACAGATCAACAGATGACGACAAAATCCAGAAATCAGTAACAACAGGAAGGCACTATAATACCTAGACAGAAGAGGCAAAGGGAGGAGGGGTGTTATGGGAACCAAGGGGTTGAGTTCAGTGGAGGGATCTAGAACCATGCAGGACCTGACTGGTGAGAACTGGAGATAAGGAGGAGGGCTGGTTGCTTTCAGAGAAAATATCCAAGACAGAGCCATGCAGAAAAATAGCTGGGCTCCTTCCCATCTCCTATTAGTGCCTTTCACTAGGTAATTCAGTGATACGGCAACAACCCCAGACATTTAATTCAGAGCAGAGAAGAGGAAGAACCAGGTATAAATCTGAAGCCCAGGGTGGGTACAATGTTGAAGCCAGTCATTGTCCTGTCCTCTTCAGTAGAGTGAAGCAACCATGAATATCTTGTGTCTGAAAAGAACCTAGCTGCCAACAATCAAGAATGGTTAATTAGTTATGAAATATGTGGGTCTTCCAAAATGATACTCAAAATAATTTGCAATTGTATGAGAAAATATCAAAGTTTAAAGTTAAGTAAAAGTATAGGAAAGTTTTGCATATTACTTCAACTACCTAAATTGTTATGTAGAAAACAATTGAAAGTATATATATGAAAAGATAATCACTGTTCTGTTATGAGGTCGTGGATCTTTGTATTTTTGTATATGTGTGTGTACAAATGTATTTACATGTGTACGTGTGTGTGTGTGTGTGTGTGTGTGTTTGAGCAAATTATCAACATGAGAGCATTGAGCACCTATTACTTTTATAATTAGAAAAAGAATGATGATTTTATTACCACTTGAAATATGCACATATAGAATACACTGAAAGAATGAACACAGCTTCCAGGAGGTCTATCTGCACTGGGGACATGACTATTAGAAATGGTAGTTACAGTGCTCTCATCTTCCTATATAGCATTCTACATTTTACAAAGCACTTTTATTCTTTTTTCTTTACAATAACCCCATAAACTAGGGTTTTGCTATTTTGAAGATAACCAAATAGAAATGATATGAGATCAGATTAGCAGTAAAACTGACAGCTAAGAGTGCAACAGCCTTGGTGTCCCCTATTAAACACTACGGAAGTCATTAGTACTTCCAACTACTTCATATGTTCCATCGGAAGACACTTTTTGTACTTTTCCACTTCCTGGAAAGTGTGGTCATGTCACTTTCTTTGGTCAATGAAATGTGAGCATACAGTACACCTTTTACTTTCTAGTTGGAACTTAATAAACTAGAGTGCAGCCATAGTGTCTTTCTACTTTTTACCATGTTCCTTAGGCAAGTACATTTAGAGGTGAAGCCTCCATAGCCTTGGGTCCCTAAGAAGTCCT
The DNA here is from genome assembly GCF_048772815.1 of Callospermophilus lateralis. NCBI lineage: Eukaryota > Metazoa > Chordata > Mammalia > Rodentia > Sciuridae > Callospermophilus > Callospermophilus lateralis. Next base: position 93,611,154 of record NC_135307.1, read on the forward strand.
GTCGTTCTGCTTGGGGAACATAGCATGAGCAAGAAGGGAACAAGTGAGGTTAAGACTCTGAGATTTGGGGAAAGTTTGTTTGTAAAACTTAACCTAAACCTATATTTCCCCAAACACCAATTATCTCTTCAAAGAGCAAACTGGTTTTCTGATATTTCTATCCATTCTCAAAGACAATTGGGCACTTTTTGTAGGAACAGCATATAATGTGTACAAAGTAAAAATATCGAAGCAGAATAGTCAGAGAGTATGTATTATTTAGAAAAATTATTTAGAAAAGTTGCATAACTGGAAAAGAAATTGTCAAAATTAAAAAAGAGATAAAAATAACAAAACTTTTGGAAAAAAATTTTAACATTTTTCTTTTATTCTTGTTCTTCCTCTTCCCTTCTTCAAAAAGTATTGATTGGTTTCCATCCTTCTTGAATCAATGAACCATTAAGGCAGACCCAGGTATGTAGGTTATCTAAAGATGACAGACCAAGTAGGACTCGCTCAGGTTTGTGTGGAAGGACTGAGGCACCAGACAGGGCCACTAAATGGATTATATACAAGGATATTGAGATACTGGGTATCTGGTATTATATACAAGGATATTGAGATATTGAGATACTGAGTCAGGCTTCTCACTGACAACGAAGAAAAGCACAAATATGGACAGAGAGAAAGCTAAGATATACTATGTAGTGTTGGATTGGAACTGGAAGTGATAGTGAGAATGTAGTTTTAAATATAGTTGAATAAATCATTTGAAAACAGAACGCACACACATATACAAATAACTGATCCCAGGTATAAGAAAAAGAAAAATGTGAGATAAGTAAAGATAAGTCTGGAACATTAATTTTAGTAACAAAAAGTAAGGAAATGGACAAATAATGATGGGGACATGCCCAAAGCTCATATGCATAGGATCTTCCACTGGCCAAACTTGGACAATTTTGGCACCCAAATAATAATAATATTAGATTTGATTATAACCTATTGAATAAAATAGGAAGGCAAGAATCTGCATTGCTATAAATAAAGGAATGAATAAATGAATAGATGGCAAAAGGAAGCTCCTCCTCAGGACAAAAAAACCAACTAATAAATGAAGAAGGAATGATATCACCATCATAGTAATAATTGAGGAAAGAAACATTTTAGTAGGTGTTAAAAAGCTGGCTGAAGACTAGGATTTTACATAGTCTAAGTATTGTCCATGATATACCTATCAATCATAAAGGAAAAGAAGTGACTTTTACAGTGGAAAAACTTGGCAGGCACCAGATCAATCAAGTGACCAAAATCAACACCACCAGGAACAGGACAGTGCACCCTCCTGGACAGGATGCACTGGAAAGAACGCAGCATAGTGAGACTTCCTCCACAAGATAGAAAATTGGGATCTAATCATGGGATCTCTTTTGAAAACTCAAATTGAGGACCATTCAACCAAATGGCTACTCTGCAGTCTTCAAAAATGTCAAGGTCACAGAGGTCAGAGAAGACTAAGGAACGAGAGTATAACAAAGGTTTTTGGTCCTCTTCTTGTAACTTTTTCGTGAGTTTGAAACTGTCAGAATATTAATCTCGTCTCTTAGCATAGTATGATGGGGTCAGGGTGGTCAGAAGACAAAGTGGGGAGTCAGGTAGTGGATAGGGGCCCCTGTTGGAGAGGATTAAACCAATGCCACTGCTGCTCACACCACTGTCCAACAAAATCAGCTGTTCCATTGCCGCAAGTGGTGGAGAGGGGCTAATGATTGGGTGGGGCAGACAAAGACACCTTCTAGACTCTGCAAATTCCATTTTGCCGTCAGCCAAATGAGGGGAATTCAGTGAGCAGACACCAGGGAAGGAGGAAGAGAAGAACTGAAGGCAAATGAACCAGAGTCCAAGAGGAGAGGTGACCCCAGCAGCAGAGCAGATAGCAGCCTCTGTGAGAAACGTGGAATTGGTGAGGAAGGAACAGGAGCTGTGCGAGAGACCCAGGGAGGGGAGTGTCTCTGCCAATACCAGATAGTCAGTGTGCAAAACCAGCACACAGGAGGTCAGAGCAGAGAATTAAAGCAAAAAATGTGTAAAAATTAAAGACAGGAAATAAAAAATACGACAAGTTGATACGAAATCAAAGGTCATCAAGGACTCACAAAGATAGATGGATTATTTATTGACGTCAGAGAGTGAGATTAGAGAAAATTGGAATAAATTCTGTGCCTGAGAGTTCATGTGAAAGGCTGGAGGGACAGGAATATAAATTCTAGGAGAAGAAAAAAACACACGTAGAAAAGCAAGGGAATATACACGGCTGATAGTGTTATACTATCTGGGCTGCAATAAAACATTAAGCTTTGAAAGACCATTGCCCCGTGTTCAAAATTTAGGGGAGGAAACAGATACTTTCTTCTAAGACTGCATTCTAAAGGCAAGAAAAAAGATGTTTAACATCTTACTCGTAAATAGATGAACATCCAGTGCTTAAGAATCAGAGCAAGAGGAATGAAGAAAAGGCCCAACCAGCATTCCTAGTCGGGAATCTCAGACTCCTGACCACACGGGTAGGAAGGTGCACAAAATGTACATTTCACAACCTGAGGACATTCACCTTTGCGTCCTGAGTACATAATATAAGTGCCAGTCACATAGCAGTTGCTCCATAAATGTTGTTTTAAGTATTGAAGAATTAAACTTTCTTTTGAGGGATAAATGCAAATACAGAAAAAGGAAGAGGTGTGTATTCTTAGATGAAATCTTTGGGACGGTATCAGCAATAAACAGTTATGGAGTAAAAAGTTACATTAAGGCTACTTTTTGGATTTCATTTTAAATATCTTGAAATATATGTTGCAAAGATTATGGCCAGTAACAATTTACAACTTTAAATCGTTTCTGTGGAACACTTAGTCAATACCACTTACAGTAGCTTTATGTGTAATACCCCAATACTGGAAGCAACTGAAGATGTGAATAGGAGCTGGGGCTATAGCTCAGTGGCAAAGCACCTGCCTCGCACGTGTGAGGCACTAGGTTCCATACTCAGCACCACATAAAAATAAATAAATAAATAAATAAAAATATCGTGTCCATCTACAACTAAAAAAAAAAAAAAGTATATTTAAAAAAAAGAAAAGATGTGAATAGATAAAATGTGGCACACTTGTACAATGGAAAGGCACAATTTATTCAAACCCACAACAGACAACCTGGGCGAGTCACAAAATAATTATTCTGAAAGAAAGAAAGGACAACAACAACAACAAAAATGGCAGACTAATTTCAATTTATGCAAAAGTCTAGAAAATGCAAACTAAGAAAGTAGATCAGTGGTTGCCTGGGGACCAGGGTCAGGGAGGAAGGGATCACCGAGGGGCATGAGGACATTTTGGGGGGCAGATGGATATGCCACTGTCTTGTGGATCTCCCTATATATCCCGTTCCATTACACTGTTCTGGATGTCTGACAATTATAGATTCAAACCTAGACTTCAAACTATTCATGAAGGCATACCTGTCAAGGTAAGATAAATACATTTTGTTTATATTAGTTTGCTGGATGTATAATTTTAAGATGTTTACATATAAGGTATATGGGCTTCAAGGCTCCCAAGTTGTTAGGGGTCAGGCAGCACACGGAGGCAGTCTGTTGGGTTCCCCCCCTACTACACAGGGTTTATGGATACTGCTCCTCCAAGACAACCTAGTGTGTCTCCTCCCCATGGGTCCTTTGACCTCACTTTGCCCACCTTTGAAGATGCACATCTCTCTGCCCTGCAGGTATCCTTGCTCCTTTTTCTGCCCAGATTAGGCTGATGGAATTACAGTTATTTGTTTTTAGATTTTATTTTTTATTTTTTTTTTTTTTAGATGTGGATCCAGTTTCATCCTCTTCTTCCCTCAAATCCCAGAGAAGATAGATCAAACTTTCTGGGTAATTCTTTTCTTTGAATGTCTCTCCCACTTGGCTTTAAAAGAGAGGGAAGTTGGTAGTGAATATATGGCATGCCAACTTCCTGCGCTCAAATCTACACTGTTACTTCCATAGCTTTATTGAGGCATACTTGATATTAAAACATGCATAGGTAAGGTACATAATTTGATGAATGTATCATAAGCAAACACACATAACAATCAGCATACATCAGGATATGTAGGGAGACCCAGTTTTCTTGTTGCTATCTCTTGCCCCTAATAGATGCTCTCTTTTCCTCTGCTCTTCCCCCCACCCTCCTGAATCCACCCCTTACTCTGAAGGGGCTTTGGGGCATGCTTGTGGATATCTCTACTATATGTCCAAGCTGCACAAATAGTTGCCCTTTGGGCCAGCAGAATGGACAAGAAACACAACCTGCCCTTGGAAGGATGGATAAGGTAAAAGGCCTGTTGCAGCCCTAGAAGCAGGCTCCAGAACATTTGGGTACAAACTGAGACCTGAGAGCATGGCCTAACATATGTTCACTCTTAAGGGTAGGGACCAGGCCTAAGGCCTCTTGCCTCAGTCCAAGAATCAGTTGTATGGCACAGAGCTGAAAGTCCACAGGTGACGGGTGCTACAGATACCCAGTGAGAGATAGCATTCCCACTTCAGGAAATTACAACTAGAGACCTGCTGGGAAAAGTACCTGAAGGAACCACCCATACATCCCACAGGCAGAAGAACCAATTCATGTCCCTCAGCCACACCCAGGAAATGCCAAGGGTCCCAAGAGCACCAACTGTGCACTTTTCCTGTTATACTCTTTTCTGCCCAAGTGCCATCCTGGGAAGACATGAACAGGTGAGGAAAGGGAAGAAAAATGGAACTGACCATGCCCCTATTGCCCTCTACAAGTTCTAAACTGCAGTCAGGCTGCACCTGGAGATGGGGGAAATTTTTAATTTGCCTGAGAGTTCACTGTTTTGTGATTAGGCTGAGATGGATTTTATTTTATTTTTATTTTATTTTTTATCTGAAAGTAACTGCACAAGCTCTGGATCCTGCAAATTTGACCAGAGGGGAGAACTGGCAGCAGAGTGGGTTTTCAGGAGAGTAATGGGGAAGAATAAAATTATTTCCTGCTCCATTCTCTTGGAGGTCAGCCCATGTCTATATACGTATTTGGGAGGAGAAGAACCTGATGATGAACAGGTCCCTGTACCCAATTATCACTGGTTTATGTTCTCCATTTTACCTAAGCCTGAGCTGGGTTTTGATCTCTTATATCCAAAAGGATTTTGAGAAAAACATTCTCTTTTGTTGAAGCAGGCTATAAATTTGCAGGTCTGGTAACCATTCTTAGCCAATTTTATGAGACTACTATATGAATTTTCAAATAGATCCTGATTATGGGGAAGAAAATAAATGGTTTTGGGATTGGAGAATTTTTTTTTCATTTTTTTAAGTGAAGTAAGAAAAATGCTTTTTTTTCTTCTGATGGGAGAGACTAAATTTCAGGGAAGAGTCAAATTTGGCAAAGACCAAATCTTGACAGTCATGGAGAATAGGAGACCATCCGAACAGGGAAGACTGGCAGTGCTATCATTCTACTGACCTCTGCAGATGGAGAAATGGTGGAAGTGGAGATTAAACAGCCAGAAGGAATTAGACATTAGGTTGTCCTGAAGCCACAAAGCCATAGCAACATCACAATAAGGAGCTGATTCAAAGAAAATCATTCAGGGGGAATCTGAAAGATATATTGTGTTGTAAACCGAGGTTAAAAACATACTAAACTGTGACTAACAATAGAGGGCACAGAATTGTAGGCTTCCTATGACTTTCTTTAAAAACTATTTTCCCAGTAAAAGAAAATCATGTTCTTCTTTCTCAGTGATTTGACTAGGGAATTAAACCAAATCAGAAGAATGAGGGGGGCATATAATAATTACCCAAGACCTTCTTTGATACTGAGTTCTACAAATCAAGGACTCAAATAAATAGTGACAGGAAAAGTCATGGTGAGAACAAGTTTCATTAAAAACCCGAAATATTAATTGGATTCCATTCTGCAGAGTGGAGAGTTCTCAACGCGAATGAATCAATACGGAAGTCAATCCTCCCTTTCTCTTTCAGAGTGCTATTCGCCCCTACGGTGGACTGGCTTTCTCCTCCTGAAATACAGTTCTGGACAAAAGACTGGATGGAGGTTGTCAAGTGAAGGGGGCTTGGTATGCCCTGAAGGTCTGAGATGAATTGACTCTCTCGGGAGCTGCAGGATGGAAGAAAGAGGAAGAAGGGACATCAGAGAAACCAAAATTTCCCACAGCAACATATGACAGATCTCCTGGAAAATCCTTGATTCAAATAGATCACAAGAACCTAGGGTGAAAGCAATCCCTTTCTACATCTAGGTATTCAATGAGCAGTTATTGAGTGCCCACTGTGTGCAAAGAACTTATCTCAGTCCTCGGCACTATTCCAAACTTTGAACACTAAGCAGACATTATTATCATCAACAAAGTGTGAAGTTGAATCACAATGAGAGGAGGAAAGCAGAAGTGAAGGCTAAGATAAAGATGGAAAACTGGCTGTTCTGTAATAAGGAATTAGGAAATTGACACTGGAGTGTCAGGGTGCGTGGTGGTGCATACTTCACAATGGGCATTGATTTGGGAGCCCTTCTCCACACTTTGAGGTGATTTCTTTGTTGGCCTTCCATTTAGGGAGGCTTGCTGCAAGTCAATGTGATAGAACAAATACACTTTTTGAAGTTATCCCTCACTTAAAATTCTGTGTGCTTATGTTTTCTAACTTGTCTTGATTTTTGGAATGTTTCTATTCTGAAATATGTCTAATGCTTAGCTGATTGAGCAACCTGAAGCCCAAACAATTAATGAAGCAGAGACTTTGACTCTAAGAAAGTCATGAAGGAGATAAAGCAAGCATACAAATAATATCCCTTTTAAAATTGCTTTCAAAAAAGTAAACATACAATCAAGCACTACTTCAAACCAAGGAATTCAAAAATTTGTGGGAGATTGATTGCAAAACTTTCCCCAGTTCTTTGTTCTTCCCATCCACCCGCACTGTGGTATGATCTTGGACCTTTCATTGACCACTAGAGTCTATCCCTCAATCTTTGAAACTGAGGTGATCTTGTGACTTGCTTTGACCAATAAGGTGTGGCAGAAGTGATGGTGTACCATCTCTGAGCCTAAGCTCAAGGGGTCTTGCCATTTCCTCTTGCCCTCACAGATCTGTCACCACCATGACCAAGTTCAAGTTAAAGTGCTAGACGATGAGAGAGTACATGGGGAAAGCACAGTTGTTCTCAGGCCATCCTAGGTCACTCACAGCCAGCCAAACCCTTCCTGTTGAGAGAACCTGGCCAAGATCAGTGCGTAGCTGTTTGCAGATGCCTGGATAAAGCCGACTGAGATCAGAACCTCGAGGCTGATGTGTAGATCTGTGAGGGAAAATAAATGTTTATGCTGCGTGCAATTAGAGTTTGGCTACGTGCAATGTGCCTTGATTGTGACAGTTGGCTTCATGGAGCAGCAGTTTTCCAATAATGCCACGGAGAATGAAGAAGACTGTACAGGCAAGTTTAAACAGGGAGAGTTTTCGAACTAAGGAATAGCATGAAAAATACCATGGAGAGATAAGTTTAAGATGTGTTCATAGCCCAGCAACAACCTAGTTCAACAAAAAAAGCCCAGAATTTCCATATGACTGCTATCAAGATATCAACTCCAAGAACTGATCCAGAGGGCGGGGTGGTCATCTTCTAAATAAGTTGTCCTATTAAAAGCAGGTTCATTCTAACACAGGGTCCTTTAAAAGTTGGAGTTATGGAAATACAGATTGCACTCCTTATGGAACTGGGCCAAGGAGGTGCAAAAAGGAAAGAATCAACTCTTGTATGTCCTTGTTTTAGCATGAGCATTTGAGCAGGGCAAAAAAGCAGAGGCTGCTTTCAAGATAACATGGCTGGGTGGCGGAATAAAATGGGAACAAGTGAATACAGATGTTTTAGGTGAGACAAATTTTTTATTTCACTGAAACTTAGAAGCCCTCAAATTAGATTTTTGTTGTTGTTTTGCCAAGAAATTAAATTTAGTAACATGCAGGTGTTTGTGAGATGCTTTCAAATTGGACTGCCTCAAAAATCTTTGGGGAAGTAGGTGGCATATGAATAATCAATAAATAACTAATCCCTTTCTAGAGAAGCCGAAATAAAAACAAAAACAGTGTCGACTTCCTCATATTGATTGTTTGCTTTTACTTTATGTTCCCCCCTCCTATTTCCTGTTATTGCCAGGATGCTAGGTGACCTTTCTGTGTTTAATTACCCAAAAGAAACATGCAATAAATGAATGTCAGGGGAAGAGAGAGGTTCCTATCCCTGAATATCTTGTCAAAATAACCACCCCCAGGGTCTTTCCTCTTTCCGAAGGATGTGTGATGCTTCCGTGAAGTGAGCAGAAAATAAAATGGAGAAAGCATATGACTCTGAGGCCAGAGAAGGTGGAATAGGGTGGGGAATTGCCTAACAAAAACATGTTTCTGCTAGTCAGAGGCTCAGTGTCATTCTTTGGAATATAGTGCATTTAAATGGAACATTCCTGGGAATTCTTAAAAGAGTTCTCAATGCAGGAACTTCCATCAGGGACTCCAATTAATTAGATCCAGTTGCCGAACCACATGACTATTTCCAACTGGTTATTGCATAGACAGAGCCTCCTGCATAAACAGTGCTGAAGAGAATAAGAACAATGTTGCAAAGATAACACCACTCAGTCCAGTGTCACACACCATTCTTTCCAATGAGCCACAGAGAAAATAATATTAATTTCCTCTCTCATTACTTTATTTGCATCTGATGCCTTTAGGTGACTAATAAAAACTACTTTACTGCCCTGGATTATTTCCTGACTCAGTGACTATTTTATTTCTCTATTATAGGACTTGATAAGAGATACAGGGAGTGACACGGAAGAACTTCAATTTGAATTATAAGATTTCTCATTTGCAGTTTGAGCACCGAGACAGAACAACTCGGCTCCATCTCACTGCCCTCCAACCAGAGTCTACACTGACAGGGAAACACTTCAGAGTCCTTGAGCATCTGCATGCCAAGGGGCATCATCTAAGTCTACAGAGAAACACTTTGGAAATTAGGAACTTCCAGTTGGATCGAAGAGAAAAAAGCAGTGTGTGGGCACAGGGTGGGGGGGAACGAGGCAAAGAAAGGCACTTTGTTGTGTAAAGGAATCTAACATTTGCTCAGCCTAGAGATCATGACTTTGCCTAGTATCCCCACAAAGAGTGTCAGCTAGATGAGTCCTACAGACTGAGGACAGTAGGGGAAAAGAAGTTTGCCACAAGTCTATTTGCCTTACCCCTTCCACTACAGAAGACTGAGCAAGAAGGTGGCCATCAATGAACTCAGAAGCAGGTCCTCTCCAGCCACTGAGTCTGGCTCAATCTTGGACTTTCTAGTCTTCATCATGGAAAGAAATGAGTTTCTGTTGCTTATAAACCACCCAGTCTATGGCCCTCTGTTAGAGCAGCCTGAACAAGCAGGTATCCATTGACTAATTCAGATTGATGTTCTCCAAAAAGTAAACACACATCATGGCCTGGCTCCTCTGGCCACACTCTTGAACTCAGAACTGAAAAATTGGTTGAGCTACCTCTAATTACTTTTCCTTTGTCTTAACAGATTATTGAGTAAAAAGAATGGAACACCTTCAATTTTCTACACTGGACACTTTCTTTAGATCACTAGGCACTGGAAGGATGATGGCCGTACGATTTTGTACCTAGATTCCTAATCCCAGATGATCACAAGGACTGTAAGTGCTAGCCTGGGAAAAGAGCGAGTGTCAAGATTGTTCACAAACTGCAACTTTCTTATCTTGCCCACACACACACACACAAAAAAGGCATTGCTGTTAAAGCTAGCCAATGATAGAGATTTTAAGGGCTGAGGTAGTGATTTTTCACCTGTGGCAAGGAAACCAGTACTTTTATCCCAATCGTTTTTTTTTTTTTTTGCAAATAATAATTTGACTTTGCCTGTGGATGACAAATTCATCAGTGTCACCAGCAAGTTTCTTTACACATGTTTGAAGGGCTGTTGAGAACAGACTCCATAGCATCGTAGTATCTACTTTCTTATCATCACCTCCCCTAGCAAATGCTTCCCCCTCTCCGATTTCCAAGTACAAGAATATCAGTTTTCATGTCTCAGCTTGAGAGCCTTGATTTAAATCCCTGATTTATTTTTACTTCCGTCCCCAGTGCCAATGTAGGAGAGTTCAGACATGTTTTCATATGCGCTGAGATGTCAAAGAAATTAAAAAAAAGAAGCAGATTTTTTATATCAGTCAGTTAAAGACTAATTACAAGTGTGCTTTCCAGCAAACCAGTGTTTGTAGGCTAATTTTCGGTTATGAAACAGAAACTGAGGTTAATGAGGCTAATTATGTTTACCAGCATTTTCGAACAAAAGAAAAGAAGCCAACTCAATTTTGAAGAGAATTCTTGTCAGAAACAAATAGGGAGAAATTGCTACAGTTGTATCAGCATTTCCTAAAACTAGGGATTGCCATGCTTGGAAAACTAACATCCTTGAACACAAGCTAGCAGGCCAGAAAATCAAGTCCTTAGATGACGAGGCTTTCCTGATCCAAAGGGCATTGCTGCATGACAGTGATAGCTGAAACTCAAAAGCAGTGCAACGGAGACCACCAAGGCCAGCCCTCCCTTCTGTCCGACGGTGCGAGGCAGGGAGACAGACGACACTGGCAGATGCTCATGTTTGATAAACAAAGATTCTGACTTCTAAAGGTCGAAGGAGGTGACAGGAGCATGGAGCCGCTGGAGAAGGACACTGAATCCAGCAGGAGACTAAGGTGGCCTGTTACCCGAATGTGAAGTCACTGCAGTGTGACCACCTCAGATTTCAGATTGCCCATGAATGGTTAACCCACCTTTCCCAGCAATTCCAGCAAGCATGTAGCAACTCCTGGAACAATCATCTGTCTGGAGGATCAAGTGTCTTGAGGCCATGAACCCCTTTACCATGGAACAGAACAAGCATCATTTGAATACCAAGTTCATGGAACAAAGGAAAATGAGAGGCTTGCATGGGCCTCGTCCCCTTGGTGTGAAGGCTCCTCCCTGTTGATCAAGCTAGATCACATGCCAGTGTTAGCTGTGTGCTAGAAGAGGTTGATAAGTGGCCACAAACATCAGATTACTTTGTATCTAAATTTAGGTTCCAAGACCTCACTGTCGGCAAAGAGTCCTCTAAAGAGAGTCCTTGGTGACATTAGGCAGACTTCAGGGGTGTAGCAGCTTTTAAGAGGAGTCAGGTTTCCAAAGCATCACCTTGGCTATTATATTAATCCACCACGAGCTGCGTACTGATAGAATACGAGAATAAAAGAGGACAGGGATTGCTTTAAAGGAGTTCACTCTTTTTGAGGCATCAGACTTATCACAGTTGATAAAATTGGACCTGAAACAAATCGTATGATTTAAAGGACTCCTATATTGTGTATAATTAAATGTCTCCATATAAGATACAAGGGCTGAAAACAATCAGAAATTTTTAAAAAATCAGTCAGTTTATATATATGCAACCCCTTTTGTGGTCTCTCTCAGCTCTGTAGTCATTGCCACTCCCATTTTCTTTAGGGTTCCAAAAGCATAGGGTTTCAACCTTGATTTGACATGATTTCACCATGCCTTGTTGATATACTTGTCTACCTGACTAGTTTCTTCTTTAAATTGGAAGCTCTTTGAGAATAGTACCCCGGGTTATCTTTATGTTCTTCAAAGCACATAATATTGACATAAAAATCTGCATTCAATAAATATTTATTAAAATGCAAATAAAAGAGAGGATATTGCTGTTTTCCAGAGATTATTTGGGAATCACAGATAATATGGAAAATAAGCCAGAGTCAGAGAGCTAGAAAGATAAGGATTTAGGTAAGAGAAAAGAGGTTGACTTTTTGAGAAAGAATGAACTGAACAAATAGTTACAAACTTGATTGAGTGATGGGCAAGGGTAGGAGATAATGGGAAAGCTGATCATAGATGAAGACTTGTCATAAACGAATGAGGGAAGCTGAGACAGATTTTGGAGAAAATAGTTAAAGTATAAGAAGCTTAAGTTTGCCAAAATTCAATTCATTGATCTTTTACATCCCTTTCTGAAATCCATGACAGTGTGTCTGGGATGGGCTTATGTGAGCTCAGAAAAAATGTTTGCGGTCATGAGTTTGCAAGATTAGATACCTGCTGCCTTGGACCTCTGGAGGCAGGAGGAACAGGGTGCTTAATAGCAGCAAAGACTTAGAATTAACCCCATGTACAAGCAGTGCTTTATCAACATCAGGCTAAGAAACTATTTATCGTGGGAATCCAGGCTGTTTCTGTATGCACAGAATAACTTGGCCACTTGATTAGTCTAGCCTGCCAGGCACACTAACACAGCCTTGGATCTTAGGATCCAAGTACTGGCTCTCCAGAGTTAACAGGATTAATCAGGTATTTTCCATTGTGGTAGCTCTTTGGATATCACAATTGTTTGGTGCAGAGCTTATTTTGAATTTCCTTGCTTTCTCATAGGATCCACAGGCTCAGTTCAAGAGAAAACAAGCCCATGGTCATGCTAGTTAACAAAGACTGCATAACCTTCTAGGGTTGGTGTGCCAGCTCCTTCTTTCTATAGTCACAGGCCAGAGAGTGAACATCCCCATTCATGGTAAGGACAATTTCGTCACAATAGGGCTTTGAGGTCACTTGAATTCAGACATTCTACCCAGCCATCTCCAGAGTTCTCCACCACAGATCCAGTCCAGGGATGGCTCACAGCAGGCATGGAGCTGAGGCTCATTAACATTCTATATCTATGAGATAACTGAATCTTGTTTTTGAATAGAAAACTAGTACAGAGTGGCACCCAAATTTCCCCGTGTTCTGACATTCTATGCACTATTGTTTGCAAAATCATAACAACAAGATGCATTCTTACTATTTTATAACAGAAGGAAGAGGAATAGGAGCAGGAGGAGGAAGAACCATCACTGCTGTCATTATGGCTTCTTGTATTTTCCAATCCAATATTCTAGAAAACATTGTAGTCCATCTTTAGACCTAAAAATTAGTATATATTTATATTTAGACCTAAAATTGTACATATATTTAGACCTAAAATTTTATATATACATATATATACACACATGTGTGTATCTCTCTCTCTGTATATGTGTGTGTGTGTGTGTGTGTGTGTGTGTGTGTATACTATGTACATATAGAGATGTATGGCATATATCTATCATACATATATAATCTGAAGGTCAAGGGAAGAATAGTAAAGTTCCCAGGGCAGAACCCGTCCTTTTGCTCTTCACAACCTGCCCACTTTTGGCTTTTGCAGCCCCCACTCCTACTGCCCAGTCACTTCACACCACCTGTCACTTGCTACATATGCCCTGTGCTTTCCTGCTTTGTTCCCTCTGCCTGGGCTGCAACCCCCTACTCCCTGCCAAGTGCCAGAAGTGCCCAGCATTTCTGAGGGCCTGGCTCAAATCCCATCTCCTCTGGGAGGCAGGCAGAACCTGTCACTCTCCCCAGCATGCCCACTATAGGACACTGTGCACACTTGTCCACTACCTAATTTGTCATCTTATAGTGAAGTCAGTGTTTTGACGAATGTGCCTGCTACTTCTTTATGAACTACATACAGATATGGAATGAGTTTTACTGTCTTTATACTGTGGTTGGCATAGTATGGAAGATCAGAAATAATGTTTAATAAATGAATGATTGAATTAGTGAATTAAATGGTAAGGTTAAAAAAGAATGCTCCATTTTTATCTAGTTAAATCATTTCTAAATAGGATAAGAATGTCATTTAGTGCCCTGTGGATGTTTCCATGGTTTAAACTACTCTTTGGCTATAGAACTAAAGGCTTTGAACTTGGTCTTAGTCTTTTAACTTGTTCTATTCTGTAACTGAAAGGACAGAAAGTGCCTAGGAGTGTGAGCAAATGGAAAATGGATCTGAGTTGAGAGAGTAACAGTCTATCCACAAATAACAGAAAGCACTCACCCTCAAAAATAATCATATCAAAAATAAAGAAAATTTGCATATTTATAGCAACAGCCTTAACTCCTCCCCCACCCCCTTCCACCACTCCCCCCCCACTTTTTTTTGATACTGGGGCACTTAACCACTGAGCCACATCCCCAGCCATATTTTGTATTTTATTTAGTTACAGGGTCTCACTGAGTTGCTTAACACCTCAATTTTGATAAGGCTGGTTTTGAACTCATGATCCTCCTGTCTCAGCCTCCTGAGCTACTGGTATTACAGGCATGCACCACCATGCCCTGGCTTAACTTCCCTTTTTAACAAAGCAAGTAAAAATGAATATTTATTATTGAAAAATACATTATTTCACCCCTTTCCACATCCTCAACTTTGCTTGTATACTTTCTTCCATTTTCCAAAAACATTAATATTTTCCAGCCCTGGTTTAAGGCAGGAAGAATCCCATGCTGCCTGGCCGAGCTGAGTTCTGTCTTCTGGCACTAAGGAGGTGACAGACAGCACCAAACAGGACTAGACCTCATCAAGGGCAATCCTGGCCACAAGCAGGGAGCATGATGTGTGGACCTAAGGAGGTGGGGAAAGGGACTTCTCTAACCCTCCATTTCCTAGGCCTACTGAGTTCTCTAGAGCAGAAAATCTGTTTTAAATGTTATCTAATTTTGTAACAATTCCGTTGTTAGAATTTCATTTAAACAATGAGGCGTCATCACTAACATACATTGGCCAGTGAGTCTGACCTGCAGACTGACATGTGAGTCCACACCTATGCAGGGTGGCAATTCATGTAGACCGAGTTCACACCAACAAGCTGATTTCAAGAAACAAAGGATAAAAGAGACTTTTTCTTCTTCCTAAACTCCTCAAATTTGTTCATTATTTTTTCTCTAAAATGACATGAATAGTTATTTAAATTCTCTAATTTTCTTTGTGTGTGTAGTTAAAAAAAAATCTGTTAGCAAGGAAAATAAAATGCCTTCTAAAGCATTTTTTAATGCTTTCTAAATGGAAGCCAAAAAAGAAAAAAAAAAAAAAAACAGACTATGTTGGAAACATTTTTCAAGATTAATTCAATTACAGAGTCTCCTGATTCAAAGGAACTGGAAAGACCATCTGATAGTAGTCTTCATTGAATTATTGAATTCTGGTCCAACTGGGCATCAGCCTCTACTTGGCTCTTCTCATGACAAGAAGTACAAAACAGGGCATCTCATTGTTTGCAGTTTGGAGTTTAATCTTCCTCCTTGAAATTCCATTCTAGTTCTATATTTTGTAGCTATACAAAAGCTTTCTCTTTTACATGTCAACTTTACCCACTCAGTCCTGAGTGAAATTAAAGCCACTAGTAGTGTGCCACCTGAGGAATCACGTCCTATATGATTGATAATACCCCATTATAAGAAAATGAGGACAAGTTCATGGCTGGTACCAACAAACCTCCGAGAACTATTATGGACTGAATGTTTGAGAGCCTCTAAAGTTCATATGTTGAATCCTAACCCCAAATTTGGTGGTATTCAGAGATGAGCACTTAGATGAGGTTTAGATGAAATTATGAGGGTGAGGCCTTATAATGTAGTGTCTTGATAAAAAGAAGGTAGCAGAATGTGCTCCCCCAACTCTGCCACTGTGAGGACAGAGCTAGAAGGCAGCCCTCTTCAGGAGAGCCCTTACCAAAAACTTAACCACACAGGCACCCTGATCTTGTACGTCCCCAACTTCCAGAAATAAATGTTGTGAGGAATAAATATCTGTGGTTTATTTCACCCAGTCTGTGGTACGTTGTCATAGCACCCCAGCAGACTAATACAGGAACTTCTCTGTGCAATATGGTAGTCATTAGCCAGCCATATGTGATTAGTGAGTCAATGAAGCACATTGGGTCTGAACTGAGTTGTGCTGAATGTGCAACATAGCAGATTTGAACACTTGTAAGAAAAATGTAAAATATCTCGTTAATTTTTTATACCTTGTTGAAATAATAATATTTTGGACATATTTGATAAATAAAAATATTTTATTAAAATTAACTGTATAGTTTTTTATGTTTTATAACATAGCTACTAGAGAACTGAAAATAATACTGTGGATCACATTATATTTTTATAGGATAACACTGAATCTATGGGTGAGGAGCTATTTACAGATACACCAAATACACATCTAGCCTTGTTTCTGCTTTATTCCTTCCTACTTCTACCTTCCTCCTGTCCCAGTGGCTCCCATTTCTTCCACACTGTGTGTTTGCCCTGTTCTCACTGATGTTCAACGAACTTCAAAATTTGAGTTCTCACTTGAGTACTCAGAACTCAGAACCCCATAGCCATGGACTATAGTGATGTAGAAATTGACCCTCCATATGCCAAACTTCATTCATTCAAATAGTTAGCAGTTATTTTGTAGCTACCACAGATTAGGTACTGTGCTAAATATTGGAAAGAGTAAAACGAATGAGATGAAGTTCCCTCCCATATGTAACTCATACTTGGCTAGAGAGACAGATGTTCAACAAATACACACATTTGTACACATGTATGATAGCATACCAGTTCAAGTTGTGATAAATTCTATGACTCAAGAGACTTTAGTTTACCTTGAAAGTCACAGCAAGCATCTTCAATGAAGTGGTGATGAAGGGAAGATAGGGAATATGGGAGTGGGTCATCCAGGTGAAGACTTGGAGGAAGAACTTTTCAGTTGTATGAAAGTCTCAAGGTGACAAAGAGCTTAGCCACATTTAATTAAGTGAAAAAAAAAAAAAGTCAAGGCAATTGAATTGTTGGGGTTGGAAGAAGCATGGGTCAGGAGGAGGTTAGAGACAGGCAAGAACCAGATGACTGAGTCCCCTAAGTCATGTTGAGAGATTTGTATTTTAAGTGTACTGACTACCAGCTGAATGATTTTAAGTTCAACAGTGACATGGTGACATCTGTGTTGTTGTTTTAAAAATTCCAACAGTCATATGCAGAATTGATTGCAACTGCCCAAGATAGGAGGAGGTAAACCTGCAAAGCTACTGTTCAGGAAAAGAAAGGTACATGGCTTAGCCTTGAGGAAATAGAGATGTAGACAGGGGATGGACCAAAAATCTATAGAACCTGAAATAGATTGCACAGAATGAGTGATTAAAAAAATAAAGATTGCTCACAGTTTTCTGGCGTCAGCATTTGGAAAGATGAAGATATTTTATTTAGCAGAAGACAGATGAAGGCACAGTGGAGAGAAACACCAAAGATTCCATTTGTAAAGTCTGAGAACTCTGTTCTTACCAACTTGTGAATAATATGATCCAAAAGGACCAAGATAGGGTGGAGGTCAATGGTTTGGAGAGCAGTAACTGATAGCCTCACGACCTTCCTCACAGATGAGAATGAGGAACATCTGGATCTCTCCTGTGTTAACAATAAGAACGAAGAGGTCTGCCTAGTCCCAGGTTTCAGACAAGATCTGGGAGAATATTGGGAGATTTCTCTAAGGCCCAAAGCCACGATCAGGAACAAGTGTGTAAAGTTAACCTGATTGGTTCTGAGTAGGACTGCCTGTGTAACTAATAACCAGGGTAATGTGGGCTCATCTAAGTGCCTCAGAACCAAACCTAGAGGCACTGGGACTATTCATCAAATAGAGCTTCCTCTCAAATAATTATAAAATGGTTAAGAATTCTGAACTTAACATTGAAGTAAACAGGAAGCATTTGGTAAATTGGGAATGCTAGAAAGCATGTAACTAACAAGCATGAGTCTTGCAGGAAGTTATACACACTGGATCACTTTGTGCTTTCTAGTTGGCAAAAAGAGAAAATTCCTGCCCAGGCATATCTCAAAGCCTTTCTAAATCTCTCATGCTGTTGAATATAAAGAAGAGTCAATAAAAATGTAACAAATCTACTAACTTCCCAAGAAATCATATATGCCTAACCTGCTGTGTCTTTCTAGTCACAAAGAATGTCCCATGGGGAGAAGGAAGCAATACCAGGACCCAATCAGATAACAGTCCAAAGAAGACCTCTGATGATTAAAAAGGCAGGTACACATATATGCATAAGGAGGTCCCCTGTGCACCTCTACTGTATCACCTGTCCAATCTGAAGTTCCTGTTGTAATGTTGCCCCAACAGATCACCTGGTCCTTCTCTGCTTTATACTTCCTCAAATTCTTCAGTTATTCCTGCCCTGGGTCCAGACTCCTTTCCCTTCTGCAAACATAATGCTGCTCTACTCCCCTGCTATTTTACCAAATCTTTCTTCCTTCCCACAGTTTCTGCCTCCTAACCCGTATTCTAGCCACGAGTAGTATTCAAAAATTTTAGATAGTTATATTGTGTGTTTCTGGCACTGTGTTAAATCCTCAGGTTAACTACGCTAGCCGTAGTCTGCACATTCATATCTCTTAAATAAATGTATGTTCCAAAATGAAGATTCCAAATTGCCCACAAGAAATTAGAAAGCATATCAAGCACACAGTAGGGACTAGTCAAGTATGAAATAGTAGAGAGGAAAAGTGTTTTGAGTCAGACAAAATGACCTAAATTCACAGGCAATTGTTCTGCATTGTTAGGATTTCACTAATGATTGTATTTGCTCCATCTTGTCAAGGATGATCTGCCATTTAGGCAATCCATTGATCTACAGACAAGAATTAATTATAGAACTTAAAAACTTCTGTCAGAGTAAAAGATGCTTAGTTTGAAAATATGGTTTTTCTACTGCAAATCTTTGCTGATATCGTATAAAATCCTAATTTAGGAAATAACACCACCAAAATACAAAACAAGACCAAGAAGCAACTTCTTACAAATCAAGACTTCCAAAAGAAATTTGAAAGTGTATGTTTTGTTTCATATTGAGCACACATAGAGTACATGTTTGAAATAATTTAAAACATCTTTATTGGAACAAAAGTTAAATCATTATTCATTAATTGCATGTGTGACAAAAATATAGAAGAAAAATATTATAAAATTGTCTTTAAATAATCTTGATTTCTAATCTATTTTTAAATATCACAAATCTATTTCTTCTCATGAAAAAAGAAGGAAGGAAGTGATATTGGCATTATTTTTCAATTGAAGATACTTATTTATTAACTTTTAATTTAATCTGTATCAAAGTTATACAGTTATTCATTGGTATCCAAAGTATATTGGTTCCAGAGCTCTCCTCCCATACCAATAGAATGTTCAAGTTCATAACTAATACTCATCTTCTTGTATGCTTTAATTCATATCTAGATTACTTATAATAACCATTGTAATTAAAAAGATATGTAAATACTTATTATAGTGCATTGTTTATGAATTCATGACCGAGAAAATGGTCTGTACATGTTCAGTGCATACACAATTTTTTTCCAAATATTTTCCATCTGTAGCTAGTTGAATCTGTGGATGCACAAACCACAGATATAGAGGGCAGATTATATATACACATGCTAATAATTCAAGACGTGGTTAAAAAGCAAGGCATCCAGTATTTCTCCTCTTTATTCTAATCCCACTGCCAACCAGCGATCTCAACTCTTGTCAGTTTCAGTTGATCTAGGATTATCACCATAGCTCTGGGGATAGGCTTGTGGTACCATGTCTTGATCTGTTAAATTTAGAAATCTTTCTATTAACTTCCAAATACAAAAGATGAAGACATGCCTCACGTATGCTGCTTCTTCTCCTCTTTGTCTCCCAGCATTTGATAGTTAAATTAGAACATATTTTTAGCATTTCCCTTTGTAACTTCAAATGCTATTTTATTTCTTGTCCCATCAAAACACAATGTGTTCCTTGACACATTCTTTCTCCAGTCTTGACATCATCCTCTTACCTACACGTTGGCATTGTCGAGGTTGTAAATACTTACATTCTGTCTCTGTCCTGCCACCACAAAGTACTTTGTTAACAAATTGATAACGAACATTAGAAACAACTGCAAAAACCTGTTTACGTTATTATGATTGTGTAGATTTTGTTCATAGCTGAATTGAACAGCATGCTAGGATTATATTTTCTCTTTTTCAGGTCTCACCTTATGATCCTGAGCTACTAATAGGAAGATTTTTAACAGCAAAGCTAAAAGCATTTGCTCCATTTTACCCAAATGATATCATAAAATCAAGTGGCATTCTATGTTGCTTCATAGTTGGACCCATTATATTTCTCTTTTGTATGTTTTTCTTGGAGTTTCTGATTTTTTAACTTTAGTTTGCATTTTTGCATTTAAGATACCACCAAGCATGTCCAAGTTATGTTGAAAGACATTTGGAAATTTTTCTACCCTGAATCTAAACTCTCAGTATGGAAACTTTCCCACTGGATGAGTCTTTCAGAGTCAAAGCCCAGGTTCTTCTACTGGAAGCCCCAAATGGCTTCAATCCACTTGAATAATCTCCTTTGCATCTAAGCCATTAGGAAGTTATCTAGGATTTGCCTATCAGATTTCTCTGCTCAGGACTTTGAATTGAGAACTGATGACACCAAAAAAATGGGGACCATGGAGGGTTAACGCTGGATGGTGATGTTAGTGGCAGTGGTATGAGTTATGAGAGTTCATGGACCCCAATGTAGTGGTTTGTGGGATGTCCAGTGCTCAGGGCCAACAGCCGCAGGGACACAGACAGCATAGCATAGTCAGCATTCTACAGGGTTGAGAGTGGTGGCCCCTCAATCTAAGCCATGGCCTATTTTTGAAACTTCCTGTTTGCTGCTAGCCATCTTTCCCTCTCCTCTTTTCCCATTCTGATAGTTCAAACTTATTATAAATGAGATGTGCATTTTCTAGGTATTTGGTGCCTTAAAAGATTGCTAGCCTGAACTGCCAGTGGAATAGGCATAAAATTTTAGGTTGAACGTAATTTTGTCTCAAAACTTCAAAACTTCATTGTCCTCTAGCATCCAATGTTGCTTTTTGAGAAGACTGATGCCAAGTCTTATGGTTTGGATCTGAAATGTCCCCTGAAAGCTCATATGTTGAAGGCTTGCTCTCCAAAGCCGAGACGTTCATACTTGAGGCCTTTGGAAGATGATTGGATCATGAGGGTTCTGACCCCAGAATGTATTAATCCATTGATGGAGTTTTTTAATGGGCTGTTGGGAGGTAGTGGAAACTCCTCCGTGGGTGGGGCTTGTTGGGAGGAAATATGTCCTTGAGGGCATGCCCTTAGGGACTATGCTTTGTTCCCCGCGTCCCCGCCCCCTTATTTCTTTCTCTTTCTGCCTCTCTCCCTTTCCCTCTCCTCCCCCTCCCTCTCTCTTTTAAATTCCCAGCCACTATGACGTGAGCAGCCTTGCTCTGGTACACACTCTCCACCATGACGCTCTGCTTTGCCACAGACCCAGAAACAATAGAGTCAAGTCATCATGGACAGAAGCCTCTTAAAATGTGAGCCCAAATAAATCTTTCCTCTGTCAAGTTGATTTTCTCAGGTATTTTGTCATAGTGACACAAAGTGAGCATACTAGTCATAATCATTTCCATTTATAGATTTTTTTTTAATTAAGAATTAATTTTTGGAAGGTTTATGGCCCATCTCTTCATTCTTGGTGTTATAAATTCCATTGTTCCAAGTCAGCACTTGTGTATCTTTTCTATTGGAAGTGTTATGCTTGAATTCGGGACCCCCAAAAGACCACCAGAGACCAAGATGGATGTAAGCAGCAAAGAGGTATTTATTGCCAGCCAGCTCGGTCCTCCGCGCGCACACAGCAACTGGTGATGCTGAGAGGCCCCGAGCCCAGGGTTTGCAGCAGTTTTTTAAGCTCTTTGGAGAAAGCAGGGACTCCCACATTCATCATAGCATCTCTTAGCAAATCATCACACACTGCAGGAAAATCAAATAACAACTCTAAAACATGATTAGCACATTCACTGGCAGGAACAAGTTGATTAAAGGTGATTGGTTACTGCAAGAGGGGGTTTCATTTGAACTGATTGGTTTAAGCCAAGAGGGGTGTACGTGCTGAACTACATGGTTTCCCCAAACCATAAACTACTGGGAGGGTCATCTGGCATCCCAGGTATTTCCCTGTCTCATGCTGATTGGTGGCTGCTAAGGGGTTGCTATAGGTTCCCACTTAGCCTGACTGAGTCAGGGACACCTGGGCAGCAGATCTCTCCTGTTATTTGTAGATAAACAACTTAGCAGGGTGGGAATTTGCCCAGGAGTGCTCTGTGGGTCTTTCCAAGGACAAAGGTCAAGGGTCCCTTCCTTGGACAGGCTTTGCTCTGAGGTAGAGGCTGGTTTTTCAGAAGAAGCCAGTATTTTATCCCTGGGAAAATTTATTTTTTATTGATTATTTATTTACCTTTCCTTTTTCCTCTCAATTCATTCTTTATAAAAGAACATATCAATTTGATATGCCCTCTCTGAGTGTCTCCTTTTCCCATATAAATTAACATTCCTTGCATCTTCTCCCATTCCTGTTTTTTTTTCTTTCTCTTTTCTGAGAAATATTTTAGACTTTAATTATTTTATTGATGTTTTTTCACTTTTGGTAATCGTGTTTTAATTAAAAAGCCTTTTATTTTTCTTATTCTTTGTCTCTTTTTTATAGCATTCAAATATTATTTTATAAATATATTTTCTAATCTCTGAGTTTATTACTTAGGAAAGATTTAAATCCAGTCCTTTCTTTTCCTTCCTTTCCCTTTCCTTTCCTCTGAAGCCTGTTGTTGAAAGATTTGGGTTCTGATATTTCCCCTTGTTTGCTTTCTGCTTTTTTGTCTTCATTACTATTTGCACACATTATGGAGTAACAGCAGCTGTATTTCTCTGATACTATGGAAGTAAAACTTCAACTTCTCAGGATACAATACTATTCAAATTGACAAGTCTTGACTTTACTGGCCATAACAAGTATTTAAAATGACCACTAACATGTGACCAAAGTGAGCTGTTTCTCCCTAAGAAACTCATCACAGATCAATGGGATAAGTCTATGGTAAAGCCAGAAATTCCACCTGAGCCTGCTCCAGGCCTTTGAATGTATTGTCCATACTTTATAAAGGTCTGAGAATCATCTTCTCTTACAGCTGACAGACCTTGCCTACGGCTTATGTCTGTATTTACAACGGACCTTTAATTGCTGGTCACCAACCAGCTACCAGAGGTAAGGAAACTGTCTAGATTGTTGGGGTTTTTGTATCTTCTAGGTCATAGACCGCTTTGAGAATCTGATAAGGACATTATCTCTTTCTCCCATATAAAATGTACATATCCAAATTACTTGCACATAATTACAGATATTTCAACCCATCCTTAGACCTGTGACTCAGAGCTGACTATCTCTTTTCTATTTTCTGTAAAGTTCAAGTTTATAAACTTGAAGATTTTCCAACACCAAAGGAAAAGTCTAACCTCCGAAAGTGTCCTGTTACCAGCATTCTTCTGAGAAAAGTGAGCAAAGAAGACTGATAACAGTACTTTATCAAAAGATCTACTAACTGAAAACTAGAGCTAAAAAAACAAACCAAATTTTGAGGGCACAGGAGTTGGAAATTCCAGCCTCCTCCCTGTGAAGAAATTGAAGCTGTGTGAAAAGGTGCTTCAAATTTAGTTCCCAGCCTGATTTTGGGCCTCTTGCCTGAAAACAAGCCAGTTTTCCTATCTGCTGACACTCGAGACATCTCTCTGAGAGGAATGGGTTTGAGCATCAGGCTGGATTTGGTTCACAGAAACAGCTCTGTAGGTCGGAAGCCAAGTTTACAGAATGGCCAGGAGTCTGACCCAGCTCACTCTTCCCTCCAAACACTTGTTCCTCATCTTGTCATCATGAAGAACACTTTAAACTTGGTCTGTCTCCTTTGGTTGTGGGGGGATGGGGTCTTGTAATTCACAAAAATGGAGCTTCACAACAGGAACTGCCCCTAGGTCAAGCATCTCTATAACTCTGAGAGGTGACATCAAGGGACATAATTTCTCTTTTTGTAGTTTGAATTCGGAAGTGTTCAGGCAGCAAGTTGAAAATGGACTTGCTACAGCATGCCCTGCTCACTTTCTCTCCTACCTGGAGGAATGAGCTCTCTAAAAGCTACCTACTATACTTCTAATGAACACACCTTAACTTTTGTGTGGAGAAGTGATGACCCTTGGAATTGATTCATTTAGGAGTAATGACCAACTAGTTATGAAAAAAACATTTTGAATAGCTAATAAAAAAGCCCACACAACTAACTTATATTAAGTTGTAAGTGCTAATTTTCTAGCATACACCTTGTATCTAAGAGCTATGTACCCACTATATTCCAAAGATGTCTGATAGCCTCAGGTCATTGCTGGTTGGCAGAGACAAGAGGCCTCCATGGGATTATTTGGCTGTATTTCATTACCTTGCTCGGAACTTGCTTGTGCCAGAACCAGGATATGTTGACCTTTCATAATTGAGGCAATCTTCTCAAAGGTCAGCCTTGACAGAAAAGACTATAATTGGTATGGTTGGAATTGCTGAATCCCAGAGCTACATAAACTCAAAGAAACATTTGCTGTTTCCTTCCACTGCTCTTTCATCAACTCTACTAAGCCCACCTGGAGTTTTTATTTTGTCAACTAGAAGAAAAAGTAGCAACAGCTAGTGCTCCTTGAGGGCAGGTATTGGGTCCTTTTCCATCAATGGTGTCTATAGTATTTAGCTCAGTGCCCAAAGTTTACAAAATATTTGTTCTTTCTTTGACCGAATAGTCATATGAACAAATGTTCTTATAATGAGAACATTTATAACAATATTTTTATAATAGTTGTGAAATACTGGCTCTTTCCTTGATTTTTCCAAGGAGGTACCCAATTTCACCATTTCCTGCAAACAGTGGAAACCCTGGAAGTTACCCGTAGCTGAAAGCAAAGCAAGGAGGTAATGTTATCATGCCAACATGTGCTTCTCATAGTGTTACTCAACTCCCCAATCTGCCACATGCCATTTCAGCCTTATAACTGCCCCTGTCAATGTAGGTTATGATTCTTTTTTTTTTTTTTTTTTTTTTTACAAATGAGGAAACAGCCTTAGAAAGATTTAGGAGCTTTCTAAGAATATACAACAAACAAATGCATATGGATCTGGGATTTAAAATCCAAGTCTGTCAGGTTCTGCAATCTAATGTTTTCTCTACCACAAAGTGCTCAGGTAGTCTTTTGAGTGGTTCTACTTGTCCCCAATGTCCCTATCACCTCGAAGAAGGGAATGGTGCTGCCATCATGCTCCAGTTCAGATGTTGCACAGTGCTTATCTACGTGAGGGCCTATTTTCCTTTACTGCTAGCTGTCTGCTGAGTCAGACTTCAGTTATGTAATGATGAATGTAAGTATGACGTGCTCTGGATTAGACCAAGTCAGAGACTGTGGCACACTAAATTAAGGCCCAAACTCTGAGTATAAGATAATGCATAGAATCATCCATTACAAGGTAATGGGAGAGCCCAATCCAGAGCATCCTTCACTGTCTAATCCTGAATGTGTCCTTCAGAGGGAGAGGTGCTGTGTCATGGGGAACAATCCTGACTCTACCTGCAGAATTTCATGATTACCCTTGGAGAAGGATTACCCTTGAAGAAGTCAAAAGGTTGGAATCAACAAAATGCCAGGAGGCTGTACAACCCCAAGGGGAAGTGGTACCCACGGGTTAGCTGTGAGTCCTGAACGCCATGGAGAAGCCCAGACACTCAGAGCACATTTTCTACCTCCAGAGGTGTGGGTGCTGGTGTCTCACTTCGAGGGCAGCTCTTAAAACCCCTGGCATTCAGTGAAGTGCATCAAGAAGTCAGGCGCTCCTGGGAATATGATTCATTAGCTCTCTTCCTACCAGACAGGGATGATTTGGTCTAGCTTCAGTGCAACCCAAATGCACGTCAGTAAATAGTTTTTTTTTTTTTTTTTTGGTCTGAAGATTTCATATTCCTGTCTTTCACCTCCCTTGCATATGGCAAGGAGAAATAAGATAATATATGTGCAATGCTTTGAGCTTCTTTGGAAAGCAATGCTCTCTAAGTGCACAATATTAATAATAGCAATATTTCTGCTACCACGAAGACAGGCTGAGTCCATCTTTCACATGTCCTTTTAAGTCATTTTCCCTGCGGCTGCCTTTTCTGGTAAAATGATTCTGAATGAGCCATACAAATCTCTAGTTTAAAAATACTCATTGAAGAAAACACTGGTAGGCTCTGTCTACCTGGAAAGGGAATAGCCCTATCATTGTTTCTTGAAATGACTGTGGCTCTGGTAGGTCAGGAGTAGGAAAGCACTCAACCCCCATGTGACAGCCATGAAAGAGACAGTTGGGAAATAGAAATCCAGAGATGACCTGCCACTGTGGTTAGAACCATGGGCCCATTGGCCCATTCCCTATAGAACAAGCGATCAAGAGACAAAATACTCTTTTCATGGGAGTCATGTAGCAACAGTGTCCAGGCAGCCAAGATTTTCACTATATTCGAAATGTCTAACATTCCTATTCCCAGTATAAGCAACACGCTATGATATTGATGACAATGTCCACCCATTATAGGTATTTTTAAAGAAATTGTGTTGAACTCTTCCTTTCTTGTCTCCTCTTATTTAATTCTGCATGTTAGATATTATTATCTTTAAAACTCTGAGATACTTAGCACCTTGTTGTGTTAGTTAGCTTTTCATTGCTGAAACCAGTACTGGAGAAAAACAACTTAAAGGAAAGATTCATTTTGTCTCATGGTTTCAGAACTTGCAGTTCATGGCCAGCTGGTTCCAAAGCAAAAACATCCTGGTAGAAGGGTGTGGTGGAGAAAACCCGCTCAGCTCATAGTAACCCAGAAGCAGAGAGATGGGGAGGGGATGACCAGGAACAAGTTAAATCCTTCCAGGGCACATTCTCAGAAACCTACTTTCTCCAACGAGGCCCTACCTCCTATAGTTTCCACCATTTCCCAGTAGTGTCATCAAATTATAAATCCATTAGTGGCTTAATCCACTGAGGAGAACAAAGCCCTCCTGACCCAAGCACTTTCCAGGAGCCCCACTTCTGAACACTACTGCCTTTAAACTTTTAATACATGAGTCTTTGTGGGACACGTCACATCCAAATTTGCCTAATGTGTGTGTGTGTATGTGTGTGTGTGTGTGTGTGTGTGTGACACACACACACACACACACACACACACATATATATATATGATTATTATGATTATTTTTTAAAAAGTGGAAATTGCTCCTTTGCTGCTCCCCCTGCATCCACTCAAATGCATTTGGTGCTTGTGGTGGTTTCTTTTATGTATCAGCTTAACTGGATCCAGATGCCCTTCCAGATAGCTGGTCAAATATTATTTTTGTGTGTGTCTCTGAAGATGTTTCTAGAAGAGATCAGCACTGGAATTAGTGACTGAGTAAAGCAGATGGGCCTCCCCAAGGTGGATGGATATCATCCAATCCACTGAGGGCCTGGATAGAACAAAAAGGTAGAGGAAAGTTGGGTTAACTCTGCCTACTGCAGAATTGAGACACCCATGTTCTCCTGCCCTTCATGCTGCTGATTATCAGGCCATTGAACCTGAACAGACATCAGCTCCCTGGCTCTCGGGCCTTTCAAGTACACTGCTAGTGTTCCTGGGCCTCCAGTTTGGAGATAACATCCTGAGACATCTCAGCCTCCATAATCCCATGAGCCAATATTTTATAATAAAGCTTTTTACATGCACACACACACACACACACACACAGTTGGGATGTTGGGGAGGTCCTTTTGGAGAATTGTGACCAACATAGTGACTTTTTGTGTGTTAGGTATATTTAAGTCCTGAGTACATAGTAATTAATGGATAAAAGTCTCTATTCTGGAGAAGCAAGATCCTACCCCAAATGATAATGTGGGGCTCAGAGCACAAAGTTGAGGTGTATGTTTCCTGATTTGTCACTGAAACAACAACCTGAAGAGTAGTATGTGAGCCCATGGTTTCCAGACCCTTAGCCTCTGAGCCTGCTTTCTCTTCAGGGCCTTCCTTCTTCAGGAAGTTGCAAATGTGCCACATACAAAACCAAAGAACATGCTGAAGCCAGGGTTCCTCCATCTCAAGCAATGAAGAGAAGCTGCTGTGCAAATGAAAGCTGAGTTTTACCTCTGTGTCTACCACCTACTGCTGTGTGACCATGGGCAAGTCACACACTCTTTGAGCTTCAGTTGCTCATGAATTGAACAGAGATAATACTACCCACTGCAAAGGGTGGTTGAAAGCATTGAATGAGCTGTTGCATTTAAAGTGCATGACACAGGGCTTGGCGGCTCTGCAAACTTCAGTTATGGTAACTGCTCTTACTTTTATAAATCCAAGAATGTTCAAAACAACCAGGCCTTAAGAGTAAAACCCTACCGGAGACTGGAAGAGTGCCAGCATGACTATTTTGAAGCCTGTGAAATCTGTAATAGAACCCCCTTCCAGCAACCATGCTTGTCTAAAACTCCTCTGCACAGGGAGATTGCCAATAAAATGGGAACAAAGAAAATCATGGGGAGACCCTCCATTCAACAACCAAATAAAGCCCAGTGCAAAACCACCCACTGCCCCCTACCACAACAGCCTGGCGGGTCACAAGGCAGGGGGTCCGGGGCTGCTGGAGAGTCGCCTTATTAGAGCCCTGAAGAGAGGCCATCTATTCACAGTCTGCAGCCCCAGGGGGCTCGGGATTGTCCACCCTTCCCTAACAAGCACTAGCATCTTCAATGGAGGATTGACACAGCATTGGGCATAATTAAGTGCCTTCTAATTCACCCCAGTGCTGAGCCTTGCTCTTAGGAAACTGAGAATGAATTTGGTATTTAGCCTTAATGAAGGAAAACAAGTCTAAGTGTTAAAAAGCCTCCAGCTCTCTTGTGTGACTGGCAAGTGTATCTAGTTTTACTCTTTCGCACTAACCACACTATTTTTCTTTCCTTGCTGAAGAATGTCACTGTGAGGCAGACCAAATATGACAATTTAAATGTGTACCCCAGGGCTTAAGTAACACAATGCCAAAAATTGTAGTGATCCTGGAAGACACAGACAGTCTGATCCCCAGCTGTAGGCCTTGGAAAAGGAGACCGTGCGGCCCAAACACAAAACAAATAAGACTTTTCTTATAAAGGATTCTGTCAAGTGTCTTTTTTATTTATTTTGCCTTTTGTCGCTTTCAATCATAAGTCTGAATATGAAAATCCCTTCCTGCTGCTCTTGGTCTATTTTTCTTTTCTGACTGATATTTCTCTTTTTCATTTTAAGAGAACAAGTATATAAGCAAATCAAATCAATTATTTTAAGGTAGGGCTATACAATAACAACCAGTGAAAAATAAATTAAGCATACTGAAATAAATATTAGCATAAGAAGTAACAACCTTGGGAAGTTACAGAAATACATCAAAGATGCTACAGCTAATCCCTGGGTATCAACAGCCCTTCTTCCTCACTGATGCAGATCTGATTTGGTTCTGGTATCCACTCTGCCTCTCATGGGTACAGGTACATCTGAATTGCCCAAACCAGTGATAGAAATTTCTCTTGGTAGAAACAGATTCCAGGTGGGAATGGAAGCCAGTCCTGGCCAATGAAATGTGAGAAAAGGCCACTGAGATTCTTCAAGGAAGCATTCTGAACAGGAGGAACAAGCCAGGAGCTACCCTACTTCGCAACATTTTGTGATATAATAGTTTTTTTCCTTATTCTCTAAGCCTGCTGAGTTGGAGGTTTCTTATTTGTTGCTGAAAACATTCAAATTGATAAATGATAACTGCTCAAGTTATTTTGTAATCTTCTCTATGAAAATCACTGTCAAAATCAATTTAGCCTCATCACAAGAAGTACGTGTAGCAGTTGCCTGTTGCTTCTGCTCAGCATCTGCCCCCCCCCTTCTCCGTAGGAGCAATCAATGCTTCTCAAACTTGAACATGAAGATGATTTGTTTGGGGGTCTTGTAAAAAAGACAGATTCTGATTCAGTAGGCCTGGAGTAGGACCTGAGAGCCTGCATTTTCCCCTGGTGATGCTGGTGCGACTGCTTCTTGGACCCTCTTTGCATAGCGAGTCTCAGTACTTCCATTAGGAAAACCATCTCTTTCCCATTCTTCAGATAGTAAGAGAAGCCTATTCTTGGGCTACAGTTAGAGATGAGCAGACCATCCAACATGTGCAGACCATCCAAATGTGGGATGTTTGCTGGAAGCCATTGAGAAAGATTTTCTACTTTCCACAAGAGCCATTGAAAGAATTTTCTTTGGATGTGTCCGAGGATGTAGTGATCAGAATTATAATAACCATTTCTGCTGCAGTGAGGGAAGCCACACAAGGACAAAGTCTACCACCCAGGAAAGCAGAGCTGAGAGAGGTACTGGAGTTGAAGTTGGATACGTCTGGGTTGAGCACTCTTTGAAGGCAAATATTCTCCTAGACTCTTCAGTGACAAGCCAGTGAATTCATTTTTTTTTTTCCTTGCTTGAGCCAGTTTGGCTGGGTTTAATTAATTGTTAATTGTATTAATGTTAATTGCATTAAAATAGGCTTGACTGATATAATCAGAACTAATGCTTTAGATTAAAGGAGGGGTCTACAAACTACAGCTAGAAGTCTATTTTTTATGTGACCCTAGAGTTAAGAATGGTTTTTGCCTTTTTAAGGGATTATAGAAGAAAAGAAGGAATAAGGAAAAGAAGGGGGGAAAGATGAAAGAGAAACAGAGGGAAGGAAAGAGGAAAGGGACAGCCATTGCCCATTCCTCCTTTACAGCCATACTTAGTTTGGACCAAAAAAAATTAATTAATTAATTAATTAACAAAGTAGAAAAAGAATCAGATGGTGTCCCTTACTTGTTGACTTTGGTGTGAAACCAGTCCGTCTCTGAAGGAATGATGATGAGCCTTTGTGATTGATGAGATGTTTATAAAGACTGAGCCAAAGATCTTGAGGAAACTCCCACAGAGGAGTGGTCCCACTTTTAAGCAGAGACCATATCTGTACAAGTATAATCTTTCAGACGTCTACTGATGGTCACGTGGGCTAAGGCATGCTTGTATAAGCCAGTGTTTCAGGCTCACCAGGCTACAGATACAAGTGGCTAATAGCTAGAAATTCAAGAAAGGATTTCTCTGGCGTGGCTTCACCACACTGATTCAGTGGCAAACCCTTCAAGTCTTCAAATGGTCCTTAGAGCTATCTTTTCTGTGGACTCATTTTTTTTCCTTCCTATTTTATGGATTCTTAATGTTAGTTCTCATGGCTACATTTCTAAAACTGACCTTCTTTTCTGTTCTAGATTGCTGTGGTAATAACAAAAGTAGATGATACATCAAGCCAAGTGAGCACCATGGTTACTACATGGTTCTACTACTATCTTGCAAGACAAGGTGCTGGGTCCAAGGCCAAGAACCCTGACATTTGTGTCAAAGGTGCTTATATTGGGAGTAGCAATGACTCCAGGGACTGCCACTGAGGTCTCCAATGTTGCTACTGCCCTGTCTTTGCTCTTGGTTACTTATGCTAGTTCAAGGTCATCTAAATGGCAGAAATGACTTTTTCAAGGTATTTCCTCTTGATACTTATATCATAGTTACCCTGACCTCAAATTGAGCATGAGTTCCTTGCAGT
Organism: Callospermophilus lateralis; assembly: GCF_048772815.1. Classification (NCBI taxonomy): domain Eukaryota; kingdom Metazoa; phylum Chordata; class Mammalia; order Rodentia; family Sciuridae; genus Callospermophilus; species Callospermophilus lateralis. The sequence goes on from NC_135307.1 coordinate 93,642,745, forward strand.
TGGAACTTTCAGTAGGGCCAATTTAAGGATTTTAACAGAGGGTGATTATCATGGATTATTTGGTAGGTCCCAAAGGTAATCACAAGTACACAAGTATCCTTATAATAGAGACAGAAGGACTGTAAGAAGACTACAGAAGATATGAAGTTGTTGTGAGAAAAGCAGAGATTGGAATGATGTGGCTACAAGCCAAAAAATACTGGCAGCCACAATAACTGGAAGAGACAACGTGTAGATTCTCCCTGGAGCCCCCAGAGAAAAATCAGCACTTCCTCGGCCATGATTTTAACAGACTCATTGCAGACGTCTACATTCAGAAAATTGTCTTAAGCCCTTAAGTTGTAGTAACTTGTCATATTAGCAATAAGAAACTCATACAAGGCTAGATATAAGCCTGCTGTGCAGAATCTTCCATTCTTTTTGAGATTCTTGAATCAAATCTATTCCTGTAGTATCTTCTAGTAAAGAAAGTATCTAATTAATATTCTATCAGCCTTTGAACATACTCAAACACACCTAAATCCAAACTAAGGCTAAAGTAAGAAATCCTTCTACTTATTTCTTCATAAGTAAGTCACATTATGTTTGTAAGTGACCCCACAATGGTAGAATTTTGAAATTTTCCTCTCACTAATTTTCTCACCACTTCCCCCGACTCTCAGGTTAAATTCTACTGGAGAAAGGGAGAGAGAAAGGATTTATTCAGCATTGGAAGTTTCCTCCAATTTGATGTTGCTATGGTTCTACGTTGTAAAAAGAACTCAAAACAATAAATGTCACTCTTCCCAAGGGTGAACATCTGTACTAAACTGTGCAGAGTGACCTTGTAGAATGAAGCACCCTGGTGTTATACAGAAGGAACCCCAGCCAATTTGGCAGAAGTTATCAAATCACTTTAGTCAGTGCATATACACTTTCACCTACAAATGGTTTCCTAGGAATGTATCATAATCAAATTAACCTAGATGTGCATGAAGATATGTCTTCAAAGATTTAGATCACAATTTAGTTTAGAGTTCCAAAAATTCAGGAAAGAAACAGAAAAAAAAAATCTTAGGAGATCCATTAAATAAATAATGGTACCTTCTTGTGATTGAAAGTTATACAATCATTAAAGTGATGTAATAAAAAATTAATGACTTGCAAAATACATGAAATTATAAAGAGAAAGAATCAGGTTGTAAAACAATATTTATGTTAGGTTCCTCTGTGTATGCACACAAAGATCAAAGATTGGAATGACATACAGTAAAATGTTAAAAATTGCTATTTCCTGACCATGAGATGAATGCGATTTTTATTTTTTGTACATTCTTGCATTTTAAAGTCTTTCAGCAAGGAGTATGCTATTTATGTGATCTAAATGAAAAGCTGCTCATTGAAACAACAGAAATACTTTATCCCTAGTCCAAGATTTGAAATCCTGAGCTCCATTCTTATCTCCATAAAAACCCAGCTGCAAGACTTTGAATAAGTCATTTTATATTTCCAGAACTTAATGTCCTCATCATTATACAGAATTGCAATTTTACACACAGGTGGCCTATCATAAGTGGGGAGGTTGAGTGAGTAGATGCTGTGGAGTTCCATGTCTACTTTGATGGGATCAGTTATGCTTTTTTTCTGTTCTAAATATTGGGCATTGCCATTATGCTTTGTTTGAAAAAAGAGGGTAAGTTCATTTTTTAAATGTTAAAAAATCATTAATTTAGATTGTTATCAAAATCCCTTCTAGCAGCAACATTCTTTAATTTGGTTACTACCACAATTTTCATATCCATTCTTACAAGCTTCCCAGATCATTCAGATCATGTCTTGTTTAATTGGACACCACCATCAAGTGGGTGAGAAAGGGTAGAGGTTCTAGAAAGATGATAAGAAAGTTAGATTCTGGCGTGTAGATGCAGTATGCCAAGGACGTTTTGAGTATGGACTTGATCATCTGTTGCACTAGCCTCTCTCCAACTCAGCGCCATCAATAGCAAGGTCTGTGCCTCCCTTTTGGTGCACTCTGCCATCAGTTGATGTGTTCTGCCAATGGCATATCATCCTGGATCTTTCTTGTCCTTCTATTGACAACCAATATCAATAGCCAAACATACAAGTGAAGATATTTCTGGAAGATTTCAGTCCCAGCTATCAAGTCAGCATTTGAATCTTCCTGAGGCCCTAGACACAGAGCAGGAAAAAATTGTCTTTTCTGTGTTTTCATTGAATTCTTCATCCATAGAATATATAAGTGAAATAAAGTGATTGTTTCATGCCACTAAGTTTAAGGGGGATGTGTCACTCAGCTGCAGAAACTCTGTGTACCTAGGCCTTATCAGTTAAGGGTTCAAATGAGTTTTACCTTTAACAAGCCAAATGTTATGCTCTTATACTTACCTATTCTTATGGACCTTCTGCTGTAAATCTGAATGTGTGTCCCTCCAAAATTCATATGTTGAATTCTAATCTTATATAGTATTAAGTGGTGGGTCCTTTAGGGGGTGATTAAGTTATGAGGGCAGAACCCTCAGGAATAGGATTAGTAGCTGGATATGTCGGCACACCTATAATCCCAGTGGTTTGGGGAGGCTGAGACAGGGGAATCGCGAGTTCAAAGCCAGCCTGAGCAACTGTGAGGCATTAAGCAACTCAGTAAGACCCTGTCTCTAAATAAATACAAAACAGGGTTGAGAATACAGCTCAGTGGTCAATTACCTCTGAGTTCAATCCCTGGTACAAAAAAAAAAAAGGAATAAAATTAGTATCCTTATGTTGAGAGCCACAGCTGAAGGGGCCCCAGCAAACTTTCAGACTGCCAGCTGATGATTGGCTCACAGCAGCCCCAGCAACATCTAGCTGATTGGCTCCTCTGCAGTGATGCTCATTGGAGATGCTCATTGAGCCGTTTCCCCACCCTTTCAGACTACCAGCTGATGATTGGCTCACAGCGGCCCTAGCAACATCTAGCTGATTGGCTCCTCTGCGGTGATGCTCATTGGGCTGTTTCCCTGCCCTTTCAGGCCACGGAGCTGCTCATTGGGGGACTTTTTTGGCTCCGCCCACATGACCCAGCCAATCGGCCTCAAGAGCAGGAGGATTGTGGGAGGTGGAGAGGCTGGTGGTTGGGAGAGTGGCTTGTGGGAAGCCGGTGGTGGCAGTTGGGCTCTGAGGGTTTTTCCTGAGGAGCAGTTTTGTTTGGCGTGTGTGGTTCTAAAAATAAAGTTAGTTTCTTTTGACAAGTGGCTCCTGAATTGTGCCCAGCCAGACTGTGGCATCCTTATAAAAGATACTGCAGGAAGATTGCTAGTCCTTTCCACTATATGAGGATGCAGCACAAAGGTGCCATCTGTGAAGCAGAGTGAGCCCTCACTTGCATTGGCTGATGCCTTGGTCTTGGTCGTCCCAACCTTCAAAACTGTAAGAAATAAGACTATTGTGATATTTTAAGATACCTAAGATATTTTATTATCACAACCTGAAGGAATTAAGGATATCCTCCAACTATACCAAACTCCTTGTGGTCCCCAAGGGAGTCTCAGGATGCTTTTCCTGCCCTCCCACCAGGCCTTTTCCTGATGACCAATCTTATCCACTGGACACTCCCAGTGGCCTGATAAGTATTCACCATCTCCTCCAGGCACCCTGCTACCTCACCTCCTTTCCAGGTGAGCACTTTCCTGTCCTTGGTGCTATTCATGAATGATGGCAGCACAGCACAGCAGTGCCCCAAACAGTGCTGTGCTGCCATCATTCATGAAATCTTCATGAAAGCAGCTCCCTAAGTTTTTCTTTATACCTATGTACTTGAAAGAGTTACAGGACTGAGAAGAGGGACAGACATCATCACCCCACCAATTTCTCCTTTATCTTTCAGGAAAACAAACAAAGGCAGACACGCACATTGACTTAAACCAACTGATGTGTCGGAAGGCCCAGAGCCAACAGCTTTCAACCATGGGTGGGAACATATTTGGGTTCTATTAAGACATTCCTAACTCAGGGAATAAGAAACAACATTCCCACTCAGAGAGATGAGTGTCACTGTTCTCCATGCTGGTCAGGACTCATCTATAAGCAGCATCAATTACTAAAGAACTTGAGCTTCAATTCCATTGAGTAAAACTCTGCTTTGTCTTTTCCTGGCCTCTGGAAAATTAAATTTCTGGAACCAGATCTCCAACTCCTGGTTGCCAAATAACTAGTGGCTTTCCTTAACATTCCTTCCTCCCCTGAAGGCCCTTGCTTCCCCTCTTTGATAATATCTTCATCTATCTAATTCAAATCCCACACCACACCACGCCCTTGTTCTGGCTCCATGCCAAGTCCCCAGTAGCATGGACTTAGTAACTATGTTGCCTACAACATGTGTTTCAGCTCAGTAGTCCCTGTAAAAGAGAAGGGGGTGGGAATTTTTACCTCAAATCCTTTTTTATGACTTAAAGTCTCTTTTGCCACCTCTGGCTTATGGGCTTCTAGCTTCTGTCCAACAAATACAAAATCTCCATCTGTTCACTCATGGAGAGCCAGACAGCAGGAAGTTGGCACCTTGGCTTGAACTCAGATTTGCCATGTGAGTGTGAGAAGCTACTATTCCCTCCTCTGTTCTTGGAACTAATAGCACTTACCCTACAAAATCGTTGGAAAACATCAATGTATTATGAATTCCTACAAAGTCTGGAAAGTTGCAAACACTACAACTTACCACGAAGAAAACTGTTTCTCAGCTGTCAATCACAAGTATGTTTTATTGTCTGTCATCTAGTTGCCCTTTTGCCTATACACACCCATGCCTGGATGGCTTTTGGAAGCCTTTTCATTCCCCCATCTCCCCTTAACCCATTCCTTCTTTTCCCCCTTGTCCTTATCCAGAGATCCCTGTCCCCATGCTTACAGAGAGCAACACCTTCAAACCATGGCAACCATTTTCCTAGTTCTGTCCTAGTAGGATGCAGGAAAGCAGGTTCTGAGTTCTGTGATGACTGTGACATGCCAGCAAGTGATAAGCAATTTCAGGTCATTTTGTCAATCTTCACAGCCCCATGAAGCATTTCCTGCTGGCATCTTAACCTTTCTGGGCTTGCATTTCCCTTCTACTTGTGTAGCAATCCTTATCAATCACACAGCTCCACTTCACCCAACCCATTGGCTTGTGATTCAGACTGCTCAATGAACATCTGTCTTAAAGAACTGCTAAAATCTGATGGTGGAATGAAAGAGACATGTACCCTAGGTACTTGTATGACTGCATATACGGTGCAATGCTACATCATGTACAACCAGAGAAATGAAAAGTTGTGCTGCAATTGTGTACAATGAATCAAAATGCATTCTTCTGTCATAAAAAAACTAATTAAAATTAATTAATTAAAAAACAAAAAGAACTTCTAAAATTCTAGCAGAGATCAGGACTTTCTGAGGAGCCCCGGTAAGTCCATAACTACTAGGACTCATGTTGATACTGTATAGGAAGAATCAGTTTGAGCAGGAAGCCAATGAAGAGAAGCATGGTCAAAAGTGATGGGGAGCATCTGAGGTTTTGGCTTCCTAGGAAAGCTTGATAAGGGAATAACAATAAGTGGGACCTGGTGTCTGGTTTTCACCTGATCCCAGAGAAGTCTGAAACAGGAATTGTGCCTCAGGTTGGTCAAACTAAATGGCAAAGATGCCAGCCTTTTGTGCCCCAAGTTGATTAATCAGTGTCTGTGAGCTACTCCTAGAGTGAAGGGGACAGGGAGCTGAGCAGGCCATGAACTATTACCAGTTAACACTCACAGTGCTTAGGAAATGGGATGCTGCCTGTCAAAGTGGATCTGGGTGGGATACCAAGAGGACCTACTGCCGGGAAAGAGAGAAAGTCCTGATGAAAAGTATAGAGACTAAGAGCCTGAGCTTTGGAGTCAAAATGCCTGGGTACACATCTCGGGTCCTCCACTTTCCGATCACATTATCTTGGGAAGTTTCTTTATTATGCCAGTTTTTTTACTGTGCCACTTGTCAAATAGCTCCCTGATGAGAAAACGTGTATAGAGCACATAGAAGAGTGTTTGTCACATAGAACAGTGCTGGGGCCCTGCATCCTGGAACGGCATCCCAGAGTCAGCCTGTTCCCAGGACATTTGATGAACTCGCAACAGGCCCCAGAGTTGCCCCTTCCCTCCTAGGCAAGGAAAGTGCGGGAACAAGTAAACAACAAGGAGTTTCATGCATTACTGGGGCTTAATATTACCAGGAACAAGTATCCCTAGAGAGGCGCTTTTCAGAGACACTTAGCAGGGGAGGGGGAAGGGAACAAAGAAAGCAGGATTGTTCATTGGGCATTCCCTGGAGTGGTTTTGGAGGGTTCATTTCTAAAGGCAAATACAGTAAACTGTCCCCCTAAGGAGTGACCCAGTGTACCAGAAGCTCTGAAAATATGCAGATGGAATTTCTGGGATTCATGATGTTGCAATCGGTTGTTTTCCCTTTTTCCAAGCAGCAGCCCCAAGAGGGCTGGCAGCAAACTCTGCTCAACACCATAGATAAGCAAAGAGTGACTGGAGGCAACTCCCCTTCCAGTCCCTGAGGTACAGATGGTCAGGCAAGTGTTGTAGCAGAGCACACAAAGGAATGCTATTGGCATTTACGCTACCGGTACAGTGAAGCTCTAATCCTGTGCCCTTTGACCCTGCACTATATTCCAATAGGTCAGAGCATCTTTGCTTGGCTTCCCTAATGCACATTATCCTCTCTGGTCAATAAAATTCCCTTCTGTCTCTACACTGACAATAGATGTGAAGGTCAGCTCACCCCCTCCAGCTGTAACTGTGTCTGAGCTGTCAGTGGGAATTTAAATTAAGGATATAGGTAATCATTTCACTGCTTTTAGGCAAAAATGGAAGATTGTATTGCTTTGGCTGCAGTCAGATTCTTGGAAGAAAAGTGAAAAGATCTCCGGTCTCCCAGGGGGAAATATTTTAAAGTGCCCAGGGGGGCTAAAACACACGGTGGCCTTAAGTGGTAAATTTCCTAAGAGAGAAACTCCATCCATTACACATTTCCTGTTGCGAGACACCTTCTTTCTCAGCTTTCACTGTCAAACAGTGTCACATCCAGGGGATGGGAGAAATCATGATTAGAGTGAGATGAATTTCCAATAAAAAGAAGTCACAAGAAAAGAAAGGCAAGAGGAAATGAAGGGGTGGCTGAGAGCTGGGAGGGACTGGAAGCCACATGTAAACCTGGGGGCCTGAGCACAGAGGGTGCAGCAGGTGACCCACTGAGGAACCTCAGGTAGGTTCATTAACCTCCTGGGATTTAGAGTCCTTTTAAGCAAAATGATTCTATCAAGGTTAAAGATCCTTCCGTTTCTGTATTTCCTGAGCTTAAAAATCATTTCAGCTTACAGCTGTTTAGGGTATATCAGTCTCATTTTAGAGAGACAGAGGATAAGAGTTATTGTTTGCCTTAAAAATTCTGAAATCCTGTAAAGTTGAGCTGAAAGGAAACTCCACCCTGTCCAACCTGCTTGTTTTGAAGACAGAAAAAAGTAAAGTGATTTTTCTATTCAGCTTTTAAATCAAAAATTCCCTTTCTCACTTTTTCTTTCTTTCCTCACTTCCTAACTCTTTTCTTGACCTCTGTTTTTAGCTATTGATGAGGATCTTCAAATCAGTTCATTTTTTTTTTTTTTTCAGAATTTCAGTGAGAAATTGAAGACAGGAACAGAGAAAGAAAAGAAAGCTGAATCACACATCCTTAAAAAGAGTTAGAAGAACATTCCCACTGTGCACTTTATGTACAAGTAATTTCCAGGATGATTAAAGATTTAAAAAACAAAAGTCAAAACAACAAGGTAGTAGATGCAAATATAGATGAATATGTGTTGGCCCTCACTATACAGGAAGAACTTCTGAACATGGTGCTAAAGGTAGAAACCATAAATGTACAGATGAATATACTATAGTAACATAAAAATCCAAATGAATCACAAACCAAAAATATCTACACAGAACTAAACATCAAAAGAAAGTTGGTGGATATGTGCAGTTCACATGGCGCATAGAGCATAAAGGTTTCTCACAACTTCGTACAAAAAATGTGAACATCTAGTAAAATGTATGAAAGATATGAATTGATGAGTCACAGAAGAAATAAAAATACTCCACCTCAATAATTACCAACTAGGTACCAAGTTAAAAAGCCTTCAGATGTGTTTTGCTTACAAAGATGACAAGGTTTATTTTACTGTAGTTTTTGGTAGTAACAATGGCTGGCCCTGGTAAATGTGGTCAATACTCCTAGTACCCAGGTGGGCTGGGACATGCTTGCAATCTCAGCTACTCAGGTGGCTGAGGCAGGAGGATCTCAAGTTTGGGGCCAGTCTCAGCAGCTTAACAAGACCCTGTCTCAAAAATAAAACTAAAAAGCACTGGGGTTATAGTTCAGTGGTAGAATTCTTACCTAGCAAGCACAAGGTCCTGGGTTCAATCCCCAGTACCTAAAAAAAAAAAAAACAAAAACAAAAAAAAAAACATAGTTCACACTTCTACCAGCATCGTTGGTCACAGAGAATACATGTGACAATCTTTAAACTGAGCATGCTCTTTCCTAGAAATTCCACATCTAGAAATTTACTCCAAAAAACTAATCAGGATGCCTTACTTGAGCCCATTTTGGCACCTAATATAGGGCAAAGTCACATCTGAGCACACAGAAAAATGAGCTCTCACTGATGGACTCACACAGGGGTGCACAGAACAGACAAAGCTCCCTCTCCTCTTTTAGTTCGCTTTGCCACTGAGACATATCTTATTTTTATTTTTGATTTTGAGACAGGGTCTTCCCAAATTGCTGAGGCTGACTTTAGCCTCCTGCAATCTTCCTGCCTCATCCTCCCTGGTTCCTGGAAGGAACCATGCCTGCACCACCATGCATGGTTCCCTCTCCATCTCTTGACCCTATCCTCACCCACAACACCATAGAAAAGGGATCTTGTGTATTAATCTGCTTAGGCTTCCATGACAAAATACTATAGACTTAGTGGCTTAAATAACAGAAATTATTTTCTCATGGTTTTGGAGGTTATAATTCCAAAATCAGGGTGCCATGATAAGACCTCTCTTCCTGTCTTGTGCATGGTCACTTTCTTGCTGTTTCTTGACATGGAAAAAGAGAGATTTCTGATATCTTTCCCTCTTCTCATAAAGACACCAGTTCTCTCAGATTAGGGACCCCATCACACACCTCCATGACCTCATTTAAACTTTAAGTACATCCTTAAAGTCATCCCCGCCCCCCAGACTGTCAATATAGCTCCTTTGTGGGGTTAGAGCTTCAACATATGAACTTAGGGGAACAAAATTCTGTACATAACACTCTGAGTGAGCCTCTTTGTGTGATCATTCAATTGTTCATTTAGTCATTATTTATCCAGCAAACTCTCATTGCCCAACAATGTGCTGTGTCTGAGAAGTGTGTTTAGTACACCTGTTTTTCTTTTTTGACCTGTAAGGTATATGACTCTGGGCTAAGACTTTTTCTAATCCCAATGATCAAAGTTTCACACTGAAAAATAGAAAAGTAGAAAACTTAGGTTTACATTAAATCTTACACAAGAATGTTTATAGCACCTTTATTCATAATTGCCCAAACTTAGAAACAGCCAGGTGTCCACTAGCAGGTAAATGGATAAATGAACAGGTACAGATTCTGTGATAAATGAGCTATCAGGCCACAAAAAGACATGGAGGAACACGAATGAAACAAGCCTGTCTAAAAAAACTACATAGTGCATGACTCCAACTGTATGACATTCCGAAAAGGTAAAACTATAGATAGAGTGAAAAGATCAGTAATAGCCTGGGGTAGATAGAGAGAAAGGGATAACTAGATGGAGCACAGGGGCTTGGAGGGCAGTGAATCCTTTCTGTGTGATAATGTAGTAGTGGATATTTGTCATCATACATTTGTCAAAAACAGTAGAATGTACAGTGCAAAAAGTAAACTCTCATGTAAACGACGGACGTTGATTAATAACATTTCAATGTCAGTTCATTGACTTGCACTAAATACACCATGCTAATGCAAAATATAAATGATAAAGAGGTGAGGGGCATGTGGAGACTCTCTGTTCATTTTTCAGTAAACTTAAAACTACTCTAAAATCATTTCTATTTATTTTTAAAACAAGGACAGAAAAATGGCAGAAGATGCTACTCTGGGCTCTTCTCCTCCTCTCCACATCCTCATACATAATCCAGTCTGTATCCCCTGGGAAGTGTTCCGGAAACCTCAGATCTGACTATGTTAATACCGAGGACCCTGCCCCAGGCCACCCTCTACAATCACTCTTCAGTGTTCATATTCCGACTTAGATTCAGTGCGCGTCCTGTGATAACTCTTCTGCAGAGAAATTCATCCAAAGCCATGGCATTTATTCTATCAAAGTTCAGGGTGGGACAGATGAAAAGATTCCACAATAGCCCTGGGGTGGTGAGTCTGCCCAGGAGACACCTTGTGAAAAGGATGACCCCACTTCCCTAAAGCCGGCTTTGTTCTCTTAATCACTTAGAGGCAAAAGAGTTCTGTCAACTCATGATGCAGTTTTGTCCCAAGGTCAGCAGTAACAGGAAAAAAAAAATAATAATAATACTGAAAAGGAAATTGCTGAGGATTTCAAGTTAGCCAATCTTGGGGTTTTCTTTTTCAACTAGTGTATAGAGGACCGTTGTCTTTTAGAATAGAAAAATCTGAGCCTTAACTTTGATGCTTTATGAATGGAGCCAGGAATCTGTCACATAATATGAAAATTAAAATTTCAAAGACTTTTGTACTGGACTCCCCTCTGCCTGGTCATCAGACCTTCACGTTGATATTCCAAGACATGGTTCATTTCCTCAGGTCCGGTTGGCAGCTGTGGGTGTGGATTCACCATAGCTTGTTTCAACATCCTCCATGCCAGGCAGCTGGCCCTCTGCCTATTGGTCTGAAAAAACACAGGACAAGTAGAATGTCCCACTTCCTCTTCTGTCTTGCTCAGATGGATAAAATCATTTGATTGCAATGCTATTATGTCCTGAAGAGAAAAAAAAGAATCCAATGATAAGCAAAAAGAGCCAGTGATGCTTTCAAATATTATGTCCAACTTGGTTTTTGGTTATTAGGAATTTACTCTAGGCATTCGGGCCTTTAAGAATACTGTAGCTATAAGAATCCAAATTTATGTCTTAGCTAAGTACAAGCTCCCTCCCCTGCTCCATAACCAATGATAATATGTAGGAGCCACTCTTCTTAAAAATTGGCATGATTGGAGATGTTTAGGAAGAAGTCAGAGGCCCAGCCAACGAGACATTTTCTACCTATCACCCATCTGTAAAGCTGATTATCTGTACCACAGGCTCCAGATAACCAATGGGGGCTGGAGGTCCATCCTCTTAATAATATCACTGCAAATTGGAAAGCATTGAGTATCTCCATCTGTAAACTCCTAGTCAAATTGAAGCTGTGTCCAATCAACTAGAACACAAGACCATGGAGCAATAGAACCGATTACTTTGGATCATCATGGCCTGTCCATTCAATCCTGATGGATGTGTCTCAAGTCCCTGGCTGTTCAGAGAGTGATTTTTTGTTAAAATGGTGCAGTGGCTGCTCAGCAATATCTCAGACTGGTCATTTCATTGCAGAGATGCATGACCTTGAATCAAGTCATTCCTTCTTAATGTCTGGCAAACAGGGTTCAAAGATTTAAGTATTTGAATTTTAAACTGGTGCTTCTTTTCCTTTCTAAATTATATGCTAGGAAAAAAGAATTATATCTAAAAAATAACATTCTAAAGGAGGTGCTTTCTGTGCATTACACAGACTCATACTGCCCTCCTGGATAAATTGGCACTAAGTGACCCCTGCTAGAGCTATGACTTCTTCTAGTCCCCAGTAACCACTGTCTCTTTTTTGTCCAGTTGTGCTAGCAGGTGATAGATTGGAAAGAGAGTGGAATTCTGCAATAATTAAAAGTCTTAGGCTCCGCCAAATGTACTGGTTTCATGTGTCTGGCTTCTTGTACTAGTAGATTTCATTGGCATAATTGTCTGTTCCTATTTCAATATACAATGGGCTAATTTTTTATCTTTGACTGAGTCAGTTGTTTCTGGTTGATGCTAATTCTATGGAAAGTAGTTGAAAGGAGAGTTCTGTGCTCCCCTCTATCTAACAGGAAGCATGGATGAAAGTCTCAGTAGAGGAAAATGAAAGAAGCTGATTAGTCAAATGTGATTTTGGAAGATAGATGACTGTCATTGATCATGATAGAAGATTCGATTTTCCAACGATCCTCAATGCTCAGTAGTGTAGCACAGCATTAACTCCATTCAGTTTCCCCTTGCAGATCAGCCACTCACTGGCTTTCAAACAAAACTGAACTCCTCCAATAGCTTCCTTCTGGAAGGCTGACTCGAAGCTCATCCTTCTCTAACTAATACTGCCTTTTGCTTTGGTTTACTGAAGATCTATTCTGGTTTGGGAAATATCAAGAAGAGGTGTGCCAAGGGTGAAAAACATATGAAGGTTTCCACTTTATATCCACATGAATTCACATGTCAGAAAACTGGTATTTCAGAGACCAAACAGGACAACTTGAAGAAACTTGTAGGTAGACTTTGATTTTCATTTGTTTGCTTAAAAAAAAAAAAAAAAAATTCACCCTAGAGAATACAACTCTTTGACTTTTAAATATTTGCTATGATCTTCTGCTTTTCAGTTATGTATGTCTTTTCCTGAAGTCTGACTACTAATACCCTAACAAGAATCCCCCAAAACAGTCTCACCATTCCTGGGCAACCACACTGAGAAATTTTCATTAAGGAAAACAGTAATTAAACACTGAATCTAGTTAGTCTATGATATTCTTTTTAAAAAATAAATATAAATCAAATTCTCAATACTTTTTAAAAAATGTTTCAGATGTAGAAATTTAACATGAGTTTAAGAATATACCAATGCTTTAGAGGGAAACTTAAAGCACTGGATTAGGAGTACACTATATGAGTACCAAGATGGCCATACATAACCGCAAAATTGATAGAAGCCCTGTTTTCATTTTCATGTAATGATCAAACTTTCACCTAATTATCATATCTAGACCATTTTTGTTAGAGCTCACACAGTATATTGAGTGTTTGATTGACTAATGATTTACATTATACAATTGCTGAAGATCATGATAGTAGCAATTTAGAAACATATCAGTGCAATTTGTTTGTTGTGCTGAATCAATCAAAATATTGTTCCTGGTTTCCCTTTAATGGTTTTACTAAAGCAATTTAAATATTTTGCCATTAGCCATCCATCTTTTACACTTTCCTTTCTGAAGCTACAAAGGCATTGGAAATTTAAGGTGTGGGAAGAGATGCTATTGAACCAGGTACACAGAAATCTGTTCTTATTGCCAAAAGGTATCTCCATTAACTTTTTTTTTCTGTAGAAAATTTATTGTGATATTAAATTGAAATGGGAAATGATTTGATGAAGTATTCCAATGTATTTGGCTAGGTTGACTTAAGATATTTCTGATCAATAGAATTAGTAACTTTAAAAGATGCTTTTCCATATTTTTATTGGTACATCATAATTGTACATAAAAATGGCATTTGTTGTTACATATTCATACATGCACACAACATAACAATATAATTTGGCCAATATCATTCCCCAGCACTTCCCCTTTCCCTCTCCAATTACCACTCCTTGGTCCCTTTCTTCTACTGATCTCCCTTTGATTTTCATGAGACCTATTCCCACCTTTCTTATCTATTTTCTTCTCTAGCTTCTGAATGAGAGAAAACATAAGACCCTTGACCTTCTGAGTGTGACTTTGCTTAACATGATGGTTTCTAGTTCCATCCATTTTCCTGCAAATGCCATAATTTTATTTTCCTCTATGGCTGGATAAAACTCTGTTATGCATATATATACCACGTTTTCTTTATCCATTCATCAGTTGATAGACACCTAGGCTGGTTCCCTAGTTTGGTTATTGTGAATTGTGCTGTTATAAGTAATACATTTTTATGTTCTAAAATACACGTTTCTCCTCTGCATTACATAGGAGCTAGGGAGACTCTTAGGCAAACAATGGGTAAAAACAAACATAGGAAAAAGACATTAGTCAGAGTAAAAAAATAGATTTTTAATTACATACTATAATTGATTGCATTACTGATGGAGCATGCTAAAGGAGATCCAGGAAAATTTTCTGGAAAAGTGATATTTGAGATGATAAAGAAGACATAGAACAAAACAGTTGAGGAAGTGCAGTTTGGAAATAGGAGAATTGTGTAGATGTGGACAGAAGAAACTATGTGAGAAAAGACCCCATAGTGGCAAGGAGTATGCAGCATTTAAAATGTGGAGAAGTCATGTAGTCAATTCACAGCAAGTAATGGGAAAGTATTGATGAGCGAACCTAAGGAAACAGGTGGAGTCCAGATCATGCATAGGCTTGTTAAGTATTCTGGTCTTTATTCTAAGAGCAATGGAAAGCCACTAAAGGGGTTCTTTAAGCATGATCACATTTGCATTTAGATTACTCTGGCTTTATGTAGGAAATGAACTGGAGGAGGCCAGTTAACACAGGGTCTAAGTTGTCCAGGTGATAGATAATGGTAGCTTGGATTAGGATAGGATGACATCAATAGGGATAAGTGGACAGACTCAAGATATATAGGATGCACAGTGTCCTGACTTGGCAATGGATATCACCAATAGGGAGGTACACAAAGCAGGTGATTCATAGTTTTCTCACTTGAATAGCTGTCTGGGCTCTGCTATTAATTGAGCTACATAATCCCAGAAGAGGACCAATTTGGGAGAGAGTATGAATTTATTTGGGGATAAGCTAAACTTGAGATGCCTTTGAGACATCAGGGGAAGATTCCATGTAGAAAATAACCTATATGGTCTAGAACTCAATGGAAAGTATATATACTGCCATGTGAGTAGCAATGAGGACATGAATAAATTTTTAGAAAGAAAATACAGAATGAGATGCAAAGAAGACAGGACTCAATCTTGCACAACTCAAATATTAATGATTAGGTAGAGGGAAATATGTAAGGAGAGAGTTTGGACAAAAAGAAACCCGATAGCTAGAAGGAATATAAGAAGTTATTATCACGGCTTTGGAAAAAAAGCAGACTATTTAGTAGTGGAAGGATTGCCATGAGTTACAAAGAGCACTGAAAAAACATCCATTGCATTTGTCGACGTAGAGGCCATTATTGGAACTGTTCTTCAGCACACTGGTGTCACACACCAGCCTGAAGTAGGTGGAAGAAAGAGTGGGAAGTAGAGAAATAGAGACCTTGGGAAGAGAAAACTTTTGTCAATTTAAAATTCCCAGCGGGTATTTCTAGGAATGATTAAGGAGAAAGACTCTGTAAAAATATGAAACTAATGGAAATTCAGACCAACAAGAACTAGGTGTTAATGTTAAAATTAATTTTATGAGTATAATCTCATACTGAAACTTGATTACTAATTCCACAAAGCCAACAAAACCTATACATTAACCAAACTATGATCATACCACATATTACAAGTTTTAAAAAATTGCAGAGCACAGCAAACCAATTGATTGTCTCGTAATGAAACTATAAATGATCAGTCCGGACCAACATAGTCTTTGGCTTTGAACTGACTCCACCATCTACACAGATAAACACGCAAGTACATACATATGTACATACAAGGAGGCATTTCATCCTGGCTAATGTCAAAAAAGGCAAGGGATGGCATTGCTGTGAGAAGGTGCCCACATAAGTGATTGAAAAGCACCTGGGGAAGATGAGAGGAAGTATAGTTACTCTAAAGGGGCAGCTGCTGCCTTGATCAAATACATTAAAGCCACAAGAGATGCCAAATATAGAGAGTCTTTTATGAAATCTGCCAATATGCCACTGGGTCAAAATTTTAAAGATATTTCTGGCCTATGGCCTGCCAGTGTCTGACTTCTGTTGTAGAATTGCAAATATCAGTTCAGTGGACGCTTCACAAATGCTTGCCGTCTGAAAGCCACTGTTCAGGCATTTGAGATAGTAGAGATATCATGGCCCCAGCTCTCCCAGAAGTCATGGTCAGTGCGCAGACAGACCATGGTACAGCTATCATATGAGGCAGAGGGAAATAAATGCCAAAAAGAGGTATAAACTATAAGCTTCCAGAACACAGAGGAATGAGTTGCTAATTTTTTGCTGAAAAAGAGGCTGTCAGAAGATTTTATGAAGGTGACATTTGTCCTGAGTTTTGAAGGATTTCAATGGGAAGGAAGGGAATTGGGGGAATAAATAACATCTCAGCAATACCTAAAATCTTTCTTTATAATATGTAACATAACCTTCAGCATCACAACAAATGCCAGGACAGTATACAACTCTTCCAGGTTTAAAAAGCTTTGTTTTGAAGTGCAAAAGGCAACAATACAAAGAAAATTCCTGCATTAAAGAGGTAATTAATTAACAAATGACATCATCTAGTAATTTGCTAATTGCTCTTAGTGATAAGACTAACAACTAGTACATGTACTGCTTTAGAATTTACCTACAGTTTTTACCCTCTTGTTCTCATTCAGGCATGTGATTTAGCCAAGACTCTTCCAAACCAAGCTGGCCATACCAGTGTTAGTGGCCAGAGCCCTCTGTCCTTTGTTATGTTTCATGGAACAGTGTAAATCATGATGCTCTGCAAGGGCTCATCTCCTTATAAACATTCCCAGAGCTAGTCCAGTTCTGTTATCTTTGGATTTTTTCTAAGTTCTCTTCCATGGGAAAAGCCAGTCATTTTTGTAGTCATTGAAGATATATTTTTCTGTCTTCAAGTAGTGTGTGTTGCAGGGTGGGGGTGGTGGCCCATGTTCAGGTTCATGGGAGCAGCCTATTCTCACTGGCCATGTATCTCTGAGGCTTCATCTCATCTCTGGGGAAGGATTTCAGTCTGTGAATTTTTGATGTTGTGCAGAGGGCAGATCATGTAGAGCAAGGTCACTCTGGGTGATATGGTCCTGCTCTCCCTACCCTACCTCCTCCCAGGCATGGCGGTATGCAGGCAATTTCCAGGGTTTTCTGAGGAATACCATAAGGAGCCTTTTCTAGAGGAAAAGTGCTTATTCCCTCTTGTTAGCTGCTACAAGTCACCCCCAGAAGAAAACTGCAAGAACACATTAAGGTCAGACACCTACTCCTTGTGCTTCATTATGGGAGCAGGATCAAGTTGGCTAAAAAAGAAAAAAGGGACTTATGATTGGTGGTTTAAAATGTCCTTAGTGGTTTTAAATGCACCAGAGCCATTCAGGTGGCCCCAATCATATGAGGTAAGCAATAAAAATACAGCCACTGAAAGGTAGTATTTCTGCACAGAATGTGAGCAGAGTGGTTTTTCTGGGCAGCAACTTCAATTACATCTGAAATCAGGCTTCATTACTCTCAGTCCCCATAGCTCAGTGGTTTGCAAATATTTCTGAGCTCTGTCCCCCAAAACCAGTTATACACACTAATAGAGGCAGATTCCTGAGGCTCAGGTCAGAGGTACTGACATAGAATGTCTAAAGTGGGCCTCCAAAATCCACATTTCTAATAAAAATTTTAGGTAATTCTAAAGCAGGTGACAGTCCATGGTCTTGACTTTGAGGATGACAAATGAGAACTACCCATTTCCCCATGTCACTTCCTCTTGCCAGACCTTATTCAGCATCATGAATGGGTAGAAATGATGAAAACTGATGGCCAGTCAGGAGAGCGATAGAGTACAGTCCCTGTGGTCTGGGTCTCCTATTTAATGATTGCCTGAAATTTGGATTTCTGACATTATCTCCAAATAAAATGATTTATACATGTAATTATAGAGATGAACCAACAGGATTGGAAGAAAATGGTATTCAGCAAATAATTTTAAACTTCTGTCCCATTACCAGATTATCATAAGTGACAGTAATTTCATTTTTAAAATAAGTCCTCTAATTATGTTTGGAATAGCCAATTTTATTAAATTGTATTTTCTGTGTTGAAAGTGCTATTATCTTCAATGCAAATATTTGCAGCTTTTATAATTTTTAGTTTGACATTTATTTCTGTTTTATAGTATTCCAAAAGCCCCCAAACATAGACATGGCATAGATGTCTCTCAGTAAAAGAAGCATCTCAGGAAAGCAGGAAATAGAAGATAAACTCTCAAAAATGTTGCTTGGTAAGATTTTAAACATGCATCACTAAACTAGAGTCATTTATTTTGTCTCAGAGTCTCAGACTTAGCATGGCTGAATTGTTTCCCGATTGTACCATAGTACAATAGGAATTTATCTACATTAAGATGAGGAAAATAACTTTCACTCTCAGAAGCTAAGCCTGAAGAAAGGCCTTTCTCTAGTGATCACTAAGTTGACCTGTCCCTGGACAGATGGCAATAAAACATTCATTTACACTTAGAAGGCCTAGAAGGTTTATTTACTCTTCCTGGATATGTACCATCTATTTATGTTCTTCTCTCTCTCTCTCTCTCTCTCTCTCTCTCTCTCTCTCTCTCTCTCTCTCTCTTTCACACACACACACACACACACACACACACACACACTCAAGTACATACACAACCAACAGCCACTAATCAATCCTCCAATTGATACAATTGGTACATCAATGGTGTGAGCCATTTTTTTGCTTCTGACTTCCTGACTTCCAAAATTCTAGTGCAAATGACATTCCACTGCTTCCTTAGCAAATTCCACAGGGGGATGCCCATGTTGGATATTTAGCAGAGCTGTACAGTTAATGGGCCACCAAACAATTTTATCCAACTAGTTGTTTTCTGGTGACTTATCTGTAATACAGAGGGAGCAACACAATGTTATCTGTTTGTAAATAATTGGAAATCTTTTCTGAGCTTGCAGGGGGAAATGCTTTATGGCTAAATGGAGTTGATTCCCCTGGTAGTTTAGTTTTCTTACATAAATCTCCTTTCTGACCTCAAACCAATATCTGCCTTTTCTCATCATTTTTCTCCCTGGAAGGGGAGAAAACAAATAAACAAAACCAGACTTGTGAGAATACAATAGTTTGTTAAGAGTAAGCTAGATTACTTGGTGATTACTGTTGTTTTAATTAAATAGGATACAAGGATGGAGCCCATGGGAGGTCATCTACCTGTGGAGAAAATAAATTTAGAGGGAGAGAGTATTTAGCACTGGGCTTCTGCAAGGGGAGAGGTTTTTGTATTGTAGTTTGGTGACAGCTATTTTTTAGGATTATACTAACTTGGAGACCAAAGATATTTAGACAATTTAAAAATATTTAAATCCTGGGGTCAATTAAAATAACAACAATTTACATTTGTTTTATGTTTTATGATTTACAGAATGCCTTTAGATAGTTTAGATTTCTTTCTCAATACCCTGTCTCAAAGCATCAAACTGGGTGGCCTGCATCCCATCCACAGCAATGACATCAAGAGCTCCTAGTTGAAATCTCAAAGTTACGTTAAATGAATTTCAATAGTGAATAGTAATCTTGAAAACTAGTTTCAAATTTTTAGTTGAATTTCTCTCTTTATATTGTGGACATTTTCCATGGAGCAGCTTTAAAACATCTGCCTCCTGAAAACTACCTCTGCCTGTATTCCAGGCACAACCCAGTAGAGATAGAAGTAAAGTTAAACTTCTCAGAAACCCTGTGCTTCTTTGAGACTCTGAGAAGCAGGCAATTGGCAATCATGAAGGCACTGATCATTTCCAATCAGGAAGAAGGGGATTGATATTAGAAAATGCGTCCAAAAGCCATCAGAAGGATTTGACTCATAGTGTTAAATAACTTCTAGAAACAGGAGCCCCTTAAAACAACCTCTGTAAAGGGATGGACTTGTTTATGTTCATGTCATGTAGCCCCCTCCTGGGTTGACATCAGAGTTGGACAGCCCACACTGGCAGGGTACAATATAATGCAGAGCAGTAGCCCTCTGGTTTTTCTTGCCTCTAAGGAAGGCTAGGATCCCAAGTAGGAGTTTGTTTTCATTGTACAATAATAAAAAGTTTTGTAAAAATTCAAAATTCTACAAGAACTAAATAAGCTAGCTACATTTAGGGTCACAGAAGGAGAAAACAAACCTAGACATACTTGTATTTGGCTGAGGTCACCCAAGAAGTAAATGCTTCAGAGAAAATTAGCTTGAAAAATCACAATGTCAAGAAAGGAAATTCACTTCCCTGTGCCCTCCGCCCATGTTTCCCTGCCTCATTCTGGTACCAAGGCAGGCAGTCATGGCAGAGGACACATTCCAGATGGAAAGATCACTCTGTTTCTAGACACTGTAACACAGGATTTGGCAGTTGGTGAGCAGACCTCCTGCTGGGAGCAGGTGTCTTCCCTTTGACAAGACTGAATTTCATACAGAAGAGCTTGAAATGGACTGTAACTGCTAGCAGGCAGAACAAGTCGGGATTTTGAAAAGGCTTGGCTAACCAGCTCAAGATGAGGAACAATGACATGGGAAACGAATTACCTGTTTACTAATGTCACAATAATCCAGCCACTCATTTTGAGTGGGCATGCAGCATTAATGTTCCTTACTTCCAGTCTGAGCTTTGGGCCATTGTAGGACTGGGTGGAAACTGTTGGCTAGGAGGAGAGTAAGTCACATACCTATACCCACACCCCAGGGTTGGGGGGAGAGTGGGGAGAGAGAGAAAGGATGGGGGGTGGGGTCACAGGACATGCAATTACTGTTTTCAGCATCAGAGATTTTGAAAAATAATTTCATAGTGTGAGTTAAGATTTTCCCTTAGTGGACTATACCTCATCTCTAAAAGATTACTCTGTTCCTTTTGAGTTAATGTTTCCTGAAATTTCAACACAATAACAATTCTTTAGGATAACCACTTAAACACCCAACAACAGGAGAATGGCAAATAAGTTGTGATTTAGTTACACAATGGAAGAACAATTACAGATCTATTCAACAATATGGATGATTTTCTCAGCCTGTGGTTGAGTGAAAAAAGTCAGACCCTCCAGACCCTCACGGAGTACCTACTGTGTCATTCCATTTATAAGGTCTACAGAACAAGAGATTCTAGATATGTGGGGAGAAGGCAAGATTGTGGTTGCTAGGCCACTTGGAGGGGGCACTATTAGTGATTGAAGAGTCTTTGCCTACTGTAATGGGCTTCATCTAGGTGTGTTTAAAATCAACACATTCAGTTTGCATTGTTTCATCAAACAAAACACTTGTATTTACTTTCCCATATGTATATTTTACCTTAATTCAAAGTTAAAACACTGAATTTCTCTATTACATAAGATGTCCGATTCATGTATTTTTTTTGAAAGTTGGGATAATACCCTGCTGGACTGCTATAGAAGAATACTTTAGACTTCAGATTTTATTGTGTGATGGCTGTGTTCAAAATTTAGAAGGTCCTGAACCATCGGCAGATTTGGGACAGAGGCATCTGGAACAAGCAATGAATTTCTTATGGGTGACTTCAAGCATGTGTTTTCCATTCCATTCCCAATAAAATTCTAACCATGACCTATCTTGGGTTAACCTAAAATTGGAATTGCATTCTGCTTCTGTCTCAGGTTGAATATAAAATTGTGCCTGCTATATAAAAATAAATTATTTGAAGAAAGTATATATGGGAGTTTTGGGGACAAAGTAAAATCGAATCTTATTCATCTACCAAATCATTTGGCACTCAGTAGATGGAAAGTTGCTACCATAGCTGTGATTTTATGAAGTGGTAAATTCTAGCACAGGTAAGGAACTGGAATGAGCATTGGGAGTTTCAACATCTAATCCAGCTCTTCCACTCTTTCACACTGAGATCTTAGGAAAATCATCCCTTCTCTTGGAGTCTTCAGTTTCTTCATCTGTAGAAAGAGACTGTTGATGCTGAATGATTGCTTAAAAATTCACGAATCAACCCAAATATACCAAAGCTTGACAGTGCTAGATATAAGGCGGTACAAATATCCCACTGAAAGGATTTCTTCCATTTTTTTTTTCCTGAGTGATTTTATGTGGGTAAGGTGGGGTTATTAAAGAAAAGCCCCTAAAGATTGATTAGGTTAAGGTTATGGTTTTCTCACATATCCCAGAACAAAAATAATTTCAAATTGCATTGGAACGGCACTGGAAGATTCAGGAATTATGACTGCTTTTCTTGGATCTCAGAATTCAACCTTTATCCATGGTCATTGCTCAATATTGTCCTCACTTAAAATGCTAGAGTTCTAACAATGAGAAAAGAAAATGACTCCCTAGAACAAAATATGTTAAACCAGAGTGACCCCTGTCATTCAAAGCTAAGAAAGTAAATCTTAACCCGAGGCTCAGGAATACACAGCAGTTACAGTAAATCTGGCTATTGGCTTGTAACTGGGATTACATTATCAGGTGGGGCCTTGGCCCCAGCCCCTAGAGGAGGAGTGGATTATAAAGGACTGGCTGTTTCAAGGTTAAGGAAATGTTTTCAACCTGAGAAGACACCTAACAGAGCAATATGGCTGTCACAAAAGGGCCATTCCCAGCACTGTAAATGTTCCTCATTTCTTCTACAGTTTAGAGCCTGGTACAAGGCACAGGGCTATCAGAAAGGAGGACTTAAGTCCTCTGGGCACATAATTCAAGCACAACATGAAAAACGCCAAAGCTTGCAATGAGAGAAGAGAGAGGAGTGGTGTGGTCAGATTGGTTCAGTCCTTTGTCTGCATCTGGCTACCATTTGCCTAAAGTTCATGGAAAACCAGAAAACAAACAAACCAAAACAGACTTTTTGGATTAAATGCCTCAAACTTGGGGCCACTTTAATGTTTACAGTTTATCAAAACTATTTGAATCAAACTGTTTCAAGTCTGACCCTCTGAAGGCATTTTGAAGGTATCCTATTCAGCCTGTTTATTACTGTAAAAGAAAAAAGTGAGGGTGAGTGGGTCCTGGAGGTTTTTCAAGATTTGCTTCCTTAAAGGTGCCTTCTCAGAGCTAAAATCGTCTCTAGAAGAAGTGCCTGTTAGCTTCTGGAAATTGATCCAAAATCCTGCTTGGTCAAGGACCTCACATCTTTTCTGGTAGCTAAAGGGAAAACAACTAAAACACTGGCTTTTGGTCCCCTAGGTTATTATGGCTTTTTATTTTTTATTTATTTATTTTTTAAATTTCCAAACTTTTGTCAGGTTAAGACATTCAACTGCTTGCTAATGAAACTTATAAAGCTAATGGGAGAGGATGTTTTACCTTCTCTAGATTACAATGAGCTCACTCAGCTTTTTTTTTTTTTTTTTTTTTTTTATCCTACAGGGTGGGGAGGATTTTATTGGTTTGTATCTGGGTGAAGTAAGTCAATTTCCTCTCTTAAAAAAAAAGATTTTGGGCAAAATAAATTTAACAGTTTATTTGAACACAGATGGATTTAAGAATCAGGCAGCATTCAGAAACAGAAGAGATTTAGAGAATTTTAGCAGCTTGGGTAGTGAGCATTTGTAGACTGAATTCAGAAAGAAAAAAAGAAAGCACATTTGATTGGTCAGAATAGAAACTTCCTAGTCAGAGGCTGTTTGGTGGCTTCTGATTGGTAGCATCTGGTTACATTTTACTGTTTATGCTGTGCTTTTGTTCTTTTATGGGAAGCCTCCCTAGTATAGTGTCCTCCTCACTGATTTTTTTTTTTTTTAACAAGCTACAAATATAATGCAAACCTGCAGTATAGAAAGTTATTAGGGCAATAGATTTGAGAACAGAACTTGTTTTCAATGGATGCTACTCCTAAGGCAGTTCTACCTTAGGGTAAACTATTTGCATTTAGTAACATGTTTAAATAAATACAAGTGTTTAAAGTGTTGTGTGGTAATTTCAGTTTTACCTCTGTATACACCTGATTTTCACTTTTTAAGGATTGCTAATCTTATTAAATGAACACATTTTATAAATGATGTCTTTATTTGACTCACATAATTTCACTTGGGCTCTGATTTAGAGTATAGCAAGACTGCACTGCCTTGTTAAACCCACCTGTGACTTATAAATGCAAAATGAGATGCTATCTGACCCTCAGAACATATTCTTCCTTTACTCATTCTACAAAAATCTTCAAGAATGAGTTATACATAAAAATGTTGCTATTTAAACTAATCTTGTCTGAGCCTTTTTTTAGATATAAGGTCCAAAAATACCCTATAGGGATACTGTTTGTTTCTAAAGTAAATAATACAAATAGTGCATTACTGAAATGGTAGAATATGTGTGCATGTGTGTGTGTGTGTGTATGCATGTGGTGGCATAACTGGTGCCTTTGTCCTGGGTGAGAGGAAAAAGTTCTTTCAATTTGAAAAAATGAAATAGTATTTGTTATGTAAATATGTATGAGTCATGTACATGTAGAGGGCTGTACTTATCACCAGGGACTACCCATTATTAAAATATTAAAATACTTCCTTCTTATCAATTGTAAAAGAGCTTCTCCCCCAAGCCCTAAATTGGCTGCTCTAAGTTCTTCCCTGAGGATCTCAGAACCTCCCCACCATCCAGCAATTAAAGGGATTTAGCTGGCAAAGCACAGAGCCTCCAGGCCATAGCTGAAGCACTACCATCTTCTGACTGAATCAGGAATCTTTGATAAGTCATGGCCAGCAAGAATGCATGAATGTGCTGTCAGTTAATGGCATACACCCTGAGCCAGCATTCTGAGCCCTGCAGTTACTACCTGGGTGACCTTGGGCAAGTAAATTTAACCTTTCTCTTCCTCAATTTCCTTACTTGGAAACTGAAAATAATAGTAGCTTTTATCACATTAGGTTGTTGATACAATTGAGTTTATGTGTGTGAAATGCTTGTTACAGGGTCTACACATAAGTGTTGGGGATGTTGATGATAAAGCTGATGATGAGCTGATGAGTGGTCTGAATGTGAGCAAGGCCTCTTGCCCAGAGGGCTGAATCTCTGATCAAGGACAGTGTTTGACACTGAACAATGAAAACTAAGTAGGTCATATATTCTTGGGAATTATGATGGCTGTTTTTGCACTGACACAATGTATTTGTTGAAACTGAGCACTATTTCAAACAATGGTAGGCTAGGATTCTTACTCTCCATGAGGCCTGGTGGACATGTCATATAGGTAAGCCCCCATTATCAAAGGTTTTCTGGATGTGTCTCCTGTATGCTGCCTTAAAGAACATAAATAATATAACCAGAAGAAGGGAAGTTCTGATCAGTGAATCATGTTTCTATATGCAAAATGCTTATTATTAGAATCTGTTCAGAGAGCAAAAATCCCTAGAGCAATCGTTCTCACCCTTTACCACAGTGTCTCCTGGCTCCTGGAGTCCTCCTGCTTGCCTACCAGTCTGGTGTGTCATTTCAGTTTGTGTGAGGTCCAGGGCCAGTCTAAAATTACAAAAAGAGGAAAGAAGAGGGTAAAAAAGAAAAAAAAAAGATCACATATCTTGTGTACAGAAGTTTCTAGAGAAACTTCTTCCCAAGAGCCTGAGAGTGCACTGAATGGATTCCAAGTGCTGTTGTCACTGTTATTACAGTTTTAAATGGAAATTACACTGTAAGGTCCTTTGAGATTAAAGCAAGGACTATGTTCCATGGGTTAGAAGAAAGGAGAATACAAAAGGGTGGGTCTGATAGGCTGGCCTAGGCCCACTCTCTATTTCCTTCTCATTCTCTATTTCCCATTTCCTCCATCCATGTCATCCCATTTTCCTTTCCAGTTTACTGCCAGGAGACTCAGGGCAAAGATGAAACAGTATCCAATAACCATGAGTGGAGTGTTCAGAAGGCACCAGCCCTAGGAATGGAGACCACTGAAGCAATCACCTGCAGTGGGGCGATGCTACGCTACCAGTCCACTTTTTTTTTTACTGGGACATGAGCTTCACATGTAGCAGGAACTTCATCTTGGAGAAGTCCATGTTGTCTGAAAACTGAAGGACTATCCTGGAAAAGTGGATTTCATCACTTAGATTCATCATGGAGAGCCTGAAGGAAGAGACACCCCCAGGGAACAAAAGATGACAAGCAGGTCTTTCAGACTCTACTGCATTGCATCTCCTTCTGTAGTCAGATACCTTCTGTACAGAAAGAGTACAACCGAAAGGTGGAAAACAGTAGGCTTAATGCACTCGGAATATTAATAGCATTTTTTTTTTCTTTGCTCTGCACCTCTATCTGCATAGGAGTTCTTTGCCAAGTTGCCAGGAAACATGTGACCGACTCTGCCATTTGTCTTGCTTATGTGTTTTAAGATTTCTTAATCCACAGTACTACAAAGAGAAAACAAGTTTACTTTTGGTGTGAACAAAGATTATATTTGCTAAGTTGTCTAAAAGTACAAGTTCAAATGGGAGAGAAAAAAATGCATGTGCACTGGAGGAATCCTGATGAAGCTGGTAGCTTTTCTCATCTTTCAGGACAGAGTGAGAAAGTGGTTTTCCTAACTTCCAAGCTGTATGAAGGGTGCAAGCCCACCATATCTCTGATCAGCACAGAAAACCTGACAGGAACAGTACATTTTGAAAAGAGAAGCAAACACAGTTAGCAAATTCTCTGATTTTATATGCAGTCTTAAAAACCCTGACCAGAATATTGAATGTTGCATCAAACTCAGAGCTCCGAAAGGCTGTGGAACTAACTAATGAATCTTTGCCCCTAAATGTTTTTGTCCATGGAAGAGACTTCGCTTCATCAAGGGGCCAAGGAACGAAGCAAAGCTGTCAAGAGGACATAAAGATTACCCCCAATTGCTGACAGCAGATGGCAGCTAATGGCAAGTGTTTTTAACACAGCTTTATTGTTCCAGGTTGAGGCATTAATGTGTCTCTGTGGGGTTTTTCTGGGTTTATTTATTTATTTATTTTATTTTAAAAAGTCACTTTGTAAAATGACAGTGTGACATGCATTGTAATTTTTGCCTGCACTGGGCTCCCATTGCTATATTTGTCTTCTCATTTCCCTGATGTGGGGGTGGCATTTGAGTCAACCAAATGCAGGTTCGTATTATTTTGAGCTTTGACAATTAACAAGGAAAGCATCAATTCTTCTAAATAGGAGTGAGGAATTGTCCCCATTTTCTGAGTTGCAAGAGCTTTGAAATCAAAGTAAATATAGCCTGTTTCCACATGCTAAGTGGGTTTTACATGACTCAAGGCAAACAGCCCCAGACCTGTTTGTGCCAGCTACAACTGCTTAGTGGCCTAAGAAGAAAAAGCTTCTTAACACTTTTATTTCTCTAACAAAGCAACTTTAGTCACTGCAGATTTAAATCTGATTTCTGGGTGATTATCTTTTTGTTTAATTTCTAAATCCCAAGTATTCTGTTGGACTCCAGCTAGTTGCAACTAAAGCACAGGGCAGTTGATTAATAATGTCAATACAAAAGCCAGAAAGAAACCGAAAAGGAGTGGGGCTCTCTTAATGTTTTCCTTCCCCATCAGAGTCCATCCAATTATCAACAGGAAAATCTTAACCAGTAAGAAACTAGCCTCTGTCCCACCCTCCTTGCTCTTTCCAGGGATCCAGAGGCTCTATTTAATACTGAGAAGTCCAGCTGTAAATGTGACCACCCTGGAAAGTTAGGTGACAGCAATGGCACTTAGGTAGTCCTGCACTTTCTGAATATCCTTAAATAATTCCCGGATACAGCCTAAAACTTATTGTTATGCTCTAGAATGTTCCTTCCCTAAACACTACCTCCAAAATTAAGACATGTCTTTTATGTTTTTGTAAAACTAGATGCAGTAATGTTAAGATCAAGTGCACATCAGGATTCAGCTTGCAATCAGCCTTTGGTGATTGTAATCTGATTGGCTGGAGAGAGTAGGAAGGAAGGATAGGTATCTGTTTCTCTTGGGCTGTTTTTTCATTTTGGCACCAACTTTCAGAGCACAGGGTTCCTAGGAAGGAAATTCCAGAGCAAGTCCTTCAGTCTCACTTAGACATCTCCCCTGCTGTATTGGGCCAGCCCCAAAGACCTGCCTCAGTGTGTCCCTGACAATTTCACAGTTGGAAGCCTGAGATCCTTGGCCACCAACTGTTACCAATTTTAAAGGGAATATAACAAACAAGCAAAACAAAATGAAAGATTAGGCTATTTATTTGGCAGTTAGCTGCTTAGAACTTTTCTATTCATTCACTCAGGAAAAGTGGTAGAAAGTCTCCCTCCTCCTTTTCAAATTGTAAAATAAACAGCTCAACCTCTTAGACTCCCATAGTGCTACAGGGTAAAGATGCCAAATAAACAAATTTTCCATATCCCTTCTTCCTTCCTGCAGTGTGAACTATCTTGGACAGTATTTGTACCTCTAGAGAAAATTTTTTTTAAAAATTGAGGAGTTTTATACTTTTAATGCAGGCAAGATCCCTCTTGCTAATTAAACCACAGCAGCCTGAACATCGGATCATCAACCTCCTCCTTTTGCTTATCCTACTGGTCCCCACACTAGGCTATCTGGGAAGATAGACAATATCTTAAATCCTTTCTGTCTCTGGCATCCAATTCATGTGAGGGCCTGCAGAGCAGTGTTTAAGCCAAGACCTTCAGAGATCACTATTGTATGGATTAGGATGACTTGGGCCACAGACAGCAAAGTATCTCACTTCATCTGGCTAGACAGTGAGGACATTTATGATCTTATATAACAAGAAGACCTAGCATTCTGTGACTCAATAAAGGGAGGCTCAGTAAAGCTACCCAAGAACATCAGGATCTTGGTTCATTCTTCTTTCCACTATACCAAATTCCTGCATATTGGGTTTGTCCTTGACAAGCCACCTTCAAACTTACAGGATGACTTCCACCACCAGAAACACCACTGGCCTAAGGCACATGGGAGAAGTGTTCATTATCACCCCTCTCTCTTTCTCTCTCTCTTTTTTTTTTTTTTTTTTTCGGAGGGGGGTGTACTAGCGATTGAATTCAGGAGCACTCAACCACTGAGCAACTGTTTTGTATTTTATTTAGAGATAGGATCTCACTGAGTTGCTAAGGGTCTCACTAAGTTGCTGAGGCTGGCTTTGAACTCCTGATCCTCCTGCCTCAGCCTCCCAAACTGCTAGGATTATAGCTGTGTGCCACCACACCTGGCTCTCTCTTTTTTAAGTCTGTTCTTTTCAGATATACATGACAGTAGAGTGTATTTTGACATATTATACATACACGGAGTAAAATTCTAATTAGGATCCCATTCTTGTGGTTATATATGATGTGGGGTTTCACTGGTCATTTATTCATATATGTACATAGGAAATTTATGTCCTGGTCATTCTACTCTCTTTCTTATTCCCATCCCTCACCCTTCCCTTCATTTCCCTTTATCTATTCCAATGAACATCTATTCCCCGCCCCATTTATTGTGTGTTAGTATCCACATGTAGGAGAGAACATTTGGCTTTTGTGTTTTTCGTATTGCCTTATTTCACTTAGCATGATAGTCTCCAGTTCCATCCAGGATATGGGAAAAAAAGTTCACTCATACATTGCTGGTGGCACTACAAATTGGTATAACCACTCTGGAAAGCAATATGGAGATTCCTCAGAAAACTTGGAATGGAACCACCATTTGACGCATTTTCCCACTCACACCTGAAGGACTTAATCAGCATACTGCAGTGACACAGCCACATCAATGTTTATAGCAGCTAAATTCACAATAGCTACAGAACTAACCAAGTTACCCTTTAACAGACGAATATATACAGAAAATGTGGCATGTATACACAATGGAGTACTACTCAGCCATTAAGAAGAATGAAATTATGGCTTTCCTCAGTTTAGGGATGATTCTTTTGCTGGAAAACTCCTACCAGGTCTCCCCTTACTTTTTGTTGGCTGGGTCGAATGATCACCACCAGACCCAAATCAATGGTAGAGAAACAAAACAATGATGATTGACTTAGATGAATCAAGGCTTCCGCTAGACCTGCTGGGGAGAAGGTAAAATTCTGAATAAAATCAGACTAAATGATAAATTATATATCTATCCCTGCTTCAATAGCCAAAATAGCTCCTGAATAGCTTTATCCAGAATTCTATAATAAAGTTTAGGAGCATAGTCCTCTCCTCCAAATGTAGAGATAAAACTAAGAAATGCTTATATTATTCACATTTGCTGACTCCAGTGCTCATAAATTCAAAATACATGTATGTAGAGTATATAGAAGAATTAGAACTGGAAAATTATACGTATACACACACACACACACATATCTTGCTCTGAAACCTTTATTTTGGTAAAATTATCTTATTTTCAAGATTTATTTTCCTCTCTTCAAAATTTCTAGAAATGTCCTGTGTTCCTCCCCAGCCATCCCACCCCATGTGGTTACTCTGATTGTGCTGTAGGGATAGGGGCCTCCCAGTTATTCTAAATTAGTGTGCATGAATGTGGCTCAACAGAGAGACTCCCTTACACTATTAAGGTTCACAGACTGTGCAGTGACTTTCACCACTAGCTGGTCATCTGTTCCAGAACCTACAGCATTTCAAATGTGGATCCAGTCTGAGAAACAGCCACAGCCATTCTCAGAGAAAGAGGATCTGGTCTCTCTGGGGCTTATTAATAGATAAATCTTATAA
Source organism: Callospermophilus lateralis (assembly GCF_048772815.1). NCBI lineage: Eukaryota > Metazoa > Chordata > Mammalia > Rodentia > Sciuridae > Callospermophilus > Callospermophilus lateralis. The sequence continues at coordinate 93,673,322 of NC_135307.1, forward strand.
CTTATATATCCCAGGCCAAACTACTTGAGAGATTTTTCTTGGCAACTGAGGCTGTAAAGAAGAAATTTTTGGATCCATTTCAAAAAGCAATAATTATATATTCTAATGCACAGCATAGCTTTAGAAATAGTTTATAGAAATGGCAATTCATGGGGCCGGCTACAAAGACTTAGAAATCTTTGTAAAAACACAACATAAAATGGCAAAGTGTGTAATGAACTCACAGGTAGGGAGAGGAACACAAAGCTTGCCTCAAATGAGGTGGAACTAAATCAAGAGCTGGAAGCACAGGAGCTAACTGTTCAGAAGAGCAGAGAGGGGCTGGGGCTAGAGTCCCAGTGCTGTGTGCGTGGCAGGAGGCAGGAGCTATGAGCCCAAGGACAGCAGTGGGACCCAACTCTCCAGAGTAAAGCTGCTGCCTGTAAGTGTGGCTTGTCATCTGCATGGAAGTGTACACTTGAGAATATCACCTCGGTCACAGGCATGACGTAGAAGCTTATCTGTCTCTGCTTGAGATTTGAGCAGGAATACAGTTCTTCCCTGAGGGAATAAATGAAAAGCAGGGATATTCTGAAGGTGGTCAATCAGCCCAGTTTACCCAAGACTCTCCTAAAGCTTCAAGTCTAGAAGACTTGGATTCTGGAAGCCACTGTCAGTTCTAGGCAAGCCAGGGGCTTTGTCACCCTTGAGTACCTCATGTTGTCTTGGAGTCTAATCAACACTGCCCCACTTCTAGGAACTCCCTACAACATGAAACCAGCATAATATTGTCTCAAAGCTGCTGGTGCCTCTGAGGTTTGGCAGAAGCAAATGCAAATTGTCAAAGGTCTCACAGATGAAGCCACAGAATTTCCAAAGGTCTCACAGATGAAGCTGCAGGGCTTCCTGGGAATGGGTGCAAGTGGAGAGACCGTGTTGAAGATTAGCCACCAAGGAAAATCTTTAAAACTTGAGCAATTGAGCAATTATGTGCAAAAGTCAGCAGTCAAAGATTTAAGCCCTGAAACCTGAATGACAGAATCTGAAATAGAATATACAGTGCAAATGTTGAATATATTATGAGTGTATCTGACTGTGTGTATGTGTGTGGGGGTGTATACTAAGAAAAAACCTAGACATTAAACAAAAGTGCAGGGAGATTTGAAAGGGAACAAGTATGGTAATGTACTTGCAGTTCTTTTGTATATTTTGATGCAAAGTTAAGATTACAAATCAATAATTATTATATTTCTGTCTGGTAAATATTACCTTTTAGATTATGGTTTTTATTATTCATAATGTTTTGTGCCCTATAGTTTTCATTTGATTTTTCTTAAATCATTTTTATTTAACCCAATAAACATATCTGAAATGTGTTTTGTGCAAAAAAAATAATAAATATTCAGGGAACTGGGAAAGGATGGAAGAGTCATCAGACCCAAATGCAAGTTTGATTCTGAGTGAAAGAGAAAGGAAAGAAGGTTGGGAGAAAGCATCTTAAATTGAGGTATAGCCTAAAAGAAGTTTGGCAAGGCCATTATACATTATCAGAGCCAAGGTCACTTTTTGGAGGAGTCCCATGTCTCCTAGGACCTGGGTGTCAAAGAATCTGTGCCATGTGGTTTAATTGACTAGCAGCAGCCTACGGAAAGCATATAGGGTCACAGCAGCTGGAGCCCTTGTTCAGCTGCATTCCCTACTGTTGGAGATCTAGAAGACACGTGCTCACGACTAGCACAGTTGGTAATGGACCAGTATTATTTTTAAATAATTTCTTCACATTTATTTACTTACTTATTGTGGAACTGGGCATTGAACCCAGGGACACCCTTCCACTGAGCTACATCCTCAGCCCTTTTTTGTTTTTTATTTTAAGTTGCGGAGGCTGGCCTCAAACCTGCAGTCCTCCTGCCTTAGCTTCTCACTGAGCTTACAGTTATGCACTTTAAATTTTTGGTCATCATGACAAATGTACCATTTCTAAACAAATTAGAGGTGAAATTTTAAATTCCCAGTCTGAAAGTCTTTAACTTTTAACTAGCAAATGAAGTTCATTTTTAACAATTATGATTATGATCTATTTGATTTTTTTCTTTTGTAATATTTGTTCTTCTATTTTACTGTATTTCTTCTTTGCCTCTTTTCCTTCCTTAGTTGCATTTGAACAATGCTTTTTAGGTTCTGTAAAATGAAGGTGGCAATAAATTAGTAAACACAATAGTATGTAAAAGACCACATAGAATTGTGAAGATATTATTTACTAAACTGTTCTCTTTATTACCTTTGTCTTTGTACTTTTCTGGAAGTTATATGCTCCATTTCTATTTTTTTTAAGGGTTATTCTTGGAATTTTGGATTGTATACTTGTCTTGACAAAGACTGAAGTCAATTAATTTCTCCTAATTAATCTATAAATTCAATAAAATTACCATAAAAACAGACAGATTTTTTATGGAACTTAATAAATGCCTATTAACAATTTTGATGCAGTTCTAAAATATACATATGGATTAGTAAAGGGCAATAAATAGCCTAGATAATTTTGAAGAAGAAAAAGAAAGAGGAGGGAAAAGAGGAAGGATTTATCTTCTCAGATAGAAGATTTGCCATAAAGCTAAAGTAAATGTGTACTATTGGCACAATGATAGACAAACAGAGCAGAAAAGAAAGCCCCAAATAAACTCTCTTCCTTTCCTTTTGTCTCTCTCTCTCTCTCTCTCTCTCTCTCTCTCTCACACACACACACACACACACACACACACACACACACTACTAGTTCATGACAAAAGTGGCACTGGAAAACAATGAAAAAATAGGGTACTTAATATATGATGCTAGGATAATTAGGTACCTAAATAGATAACTTTATATAGAAGATGAAATTATATTTTTAATTAATACATAATTCCAATGCATTAAAAACTTAAATGTGAAAAAAGCAAAACTTAGCACTTTAAAAAAATATACAGAAGACAACATTATCACAGGAAAGAAATTTAAGCTAAGATACAAAATATAAAAGTATAGAAGGGAAAGCACTGATAAATTTAATATTAGAAATTAAAATCAGTCTATGATAAAAAAATTTATTAAGTTGAGGAAAATACTTTAGGCTAGGAGAAGTTATTTTTATTTATTTTTAATAGACATAAAATTATTTATAAGAAAATTACAAATTAATGAGATATAACCCAATGTAAAGCAGAATAAAAAAAGCTATGAAATTCTGCAGTTCATTGTAAAGGGAAAAAGGAATGACCAATAAATTTATGAGAATGTGCTAAGCTTCACTAATAACCAAAAAATGCATGTTAAAGTGCACTAATGAAACACCACTTTATGTGCATCGCAGGGACAAGTGTTGACAGAAAACACTGAGTTTTGGGGAAATGTAGGGAAATAAGAATGTTCATATCTTGCTGGAAGATGTGAAACCAGTTTGTGGTGTTGGCAAGTAGTTTGGTAATTACTAGAAAATTCTGAGGTATGCTCATCCTCCCCAGGTGGAAGTCTTCCCTAGGGAACTCCTTGTGTATATAGAAAGAGACAAATACAAGACATTACTGAAGCATTACAAACCAAAGACAAAAAGAACAAAATGTCAACAAGCCTAGGAGAAAAGATGATAAAACTAGGCTTATAAATACAATGAAGCACCATGTGGCAGTTACAATGAATTAGATCAACCTGCATTAAAAAAACAAAAAAACAATGCTGTCCTAGGTATATACCCAAGAGAAATGAAAACATCTGGCCATACAAGAATATGTACATAAATGCTGATAACAGCATAATTTATAAGAGCCAAAATGTAAAAGCAACCCATATGTCCATCAACTGATGAACAGATAAACAAATTGTGGTATAGCCATATGATGGAATAATATGAACCAACATTGAAAACACCATGCTAAGAGAAAGAAATACACACAAACACATGCATATTACATGATTTCATTTATAGGAAATTTTCAAAATAGATATATGTCTAGAAACAGTACATTAGTTATGGTTTATAAGTAGAAATGAAGGTAAGGGAAGAATGGATGGTGGAAGATAAAGGGTATCTTTATCTTATTTGCTGGAATTATTTATCATTCATTTGAAAGGTATGTGATTTATGCAAAGCCCACTTTATGGACTTAGTTTTTGTTGTTGTTTTTTAAGGTGACTCATGTTGGAGAATTGACAGTGGTAATGGTTTCAATTGTCTATGAGTGTAATAAAAACAATTCAAATGGTTTTGTACACCTTAGACGAATCATAAATTATGTAAATCGCATCTCACGTTGTTAAAAATATAGATTAGTATAATATTTAGGCAAGAAAAAAGTAGCTATTATTTGGAGCTAAAAATACAAATGTAAATATGTAAATAATACATACAGTACACACACATATACATAGGAAAACTTCAAAATATTCATTGCAACGGCACACATGAAAATCTGGTTGAAAGTTGCTTCCATAGAGAGAAGGTGAAGAACTAATGGGAAGGCATTTGAGTGTGAGTTGATCAATGTGCTTCTTTTAAAAAGGTTTATCAAAAGATGTTAATATTTTACTCTTAATTCATATATAAATATATTGCATTGTTTTCTGGGTTTAACGTCTTTCATAATTAATTTTTAAATAATTGAAAACAAAAAATTCTTGTAAACCTGTTAACTTCATTGAAATGAAACAACCTTCAAAGATGAAATAAAATATTTTATTCCCTTGCTCTACTCATATAGGCAATAAATCCATTCTCTTTTTCTTCCTCTGGTAATACTTTAGAGTTGTAGAAGGTGGTCTCAGGAGATACGCATTTGAGTCCATAAAGTGGGCTTTGCATAAATCACATACCTTTCAAATGAATGATATATAATTCTAGCAACAGAGAACTACAAAATGATGCTTTTTGTCTTGTTAGAACAGATTTTTGTTATCCTTTGAAAAATGATATAAATTAAATCATTTTCCCCTGAAATAACAATGTAGCACATTTTAGCTTCAGTTTGTAAATGGATCACACTGGTTTGTTTTTCCAAAATGTAGGTTATTATATGGCTACTATGGTGGTAAGAGAAGAGGCAGGCATTTTGGATGTTTTTGAAAACTGAAATGGAATAGGGAGTCTCTTTACATTCAATTTGTAAGGCCAACAACTTGTTGGTTGTGAAAAATGTAAATATTTTGTAGTACAACTAAATCTAAGTTTGAAATGTGAAAGGCACATAAAAATCATTATTGTGCTCTTATCTCGAAAAGAACCACTTTTATTGCAAACTGTAAAATAGATTCAGCTACTCTAGTCCTTCCGAAATGGCATATTAAACTCATATCTGCAATGTTCCAAGGATATCATGAATTCAGCAAAGTAAATTATATAAATCTGTGCTGTATAATAAAGGAAAACTAATTGCAAAGCATACACCATCCTGGGACTATATTTGTCAGAAAATAGTAGGAGTCACTGAGTAGATCTTGTTTGAGGAAGTATTTATGTCCAATCCCTAGAGTGTCTGAAATCATTGATAGAAGATGCTGGCAAAATCCACTATGCTTACTGGCTTAGCTGACCATCACACCCAAGAGGAAAGATTTTTATAGAGAAAAGCCTTTTAAATATGTGGCTGACTGCTAATAGATGGAACCAATTACCCAAGAAATTAAAATGAATAGATGGTTAGTCATCACTGCTTGGGTTACTGTAATAGCCTGTTTGTGACTAGATCTTCCTGCATAGACAACGATATCTCCTCCAAGGATGAATCCCAAGTTCTGAAGGAAATTATCTTTCATAATTTCTTTCACTGGAAATTACCCTTGGTAGACCCTCCATGTCTCAGCAGTTGTCCAAAATAGTGGTGTATAATGAGCTTTGGCATTCTCTGTATATGTCCCTTGAATCAACCAGTATGAAGTCTATTGTTTTTTTCCTGGATCACTTTCAAAAGAAGTTTTTGAACCATCAGCTTGGCCTTAAAATCAATCTGATGTGTTCTTAAAACAGCCTAAAATACTTGATCAAGTATATTTGGAGCTAATGTTTAAATCACATACACATTCCCCCGATCATCTAATTAATAGAGCAGTCCCAAGAGCCTGAATAATGAGTTTCAGATGCAAACAACTTTTACTTGCAACACATGAAAGTATTGGATCTATTTATGCTTTCATAATTGACATCAAATTTATATTTTTTTCAATGAAATAACTGAAAGGAATGGAATTTTTAAATGCATGTGGAAATTTTTTACAGATATCACCTAAGCTGGCAACTTGAAAAGTAAGATGCAATGTCTTTCTAAAATAATTATTAGTTACATAAAATTAATTAAAACTTAGGCATCATTTAGACCATCATTTCCCAAAATGTGCTCAAATAATGCAAGTTCCAGGAGGTGTTACTAAAATCCAAGGGGAATAATAGGTGATGGGGGGGGGGGCAGCAGAGAGGTTCTGTGATGAAAGTGATGTAATGAATGTTTTTCAGGGACACTTAAGCTTCTTTTTGGAGATTCCTAGCGTACATTAGCATGTTAAGGACTTGTGAAGTCCTGCAACAAAGAAAACTAACCTTAGCTAGCATTATCCACACATATTCAAATGATTAACAAATCCTATTTTCCCTGACACTCATTCACACAATACTTAAAAGTACCAACAGAGACTGGTCTATTACCTTATGGATAAAGGCTTAAAGAATGTCACCTGCTTGCCCAAGATCACGTGAGCTTAAGTTGAATAGTCGGAAGTCCTGGCTTCCAACTCAAGGATGCTTCTTGGGATGACCCAATTAAGGATAAGGTTGTCCAAATGATGCTCCCAAATCATATACATTTTTGGAATAGTAAAAATCCAGTACTTTAGGAATCATCAAGAAACCTAAGAACATGTAGGCACTGGAATAGCCTGAAAATGGGTAGGACACATGAGGTACAAAACCTAATGTCAAATGCAGACAATATCATCTTTCTCTCATTTGAAGTTAAGATCTCTCCTCCCATTACCCATATTCACAGTGTAGCTTCGAACCAAGCTCTCTGATTAAAAAAAAAAAAAAAATTTCATTCACTGCACGAGCGAGCTCAGATCTCAGAAACAGCAATTGGAAGACTGAAACCCTGATAACCCAGGGGCCAAAACTGGCATTTGTTCTCTTATTTATATCATGCTTCTAATTATACATCAGGACTTTCTATGGGAGACCCTCAGGAAAATCCCCGCTTGCGCCTAAGACCCTCTGACTTCACCATGTAACCATTTTTCCTTCCCGTCAGAAGCAGATGGAATTAATAGACTGTGACAATTGTCTATTGTTCTAAGTGAGTTGCACCATGATCTCTAGGCCTCTTTCCCAGAAGATGGACGACAGAGTGTGAGGAGGAATGAGAATGTGTAATGTCTGCGACTTTCTTGTTCAAAGTCCCTCTTTGTTTAGAAATTATGCTAGCTTGACTTTCTGGGTTCTGTTAGATAATATAAGAATCTTGTTCCTCAGTGTCTCTGATGAAATTAGAGAATCATGGTGGTGTGTCACCAAGGCCTGTGCCTTAAGAAAGCATAATACAGGGATCAGCACGTCTCCTTCCTTGGAAAGGAAGACCTTGTGGCTTGCAGATACCTGCCACAGGGCCAAGCACCCCTTTGGTAATCGGCCCATTACTGAGAGAACAGAGTCAGCTGGGGCTCAGAATCATTCAAATAATTGAAGAATCCTTCTTGGGCCAGCAGGCTAGAAGCCCTGTGGCTAATATCTGACTTTTCTCCGCTTAATCTTTGATAGTTGAATCTTTGATGGAGAATAGAGGTTGGTGAGAGGCCCTTTTCCTTTGGGTCCTCTGAAATCCCAATCTTGTATTAGATGGCCTGGGCTCAAAGGAAAAGCAATGCCCAAATCATGCAGTTTCTAAGTCCATAAGGTTACGCTTTTCATGGTGATTTTTTTTATATTTCATGTTTCCTTTTTAATAAATGGTGACTTTTTTATGAAGAAAATCTGGTTAGTGAATATCTGCTAATATCAATTATTAATGCTTGAGCATCTATGTCACTCACGAAAATTGCCTTCCCAAAGCTTCAGAAGAATAAAATAAACTAATATTTATTTAGCCTCTACTGTGTGTCAGGCACCATGCTAGTTCTTCCATATCTTAATATTAAATTGAATCTTCAATGGGACTTCAGAAAAAAAGCCTTCAGTATCACTGCTGTTACAGATGATAAACCTAAGAGTGAGAAAGGACCATTTCTTCTATTCAGTCAGTATGTGTTATTTATTTGAAGGAGGAGCAGAAGAAAGAAGAGGAGAAATAAAGGAATCAGAGAAGCTAAGATAATCCACGCTGATGCTTCTCAGACACATTTATATCACCTCCTCACTTGTTAGAAATGCAGATTTTCAGGCCACTCCAGATGTACTGAGTCAGAATCTGTGTTTTAACAAGATCCCAGGTGACTGGCATGCACTTTAAAGTCTGAGATGCAGTATCTACCCAATTAAAACCTGACCCAAAGGGAAGGGAGAAGACAGGAAGAAGAGAGTCTCTATGGACAAGACTGAGCCAGAGATGGAGTTGTGAGAAAAGCAAGAACAAAGGCGATCTCAAGAACCTTTGTGTTGTGTTGTGAAGCCTATAAGAGAGAGGTCTGGGCAGTAGCATTGTATCATGATGCTTCCTCCTTAAATTGGATCTTTTAAGTTTTTAAGAGTCTAGTACACTTCTCATTTATTTATTTTGGTGCTGGGTATTGAACCCAGGGTCTTGCACATATAAAGTATGCAGTCTACTCAGTCCGTTTAAATTTTATTTTCAATTATTCTTGATTTCTGGTCTGACACAGGCTTTCCACTGTACCATGAAGCTGCCCAACTTGCAAATAGGTACCAGTTAATTAAGCTTGTGGAGTTTAATTGAATTGAAAGACCAGATGAGATTTGTTGGTTCTGCAAGAGAAGCAGAAGGTTCAGGGGACTTGTGTTTTCCTCTTACGTTCCCCCATGTATGTGTAGGTATATTTCATCTAGAAAACCATATAGGACTCAAGTTTGGAGTAGCAAGTTGGGGTGCCTGAACTGCTCAGAGTTCAGGGAATGTCACCCTATGGTGGCCACGAGGTCCTCAGGGCCTGCTGCTGAGGAACAAGCATTGGTATGGCCTAGAAACTTGTTAGAGATGCAGGAACTACACCTCTTAAATATGCATTTCACCAAGATTCAAGGCTAATTCAGTGTACTTTAAAGTAATATTGTGTGCTTTTAAGTCTGAAAATACTGTCTTAGCTGTATCCATACTAATTTTGATGACCTCTTACCTCCCACTGATCCCTCCTCCTGAAGCTGCTCCAACCACACCTGGGTCCTAGTATACACATGCCCTGGTAGTTTTGGACATATTTTTCTACAGATATTTCCCAGGCCAAGCCTTCCAAAGTGCCTTAGGAGATAGTGTGGTTCTGAACAGATGCCAAATGCAATTTTTGGCCGAAGTATGGCAAAAATCCTGGATTATCTACTCTAACTATGCCTGAGGGTAGAAGGATGTTGTTACCTACTCTGGGTTTTGTTTACTTAATTATAAAAACATTTATGCATGGCTGGTCCAGCAAGTCTGATTGAAAGGTTTGAATCTAAATACAAATACTTTACTATTATTTAATTTGGAGTCCTAGGGATATTCATAGTCAGTCTAGTTTGGTTTTAGTGGATACTGATAAGAAAGTCTTCTTCATGCACATACCTAGAAAAATGGTTGGATCATCTGACCTGGCAGTTTCAATCCTAGGTATATACTCCTGGGTATATACCACTCCTGGGTTTATAATCAGCTTTCCCATTCTGTGACCAAAATACCTGACAAGAACAACTTAGAAGAAAAAAGTGTATTGATGGCTCACAGTTTTAGAAGTCTCAGTCAACAGTTGGCCAACTTCTTTGCTCTGGGTTTGAGATAAGGCAGAACATCATGGCAGAAGGGTATGGTGGAAGATACCTCCGTTCATGGCAGCCTAGGAGCAGAGACAGAGGAGCCAGGGACAAGATGCCTCCCCCACAATAACCTACTTCCTCCAGTCATGCCCCATGGGCCTATAGTTAGCACCCAGTAATCCATTCAAATTATTAATCGAGTGCACTGATCCACAGATGAGGTAACAGCTCTCATAATCCAGTCTTTTCACCCCTGAATATTGCAAACTTGCTTAACACATGGGCTGTCTGAGGGACATTTTTAGGTCTAAATTATCATTATATCCACAGAAAATGAAAACACATCCACACAAAACCCATGTATATGAATGTTCACAGTGTTATTCATAATAGTTCCAAACTGGAAACCACCCAAATGCCCATCAACTAATAAAAAGATAAATTAAATGTGGTATGTCTTAGTCCATTTTGTGCTTCTTTAACAGAATGTCTGTGACTGGGTAATTTAAAATGAACAGAAATGTATTGTTTCAAGGTTGGAAAATACAAGATTGGAAGGCCAGTATCTGTTGAGAGCCAACATGCTGTGCCAGGTCAGAAGGCAAGATAGTCAGAGAGAGTGAAAAGGGAGCCAAACATGTCCTTTTATAAGGAACTAATTCCCATAATAATGAACCTACTTCCATGGTGATGACATAACTCAGTTCTCATTAGGCCCCATCTCCCTACACTGTGGAATCAGAGACTAAGTTTTCAATGCATGCTTCTTCGGAGACACATTCAAATCACAGTACGGTATATCCATGAAATGGAATGCTATTTTGGCCATAACAAGTAATGAAGTATAGATGCATGCAATGACATGGATGAGCCCTGAAAACATCATGTCAGACACTCAGGACAAATACCATGTGATTCCGTTTGTATGAAGTATCTAGAACAGAGGAATCCCTAATGACAGAAAATAGATTAGGTTGCCAGGAGGAACCTAGCAGAGGTTGAGTGGCAGGAAGGGAGGACTGGAGAGGGACTGCTAATAGGTGTAAGGTTTCTCTCAGGGGTGTTTAACTGTTCTAAAGTTGTGATGGTGATTATATGAGGAAGCACAACTCCAAAACACTAAAAAACCACTGGATTGTGTACACTTGAGAGGGTTAATTTTATGGTATGTGAATTTTATCATAATATAGCTTTTTTTAAAATTGGCAATGAAACAAGAGCGGCCCACATTGAAGACAGAAGTCTGCTGGAGAGCAGTTTGCAGGCTCTGCTCAGGACAAGGAACACTGAGAGGAGCAGCCTCATAGCCATCACTTGCTACCACCTGGGGCCCAGCAAGACAGGACTGCTAGAGATGTCCCTTAGCAACCAGATACAAGAAACAGGTGTGTTCCAAGCATAGCACCCTCTTCCCAATTGAGGAAGGTATTTCTGAGACTGGTCATTTTTGTTTATTTGTTTTTTCTTCCTACAATGAATCTCCCTGACATTTTTGTTGTTGTTGTTGTTTGTTTTTACTACGTCTGTTTGCAGGATGTAATATGAGTCTGAACACAGTAATGGTAAAGAAGATCATCATTATTGAAAAAGTGATAAGTTCCCTTTGTTCTAATTGCCTTGGGAAGTTACTGTACCCAGTGACAACAGAGCAAGCATGTGAACACTCTGGGTTCGGGACCCTCTGTGATGGCTTGCGTCATACCCATGAAGGAACCTTAGATAGATAAGGTGTATAGATGAGAAGGCAGGAAAGAGATGACACCATTCTTATGTACTTGAGAAGAATTTCATGACCTTTATTGGACATGCTATTTCTTGTTAATAAAAGCTATTTCAAATGGTATATTTCTGGAAAGTGCCTACAGGTAATAGTATGAAATATAATCTGATTTTAAGGAGCTTTCCCAGCATTTCATTAAAATAGTCAATTTCACAGAGCTTTAATTGGCAAATTATTTTACTTTACCTCTCAACATTATTGTGATATTGAAAGAGACACAATTTAAATATCCATTTTACCTATGGGGAAATTTTCATGCAAGGTATTTTGGGGGACTCCAAAGGCAAGAACTGCAGTGAGAGAGACACCACTTTGTATTTCTCTCAGCTCTTATTGCAGTGTGCTAACTTATCTACGATGATACTATGGAAAGAGTGTACATGAATTCATAATATTGACATGTGATAATTATTAATAATCATTATAAAAATAAAAACACATATTATTAAATGTTTATGATACACAGGTCACCATGCTAATCTCTACATATGTTATAGTATTTGACTTTCACTCCAAAATTCCACCTAAATTGATCATCTATGTATTCATAGGTAAGTATTTTGTGTCAGATTGTATGCGTGTGTGCACATGGACATGTGTGCTGGAAGGGCGCCAGCCAAAATCAACTTCAATCAGTAGTACTTCTATTCTAAGAACAATGCATTATATAAACCATTCCAAAAGTGCCCCCAAACTTACCACTGATTATTCTGTGAAGTTGCCCCCAGCTACAGAGAAGCAGCATAATATGATAATGACAAATGTGACCTGGGTTTGAATCTCAGACATTCTGGACCTGTGTGACCTTGGGCAAGCCAGTCACACTTTCTATGATTTAATTTCTCCCTTTGTGAAATGGATATTGCCATGTTATTGATGACAGGGTTGTTGCAAGGACCAAACAAAAATATAGAGAGAGTATTACGTTAGAGGATCCAACATGGTGGCGGGCAGAGAGGCAGAGCTTCAGTACCCCCTCAGTGATGGGGTCAGAGAGACGCATAGGTACGCTCAGATTCTACCTGCTGAGAATCCCCTAGCAAAATTCCACTGAAGAGAGACCGGCCGGGAGTTACTAGGATTTTTAGAGGTGACAGTTTGCCCCAGACGAGTGAATCCCCACCACAAGACGCAGAGGTCCAGACCCGCCAGCCGCTGTCCGCGCGATGTGATGCGGCTGCCTGGCCGCAGCTACCATGACTGGGCAGCTAGTCTTTGAGACGCAGCTTGGCAGGAAGAGGTCTCTAGCCGAGCCTTCATGAAATAGCGAGCCGGGAGCTGAGGCCAACTGGGGATGGACCAGTCCCACCCCTCCCTTCGGACACTCCGGCAAGGAGCCTGGGGCCCGCCATAGCAGAGAGGTGACGTCACCGGAGTTCGGCAGACGGAATTCCTTCCCAGCTTCCCACTTTAGCAGGTGTGTGTCTCCCACCCCATCCAGATACAAGCAGCCAGGAAACTTCAGGGATCTCTCCGGGGGGGGGCTTGTCTGTAGGGAAGCAGAGGGGATTCCCGATCCCCAACCCCCCATATCACCAGCGGAGACTCCCAAGGTCTTAGCCACCAGTTTATCATAGCACTGGGGCTTAAATGGGACGCGCTGTGGGGCTGCAAGTGTAACTAGATCTCTGGGGAACCCCTTCTGGTGAACAGGACCTGGCTGGCTGGCTGACAGGAGGAAGGGGGGAGGGGCTGGAGAAGTGAAACGGCTCTGGACTAACAGGATTGAGAGACTCCCAGGAGCCACCTCACAGGAATTGCTATCGGCACATAGAGGGCAGAAGCTCCACCCGGAGGACACAGATCCACCTACTAGAAGAGAAGAAAATGGATCTCTAAGACCTCAAATTTTTTTTCTTCTCTCTCTGTTCTTTTCTCCCCTTTTCCTTCTTTCTTTCTTTCCCATTTCAAGTTTTATTGTTCTTTTCATTCTCCTCTAATCTATCTATTTCTCTCTCCTTTCTTTTTAAGAGTACCTTCCTTCCCCTACCCCCCAACTTTCATCCCAAGCATTATGTCTTCCATTACGTGTAATTGTCTAAATGCAAATAGGTGAATGTTTCGAGGCTGTCTATAGGGCTCCTAAATACCTAGCTACTACCAACACCCTGATCCCATCGCCTGTTAGTATCCCCCTTCAGTAGAGCAATCTTCTAAAGTAGCCAAGACATACTAACCCTCACACCATCATAGCACCTAACCTAAACATAAAGTCCTAAGAACAAACAACAAATCACTATATGCATACAGAATCCGAAAGCCTTTTTATGAATTGAATGAATCAGCTTTAAAGTACAATAAAGCCCAACATTTCTAGGCATAGTCTACCACCACAAAGGAGAGACAACAGAGATACACAAAACCAAAACAAATTTATAGGAGAAAGCAGAAACACAGCAGTCAAACAAAGCTGGAAAGTAACGTGAACAACAAGAAAAAAACAAGGGAAAAAGGATTACAAACAATGCAGGACAACTTAAATCTACAGGAGGACCTAGAAGCATCAGAAAAATAGACAGAGAAAGAACTCAAGGCATACCTAACTCAGATGGAAAGGAATATTAGAGAAGACATGAGACAGCAAGTCCAAGCAATGAAAGTATACTTTGAAAACGAATTAAACAAACAAATTCAAATGGCAAAGAACAAACTTTACCAGGAGATAGAGATTTTTTTAAAAAATCATACAGTAATCCTAGAAATGCAGGAAACCATAAACCAAATTAAAAACTCAAACGAGAATATTACAAATAGACTAGATCAAGTAGAAGTCAGAACATCAGATAATGAATACAAAGTTTATCAACTTGAAAAGAATAAAGTCAACACAGAAAGGATGCTTAAATCTCACAAGCAATCTATCCAAGAGATATAGGATGTCATAAAAAACCAAACTTGAGAGTCATTGGGATAGAAGAAGGTATAGAAGTTCAAACCAAAGGAATGGACAACCTATTAAATGAAAACTTCCCAGAGATGAAAGATGGAATGGATTGCCAAATCCTGGAAGCCTACAGGACCCTAAACATTCAAAACCATAATAGACCAACTCCAAGACATATAATTATGAAGATAGCCAACATACAGAACAAGGAGAGAATACTAAAAGCTACGAGAGAAAGGAGGCAGATTACATTCAGGGGTAAACCAATTAGGTTAATGACTGATTTTTCATCACAGACTTTGAAAGCGAGAAGATCCTGGAACAACATATTTCAAACGCTGAAAAATCATGGATTCCAACCAAGAATACTGTATCCAGCAAAATTAAGCTTCAGATTTGACAATGAAATTAAAATATTTCACGATAAACAAAAGCTAAAAGAATTCGCAGCCAGAAAACCAGCACTGCAAAGCATTTTGAGCAAAATACTACAAGAAGAGGAATTGAAAAATAGCGCCCAAAACTAACAGTGGGAGGTATCTCGGTAAAGGGGGAGAAAAATAACCAAAGAGGAAAAACTAGCCAAACTAAAATAAATAAATGAATAAACATGACTGGAAGTACAAACCATATTTCAATTGTAACCTTAAATGTTAATGGCTTAAATTCACCAATCAGGAGACATAGGCTAGTAACCTGGATTAAAAAAACAAATCCAACAATATGCTGCCTTCAGGTGACTCATATGATAGGAAAAGACATACACAGGCTGTAGGTGAAAGGTGAAAGTGCTGTCGAGGATATGGGGAAAAGGGTACACTTGTACATTGCTGGTGGGACTGCAAATTGGTGCGGCCAATTTGGAAAGCAGTATGGAGATTCCTGGGAAATCTGGGAATGGAACCACCATTTGACCCAGCTATAGCCCTTCTCGGACTATTCCCTGAGGACCTTAAAAGAGCGTACTATAGGGATACTGCCACATCAATGATCATAGCAGCACAATTTACAATAGCTAGACTGTGGAACCAACCTAGATGCCCTTCAATAGATGAATGGATAAAAAAAATGTGGCATTTATACACAATGGAGTATTACGCAGCACTAAAAATGACAAAATCATGGAATTTGCAGGGAAATGGATGGCATTAGAGCAGATTATGCTAAGTGAAGCTAGCCAATCCTTAAAAAACAAATGCCAAATGTCTTCTTTGATTTAAGGAGAGCAACTAAGAACTGAGCAGGGAGGAAGAGCAGGAGGAAAAGATTAACATTAAACAGAGACGAATGGTGGGAGGGAAAGGGAGAGAGAAGGGAAATTGCATGGAAATGGAAGGAAACCCTCAATGTTATACAAAATAACATATAAGAGGTTGTGAGGGGAAACAGGGGGAAAAACAAGGGAGAGAACTGAACAACAACAGATGAGGTAGAGAGGGAAGATGGGAGGGGAGGGGAGCGGGGATAGTAGGGGATAGGAAAGGCAGCAGAATACAACAGTCACTAATATGGCATGATGTATAAATGTGAATGTGTAACTGATGTGATTCTGCATTTTGCATTTGGGGTAAAAATGGGAGTTCATAACTCACTTGAATCAAATTATGAAAGATGATATGTCATGAGCTTTGTAATGTTTTGAACAACCAATAAAAAAAGTATTGCGTTACATGAATATTAACTCTGCTATTATTATCATTATTCCATATTATCATTATTATGACCTGCCCTCTAGCATCCAGCCTGCCCTTGCAAGCCATCAGACTTTTTTTTCTTTTTAGTGCTGGGGATTGATCCCAGGGCCTCCCGCATATTAAACCTGTGCTCTGCCACTGAACTACATTCCCAGGCCCAGAAAATCAGAACTTAACATCACAAGTAATCTGTTGAGATCATTCACTAGACTCTCCCTATGTCCACAGCACATCTTGATACTTGATCAAATGGTATTTACATACAATCAATGCATGTAGTCCTTTAAGAAACAAGATAATCACTCAGTAGGGCAGAGTTAGTGGCAAGGAAATTATGGATCTGCAGAAGCCTTCTTCCTGGACCATGAAGAACACATAAAGAACAATACCAAGCTCTTTTAAACAGCATTCAAACCAGTATCAATCTCAGTCATGATTCAAAAGACAGTTGGCTTCCAAATGGGGCTTCCAATTGGACCATTGAAGACCTTGACCCCAAAATTCAAGGAGCAGAGTACTGGGAAGACAGATATTCATCCTTCAAAGATCTCTCTGTGGAAAGTAGGATCCCAGCAACTGGTTTGGGTTCAGGGTTAAACATTTTCATCCTAGAGAAAGGGAAAAATCATCACAGGTAAGGTACAGCCATGAATTTTGGCATCCAGGGACCTGGGAATGGACAGGGAGCTAGCAAGAGATAGAACTCTAACTTGGATAAATCCCAATCCATGCATTGCTCCGGAGAACCAGACTATTTGAATCTGATTAGTAGATAAAGTCCGACATTAGGAAGCCTATAGATGTTTCCATTGGACCTCAGATTGGTACAAATCTGGCTGAGCAGCCCCTGATGGAAGGCAGAGGCTGTCAATATACTTTCCATCTTCACTGGGATGGCAAAAAACAAGATCATGTTTGAGACTACAAGGTGTGTGGACGAGAGACGTTGTGGGGGGCAGCTGTGAGAAAATGGGGATCCAGGGACAGAGAAAACAGGATGAAACAGCATGGTAGCCCGGCATCCCTTGTTACCTGTACCAACCCGCCCTCTAGCATCCAGCCAGCACTTGCAAGCCGCCTGAGCCCTGCATGTCATGTTATTCCTTGACAAGCACCACTCCTCTGGTCTCCACAAACAAGAACCATCCTAGCCTCAAGACCAACCTGAGATCTCACACTCATTCTGTGCTGACCTTTCCTTGCTTCTTCCCTTCTCTGGGGGAGCCCCGCAGAGTACCTGTAGCGACTTAGAAAAGAGGCAGCTGAAAGAAAGGGGTGGCTCCTTCACTGGTGCTCAGCACTTTGGTTTTGTGGATCATTCTGGAACCTCCCTTCCTTTATTCTCCCAGAGACCTTGAACCACATGTTGAGTCAACAAGCACCCCTCCCCCTTCTTTCTACTTTACCATTCAGTCTGTTGGTTATTTGGGGGTTACCCTTTTTACATTTTTAGTCTGGAGTTAAAACTGTAGCCTACTACTGCCTATATAAAAATATGGAGAAGTAGACAGAACAAGCAGAAGAAAATGCAATATTATTTGCCTGGGACCTAAATCTTTGAAATGGACTTCACTAGCCCTTAATACATCAGGCACATAGTAGGAACTCCAAAATGCTTCTTAATGAGTAGATGGATAACAGAAATCTTTTAAATATTCTGAGTCTGTCATGGGCTGCCAAATGTCTAAGGGCTTTGTTAAACAAGAGAAGAATCAGTGTATTAGGGCAATAATTTACATAATGAGGTTCAAAAAATGCTTAGTACATCTTTGAGCAGAAATCATCTTTCTTCCTGATATCATGTCGTCATCCCCAGGCTTCAACCTAACATAAAGGAAGAGGCAGAGAGAGGAAGACTCGGGCTCTGATCTGGGAAGAATCAGAACAGGAGCCCTTAGCTAAGGCACATCGGAGACATAGAAATGGATAGGCTTCATTCCCTGAGTTGCTGGGACAGTCTGCCCACCTGTATCATAACCGCCTATGTAAAGTTCACGCTCCACACCATGAAGGGCAGGTGATGCTGAACACATCCACTAACTTCACAGTGACAAAAATGAAAAGTGACGCCTGCTCCCCAAGAGCTTTGTGAACGGACACATCAAAACCTGCCTATCGGCAGCAACTGAGGCAGAGAGGTGGTGGTAAGCAAACAAGTGTGTGATGCTTTGCAGCTCAGCTTTAGCAGGCTGCTTCTTAAAAGCAGAATGTGCTAAAAGTGCTCATGCCCGAGGTTCATTTCAGAAAGTCAAACCTGAGGTCATGGAGTATAACTTCCAGAAAAGTAAGATGAATTCTGCAATATCATCAATTTAACCTCCTAGCCTCAGAACCAGCAATGAACATTTGGGACTCAAATAAAGTGATGACATAAAGAAAAACACATATATTGGTTTTAATGAATTATAGTCAGTCTAGTGTGGATATCTGTCAGTCAATTGGTTAGAAATAATACTGGTTCCCGCTCTCCAAGTGAAAAGATTTGGGAGTTTTTCGAGTTATGGAGACTCAATCTGGTATATAATGAATTCATGTGGGAATACAACCAGAGTATGAGGTGGAATCTGTTGTTTAAGTCCAGCTGGATTACCCTTTGCTGAGGACCACCATGGCCCTAATGGTTTTGGTTTCTTTTTCACCTTCTAATAATACAAATTTATTGGTATGTTCCATTACTGTCAAAAGTTAGGGCTTTTGAGCTACCTATATCATTCCCTCCATGCATGATGCTGAGATTTTACCAGTGACACAGAAATGAACTCTGTAACATGATTCACCAGTTCCCCCTAACTCTTGTTATGAATGTGCTATAATTTAGTGCAGTTTTCCAATGATGGTAGCTTAGAATTATTTTTGTTTTCTAAAAGAGTAATGATGTACCTAATGAATGACTCCAATGTCTCCCATGAAATTACTAAATCATTGGCGATGGAGAGTTGTGGCTAAGAATAAATAACTGTGTTAATTAATCCAGTCAATAAATATCTAGTCATTAAGAGAGGCATAATGAAATCTCCATGTTTTAAATCCCTCGGTACATCTGTGAAAAACCAGAATATATGCTCATCATCTTTAATGCTCATCAGCAATCACCAAACACCCACATGTTTGAAGGCAAGATAAACAAAACAGTGAACAGAAGAACAGTTTATAAAATAATTATTTTGTAGAAGTAGGATAGATATGCTAAAGAATAACACATTTTCTCCAATCAAGGCAATTCCAGGTGGGTTCATCTCAACTTTCCCTGAGGAAAGTCCAGTTAGTACTAGTAGTCATGTTTTCATCATCTTTTGCAGCAGCAGCCATTAGTTATGCTTGCAAGCAATGACACCAGGCTTGTCTAGAGATACTGGCATGGAAATTCCTTTCCACACAACCCACAGTCAGCACTTGCAAACCTTATAAGTGGAAGAAAACAGTTGGCCTTCTACTCTCTTGTTACCTTTCAGACTTCCAGCTTCTTATTTCTCTTTCCAAAACCTTTAGAAGAATCAGAATGTTCTCATAGACCAGTATAGACTGAGGCTTAGACCATCACCATCCTCTTTTAATGTTATAAAAAAAGAAAACAACCTGAGTCAATTTCCAAATGAATGGTATTTTGACTCCTGTCTTCTGGAGGCATTACACATCTGGATCACTCGTAGTTGGTCCTGGGCAGCCAGTTTTAGATGGAGAAGAATTAGAAATTTATTCCTAATTATGTTCTTGACAGAGCATTTTAATTTCATCTAATATCTTATCCAGGGAAACTTTTGTTGCACAAAACAGAATTACATTCAAATAGGCCTAGAAGGAAATTTCATTGACAATAATCTTTCTGGCAGGAAAACTAGCAAAGGTCAAGATATGAGGCTGCTTTCCTGTCTCTGAATGGACCCTGTTGGCTTTAGCTTCTTTTCTAATCTGAATTTTACAAACAGAACCTTTTCTGCTTCCCCAGACCATTTGTTTGCATAGGATTTTGCTTGGATCCGAATCTATTTCAGTCCTTATCTCTTCCATTACATAACTTGGGCCCCCTCAATTTGTGTCTTCAGATCAGGCTCAGAAGAAATTCTTTGCCATTCTGTGATAAAAGTACAGCAATTGAGGGGAACTGTGTGCATATATGATTATATGACCTGTGTAACTCCACATCATGAACCTCCAGAAAAATGAGAAGTTATACTCCATTTATGTATAATGTGTCAAAATGCATTCTAATCAGAAGAAATTTAAAAATATTAAAAAAAATTGAGAGTAAATGCTTAGAGATTTTCATAGCAGTTTGACCTCACCCATGACGCAGGTGCACAGTAACTAGACCTGGCTGTTGACGAGGGTAGAGACCTGTGAGGACCTTGTTAAATGCAGTCGCTGTTCACATGGAATGCACATCCTATGAAGCAGGACTGTGTTACAACAGGTGACAGTTTAAGATCAATTTGTCACTGTAAACTAAAAACATATAAAATCCAGAATTAATTTAACTCATCTAAAGAAAATTTAAGCTTAGTTTTAACTTTACAGGTAAAAATTTTGAAACTGACTACTGAATCATATTGAAGATGAATTTTGAAATACATTTTGAAGAAAAGTTAATATCCTAAAGTTTGTGGAACTTGCTTTAAAATATCTTAATCCGTGTCCATCAATCTCTATCTGTAAGGTTTGTTTCTCTATGAACACTTGTTATGAAAACAAGAACAGAAGTGGTTTAGGTAACATTATTCCCTACTAGTACCATTCTCATCAATCCAACCTAGGTTAGATCAGTTAACTAACAAGAAGGAAGCTCATTTGTATCATTAAAGACTTTAAATATTAATATACATGTTGTATATTCAAAGGAAATATCATGAAGTATCACTATTGAAGCCATAGCTTTTGGTTTCACTATAATTATTAAAAAACTAGCAGCTACAATGGAATAGTGATTCTCTATGCTATCTACCTAGAAGTATACTACAAATGACTAAGTTGCACAATTTTGGTAATTTCTTTTCTTTCTTTAGATTATGTTTGTTCTTCTTATATTTATTAAAAATAATTGCACGTCTGCTGAACCCAAAATATAAATGTAGGTGTTGTAGTTTGTATATCCTTTTTCAATTTAAATTTTTAATAATTCATTTTTGTTATGTTTTACAAAAATATGAATCTATTGAATTTTGGAAATTTAAGAACCATGACGTGACCCTTTCCCACAGATGGTCTGAAAAGCACCTTTCTAACTCAGTCTCATGGAGCACCAATTGAAGATCCCCTAGAGTGAATCTATTTAACTCATTTTGGCAAAGGTTTTCAACACTAGATGGAAGAGCAATGAGTGGGGAGTTGGTGGCTAGAAGGTCATACATATGTCTGCTGTTTTAGAAGCTGGTGTAGGCTTGGAGGTCAAGGCCATAGTCATCTTCTTGGTCTGTATTGTTGAACTCACCCTCACGTTATTATCAGTTTAACATAATGAAACAAAATTATCAATAGCCTGACCACTACCCTCAAACCATGCTCCCTCTAACTAGGCTGACCTTAGTTTGACTAGGGGAAAGACATCTATCTACAGGTCTTCCAAAAAGTAAAAAGACAAGTACACGACAATGGATAGAAGAAGGGCAGAAGGCTCTCTGAAAATAATCAGAAAGTGCCGTGAAGTTGTCCAGAGAAGAACAGATACATTAGCCTCCCTGTCGCACACTAGAGAGTGAGAGGGCAAAGGTCACAATAAGAAAAGACAGGGCTCAAAAAAGCAAGCTAATCATTTAGGAAACATAGATGAAATGTCTATTATGTGTTGTGACCCGTGCTACGTTCTGCGTTAGTTAGTTAGTTTGTTTTTTCTCCCTTTGAGGAATTCAGAAATTCAAAATCTACGAAGAGAAAAAACACGATGTGTTGGGTACCTAGGTAGACATGGAGGTGTACAGCATAGATTTCCCTTCAGGGAAAGGCCTAGATTCTGTCTAGTGGTAGAATAGGGTCCCAAAGAGTTTCCTGCTACCTGCCCCTTGATGATTTGCATTGGCTGCAGAGAGTGCATCGCCGACGGTCACGCCCTTCCTGAGGCAGAGCCATCTGGTAATTGAGCCAGGCAGGGCTATAAAGTCCCAGACATTGGGAACCCTATGGGCAATACCCTCTCCAGCACTCCCTGCTGTGCTGACCAAGGTTGTCATGGTTCGGATCTTCCATGTTCCCCAAAGGCTCATGTGTTGAAGACTTAGTTCCTAGATGATGGTGCTGTTGAGAAGGGTTAGAACCTTACTGGAAGGAAATTAGGTCCCTGGGATGTCCCCTTGAAGTTGATCCCAGCCTATTTCCCACTTTTCTCTCTCCCACCCCCATCTCTGCCCCTTTCTGGATGCCATGAGGTGAACAACTCTCCCATCACCCACTCCTCAGGATGATGTGTTGTCTTGCCACGGGTTCAAAAGTAATGGAGCCAACCAACCATGGACTGAAACCATAAGACAACATGAAACTTTCTCATTATAAGTTGATTTTCCCAGGTATTTTGTCACAGCAATGGAAAGCTAACACCAAGGCTTGATCAGATCTGCATCACAGCTTGAAGTCTTCTAACCAGTTCTGCTTCCTCTGTTTTCTCTTAAAAAATATTGAACCCCAATGAATACCTTGTGCTTTAAATTCTGTCAGCGTCTGTTCTCAGAGAGTTAAACCCAAACAGTGCCATTTAAATCTGACATGTAAGAAGCCACATCAGTCCACAGCAAGGGAAATAACCCAGAATTGAAACAGGGCTGTTAAGAAATGATTTGCCGGGAAAGGATGCGATTTCAGTTGAGTCTGGGAGAATGAATGGAAAACTGAGGTAGGCAGCAGAGCAAGGTGACTGTATTCCTCTAGGTTCAGGGAAAAGATTGTACGAAGGAAAGGGCATGATCCTGGCACAACGGGCTCCTGTGCTTCAGGCTTTCCTCCGCTATCACTTCCTCAGCTGTCACCTCCTCAGAAGACTTCTTGGACCTTCCAGTTCAGAGTTGCCACCCTGTCCTGTCTGAGCCACTCTCCCATCAGGGAAATGTTAAGGCATCTGGCGTTGAAAATGGGATGTGTGCCAGGAAGGGCTATGTTGGGACTCAATCCTGAAGGCCACAGGAAGCCTTTGGAGATCTCAAGTGCACTTCCTGTACCATCCAAATCACGCCCTAAAATGCACATGGCAGCTGCCTAAGGATGCTAATGAAGTGGGGCAAGAATGGTGGTGCAAGGAGGTGTTTAAAATGAGGACCCTTTTTGCAATGGTATAAACCAAAAATCAGAGCTCAAGGGAAGAAGTATCACATTGCGCAAAGCAGTGGCTCTCAGTAGTAAAGGGCCTTTGAATCTCCTGGGAGTCTGGCTAATATGCCTGTTCTGATTCTGAGTGAGGAGGTCTGGAATGAGGCTCAAGACTGCATTTCTGACAGGGTTCCCGATGATGATAAATGCTGCCGGTCCACAGTGACATCAAGAACCAACCCATTCACCAGCAGACAATAGGTACTGAGCTCACAGGGAAAGGGTTGGAACGCTCATGACTCTGTATGGCTTAGTCATGCTCTCTGATATCAAATGACCAGGAGAGATAAGCATAGGTCTTTGACGCATAGATAGTTGGAGACATACTGGGTAAAGAGATGGCTATCTCATCTCAAAGGCCCATAAACCTCTCAAAGTATGAGATGTTAGTATGTGGTTCGTTTAACTACAGTTTCTTGTCTCCTGCTATTCACCAGGAATTAGATCATTTAACTACAAATGGATTGAGTCAGCTTTTGGCCTCTGCTAGAGTCCCAGATTCATCAGTTTCAGCTGTTGTTATTTCATCCAAAATGTGGTTTTCACAGGGGGGAAAAAAATACAGCTATCCAATTTTTTTCTTCTCTTGGTGTCTATTATGTAACATTATTAGTAAAGCAAATTATCAAATACACCTTCAATTCACAATTTTAGAGGAGTGTATCTGAGTACTTAATTAGCCCATAGAAGGCAGCTATGAGGCACAGATTTATTATGGTTGCACATGAGTAAGTGTGCATAAGCCTTAAATAGCATGGTATATTTTTAGACTAAATGGTTTCTGTCTTTTTCTCTCCTCTCCTTCACCTCTCTTCACCTCACTCTGCCCCTATATCCATTAGATATTTGTTACCTTGTAGAATATGGAATTCCTGGCACCTGATATTAAACCTCAAGTATTTTGAAATTGAATTTTTTTTCTTTTGTGTCTTTATATCTGTTGGGTAAATCTTGGAAAGGTTCCAAATTGTTAAGAAATTTCAATCTACTTTTTTTCCTCATGCATATTGCTTCCAAATAAAATGAAAATTGTCTATCGTATTGATTACTACAGAATTGCATAATCCTTTTGAAAGTTTTATTCTATACACATAGCCATGTGTTCACAGACTTGCTATTGCTCCAATAAGATTTGATAGGATTCATACATGTCAAAACATTTTAGCTTTAAAAATGAGGTTTTTTTTAAAAAAAAAAATTCTCTTTTTATTTTTGTTTTTTGTTTTTTGGGGGTTTTTATTTTGGTGTTGGAATTGAACTCAGGGCCTTACATATATGGTAGGCAAGTGCTCTACTCACTGAGCTACACCCCCAGACCTCAAATAAGATATTTTTTAAACCTGAGAGTTTATGGGGGAGATCAACATATTTACCTGAAAGTATGTAGCTATTTTATTTTTTTAAATTGTCTCTTTATGAAAAAATGAAAAGTACTGCCTTACTGGCCTCAGGTCACATATGGTGGCATACAATCTGCACAGAATAAATACTTGCAAATACTGTGAAGTGCCACTGGGACTGACAATTTCACACAGAGAGGAAGAACAGGAAATATTAATTATAAGGTTGTGATTCAATTTGGAGGACTCTAAGGGTATTGTCTAAATTTAGAATAAATGTGCCATAGAGCGTTAGTAATCTGCCCCTCACTGCTAGTCATTTCCGCTGCTATCCTGAACTTGGTTTAATTAAGATTGAACCTTGTGAACTGAACAACATATAACGTTGTTTTAAAAAGGCAAACTGTAGAAGGATCACAAGGTTTGAGAATAAAACTGGAAATTCTATACTAAGCTGATAGCCATTTCTGCAGCAAAAATAATAGTATGGGAGGATTAATGCATATGAAACTGCATTGTATTATTATTTAAAAGAGCGTTGTGAGAGGGAGCAAGTCTCTTGGTGGGAGAATCATAAATTTCCACACTGGGAAAATAGAATAAATGCACACCTCCGGCAGAGACTACAATACAAACGTGGAAACCAAAGTAGCCAAGTCAAACTGGTTCTCGTCTCTAGAGCCAGAGTGTCTTCATCACACCATTTGGATGTCAGAGGCATCTGGAGCTCAGCCATGCTGTGGCTGTCACAAAGGACTTTTTCATTCCCACAAAATATTTCCAGAAAGCCCACAAACAATGGCACAGAGGGCTAGGATAACAGGATCACGCAGCCACCTGGGATTTGCATCCTGTGACTAATGGTGGATTGAGCACGGGGTTAATAAAACTGAAGCTTCAAGGCTCCTCAGTTGCGTGGGCCCTTGCGAATGCTGGCGGTTGGAGACAGCTCTCTGAGCCAAGGAAAAGGCAGGTTATGCTCAGGATCCATTTCTGTTCGAGCATTTCTGGTAAATTGCCTCAGGAGATCACAGAGGAAAGGGTCCTGAGCTCTAGGCATATGTTGGGATTTCTTTTCTCACTCTAAATAAACATGCATACCCATACCTAGTTTTGCATTTGAAACAAAGATGAGACATGACTTGATTTCATTTGATTCATACATTTTCATGTTTAGTAAAAACTTATCTACCCCAGCTTTTCAGTAGAAAGGCTTTAAAGTGCCCACAAGTCTAATATCTCTATCCTCCAAGTTGTTGTTAACAATAGTCAACAGACCACCTAGAATTCTGTGATACCCTATGACACCTTTTGCCACCCAGTCATAAGGCTTGATCATTCTCCATTCATTTTTGGGAACTGCAAACCCAGGGTCTCAGCATGCTAGGCAAGTGCTTTTCCTCTCAGCTACTTCCCTGGCCCTCTCCTCACATTTTAAACATCTTCCTATTTCCCAAACCCTAAAATGTAGGTATTAACATCACTCCAATTTTAGAGACCCCCAAAAGTAGACATAGAGCTGAAAAATGATTTGATCAAAATGCAAAGCAGGCATCTGCCCCCTGAGCCAGAGATGGATATTATCCTGGAACTGCACTGCCTCCATGAGTCTATATGGTCATAACTGCTACCTGGTTCCAGTGCAACCATTGAACCAGTGGTTCTCAGCCAAGGGTGATTTTGTATCCCAGGGGACATTTGGCAATTTTGGAAACATTTTTCAATAGTCATGACTAGTGAGGTGCTACTTCATCAGTGGTCAGAGACAAGAAATGCTGCAAAACATTCTGCAGACCCACAGAAGAGACCCATCTGGCCCCAATATATATAGTAGTGTCATGGAGAAAGTCTGAGTTAAGCCAATACCAAAATAACCCACCTCATATACCTCACCCCTCTCTGGTGACTTCTTACTCCTTTCCAGATAAAATGGATACATTTGGACTTGAATGCTATGTCTTTGACAAGATGTCCTTTTATATTTTTCCACTTTGATTTGATTCAATTCTGCCACCACTATCTCCACTCCAACATTGCTAATGGTGTTTGAGACAGAGACAGAAAGCCTGGGCTTTGCCCTTGGCTCTATCGTGGATGGGCTCTCTAACCAATGGCATATCACACAGTTTCTCTAAATCTCTGTCTCCTCACTGTGAGATGATGGAACTGATGATGTGTGTGATCCCATGGACTTCATCCAGCAGGCCACTCGCTCTGATTTCCCTCAACAGGAAGAGGCACTCCTGGCCAAAAGGAATCTTTTGGCTCAGCATCCGATGGGTAATTAGGATTGTTACTGAAGTCCACCAAGGTCAGAGACCAAAGCTGCTGGCAGGAGGGAAACAAGAGGTATAGAGCTATGGAGGTGAGGAGAACAGGAGCAGGAAAAGGGTACAGGCCTGAGCAAAGAAAGAATGAGTCGAATAAGACTGGTAGGGCTGTCCTCACCAATTCTCACTTGCATTCCCTGCATGTGTCAAGACTCTAGGAGCACTCTGGGTCTCATTGCTCTGGATGTCAGGATGGGAGAAGCTGTTCTCAGATGTGTGATCCTGTGATCAATGATGATGAGAGGACATGAATTTAGTAAATGAAACACATACAACCCACTAAAGCCGGACTCACTGAGCCCCGCCAGCTATAAGCCATTGTTCAGTTCTGTGCTGTCATATCCCTTTTATTCCCCTTAAGTGAGCTCCCATGAATGGGATACTCCCCATTGGCTTCTGGTCACTGTTGCTGCCACTACCCAAAGGGATGAAGAAATTCTCTCAGGGTCCCCGCCCTGAGCCTCTCTCAGCACTTTCCCTTCTTTGTGAGCCTAAATCATGACACTGCACACAACTGGGATTGTTTGAGAGGTCGGGGGTAGAGGGAAGACAGAGGGGGGACAATTTCAAATGCACAGAAAGATTGCAAAAACAGCACAGGAATGTTTTTCTGAACCATCTCAGAATAACTTGATTATACACCCCATCATTCCTGGATATTTTGGTTTATAATTCCTACAAACAAGAACCTTCTCCCATATAAATCAAGATGGTCAAAACTGAGAGAGTAGCATTAATATATTACTATCATCTAATTCTCAGAGCAATTCACAATCATCTCTTGTCACAATAACATGCTTCATAGCAGAATTATCCATTCTGAATAAACAAGTTGCATTTAGTTACCATGCCTAATTAGTGTCCTTTAATTTGAAAGAGTTCTTCAGTGTTCCAAACTCTGGACATTTGAAAGCCACAGTTCACTTGTTTTGTAGACTCACTCCATTTGGGGTTGTCTGATAATTTGTCATGATTAAATTTCAACTGTGCCTCTTTGGCAGGAGCGCCGCTGAAAAGACACTGCAATCTTTTTGCTGCATTCTGCAAGGTGGCTCACGATTTCAATTTGTTCCATCACTGGTGATGTTAACTTTCATCCATTGATTAAGGTGGTGCCTGCCAGCTTCTTCACACTAAAGCTAACTTTTCTTCCTTTTGTATTTCATAAGTATTTTATAGGGGGGTATTTCAAGACCTGATAAATAATGTTCATCAAACTTTCAACTCATTGGTTTGCCTACTGATATCAGCATGGACTCATGGGTTCCTATTCTAATCCCTTACAATCATTATTTTGATGTTCCAGTTGTCCCAGATTCAACCAGTGGGAGCTCCTTCAGGCTGGTTTCTGTGTCCTTTTGACATGTTCCCCTCCTTCATCAGACACATCTTTATTTTCTGATAGAATGTGGTGTTCCAGGATTACTTGTATCTTCCCTGTCCCATCTTTAGGACTTCTTCAGGGATCACTTTAAATGGTAATAGCATTTATTTACCAAGATCTGGACAATGGGTATACCTATTACCATTGGAGTGTCGCTGTTCCCAAACACACACACACACACACACACACACACACACACACACACATCTATATCTATCTATCTATCTATCTATCTATCTATCTACTGAAAAAGATGACTTCATGTCAATATCTCCAATTTCAGTCCAACACTGTAAGGATCATTCTAGTTTTCTCCTTTTTTAATTTATAACTCCTTTTGCTGACAATAAGAAACCTTCTCTCATTATCCTTAAAATATTTATTTATCTACTCAAATCAATTCCCTGTACATGTCTAACGTCCTGTTGCAGCTAAATTAACTCCCCTTGACCTCCAGCAGGTTGCCCTCCTCCCTGCATGGGTGTCTATCTTACTCCACCCCAAGTACAGTTTTTGGACTGATTTGTTCAGGAAGGGAAGGGATGTGAAGGGATATGTCAGAGATGAAAGAGAAGAAAGGTAAGGGAGGTAAAGGAAAGCAAGAGGAAGAGAGACACTGTCCCTTTAATTATATAAAATATTATTAATAATAAAGTTTTTGTATGCACTCCCGGACCAGCCAATGTTTAGTTAAAAAACAAGCAAAGTACTATACTTTAAGCAGGAATGCATTTACCTAAGGAATTGGAAGCTTGCACATGAGAACTGGAGGAAGAAGTAGCAGTTTTAAGCTGAGCCTTTTGGAATGACTGCTGGGCATCATGAGACTGAGGATGCTGCTTAGAGCCACCTAGCAGGACTTGGAGCTACAGCCCTGTCCTCTGCAGCCTTTGGATACCTGAAAACTGGGAAAGGATTCTTCAAAATGTTACCCACCTGCAATTATGAAAGATAATGCTAAGTGAAGTTAGCCAATCCCAAAAGATCAAATGCTGGATGTTTTCTCTGAAATAAGGAGGCTGATTCATAGTGGGGTTGGGAGGGGGAGCATGGGAGGAATAGATGAACTCTAGATAGAGCAGAGGGGTGTGAGGGGAAGGGAGGGGGCATGGGGTTATAAATGATGGTGAAATGTGATGGACATTATTATCCAAAGTACATGTATGAAGACACGAATTAGTGTGAATATACTTTGTATACAACCAGAGATATGAAAAATTGTGCTCTATATGTGTAATAAGAAATGTAATGCATTCTGATGTCATATATAAATAAAAAAAAATTAATAAAAAAAAGTTATGCATCTACCAGAGAGTCAAAGCGAAAGAGCTGCTGCTACCACTACTGTTTCTTGACAGGAAACTAGAGAATAAACTCCAGAAACTGATACAGAAAATCTACAAACTTCCTAACCAGTGACAACTACTTAAAGCCACAGGAGGATCCCTATTTTCTCCCTTACTGGAGGGTACTAACTCATCCAGAGCTTTAGCTTCAAAGGGTTCTGGCAGACACTTTTGGTTTTTGTAGGTTGTTTTGCTTTGTTTGTTTTTAGGGTTTGTTTGTTTAGGTACCCAATCTATTCAAATAGGAGAATGAAATGGAGGTGGTGGGGTGGATCTTAGGAATATCCCTCTCCCTTGCTTTTCCACTCCATTATGATAACCAATTTTTATCATGTTGGAGGATTCATGTTTTGCAGGAAACCTAATGAAATATTAGCATTTTGGTATACAAAATACTCATATTTTTTATAGATGTTCCAAATATATACATTATTTACTTCCTTAAGTCAATGTCTATATTTCCTGGTAGGAAAAAAAAAAAAAGAAAATATTGCCTATAAGAAACTCCAGAAGCTCTGTGGTTTCCTTTTCTGCTCCCATACCTGGAACTTTTGCTGCCCAGCCTCCTAATAATCACTCCAGAAGTGGCCTCTGGATCCTACCATCAGCCTTTCTTTCTTTTTTTTTTTTTTTTTTCCCTTCCCTCTTCTCCTTCATCCTCTATTTCTCCCTATTTCTTTCCATTTTTTTCTTTCTTTCCTTTCTTCCTCCTCCTTTCCTTTCTTCTCCCTCCCTCTCTCCCTTCCTTCCTTTCTCTCCCTACCCCCTGTCTTTCTTTCTTTCAATGTCCTTCCATCCACTGACTCTTCTCCCCTTGTTTTTCTTTTACATTTTAGAGTCCTCCACCCCCAAACATGCAGGAATGTGAACAAGAAGTTGTTACTTCCTGTTTCTTCTCCACCTTTTATGACTTGCTTTGGTGTGAACACATAGCCCCATTTAGATTCAACAAACAGTGGATGACAATTCCTAAGGCATTTATCAGTGGAGTTGGCACCCACAATTGTCAAGAGGGCCATTAGGCACAGGATGTGTGAATGGGAGATGCTTAGTTCTCCATCTGAGACCATAGAATCCCTTGTACAACTGCTTTAAGTGTGTTCACTTCCAGTAGGCGGCACCTGCATCTCTTTGTCAGACAGCTGCCCTCAAGCTGCTTAGAGCCCTCTTTGTGTGCAGGCCTGGAGAATGGAGACTCAGCTGTGCCTAGGGAGGCCCAATTTTTCCCCACTGATGGCCTGAAACAAAATATTCCAGCTCTTGAGGGGATGACTCTGCGATGTGACTGTGGAACAATCCTGCAGGACTAATTGTGCTTATCTTTCATTGGACTTTCTTTGAAGCCACACACCTGCTTCATCTCTTTCTTGCACTTGCCTCACTTTTCTGTTCCTCTCCACTTTTTCCTGGAAACATTTTCTAAGAAATCACTTTCACATGAATACTCCAGGACTGATTCTAGTAGAAATAGGTTCTATTCTAGTTCCTTTTCAAACAGGGCGTTTTATTTTATTTTTATTTTTATTTTGGTACTGGGGATTGAACCCAGGGTGCTTAACCATTGAGCCACAGTCCTTTTTTTTTTCCTATTTTATTTTGAGACAGGGTCTTGCTAAGTTGCTGAGGCTGTCTTTGAACTTATGATCCTCCTCCCTCAACCTCCTGAGCTTTTGGGGTTACAGGCATGAACCACCGTGCTGGGCTCCAAACAGGGCATTTCATTAGTATCAATATACATGCTTCTTAACACCTCTACTTCCATTCTCATAGGCTTGCTTAGTAGTTACCATTTCTATTTAGAGAAATTTTACATTATGTGTTGAAACTAGTATCAACACTTACTAAACAATATAATAGCCCAACAAGATCCTCAATTTGCACATGATTTTATTTTTTAAAAAATTTTGTTTTCTAGGGACTGGGATTGTGTCTCAGTGGTAGAGCACTTGCCTGGCATGTGTGAGGCACTGCGTTCGACCCTCAGTACCACATAACAAGTAAATAAAAATAAAAATAAAGGTATCGTGTAAAAAAAATTGTTATCTAACTAGCTAATGAGATGAATCTATCAAGTTATCCAGAAATAAAATACTACAAAGTAAAGATAAAATTGAAGGCTATTTCTAACTTATCCAATTAGCAAAGATTTTGAAAATTACCTTATTCAGTTCTGGCAAAGGTGAGGTGAGATACACTCATCTACTGCTGGTGGGAGTGCAAATTGGTACCACACTCTGGAAAAGCAATTTGTCAAAATATGTCAAGAATCTGAGCAGTGTCGCAGCCCTTTGGCTCAGTTTATACACTTTCAAGAAGCTAGCCTGAGGAAAGTAATTTGAATTTTGGATAAAAGTTCATGCACAAAGGTGTTTATAATCCAGCATTAGAAATAAGATAAGTGTTCAAGAGAATGTAATAATTAAAAAATGAAGAAATAGTTATTTGATTGAAAAATTTTATGTGGCTATTAAAAGATATAATAAATGTTTAATGATTTTTTTTAATAAATGAAACATGTTAATGGATACATTTACCATCTAGGAAATAATATTTCAACTAGACCAAAATATATCCTCAGGAAAGAACACAGAAAGGAAATGTAACAAATCTAAAATGAAAATAGTGTTTCTGTCTGCTTTGGGGGAATGTAGAATTTTTTCTTTCTTTCTCTCTCTCTTTCTATAGCGACAACATTTTCAGCAGTAGGCCTGGTATTAGCTTTCTAATTTAAAAACGCATGCTTTGAATCATCACAAGTTCCTCACCTTTTGAATTTCTCTATGACACACACTCTTGAACTTTACTTGTTTTATTTTATTTTATTTTATTTTTATTTTTCTTTAACCTCAAACTACCACTTTTAACATCTCCTTTGAAAGGACTCTTTCCTCTAAACAGTTCATGGAAAGATAAGTGAGAATCTATACTAAGCTCTAAAGAGACATCTTAGAGGCAACTCTGGATGTGAAACTCTCTTGGCATGTGAGTCAAGCCACTTCCTTTTCTTAATGATACATTTATATGGAAAGACCTTTTGTGGAATTTCAAGCACATAGTCAATTCCTTGTACCTGTCTTGTCACAAAAACCAGAGAAAACATTATGTGAGTCATGCAATCCACTGACAATGGCATCCCAACCTTCACATCTGTCAAGAAGGAAAGGAAGAAGTCAGACAATAAATAGGAAATGCAAAGTGTGAGGGTGGAAAAAGTATTGAAATAATAAGTATGGGGGAAAATAATATGTGTAAAATAAAAATTGGAACCCTGCTTTCCTTATGGGACTTGCCACATTTTCTTTTGGGCTCTGAACATTATAAGGAAATCTGTAGTTTATGCCTATTTAACACTTCCTGATCATCGATTAAACTCTCTCTGTATAGTGGAAAACAGAATTTTCAGTATCACAGTTTCCAAACTTCTGATCCTAGGAGGTCCCAGGCCCTCCTAAGCCATCTCAGAAAAGGTTAAATATGAAGACACGATTTGGGTGTCAACATACTTTATATATAAACAGAAATATGAAAAATTGTGGTAATATGTATAATAAGAATTGTAATGCATTCCGCTGTCATGTATTTAAAAAAATAAAATCAATTAAATTTTTTAAAAAAGAAAAGGTTAAAAGAACCAGATATAATTCCTTAAAAAAAATTAAAACAACTGTAAAAAATATATTGTCATCTTTTCTAATTCTTTATTCATTAAAAATACACTGTGATTGTCTTGGTAGATTCAGACAGTTGACAGAAAAGACTCTAATCAGGTAGTAGACATTGTGTGTCATCTGTGACTGAGAAAAGCGAGGAAACAGCAATCAGATACACATGGACAATGAGTCCCTGGGGTTGAGGAGTGATGCTTAAAAGAAAGAGGACTGGGGAAAAGAATGAGATAAACCCAGGAAAATGAGCTGCTGTGGGTGGCCAGGAAGTCAGCTGTTGGCGTTAAAACATGGCCAAGAGAGAGAAGAGGAGAGAAAGTGCTGAAGAGGGGCTTGAGGGATTGAGGGCACCTAGGGAGAGAAGTGTCTTCAAAAGGCCCTGGGACATAATCCAAGAAACTAGACACTAGTTAACAAGGCCCGAGTGGTTGCTAAGAGCAAGGATTTGGCCTGGAGCTGCGGGTTGGATTTGGAACCCTGAAGTAAAGAACAAATAATCCCAGCAAAGGCCAGTCCTAAGACTCAATTGTTTGACCCTATGGGAGAGGGAGGCGTGGTTTGGAGGGGGAAACAGAGAAAAAGAGAAAGAGAGATTGATTCCTTACATGGCCAGCTCTACATTATGTGGTTCTAATCTAATTCAGGCTGATTAAGTGAGCAGGCTGGGTCCCTGTGGTTTATCTTTTACCTAGAAGACTTTGGTGGCCAGTATATCTTTGGCCTCCTTTGGTTTGAGGCATTTCTGAATGGCCTATGAACATTGTTTTGCACAATGAAAAGTAGAAATGGTTATGAAGTTTTCTGAAACTCTACACTCAACATCACAGAGAGAGTGATGAGCTTTCTCCAGTAACACCTTGGGAAGGTGCCCAGAAGTTGCATAAATTATCACTTGCAGCCTGTGGTGTGTTAGCAGGCAGGAAGGGGCCTTGAATAAACTGGGTATGTGATCATGCTTGATCTGTTGCCTTTCCCAGGCCACTCGAGAGTCATCGTCTGCAAACTGAAACAATTGATTCTTGAAGGGAACATGTGGCCAGGACTTTATTCTTCAGGTTATAATGAAAAAAGGAAAACTCCTTGTGCTCTTGAATAATTTCTGTCGGACGGTGTCTTGCTGACTCTCCTCCCACAGGGCCAACACTCCAAGGAGGGAGACAGTGCTGTGAGCAGAGAGGAACCATCTTCAGCTCTAGCAACCTAGCTCTGTTGTCAGCATATCTAGATGAGAATTTATAGCTCATCCTATAATTCCTTGATCAGGTCTCTCAATAATCTCCATCAAAGGGAATTAAGCACATTTGCCCAAGAAACAGGGAGTGAGAAAGAATTCACTCACACCTTTGCAACTCATGTGCGATTCCCATGGAGCTCGGTACTGATGCATAGCCATGATGTGCCAGATGAATGGAGTGTCAAGACACAGGCCTTAGGAGATATATGAATAGAGAGAAAACATGGAGAATCTTCTGTGAGTTTCTTCTATTTTTACCTGGCAGCCAGGTGGTTCACCACAGGGCAACCTCCCCGACAAAGAAAGGCCCAAGGTCCCCTAAAGAATCCCATTTGTGGATTCCTGGTATTATTATCTATCAAAGAGATGAATGTGAAGAAGGTGCCTAGCAGAAACAGGCTGTGGGAATGACTTTGCACAGCGAGTCAAGAAAAGAAGACTGCTATTTGAAATATCTCTGATTTTAGACTTGGCTTCTTTTACAAATGTTAAGGCAAAACTATGAAATAAACCAGGTTTATCATCGATATTTTCCAATTTCTCCTTCCGTCTTTCTATCCCATATCATCCACATCCCCCAGGACTCCTACACTGTTTTACCTGCTCTGGAGCTAATATGCATTTTCCCTTGTCATTCAAACATGAATTGAGCACCATCTTAGTCCATTCATGCTGCTATAACAAAATATCCAAGACTAAATAGTTTATAAATAACAGAAATTTCTCACAGTTCTGGAGGCTGGGAAGTCTAAGATGAAAGTACTGCAAATTCAATGTCTCATGTATACCTTATCTCTGTGATGGGGACCAATTGCTGTATGCTCCAGAGAATACTGTTCTCACACGCAGAAGATGAAAGTGCAAAAGGGAACAGTGTTAGTTTCTTCCATCCCTTTTATCAGACCTCTACTCCCATTCATGAGGGCACCAACCTCATTACTTATTTACCTGTGAAAGGTCCCAAAGTATCTAAGCCATCTAAACTAAACTATCTAAACTAAAACTATCACATTGGTGATTAAGTTTCAACATGTTAATTTTGGGGAACACATTAAGACCATAGTAAACACCTAATATAATCAGTCACCAGAGATCTAAAATTAAATAAGAACCCATGCCCATAGTCTTGTAGACATAAATAAGAGTGCTAGGCTGTAATCCCTAGAATAAATGTATAGACATGTAATGGGACCACAAGGAAAGGAAACCAAAATTTGCAAGTCAGAGAGCTAGAGCATCGTTTAGGGAATGAAAGGTCTAAGTATTCTTTTCAAGAGGTGATATTTCAGTCAGGAAAGGACTAGACTGAGACCAGATTTAGGACAGTGTACAGGGCAGTCTGGGCAAACAGAATCAGCCAGCAAGTTCAAACATCAGACAGATGGGGCCAGGAAAAGGGCCAGAGCATTGCCAGGAGGGAAAACTAACGGAAAGTTCTGGATCTTTTGAAGGACATATTAAGAAGTTTGGGTTTTCTAAGAAGGGAAATAGTGTTTTGTTTTTTCTTTTGGAAGGAGTACTATGATAGCAGGATGGAAATAAACAGTAGAAGTAGAAACCTAATTAGAGGTTTAATCCTATTGACCGGACATGCGATGATGAGGATCTTAAATAAGGACACCTCAGTGAGGAGAAATGAAAAAGCTGTTATCTCTGAACTGGAAGGAAAGTTCAGAAAGAATCCAGGGGACTAGCTGGTCATGAAAGATAACTGTGAGCCTTCTGGCTTGGACGGTGACTCGAGAGATATATCCATGGACTGTGACTGTGGTTTGGTGGAAATACACACAGGAATTGATGAATTCAAACAGGGACATGTTGAGTTGCAGTTGTCTCGGAGATGGCCAGATGCATTCAAGCCCAAAGCAGAGGGGAAAGTCAGGGTTGCATACCATCAGCTAGACAACCAGGAGTACATTTTTGAGAGATACATGAAAGGCATAGAAAAGGTCAACCAGGGAAGGCCTTTAAGCCTTACTTTGGGCGGTGTGGTATATTTCAAAATTACTTTTCTCCATCTGTCTTATGAATTAAAACTTTAAGTCCCTCCATACCATGATCTCAATGTGCTCTTAAGAGCACGACTATGCTAGTTTTAACTAAGAATGAGTGAATGGCTAGTTGCTAGCTTGGTGGATTAGATCCTATGGAAAAATTGACTGAGATAAGATCTAAAATCACATGAGCGAGGGTGAAGAAAGGTATCAAAAGGTGAAGGAGATAATATGCATATACTAATATTACTGCAAAAAAATTTTATGTACACTATACTTGTATATAATGATGAAATTCATTGTTATATATTCACACATGCACACAATATAAAAATATAATTTTGCCAATAGTACTCTACAGCACTTCCCCCCTCCCTCCCCGCCTTCTACCTTTTGGCCCCTTTCCTCTTCTGATATCCCTTCTATTTTTTTAAGATCTGCCCCTACTTTTCTTTCCTTTTTCCTCTCTAGTTTCCACAAATGAGAGAAAACATATGACCCTTGACCTTCTGAGTTTGGTTTATTTTGCTTAACATAATGGTCTCTAGTTTCATCCATTTTTCCTGCAAATGACATAATTTCATATTTCTTCATGGCTGAAAAAAAACTCCATTGTGTATACATATCACATTTTTTAAAATTCATTCATTCATTGACGGACACCTAAGTTGATTTCAGAGTTTCGTTGTTGTGAATTGTGCTACTAAGAATATGGGTATGCATGTATCATTGTAGTTTGATGACTTTAATTCTTTAGCATAAATACTAAGGAGTAGTATAGCTGGGTCATATGGTGGCTCCATTCCTCGTGTTTTGGGGAAACTCCACACTAATTTCCATGATGGTTGTACTCATGTACAACTCTACCAACAGCATGAAAGTGTTCCATCTCCCATCCTGTTCAGCATTTGTTATTATTTGTATTCTTGATGACTGCCATTCTGACTAGTGTGAGATGAAATCTCAGTGTTAGTGTGGTTTTTATTTTGTTTTGTTTTGTTTTTAGTGTAGTTTTGATTTGCATTTCCCTAATTGCTAATGATGTTGAACATGTTTTCATATATTTGTTGGTCATTTGGACAAGTGCCTGTTTGTTTGCCCATTTATTAACTGGGTTATTTGATTTTTTGGTGTAAAGTTTTTTCAGTGCTTCATATATTATAGATATTAACCCTGTCTGAAGAGTAGCTAGCAAATATTTTCTCTCATTTTGAGGGTTTTCTCTTCATATTTCTAGTTGTTTCCTTTGCTGAGCAGAAGCTTTTAATTTGATGTCATCCCATTTATTAACTCTTGGCATTATTTCCTGAGGTTTAGGTATCCTATTGAGAAAGTCATTGCCTGTACCCTAATGCTGGAGTGTGGACCCTATGTTTTCTTCTAG
Source organism: Callospermophilus lateralis (assembly GCF_048772815.1). NCBI lineage: Eukaryota > Metazoa > Chordata > Mammalia > Rodentia > Sciuridae > Callospermophilus > Callospermophilus lateralis. Next base: position 93,711,539 of record NC_135307.1, read on the forward strand.
GAATTGCATAATTTCTGGTCTAATTGTTAGGTCTTTTATTCACTTTGAATTGATTTTTTGGCAGAGTGAGAAATAAAGATCAAGTTTCATTCTGTCACATAGATATAATCTATATTCTTATCATCATTTATTTTTAAAAGGCTGTCTTTTCTCCAATGTATTTGTTTTTGCAACTATGTCAAGGATCAGATGACTATAGATGTGTGGGTTTGCCTCTGTGTCTCCTATTCTGTAACACTGGCCTATGAGTCTCTTTTTATGCCAGTATCATGCAATTTTTGTTAATATAGTTCTGTGGTATAATTTGAAGTCAGCATTGTTTTTTTGACTTAAAATTGCTTTGGCTATTTTGGATCTTTCATTCTTCCAAATGAATTTTAGCACTGTTGTTTTCTAGTTCTGTGAAAAATGTCATTGGTATTTTTATGGGGATTTCATTTAATCTGTGTATTGGTTTTGATAGTATGGCTATTTTAATAATATTAATTTTGTCTATCCATGAACATGAGAGGTCTTTGCATCTCCTGAGATCTTCTTCAATTTCTTTTTTCAGTGTTTTATATTTTTCATTGTTGAGGTCTTTCACTGACTTGGTTAGATTTATTCCTAGGTATTTTATTTTATTTCATTTTATTTTTTAGGCTATTGTGAATGGAATTGTTTTCCTGATTTCTGCTGAGAAGCAGCTTTGTTGTTGGGATATAGGAAAGTTAGTGATTTTTGTATGTTGATTTTGTAAACTGCTACTTTGCTAAGTTTGTTTATTAGCTCTAACAGTCTTTTATCCCCCCTCCCCCTTTTTTAACCAGGAATTGAACCCAGGGATGCTTAAACACTGATTCACAACCCAGCCCTTTTTTTATATATTTTATTTAGAAATAGTGTCTTGCTGAGTTGACTAGCAGTCTTTTGATGGAGGTTTTTCTGGATCTTATATGTATAGGATCATTTCATCTGGTAACAGGGATAATTTGATTTCTTCCTTTCCTATTTTTATCCCTTCTATTTCTGTATCTTGCCCAGTTGCTCTGAATAGAATTTCTAGCACTATATTAAACAGGAGTTGGAAGAGTGGACTTTCTTGTCTTGTCCCAAGGAAATGCCTCCAGTTTTTCTTCATTTACTATGAGGTTGCCTTTTGCTTTTTTATAGATAGTCTTTATGATGTTGAAGTAGGTTCCTTCTATCCCTATTTTCTTTAGCATTTAAAATTTTTTTATTTGTTCTTTTTAGATACACATAATAGTAGAATGTATTTTGACATATTATACATACATGGAGTATAACTTCCAAATCTTGTGGTTGACCTTGATGTGGAGTTACACTGGTCATGCATTCATATAAGAACATATGAAAGTTATGTCCAAATCATTCTATTGTCTTACCTATTCCCATCCCTACTTTCCTTCATTACACTTTCTCCAATCCAATGAACTTCTACTCTTCCCTCCACCCTCCATTATTGTGCGCTAGCATCTTCACATCAGAGAGAACATTTAGCCTTTGGTTTTTGGGATTGACTTATTTCCCATAGCACAATAGTCTCCAGTTCCATTCATTTACCAGCAAATGCCATAATTTCATTCTTTTTTATGGCTAAGTAATATTTCATAGTGTGTGTGTGTGTGTGTGTGTGTGTGTGTGTGTGTGTGTATCACATTTTCTTTATCCATTCATCTATTGAAGGGCATGGGTTGATTCCATAACTTAGCTATTGTGAATTGAGCTGCTATAAATATTGATGTGGCTGAGTTACAGTGGTATGCTGATTTTAAGTCTTTTGAGTATATGATGAGGAGGGGGATAATGGGGTCAAATGATGGTTCCATTCCAAGTTTTCTAAGGAATCTCCATACTGCTTTCCAGAGTGGCTGCACCAATTTGCAGTCCAACCAGAAATGTATGAGTGTACTTTTTCCCCTACATCCTTGCCAACATTTATTGATAACTGCCATGCTGACAAGAATGAGATGAAATCCAAGTGTAGTTTCAATTTGCATCTCTCTAGTTGCTAGAAAAGGTGAATATGTTTCATTTTTTTTGTTGACTGATCATATTTCTTCTTCTATAAAGGGCCTGTTCAGTTCCTTTGCCCACTTATTGATTGGATTATTTGCTTTTTTGGTGTTGATTTTTTGAGTTCCTTATATATTCAAGAGATTAATGAATCTGAGGTGCAGGTGGCAAAGATTTTCTCACATTCTGTAGGCTCTCTCTCCACATTCTTGACTGTTTCCTTTGCTCTGAAGAAGCTTTTTAGTTTAGCATTGATTCTTGATTTACTTCTTGTGCTGTAGGAGTCTTGTAGAGGAATTCAGTTTCTAAGCTGACATAATGGAGATTTGGGCCTGGTTTTACTTCTAGAAGGCACAGGGTTTCTGGTTTAATACCCAGATCCTTGATCCATTTTGAATTGAGTTTTGTGTTGGGTGAGAGGTAAGGGTTTATTTCATTTTGCTACATATGTATTTCCAGTTTTGCCAGCATCATTTGTTTAACAGGCTATCTTTTCTCCAATGAATGTTTTTGGTGCATTTGTCTAGTATGAGATAACTATATTTATGTGGGTTTGTCTATGTGTTTTCTATTCTGTACCATTGGTTTTTATGTCTGCTTGGGGACCATTTGAATTTCATGACTGCTTTTTCTATTTTTATGAAGAATGTCATTGCAATTTTAATAGGAATTTCACTAAATCAGTACATCACTTTTGGTCACATGGCCATTTTGACAATATTAATTTTGCCTATCCAAGAATATCTTTTCATCTTCTGAGATCTTCTTTAATTTCTTTCTTTAGTGTTCTGTAGTTTTTATTGTAAAAATCTTTAAACTCTTTTGTTACATTGATTTCCAAATATTTTTGAGGCATTCTAAATGGGATAGTTTCCTAATTTCTCTTTCAGTTGATTCATTACTGATATGTAGGAACACAATTGATTTATAGGTCTTAATTTTATATCCTGCTACTTTGCTGAATTCATTTGATATTTCTGCAAGTTTTCTGGTGAAGCTTTTTGGGTCTTCTAAATGTCATCAGCAAATATGGATAGCTTAAGTTATTCTTTCCCTATTCATATCCCTTTAATTTCTCTCTTCTGCCTAATTGCTTTGGCTAGAGTTTCAAAGACTATGTGGAATAGAAATAGTGAAAGAGGGCATCCTTGTCTTATTCCAGTTCTTGGAGGGAATGTTTTCAATTTTTCTTCATTTAGAATGATGTTGATTTTGGGTTTAACATATATGGCTTTTACAATGTTGAGGTATATTCCAACTATCCCTAATTTTTCTAATGTTTTGAATATGAATGAATGTTATATTTTGTCTGTTGATGTGATGAATTACATTTATTGATTTCTGTTTGTTGAAACAACCTCACATTCCTAGGATAAACCCCACTTGATCATCATGCACTATCTTTTTAATAATTTTTGTATGTGGTTTTCCAGTACTTAATTAAGAATTTTTACATATATGTTCATCAGCGATATTGGTCTGAAGTTTTCTTTCCTTGATGTGTCATTGTCTTGTTTTGGTACACTAATTTAATAACATTAGTTTGGATGGATTCCCTCCTTTTCTATTTCATGGAATAATTTGAAGAGGATTAGTGTTAGTTCTTCTTTGAAGGTCTGGTAGAACTTGACTGATAATCCATCTGGGCCTGAGCTTCTCTTTCTTGGTAGACTTTTGATGACGTTTTCAATCTCATTGCTTGAAATTGATCTGTTTAAATTTTCTATATCCTTCTGATTCAATTTGGTTAGGTCCTATGTCTTTAGAAATTTGTTGGTGTCTTCAAGATTTTCTACTTTATTAGAGTATAAATTCTCAAAATAGTTTCTGATTACCATCTGTTCTAGTCAGCTTATTTTGCTTCTGTGACTAAACTATCTAACTAGCCCAACTGCACAGGAGAAAAACTTTATCTAAGAGCTCTTGGTTTCAGAGGTCTCAGCCCACTGACAGCAGGCTTACTACTCAGGTCTCAGGTAAGAACAACATGGCAGAAGAATGTGGTTGAGGGAAGATGCTCATATGATGATTAGGAAGCAGAGAGAAAGAGAGAGAGCTTTCCAGAGCTTTCCACTTGCCATATGCAAATATATATCCCAAAGTCAAGCCCCCAATACTCTACCTCCTCAATACCCTATCTGCCTTCAGTTACCATTTAGTTAATGCCATCAGGAGATTAATTCACTGATTGGGTTAAGACTCTCACAACCCAATCACTTCTCCTCTGAACCTTCTTGCATTGTCTTACACGTGATCTTTTGGGTGACATCTCTCATTCAAACCATGTCACCATCTATATTTTAGTAGTGTCCTTAGTGAAATTTTCAATCTCCATGTGTTTACATAGGATTTTGTCATGTTGTTTTCTAATTTCATTCCATTTTATCTGATAAGGTGCAAGGAATTATATTTAAAAATTTTTTTGTATTTGCTAAGAGCTTTTTTGTGGCTAAAAAATATGATTTATTCTGGAGAAGGTTCCATGACCTGCTGAGAAGAAAGTATATTCAGTTGTTGTTGGATGAAATATTCTATATATATCTGTTAAGTCCATTTAATTTATAATATTTTTCTTGTCCAAAGAGTTTTACTGAATTTATGTCAGAATGACCTATCTAATTTTTAGAGAGGTTTGTTGAAGTCACTCAGTATTTTTATACAGGGGTCTCTCTGAGGCTTTAATTTTAGTAATGTCTCTCTTTTAAGTGATTAATTGCACCCACATTTGTGGCTAAAGATTTATTATTATTATATCTTTTTGTTGGATTCTTCCCTTTACCAATGTGAAGTGACTGTCTTCATCTCTTCTGATTAATTTTGGTTTGAAGGATTCTTTTTCATATATGAGAGTAACTATTCCTGCATGTTTTCAAGCTGATTTGCATGATACATCAATTTCAAACTCTTTGCTTTTAATCTGTGTCTGTTTGTCTTTGTAAAATGTGTCTTTTGCAAACAAGATATAGTTGTGTCTTGTCTTTCAATCCCTTCTGCCAGCTTATGTCTTTTAACAGGTGATTTGAAACCATTTACATTCAATATTATTAAAGAGAGGTGTTTATTAATTTATGCTATTTTGATTTATTTATCATGTTTAATTTGGCCTTGTTTCTCACATGCTTGCCTATTCTTCGAATAAGATTTGTTTATTTGTTATCTCTGGTTTTTTAAAAATTATTATTTCTTCTATGTGGGGTATTTCTTTTAAAAGAAACTTCTGTATTGCCTATTTAATAGTCATAATTGTTTTAATTCTTCTTAGAAGGTTTTTATTTCTACTTCAAGTTTGAAGAATATCTTTGCTGCATCTTAGCAGCCTTGGTTGACAGTTATTTTCTTTCAGGACTTAGAACACATCATTTCAAGCTCTCCTGGCTTAAAGAGTTTGTGCTGAGAAATCAGAAGTGATCCTGATTGGCTTGCCTCTAAATGTGACCTGATGTTTTTCTCTTGAGACTTTTAAAATGCCATTCTTGTTCTGTATGTTAGGCATTTTAATTATGATGTGTCATGGAGAGGTTCTTTTTTGATCTTGTCTATTTGCAGTTCTAAATTACTCCTGTATCTGATGTTCATTTCATTCTGAAGGTTTGAAAAATTTTTCTGTTATTATTTCCCTGAGGCATTTATCCATTTTATTAACTGAATTTCACAACCCTCCTGAATTCCAATGATTCTTAAACTTGTTCTCTTAATTTTGTCCCAGAGCTCTGTATTATCTGTTCATGGTTACTTCTTTTCTGTTCTTTAATGCTGTCTGAATGTTCAAGGCTGGATACTTTCATCTTCCAACTCTGATATTCTGTCTTTAGCATGGTCCACTCTATTAGAAAAACTTTCAACTGACTTTTTAAAATTTGATTTATTGTGCATTTCATTTTCAATATTTTGGGGGATTATTTTATAATATTTTTTTCTTATTGAATTTCTCATTCATATCTTATACTGACTTCCTTAATTTATTCAGTTGTTTTTCTATGTCTCTTAGAATTCATTGATTATTTTTTAATGATTATTCTGAATTCTTTACCTGACATTTCTTCCACTTTAATATCTTTGGTGATATTATGAACTTTAGGAGGTATCATATTACCTTGTTTTTTCAAAATTTTTATCTTTCTCTGTTGGGCTTTATGCATTTGTTGGAAGGAAATTCTTTTCCACTGTTATGTATGGATCTTTTTAGGGCACAGTCGTCACCTTTCAGAGTGTTCTAGAGTAATCTATCTTAAGTCCCCCTCTTAGGTGTGGCTTGCCCAGACTTTGTGTTAATTTTCTCTGTTTTTGCTGTAGAAGTAAATGTCCACAGGTAAGACCTAAGGGCCCACCCCTTAGCCATTCCCACTTGAGACCTGCTCAAAAGTTTGGCCTTTTGTATCTTCTATTCTTTGTATTAAAGTATAGCTGAATATTGGAGGTCATTGATTTGTGTGTGGAGCAAAGTGTGCTGTCTTTTGGTTGGGTTTAGTTCAGTAGCAGTCTCTGCCCTGTGAACTTGTAGTGTCCCCGTAGGTTTCCAGCACCTCACAGAATAGGGTGAAACAAACAATAGCAACAACCAATGCAAACAATATTCATCATTAAAATAAACACCTGGTTTCTACTATGGCATCTACAACGTTTATTGCCACAAAATCCAGAAATAGTGGCATCAGCAATTGCCAATAGCAAAAACAATAAGTAACCATAAACTTTATCTGGCATTAAAGCAAACAATAGGTGTCATCTAACTCATCCACAAAAGAAATAATTGCAAAAACATTATGATGGGGCTAGGAAGTATACAAACCAATTAGTTCTAAAGATGGTAAGAATACAGTTAATTAAGAGAAAAAGAAATGTGATAGGAAGATAGAAAGGAGTTTACAATTTCAAAAAGTAAACAAATAGAATGTAGAAGAGACGCAGCAAATGATGGTTCTAAGGAAGGAGGAGAAACAAAGTCAAGAGATAAAGTGAGAATTTGACCATCAGCAGGCAGAAGGAGAAGGAAAGAGAAAGAAAAACAAGAAGAACAAATGAAAACAATACAAAAGAATACATATACAAGCCCCAAACCCTAACCCTCAAAGACAAGGCAAAGAAAAATAACTACATTAAAAATTGCTAAAAATAAGAAAGAAAGAACCAAATGTGTATATGCATATATGTTCACCAACAAATCAGCATAGCAAAAGTCCACCAGAGATAGAAGAAGAACAACAACAAGAAGAAAAAGAAAAATATTCTTAATGAAAAATTAGGAAATCATTTCCACTGAGGTGGTCAAAATTGTCATTGAGAATAGATGGTCACTATCTATGCCTGTCTATCTTTCTTCAGCTATCTACTGAGAGCCACAGCAAGGTCTAGGGTTGTTAACCCCTTCCTCTTTTTGTGTTGCTCTTCAAGCTGCCAATTGGAGTGGCCTAAGGCTGAGGTTGATTCAAATAAACCTCAGCTTCCCTTCTCCCTGGTAGGAAGTAGGATGGGATGAAAAGTAATGTCAGTCAGAATCTTGTCTGCACAAACCAGATCAATGCATGCCCAGGGTGGAACTACTGCAGAGTTCTATGAAGGGAGTCCTGGCAGATTGGGCATAGGTCTTATCAGCCTCAAAGGTGTTGTTGGGTGGGGCCTGCTTTGGGAGGATTGATTCAACACCCCCTTAGGGTGTGGCAGCTGTTTATCTAGGGTTAGCAGTTGGGAGGCTCCCAAGAATTCTCCTCCTAAGGCAAGAGAGGCCATGAGCATAGCCTTCCCAGGCTTAGTCCCTGAGTGGATTCACACCCCACTCTCTGGATTCCCAGCCCACTTCATCTGATCACGTGAGCTACCTGCTCAAAAAAGAAGTGAGTTTGGTTCCCCTTTGCTCTTCTGACTTGAAATTCCCCCAGGTGGATCTTCTCTGTGCCTATGTCACTCATATTCTGCTAAGGACACCTTAGGCCACATGGTAGACACTTGGTAGGACATCCATGGCAGAGTTTGCTATGATTTCCTGGCTCTGCAACGGCATCTGCAGTGTGGTTGCCTCAAGATGTCTCTGCCTCAAGATGGCTGCCATCCTACCTCTCTGCAACCTGTTGAGAAACAGAGCACTTTTCTTTCTTTTTTTTTTACTTAGAATTTTATATTTTTATTTTATACAGATTTATTTATTTATTTATTGTTGGTTGTTCAAACAGAGCACTTTTCAAAAACAAGTGCACAGAGCAGCCTCTGAATCAGCCAAGTCCAGGCTGCTTTTCTTATCTCAGGTTTTTTTCATATTAAATCTGCCCATTGTGTTTCTTTTTGTCCCCTCTGTCTTCTCCTTCCTCTGTGCTAAACCAGCACCACATCTGCTGCCAATGATACATCAAGCTTAGCTCCAAAGTAGTCTTTCTTCTTTGTTTAATGTACCCCAATTTCTGAGTCTCAAAAGCATTCTGACTTTACAATATTGAATTTTAGGGAAATCACTCTTTTACCCACCATGCTAATAAGCAGTACAACCACTACTTGAATCTCAAGCCATGGAGCAACTAAGAATGCTGCTTTCCTATAATCCGCCATATTGAACCTATCTCATCCTGTCATACAATTTTCCAATAACTATAGAAGGTAGTAGGACTAATGTTATTAGTTTTATTACATGTATAAGTAGTGTGAGGCTTAGAATAATTTAATGACTGATCTGATTTTACATAAGGTAAATCTAGGGTTTAAACTCTTTTCTAAAGTTCTAGTCCAGTGTTTTTCTCCTTTTTACCAGTTCATCTTCAAAAACAAAGAGAAGAAAGGCCAATATTCTTAAATGCTTTTGAGAATTAAGAAGCATCTTTCCTTATTGTAGCAGGATAAAAAAAAAAAAAGTCATGGAAAGATTTTGGTGGCAAAAATGTTCAGGAAGCGGTGCTTCGTGAGTAAATCTCCAGATTGCTTTCTCTTAGGCCTCTGAAGATGAACGCCTGTTTACCCAAAGGCCTGCATTTTGATTGTTGATTGAGTTGTGACAGCAGCAGGCTCCTTAGGCCATAGTACCCAGGTGTGTTTACCTGTCAGCTTTCCAAAATCTGCCCTGTCTTTCAATTTTCAACTGAACTGCAATATGTCCATGCATTTTTCCAGTCAAATCACTCAAATATCAAAGCTAAAACAAAAGACTAGTGCTTTTATGTGTTGTAAATATTCCATAGTATTCAGCCCCTCAGTAAGGACTATAATCTTATAGTTTTTCATTCTAATGCCCTATTATTTACCCAACCTGATTGGAAAATGAGAAAAAGAAAGACCTTGACCTTTTGCGTTTTTTTAAAAGTGTATTTTATAGCCTGCATAATAAGGCAGTGATTGTTTTGGTAATATTTTGTCCTGTAATCAATGTTAGAGATGGCCTTACCAGTGACTTGCAATGGAATTTTTATTTGATTTACATTTTTACATTTACAAAGCAATTTTCTCTGGCATGATATTTGTCTTGTAAGTTGCCCTAAAACATGATGTAAATAAGTACATTACAATGCTAAATAAAGGACAGAAATATTAAATATTAAAAATAAACCAGAATTGGAATAATTAAACTTTTTAAAAGAAAGACTGGGTCAATTTATATAGTTTACTATGTTTAGAAACTAGTAAAGTTAAAAAGATAAAAAGTACTAATAATTCGGGAATAACTTTTCAAAAGTAAAAAGACATTATAAAGCAGGTTCTTTTAAAATGTACTTTAGCTTCACCATGACTTCATTGGCAAGTTTTCAAACAACAGATGTTTATTAAACACTTACTCAGTTTTAGTCACTGAGCTGGGGTCTCAGAACAAAGCAGTTGATCACACAGAAAGAGTTTTATTCCTTCCTCTTAGAGTTTTAGTGACCTGGCAAAGCAAAGGGCATTTCTGTGGTATGTGTGTGTGTGTATTTTTTTTTCTACTAACTTGATAATTCAATAGTGGTATTATATACTATTGAAATTGTAGCTGATATTTGACTTCTAGTGAGCTTAAATATTTTTCCCATTTACATTTTTTCTTTAAAATGTGCTATTCATATCTGTTAGTTGCTTTAGGCTTAGTTATTTTCTTATCAATTTGAATGACATATTTATATAAGCATGTCATATTTACTGAAAATATTTTGCTGTTTCATATATTTATATACATGAAAATTTTATCTATATGAACAAAGAGCAGTTATATAATCAACCCTTTCAATCTTTTTTTATTCTGATTTGTGTTATTTTCAAACTTAGAAAGTCTTACCCCAAATTTCTATTTTGTTCTTTCCAGAAAACTGAATCCAAGAGAGGAGGAAAAAAGATAACATTTTGGAGACCCTATCTCTTTGTAAACTAATTTATATGTGCATGCTACTTGTTATATATTATTTCATAGACAATGAAAATGAGATTATAGTATACCTACTATATTATAACTGAGGTTTTACCTTTCTTAAAATAATAAACATTTCCTATTTAAAACATAGATATCTAACATTTCTTGTTGGTAGTTTATGTAATTTATGTTTCTTCCAATGAATGCACATTAACATTTATTTCAGTTTTTTCACTAGTACAATTAAAATTTAGATAGACATTTTTGCAGACATATCTATACATATACACACAAAAATATATGTATATATTTTTCATATGCTTCCCATTAGATATATTTCTATTTCTAAATTTCTAAAATTTCAATATCAAAAAAATGTTTAGTTATTTTCATAGCTGTCGTTGAAATGCTCTCCAAAAAGCTATGCATGGCATTTGGAAGGAGGTGAGGATCTAAAGGCATAAAAAAACTGGGTTACATGAGGTTGTTGGCTGTAAGGTGGAGGATGTGGGCAGACTGATGCTAAAGCTGAGAGCCACTGGGCTCAGGAGACCCAGTTAAGGAGAAAGTGGTCAGCAAGGCAGGTGTTGAATTCACCCAGGAGGATTCAATCACTCACCCACCCATTTGTTTGTTCAACAAACGTAGGAGGGCTTACCATGATTTAGACATATTTTAAAGAAAGAAAACAGTTAAAAATTCCTGTTCTCATGCAGCATATTTACATTATAGTGGAGGAATCAGGCAACAAAAAAATAAAATAAATCATATGGAAAATGAGCTTTGGAAAAAATAAAGCATGGAAGAAATAAGGAATGCCAAATCGAGAGGCTTTTAACTTAAACAGGATGATCAGGGAAGGTCTCACTGAGGGGATGGCAGTACATTGAAAGTCCTGTGGAAAACTGTAGGGAGAGCGAGTCAGGAAAAGGAGATACTGCAAGCAAAGGCCCTTAGGTGGGTGCATTGAAAAAGAAGCAAGACCAGTTAAAGACTGAATTTGGTACCCAGTGAAGGAAGGTGAGATACCTGGATGATGATGGGAAGCCCCAAGAGCAGCTTCAAAATAGGAGGATATTTTATATATGAATGAACATACAACAATGGAGGGAAGGTGTGCTGCTGATTCCCTCTCCACCCTGAAGTACACGGATGTGGAAAAGAGCTACCTATAAGGTGGCATCATGTAAGGAGACCAGGTAAAGGGAGCCTGCTGTGACAACACGGAGAATGAAGAGGAATGTAGGAAAGAAAAGAAAGGAGGGAGAGAGGGAAGGAGGAAGGGAGGCGAGCCATTACCAATGTCTGGGAGTGCCTGTGCTAGCTCCTATGCAGATGGTGGGGAGAATGGAGTACAGGAGGGCGAATAACAATGAGAGGATGACAGGTGAAATTTATTAGGTGATAAGGGGAGAAGGAAAATGAAGAAGAATATAGAGGAGCTGGCCAGTGGGCTCCCCGGTGAAGCAGGATGGAAAATTTCAGTAGTGTCCAGGAAGAAAAGCCTGCTGTTCCGGAAGTCAAGGACGGGGGGGTGGGTCTGAAGCATTTTATTTTAAGAAAGATGGAGTGATTCACTGTGGCAATTGAGGCTGGGAGATGGAGTGATTCAAGGGCTGAGAATCGACAGTCAGATTTGGCAAGATGAAAGTCGCTAGGAGGTCTTGACAGGATAGTTTCAGGGGTGGGTTGGGATTGAAAGTCTAAAGAGGTAGATTAAACTAAAAACTTTAGACAAATTAAGTTTAGCAGAATTTAATTGAGCAAAGAACTACTCTCAAACCAAAAGGGGTTCAGAGAGCTCCACTCTGTTAGGCGGGCAGCCAGGATTTATGGATGGAAAATGGAAATAAGAAACAGAAACAGATTGATGGGCTAGTTCAGTGTTTGTCTTACCTGAAGGTGGTCCCATCAGTTGGCAGCCTGTGACTGACTGGAGCTTGGCAGCTGTGATTGGGTGAGGCTCAGCTATTTGTTACAAATGTATACTCCTAAATTGGGTTTTATAGTCAGCTTGCATACTCTGTTGGGTTGCAGTTTATTAGGCAAGGATGAAGTAAGGAGGCATCCTCAAGCCAAATTTGGTTCAGTTTAACAGGGAAGGGAAAGACAAGTTGACAGTGAGTGATGTCTTTGGCTTTAATAGATGGAATTTATTTTTTATTTTTTATTTTAAATTTTTATTTATACATGACAGTATAATGTATTTTGACAGAATATAGTTATATAAAATATAATGTATTCTATTAGATCCCCACTCCTGTGATCATATATAATGTGGAGTTACCCTGGTCCTGTATACAAATACAATACTAGGAAAGTTATGATCAATAAATTCTACTGTCTTTCTTATTCCCCTCCCCCTCCCTTCCCTTTGTAACCCTTTGTCTAGTCCAATCTATTTCTATTATTCCCCTCCCCAACCTCCCTTATTTTGTGTTAGCATCCACAAATCAGAGAGAACATTCAGCCTTTGATTTTAATGGGATTGGCTTATTTCACTTAGCATGATATTCTTTAGTTCCATCCATTTACTAGCAAATGCTATAGTTTAATTCTTCTTTATGGCTCAGTAATATTCCATTGTGTATATATATCACATTTTCTTTCTTTTTTTTTTTTTAATTTTTTTTTTTATTGGTTGTTCAAAACCCTACAAAGCTCTTGACATATCATATTTCATACATTAGCATACATTAGCTTCAAGTGAGTTATGAACTCCCTTTTTTACCCCAAGTACAGATTGCAGAATCACATGGGTTACACATCCACATTTTTACATAATACCATAATAGTAACTGTTGTATTCTGCTACCTTTCCTATCCTCTACTATCCCCCCTCCCCTCCCCTCCCATCTTCTCTCTCTACCCCCTATACTGTAATTCATTTCTCACCTTGTTTATTTTCCTATTCCACTTACAACCTCTTATATGTAATTTAGTATAACAATGAGGGTCTCCCTCCATTTCCATGCAATTCCCCTTTTCTCTCCCTTTCCCTCCCACCTCATGTCTCTGTTTAATGTTAATCTTTTCTTCCTGCTCTTCCTCCCTGTTTTATTCTTAGTTGCTCTCATTATATCAAAGATGACATTTGGTATTTGTTTTTTAGGGATTGGCTAGCTTCACTAAGCATAATCTGCTCTAGTGCCATCCATTTCCCTGCAAATTCCAAGATTTTGTCATTTTTTAGTGCTGCGTAATACTCCATGGTGTATAGATGCCACATTTTTTTAATCCATTCATCCATTGAAGGGCATCTGGGTTGGTTCCACAATCTAGCTATTGTAAATTGTGCTGCTATGAACATCGATGTGGCAGTATCCCTGTAATACGCTCTTTTAAGGTCTTCAGGGAATAGTCCGAGAAGGGCAATAGCTGGGTCAAATGGTGGTTCCATTCCCAGCTTTCCCAGGAATCTCCATACTGCTTTCCAAATTGGCCGCACCAATTTGCAGCCCCACCAGCAATGTACAAGAGAACCCTTTTCCCCACATCCTCGCCAGCACTTGTTGTTGTTTGATTTCATAATGGCTGCCAATCTTACTGGAGTGAGATGGTATCTTAGGGTGGTTTTGATTTGCATTTCTCTGACTGCTAGAGATGATGAGCACTTTTTCATGTACTTGTTGATTGATTGTATGTCCTCCTCTGAGAAGTTTCTGTTCAGGTCCTTGGCCCATTTGTTGACTGGGTTATTTGTTATCTTATTGTCTAATTTTTTGAGTTCTTTGTATATTCTGGATATTAGGGCTCTATCTGATGTGTGAGGAGTAAATATTTGTTCCCATGATGTAGGCTCCCTATTTACTTCTCTTATTGTTTCTCTTGCTGTGAAAAAACTTTTTAGTTTAAGTAAGTCCCATTTGTTGATTCTTGCTATTAACTCTTGTGCTATGGGTGTCCTATTAAGGAATTTGGAGCCCGACCCCACTATATGTAGATCGTAGCCAACTCTTTCTTCTATCAGACGCAGAGTCTCTGATTTGATATCAAGGTCTTTGATCCATTTTGAGTTAACTTTTGTGCATGGTGAGAGGAGGGGGTTCAGTTTCATTTTGTTGCATATGGATTTCCAGTTTTCCCAACACCATTTGTTGAAGATGCTATCCTTCCTCCATTGCATGTTTTTAGCCCCTTTATCAAATATAAGATAGTTGTAACTTTGTGGATTGGTCTCTGTGTCCTCTATTCTGTACCATTGGTCCACCCGCCTGTTTTGGTACCAGTACCATGCTGTCTTTGTTACTATTGCTCTGTAATATAGTTTGAAATCTGGTATCGCTATACCGCCTGATTCGCACTTCCTGCTTAGAATTGCTTTTGCTATTCTGGGTCTTTTATTTTTCCATATGAATTTCATGATTGCTTTATCTATTTCTACAAGCAATGCCTTTGGGATTTTGATTGGCATTGCATTAAACCTATATAGAACTTTTGGTAATATCGCCATTTTGATGATGTTAGTTCTGCCTATCCATGAACAGGGTATATTTTTCCATCTTCTAAGATCTTCTTCTACTTCTCTCTTTAGGGTTCTGTAGTTTTCATTGTATAAATCTTTCACCTCTTTTGTTAGGTTGATTCCCAAGTATTTTATTTTTTTTGAGGATATTGTGAATGGAGTGGTTTTCCTCATTTCCATTTCAGAAGTTTTGTTGCTGATATACAGGAATACCTTTGATTTATGTGTGTTGATTTTATAACCTGCTACTTTGCTGAATTCATTTATTAGTTCTAGTAGTTTTTTTGTAGACCCTTTTGGGTCTTCTAGGTATAAAATCATGTCATCCGCAAATAATGATAATTTAAGTTCTTCTTTTCCAATTTTTATGCCTTTAATTTCTTTTGTCTGTCTAATTGCTCTGGCCAGTGTTTCGAGAACTATATTGAATAGAAGTGGTGATAGAGGGCATCCCTGTCTTGTTCCAGATTTTAGAGGGAATGCCTTCAATTTTTCTCCATTCAGAATGATGCTAGCCTGAGGCTTAGCATAGATAGCTTTTACAATGTCAAGGTAATTTCCTGTTATCCCTAGTTTTTCTAATGTTTTGAACATAAATGGATGCTGTATTTTGTCGAATGCTTTTTCTGCGTCTATCGAGATGATCATATGGTTCTTATCTTTAAGTCTATTGATGTGGTGAATAACATTTATTGATTTCCGTATATTGAACCATCCTTGCATCCCAGGGATGAATCCTACTTGATCATGGTGCACAATTTTTTTGATGTGCCTTTGTATCCGATTCGCCAGAATTTTATTGAGGATTTTTGCATCAAGGTTCATCAGGGATATTGGTCTGTAATTTTCTTTCTTTGAGGTGTCTTTGTCTGGTTTCGGAATCAACGTGATGTTGGCCTCATAGAATGAATTTGGAAGAGCTCCCTCTTTTTCTATTTCCTGAAATAACTTGAAAAGTATTGGTATTAATTCTTCTTTAAAAGTTTTGTAAAACTCCGCTGTATACCCATCCGGTCCTGGGCTTTTCTTGGTGGGTAGTCTCTTGATTGCTTCTTCAATTTCCTCCATTGATATTGGTCTGTTCAAATTGTGTGTATCCTCCTGACTCAGTCTGGGCAAATCATATGTCTTAAGAAATTTATCGATGTCTTCACTATCTTCTATTTTATTGGAATATAGGTTTTCAAAATAATTTCTAATTGTCTTCTGTATTTCTGTAGCATCTGTTGTGATATTGCCTTTTTCATCCCGTATGTTAGTAATTTGAGTTCTCTCTCTTCTTCTCTTCGTTAGCATGGCTAAGGGTCTGTCAATCTTGTTTATTTTTTCGAAGAACCAACTTTTAGTTTTGTTGATTTTTTCAATAGTTTCTTTTGTTTCAATTTCGTTGATTTCCGCTCTGATTTTAATTATTTCTTGCCTTCTGCTGCATTTGCTATTGTTTTGTTCTTCCTTTTCCAGGGCTTTGAGATGAAGTGTGAGCTCATTTATTTGTTGGTTTTTCTTTTTTTTGAGGAATGACCTCCAGGCGATGAATTTCCCTCTTAAAACTGCTTTCATTGTGTCCCATAGATTCCGATAAGTTGTGTCTGTATTTTCATTTATCTCTAAGAATTTTTTGATTTCCTCCTTTATGTCTTCTGTAACCCATTGATCATTCAGTAACATATTGTTCATTTTCCATGTGATATAGGATTTTCCCATCCTTCTTTTATCATTGATTTCCAGTTTCATTCCATTATGATCAGATAAAATGCATGGTATTATCTCCACCCCTTTATATTTACTGAGGTTTGCCCTATGGCATAATATATGGTCTATTTTTGAGAAGGATCCATGTGCTGCTGAGAAAAAAGTATATCCACTTGATGATGGTTGATATATTCTATATACGTCAGTTAAGTCTAGGTTATTGATTGTGTTATTTAGATCTATAGTTTCTTTATTCAACTTTTGTTTGGAGGATCTGTCCAATGGTGAGAGAGGTGTGTTGAAGTCACCCATAATTATTGTATTGTGGTCTATTTGATTCTTGAACTTGAGGAGAATTTGTTTTATGAACGTCGCAGCACCATTATTTGGTGCATAAATATTGATAATTGTTATGTCTTGTTGGTGAATGGTTCCTTTTAACAGTATATAATGGCCTTCCTTATCCCTTTGGATTAACTTAGTCTTGAAGTCGATTTTGTTCGATATGAGGATGGCCACACCTGCTTGTTTGCGAGGACCGTGTGCATGGTATATTTTTTCCCAACCTTTCACCTTCAGCCTGTGTATGTCTTTTCCTGTCAGATGTGTCTCCTGGAGGCAGCATATTGTTGGATTTGTTTTTTTAATCCATGTTACCAGTCTATGTCGCTTTATTGGAGAGTTTAAACCATTAATGTTTAGAGTTACTATTGCTATATGGTTTGTACTTCCATCCATGTTTGATTATTTGTCTCTCTCTTTTTTTTTTTTTAAATTTAGTTTATTTCTCCATGATTAGCTTTCCCCCCTCCGTCAGTCTTTACTGGGGCACTTCCCACTGTTGGCTTTGGTTATTGTTTCTCATTTCTTCCTCGTGTAGTGTTTTGCCCAAGATATTCTGCAATGCTGGTTTTCTGGCTGCAAATTCTTTTAGCTTTTGTTTATCATGAAAGATTTTTATTTCGTTGTCGTACCTGAAGCTTAATTTTGCTGGATACAGAATTCTTGGTTGGCATCCATTGTCTTTCAGTGTTTGAAATACGTTGTTCCAGGATCTTCTCGCTTTCAGTGTCTGAGATGAAAAATCCGTTGTTAACCTTATTGGTTTACCCCTGAATGTAATCTGCCTCCTTTCTCTTGTAGCTTTTAATATTTTCTCTTTGTTCTGTATATTGGATATCTTCATAACAATGTGTCTTGGCGTTGGTCTACTTTGATTTTGTATGCTCGGTGTTCTGTATGCATCTACAATTTGTATATCTGTTTCATTTTTTATTTCTGGAAAGTTTTCTGTAATTATTTCATGTAGTAGATTACACATTCCCTTGGTTTGAATCTCTGTGCCTTCCTCTATCCCAATCACTCTTAAATTTGGTTTTTTAATGTTATCACATATCTCTTGGATGCTTCTCTCGTGATTTTTAACCAGCCTATCAGAGTTGGCTAGACTCTTTTCAAGATGATATATTTTGTCTTCATTATCTGACGTTCTGGCTTCTACTTGCTCCACTCTGTTAGTGATACTCTCATTTGAGTTTTTAATTTGGTTTATAAGTTCCTTCATTTCTAAGATTATTGTCTGATTCTTTTTTATAATCTCTATCTCCTGATAAAGATGCTTAACTTCTTCTTTTATCTGTTTTTGTAATTCGTTCTCAATGTGTTCTTTTGCTGCTTGAATTTGCTGTCTCGTATCCTCTTTAAGGTTCCATTCCATCTGTCTAAGGTATTCCTTGAGGTCTTTATATGACCATTTTTCTGATGAATCTATATTCTCCTGGGTATTTAGGCCTTCCTGCATTGTTTGTACTCCTTTCCTTCCTTGCTTTTTCATATTGCTTCTTGTTCTGTTTGACTACTGAGTTGTTGATTACTCCTATAAATTTATTTGCTGCTTGGGAGGAAAGGTATTATAGGGGGAGGGAATAAGTCACCAAGGAGAATGAGAGTAAGTAGGCAGAATTCAAGGAAGGGGGAATATGAGAATTGAAAATAAATGCAAAGACAGAAGAAAAGAAGAGAGAGAGAAAGGAATCAGAAAATTAAAAAGAATTAAAAAGAAATCATAATTGCAATAATAAAAATGAAAATTAGTATTAAAAAATAAGATAAAATGAATTAATAAAAATTTGGGGAAAACAACAACAAAAACAAAACAAAACCAATAAAAAAAAAATTTAATACATGCAGTCTTTTAGACTCATCAATTCAGATTGTTAACTACAATTCTGGTATGAGAGAGATCATCCATAGTGTGAATAAAACAGGAGTCCAGAGAAAAGAAAAAAAAAAAAAAATGCAGTCTTAGAGTTCGATTCACTATTCTTCCAGTAGGTGGAGCTGTGCCCACCGGGCCACGCTTCTCCTCTCAGTAGGCGGGAGCCAATTGCTGTGCATCAGCTCTTCCTCCTGGACTGGGCGGGTCTCTAATCCTGAGTGCACCGGTGAAGCTCACCACAATATTGGCTACACACCAAGTCTGCTGTTCCTGTGAGCCCTGTTTTCAAGAACGCCTGGGCACATTCTCCCTGTTTGCCATTCCCTTGGACCCTAAGTTTGTAGAGCTTGGGGCTGAGAACCCCCAGCGAATTTGCTTGCCCTCTGGTAGCCACGCCCCTGGAAGCTGGTGCAAGAGACCTCAGTTGTCAGCACTGGTGATAGCGGTAGCCGGAATTCCGCGCCGCGGGTCACGCGCGCCACTCCTGATTCCCCCGTGCAAGAGCCGGGCGGGCGGGGCCTTTAGCAGCGACCGGCAGGGGTTGGGGGTTGGGGTGGTTGTTTCCAGTGCCGAACCGCCAAAGGCGGCTCACAGAGCTGGGAAGGCAGGACCCAGCCTTCCGTATGCTCGCTGCAATGTGTGAGCAGCGGTTTTTCGGCTGAGCCGGCGGGACCGCGCCCCAGTGGGAGCTGTTTACACGAGCGCGGCGGGGCAGGGGTGGGGGGTGGGGGTCGTTGTTCACAGCGCCGAGCCGGCGGGGTGGGGAGGGGGTGATCGGAGGGGGTGGTCGTTTGCAGCGCCGAACCGCCTCTGCGCTAGGCCGGCTGGGGTCCAAGCAGGCTGTGGCCGTTTGTAAGTACGCTGCAAAGTGTGGGCAGCAGCAGGGGTTCGGCGTTGGCCGTGAGTTTCTGCTGAGTTTCACTCGCTGAGATTCACTCGTCTGGGACAAAGTGACCCCTCTAATAGACTTACTAATTCCCGGCAGGTCTCCTTTCAGCGGAATTTTGCTAGAAGTCCCTCAGCAGGCCGCATGCAGGTGAATTAATGGTCCTCTCTGCTCCCGTTCCTGCGGAGGCATTGAAAGTGCTGCCTCCTTGCCAGCAGCCATGTTGGGTCTCCTCATATATCACATTTTCTTCATCCATTCATCCATTTAAGGATACCTTGTTTGTGTCTATAGCTTGGCTATTGTGAATTGAGCTGCTATAAACATGGATGTGGCTATGAATAGATGGCATTTCTACTATTAGGGTGAGGAAAAGAGAAAGAGAAGATCTTGGGAAGGTTTTGCTTTTTGTTTTGGTTTGGTTTGGTTTTGGTTTTGGTTTTTCCTAACATATGTTGAGATTTGACAGAATCCAACATATATTGATACATTGGATTTTTTATATATTCCCAATTTCTCAATGTACTGAGAGGTAGGAAAAAAAGCAGTCCAAGATCAAAATATTACTTTCATCACTTATAAAACTCTTGGTGGTTGAACTTATTTCTATTATCTAATATGTAAATGGTAATGTTTTATGGAGAAGTAGGTAGATTTATCTGCCCAGTCCTTGGCAGTGCTGAACAACTGCAGACCTTCTCTTTTAAGGGTCTGTCCTGGTAAAATTAATGATTTAAAGGAAAAGAATAGAAAGTGAAAGGAAGGTGGGACTAAGCTCAGCTTCTCTGTTCACCAATCAGAACATTCACTTCTTCCCTGGAGGAGTGAATGAGCAATTCTCCCTCAACAAGGGTCATCCCCCCATGTCTACTTGTTGATGGAAAGGAAACTGATCTGCAGGGGAGGAGAGAATTTGATTACTTTCCAGGAGGTGAGACCGAATCCACAGCATTTGATAGGAATTAGGAAAGTTTACATCATTTATCAAGAGCACAGGCAGTTGACAGGGGTGCAGACATACTTAGATTGAAATTTGGTGTTGGAAGATACATTTTCTCTTCTGATTGTTCTTATTTTATGGTGAGATAGGAAGTGAGACCATCAACCATGAGTAAGAAGAAGAGAGCAGGTCTGAAGAGACAGAGGTGTGAAACGATTTTCCCAAAGAGTGGGAAAGTAAATTGACCAGAGAGACAAAGAAAATTGGCAGGGCAGTGCTGAAGGTCCATTTGAGCTTTGTGGTTGTAAATTTGAAGTTAGTGCATGCAGCCCGGTGGTGACAGATTCCCCTCCCTGTCCTCACTCTGCTCAGTTTCAGGAAGAGAGAGGATAGAGGGTTGAATTCAGCCAGAGTTGTAGTTGTGCCAAGCGAGTCTCATGGAGAGGGAAAGGGGGAAGGATGTTTACAGTGCATACAGGGAGTGATGGATGATGGGATTCAGTCTAGTTAGAGAGGACAGCAATGAGAAGAGAAGGCTGTTATAAAGGGGAAAGGAGTATGGGCAATGAACTAGAGTTCCCAGTGTCTTCCTTTTAAGGGAGAATCAGGTTAGGTAGATGTTAAAATAAAGGGATGGATATTCAGAGGAGGGATGAGGATGTGGAAGATTAAGCCAAAGAAATAACATAAATGATAGATAACAAGATTGAAGGATTTCATTTCATTCATATCCTTCATATCCTTCCTCTTGGTTGTAAAAGGAGAAATTGGCCATGTCTGGTGGTAAGAAGAGCAATCTTACCACCGTCCTAGAGAAATCTGGAAAGCTCCCCAAATTATGGTATACTGAGCTAACCACTTTACTAATTTCTGTCCAGAATTTCCTTGCTTTCTGGATGTTGGTCTACTGGATGTAATGTATTATGTTTCAAATTTTCCAAAAATTCCTCCAGATTTTTTATGCTAATGAATTTTTAAGATTGATTTGAGTCACCATAGAAAAATATTAGAATTCTCCTCTTCCTCCTACTCAAAAGTAAAATTTTCCCCTCCTCTGAATTTCTCGTAACCCTCTACCTGAATCTCTCTTGTAATATTTATTATAATTATTTTTGTGAATCTCATATATCTATGACTTATACTTTCTATTATATGACAGTATCCAACACTGTACCTTACATAGAGAAGGTCTAAAATAAGCACACATGCAAAGCATGAATAAAAAGCAAGGAACAAGCTAAGAGGGAGGAAATCTGCAGCCTAGAACCATTCTGCTACTCACTATGTACGTGACCTTGAGCAAGTTATTTAACTTTTCATATTTGCATCTACAGGGTAGAAAAAATAAATATCCTGTCTACCTAACAGTCTGCTGAAGCTGTAAGAAGTGTGAGAACTAGAAGCAGTATTTGAAAATGCTTTGAAAACTGGTTGCAAATAAGCTAATTCAAAACTGAAATTAAAAGAGTAGTAATTCAGAAAAAGACAATTTCATAATTTGCAGGAAGCATTTCATGATATGTTTAACAAATTTTTTTGGCTCAGACATCTCTGGAAATAAAGATTATATAGGACTCATATGATAATTAGGTTCTCTTAATCTGCCATCCTCAGCATAGAAATCCTGCTGAAGGGAGTAGCCTTGAACTGACTGTAACTTCAGTCCCAAATTCTACAAAAATTTTCAAAGATTTCATATCATACCTGAAATGCTAACATCACTAATTTATTCCCTGGAGTTAAAATATTTTCTTTATTCTTCAAGTTCTTTTTCAAAAATAGAGAGAGAAATGGCACAGTATATGTGGCTTGGATTTGAATCCCAGCTTTGTGGTTTAGTGTTTGTATGACTGTCACAAAATGTTCTAATTTTTCAGATAAATATAATAGTAGTTATATCATTATCATGAAGACAAAATAAAATTTCATAAGGTATATATAACCGTGTTGGCTCATGCCAATCACTCAATAAATGTTAGGTATTTTAAAGTCATCATAAAATCTCTAACAGCATAGTGAGAATAACAGATGAAATAGAAAACAGATAAAGAGAATCAACAAGTCCAAAAGATTGTTCTTGAGAAAAGGTTAATAAAACAACCAAACCTATGGGGAAATCAGCCAAGAAAATAATCAAGGAAGAACACACAAGGAAATACTAGAAATGAAAGAGGGCTATAACTGCAGATACAGAACAGATTAGAATTTAATAAGAGAATAGTGTTAATACTTAGTGCTAATAAATTTGAAAATTTAGACAAAATTGATCATTTCTGAAAACAAATTATAAACTATAAAGCTTGGGAAGAAACTGAAATTTAGAATAGCCCCCCAATCATAAGTGGGTAGCTATCACCAAAGAATAGGTAAAATAAGGTAGCATCACACTTTGAGTTGCATGCAGTAGGTAGCAACAACTTTGTAGACATGCAGACAAGCAATTAAATACATCTGATAGCCAGGGATGGTAAAAAAAGAATAAAAAGGAGAAAGAAGTGTATTATATAATGTTGCTTATGAAACTCAAAACACACACACAAGCATATGTTGCAATAACACATGCAAAACAAAGAATTCACATCAAACTTATTAGAATATTTGCCTCTAAGGAGAATAGGGAGTAAAGGGAGGGAGGGAGGGGAAGCAAGGAGAAAAGAGGAGAAAGAAGACAATGGAAAGATAGCAGCATGTTCAAGGATCCAAATGTTCAGTATTGTAAATATACCCATGCTCTCCAAATTGATTAATAGATGCAATATATTCCAGCATAAATTTTTATAAGGTTGTTATTGGGAGTTGACAAGTTGATTCTGAAATTTATGTAGAAGTACAAAAGGTTAAGTATAATCACTATACTCCTAAGAAAGAATAGCAAGGCAAAGAGACAAAGAGAAATTATAACTTATTGCTTTAATACTTAAGAACAAGATCTTGTTGCAAGGATTTCAAATAGACTTATGGAATATGATACAGAAAACAGAATGGCTTATCCTACAGAACCCCACATATATGGACATCTGATAGATGGCAGGGGGAGGGGGAGGATACAGACTATGCAATCAGTGGAAACATAGTGAGGCACTTTGTTATGGATGAAATTGTGTCTCCCCCCGAAAAAAAATCATAAGTTGAAACCCTAACCCTATATGTGACTATATTTGGAGACAAGTGACAGAAGTTAATGACATCATAAAGTGGACTCTTCATCTGACAAGAATGGCATCCTTATACAGAGAAGAAGAATTATCAGGACTCTCCTTCCAGAGGAGAGAGCCTGTGAGATCATAGCTAGAAGGTAGGTGTCTGCCAGCCAGGATGGGAGGCCTCACTAGAAACCAACTCTGATGGCACCTTGATTTGACCTGGATTTCCTGCAAGAAAATAAATTTCTGTTGTTTAACCCACCCAGGCTGTGATATTTTGCACTGATTGCCTAAGCAGATGCATACATTCTAGGCCATCCATTTGGGAAAATAATAATAATAATTTGTTTCTCATAACCATACATAGAACCAGTTATTGATAGAGTAAAGACGGAAGTGTGAAAATGAAACTTGAAAACTTTCAGTAGATAAATAGGAGACTATCTTAAAGATCTTAATGATTAGGAATGCTTCCTTAAACATCATAAAAAAAGGTAGCCAGAACAGAAAATACTGGTAAGTTTGACTACATGAAAATGAAAATCATTTGTTTATCAAAGGGCATCATACATAAAGTAAAAACAAATGTATCACATGGGAAATTAACAAAACATTAGTATGTGGGATATAATAAAACATACACACACACACACACACAAGACAAAAAACGGTACCAGAGGAAAAATAGCTAAAAGACATGAATCCAAAAGAGGAAATATAAATGACAAATAAACATATGAAAGGTGTTCAGGATTATTAGCATTTAGAGAAGCACAAGTTATAAGAATCCCAATGATATACTCTTTTATACACATGTGATGAATGAGTGTTCTAGTCCGGCAAACACCAAACACTGGCAAGGATGTAAGATAGGCTGATCTTTATTATATTGCTGGGGTAATTATATATTTCTACAATCATTTTGGAAAGCAATTTGGTGTTAGGCAGTAAAATTAATGGTGG
The DNA here is from genome assembly GCF_048772815.1 of Callospermophilus lateralis. Classification (NCBI taxonomy): domain Eukaryota; kingdom Metazoa; phylum Chordata; class Mammalia; order Rodentia; family Sciuridae; genus Callospermophilus; species Callospermophilus lateralis. The sequence goes on from NC_135307.1 coordinate 93,736,158, forward strand.
ATCTACCCCAAGACCCTGTCCTTGCCTACATATTTTGTGTCCTAGAAAAATTTTTGCATGTGTACAAGAGGAGAAATCAGATAGGAATATGTTTACAGAAGCAAGGTTCGTAATTAGGAAGAAACTTGGTAGAGCATAATGTCCATATACAGTAGAATGGGTAATAAATTGGGATGTAATCATAACATGAAATGCTAGACTGCAGTGAAAATCAATGAACTACAGCACGTGTATTAGCATAGGTAGATGTGAAATCATATTGAGAAAAAAAGCAAATTACAATGACATATTCTACTTATGTAAACTTAAAAAAAAACTTGGAAACATACCAATGCTTGTTTAGAGATGCTCACATATGTAACAAAATACAATAAAATGGAGAGGAATTATAAACATGAGGAGGAAAGGAGAGGAATTCAGTGGGGGATGCAGCAGGGCTATTGGCAGCCTATTTTTATCTTTCATTTCTGAAGCAGTGTGCTGTGTACATGGGTGTTCGCTTTAACTTTCCCTATGCTATCTGTCACAAACATATGCACACATGTAGACACAAATAAAAATATAAGTAGAAATATATATATGTTCATTCATATAAATTATATTTATTCTTCTACATGTATGAAATATTGCATAGTAAAAGTGAAAAAGAAGAAGTGGGAAAAAAAATGAACCGAGCCTGCGGTTACCATAAAAAGAGTTTCCAACACGAGCTATGACAATTGATGCTCAGACTTTCTATTTCTTTCCCAAGCCTGGAAAATCACCCTGTCCTGTGATTTCACACAGTACAATTCCAAACAGGCTGTCCCTGGGCACACACACACACTCATATAGATCCCCAAAGACACACACAGAGATGGCAGCCAGATTGTCACCTTTCTCTCCCTTCTTCAACACAAAGGGGGACGATGAGGATCAAAGTCAGCCTTGAAGTGAACTATCCAGATTTCCTTCTTTCTATCTAGAAGGAGGAGGGCTGAGGGTGAGGAGAGGAAGCTTCATAAGGCCCTAGAGAGGGGAGTGCTGGTCTGCCAGGAAGGCACGTGTGGAGTTGACCTTCAGAGAGCTGGGTCAGGCATATCAAATGTGCTCACCCTTCTGAGATTCTTCCTTCCCTTTGACTTTGCTAAAAATGGAATCAGCTGCAAACAGTATGTGACTGTGTATGATAATTTCTGTGAAGGCTCCTCAAGGGTAACATTTAGCTAGAAACGCAATATGGCCTGGGATCAAAGTATTATTTTTAAGATTAAATGGAATAACATTCTGGCAAGCCAGTAAAACTCCAGACAAGGGGCCCACCCTTTTAAAACTTTGCCTTCTCCCAAGACACCTCTCCAAGCCCTTATGGAGGCTACACCAGCTTTCCAGTGGCTTCCCCTGCTGGAGGTGAAACTCATATGGCTCTACACAGTCTCCAGGGACCACCACTTACTAACAGCACCATGTCATTCCTGAAACAGAAATCCAAGAAAACTGCATGTCTTTTTAGAGTGATTATAGTTTGTGAAGTCACCCTATTCTTTTCACAATGTGTTTGCTTGTGAATTCAGGCCACATGGGAATAGAACAAGTTACATGTAGGCCTTTGACATGATTTGTCTGCCCTTGGCTCACAGGGAAGTCTACCTCTACTAACAAATACACTTCACTATATCTGTAGTGAATTTTGAATTATAGGAACTGCAAAAACCTACCAGCCCCACCCATCAGCTGCAATATATTTATATTAATTCTAAGAACTGGGAAGCTTTTTGAAGAAAGAAGAGCTCTTTGGGTTTTCTCCTAGTCATTCATGTGTCACCGGATGTAATAAAATCATACCACATTGTGTTTTATTTTATTGTGAGGAGCATGCTGTGACATGTGTAAGTAATGGAATTAGCTTGAGTAGAGTCTGTATTTAATGCAAACTTCTTACATGGTCAGTGTGGCCTGGATCTTGGGTTGGCTTGGGTTACTCCCGCAGCTTCTTCACAGCTTCCCCTAGATGCACAGGACACTCTAAATGCTAGATTAGCTGTAGAAGCAAAGCTTAGAATGGCATGATTGGGACCACTTACAACACACAACGAAAGTTTGCAGGAACAGAATTCATCTGGAGAGTACATGAGTTCCCCCTTCACTGAGTGTAGTTTGTCTGCTTAAATACACATATATACTTACACACACATGCGGGCTCACACACAGTGTTTGAATCTAATTAAGCACACATGCTGCCTACCATTGTGTCGTTCTGTGGCACAATTGCTGTGACAGTGTTTTCCAGCCAGGGATGATGTCCCTGATTTCTAAAACAGGAGCATCCCTGCACACAATCCCCTGCTAGTTGATTTCAGTGCCCCATCTTTTCCCCCAGTCAGCAGCCCTGCATGACAATGTCACTCTTTCTTATAGTTCTGAGGACACTCAGATAGGAGTTTGTTATTTATTTGCTTAACAAAAAGAAGAGCTCATTTCAAAAGCATACAGTGAAGGGGAGCTGGGCCACCAGCTAAATCCTACTTTTGTATTTGATGAGCTTTGTTGTGGATTTGCATACTCTGTAAGGAAAATTGACAGACACTTATGCCACTCCGTTTTATTGTTTCACATCCTATCACTGTCTCTCTTTTGTCCTCATGAACCTCTCAAATGTTTCCCTTAATTTTTAAAGTTTTGTCATTCTCATAGAGGTACAAAATCAGCAATGTCACTGGAATAAAATGACGAAAGATAGATGATGTCCTTCACAAATGACATTGGAAAGACAAAAAGATAAATAAACACAAATAAAAAGTTTACACTTCTATAGCTAATCTAGCATCTATTCAATATTAGATTGTTTGTTACCAGGTTTTTAGAGTATTATTAGATGATTACTTAAATGGGATTAACAAACAGCCGGACATAGTTGCATGCATTCTAATGTCACACTGCATCACACTAGCCACTGTTTATCTCTTTTAGAGTTTACCACAAACCATTGTATAGATGCAGAAGAAGTTTAAAGAAGGAAATAACGACTTGCTATGGTCATCAGCTAGTAAGTGGAAAAGCAGGAATTCAAACACTTGCCTACAGACTCTATAACAATGATCCCTATCTCTGATCAGCCCATGTCCTGAATTGGACTGCCTGGAGTAAACTTCTGGCTTAGCTATGCTGTATCTATGCTTAGCTATGCTGATTTCCATGAGCAAATCACTAAACCCCTCTGTATTCAGTTTCCTTATTCAAAAATGAAAATAATAGCAGTAGCTCCTGACAACATAAGGGGGTCCCAGGAGCTCTCTCCAGAAGCAGGGACCTTCACTCCAGCCTTCCAGGCTCTTGAACATGTCACAGAGAAGAATTTAAGAACACATCAGGCTTTAACAAAGAGGGAAGGAGTTTTATTAGAAAGTGAAAGGTAGAGATGTGTACTTCTAGAGCAGAATGCAGCCTATCTCAAGAGCAAGATGCACTTCCAGGGCTTAGGTCACATTTTTATTTTGTATTAGGTTACATAATTAGGTGGAATGTGTATGATAAAAAAGGGCTGGACTTTTCTTGGGACTGGGAAATATTGAGCAAAATCATGTTTCCCTATAAGGGGGTCTGGTCTGATTTGTAGGTTTCAGCTTATGTTAAGGTCTCTGGCAATTGGGTGGTTGATTAAGTAATTGGGCCAAAATATTAAGTATCATGAGGTTAAGGGTCTCTTTCTACTGAGGTCCTGTTCCTACTTTGTTACATCCCAGAAAACATATAGGCAACTGCAAAGTTACAAAGTAATTTATGAGTTGTTTAGTGTGCTCATACATTCTGTCCCCCTTGTGTCCCTTAGGCTCCTTTGTTCGGTTCCCTAGTTATCTAGAGGATGCCTATTCCATATCCCTCCAAGGACATTTAAAAATTGAGTTTTCTATCTATACACCTAAATTTCTATATCACTACCATCATAAGGTTGCTATGAGAATTAAATAAAATGCTACAAGTTAGGTGCTCAGAATGGTGCATTTAACTTCTATGTCTATGATAAAGTCCCATAAATGTAGCTATTATTAAAAATATTTGTAATTAATAGATAGCATCGTACTTCATTGAATGACACTTGATCTTTATTTTTTATTCTAACAGATCTATTGTATATGTGCCATTTATTGAAAGCCCACTCAAATCTGTTTTGGAAGCAAAATGGATGTAAGCACAAATGCTTGAAATAATTTCATATTTTGCCTCCACTGAAAGGCTAGTTGTAAACTGTTTCCTTTATCACCCTTCCAGTGGACCCGAGTAGTTCATCTGCATGAGGACACCATCTGGTGACCCTGAAATGTTGCCTTCACTGCATCCCTTCACCAGAAAGAAAAGCAACAGATGATGAGCAGAAACAAGATTCTTAGTTGGAAACTATTTGGGCCTGGTTCTACTCCACATATGGACACAGCCTAAGTGGAACTGGGGAGATCTTCCCTTTTTGGTTTCCTTTCAAGGTTTTGAGATGAACTCTAAAAAAAATCTTTGTCCATCTGGCCTATTTTTCATGATTGTGTCTCCTAAATATAAATATGGTCAGAGAAGATATTTAGAACAAAAGAAACTAATGGAAGTCTTATAACCTAACTGTCCTAAGTCACTTATTTAGTTTTTTTTTTTTTTTTTTTTTTGTGTGTGTGTGTGTGTGTGGTTTTTATTGCCGTTGTTGTTGTTTGTTTGTTTGTTTTTAATATATACTCTCAGCCATCAGCTCATCAATTCTGGAGACTGTACATAGAGGTGTGCTCGTGTGGGAAATTCAAAGTACGTTAATATGAGCATATTAATAGTGACCATTTACTGAATCTCTGTTCATTCAGTACCAAATAAGAAACTGAAACTCTGCTTAAACTAGATTAAACAAAGTAGGAAATTTATTGGCACTTTTAAATAAAGCATCCAGGGGCAGATCCTGGCCTCAGTGATATCATTAGGACCAGCTCTCTTCTGCCTCTCAGCCCGCTTCCCCCCGGGATGGCTTCCGTCTCTGCAGGCCTCAAGTCTGTGGCTGGGATATCTCTGTTGTCCGATATCCCAGGAGTTTCTCAGGATTGCTTTTGTTGGATGAGTTTGGCTTGACCAGAATCATATACCCATCTCTGGACCTTTGTCCTCCTCTGGGACCTGGAATCAGATTCACATGAAGTTCGTGGATTGCTGGATAGAGAAGGAGGATGCCCAGAGAGAAAGCCAGGCGTGGTGACCGGAAAAGGGAAATGCAGGGGAGAAGCAAGAGATGCTCACTAAGATGGGATAGCAGAGAAAGCTCTGCTCCTCAGATCCACTCTCCCATGGTTTGTAGTAGAGCAGCAGTCCACATAGAATAGTAACTTAAAGCCAACCAAACAAAAATAAGCACTTACTCCCCTTGAAACTAAGTTAGCCACAGGACTAAATTCTGGGATGTAAACAGAAGTTAAGGGGGTGTTTCCAGACATCTGCTGTAAGAGACCTCAGGCTTGTCCCTTGTGTCTCTCATCTTCACCCCTCCTCCTTTCCATTGCCTGCCACTTTCTGACCACAGGCAATGGACACACCCCAGAGCCAGCTGGAAGGAGCAGAGAGGTGTCAAAGCCAGAATTCAGGCAGAGATCCCTTTGACTGTGGATTCAATGTTCTTTCTGTTGGGCCATTTAATCAAGGTCCTCCACAAGAAAAGACGCGAGACAACTACCAAGAAACATCAGAGTGAAGTGCAAGGTCATAGCTGAGTACTGACTTTGTGGAGTCGGAGTGAGAGGCTCTCCTGCTTTCAAAGTGTAAATCATGAGCAAGTAAATGAACCTTTCCCAGCTTCAGCTTTCACATCTATAAAGTGAATGGTAGTGATGGGATGAAACAATGTCAAGTGCCTAGCACAGTTCCCAGCACGTAATCTGTAGTCACTACTCCCTCTCATCTTCTCCACCCACCTCTCCCCCGCAAGTTAGAATGTGATAAGTAGAAGAAGAAAAGCACAACTTCAAAGAGAAAAGTTTGAACTGAGTCTTCAGAATGGGAATACTTTAATTTATTGAGATAATCAAGCCCTACTCCTAGAAATTTTGGGGCTAGCATGAAAAGTCTGCACTATAACAAGTATCTTGTGGATTCTTCTTTAGAGGAAATATGGGCCACATTTTGAGAAATAATGATTAGAAGATAACACTGGGAAAATTAATGGGAGGAAAGAAGGAAGAGAGGGAGGAAGGGAGGAAGAAAAAAAGGAGGGAAGGGAGAAGAGAAAAATTACAAGCTAAAGAGAAAAAATACAAATATCGAAAGGCCAAAACACAGGTAAATATTGAAAAGTCCTAAATACTGAGCTAGAAAATTTGAACTCAATAAGAGCTATTTCATGTTTATGAATGTAGTTTTAATCCATGAAAAATAGCCTAGTAATGGTATATTGGAAGATTTGAAGAAAACTAACTGAATTAGACAGCTTTTGCATGTGCTATGCCAAGGCTAGCTAATAAAATAACATTGCAAAAACGGGAAAGATTTTTTTGTTTGTTTGTTATTTTTAGATATAAATGACAGTGGAGTGTATTTTGACATGTTATACATACATGGAGTACAACCCATTCCAATTAGGATCCCATTCTTATGGTTGTACATAATGTGGAGATACACTGATTGTGTATTCATGTATGAGCAAAGAAAAGTTATGTCTGATTCATTTACTGTCTTTCCAATTACTATCCCCCTCCCTTCCCTTCATTCCCCTTTGTCTAATCCAATGAATTTCTCTTCTTCTCCTCCCTACCCTCTATTATTGTAGTTTAGCATCCAGATATCAGAGAGAACATTCAGACTTCGGCTTAGGTACTGGCTTATTTCACTTAGCATGATATTTTCCAGTTCCATGTATTTACTTCATTTTCTTTATAGCCAGTAATATTCCATTGTGTGTGTGTGTGTGTGTGTCTATATATATATATAGATATGTCTTACATTTTCTTTATCCATTCATCTGTTGAAGGGCACTTCCATTGGTTCAATAGCTTAGCTATTGTGAATTGAACTATTATAAACATTGATGTGGCCAGGTCACTATAGTATGCTGATTTTAAGTTCTTTGGGCATAAAATGAGAGGTGGAATATATGGGTCAAATAGTGGTTCCTTTCCAAGTTTTCTAAGGAATTTTCATACTGTTTTCCATAGTAGTTGCACCAATTTGCAGTCCTATAAGCAACGTATGAGTGTACCTTTATTCCCACATCCTCACCAACATTCATTATAACTTGTATTCCTAATAATTGCCATTCTGACAGTAGTGAGATGGAATTTCAGTGTAGTTTTAATTTGCATTTCTCTAGTTGCTGGAGATGTTGGACATTTTTTCCCATGTTTTTTGACCATTTGTATTGTGACCAGTTCTTTTGTGAAGTGCCTGTTCAGTTTTTTTTTTTGTTTGGGGGTTTTTTGTTTGTTTTGCCCATTTATTGATTGGGTTATTTGGGGTTTTTCTGGTGTTAATGGAAAGTTTTTCTTTAATGTTTAGGATTGATTAGTAATAAATTTGGACTTAAATGAGTTCTAGTTAAGAGGCCAACAGGACATTTGGCAGCCAGTGAAGAAAAAGATCTTTAGTTGTTAAAGGAGATGTCCATAAAACATGTGTCATTCCCCAACTTTGGGAAACTTTCCTTTTGAAATAACAACAATAATAATTTGAACTATAAGTGATTATGGCTATTTAAGCTTAGCACATTCACTGGGGTCATAGAGTTGTTCTAAACTGTCATCGTTGTCAGTTAGCAAGTAACTTGAGCTCCCTTTAAGCCCCTGAAGAGCAGAGCAAAGTGCAATGTGTGTAACCCAAGCCCTGCAGTAGATCCACCCCACAGAGTGCATATAGTTCCCTACAGCTCAGGCAAGGTGTCCACGCCTTGTAACTCACATATCTTGTCAAGCTGATTGGCCACAGGTGGTCTACAGCTAAGTGAGCAGCTGAGCTTGCTCTTAAAGACTGTCTCGACAAGTTGCTTGGATTCGGTGTTTATGATCTCTCTACTCCATTGATTACCTACCAGGAGTGATTTTTACTTCTCAGGGTACTTTACAATGTCTGGAATCATGTTTTATTGCTATGACTGGGAAGGTGTTTGCTATGGTTTAAATCTGAGGGTGTCCCCCAAAAACCTCATGTCTGAGACAATACAAGAAAATTTAGAAGTGAAATGATTGGGTTATGAGAGCCTTAACCCAATCCGTGAATTAGTCCCCTAAAAGGGATTAACTGGTGTGGCAGTAGGTAGGTAGGATGTGACTGGAGGAGGTAGGTCATTGGTGGCATGCCTTTGAGGTACATATTTTATGAGTGGAGCTCTTTCTCTTTCTGCTTCTTGGAATAATGTCCAGGGTCACTTCCCTCTGCCACACTCTTCCTCTATGATGTTTTACCTCTCACCCCAAGCCCCGAGGAATGGAGCCAACCTTCTATGGACTGAGACCTCTGAAACTGTGAGTCCCCCAAATAAACTTTTCCTCCTTTAATTGTTCTGGGCGGGTTTCTTAGTCACAGCAATAAGAAAGCTGACCAAAACAGTGTTGATACGGCATCTAGAGGGTAGAGTCTGGGGATGCTGCTAAACATCCCATGAAGCTCCAGACTGCCTCAGACAACACAACATTATCTGACCCAAAATGTCATGGAGATAGAGCAAATAACTGCTCTAATAAAACACAGACCTGGGCTCAGGGGCTCTGTGTCTTCTTTTAATAGTTTGATTTAACGGAACACAATGACTGCATGATGATTAGAATCCAAAGTGAAGAAGACTTATCCCAGCCCTGAACTTGGAAAAGGTGAGTCCTGAATATGTCAATGGAAAAATATGTCTAAATTGCATCTAACCCTGTGTGTGTGTGTGTGTGTGTGTGTGTGTGTGTGTGTGACAGAGAGAGAGAGAGAGAGAGAGAGAGAGAGAGAGAGAGAGAGAGTCATTGTGAAAAATAATTTGTAAGCAGAGACAGCAATTCAAATCTAAACAAAGAAAATGGTATAATCCTAATCCCCAACAGCACATGCATAGCAATGCCAGGCTAGTGAATGAGTAAGATGAATCTAACCCAGTAACCTCCAATAAAACACACACAAAAGTATGCAAAAGGCAGAATCTTCCACCACCCCACAGTAAACAACAAAAGACAAGCTATGCAAATTCAGTCCTTCATAAAAACTCATTCTGTAATTTTCTGTAGATTGGCAGTGATCACAGGAACAGCTTAAGAAGAATATTGAAAGGACAGGGAAGAAATGGCATTCCAAAAACAATCCAAGCTGGCAGCACTTTCCTCCAAGATGGGCAGTGGGAATTTCCTGATGGGTTGTACATTATCTACCCAGTGGGCGGTCCTGCAGTAGCCAAGTGGGAGAGCTCAGCAGGACAAAAAATGATAATAAGAGCAGTAGCCTGTAGCACAACTCTTGTTCTAATCTAACCTCCAGAAAGTCTGTAGTCATGAAAGCTCTGGAACTAAGATTTAGAAAGAGCAAGACATATGCCAGCTTAGGGGCAATGTGATCAGACTATGTAGAAAAAACATGGTCCTTCCCCAATTTACATTGTTGCCTCCCAGCCAACCTTACCCCATAATGTAGTGTCAACACAATAACCCTAGTTTCATTCAAAGGGGGATAAAACATTCCTGAGAAAAGACTATGCAATAGTCTTGGGATTGTGGCTGAATGAGGGAAATGTTCTTGAGAAATTCAAATGAAAGTTGCTGATGAACTTTCCTTCAGAAACACTGTCCTCTCCTAGGACATTTTTTTTCCTCTTCTTGCTGTGATTTTGGGGGGAACTTTTCTGTTCCACTGCCTTGGCTGCAATAACAAACCACTGTGAATTTAGTGGCTTGCAATAACACAAAATTTATTTTCTTGCAGTTTGGGAGGTCACAATTCAGCATGGGTCTTTCTGGGCTAAGGTGTTGGGAGGCAAGCATCCTTCTGGCAGCTGTAGGAACTGCTGCGTTCCTTCCTTCCTTCTTGCCTCCTGCCATCTTCAAAGATGACAAAGATCAGCTGAGTCTTTCTCTCATGGGGTCATTCTGATACTGACCCTTCTGCCTCCTCTTCCATCTTTTAAGATCTTTTGTGATTACATTGAGTCCACCCAGATAATCTAAGACAATATTCCTATTTAAGGTTATCTGAGTAGCAACCTTAATTCCATCTGCAGATCTTAAATCCTCTCTCCCCTGTAGCATAACATGTGCATAATTTCAGGATTAGCACACTGACACCTCCGGAGAGGCCATGATTCTATCACATCTCCTGTGTTTGATCTCATCTTTGCAACTTTGGGTTGGCAGCACATGTAGTACCAATAAGTACCTAGAAATAAACATTTGCTAAGTGAATGAATGAACGTGTGGAGGAGAAAATGAAGCGTTAATACTCAGCTTCCTGACTTTATAAATGCTGAAAATAGACGTAATTATTAGAGCCTCTGAACTCTAATCCACACAACTGATAAAAACCCTCTGAGACCACATGCTCTTCCATGTGGCCAGCTTAGTCGTGTTTCCAACTTCACTTCTGGCTTCAGTGTCTGTGCCCCTTGGCCTTTTCAGGATTTAGTAGTTCGAGACCAGAATGGGCAAGGTCTCTTTCCCTTCTTCCCTACGTAATCCAAACACTCATTTATGCAAAACTTGTCTTCTCATACCTCTACCCTTTATCCATTTGTGTTATTTTAATCACTTCAATTCAAGTCCTTTCTTTAAAAAAAAAAAAAATCCCATGAATTTATTCCAACTAATTAACCTCTTTCCTACTCACTCAAGGGTTTGAGCTTAGGAGCACTGACATGAATGAGGTCGGTCAGTCACTGTAGGGTTTTTATTTACTGGACTCCTCGGGAAAGTATTGAGCTATTCTGGATTCAGATTTATTTTCCTATTAGGTTTTTCTGAAATTCTGACAGCTGAGAAAATAATTGCGATGCTAAAATAGAACATAAATATATGTGTAGAGCAAAAACATTTTATCCTTCCCCCAATTAAAAGAAATGATTTGCCCTTTTATACTAGAGGCCATTAAAGACACATTTAACTATGGTCTGCAGGGGACCATTTAATCAATGGAGGCCTTACTGTAGGTTTTCTCTCCCAGCCAGTTCCCTCTGTTAGTCACTGTATCCAAAGCCTCCTCATTTAGACTCATGATTTATGGATGTTAATTTTTAATATTAGCCTAATCAAAATACATTAGGATCTTAATCTCCTGCCCTCCAAAACAACATTTATTCGTTCTCTAAATATTGTGCTTATTTGCCTAATTCTATCATTCAACCCCTTTTCTCTGATATGTTTGCTCTGAAACAGAGGGAATCATGTAAACATCTGGTTACCAGCTGTGACAGCCATTAATCTTAATAAATTTCATACCCCCATTCATTAAAGAACAGCATTTGGCCCAGAGTCACCCAACAATCAGTGACAGAGGTAATGGGAAGCTACATCTTCTCACAATTTCCCATCCTTGGCCTGTGAACAAACAAGTTCATTGGCATCAACCGATTGTCACCAGTGACACTGGCCGTGGGCACTAACAGACACTGTTGCTCGAGTTTGAGTGCTCTATGGAGCTCAATCCCTCCGAGATGCTTTGAGTACATTTCTATGTAATTCTCTGTAATCATAGGAGGCAGGCATTATTTATTGTTCCTATATGATAGATAAGGAAATGAGAGCTTGAAAATATTAAGCAGTAGTTACCCAAAGCAATACCACTAAAAAGTGGCAGAGCTAGAAACTTGATTTTTTTTAATAATTAAATGACTCCAAATCTCAGCTTCTTACCCTGTTTTTTTTTTAACTCTTAAAGATATGTTTACTATTTTCAAACAAAAATAAAAAATAAATGAAGGTCGTGATTTTTTTTTTTCAAAATGGATAGGGAAAATGTATTTATGGGATACAATTTTATATACTGTATTAAAATGTTCTTTAGATAGTTCCTTGCTTTGAATGATCTAGTCTTTTTGCTGTTAGGATCTGTCCCAAGGGATGGGCCTTCCTCTTGGGCTGCCCAGCCCTGTCTTCCCTTCAACATGTTCCTCAGTACTGGTTAAATGTGCTTTCAATACTAGGGACAATGGCTTCCCTATACATTGTTACTGGTGGCCAGAGTCAGTTCTCTGGCCTGCCCCAGATATCCTTCCTGAGTATTCTCTGTTCCTTGCTAATTGTGATGCTTTGGATCTGGAATGTCCCCCAAAGGCTCATGTTCATGTCCCCAAAGCACCAGTGTTCAGGAGTGGGACTCTTGGGAAATGATTGGATCATGAAACTCTGACCTCATCACCTATTAGTCCATTAATGAATGGACCAGTAATGGTCCTTTAATAATTTGATGACATTATTCGTAGGAGGTAGGGCCTAGTTGGAGGAAGTAGGGGTGGCCCTTAGGGTTATAGCCCCGCCCCTTTCTCCTTCCTATGTTTCTTGTTCACCACAAGGTGAGCATTTTGTTCCACCACCCACACCCTCTCTGCCATGATCCTCTACCTTACCACAGGCCCAAAGCAACGGAGCCAGCTGATATGTCCTGGAACCTCTGAAACATAAGCCAAAATAAATCTTTTCTTCTCTGAATTGCTTTTCTCAATTATTTGTCACAGCAATGAAAACTGCCAAACACAATGAATCTGCCCCGTCTCCAGCCCCTTTGCTGCTCTGTCCTCTCCTGCATTTTCCTTTCACGTATCTCCTCATATCCCACTTTGCATGGTTACGTTCCAGCGGCTGTCAACGTCTGCTCCATCTTGCCTCTATTCAGCAAGATTCCATCCAAGGCCTGTTGCAGTCATTTGCACCTATGTTCCACCCTTTGCCATCTTCTTCCTGCCTTCTTTTTCTGGTTTGTCTTTTACTGCATGTGTTCTTCCCATCAAACTCCAATAAGTAGCAGGTAGGGGTGAGGGGCCTGGCCCATGTGCATGTGGGCCTTGGTAGGCTTATGAGGTCATCAGGACCCTTCCCATCCTCTTCTCTTCCTCAGGTCCACGGTGGGTGTGTCCTTTAGAGTAGGGTCCAGGATTACTGCCAACAACACTCAGCAAAGCAACCCACGCTAATTCTCATAGACAGCACTATCACTTAGAGTCAAACCTGTTAATATTGGCAGGATATCCAAGGATGTGGGGACTGATTTTTTTTTTCTCTCAAACAAGAAAACTCAAAATATCTCATAAAGCAAAACAAACTTCATGTAACTCTAGCCAGACTTTTCATTCAAAAACTTCAACGATGCCTGTCTGTTATTTATGCAAGGATAGTGTAATTTCATAAAATTACTTTGTTTTTTGCTTTTATTTTTGATGCTGAAGATCAAACCCAGGGCCTTACACATGCTAAGCACACACTGTACCTCTGAGCTACACCCCAGCCCCTGTGTTGTTTTGGTAAATGTCCACTTAATAAAATTACTATGATTTGGAAGTGAGATCCTCTCCCATTCATTCATCCACCCAACACATACTTACGATGCCTTTTATATATAAGACACAGCATTAGACATTATGGATAATGCAGTGAGTATGGGCACCCTGTTTTTGCCCTGAAAGACTACAGCACAGGGGAGAGGGGAAAAAATGCACAAAACAAAAATATATGTCATAATCCAAGCCTTTGGATGTAAATAAGATGTTGGGAGGAATCATCCCCACACCCTGTATTATTTATTTGTGGTACTGAAGATTGAACCCAGGGGCACTTTACCACTGAGGCACATCCCCAGGCAATTTTTTATTTTTTTATCTTAATACAGGGTCTGGCTAAATTGCTTAGGGCTTCGCTAAGTTGCTGAAGCTGGCTTTGAACTCATGATCCTCCTGCCTCAGCCTCCTGAGCCGCTGGGATTACAGACATGCACCACCACACTGGGCTACAGTATTTTCTTTAAACTTGAATTCCCTGAAACTGAAAGTGGTCCCAGTAATTTCTAGGGTTTATCAAAGAGTATGGATAAGTAGACATGTTTAATGGGGGTTTTGCTGTCACTTCAGGACGCACCACAACATGACATTCCACAAGGCCTTGTCCATTTGGCCATGGACAGCAGTGAACAGGGTCTGGGTGAGAAGGTGTTCAGTCTTTGCTTAGTCTTTCACCAGTGCCTTTACTGCCTCCATCCCACTAGGTTCCTTCTGTTATCCAGGCCCTGGGGGCCCACCATTCTCTGCTGTATGTGGATATAAGGAGGGCATTAAAAAGGAGAAATAAGTGTTCCCCAACGGGGCTGCCCAAGTAAGCGTGGCCAAGAAATCCACTCAGTACGTGAAGGAGAAAGCACTGCCCTCCCCATGTTCCTGTCATGGCTTCCCTGCCAATGCGAGAGCTGCCCTGGGGCCCATCAGGCGGATAGTATGAAGGCAGGAGCCCCGTTCTCCCCTTCTTTCTATAACATTTTTATTTCTATTAAAATGCTAGTTGCTCATGAGGATGGTTCTTGTGGGGTCACAGACTGAGACCCCAGAAACACATACCACCTACTTTACTGTGCTCTTTGGAAGTAGCTCTGCTTGAAACCCCACTAAGGGGTGGACAGTCCTGGTATTTGCCCCCACTTTCTTTTCATTGTGGACTTCAGTCTTCAGAATTACCCTTGGATCAGAGAATCTATGTGACCAGCTATTACCTGAGTGTGACTCTTCTGCCACAAAATGACTGTCACCTTAGAGTAGATTATGGTTTAGCACAGGGAGGACAGTCATACCTGCTCCTTTTCTTAAGGCACAAAATTATGATCTGATTATTTCTTCTTAGGGTAGAAACTAATACAAAACTTCCTGGCACCTCACAAAACTGTCTCATAAAAGAAATGAAGGGGGACCGAGATAGATTGAGCCCTGTGGGGTGTTATCCAAGAAACGAACAGGTGTCCTTTCAGAAAAGCCAAAAAGACTCTAACAATGCAGGAAGAAGGAGCTTCTGTAATGTGAAGAAGGGTGGAACAGAATGGAATACAGCCACTCCACAAATCATCTGAAAACCCTTCTCTCTCCGGTAGATGACCCACCAGAGGACACTTGAACTTGTAACAAAACACAGGGATGATCCTACCAACTCCCAGTCCAGGGGCAGGCCTCTGTACTCATGGATTTTTAGGAAAAAGTAAGAAGCCCTTGATCTCATGCCTTCAGCTTCTTCATTGATAACTGCTACAGCTACCATGATTCTGAAAGCCACAAAAGACTCCCTTGCCAGCTCAGCTCAAGCGAAGCCCCTCAATGCACCTTTCCCAACTGCCCTGCCCTGATCCTTCGTTCCCTGAACCCCTTCACATCTCTTAGCTACCACTCACTACCAGTTGCAAATGGACAATTTGCTCATCTCAGGCCCTTTTTGTGAATGGGCCAGGTAATTATTTAATGTTCCTGTTGTCCTTTGGTTACACATGATAATCTTACTTTTCCAAATTAGTTATTCTTTGAAGGCAGAACAAATATAATTTTTTTAAGTGATGGGAATCTTATTTTCTGAATGAAAATGTGGCTCATGTGAGCCTATAGGGACAAGTCCATCTATGAGAATAACAGGATAGAACATTCTAGATCTGAGCGGTCTCTGAACATCCATATGGTTACTGTGCTCCTGCTTCCTGGGATTCTACTCTCACACTGGAGCCAACACACTGCTGTGGTCTATGCTGCCTATTGGAAAGATGAAAAGCACATAGGAAATATTTTCTGGGAACATAGATTTTTATGCCATGCCAAATAATCTACCTATTATTCCTACCTGAAAGCAAAAGATATTTTAAAGAATAGAAGAGAAAACCACATTGTTTTGTAAGATAAAACCTGAATGAAATTTCACCTTTGCAGCAGCTCTCTCGGGCTACCCCACCACACCACCTGCTCCCCACAGGCCTGCACCAGCTCTCCCCGGAGCCCTAGTCCACAATCTCCTGCACTTAGTGATCCTGTGGTCATGTTTGAGATCACTGCTCTGCCACTCTTCTGACAAGCTGGAAGAGAGTGCTTGATAAATATTTATGGACATATTGATCCATTGTTTCTTTTAAAATTCAGAACAACAACCGGAAATTGAAATCAACTCTTCTTTGAGGCAGAGGTGGGACGAATGGCCTTTCTGGCCCTGAAGAAGCTTCCTGCTAGAGAAGTGCTCTACTTTGCTACCAAAGGTGGTAGGCCAGCCATGCCTTCCTCACCCAGGAAATGGTGTTAAGATTGAGGACACGGTTCAAGCAAAGAAGAAATCCTGGAGGGGGCACAGGTGGAACAGTGTATGTATGACAGAGAAGAGAGAGAACAGAGCAGACTCGAGCTGCAGGAGATTAGTCTCAGAAGCAGGGAACACACTCTTGCTGGAGCAAAGGAATTACCAAGTCTTGTTTTCCCTCCGATGCAAATCTCTAAGAAACAACCAGTTGGTTTTTGTTTTCTTGGGCCTTGTTTTTGTTTTGTTTTTGTGCCTCAGAAAGAACCAGAAAAACACAGTGGCTCAGGTGAAACCTTCATGTCAGCAGGAAAGACAAAACCCAGATTAACAGCCTTGGCTGTGTGCCCCCCAGCAGCTCCCAACCACAGAGCAGGCACTCTTCTGTTTCAAGAAACCCCAGCCAAAAGCAAAATTGCTGAACCAACTTTACCATGTAGAACTGGAGTTAACATGACTTTTTTTTTTTTTTAAACCCTCCTAATTCAATAATGTGCAAGTTACTGCAACTTCCCCCATAAAACCCGGCCCCATGACTAAAAGGCTTTGCTTCAGTTGTGGTATGAAGAACAACTTGTTGCTGAGTACCTTTTGAGTAACATAAGCCTTGGGATCCCTACATTGTCTCTAAGTGGGATTATAATGTCTCCGGAAAGGGAGCAGCTAAGCCTGGTTCTCCACATTGGCAGCCAAGGATGCCTGGTGGAGCCATCTCCTATGAGTTGTCCTGATTATGTTAGGGCTTATGACCACTCTGGAGTTCACTCAGGAATCAGTCCTTTAAGAAATGGTACTAGAGCTCCTCTGAGCTGCCAAGACTCTGTTCAGAGACAGAGGGCCTGAAGGGTGGCCTGGGAAGCAGGGATGGAGCACGGATGGGTGGAGTATGAGGGAGCGTCCCTGGTTGTGCTCTGTTGGAACACATAGCATTTAGTAGACACACCTGGGAAAGATGTTAGGGAGCATCTAGTCGCTGAGTTTCATGATTCAGATGTAAAAGCAGAGTCTCAAAGAGGTTGAGTGACCTCAGTTAGACAATAAGCTCTTTGTGGAGAGTAGGGGTAGCATTCATGTGGCTCTTGCTTTCTGGAAGAGAATACCTTCAATGTGCCAGTCCAATTTTCCATGTGTATTACATAATCTAGAAATTATACAATAATAACAAACTTCAGAAACCTAGAAGGTGGGTAAAATCCTGTTTTTTATGGCCCCATTTTTATAAAGAAGGATATAGGCTCTGAGAGGTAAATTAAATTAGGAACCACATCTGTCTGCAAAGCCTCTGCCAGCCTGCCTCTCTCCCTCTCCCTCCCTTCCATTTTTTTCTTCCTTCCTTTGTTCTATCCACCAGATGCCCATTCCAGTTTCAGAAAATCAAGATACCTTCCCCACAAAATAACCCAAAGGGCAAAAGAGTGGCTCCAGCTGTCATGTGGAGGGTGGTGAGCGGGAGGATGGTCATTCCTAGAGTCCTAAGTTGCAGCTAAAATGTAGCCATGCAAAGAAATAATAATATGAATTGATGTGTAGGTTTGTACCGTGATGAATAGAACCATCTTTCTATACTGTTGAGTATAAAGACAGAGTTTGAGATCCTAATAACTAAGTGCCTTTAATGTACCTATTGAGACAGCCTTAAAACAGATTCAGATTCATGGATTTGCAGTGAAGTCAGATATTCTTAATTTTTATAAGATCCTTCCTTTCTCCCCTTCTCTCCCCTTCCCTCTACTTTCTTTTCTTCCACTCTCCCTTTGTATGTCTCTGTCTCTGTCTCTCTGTCTCTCTCTCTCTGTCTCTCTCCTTCTCCCTCCCCCGCTCAGTTTCTTGCCATCTATCTGGAACTTTTACCCACCCACTATTCTACCTTATCTTCTCTAGCACATATCTTTGCTTTGGAGGAAAAAAAAGATGGAGAGATCTCCCAAAGCTCACACACGTCTGAATCCTTGTATTCTTTCCACAAGCAAATCAGAGTTTAACAAGTTGCATTGTTAAAGGGTGAGCATGGGACCCTCTGCTGGGACATTCCTCCTTGATCTCCCACAGGATGAGGGTCTTTCAGCCCCACCTTCTCAACAAACTCTCCAGAGAATATTTCACAGCAACCACCAGCCTTCCAACGTGTCTGTCTCACACGTTTGCCCTGAAAGTTCCTCTTACGGAGTCATCATTTCTCATCTGTACATTCTGGCTCCCCAATCAAATCTTAAGCCCCCTGAGGGTAGAGACTCTGCCTAATGTCTCTTTGCATCTTCCCACAAGGCCCAACCCATTGTTTTGCTCAAATTATAGGCTAAAAACAAAATCTCTTAATTCCCTGAAAGTTTTATTTTTCTGGTGCATGAGAATGTAACAACCATTGGGTCTGCAAAGTATCCATGAAGATCACAGGAGGGACTCTCCAGTTATTACTGAGTCAAATTAAAGTCTTAGCTCTAATTGTGACGGGATTGTACAAATTCATGCCAGAATTCACATCAATGGGTGCAAGGATCATATGAGATATTGCATGTGAAAGCGTTTGGTACATGTAAAGCCCTGTGCAAATAGAAGGTATTACCCTGTTGTTATCATGACTTAGGGCATATGCTTCTCCCAGAAGTGAACAAGTACTAGATCACCAAGAAGTGATAGACAGGCTTTGACTATGCCTCAAATTCACTCCATATGAAAAAGGCTTTTTGTCACTCATTCTTCCTTGAGTTATAAGTCAATAAAATAAGACTGTCTCCTGGGCCAGGAAACGGAAGAAAGATGAAAATGTTGGAATGGGTCTGCAAACCTAATGCTAGTATCACATGGCATTTCCTGAAGCTCAGAGGTAGCCAGGTACAGTTTAATATGATCAGGGGAGCTATTTCATGGGCTGAAGGAGACAATGAGAATGAATGTCATTCACAGCAGGACAACATAATAGCATCCATGTGTTTGTCTGAATATGCACAGGTGTTCCATATGCACAGCTCTTTCACCTTATTGAGAACGGGCGGGCTGCCTCTTGTTTGCCTCCTGCCTGACCAGACAGTCATCCCCCTCCTGCCCCTGGCTTCCTCCTCACAATGATATCTTCATTATTAATGATTTGGAGCAATTCTGGACCCTAGGTCCTATGCATTCTTCTCCTGGAAACCACTGCACCTTCTCCCAGCTCCTCTCCCTTTAAGACTCATAGTGTAGATAGACTTCTTTAAGTCACATTTTTTTTTGTTGTTGTTGTTGTTCTATCTGACTATGATACCTGGTCCTCCACCCTGCATTCTATCACTGTCACCTTAAAATGAACAGGCCTTAGAGAAGACACCACATTTGCTGCCAGGCTACCTCCATCACTGGCATTCCCTATCTCATAGAGAGATCCCACTACTTATTCAGGCAACCAAATGACCGAGAGAGGCCTATACTGATGACCCTTCAAAGTAGCAATTGTTAAATATTTGCCTAACAGTTTTAGTGGAGTCCTTAAGAGCTCCCTGCAGGAAGAATGGGGGAGGAGGGTTGCTTGTGGCTTTGCCCCACCCCCCCACCCTCTATCCTGAGTAATTCTGCTTGGGCCTCCTACCTACCAGCTACAGTTAAGCAGACACACTCTTTTAGTGTGACCCACTCATTCTAATTTTCCCAAGACTTCCTTGATTTTGTCCCTGAAAATCCTGTCTCAGGAAACTCTTCAACACAAGACAAATTAAGATAGTTGGTCACCCTGCCTTTCCTTGAGGGCAATTTGGAAACCACCTGTGGTTTCTTGGTCAGTTTGCTAGGGCTATCAAACAGAATACCACTTGCCAGGTAGCTTAAACAAAAGAAATGTGTGGTTTCACAGTTTTGGAGGCCAGAAGCCAAATCAAGGTGTCATCCAGGTTGGTTCCTTTTGGGGGATCTGAGAGTCTGTCACATGCCTCTCTCTTAGCTTCTGGTGGTTTCTTGGACACCTGTGGCATTGCAGAGCATCACCCTGATCTCTGTCTTCATCTTCACAAGGTGTCATCCCTGTGCATGTGTCTGGGTCCAAATTTCCTCTTTCATGTTGTACCAGACTAGGGGTCTGCCTCAATCCAGGGTGACTTCCTCTTAACTCTTTATCTCTATAGAGATGCTATTCCCAAAAAGGTGAGGTTCTGAGTTTCTGGGGGATTATAACTTCAACACATGAATTTTGAGAGGACACAATTCAATCCATAACACTTTGCCTGGATTATTTAGGAATGTCAACCACCCAGCCCCATTTTAACCACCTCATGTAGCCAGTGGACATTTCATTTCATTCTCCATTAGGTTTTCTAGACACTTTCAGACTGATTCCCAGACAGCTGACAAATCAGGCCCCACTTTCCATACTTTGCCTGGGAATGTTCTAGATTTTCTCCCATTTGTTTCCATAAATCTTTTGATTTTTATCTCTCCAATATTCTTCCAATTAACCTCTGCTTCCAGTGCTCAAATCATATCACACTGGATTCTGATCACAACAGATTAACTTGCTTCTCTCCTTGCTCCAGGTCGTCTCCATTTGTCCCCACCACCCTTGCTAACCACTTCTAGTCTTCCCTGCATCCTGTTTCTGGGAGCATCTCCCTAGAATGCACATATAAACAAACCACTCCCACATTTAGAGCTCTCTGGGGCTCTCTGTGGAGGAGGTGATGGTCCCTGGCCTTTGCTTAGCCCCCTAGGCTCTGCATGCCTTAGCTCCTTCCTGGACTTACATTCCGACTCCTGTTTCTGCTTTTGCATGTTCTGCTCCCTCTATGCCCTTCTCAACATTGGGTTTAATCTATGTTCCTACTTCACCTTCAACCCTCAGCTCATGGGCCACTTTTGGGAAGCTCTACCTCAGCCTACAGGTTGATTCATGCTGTTCCCATAAAACTCTGCTGTGTGCTTACCACAGATCAATACATTTCTTATCTGTCTCTTCCACCTGGTCAGAGGACAAGAAATTCATGGACCATCTAAAACTGAACCTCAAAAATGCACTTTGTGCCCCATCTCCTCTCATTATTAAATGTGTGTCCTAGGGCAAGTTATTTAATCTTTTTAAGCCAAGAGTTTTTCGTCAGCAATCATAGGTCATGAAATTGCCAATTTATAAGGCCGCCATTAATATTTTTTTAAGTACTGGCAATTGAACCAAGGAGCACCTTACCACTGAGTTACATCCTCAGCCTGTATTTTCTAAATACAGGCATTTAATAAGTTGTGGAGAATGGCTTTGAACTCAGGATCCTCCTGCCTCAGCCTCCTGAGTCACTGGGAACAGGCATGTACCACTGTGCTTGGCCTGAGATCACTGTTTTAAATGAAATAATATAGCAAATTTGGCCCAGTGCCTGGTACATGGCATAGAATCTCAGAAACTCTTGCTGCTGCAACCACATGGTTACTGTTGTGGCTGTTCCTTTCAGAGGTATCTCAGCTACATAATGAAGAACATAAGTTCTAGATATGTGGATATGAATCCTGACCCCAACCACATGTTAACATATTAACCAGGTGTCATGAGGTCTGAGTTTCCATCTCTTCGTGTATAAGCAGATAATAGTAACAGTTATCCCTTAAATATTTGAGGAAAATAAGCAACTTTTGAAACACTTGGGACAGACCTGGCATGTAGTGAGTGCTCAATAAATATTGGCTTCTAATCTAAGGGGCTTCCATCAGTGCCCCCAAGGGTTTCATGACTACAGAAGGGATTGAGAATCAATGCCCAAGTCTTTAAACCTATTGAGAGAAAGAGAAAGAGAGAGAAAAAAAAATCATGTAGTAAACTTTGTATTCCAACCACAGAATGTACAGTAGATGCTCGATAATTTTGTAAATGAATAGATGAATTGTGAATTGAGTAACAAATGCCAAGTTAGATCATGTCACTTTTCATGAGGTCACAAACTAAGCCACTGCATCCATGAGAACATGGCTGGGAATAAGGAAATGGAAAAAAATAGATGTTCCAAAAGCAGTGCATAAAACTTCACATATTTTATTCAGAGAAATCATACAATACTATGCTGGACTGGACCTTAGTGATGATCTATTATAGCTCCCTCATTTTGTAGAACAAGAAGAAAACAAGCTGGTTCTCAGAACCAATTTCCTCTCTATGCTTAATTCTAAGATGCTTCATTATCTGGCTTCCCAGCCTAAGTACATTAAGGGGAGCAAATTTGGAGCAGGAAGGGAGAAGGGGAGAGCTGTGTATACCTATGACAAGCATCAGGATGTGAAAGCTGGCCTAATGATGGGAAAGCTAAAGAGAGAGCACACATAAAAACTGAAAAGTCACCAGAACTTGCCATGTTGGCATGGGGTGAAGCTGTTGTCTCCTCAACAGACCCTTAGGACCCAGCTGTAAGCCACCTCCAACCACAGAAAAGATTGTACAAGGCATCACAAAAGTAAGGTTTGCAAGAAATCTAACATTTTATAGTCCACAACGGCTTCTATTAGGAACCTCTATCCCACTGAGTCAATTAGGAATTCAAATGTCAAGCTTTCACAGTACCCCTCCACCAGACCCCACAGATATGTCAAAGGTTCCAAGAAATATCAATAATGTTGAAACATGGGGCAAATAGTGAGCTGGTCCCCGAGTCCTTGCACATACGGGTTATTAATAAGCTCTCAGTGGCTGGCCCGCTTTCCACCTCCAGCTTTGGGTCACTACTGCTTCTGATCAAGTCCTGGAAGATAAAAGATCTTTCTGCACAGCCACAGCTGGTTCCTGGGGCCTGGATGCATCACTCAGTATTTCTGTCCAGTGTCATGATGGCTGTTTGTCTCTTTTTCTGAACCTTCTGCTCTTCTGCCTTCCTTCCTCATTCCTGTTCTCCTCCATTCTCTTCTTCCCAACTATTCTCACTTCTCCTCCCTCTGTCCAAGGGTGCATTTGCTTTCAATCTGGAGGTTATGCTTCCACTTTCATATGTCTATACTCCAAATCCTCTCTCTTTGTGAACTCTCTGCATCCTCTGAGTTGTTTCAAGGGCCTAGGTCTTTGGAACAGAAAGTCCAATGGATATACAGGCTACTTCTTGCTTCTGCCCTGTCATTTTCCTTTTCTGAGACAATGAACTGAGGAAGGTTAATGCTTCTTAGAATAGGAAAAAAGAGGGAGGTAAAAAAGTAGTAAATATCTCAGAATTGTATCCCACCCTATATGTAATATGTCTCAGGGACACCGGTGTCCATACAGTATTCAAAAGAGAGTTAATTTTTGGTTCCTGGAAAAACCATAGCTGTGCAATAGCTTATTCTCCTGCAACCTAAGTAATAAAGGCTGAGTTACTATAAGCCTATAATGGCATTGAGCAGCATGTCCAAAAGCTTGTTGCAGGGAACACTTAGAATTCTGATTTTGGCCCAGAAAGAAATGGCTTCTAATCAAAGCATTTTTTAAAATGCCATCCTTCTTGGAGATTTAAGAGGTATTTTAGCGTGTTAAAGACTCTGAAAAGTCAGAATACAATCCTGCCTTATTTGGCCTGATTTAGTTAATATCCTGTGGAACTGATGTAATTTGGAACACAGGTTAGAGAAATCTGGCTGATATTCATGCTGATGACCAAGTCAAGGGAAAGAAAGGCAGGTTTTCTGTGGTGTGTTGAAGACAGATTCAGACTGTGTAAGTCAACACTTCCGAGGAGAGGCGAGCAATAACCCTGGAGCAGGGAGCATGGAAAGGTTTCGTAGCCTAAGGCTGCACCTGCCAAAGCTGTCAGGCCCACTCGTTAGTGACTTGTATGGGTGATGCTGAGGCTCATGTTGCTGAGCTACAGAGAGCAGGGCCAAATATTGGCCCCTTGTTTGCATGTCACTCTCTCCCTACAGGATGATAGTCATTTGGCTCTTCTGAAGCCATTACGGTCCATACCCATTCTGATACACAAGAAATCAAGAAAGGAGGTTCTTTCGGATGTGAATGCTTCTGGCATGATTTCCAAACATAGCCCACAGTTACTCGGATTACCTCATCTTCCCTATGTGCAAGGAGGAAAAACTTCACGCTACACAAGAAATGGCAGAATACCCTGAAAAGATGGAAGGCACACGTTTTAGTCATGTGTATTCACTGTTGTGACTAAAGGATCCAAGCAGAACAACTGTAGAGGAGGAAAAGTTTATTTGAGGGCTCAGAGTTTCAGAGTTCTTAGTCTAGAAGGCTGGCTCCATTCCTCAGGGCTCAAGGTGAGGTAGGACTTCATGGTGGAAGACTGTGACACAGTGAAGCAGCTCACTTGGTGATCAGAAAGCAGAGAGAGAGAATCTATACTCTCCATATAGAAAATATATACCCCAAAGCCATGCTCTAATTCCTACCTCCTCCAGCCACACCCTACCACTTCAGTTACCACTCAGTTAATCCCTATCAGGGGATGAATTCACTGATTGGGTTAAGACTCTTATAACCCAATCATTTCTCTTCTGAACCTCCTTGTGGGATACCACATCTAAACCATAACAGCACAGAAAGCTAGGTAATAGTATATCAACAAAGGAGCTAAAACACTCCAGCTTCTAACCTAGCAAGTTCCTCAGAAAGTTGCAGATATCAGTTTGGAGTCTTCTGACACACACTTCCTTGTAATTTTACTTTGATAATGATTAGCTGCATAGTTAGGTTAGGTGGTGCATGCCTATAATCAGCAGCTCAGGAGGCTGAGGCAGGAGGATCCAGAGTTCAAAGCTAGACTCAGCAACGACAAAGCACTAAGAACTCAGTGAGACCCTATCTCTAAATGAAATATAAAAAAATAGGGCTAGGGATATGACTCAGTAGTCCAGTGCCCCTGAGTTCAATCCCCCGTACCCTCATGCCAAAAAAAAAAAAAAAAAAAAGATTTGCTGCACAATTCATCAGTGTTATCATCTTGCTAAGCACTATACAGTTCATAAAATATAAGTCCCATTTTTTTTACATATTATATAACTTTCTTTATGACACAACCACTGTCTAAGGACCTCCAAGTTGTATCTGCAGTCTTCCTTCCTTATAAACTACATGTAAGGTTCAGCCATATTTTTGCACTTCCTTAATCTCACTGTGTTTTCTTCACCACTCTGTATCCTGGTATTTTTATCAAGGGTTCCTTTTTCCCCGACTCATGCTCCAGTCCACGGGGAAAAGTTCTATTCCTCCTCCAAGACACAGATTAGGTATTAGCTCCATGTCGAAGACTTTGCAGAGTGGCTCCCATTCCCCAGATATTTGGTTTGTCTGTCCTCTAGGTTCCTATACCATCCTGTAGATAGGTCTATGATGGGAAGCATGGTAGAATTTCAAAAGTAAGCAGGCTTAGAGTCCCTGCTTTCACATGTAGCTGTATAATGTTGGGTAAGTTTGCCTAACCTATTTGCAATCATTAGTTGCCTCATTTTTAAATTGTGGAAGACTTCTCATGTACGTGAATTTTAAATGATGTACAATTGTGGCTTTGCTCAGTGTTACTGTGGACATTCCACCAAACCTTTGGTTATTGTGTTGGAGTTGGTGATTTGCTACTCTTCATCTGTGCAAGTCTCAATTTCAAGGCTGCCATATTTATTTTATATTCTTAATTCTAAGCAGGGTCTCCAACACACAGTAGGCACTTGAGAAACTGCTTTAATAAAAACATAAATTAGCTAAATAATTGATGGAGAGATGAAAGGGTTCTGTTTCTAAGGGGTCTAAATCTCCTCCAGGAGACAAAGCTGAAATAAGCTGATCAACACACTGGTATAATAGGTTCCTGAATACATGCAGGAGCTCAGAGATGCAAGGCGGGCTATGAAGCTCAAAGGCAGCACTTAGGGGAGGTCCAAATGAGTGCCCTAGGAATGAACATGGTCTAAATAAGAAGAAAAAAAGATAAAGCTTTCCAAGCTCTATACACAAAGGCAAGAGCTCTTTCAGGTTGAGTGAGACCCAGGCATTTTTGAAGGTTTTGGAAAAAAAAAGACCCACTAGAAGACAGCTCTGACAATCCTGGTGATAAACATGGGTGGATACCAGCAAAGCCTGAGTTTTTAGAAGAGTTGGGGCCAATGACACACAAATGTGAGTCTCCCTAATTGATCCATAAAACCTTTTTTTAAGACTGGAGTAAAGGGGAGAGACTACTCTTGGAGACCAAAAGATAAAATATGGAAAGGGAATATGAATAAGAAGCTCGCGTGTTATATGGCCTTGATTTTCTCAGTGACATAGGAAGCAAAATTGTCTACTGAGAAAGTGGGGATTGGATATTAAGATGGTGACCCAGCAGAGTAGTCACAAATATCACTGTCAAATTTTAGCATCATGACTGACCTACCAGAGTAAAGTTCCTTAAACATGTTGTGACTTAGTTTCATCATTTGCAAATGGGAAGGAGAGTAACATTTTCCTATATTATAGGGTTACCAGGAGGATTCAGTGACTTAAACATTGTTTAACATTTATAGCACTGTTTTAGTCAGCTTTATTGTTGCTGTGATCCAAAGACCTAACAACAACAACGAGAGTAGGGAAAGTTTGTTTGGGCTCATGGTTTCAGAGGTTCAGTTCATAATTAGCCAAATCCATAACTCTAGATCCAAGGTAAGATAGAATCTCATGGTGGAGGGGCATGGCAGAAGAAAACAGCTTGGGACATGGCAACAGGAAGCAAAAAGACAAAATAAAAACCCCAAAGGCATGCCCCCAGTGATCTACCTCCTCCAGCCAAACCCTGTCTGCCTACAATTACCACCCGTTTAATCCATATCAGTCGATTAATGCACTGATTATGTTAAGGCTCTCATAACTCAATTGTTTCACCTCTGAAAAGTCTTGCATTTTTACAGTTCTCTTAATCTACTCATTTTACCTCTGATTGTTTTTGCATTGTCTCATACATGAGCTTTTAGGGAACAGCACATATTCAAACCATAATAGTAGTGTTTGCTAATAATAGTATTATTGTTGTACAATAATAACATTTTATTTTATTATTTTATTATTAACAGCAATAATGTTGTTATTGGAGGAGCCTTGTAGATAAAATGATGTGTCTAGACTTGCAATCATGAAAGTAAACTGGAAAGTCATTAGGAAATGCCCATGGTACAGCACACGACTAGAGTGGGCATAGCCAAGGTGGTCATATGTCTTTTTTTAGCAAGCAAGGAACAGAAGCAGAGAGCAGAGAAAGTAAGAATTTGTCCCTAGGGATTTGGAAAAAGCAGTATGGACAGGACACAAAGTTAAGGGACAGGAGTCTAGAGTAGTGGTGAGGATGTTGCAGTAGCCAAATATGGATTCCCACCCAGGCAAGGAGTCAAGGGAAGCCAAGTGTGGGCTAATGGACTGATTACAGTCTGAGGGAGTAATTCTCATCCATTTATTAAGGATAGAGTTAATGGCTCTTAAGCTATGATAGTCACTATCTGCTGGTAGTGTCTATTAAAGTTGGCAGTGAGAACAGAAGGCTATTTGGCCTGGAGTAGGTGTGAGATATTCTTCTGAGCAAAGGAATGGACTAGAAAATTGAAGATGGAGTTATTCAGACTTCCCTTCCTTCCATTCTGTCCCTCTTTCTCAATGCCACTCTGATTGCATATACAAAACTCAAAACAAGATAAGACTATTCAGGAGAGTAGAAGACCCAGAGATGCTGAGGACAACTTTCTTCCCTGACGAATGGCGAAAGGGTCTGTTGGAAAAGATGAAACATCAGTATGTAGTCTTAGCACTAAATCACGCTGTAATGGGAATGCTGGTCCCTGAAGTGGGTAAGGGTAAGTATCGGTGACATCAGTATTGATAGACAGGACAACAACATAAATTCTGAAGCATGGGGGATGGCAGAAGGAGCTGGGTAGAGTAGACAATGGTGTTTTTGGGATCCAGGTATATAGAGTAAATGTCTCCTATGACTTGGAGAGGACTGTATCAATAGATTATGAATTTAGAGAAGGAAAGAATAAGGTGATACAGTGGACCAGATATGGGACTGGGAATAAAGGAACAAAAAAATAGACAATATGTTCTAAATAGTATCTCACAAAGTTGAGTAGAGAATATTAATTTTCTTAAATTTCCCTTAAGTTATTTAACACATTAGTCTCAGCAAAATTTGGTCTATTCCTTTCTCTATCTCCTGTGTGGGCATACTAGGATCCATGGTCTTATCTTCAAACCAATAACTCTGCTTGGTACATAAAAGATCTCCAGTAAACATTTGTTGACTGAAATATCTGCCCTCTATAATAACATCCATGTCCTGAACCAGTACCTTCCACTAGAGCTCTGAGGCCATAGGAAAGGAATAATGCTTGTGCAACACACTGAAAAGGAAAAGAATCATTCCCATTTAACAGGATCTTATCATTCTCCCAAGGTTTTCTCCTCCATTCGAAGTGCCCTTTGTAAAGGAAGTTCACAGGTTAATTCATATGAATGTGTTAATTGTTCATCATATTAGGGCTAATAACCCACATTGAGACACTGCATTAAGATTTTCCCTGATTTTAGGAAAATTCAAAATCCACTGAGGAAAAATTTTAAAGTAAAAATCACTCTTAATTCTACATTCTGAAATGACCATAATAACATTTTATATATACTTTCTTTCTGCTAGATCCATACATACATATGTTAGCAATGTGTTTTTACATGTGTGGTAAGCAGAACAATAGTCTCCTAAAAATGACTGCATCTTTTCCTTACTCCTGTAAGGATGCCACTTTACATGGCAAAAAAAGACTTGCTGTAATTTTTACAGACATGATTAAGGTTAAGGACCTTGATAAAGGAGATTTCATTGCAGACTTTCCAGGTGGGCCCAATTTAATCATGTGAGTTATTATAAGAAGAGGACCTTTGCTTGCTTAGTCAGAGAGAGAAGAGAAAAAGGATAGATTCAAAGTATGTTAAGGAACCTGATCTGACTTAGCTTTGAAGATGAAGGAAGGGGCCATGAACCAAACAAAGTGGGTGGGCTCTATAAGCTGGGAACAGCCATCAACCCAAAGCAAGAAAACTAGGATCTTGCCCTGCAACACCAGGGAGCTGAATTCTGCCGAATCTGAGTAAGCAAGAAAATGGATTTGCCCCCACAGACTCTAGAAAGGAGCCCAGCTCTGCTCAAACTTTGACTTTGGCCTCTTGAGACCTGGATTGGAATTTTAAAATAATAAACTGTATTGCTTTAAGCCATTAAGACTGTGGTAATTTGTCATTGCAGCAACAGAAAACTAATACACGATGTTGAGTTATACTCTATATATTCTTTTCTTGATATTTTAACACAAAATTATCAGGATTATTGTCCCATTTTATATTTTTGTATAGCTTTAAAGTAGTCCATCACATGGGTTTATTATTATTTATCTAGCTATTCCATCCTGACATACTTTGGCTACTTCTCATTTTTTTGTTTTAATAAATGGTGTTATAATGAGCATTCTCATATGTAAATTTTTTGTCCACATGCTTATTATTTTCTTGGAAATGGTTTTCAAATGTGTAATTACCAGAACAACTCACTGGGACATTTAAAATTTTTGATTCTTAATACTAAAATACATTTCTGGGAAGTATCCAGCAATATACCCATCCAAATTTGGGAGTGTTTATTTCATCTCACTATCACCTGAGTTCCACTTGGCTGTCATCTTAATGTCAACCTCATACCCAAATAGTATCTCCTTCTCATTTTATTTTGCATTTATTTGTTTGTTGAACTGACCATTTACTTATATGTGAATTTTCTATTCATATCATCTTTTTGCTAATTTTCCAATGAAGGTCTTGGAGTTTTTCATATTGATTTGGAAAAATTCTCATACATTTTATGATATCAGCCCTTTACTATACTTAATGCAAGTTCCCCAATTTGTAGTGTTTCTAATCTATCTTGGAGCACTAAATTCTTAAGTTAATATGTAATTATATCTGTATTTCTTTCCCATATTTTCATCCATTGCTACTGAGGGGTTTTTCTGGCTTGGAATTAAGTAAATATTTACCAGCATTTTTCTTGTATTTTAAGGACTTTTTTTTTCCTTTTAACTTTTATTTCATTTGTTTATTTTTATGTGGTGCTGAGGATCGAACCCAGGGCCTCGCATGTGCTAGGTGAGCACTCTAACCCTAAGCCACAACCCCAGCCCCTCCTTTTAACTTTTAAATTTTATACTAGTCTCGATTTTATTTTGTTCTATGAAGTTACTAAGCAAGAGTCACATTTAAATTTTTTTCTAAATATCCAAATAATTCTAAATCTCTCCCCTATCATCATCCCCTGCCTCATGCCCTGACCATCCCTAAGAGATGCTGTTTTTAACTAAACATTTCAGGAGACAAAATAACTTAACCCTCTAAAGCCCTTAACACAAAATTTCAGACCCTGTGATTAAGAATGAGTTATGTTTCATTGTTTTCAAAAGAGGGGAGAGGCTATCTTAGAATGTCAGATCATTTCAAGAATGCTCTAAATATGTTTCCTGAGGGTAGACACTCATGTCATTATTTTTGTTACATCTATGATCAAACATCATAAAGGAGAGGGAGGTATGTGAATTGCAACATTCTAAAGCAGAACCTCTACCAGGACTAAGGTCCAGGCCATGCCCATTTGACTCAGGAAATCACAAGTGCATCCTTAATTAACCCTGTCCCTTGTGTTCATAGGATGGAAGGTCCCCAACCCACCAGCTCTCCTTACATAGTTGTCTGTAGGGCCCAAAGCTTTCTTCTGACTCACTGAGGGTCCAGGGTGCTGGCAATCAAACATGAGCACTGCTCCTTGACTCACCTCAATCTCTCATTTCAACCATTTATGCTTTCTTTATTCCTTTAATTTCCTTCCCCCACACCTCCCTCTATCGGGAAGGAGGTGCATTTGTGAGCATTTCTCTTTCCAGGAATGGCCTCCAAGGCTCAGATGAGGGAATGGGCAGAGGAAAGAGCAGCCAAGCCTGTGGGTCAAGTAGCCAGGGCAGGGCTACTAGGACGAAAGCCCAGCTCTGACCTCATAGGGCAAGATGGCCGCTGCTGGTTTGAGGCTGCCAGCAGAGAACAAAGCAGAAAAGAAAGCTGGCTTCTCCCCAGTTTTTTCCTTGGGTGGCAGTTATGATTTCTCAGAGCGCAAGTATCTCATATATCAATGATCAAAGGTAGCTATTTAAAGCCCTGTCTTTGTTATGATGTAACTAGGTTTGGGGTACAATAGAAGGATTTGGGGTGGAAGGAAGGGAGAAAGAGTGATCTGAAATCAGTGCTGGACCCACACAGAAAGGTTTTTAGTTGTTGCCTAGGAGGGAGCTCTGGTGGAAGCTCAGCTACCTCCCCAGGCTGGGAGCCTGCCTGCTCTCTCATCCACATGAATTATGGGGACTTATTTACTCAGTGGGAACCAGACAAGAGTGGCCAGGGCTGCCCTCTCACCTAGTTGTCCAAGATTCCCAAAGAAGAGTGGAAGAAAAAGTTATTTATCATGTTCTACCACAGGCCCAAGGGTGCTGAGGGTTAGGGATGTGCATGCATCCCCAAGGTGGACTCCTCGGAGAAGGGACACCTTCTCCATGCCCCACTTAGTGTTTTTCATTTGTTTCTGTTTTGCTTGTTCCTCCAGCTGCACTTCATGTCCCAGCTTCAGCCTGTGTGCTCCTTGAAGAGGTCCCATGCTTCTAGTTGGAAAGGGAACAGGAGTGGAACTAGGCCAACCAAGGAGCACTAAGAAGGGCCCTCCCCTCCATCTTATTTGGCAGTTTGCAACCTGGACTGCAGCTGAGGGAACAGTTGCCAGGGCAACGGGACTGACCTAATAGAAGGGGCAGGCTCCATCGAGAGGTCAGCTCTGGGGTTTATTTGGAAGGGAATCAGAAAGATTTCCACTGGCCTCATCCAGATGTCTAAAGTTATGCCTGTGGAAGCCCCAATCAACATTTTACCTGGATAGCCTTCTATATTCACCATGATTATCCTGGAAATTCTTATCATTGGTTTATCAAATCAACACAACGTTTTGTAAACATTTTCCTTGTCTGAAACCTTCCACATAACATACGAAAACATGTATGACTCAAGTTCTAATTTCAAGGAGCATTTGTAGCAAGGGAGCAGAGTTTTTAAAAAGCTGAATATAAGCTCTAAATGGCAATGGAGAACAGCAATAGAAAATCAGTAAAAAGCAGCAAATGACTGTCAATGGATAGGGTAAACAATGTACAGGGGGACACTTTGGAATGCTTTACAAAGTAGGTAGGATTGGAGGTGGGCTCAAGATAGGTAGGAGCTGTCTGCCTCATCAGGAGGAATGAAGAGAAGAGCAATGCAGGAGAAGGTGAAAGCTCAGGAAGAAAGCAGAGGTGTGCTCAAGCAACAGGAGTAAACCTTTGGCAGAATGGGGGATTCAAGTGTGGTCAGTGTCAGAGATGAGTTCATTACAGTAGCTCCAACTCAAGGGCCTAGACATAGAATGGGACATTTTTGTGAGCATGAGAATTAGCAGGAAAGTGATCGAGATCATTAGGGAGAAGCCTACAAGAACAGGGTCCCCAAGGGATGGGTACACCAAAGGAGTCAGTGAGCTGTGAAGATAAACGTATCCAATTTTACAGCTTTGCTGTAGACCACCCTTGGGGAAGAGAAGAGAAGCCAGTAATGCATTCATTCAAGAGTAAGCTGATCAGCATGTAGGAAAGAATTGCTTCTACTCTCTTGGGAACCTAATTGGTGCTTAATGAAGGCTAAATACTGCCTTTAATAATATTGCAAACATAAAAGTATGTGATTTGTCTACAGGAAAGCACAGAAAATATCCTGATTGGTGATAAAATCATATGTAAGAAGATGCGCACATTAGTGTTCACAAGAATACATGAGCTCTCAAAACTTCCTGATTTATGTGCACATATGTTATTAAGTTCCAAATAGCAACTTAACATCATTGCTTCTAAGTTAAGCACCATCATACATACATTGTTTCAGCAGCAATTTCAAGCATCTTGATTAAGGAATCTGATAAAACCACTTTTTCTCCAGCAGGGGACAGGGATGCTGAACCTGTTTGGTCTCCATAACAACAGTGGAAGGAATCTCATGTTGAATCATGAGATTCAAGTACCGCCAGTTGAATCCTGTTCCATCTTTTATGACCATGAAATTGTCCATGCACTGGCCCACTTGGATCTTTCCAGTTTTCTATATTTGGATATGCAAAGATATCAAGTTTTACTTGTCCTCTGTTTCTAATGTGTATGACTTGTTGCCTTATTAAGAGTATGGGATCCGGCTGGGGCTGGGGGCTCATTGTTGGAGCGCGTCCCTGGCACACATAAGACACTGGTTCCATCCTCAGCACCATACAAAAATAAAATAAAGGTATTGTGTCCATCTACAACTAATATATATAATTATATATATTAAAATATATAATATATATATATATATATATATATATTAAAAAATGTTTTTTTAAAAAAGAGCATGGGATCATCATTTGAGGAGCTGTTAGAAATGCAGAATCCCAGGCTTCACCCTCAACTTCCTGAAGTATCCTCTGTAATTTAACAAGATTTGGGGGCATTTGTGTGCATTAAGTATTTGAGAGACATTTCTCTAGAAGAAAGAAACTTCATGTTCCCATCTTTTTGTGATCACATGAAACCGTAACAGTCCTGAATTAGATTGAACATATTATTATTGAAATTGGTTGAAATGGTCTTCAATAGCCAACCCAAGGAGACAAGCAAAACACTTTTTAACCCCCATTTTAAAAATAAGGAAATGGAGTCTCAGAAGAGCTTTATATTTTTTCAAGTTCAAACAAATGGAATTTAGACAATACTAAAGACTTTGAGAGGAAATTGAGTAAAGTGATCCTTTAAGACTGCTGGTAAATACCAAAGAGGAAGAAAGGACAATATGGAAGTCAATAGAAAGCTTATTAGCATTTAAGAAAAAAATTATTCTGGTTTTTTTCTTTTAATGTTACTTTCATACTTTTGGACTCTTTTTCATGCTGCTCACACCCAAAGGAATAATTTAGAGATCATGTGGAATTTCTTAATAGTATCCTTGAGGAGATAAACTTCCAGGTCCTGGAACACTGATTAACAGATTGAACCCACAATGTGTGTTAAATTATCTTTGGTCAAGTATAGAGACTGGAAAGATTTATAAACCGTGTTGTTATTTCTACCTACCTTGTCCCAAAATAATAGGACCTAAAAATCACTGTCAGATTTGAGGGAAAATGGTAGATTTATAAAAGCAAGAAAATATCTTACTCAAACTATCTTTTAAAAAGGAAAAGTAGGATCTAAAATTTTTCTTACTCAGGTTTTCCTCAAGATGTATAGAGGCTATTTTCAAAGCAAAGATAACCTAGCCCATTTTTACCTACTTTAAAACAAACAAAACACAGCACTAAAAATACTGGAAATATTTGATTTTTAAAATTCCCAAAATGTTGGTAGTGATTTTTAGGAAAAAAAAAAAAAAACTATCTTTCACACCTGTGACAAATAAGTAGGGAATACAATAAAAAGATTCCATTTCAACTGAACCTATTAAATGCATATCTACTTAATTCAAGACATAAATAATGTAATTATTCAAATAAAATTTAAAACTCCTAATGGAAAAATAAAAGATAAGAGGTATAATTGGACACATACACACACACACACACACACACACACACACACACACACAGAGTTTCTTATTGGAAAGACCAAGTACACTAGTAATGACAATAATTTCCAAGTAAGTATTTATAGATTTTATGTAAAACCCAGATCCCAAATGAATACATTACAGATGCTGACAAACCTACAGTGTAATTCATCTAGAAGAATAAGCTATCAAGAAAATTCTAGTATTCTTTTATAAAAGGTAATTGTAATGACTTGCTATACCAGGTTTAAAAACATGATTTAAAATAATAATTATCAAAATACTCAGTTATTGGGTTTAAAATAAGAAAGTTAACCAGTAATTTCTAATAGTAATTCTTAATGAAGAACTTAATATCCAAATAGCCACAGCCACATTACACTGTAGGGTGCATTGAATTTACTATTAACCAGGACTTCAAATCTTTTTTCACATATGGTATTCTTTACTCAAGTCTTTCCTATTCTCTATTTTGTTAAAACATAACTCCCCAAATGGTTCTCACATATAAATATGAAATGAACATGCATAAAAATTTTTATTTAATTCTTTGTTTAATGAGGGAATTGGGCATATATTACCACCTGTTCAAAGGAGAATATAAAGAACAGTCACATTTCTAGATTTTTGAAATGAATTTGTAAATGAATATGAAGTTAACTGGCTAATCCACAATATCTCTTGAACTTCCACAGGACAGAATTTATTTGCAAGATACAGCAATAATTATTTTCTCATCTATAGACAAGAATTACTTTGCACTTGTATGGTTGTCTACAATTTATATAATTGTAAAATAGCTCAAAGGTGATGAAAGTCACTAAAAGCCTATGGATAAGACCAGATGGCTCAGAAGCAGCACTCTAAACAACACATTTGCCATTGTGGTACAAATTTCTCTCTGTAGTTAGCACAGTGGAATCTTTCTATGGCCAACTGAAGGGATCTACATTTTTGTTTATTAGCTCCTATATTGATAGAATCTGCCTGTTGTATTCCAATGCCTATGCATATTTGATCAGGACATCATCAATGCCATTGTCAAACCATTGATGTTTGAAAACAGGACAGAATATCAGAGTGTATTTATAAGCTAAACCATAGATGATAAATCTTCCCTTTAAAAAAATGCTGAGGTGATCTTCCAAAACAATGTAGACAGAGAAATATCATCCTTCCAAAGATCAAAATGAAGTAACAACCATAGGAAACAGAAAGAAATGGGTGATACAGAAGTCCTGTTTTATCTACATAATAGTGTTTTTTGTTTGGTTGCTTATTTTGAGTACCACTATGCCAGGCACTATCCTGGGTGCTGAGGACACGGTAAACCTTGTTCATCTCCACCTCTAGCTTTAGTCCTTATCTTTTACTTGCTCAGTTTTGGGGGCATGTAAGAATGTTTGAAGTAGGAATAAAAAGAAAGAATTTCATGTTGAGATATAACTGCTCCTTAATAGAAAAATGAGAACTGTCATGATGCTTCAATTTTCTCCTCTTCCAGAACAACCAAACAGCACCAATCAAGTGTTCCTTTAGCTAGAATGTAAACAGCAAGGACAAAGCCTTAGCTGTTCAGATTTCATTGTAGCCAACTGAAACGAACACTGTTACTATAAGGCAGACACTAGAATATAAAATAACTACTTTGTGCTTTAACATTTACTTTTTCTAAGCAAATCTTGGTATACACACGTGAAAAATGGTAGAAAAATTAACATAATAGTAAAAGAAATTAAAACTTCATTCACAGCTAGTAAAAGACATTCACCACATATTATGACCAATGAAGATACAGGATATTTAAATGTTACATAAAATCTATAAAGAATCCCATTAAAACTAGACATAAGATATGAAGGCATTTTATGGGGGAAAATACTTATGGCCAATAAATGTATGAAAAAATGTTTAACTTCATCAAAAAGGACAGTATAAATTAGAATCTCAAATATTTTACACTTCCTTGATTGGCAAAAATATAGAAGACTGATAAGGGCTAGTATAGAATTTGGAATAAGGCAACCAGAAATACTACGTGCTGTTGATAGGGGAGTAAATGGATTCCTTCATTCTGGGAAACAATTTCTCCTACGTGATCACTTTTGTATATGTGTGTGTGTGTGTGTGTGTGTGTGTGTGTGTGTGTGTGTGGTGCTTGGCATCAAACCCAGGGCCTCTGGCATGCTGAGCAAATGCTCTACCACTTAGCTATATACCCAGTCTTATGATTTTGGGAGACATTTACACCCATGCTCCAAGAAACATGGACATGAGTATTTGTATCAACATTTGGAGAATTGTTATACCGGGAAAGAGCCTGAATACCAATTGATAAGAATCTGGATAAGGAAATTATGGTATTTGCTTATAATGAAATACTATACAGTAGTTTAAAAAATCCCAAAGCATTAAGAGGAAGAGGGAAATAATCTGTGAGCATATAGAAAGTTCAAAACTAGACTATTTGGGGATCTCAGTGTGGTAAAAACTATAAAGAAAAGTGAGAGAATAATAAACAAAATTTAAGATAATGGAGAATAGAAAGGGATCGGGGCAGCATAAACACAAAGGATTATCAGATATTATATTTCTTAAACTTGTTGATGGAATCAACAAGTTAATTTCATAATTTTTAAACTACACACACATTCTATAATATATACTATGTTTTAAAAATATAAATGTGAATATATTTTTATTATGCATAATATATCTTACATATGTAAATATGAAATATTTGTCAGTATAGTTAGCAATGATTAGAAGTCACTCTTCCAAGAATGTAGGGTTTATTTGTCTGTTTTTAATGTATTTCTCTCGCTGTAGGTATTTTGGTAACTATTTGCTACTTTATAGATCTCACAAAGCTGAAATTCTCCAAGTTTATTTTACTCCAACATGAAAATGTCACTGCAAAATAATTGCTATAAATGCTTCTCTTTTGCATTACTATGTTGGGAAGGTGTTATAAATTATCTTAGCTTTTGGATGAAAAGAAAATAATTTCTAACAGGAGTGCTATCAGGAAGGCTCTTCCTGCACACTCTGAGGTTCTTTATAGTGATTTCTTGTGTCACACTATCAAGCGTACCACCTGGCTTCAGCAGCTGTGGATAAAACCTGTCCACTTGCATTTTTGCAGGGTTTGTGCTATTTAATATTTTAATTCCTATCTCCAATGGGTCTTATGAGGAGTAGTGGTAGCCATGGATCCTGGGTCTCTCCCGTCACTGTGGGACTGATCTCTATCTGACTCTCTGTCGCCCAGTTCCCCACCCCCCAACCAAGCCTGAAAGCTTTCTTGTGCTATTCACTGCTCTCTTACACACTCAACTTGGAAGTTTTAGGAAAATTAATGTCCTGACTTCCCAACAACCAGGCATTTTATCACAGTTTCTGCTTATGTGCTAAATACAAGAGCAATGGGTTCCTACGTAAAGACCATTTCTTAAAATTTTTGTTTTCACTTATTCCCACCCCAGTAACACACTGGCCACAGTGAGAGGACCTATTGGGCTCTTTCAGTCACAGACACTGACTATCTATGATTCTTTTCCAATATCATCTGCAAGGGGCAGGACAGCCCTTCCCTAAAGATCAGCCTCCTGTTTAGCCTGGTTTTTGTCCATTTCATCACATTATCATAGGAAACACAAAGAAATGTCACTGGGTATTATCAAGGATTATATTCTCAGGAATCATAAGATATTTTCCAGCACATTCTAAGATATACATGTCTTCAGTCCCCCATTATGTCATGATCTGCCCCATCCACATGACATAATGGAAGAATTTACCACTCTTACAGATTGGTGCCAAATGTATGCAGAACCAAATTTCTCACATGAAAACACAGGGGCATGTTCAAAAAGTTCATTTTTAGGTCAGTTGCTGAAATGTGAAACTCATTTTCCTCTAAAAACAGTGATTGTAGTGTTAATGCTGACCACAGACTTGGCCCTAACACTCTAACCAACCCACAAAGTATCATGAAAAAAAAGCATATGATGGCAATGAAAATAGGAACACAGAATTGTTGCCCACTGATAAAATATAACATATAGCAGCAAAAAAGTACAAAATAAAATAATTTTCAGTTTATTTAAACTCCTTATTCTACATTACTGAACTTCCTTTTACCTATATGTTATCCTATCCTTCCCTCCTGCTTTCCTTTATTTTACTCTAGCTTCCACCTGTGAGTGAACAATAAACAAAAAAAAAAACATTCGACCTTTCACTTAGCATGATGGTCTCCATTTCCAACCATTTACCAGCATATGCCATAATTTCATTCTTTTTTAGGTCTGTATAGAACTCCATTATATATGATAATTTCTTAATCCATTCATCTATTGACAGATATCTGTGTTGATTCCATAATTTACCTATTGTGAATTGTGCTGCTACAAACATTGAGGTGGCTGGATCACTGTGGTATGTTGATTTTAGATCTTCCGTAAAAATACCAAGGAGTGGGATCGCTGGATCATATGGTGATTCCATCCTTAGTTTTGTGAGGAATCTCCATACTGCTTTCCAGAGTGGTTGTACTAGTTTGCCATTCCATCAGCATTTATTGTTGTTTGTATTCTTGATCATTGCCATTCTGACTAGCATGAGATGAACTCTTAGTGTAGTTTTGATTTGCATTTCCCTGATTGCTAGACATTTTGAACATTTTTTCATATATTTGTTAGCCATTTGTGTTTCTTCTTTTGAGTAGTTTCTGTTTAGTTCTTTTGCCCATTTATTGATTGGGTTGGATTTGTTGTTGTTGTTGTTGTTGTTGTTGTGTGTGTGTGTGTTAAGAGTCCTGAGTCTTTTGTATATTCTGGATATTAACCCCCTCTTGGAGGAGTAGCTGTCAAAGATTTTCTCTCGTTCTGTAGGCTCTCTCTTCGTGCTCTTAATTGTTTTCATTGCTGTGCAGAACCTGTTTAGTTTGATGGCATTCCACTTATTGATTCTTGGTTTTATTTCTTATGCTTTAAGAGGTCTTGTTAAGGAGTTGGTACCAGCACTGATATGATGGAGTATTCACCCTAGGTTTTCTTCTAGAAATTGTAAAGTTTCTAAGTCTTTGGTCCATTTTTCTATTTGAGTTTTGTGCAGAGTGAGAGAAAGGGGTCTAGTTTCATTTTTTCTACATATGGCTATCAAGTTTTCCCAGCACCATTTGTTAAAAAGACTGTCATTTCTCCAAAATATATTTTTGGCACCTTTGTCAAATATCAGACAACTATAGGTATGTGGATTTGCCTCTTGGTTGTCTATTCCATTCCATTGGTCTTCATGTCTATTTTGATGCCAATAAAATACTGTTTTTGTTATGATAGCTCTCTAGTATAATTTTGGATCAAGTATTGTGATGCATCCTTCCAGCATTTCTTTTTCTTTGTATAAACACGTAACTTGTAGAATTGAAGTTATTTGTTCGCTCACAAAATGAAATAATATGGAGAAAGGGACGGATTGAATGTAAAAAAAAAAAGAGGGTCTTCTCAAGGTATGCAAAAGAAGTATCTTGAACAGGATTAATTGATTAAAGATTCACACACATCCATTTCATATCCACTATCTACCCAACTCTATGCTAGGTCTCGGGGATATAAGATGAATAAAAGAGTCATCATCATCATGGCACTCACCTATTGCAGCAGACAGTGGAACAAGATGAGGCAGGGGGACAGGAATCAGCAAGTGTCACTATTGTGTGTGAAAAGCTGTATTAAAGGACAAGCCAGGTGCTGTTTAGGGGAATCTGGAAGAGCTTCCCAAAATGACATTTAATCTCTCAAATTGAATAGGGATTTTTTTTTTTCAGAAGGAACAAAATGTATAGAAGCATAGGCATAAAATCATTTTGGAAATGAAGTGAGGTTCAGAGTAAATGCAGGGAAGGAGTGTGGGAAATGGAGGGAGATGAGGCTGAAGAAATAAGACTGAAAATGAATCCTATGTCCTTGAACACCAAATGAGACTTTTAAACTCATTTCCATGAGAAACTTTGGAGATAGCTATTTCAATTTGTGATTGCACATTGGAAGAACTAAGAAAGATTAACGAAGATGGAATTAATTGATATTTGCATGGCTTAAGAGAGAAGACAGCATCAGGAAATCATGGCTCCCTCTGTGGAGATAGAAAGGAGGTTGAAGGGCTTTACATCAGAGAGTTTCTTGGCCATAGCTCCAGCTTAGATGAGGCTGAAGAAATAAACTTGGGAAAGGGACCAGCCATGGGGTCTTTGGGAGGAAGGGGAAACCATTCTGGATGTTTGCAAATGCACATCTCAGGCTCCTACAATATCATTTCATCCTAAGATTGAAAGTAGAATGAATTTTCACGTTAATAGCTGCTGATGAAATGGAAATCATGCACCAACAAACAGGTCATCTGCAAGTCCTGGGTCATATGGAAATGGGGGATACATGTTTAATCATTGACAGAAGCTAATGAACAATCCTATTCTGTTTCTCCCTCCCTTTGGCATTTCTGCAATGTGGTTCTCACAATCACATTTTCTCCCTCCTCACCCCCGACTTGCACCAATGAAAGGGTGCTTTGGCAGCTAGAAGCCTCTTCAGTGAAGAATGCTCTCTTAGAGTAAATTCATAGCATTTCAGCAGTTACACATTTCTGTGTCTCCTGTGTCTGGCTTTTCACAGATGTTAAGTCTTAAAATCTTTTGCAAAGGATAAAAATGTATCTAGTTTTAAAAAAGGAGGGGAGAATAAAAAAAGAATAGACGAAAGATCAGTGGAGTAGACAAAGAGGAAGAAAGGGAAGAAAGAAGGGATGAGATACAGAAAGACAGTGGAATGAACCTGACCTAACTTTCCTTTGTATATATGTGAATATATCAAAGTGAATCTTACCATCATGTATATCCACAACACACTAATTTTAAAACAATACAAAACAAAATTATAGGTAAATACTAGAAAAATCAGTAGATGGAAGATCAGAACAGGGGTGGGATGATGGAAGGAGAAGGGGAAGTACTGGAGATTGAATTAGAACAAATTATATTCTTGTTTTTATAATTATGTCAAAATGAGTCTTATTGCCATGTGTAACTAAAATGAACCAATAAAAAAATTTTTAAAAACATTTTAAAACCCTCAAGTCAGGGACAACACAGTTCTCAGAATTCTGAATCCTGTTTTCTGATTGCACTGACTAGGCAATGGTAGATGGCTTGATCTCTAATAAGTGTGCATTGCAGCCCTCCCAGCTACTCAGGAACCG
Organism: Callospermophilus lateralis; assembly: GCF_048772815.1. Taxonomy (NCBI): domain Eukaryota; kingdom Metazoa; phylum Chordata; class Mammalia; order Rodentia; family Sciuridae; genus Callospermophilus; species Callospermophilus lateralis. Next base: position 93,778,218 of record NC_135307.1, read on the forward strand.
AAACCCTGCCTGTCACTGGGTATAGAAAAGGAAGGCACTGCCACCTACAGGTTGTAAAATTAGGGACATAATAAATCAATATTTAATTTATAGAAAAATTATTTTATTAATGTAACTTTTCATAGCCTTAAAAGCCTCAAAGTTAGATGGTTTATCCTCCTGCCTTCAAGCAGATTTGTTCCTAAATGTGTAAGAATTTTAACTGAGATTAGAGCAGCTCAGCTCTCAGACAATTAAAATCTAACCAAAGTCAGACTCGCCCATTGGGAAATCTGGGCTTTGTACAGGAAACCAGAAAAGGGATTGTAGGTAATTGCCTCCCTTCGTACTCTTTAAACTCTGAGAACTCTCTGGGCCTCATTTTCCTCTTTTGTAAACTGAGGTGATGAACTAGATGAGTGGATTTCAAAGTGTGGTTCCCCAAACCAGTGTCAGGGGCAGCTGTTAGGTCTTGTTAGATATGGCCTCATCCCAGGCCCCAGATCTACTGAAATGGAAATCCCCAGGGTGGAACCAGCACTGTAATTGAACAAGCTCTCCAGGTGATTGTGATACGCACAAAGGCATGACAACCCCTGGATTAGGGGGTTGTAAATATCCAGTATGCAATTCCTTACCACAAGAGTGACGTCACCTATGGTTCAACCACCTGTCTGTGGAGGAGCCATCTTTTGGGAAGATTGAGTGCCTTGGGGCAGTTGGGGGAGACTTGCATCTGAAGAAGCAGCTGACATTCACCATTTTACTAACTGGTAATCCCACCACTGATGGATCAGCTGTATGGTCAACTGGATGTCTAAAAACTACTGTCCCAACAGAAGAGTTTTCACCCTACTCCATCCACACAGAAGTGTACCGGGCCATCACTCTGTTTTGGTAATGAGTGAATAAATTAATGTACTCCCACTGGCTGTGCCCCAACTATAAAATACTCTCCTTCAAAGTCTAGGTTTTCTGTTTATCTCCAAAAAAGAATTTTGTGAATGATTCAAATCCGTATTTTTCTCTTTCTATCTGAATCTCTGATCCATAACATTCATAACAAACAAAAAAATGAGTACTTAATCATCCTGGGGCATTCTGAAGTTGTTCCCCATGACTACCTCACATCACCAGAGCTCCCCAAGGATTCCTGCTGATATAGCTCATATACTCACCCCTAGACTTCTGGCAAGTTCCTAGAATAGCTCTGGCACTAATTGATGTTTAATAAATTGGTGATTGACTTTATATGATTCTCTGAAAAAAACAATTTGAGTCTTTGAGCAACTTTTAAGGCATCACTATTTTCGTTATATTTCCCATGGGGGTCCCAAGGGATTCTGTGAAAGGGTCTTTTAATTTTAAAAAGAGCAAAACCCCACAAAAAGCACAGAAATAAAAGAGTTGAGATGGCAAGGACTTCTAAGCATGATTGCAGACCTACCTGTGTAGATTAATGAAACCTGGTCACTCAAATTTCCTCTATTGTGGGGTGTTTATTTGGGTAATTAAAAAAATTATAAACCACATTGAACAAAAAATTGAATCATCTTTTTGAAGAAAACAGTAAAAGTTATGCTCGAATATAGTTAGTACTGGAAAAATAACCCAAACATCAGCAGTCATTTTTAGTATTGTTAAGTATAAGTTTACTTATGAAATAATTATTGAAAACCTCCCTGAATTTTTCAGGGTTTCCTTTTAGTAGGAAAATGAAACTGAGGCAAGACCAAGGCAGCCTTTGGCTATCAGAGCTGTTGCACAAGGAGACCCATCTACCATTAAGAAGACTGAAAGGTCTGAAGTTATCCCAAGTTGGTTCACTTTTCATAAGGGATGTGAACATCTGAATGTGCCTTATGGCGTTTCCACACTCTTTTTCTCTTCCTATCTGAGTAGATACACCAGACTCTGAGACCAAGAAACTGTCCACTTCGTGTTACCTGCCCAGATCTGACACATGGTTAAGTCCTTTTTGAGCTGAGTTAGGCGAAACACACTAAAACCCATAGTTACTTGGGGACAGAAACAAGTAAAGTTTATTCTACCAGTCTTAAATTTTATTTTTCCACCTCCCGTTTTAAGAGGCCTGCTTGTTTAGAGTAAAAAGAAGAAAAAAGCCACTTGGAGTAGAACAAAACTGAACAGGGTCAAAGTTTGGTTCTTCAATGAGAAATGAGGCCACAACATTTTAATGGACTCATTCTGGTTTTCTTAGGATTGAGTAGAAGGTTGGTTTGGGTTTATGTGCACATTTTATAAAAACACACACTTTATAATTTGCAGTCTTGATGCTGCTGTGCTGGACTCTCCTCGGCATATGATGTTCTCAATGACCTGGATTGAGAGATGTTGTCTACACAGTCCACAGCAGCTGTCTGGCAGCTGCAAAGCGGAGGTAGTGGCATTTCAGCCAGGATGGGCAGTGAAAGACCCTTTATTGTCTAGTGACAGAGGACTAGGGTAAAGTGTGGTTTTGCTCGGGAATCCTTTGAAATCCTCTTGAAATAAAAGGTGCAGAATACAGAATGGGCCCTATTCAGCCTCATGGAGGGCAGATATGTGTCTGAGAACAGAGACCGTGTTCATGGGGTTGACTTTGTGCTTTGGGTGGGAAGGGGGCACTCATTGTAGGGTCTCGTGGGTGCCAAGGGGTGAGGGACCCTCTATGGTTCCTCTGGGAAGCTCCAAGTCATGGCAAACAAAGACACGGCTAAAGAATCCAGCCCTGTTTTGAGAAGCTTATGAGGTCCCTCCGAAAGACATTCCGTGCTCCCACGCAAGAGGGGCCCAGAGTTCTCCCTGAGGGGTTGAGGGTGGGGAACACAGCTGAAGGAGCTGTGCAGCATGCCCAGCCCTGCCCAGGTGATGGATTATTCTCAGGGACAGAACTCTCTATGGTTCAGAACACCTCTGTGAAATACACAGGGCACCGTTGATGTCTCCGTTTAATAGCTGAAGAAAATAGGGTCCAAGAGCTTAAGTGATTCTCTCAAACTCGTGGAGTAAACAAATAAGGAGTTGTGGGACCAGAAGCCATATCTCATCCTAGTTAAACTCTCTTCCTTCTATGCTAGGCAGCTTCTCGGAACCTGCAGACCCTGTGGTCACAAGGCCTACAGTCTAGAAAGGGTGCATTATACCCATCCCTTGTCCAGCCACTCATGGTCCCACTTGCTTTCCACCTCAGGTCAAATATGCACTACACTCAGCACACTCTGGGGGTGAGGGGACCGACAATGCAGCAGGACATTACCTTCAGGTGACTACCTTGGTGGCAGCAAAGTCACACTAATGTCCTTGAAAGACCAGAGTCTTGCCTCTTAAAGTAGAGCCCAGCCTCTTAAATCTCCTGCCAAGGTATAGGGAGTGGAGCCCCTTCTTTAGAGAGGGCTGAAGACACACCAGCTCCAAGAAGCAAATATCAAAAGGAATTTTACAGGCCTCCAAAAAACACCAAAAGACTTCAGAATGCATGAGAGAAACTTGCTTCCTTGGTAGGGAAATGTTCCTTCTATGACATGACATCTGAAGAAAGGGTCTTGTTTAGAAAGTTACTCTACACCGAGCCTGAAATTCCAGCCAGAGTGAGCGAGGAGCTGCCTGGTTCTGAGTGACTTTGGGGATGCAGCAGGTAGTTGCCTCCTTCTCAATGTCACTGCCTCCAGCACTGCAATCTGTTTCCAATTTAACAGAAGAGGGTGAGTGCCCCGCGCGTGCTCAGCTCAATAAACCTGTCCTCATCAGGCAGCTCTGCACCTGGAGCTGAGCCCACGTGACGCTGGCTGCAGGTTTCAGAGAACTTTGTGCTGAGCCTCACTGCTGCCTTCGCTTTGCAAGAGATTTTGTCATGAGTAGCCCTTCTAAACACCAAACCCAAGCCAGCTCTAGGTAAAATTCATGATGCTTCTGCTTTCTAAATCCCTCATCTTTCTGCCTACCATAAAACCAGTCTCCCTCTCTCTCCTGCCTTTAGTCAGTGCTTCCCAAAATTGAATGATCCCCTAAATTATCTGGGGATCTTATTAAAATGCAGACTCTGATTTAATAGGTCTGATGTAGTGGGGCCCGAGACTCTGCATTTCTACCAAGATTCTGGGGCATGTTGATGCCCCTGGTCCCTGGCTGCACTTTGAGTAGCAAGACACTCAATGATTTGAGACACTTTCAGATTACTTATAAATCCTACCTTTTATTTCCTAGTTATTCTTTCACTAGGTGCAACTGGATGCTAATAGAAAATTGCATTTACTGCTGGTAACATGTGAACTTAGCCACCTCTACGTTTCTTGGTAATAACAGGCTAGAATGTGCAGGACTCCACAGGTCCCTTGATGGAGACTATCAATGCAGGGACCGAGAAGTAAAATGTTAGTGTTAGGGCCAGTTCTTTAAAAAAAAAAAAAATGTTTTCATTAGTATTTTATAGTTAGACATAATAGTAGGGTTCATTTTGACATGATCACACATGCATGAAATATAATTTGCTCCATTTCAGTCCCCAGGACTTCCTCTTTCCTTCCACACCTCTCTCCCCCTGTTCCTCTTCCTCTACTCTACAGGTCTTCTATTTAACTATTGCTTTTTAAATTGGTGCTTTGTAGATATAAAGGTGGAATTCACCATGGTATATTCTTATATGTACACAGCATAATTTGGTCAGTTTCATTCCACGGTTCCTTCCCTTTTCCCATCCCTGCTCCCTCCCCATCAATTCTCCCTCCACTTCCTCTACTCCACTGATCTCTCTTCTATTTTCATGAGACCACTTTTTTTTTCCTTATTTTGCTCTAGCTTGCACATGTGAGAGAAAACTTTGTACCCTAGACTTTATGCATTTGTTTTATTTCCCTTAGCATGATGTTCTCCAGTTCCATGAATTTACCAGCAAATGCCATAATTTCATTCTTTTTTATGACTGTGTAAAACTCCACTGTGCATATATATCACATTTTCTTTACCATTCATCTGTTGACAGGCACCTGGGCTGTTTTCATAACTTGGCTATTGTGACTTGCACTGCTATAAACATTGATGTGCCTGTATCACTATAGTATGCTGACTTTAGTTCTTTTGGATAAATACCAAGGAGTGTGATAGCTGGATCATATGTTGGTTCCATTCCTGGGTTTTTTTGTTTGTTTGTTTGGTTGGTTGGTTGATTGGTTTTTGTGGGGCTTTTTGTACTGGGATTGATCTCAGGCACTTGACCACTGATCCACATCCCCAGCCCTATTTTGTATTTTATTTAAAACAGGGTCTCACTGAGTTGCTTAGCACCTTGCTTTTGCTGAGGCTGGCTTTGAACTCGCAATTCTCCTGCCTCAGGCCACTGAGATTACAAGCATGCACCACCTCACCCAGCCTATTCGTAGTTTTTTGAGGAATCACCATACTGATTTCCAAAGTGGTTATACTAATTTGCATTCCCATAACAATGTTTGTACCTCCCCCGCCCCACATTCTTGCTAGCTTTTATTGTTATCAGTATTATTGATTATTGCCATTCTAATTGATGAAGTAGAATCTCAATGTAGTGTTTTTTTTTTAGTTTGACTATTTTTTACTTGTTCTTTTTAAATATATATGATAGTATATTATAGTATATTTTGACATATTACACATACCTAGAAAGTTCCCTGATTGCCAGCAGTGTTGAACATTTTTCATATATGCTGGGGGGTGTCGAGCAACTTGTGTAGATTGATACAGCAGAAGTAGGAGCCGTTTATTGTAGGACAGGAATGGTATTTATACATTTCACACAGCTTATCTAATTAACATAAACTCGATACAGCAGTCAACCAATAAGGAATCTCCACACTTAATGGCTTGCTTTTGTTACTTCACAAACCACTCCCTCTGGCATTTATTGATTGTTTGGGAGTTTGGTGGGGGGAGGCGTTGGTGGTGAATGTTTTGAGTTCTTTATATATTTCTGATATTAATCGCTTATTGGAAGAGTAGCTGTCAAAGATTTTCTCCCATTCTGTAGGCTCTCTCTTCATGCTCTTAATTATTTTCTTTGCTAGGTAGAAGCTTTTTATTTTTCTAATTTTTATTGGTTCTTTTTAGTTATACGTGACAGTAGAATTCATTTTGATATAATTGTACAAGCATGGACAATTATATCAAAATGATATACTTTTTTACTCTAGGTGGGACCCCATTCTAATGGATGCATATGATGGTGGGATTCACTGTGTGTATTCATGTAAGTACATAGGAAAATTATTTCAGATTCTCCCCACTGTCTTTCCTTTTCCTATGTCCCTCTCTTCCTCTCATTCCCACTTGTCTTATCTACTGAATATCTATTTTTCCTCTCTTCCTGTTTATTGTGGATTAGCTTCCACATATCAGAGAAAATATTCAACATTCAAAAGCTATTTAATTTGATGATGTCCTGCTTATTGATTCTTGGTTTTGTTTCTTAAGCTTTAGGGGTCTTGTAAAAGGAAGTCAGTGCCCACGTCAATGCGTTCAAGTATTGACCTTATGTTTTATTTTCCAGTTGCAAATTTTCTGGTCTAAATCCTAGATCTTTCATTCACTTTGAGTTGACTTTTGTGCAGTGTGAGAGACATGGATCTAACTTCATTCTTCTACATCTCAGCTTATTTCTACATATGGATATCCATTTTCCCAGATGACTATATATTTGTGTTTGTCTATTTGGTCTTCTGTTCTATTCCAACAGTATTCATTCCTATTTTTATGCTAATACCATGCTAGTGTTGTTACTACAATTGTATATTATAATTTGAGATCAGGTATTGTGATCCCTCCTGCATTGCTCTTCTTGCTCAGAATTGCTTTGACTATTCTGGGCCTTTTATTCTTCCAAACGAATTTAGGACTTTTTTTTGTCTAGTTCTAAGAATGTCATTGATATTTTGAGGGGGATTGCATTTACTCTGTATATTGCTTTTGATAGTATGGCTATTTTGACAATATTAATTCTGCCTATCCTAGAATATGGAGTCCTTCTTTCTACTAAGGTCTTCAATTTCTTTCTTCAGTGTTCTATAGTTTTCAATGTAGAGGTCTTTCACCTCCTTGGTTAGATTTATTCCAAAGTATATTTTTTGAGGTTAATATGAACAGAATAGTTTTCTTTCTCAGAAGATTCATTACTAGAGTATAGAAAAGCTATTGATTTTTGTAGGTTGATCTTGTATCCAGCTATTTTGCTAAGTTTGTTTATAAATACAGGAAGTCTCCTAGGGAAATTTTTTGGTTCTTATAGGATCATCTCACCAGCAAAAAGAGACAATTTGACTTCTTTTCCTGTTTCTGTTTCCTTCATTTCCTTCTTTTGCTTGATTGCTCTGGCTAGAGTTTTAAGAATTATATTGTCTAGGAGTGATAAGGGTGGGCATCCTTGTCTTGTTCCTGATTTTAAAGGAAATGTTTTCAGATTTTCTCCATTCCATATGATGCTAGTTATTATTATGACTATTTTTTATTTGATCTTTTAAAATATATATGATAGTACAGTATAGTATATTTTGACATATTACACATACCTAGAAAGTTCCCTTTCTATATATTTTGTCATATATAGTCTTTTTATGAGGTAAGTTCCTTCTATCCCTAGTTTCTCCAGCATTTTTAATATGAATGGACACTGGATTTTATCAAATGCCCTTTCTGCATCTACTGAGATGATCATATGATTTGTGTCCTTAATTCTATTTATGTGATGAATTACATTTATTGATTTGTATATGTTGAACCAACCTTGTATCTCTTGGATTAAACCTCCTTAATCATAGTTACAATTTATCTTGTAATGTGTAATGTGTTTTTGAGTGTGATTTTCTAATATTTTATTAGGAATTTTTGCATCTATATATTCATCAGAGATATTGGTCCGTAGGTTTTCTTTCCTTGATATATCTTTGTGTTGTTTGGGTATCAGGGTATCAGATTGATACTTACTTCATCAAAGGAATTCGGGAGTGTTCCCTCCGTTTCTATTTCAAGTAATTTGAGGAAGACTAGCATTGGTTCATCTTTAAAGGTCTGGTAGAACTCTGATGAGAATCCCTATTGCCCTGAGTCTTTTCTTAGGACCAGTTCCTTAATTCCCTTATAGGGAATTATAAGAGGTTGGGTCTATTTTGCTGAAGAATCAATCCCAAGAGTGGATGAGTTGACTTGCGTATTTACTTTTTTATTTGTAATTTATCTTCTATCTCCTTCTAAAGTGGGTTTAAGGCCATGAGATCCATTAAATATTTGGGTATCTGAATCATCAAGTCATGTGTAAAAATTTCTCCTGTGTTTCTAGTCATCTTCTTTTTATTAAGAATAAAGGAAAGGAGCTGCCCTTTCCTCAGCTTCTCTATGTGGATGTGCCCAACCATTCTTCAACTTTTCAGAAATTTCATTTTATGAGATCAAAATTCTCAATTGTTTTTTCTTTTATCTGAAAAATGCTAGCCCAAATCAAAATAACCTAATGCCAAGAACCAAATGAGAAAGATGATCTATCAGTAAATGATGGTGTCTTTGATCCTTCATTCTTCACTGCCCTCTTCACCCCATCTATCACAAAGTCCTGTTTTGTTTGTTTGGCTTTTTGCATCTATATATTCATCAGAGACATTGGTCTGTAGTTTTCTTAATATATCTTTGTGTTGTTTGGGTCTCTCCCATCATGCTCAGAATCACCATCCTTTCCTTACTTCCATGACTACCAAATAGTTCAGCCTCGTGACCTCATATCCAACTGGCATTATTAATCCCATCATTTATTGGTAGCCTGGCTTGAACCAGCTACTCTGCTAAGACTTCTTTATGCATTTGCTCTTTAGTTCTCATTGGGATATTATATAATAGGTCCAGTGACCCTTATTTTAAGTGACTAATTTAAGACTTATAGATGAATTAATCCACCTAATTTTTCTTGACTAACAAGTAATCTAGTAGCGGGTTGGAGCCCAGATTGCAGGAGCAAAGCTCCCTTCAACTACTGGATACCATCACCTCCTGAAGTCCCCACACCTCTCTACAGCTGTGCATTTGTCCATGTGCTTATCAGTCTATCTCAGCTTATTTTCAAAACTACCTGAAACTGCTTAGAAATTATTATCTAAATTAGACCTACAGTTTTCTTCTCTTAGTGAGTTATGATAATAAGATAATCAGATCTCCTAATGTAAGCGAGGGAGCTCAGAAAATTGTTCCTAACCATTCCTAGATAATCCCTCTGATTTAAATCTCTCTCGTAAAATCTGTACTACAAACTCTGGCCAGACCACCTTCCCTAAAATACATTTTCCTTGCATCATCCTGTTATTGTTTGGATATGAGGTCTCCCCCCAAAGCTCATGTGTGAGACAATGCAAGAATGTTCAGAGACAAAATGATTAGATTTGGAGAGCTGTAACCTGACCAGTGTATTAATCCATTTGATGGGTTAGTGATTTGAAAGGACTACTGTAATGTATGGTGACTATAGACAGGTAAGGTGTAGTTGGAGGAAGTAGGTCACTGGGGGTGTGCCTTTGGGGTTTATATTTGTCCCTAGCAAACAGAGCACACTGTGTGTGTGTGTGTGTGTGTGTGTGTGTGTGTGTATGTTCTCTCTCTCTTTCTTGATATCACTTCCTGAGCTATTCCTCTACCATGATGTTTTGCCTCACCTCAAACCAGAGCTATGGAGTCAGATATCCGTGGACCAAACCTCTGAAATTTTGAGTCAAAATAAACTTCTTCTCTAAGTTTATCTTACCAGGTCTGTTATGGTTTGGATGTAAGGTGTCTCCCAAAAGCTCACGTGTGAGACAATGCAAGAAGGTTAGGAGAAGAAATTGGGTTATAAAAGTTTTAACCCAATCAGTAATTTAATTCCCTGATAGGGATTAACTGAGTAGTAACTGAAGGCAAGGGGGTGGGGCTAGAGGAGGTGGGGCTAGAGGAGGTGGGGCATTGGGAGCATGACTTTGGGTATATATTGTTTGTATCTGGCAAGTGGAGACTTTTCTCTCTCTGCTGTCTTATCATTGTGTGAGCTGCTTCCTTCCTCCACACTCTTCTACCATGTGTCCTGCCTCACCTTGAGCCCTAAGGAATGGAGCCAGCCTTCTATGGACTAAGACCTCTGAAACTGTGAGCCCTCAAATAAACTTTTCCCCCCTCTATAATTGTGCTGTTTGGGTCATTTAGTCACAGCAGAGACAAAGGCTGGCTAAAACAAGGTCTTTTGGTTTCAATGATGCAAAACTGACTAAGAGTGCTCCCCTTTTCAAGAATGGACAAAGCTTCAGGATAGACTTTCTTTACTGCCCAGTATCCAAACCCCCATTTCCAAGTTTGGGCCATCTTCCATCTTAAGAAGCAGAGCCCACTGCTGAAAGTACCAGACTGTTGTATTACCAGCTTTTCTTGCTAATAGGACCTGGGTATGTAACCTAGTACTCACCCCCAGGTAGTACCCCCCCAAATTTTACATTGGAAAAAACCTGAACCTTGGAGAACCCACTCTGACAAAGGGTGGAAGTAGCTATGACTTCTTTCTGGAAATAGATATAAGTACGGTTATAGCAGCAGAATCCAGGGCTGTGGTGTCATGGAGCAAGCTGAGCTCTGGTGCCAGGGGGCCATAAGAGAGGGGTCTTCACTGACAATTGTTTATGCCTAAAGATGCAGCTTCTACGCTTTTCAGAGGCTCCCAGAGCTTCCTGCTATTACTTGATCATATCTTTCTGAATTAAATAAGGCAGCATTTGTGTTTGGGCCTTCATGCTAAGCATGCTGCTGGTAATAAACTTCCCTCATCAGGTACAAAGGGCACCACCTTGGCCCACCCACCACTAATGGCACTCACATCTCAGAAGTAGAGCAAAAGAAGGAGCTCTACAGGTGACATCCTTAACTCCCTGCTCTTTCATTTATCATTTCAGGGACGAATTCATTTAAATTGATCAGTTATGTCCTTTCTAGTATTAGGAGCCATTATCTTTTATAGCCATCTGCCATAACTATTGAGCTATAGGATGGGCAGAAAGAACACCAGAGCCTTCTGGAGCCACCACTCCAAGCACATGAAGGCTTGGATCAGAGCCCTCTACTTGGCAGAGAGGCTAGAGAAATAGACGAGTCAGAGAACCTGGAAAAATGTACCTCTCGCATCTTGTGTACTCACATTTTGTCCACTTGCCCACCATCCTGCTGGAGGATACTCCTGTGCTGACCATATGGGACTGAGCTGCCTCCTCTTCCACAGGGCCCACCACTAGGATTCTGTGCACATAACCCACAGGGAGCCACACCATGGACTTGGCAGTGACCTATAGCAACAAAGTCATGTAACTTGGTACAAAATAAAACACGTTGGCCCAATCACATTTTCTCTTTTGGAAATTGAAAATGGGGAGAAAAAAAATAAAACATACATAAGCAGGCATGAAAGGCCATGCTTATGAGACTTGAAGGGCCACTGTGGGCCAGGAAGAAGCCAGGTAATGAGGAGGTAATAATACCAATGTGCAGAGCAACAAAGCCAGTGGCATACAGGGGGACACCTTCAAGAGTTAGAGGACCACAGGTTCTGGAACTGCAGCTGAATCCTATTCGTGGGGAGGCAAGAATGAAGACCAGGGATCTGCAATAAGGCTACTTCCACTTTGGGTCTGGTCCTGCTCCTCCCCTGCCAGGGGGCTTGGTTTCCTTAGGTCCCTATGCACCTTCATCCTGACCACAGAAGACCCCGTATGTAAAGTCACTTGAGGGTAGTTCTGTTTACAGTTGTGACCACAAAAGCGTATCTGCTCCTTTGGATCAAGACAGGGTTCTTGACTTAGGGATGGGTTCTTCCTCCCACAGGCACAGAAGCACCCCACAAGGCTGACGATTCCAAATGTAACTCAGATACACAGAAGCATAAACATGGCAGTGCGGAGTGAATGGTGGCTCCCTTCTAGGGAAACAATATCAGTGACACAAAAACCAGCCCAGTTAAAGCATACCAAAGCACTGCATTCTCCTCACATCTACTGTTTCATTTTATTTTTAATTACTTCTGTGTTACTTACTTCCCATTGTTCTGTGCAGTTGCCTAGTGGCTTCACCCTCAGCCTTTGTGCGCAAAACAACGGCTACATACCGAAATGCGAATGGCCTGTGACTAAAGGGAGGTTCAGCCCGTGCCTTTGGAGCCAGCCACGGAGCCACGGCTGAACTCTCCTGCTGCTGTTCAAAGCCTCTCCTTGCCAGGCTCTACCCTCCCTGCCCAACTATATTTCCCTTGCCAATAATAACCCATTAACTCAGGCCCAGACTTCCATTTTTATAAAAGGGCTCATGTAGATTTGCCACAAGCAGCTAATTTGTCATAACTTCTAAGAATACTATATCCCTGGGACAAGGCTGGAAAAATAACGTCTGGGCCCTTGAAGATATTTCTTTGCCTTGCTGTTGTCATAACTAAATGGAGTGATTCATTAGCCCTTGTGAGAAATGTCTGACTGTCATTCTTAGAAGATATTACAGTTACTAGGCAGTAAGCAAGTCAATATTCAAAGAAAATTGAAATCTCTCCCTGCTCTGAACTCCCGTAGTACTTTGGGTTTACGATTCTCCCAGGCCTTATCACTGCAGCGCCCGGTGCTGGGTTATTTCTGCACACGGTCGACCCAGCTCCCTACTGCTCTCTGCTCCGTGGCAGCTGAGACCGTGTGGCTTTGTCATCTCTAGCTGTGCCTGGCCTGTGAAGGTCATCCATGGGGTTTGCTTTTACTGAAAAGCAGGCATACCTGAAACAATTTTTCTTTCTCCTTTTCCAAAAAAATACATAACTGACTACTTTCTTTGTTCCCGGCAAGGGGCTTGTCTTTGTTTTCTGCTGCTATAAAAGACTATCATGAACTCAGCAACTTATAAATATTAGAAGTTCGTTGTCTCATGGTTCTAGAAACTTGGAAGTCCAAGGGTAGGGCACTGGCTCCTGGTGAGGGCCTTCATACTCATCACAACATTGTGGAAGGGCAAGCAAGCACGTGAGAGACAGAGAGAAAGGAAACTGGCCAAACTCATTCTTCTTATCAAGAACCCACTCCTGTGATAGTGGCATTAATCCATCTTGAAGGTGGAGCCCTAATGACCTCTTCACCTCTGAAAGGTCCTGCCTCTTAATACTGTTCCAGTGGCCATTCACTGTCAACCTGAGTTTTGCAGGGCTAAGTGACCTATATATTTTATTGAACCATCTCCCCAAAACCCCCAGAAAACACTTATGATGTAAGTATCAATCCTTTTCCCTGTGATCTTGGTTAACAAGAACATTCCTGGTTAACCACCTTCCTGCACCCCATTCTGCTATTCTTCTGATGGTGAAGAGACTAGGAAAGTAAGTGAAGCCTTCAAAGTGAGGAGAAATGCAGCTCAACTTTAGGAAACAAGCACCGTTCATTAACCTCCTCAACCCTCCTTGATGTTACTCCATGTATGAACCTCAGGAAACAGCACATTCATAGATTTGGACCAAAATTTCTGTGATTTAACATACAATTAAAATGCACATTCTTGGGGGCTGGGGTTGTGGGCACGTGTGAGGCACTGGGTTCAATCCTCAGCACCACATAAAGGAAATTAAAAATGCTCATTCCTAGGCCCCACTCCAGACGGATCTGATCAGAAGTTTGGGGAATGAATTTTACAGCACATAATGTGGTTTCAGTGCACACTTTAGTTACAGCAAATTAGACTGAGTCTATGTATCAGTCAAAATAGGTTTGTTATGCTGCAGTAACAAATGAAATCCAAATCTCAGTGCCTTGATGCAAGAAAAGTTAGTAGGTCACCCACAAAAAAAAAAAAAAAAAAGAAAAGAAGAAAAATCTGCTGCAAGTATGATAATCTATCCAGGGAGATTTCCCTGACGTAGTGACTCAGTGATCCAGGCTGTATTGATCTTATGGTCCTTCCATTCCAACATGAGCTCTGATGGTTTACTGTCTCTGAAGGAAACCATCTAGAGGGAGATGGGAAACATCATACTACACGGTCATCATCTTCAGAAAAAGGAGAACTGGAAATACTAACAATCACACGTAAAGTCTACCTTAGTTAAGCTTGAGACTGTCTGCCTGAGTATGCTCTATTCTTCCATGAGGCCGAGGCCTGAATTTGTTCTCTAGTGAAATCCTAGAGTGGTAGATGAGAAGAGCATGAAAATTAATATTTGCATTTTCCAAGATTATCACAGATCTTCAGAGAAGAGAGCCAGAGCAAAAAGCAATCATTATTTGCTTCCCTGTATGCCTTTTGTGTGTGTATTTTCATACAAAGAAAATTAACTAGAGACAGAGATTTTCTCGTAAAAGGTACATAATGCAGAAGTGATGCTAACAGCACCATGAAGACCCAAAGGGAGCCTCCCAGCGCCACACACTCACCTGGAAACCCCTCTAGACCTTGGAGATGGCTCCATTATTGTCCTCTTGTGGGACTCAGGGATTCAACTCTCATTCACTTCCTTTATTCTTTTCTCTTCCTTTTCCTGCAGTTCTCTTATTCTTTGATTTATCACAGAATAGGCAAATCTATGCAAGGCCAGTTGTTTGCTAGTCACAGAAGGAAAAGAGAGCCAGGTATGGTGGCACATGTCTAGAGCCCCACATGCTTGGGAGGCTGAGGCAGGAGGCTCAATCACCTGAGGCCAGCCTGGGCAACATAGTGGACCCACATCTCAACAAAATAAAAGCATAAAAAAGAAAGAGGGAAACAGACAAGGGTAAACACAGTAGCAAGGACAAGAAGAGTGAGAAAATGCCTGCCTTAGGAAAGGCCTGGGAAAATAGAGATCACAGAAAGGCTGTGTTGATCTGCCTGAGTTGTCTTCTCTCCTCCTTGGAAGAAGGGACCATGTGCCCTTTGGCTAAACAGAGCCTGGAAGCAGAAGATCAGTGAACAGAAGACGGAGGCCCACAGTGTTTCCAATTGCATCTCCAAAGGAAGCCGGAGGCTCCAGAGCGGTGACTAAAGAACCTTGAAAGATCTTTGCAAGTTATGTAAGTTTGTAAATAGCGAACTTATTTTTCCAGGCTGAGAAGTGTCATGGCATGCTTCAGCCAGGCTTGAATGTACTACCTACGTATAGGTGTATCTACATTCCAGAATGTACTATGAGAAAGAAAGGAGGATGCCAAGAGCCAGGGTGGCCTGAAAGGGGGGCCTTCAGTAGGGAGTTAATACAATGTATAATATATATATATGTAGTTTCCAAAGCTTTCTGTAATAGTTTAGATCTAGAATGTCCCCCAAAGTCCCACATTTTGAAGGTTTAAGTCCATGCCTGTGGCACTTCTGGGAGGTAATGGAAACATTAGGAGATGAGGCCTAGTGGAAGAAAGTTAGGTTATTGGGGTGTGCCTCTGAAGGGGATATTGGAACCCTGACCCCTTCCTGTCTCTCTCTTTCACTTCTTGGCTGCCATGAGGTAAGCACCAACTCAGCCATGTGCTCCCACCTTGATGTACTACACCCACCACAGGTCCAAAGTGACCATGCAATTAAATTTCTAAAACTGAGCAAAAAACCTCTTCTCCTACTTTAAGGTGATTTTCTCAGGTATTTGTCACAGCAATGGAAAGCTGACACACCATCCAGAGTACACATTGAAATATAACTGATGCTGACCTTAATTAACAGAACTTTCAACCTTCTTGCTACATCTTTAATTTTTTTTCTGGGAATTTGGGCTGCCCAGGTCCTCCATATTTAGAGATGTTTCTGTGTTTCCACAGAACCTGAAAGGGGCTTAAGAGGTTGAGTTTGGAAGTCTCATTTTATAGTCAAGGCAAGTGAGGCACAGACATGTGGTTAAAGGCTGACAAGATCCCAAGAAGTCAGTTCCTTCAGACCAGGGTTCTTCTCCAACATCCCACAAGTACTCAATCTAAGGAGAACTGTAAAACAGCATGGGATATTTAAATCTCTCCCCTTTATTTTCAGGATGAGTTTCTTCCTTCTCTTTAGTGAATGTGTATGATTCTTTTCTCCATGATGAAATAAAAAATAAGGAGAGTGGTGGGTAACCAGACTGGTCATGTCTCAGACTCAGGTCCCAGACTTAAGGTGCTCATGGAATTGTATTAAGAAAGTGATCTGCACTGAGTTACTAACAGGGTAGTGCAAGGAGAGGCCCTGTGTAGGAGCCACACTTACCTTCTCTCCTCCTCTCCCACAGTCTTTGGGACTTTTAAGGCTGAGCTAGGCCTGGGGATGTGGCTCAGTGACAGAGCACTTGCCTGGTATATG
Organism: Callospermophilus lateralis; assembly: GCF_048772815.1. Taxonomy (NCBI): domain Eukaryota; kingdom Metazoa; phylum Chordata; class Mammalia; order Rodentia; family Sciuridae; genus Callospermophilus; species Callospermophilus lateralis. Next base: position 93,794,469 of record NC_135307.1, read on the forward strand.
TGAGGCTCTGGGTTTGATCACCTACACTGCAAAAACAAACAAACAAAAAACCTGTACCTGCCAACTTAAGACTTTGTGTGTGTTGGTGGTGGGAGATTAGTCTCCTCTTCCTGTTGTTCTTTCTTTTAACAAGAAATACAGTACTCAATTATATCCTTTTAAGAAAATGCCTAAGTAGATATAATTGCCACCCATCTCCCTGTTTCCAGGTAGCCAAATCAGGTTTACCATTCCTGCTGAGTCCCTTAATTTGAACATTTTGTTTTACCTAAGAGGGAGCCAGGTACCTTCAGCCTCATGCATCAAGTCTGGCTCATCCCCGGTGACCAGGACAGACCTGGCTGTCAAGTATCCTGGAATCACAGAAAGCCTTTGTTCATGGAGACCATCACCACTGATCCTGACTTCCTGACTTGTCTACACAGCAGCTAGAAACACTTGCTTCTCACCCAAAACAATTTAACGTGTCAAAACTGGTGCTGGTAGAATATATTATGTAGGAAAGGCAATAAACAGAATATTCTTGGGGATTTTTTTTGCACCAGAGTATTGAATCAACTCTTTACTTCAAGCCTGTCACCAGATAAGACCTCAGACTTCATTCTACCTTAATAGATGTGTAGTTTAAAAAGGCGAAAGATTTATATGCTCTGAAGAGAAACCAGAGTATTAGACATGTAGTTTAATAACTGCCATCAGATATATTCTAAATTCCTTCACATGGAAGCAAGGCTACTGACTTGACACACCCATGCTGGGTCCTGTCCTGTCCACAGCTTCTTCTAAGTTGACTTATTCATACTGCTTTGTAAGAGGAAGTTCACCACATACTAGTTAGGTGACCCTCTAAGTCATAATTTCCTCATAAGGAAGGTAATTTTAGACAACCCATGAAATGATCAAATAAATATAGATGTAAATAGAATGCATGTTTTCATAAAATGAGTGTATGATCAAATGAAATAATAGATGTGAAATGCTTGGAACAGTGCCAAGCAAATTGTAGCTACCATTATTATATCATGCTATTTTGTTTCTTCACTTGGGCACAATCGGACCAGTACTATGCATCTGAACTTAGGACAGAAACCTATGCCATCACCTATCAGGAAATACCTTCTGGTCCAATCAGCTCAGGCTGGAATCTGAAGTCAGATTTGCTGAGAGAAGAAGGTGGGCTGAAATGGGTGCACGAGTACAAGTTAAGATAGAGAAATGCTTTGGGTATAGAAGAGGCCATGAGTGCGGAGGCCAATTAGAATTACAAGGAGGGAGGAACATGGGTTGGCAGAGACCAAGATAAGCAAAAGGTATACAGAGAAGAAAGAGAAAATAAAAATAAACCACCACCCTATGGGGATTAAAACAGATTAGAACGGACACATGAAGCCCCCCAGCAGCGTCACGAGGGTGATGCCCAGGAGTCCTGCTAGTACTGTAGTTACAGTTACTTGAAGCCTGTTTCTGCTTTTCTTACTCATCCTTGGGTCAGGTCTTTCTTAGGTTCTTGAGCACATATGTCCTTACAAAAAGCCATCTGTTATTTGAGATACCTTGAGTGGATCTCTTTTTCTTGTAACTTAAATCATCAAATTACAAAGAATGAAAAGAAAAAAAAAAGCACACAGTCTGAAGTAAGCCTTCCTTTCCAGGCTCATCTCTCAGCTTCTTACTTCTTACCAGACATAAGGCCATATCGCCCCACATGCTTCAGGATCCTTTTTCATTCTATAACTCATGCCTGAAATGCCCTTCCCACCCACTTCAAATCCCTCTCGTGATCTCAGGTGCAGTGGCTGCTGCCAGTGCTTTCCCAGAGGCCCTCTGATCTCTTTTATTATTTCTGCATACCTGGTGTCCATTTTTTGCATGCTCTCACTTCTAATAGCCCCCACCTCTACCTCTCTTCAGAAGACAACACCCCTGGCACCTAGAGCTAGTTTGTTCATTATTTCAAAGGCATGATGTGCCTGGGAGGATAGGTCAACATATCTTCCCTACCCTACACGTCACGACCCTTAGCCAGTGGCTCATTAACGTGAGACTATGAGAGTGAGCCCAGGAGTAGGCTTCCTCTGAGGGTTCCCCTGCAGGATCAGGCTAACCTCCCCTCCAGAGGACATGAGCAGAAATCTCATCTGTACTATTATCTTCTCCTGACCCTCTCTTCCCCTTATACTCCCCTCTCAGCCCCTCCCAGAAGCATTTCCTTAATGACTCATCTGCCCTCACCTTAGGGTCTGCTTCTGGACACCTCTTCTCTGAGCTTCCCTTGGCAATTCCCCCTGCCCCAGTGATTCCATTACCACGTCCCATAACCGACAGCATGCTGGTTGTGTGGTTTGCCTGCCTGGATTATGAGTTCCTCCAAGGAGATGGTCTGTCTGGTTGATGATTATTTCTCCAATGCTTAGCACAATCCTCCAAAAACTTTTTAAAGGTATGTTTTTATTTTGAGTTTTTTTTATTTGTTTGTTTGTTTTATTTTGTGTGCATGTATCTACAATCACTCTACATCTATGGAAGGGGAAAATAAAATAAATTCACTGATTTCTAAGGGCCTCTGAGCTTCAGTTTCCTCGTATGTGAAAAGAAGATTTTTATCTCTAAGATTCCCTAAATCTGTGACTTATATTCAAGCGGGATGATGACAATTTATCATGACCAATCTTGCCATTTAGTGTCCCAAATCAGCAAAGACTTTAAAAAATCTGAACAGTCAACTTTCACCTCTGTAAATAAAGATCTGTAAATCATTCAAATGGCTATAAACATATTTTTAAATGCTGCCTCACAAATTCATTCTTTAATTTATCATCTGACAAATATTTATTGAAGAAGTACTATGCCCAAAACACAGGAACCAATAGGGTGAAAAAAACAAGGTTGGCTATAGAGCAATTAAAAGATATATATAACAAGATACCGTAAAAAACGTCTGTGTATTAACTCAATGCCTCACGAACTGAGAGATGATTAGTATGATCTCTATTTTACCCAGGACTCACAGGGAGAGGAAGTGACTTATCCAAGATCACATTAACTGATAAATGCAGACCTTGAGCTCACCAGTTTTCTGGCTTCAAACTTTATCCCACTTCTGCTCCACCACACCACCTTCTCTGCAAAATATCCATAGGAATCAGCACTTGACCACATTTTCAAATTTGTTTTAGCCCTGGAGCTAGGGGTCATCTTGAAATGTTTCAGAACACCATCCTTAAACATTAGACTGCTTTTTGTGTTGAAAGTACTTATTTAATAGAGTAAATACTGTTCATACTCATTTAATCTCTATTAAATCTTCACAAATGATGCAGTTTTATTCCTAAAGGAAAATGACACATTCTTTGTTGGACACACATACCAGTGGAATAAAAATGTATATGTTTATAACAGATCACACCTGTAAATAAAGCCATATTTTGTAGATGTTTTCAGATATAATAATAAATCATACATAAGAACTCATTGAGTTATCAAAATATAAACATGTGTTTACATGAGATGCCAACATATTTCTAGATAATGGAATCTGGCAAGAGTACAAAAAGCTTCAAAGAACTTGTTATTTATTCCCAGGAAGCCAAGATCATGCTTGAAGGCTTCAAAGATTAAGGTAGAAGAAAATGGCATAAAACACAAGAAACACAAAAAACATCAACACGACAAAAATAACTAATGAAATAGCTAAGCTAGTATCAAGTAACAGATAGTGAGACTTAGGTCTGTCAGTCCCCATGAAGTGGATCCAAGTTCTAATCTTCATGAGAATAAAAAATAAACAAATATACACAACCTAACTAGAAGATCAGGTGGAGGATGGAGTGTGGAGTGGAGTGTAGGAGCAGAAAAGGGGCAACTTTGTAATGGAGGAGGCCAAAATGTTAAAATAATAATAATAGTAATAATAAGGCTTTTGCAACTAGAATGTCATAAAATTCAAACATTAAGTTTGCAAAGATGTCTCATCAGCCATCAAATTATTTTTCTGGTAACAAAGAAAGATCTGATTTCAGCAATATTATAATTTAAGGTCTTCTAGAGTAAGTCACCTAATCAATGAATGGATGGTGTGTATGCATGGGGTAGGACTTGTGAACCACGAGCCACCATAGAAGATAATGTGAATCAGATCTTCCACTGAAGGACATCCAAAATATCTAGTTCTTTAGGTCTTTTCTTTTGCTTTAGTTTCCCTGAGAATAATCATCTAATCTCTGTCCTGGGATGTTGGTCAGAAGCCTGACTTCTAGAAGTCAAAAAGCCAAGCAGCAGAATAGGGTTGGTAGACTCCTACTGTTTGTTCCAAGTGCAAACTTATTGAAGCCCCTCTTTTCCCCCAGTGTCTCTGCCCAGGCTTTGGCTGTATCTGGCATATCTGAAGTCAGAGCCTTTCAGGTTCATGTTCTGCAGAGTATACTTCACTCAGATGGTCTGCTGAGGCCAAAGACGAGGGGTCAGCCGCCTGAGGTGGGAGGTGGAAAGAATCTGGATGACCTTATTGCTTCCTCTACCTTTATTCTTTCTGAGATTCTCCAGCGGGAACTGCCTTGCATTTTGGTGACTTCCCCCAACCCCGCCATCCCTGCACTCCAATTTATTCCCATACTTTACCCACCTTCTATCATCCTGCTTCTCCATTTCTTGTCCTTGCAGATTAGCATTTCCTTATTACTCTTCTTTTATTTTGCTTCTAGAGAGAAATAAACACAGGCTCAATTCACTATGTTAATTCAGATGTACGATGATTTTAGAAAGTTCAGCTGTAGACATATAAAGAGAGCTTTGCAAAGGCATAATCAAGTCAAGTCATAGGAAGAGCTTAAGAAGCAGTCACAAAAGCAGCAGTAATTTGAGTTTAAGTGATAGTTTTCATCACGATGATGCCAGTTCCCTGGGACTTTTTTTGACACAGAGGCTTAGGGTGGAAGGTTTCTACTCTGCTCCTGGTAGGCATGGAAAGGGCACAGGAGATATGGATGGATTCTGCCCCAGGCTCCTCCCTAGCTATATGATATTGAGCAAGTTGCTGACCCCTTCAGTTGCTTCTTCAGAAAGTAGATGGAATCCCATCTCCTTCATTGGGTTGTGAAGAAGACTGAGATCATGCATGAGAAAGAAGTCAAAGGCAATTCTTTTATAGCCCTTGGATTCAAGTATGGGCCTAGAGAGTGCACATCTGTCTCTGCTTACTTTTCTTTGTCCCATTGGGGGGAAAAAAACGCTAGAAGGAAAGAAAAATAAAGCAATAAAGCACAGTGCTATAACCTTCAAGTCTGAAGAATTCTGTCTCAGGCACCTTCCACCCTGCCCTAGAAGGGTGCTAGGTTCCCTCCCTCACCCACATCACACACCAGAAGGGCACACAGCTCGGCTTGCTAGAGTGCAGGGTGGGAATTTGAACAGGATGTTTTCTAAACCCTTCAAGCATGATCCTAGCCCTTAGGATATGGGTCAAATGACCTCTTGAGAAGGGAGAAAAGCATTCCATACTCATGTGACTCTTGATCCACTCAAAGGTCACTCTCCCTGTTACATCAGCCTCTTCTTGGGAACACTTAGCACCTGACCATAGAGGGAGAGTTGGCCTCCTCCTTGTGATTTAATTAGTTACCCGTAGGGTGGCTGAGAGCCAAAATTCCATACAATCTCATAACTGGAAGGAAATTTCAAGATCACCCATTCAGAGCTTAAATCTTCTCTACAACATTCAAAACAAATGACTGTGCCTCATTCAGACCCCTCTGATGGTAGGAAATTCGATAAAATTAGAGGAGGCTATGCTGACTTCAGACAGCTCTGAGCTAAAACCAGTCCCTCCTGTCACTGACTTGTAATGACTTGAAAGGTCAGTTGCAGCAGAGAATATTAGAACCTGTCCCTGCCACCAAGGAGCTGACAGGGTGAAGGAGATAGACATCAAACAAGCAGTAAGAGGTCTAGGGGGTGAAGAATTTCACAGGTGTAACCAAAGAGACATACAGTCTAAAACAGTGGTTCTCAATTAATGGGGAGAGGACAGGAATGAGGTGATTTAATCCCTAAGAAACACTCAGATATCTGGAGACATTTTGTATTTTCACATCAGAGCAGATGCTACTGGCACCCAGTGGGTAAGGGACAGGAATGCTGCTAAGAAACATCCTACGGTGCACGAGAGAGCCTCCCATCAAGAAAGAATCAAGAGGTCCCAGAATCTCAATAGTGCTGATGTAGAAGATCCCTGGTCTAGACGTTTCAGGGGAAGCTTCTTGCTCTGGGGAAGTGATCTTTAGGCTGGTACCCAAAGGAGGAGTCTAGATTTTTCGGGCAGGGGGAAGGGATGCAAAGAGTATTTCAGCAAAGGCAACCGCAAGCATAGAGAATAAGAGGCCGGCCAGCATGGCCAGAACTGGAGAAGGAAGGCAGTTTGGGGAAATAAATATTTGTGACCTGGTCCAGTTCTACCCAATAGGGTCTTGCAGGGCAAGTTCACTCATTCCTTTCTCAGGGGGAGCCTTCAAATGTCTGAGGACAGATTTGTTGGTCTTGATGACTTACCTTTCTTAACAACCCTCAGTGTTGCTCCAACGAGGAGCTTTGTGACTCACCCCATCCCAGGTATGTCTCATTTACCAACAGTTCAGATTCCAGGCCGTGCTGGAGCTAAGGTTTTACCCACTGTGAGATGGCGGATATGACACCCTGCGGGCCCATTGCCACATCTAGACTAGATCAGGGGCAGTTTTGCCACAGTTTTGCTTTTCTAGGCAGGATGAATCATCTCTGTAGACTCAACAAGATCATTACCCTTACATGAAAAATGGAGCCTGGCTACAGTTGACCTTGAGTTTTTCTTAAAGCCCTGCCCAGGAAAACATGGCTAGAAAAGTTATACAGGAGGAGTGAGCAGCCCGATGCAGCAGATCCTGAAGCCTGTCTCCAGGAGCTACAAGGAGGAGGGAGAATAAATGAAGAAAGAGAAGAACTTTCTCCTAACACCAGCTATGACCTTCGACCTTTCAAAGCAAGGGTTCATGCCCCGCTGAAGCACCCACCCTCAGCTTACAACTCTGTGAAATGTTTTGCTAGCATTTAGGATGGGGGTGATGGGATTAATGGAGCAGATGGGTCAGGAATAGGTTTTGCCTCCTGATGTCTCCTTGATGAAATGCACCAGGCTTAGGCTATGTCACTCTAGTAGCTGCAACAAGAAAGCCTGTCCCCATGTCCTCACTGGATCTTTCTTATACTCCTCCCTTCCCCTCTCACATTTAAAATTCCCTTCCTCCATCAAAAACCTTGAGTCTCCTCCAAGGCTCAGCTCACATGCATTTTTCTCCACTTCCTCTCTCAGGGGACTCTCTTTCCTCTCTGTTCTCTATCACTTTGTACCTCTATGGATTTATTTTATTTTTATTTATTTATTTTTTGGCACCAGAGATTGAACTCAGGGGCAGTCGGCCACTAAGGCACACCCCCACGCCTTTTTTGAATTTTATTTAGAGACAGGGTAATATGCAGGTGGACAAGTACAGGGTCTCTAAATAAAATGGGGAGAAAAAACAAAGCCAAGGTCATACCCAGGGTAATATGCAGGTGGACAAGTACTCAGCACTCAACAGTCACAGGATAGCTGTGTGAGATAATCTTGGTTCACACTGATAACCTAACATTTAATTACATCTGAGATCTCTACCAATGACCTACTTACCAATGGCCAATGTGAACTCATCATTGAAACCAGCAATTATTTCCTCTTCTATTATGAGTTAATTTTGTATATGTATATTAGGTTTATATTTTTAAAACTGTCAAAAGATAGAGTTATTGATGGAGATGTGTATTCTAAGTTTGAACATCACTAATTACTGTTTTTAATCAGTGAAGGGTCTTTTGAACCTGTGGCTCAGATATAATAAGAGTTCAATTAGTCAACTTAACTCAGCAAATTAATACTCTGCACTACCATTGTCTGAGGCTCTGGGTTAGCCACTGGGAGGGACACAAAAATGGAAAGGAAATTTAACCCAAAGAATAACAAATGATTTTTACTATGGTGGCTCAATAAAATCCACAGAGGTACACCCAGGCACAGTGGCACACACCTGTAATTCCAGCAGCTCAGGAGGCTGAGACAGGAGGATAATGAGTTCAAAGCCAGCCTCAGCAACAGCAAGGCGCTAAGCAACTCAGGAAGACCCTGTCTCTAAATAAAATACAAAAAAGGCGTGGGGGTGTGTCTCAGTGGTCAACTGCCCCTGAGTTCAATCTCTGGTGCCAAAAAATAAATAAATAAAAATAAAATAAATCCATAGAGGTACAAAGTGATAGAGAACAGAGAGGAAAGAGAGTCCCCTGAGAGAGGAAGTGGAGAAAAATGCATGTGAGCTGAGCCTTGGAGGAGACTCAAGGTTTTTGATGGAGGAAGGGAATTTTAAATGTGAGAGGGGAAGGGAGGAGTATAAGAAAGATCCAGTGAGGATATGGGGACAGGCTTTCTTGTTGCAGCTACTAGAGTGGCATAGCCTAAACCTGGAGCATAGCCTAAGCCCAGGAGATAGACACATGGTTTCAGGAGCACCGGTATGTTTCCTGGAAGCAGAAACTGTGTTCTTCCTTTTTTAGGGTTCTGGAGTACTCCTGATAATGAAACCTACTTTCCCACACATCTCCAGGCTGACTGCGTCCATGTGTCAGGAGTCCAGTTTCCACTTCACAATGCGCTGAGCGAGCCTGGGTAAGACAAATGCCTTGTTTTGTATTCTCCATCCTAGCTGACCATCTCATTACCCAAAGAACTTTTGAAAATGTGGATGTGGAGGCATATCCCAGACCTATCAGCACCAAGGCTGTTGTGACTCAGGTAATTGCACTTTGGGAACAAGTTTCCCCGATGTTTCTGAAACCTATCAAGGATTCAGAACCACGGATCTGGTGAAAAGGCTGATGCCCCTAGAAGCCATCTGTTTACTTTCCCTCCACTGGAGCCAATCATAGTTGGGTTTTAGAAAATGGTACTGAATGAGTACATTTGGGTCTAAATCAACGAGGAAGCAGGTCGCCCATTCAATATTCTAGTCCTGGTTCTCACTTTTCTGGATAAGCTTGGGGAAACCTCTAAATTCTCCTTGCTTTGGTTTTCTCATCAGGTTTAAATGGAGACTGCAGTGGTTTTTCACCCAGAGTATGAAAATGGAATGGGGACTTGCTTGAAATAAATATCTTGAAAAGCAAAGGCACTCTATTCATGCATTATTATGGGACATTACCATTGACTCACTGGATTCTAGCTCCTTATGGACAAGGAACGCGAGTCCATTCCTAGAGAAGGAACCACCCAGAGCTTCACGTACGACAGTCCATGGCAAGACCGGCAACGGATGAAAATCCACTGAGCTGAGACTGTCCTCTGCCAAGACACTAATATGTCTCCTTTGTCTGTGGGTAATAACTGCAGCTATTATTTAATTAAGAAAGGCTCCCAAGGAAGAACAATCAATTTGCAAATTATGTTGGGTAAAAAGCAGCCGAGGAATCGCACGGCCATGATGGTAGTCAATGAATACTAAGTGAGAGGAGAGTTGTATCACACAAGGCCTGCCTGGCCTTTCTGGCTTTGCAGATTTACAGTTTTCAGAGTTCATCCAAGTTGTCAGCTCAGGGAATTTTGATGCATCAGTATATTTCTTAGGTCAGGGGCCAAAACCACTTGGTAGAGCACTGTCCCTTTATCAGCAGGAGAAATGATCAATCTGAAAAAAGAATATATAATTCATGACCAAATAGAGCAAAGCATTAAATCAGGAGGCCGACACCAGTCCAATTTATGGCATTGCTTTACCAAGTGTATTCCCTACTGTGTCGTCCCACAGCCCATCCTGATCTAAAAACACCTGCTTTGGAGAATGGGTCTCTCTGCAGCGCTAGGGGAGAAAGCAAATCGCTTCAATCAGCAGCCATTTCTGTTGATGGAAAACCTTGTGGCCTTATGCCAGCAACATATAAAAGTAAATAAAAAATGGAAGTGCAGGTCTGAAAGAAACAGCGACACAGTATGGCTACATTAAAATATTTATGCCCTCAGACTTTTCGACATCCATTATCCACAGTATGTTAATAGGAATGCAGAACTGACCTTGGCTGGGTCACAGAACTTTCAGTACCTTGCAAAACAACCCTGTCCTCCCCCAGGCCTTTCAGGGATAGGGAAATATGCAAAGGAGAAGGTGAACCGAGAAATTCGACCTGGGTCAAAACTCCTGGCCCGTGTTCGTGGGGGGAATTCGTGACTGGGAGAGGAAGGACCATGTTTGAGTTCTGCTTCTGCCAATAATTACCTGGTGACATTGGAAAATGGCTCCACCTCTCCTCACGTGCACTGTGAGAGGATCACCGAAGATCAGCAAATCCCAACTCTGGCAAATCGCACTCAGACTTTAAATGAAGTATTTGAACATACCGATTGCAAGACCCCATCCCAAGATTTAATGAGAATCAGGAGTGAGTGGGCTGCCCCACAGAGAACAAAGGGGATTCTGGAGTTGATACCCTCCCACTCTAGTTGTCCTATTCAGTGATATTCCTAGGACATAAACCTACCCATGCTTCCACAGTGAAAAAAAATTTAAACTATTTCTCAGCACCCACAGAATCAGTGGCCCTGCACTTGGTTCAGACTCTTAGTATGACATTTAATATCCTTTTCAATTTGACTTCAAACTCCTCTCCTAGCTCCTTCCCTTCCCACAAACTCAAAACTCTTGGAATTGGGAACTGCTTACCATTCCCTGAACAAGTCATTTATTTCAAAACTCCATACATTTATATATGCAATTTTCAATTCCTGGAAAGCTGCTCTTGACCCCCTCAGAATTCTTTTTTTATAGTTATACATAATAGTAGGATTTATTTTGATATAATTATAAATGCTTGGAGTATAATTTGCTGCAATTAACTTTCCAGTACTTACCTTTACCCTTACCCTCCTACTTCTGTTCCCTTTCCTCTACTGATTTATTTATTTACATTTTTAAATTAATGTCTTATGGATATACGTAATAGTGAGATTCATTCTTAATTCTTCCTTCAAAACCCAGTTTTAAAGTCTTCTATTATTGTCTCAAACTACACACCACTTCTTTTCTCCATTGTGTTGTTATCATCTGTATCTTATCTCCCACCTAACATTGAACTCTCTTCCCTGTCTTTCTCATGGTACCTATACCTGGGGGCTCTCACGTGTATGCCAGGGAACTCATGGGGTTACAGAATAAGCATGATGTATTTAAATAAGACTAACAGGTTTTTTTCACTTACATTAAGGGACACTTAATATTTAAACAAGTATGGATACATAATAGACTCAAGGGCAAGATGTGCATGAAATTTTAACTAAAACAAAAGTCCTCAAATAAATATCAAGGGAGATATGACAAGACAATTCAAATCCCGCTGCCTCTGCCACCACCAGCAGCATCCCAAGCAAAAGTTCGCTTCCTATTCTCCTTCAGTCTTCTTGACCACCAGGGTATTTCACAGAAACATTTGAGAAGCACTGCTAAGTCAAGACTGGACTCATCACTGAATTTCTCATTCTTCCTCTCCAGCACCATGCCCGGCACATAATAAATGCTCAATAAATTTGCATTTATAAGTCAATTAGGTGGAAAGACAATTGGATGTACTACTCAGGAGCAGTAAATTTCATGGGATTAAAAGCATTTCTTCATATCAGGTCCCCCCGAAAATGTCAAGACAACTCTTCATTCTTGTAATGACAGTACTTGTTATTTTTATTGTATGAAAAGAAGATTGTTGTAATACCAATTTCCATTTCATACAATAAAAATAACAGGTACTATCATTGTAAGGCACTTGGCTCTAAAACTTTGAAACGTCAATGGGCTGGGGTGGTGTGGGTCACAGTTTTGCCTCAGTTGGGTGGCAAATAAAATTAAAGCTGCCTACAGTGGTGTCCTTGCCCTCTCAATTCCTGAAGGACCACAAACAGGTGAGATCATGCATCCAGAAAGAAGCCTAACCCACCCTAACACCCAAGGTGAGAATGACCAAAGAACTGAAAATGGAAACTGGAAAGGTGTTCGACAGCCTCAGGCTAGCTGCACTTTCCGGTTCACTGGTGAAAGTCAGGGAAGGGGAATGGAGAGGGGGGACCGGGAAGTACTATTCACGGCCTTGAAGTCCACATTGCAAGAGGGGGTGGAAACTCAGCCCAAGCACTAAATATCCATCTCTCTACATAAGCACAGACACACAGACCTGAAAATCAATCAGATCTGAACCCAGGAGTTCAATAAACCCAACACAGTTAACCTCAAAAGCAAAGCTTCTTAAAGTTGAAACCAATTTGGACAAATTGGGCTTAGTGCAGTGTTCATAAAGTATAACGAATAAAGAACTTAAAAGCCCGCCTGCTGCTCTCTCCTGGTGTGGGCCAACTGGGACTGCCCAGGTACAGCTTCTGCCTTCCTTCCTTCTTCCTGGCCAGCCCGCCTGAGTCCTTGAGTTCACCTCCTTCCTTCTCTCTCTGTAGCCTCATCAGCAACCCCTCCCTCAAGGCTTGCCTCCTCAGTGTCTCCCAGGCTCACCACTGCCCTCCACCCATGCCCACTGTTCTAGGCCACAGCTACTGCCTTCTCTTCCAGAGACCCGGACAGCAGCTTATCTGGAAACCCTGCAGCCAGAGCGATCAGGTCCCCCTCCAATTCCTCTTCAACCAGGAGCCACAGGAAACTTCAAGTTGTAAATCCTACCATATGGTGCCCTTGCTTAAAACTCGTTCTCATTTTTATATACTTAACGTCCTTAGCTCTAGCCCTGATCTCCAAAGGCTCATCACCTTTCTCTCCAATCTCAAGCTTCTGCTCACTCTTACACTCTGGACTCTGCCTTCTCTCAGACCAATAGAGTAGAGGCCTTGTGTGTGGTATCTCCTCTGACTGGAGAGCCCTCCTGCACACCTTTTTTTCTTATCCTCCACTCTTAGATCTCCCCTGACATCCTCCTCTAGACCTTGTTGTCCTTCTTTGTAGCACTTATTGCAGGTATATGTATGTCCATTTCAGGGATAATTTTAACCCATTCACATTTCTTTAATAGTAAATGGTAAGGTCCCTGAAAGCAATGATCATGTCCTTTTTATCACGTTTGGTTGGTAATATTGTGAGTGGTCCCTGGAATATCGTAGACACTCAGTAAATATTTATTGAATGAACAAATGCATTAATGAGTGAAGGAGCAAGTGGGAAGCATTCAGGGACCATGACAACAGAAGCTATTAGTACAGCCTCATTGGAGGATCTGATATTCCCTTAGACAGCAGTGTCAAAGGTCTCGTGTTGGATAAGAGAGGTGGAACCTAGTCTGTCAGTATCTGCCCAGGCTGGAGCCTTATGACTAGGTAGACCAGATCATTTTGTAACTAATGTACTGACATAGTCACACAAGAGTTATCATTAATCCCAAACACTGTCCTCATTTCCACCAATCCACCCCAGAGCCAAATGTTCTCTTCACATTTTATTATTTATCCTTGATACACCAATTGCAGATCTCAGTCCTCTCTGAGCCCAACTTTAGGGCAGCCAGACTTGCTTCCTAGTGGGTACCGAGTCAGACAGCTGTGGAACAGCTCTTTCATAAAGAGCACAATCCCCTCCAAAGTAGATTTAAGCAAGATACAGATATAAATATAGATGCATATATGAATATGGATATAGATAATAGAGTGGCGGCACCAAAAAAAGATGAGATTAACAAGTCTGTAAGCTCCTCAGGACAGAGATAGATGTGCTCTCTACATTTTTCTTGCATAGCACTCGGGCCCCCTAATTATCTTAGTGTCAGTTACACTGAATTGACACAAAAGACCCAAGGAGATGTTAGAATAATATTCTGTCAACTGATACAACCAAGCAACTGTTATTTGTCAAGCCCTAGGCATGGTATCACCTGTTTCCTTGTTGTTCTCTCCTCACTGCCTCTGACGTGAATGAATGAGTCATTGTCTAGGATCCAAGAATTCCTTAGACTTGTTGCAATTATTAAGGCTGGAAATCATTGTCTTAGTCTGTTTGGGCTGGTGTAATGAAACACCATAAACTAGGTATTTTATACCATAAACTAGGTGGTTTGTAAGTAGTAGAAATCTATTATTCACAGTTCTGGAGACTGGGAACTTCAAAGTTAAGTACTAGAAGATTCAGTGTCTGGTGAGAGCCCACTCTCAGGTTCATAATGGCTCTTTGTTGTCCTGTCCTCCCATGGTGGAAGGGGCGACAGAGCCCCCTTGGGCCTATTTTATAAGGGTGCTAATCCCATTCAAGTCCTAGGGCTTTACCATCATGACCTAATCACTGCCCCCGAAAACCCCAGTTTCTAATACCATCATCTTGGAGGCCAGGATTTCAACCTATGAACTTGGGGGTGGGGAGACACAAACATTCAGACCATAGCAATTATCACTATGATTTCAGGACTGGAAGAATTTAAGGAAGTCACCATCCAGCTGAGTGTAAATTTATTCATCAAGGAACCCTATCTTCCTCCTTCTCATCATGGGACAATAGCACCACTGGGAAGGTCACTGTGTGGCACAGAGAATTATCACCATTCTATGCAGTTACAAGAGTAAGAATCTTACAGAGCCTGTTGACTAAACCCAAGAAACTCAAAATGTACCTTCCATCTCACAGTAGCTAAAACAATAATTATTCCATGATGATAACCTTTCACTTACATACCATTCAACAATCATATGCAATGGCTCATTTGAAATTCCAATAATCCTTATTATCTCCCACTTCATAGACTTACAAAGGTTAAATTTCTTGCCCAAGTTCATCAAGATAATTAGTAGAAGAGCCAAGCCCACATCTTCTGAATTTAGAACTAGAGCTCTTTCCACAATGCCCTGCTCCCCAGCAAAAGAAAATCATACTCATCTCATTATTATTATTAAATAAAATCCTCAGATGGATGGTTTTGTAACCAATGCCCTAAAAATTTAGTGTTAAGAAAAATAATATCCCAACATTTCAAAGATAATAGCAAAGTAAAAATGTCAGTTTTGTTCCACGAGGTAAAAAATGCTTTCCTGTTGTCACTGGCCAAAAAGGGAGAAAACATGTTGGTGGTGCATCATAAGTATTGAAAGCTGTCAGTTTTCCTCAGGTGAGTGAAAATTCCTGGACATATAAGGACAAATTTTCTCCAGATAGCAAGACATCATGCTAAATGAGAGCTCCATCTCCCCTTGAACACTGGGCCAGGACAGCCTATAAGCTGTCAGTCAGATCAAGCCTGCAACTGCCCTTTGTATGTCAACTGGTGAACCACTTCTGGGTCCTAAGAGAAAAGCAGGGCGAGGAAAGTCTGTCACTGTGACTGGCTAACATAAGCTGCATTCAGAACAGACATAAAAGGAATTTAAACCCAGCTGTAAAGAAGCTCACACTTAGAAGAAAACAAATGTTTTTGTTCAGGTTCAGGGGACTTTTAAACTGCAGTAGTTAGGCTCAAAAGATGACACTTAGGCTATTGTGTGCTTGAAGAGAATTGACTGCCAGGTGGAATGAAGGTACAGTGCCACTGGAATCTTTATGAGTAATCTGAAATGAAATGCTTTAAACCAACTCACTTCTCAGCCAGGATTCTGCAGATGCTACTCAGATGACATCTTTCTTATCATAAAAATGATGGAGGATGCACAATGGAGGTATTCAACACCAATGATTACCAGAAATCACCTTCATTAGAAGTACAGCACAAACCTCGAGGTCCAGCCTGGGATTCTGTACTCCTTGCCTCTCCACAGCTCTTGTTCTGAAGAGCCACTGTGGATCTGAAAGGCTATGACTATTGAATCAGCAAACCAGCCCTCTGTGGGGTTCAGATACATGCAATATAGGGGCAGAGCTTGTGCCCTGAGGGACAGAGAGATGAACAAGAGGAAGAGAAAACAGATGGCTCCCATGCTTGACACCAACAAGAGCACTAATTTAGCACTTTGCAGTTTTAGAAAGCCTCCTGTCATGTATTTTGACCTCCCCACATCCTGCTCCATGGTAAGGTGAGTATTTTCCACATTTCCTACTTTTTTCAGATAATGTAGCTAAGGCCTCGAGAGATCAGTAATCTGAGCAAGGTTCCATAAATACATGGTGACTTGAACTCAGTTCTTCTCACTTGAGATTCCATTTGTTTCCAGGGCAATGCAGCCAGCAATAATGTCCCTATAGCACTCGCCCTTCACACTTTATAATTCATTAGCGCTTCACTTGGCACTCTCTCATTCAACCTTGCAAAAACCACAGGGCACAAAAGTACATTTCTGCCCCAAAGAGCTCCATCCTTTAAGTAGGATGACTCAGCATAAACCCAACTTTCCAGGTAGAGGGAAATGGTAGAGCAGTAGACAGGACTCCTCTCTGAGGTTCCTGAAATATTTATATCTCTACCAAGTGAACACCATAGGGTATCTTGCATAAGAAGCATCATAAAAGCTTGCAAAACATGAAGATGAGCATTTTTATAGGAAGCCCTCTATAGCTACTACCATATCACAGCAGAAGTCTTCCCCTAGTCCTGAGTCCAGGTCACTATGAACTAGAAAGTAATGAATGTGTGCTTCTTTGAAAGTCACTTGATCAAGTCTAACTAGTCTCTGGCCTGGTTAATGTTAATAATGAGAGTCTGATGGTATACAATCATTATATTAGATAGTACTTCTAGTTTACAAAATGCTTTCACATGCACCATCTCACTTGATCTCTACAATGATGTTGTTGGATATTATTATTCATGAATTTCTACACTTGAGGTGATTGAGTTTCAAGGATATTATATGGTTTTTCCACATTTACACAACTAGGAAATATCACCGTGAAAAGCAGTTATTATACCCTGAGCCCAAGATTCCTTTAGGCTGCCCTTTGAGCAGCAAGCTTGGAAGCTGTTCATCATTTGCCTTCCATTTACCATTGACTAAATGTATAAGATGCCTGACTCATCCTCTCTCTCTTGCCATTTCCTTTTCACTCCACATACCCTTCTTCTTTAATTGCCTTGAAACCATCAGTCTTTAATCTAGGTTACTTCCACCTTGTGGGCCCTCCATACATCCTTCTTGACCTTCTTAAGAAACTTTTCCAAACCCTAACTCCGTCTCCTGGATTGACATCTCTAATTCAGAAGAAGTATGATGTGTGCCTGAATGTGAGCACCCACAAGCCTGGGAAACAAGTGAAAACAGAAACAGTGAGCAGAGGGGCAAAAGTGGCTGACCTTTCCCAAGCCCTCCACGTGTTTCCAGGGTTGTACCTGTGATATTGCCAGCTAGAGTCATTGCCTCTAGGCTTGCTGAATATAATTTTATTCAACATACCCTTCTTCATTTGTACTTTCTTGTCCTTGTCCCCAAGGCCCAAGACTCTCTGAACAAGGTGAGCCAGGATGTAGGAGTGCTACTTCGAGCACACCTCCTGCTGCCAATCGCTGCATGACCTTTTCAGAGGACACACTGTGCCCATGGAAATGGACCCCAGGTGGGAAAATTGTGCTGGGAAATCTCTCCCCGCTCATTCTGGTATATTCAGGCAGCTCTGGCAGTTTACTGAATCCAGCACGTTCCTTGTTACCTTTTGAGAACCTACATTCTTTTTCAATGCTCAGGAAGCACAGAAAGATTTGGGTGCACCTGACAACAGGCAAGAAAGCAGTCACCAAATGCTAAATGGGACTTAAGAGTCTGAAGACAATTGTCCACTGATATTTCCAATTGAGGATTTTCTGGTTGGCCTTTATCCAGGCCTTTTATTATTTCCAATAGTCATTTAGTGGGAAGTAAAGTGACTATAAATTAGTGTCTACTTACTCTTTATAACAGAAGAGAGGTCAGTTTGTCTTTTGAACAAGCACAGGCTTAGAGAACAAATGACCCTGTTTACAGCATCCCTCCCCCCACCACCGCCCCACCAAATCCCTGAGTGATCATGGAGAGGTCTTGGTTTGAGATGGGAAAGGTCATCATAACCTCTGACAAAGAAAAAGTGAAGCCAGGCTGGTGTGCGCTCACCCAGTCACCAGTGACGGAGGCTGCTCAGCCTACCTGAGCAGGTAGAAAAGCAACAGCACTCTGGATATTAAAAGAAAAAAAAAAAAAAAGAAAGAACAAAAATTCATCATGGCCTTTAATCATGAACCTGGGTACCCCAGATGAGTGATGACTGTGTGGAGACCCAAAAGAGGAAGCTACCTTCCTCCTCAGACTTCTTTGAGAACCACAGGAGACCAGGCTCCACAATGAATCTTCCCTTAGTCTGTGCATCGCCTACTCATAAATCCTTCAGGAAAGTCTGTTAAGACCATCTGAAAATGCTCAGTTCTTGTCTCCAATGACACAGAGGCAGAACAGGCATGGAACTACGGGCTGAGCCTTGCAACAGGCCTGGCCTCTTCTTCCCTGCCTGACATCCCAGCCTCTCTACTTGAGTGACAGCAACCACCATCCCTGGCTGTGTGAACCAGTCTGAAGTTGTGGCTCTGGCTAACAAAGGCTGACTCCCAGCCTCTCCCTTCTCAGCCTTATCTAGTTTATTCCCTTTCATATTCCCAAAAGTTGCTTCAAACTGAATTCATTGTTGGTACCTATGAGGCCACTACATTTCTCTGTATCTGTGCCTTTACCCATCTCATTCTCTCTGCCTCAAATGGTCTCCTTCATATGTACATGTTCTAAATCTCTGTGTTCTTTATAATTCTGTTTTCTTACAACTGAATCCATGAAACTTCCCCCAATTATCCCTGCTTAGACTATGAAAAGTAACATGGGGATTTTAAGAAGGATGTAAAAAACACCATTCATGCCCTTAGGAAATTTATATTCTACTTGGAAAGACAATAAACTAACAAAGAGGACAAAGTCCTATGGGATTCAATGCCAGGAAGAGCCATGAAGTTCAGGATAATTAGTCTTGGGAGTGCTCAGCGCCAGCCAAGTGATGTGCCAAGAGCTTTCACATATCATTTTAGTTAATCTTCACTGTATCTCTTACGAGATAACAATCCCATCTTGTACCAAGGAAGCTAAAATTCAGAGATGTTAAACCCCTAGCTAGGATGTATAGCTAGTTGGTCACAGTCTGAGCTTTCAGAAATGACTGTACATTGCTGTCTCACCTTCTCATGTTCATTGAACACCCATTCAAAAACACATTGAGCTTAATAACCAATTTATTAAGGAGATGCAAATCGAAATGACAATGAGATGGCTCTTCACACCCACAAAGATGGCTATAATAGAAAAAGACACAATAACAAGTGTCAAAAAGGATGCAGAGAGATTGCAGCCCTTATGTATCTCGGATAGGAAAAGTGTCACAGCTGCCATGGGAAACAGCTCAGTAGTTCTTCAGCATGTTAAACAGAGTTTCCACATGGCCTAGCAACTCCCCACTGGCATATATCCCAGAGGAAATGGAAACAAACTTTCACACAAAAACTCTGACATAGCAGTATTATTCATAATACCCCAAAGTGGAACCAACCTAAACATCCATCCGCAGGTGAATTGATAAATAAAATGTGAGATATCCATACGATGAAATATTTTTTAAAAAATTTTAAAATACTTTTTTAGTTATATATGGGCACATATCTTTATTTTGTTTATTAATTTTATGTGGTGCTGAGGACCGAACCCAGTACCTCACATATGCGAGGCAAGTGCTCTATCACTGAGCCACAACCCCAGCCCCATATGATGAAATATTATTCAACAAACAAAATACATAAGGTACTGGCACATTCTATAGTATGAATGAACTTTGAAAACCTTATGTTAAGTGAAAGAAGGCTACCTGTTGTGAGATTCCATTAAATTAAACGTCCAGAATAGACAAAGCTATAAAGACACAAAGTAGATTGGGGTTTTCTCTGGCAAAGAGGGATGAGGATGTGGGGGAATGGGAGTGACAGTTAATGGGACAGGTGATAAAAATGTTCTAAAATTGTGGTGATGACTGCTTAAGTCTGTTATATTCCAAACACCATTGTATACTTTAATTGAGCATATTGTATGACATATGGATGATATCTCAATAAATTTCCTAAAATGTATTGAGTTGTAGGGATAATGTTTTTCAGAAGATCCTTTTAAACTTTCTCTAGAGCTCTCATTCTCTGTGGATGATGTCATCTTGGGGTACAAGAGTTTGATATGAATCTAATTTAAGTTGTGTCTTCATTCAATGAAATATTAAACATAACTGAAAGCCTATTGTAAATTAAGCATATGACTATAATTAAGTACTACCCCATAATTTGAGAATCCGTAACACCACAAAAAGAATTTTTTCAGCAAGGCAACAGAATGGAGGGAAATCTGTCATTTATCACAAGGCATAAGATGGTATCAGTGTGCCAAAACCCAAACTGCCTTCTCAGAACCCAAAATTCTGCATTCACACTGACCAGGTGCAAATCTGGGCCTCATCTCTATAGTAGTTCAGGTGCCATTAATAGAGTAAACCATAAAATGTAAGTGATATAATTTCTTTCGTAAAGGATGAATTCTCATTAAACTTTACTTCAAGATGTGCCATTTAACTGATTGGCTTGTTATTCAGGAATAAAATTTGTCACTATTAAAAATAGTCACGAGGGCAACTCAAAGAACATCCTCAAAGTCAACAGAATAAGGTCATTAAAACAAACACTAGAGACATATTTTACTATTTTCTCATAGTAAAACATTACTTTTCGAGTTAAATTAATGTTAATTTGAACATATTAGGTTTTGCAAATTTTTTGTACTTAATGTATAAATTTGTTTTGATTGCAGTTATAAAGGAGATGTATAGGAATAAGAATTCATGACTAACTATGTCAAAACACAGTAATTATGTTCATAACACAGGATCCACAGACATGCTATTTTCCTTTTAAAGGGGGTCAGCACACAAAGTCAAGAAATATTACATTATTCTACCATCACGTGCTCCATAGCAGCATTTTGGTCAAGGATGGATTGCATGTACAACAATGGACCCGTGAGATTATATTGCCAGCAATGCTATAGCTACCTTAGTATAAGCACACTCTATGTGTTTTGCACAAGACCAAAATCACCTAACAATGTGTTTTTCCAAATGTATCCCTATCATTAAGCAATGTCTGGCAGTATTTTCCCTTTCATATCCATAGAAAAAAAGAGTCCCCATATAGACCTCTAGATTTTCAGGGTGAGAAAAGTGATATTCTGTACACTCTTAGATTATCCACAGATCTAATTTTAAATTAGCTGAAAAGAATATTTATTCTTCAAAGAATTCTGAGGCCTCAAAGACTTTCCTTCACTGCTTCAAAGTTGGCCTGGGAGGATTGAGTACAGAGTGGCACAGGACAGCCATACCTGCTTCTCACATAGCCACCCACAGGATCCCCCCCCCCCCACCGAGGCTATAAGATCAACTCCACCCAGACTCATCCACAGGCACCCTCAGACTCCTGCTCACAGCCTGACCTCCTCCCACCCCTCACTTAACCACAGGGGGCTGAAGCCCCACCTCCCCCACCTTTAGGAAAGACTGTGCTCCTGAAGCTTAGTTTGAGCAAGCAGCAGTTCCCCGCAGGGCTAACATTCTGTCCTGCCCACGACCTATTCACTGCTTGAAGCTGTTCAGGATGTGTCAGCTAACCTAGCCTTTTAACATCTTCTCTCCAGTACTTCCTATAGCTATCCTCAACAGGAGCTATTTTTAGAATAAGCATGATAAATTGTCATTAAGTGAAATTCTTACATTGGAATTAAGATGATGCAAATACAATCTGAAATTCGCTTAAAAGAAAGGAGATAAAGGCTTGATATGAGTTGAATCATGTTCCACCCAAAATTTATTCATGGAAGTCCTACCCCCAGAACTCTCAGCATGACTATACTGAGAGTCAGGGTCTTTACAGGGGTAATTAAGGTTAAATGAGTTCATTAGGGTGGGTCTAACCCTGTGTGACTGTTATCCTTATTTTTAAAAAGGAAAAAAAAAAAGAGAGAGAGAGATTAGAATGCAGGCAAACATAGAAGAAAGACCATGTGAGGAGACCAGAGGAAGACGGCCACCTACACACCAAGGAGCAAGGTCTCAGAGGAAACAAGCCAATCAACACCTCAGTCTTGAACTTCCAGCCTCCAGAACTTCAGGGAAATAAATTACTGTGGCTTAAGCCACCAGGCCCTGATGATTTGTTATGGTAGCCTTAGCAACTAATACAAGTCTACACTGAATGGATCCCTAATTTATGAATTATTTGTAACAAATATCTACCATTTAATTCACTGCATTAATCCTAGCAGCTCCCCTCATTTCCCACTTCACTTTTCTTAAACCTAGTAACTATCCTCATTTTCCCATTTTACTGATGTGAGAACTGAGTCTCAGATTTGCCTAATTTCCTAGAATGAATTAGCCAAAATTGGAATTTAAAACCAGATCTCTATTCCTACTCCAGGGTGCTTATTGTCAGTGTCTTGTACCTTTGGGATATGAATCTGTAGTGCAAACAAGATTGCAAATAGTACCTTAAGTAGGGAAGAGATCAAACCATTTAAATTCATTTACATAGAGGGTCTTGCATGGATTAGAAGGAAAAAAAAATGTGTTAAAGAACATGTGAATACCTTCTTCACTCGGATCTGTCACTAAGCACTGACATAGCATGATCCTTAACTGTAAAACATTTGTTCTTATAACTATCTCCATTCAGCTGCCAAAAAAACAATATTTTATATCTCTGGTCCTCATTCCTCAAAACAAGGCAACTCATTACCTGGATGGCATGAAAATTTGTGAGTTTTGTCACTTGTCCAACAATGGAGGCATATACAGCTTTTGGGCATGGAAATAATTTGTGCTTAGCTAAGAGAAAAGACAAATCTTTTAACTTGTCAAATCCTTTCCCTAAGGTAACATTAATGCAGAGAATTGTGCATAATGAAGTATTATTTCCCAGTAGTACTGGGAGTCCTTTTTCCTGTAGCTCTTCATATTCCAGTTTGTAGTTCCACATAAATTCATGAATTACCAAGGATTTTAAAATAGTTGCACATAGCTTTTGAGGGATATTTTGCAATATAAAATAGTTCACATTATATTTAAATATATATTTTAGCATAATTTATATAATGTATAAAGTGTGATATTGAGGTTTTACATTAGCAACTACATGGACAGTGAATAATAGAAAAGTAAAGAGTTTTATTTTGTAAAACATCTACTGAGAGTCAAATTTTCAAAAATGAAACTTTGAAAATGTTATGCTTATTTAAGTTTTGAAAATACGAACAAAAAATAATTTTATCTTTTCACTTTGATGTTCATTTTTAGCCATATTATGAAAATATATTTAAATTCTGTATATTTTGAATACTATTACATTTTTAATCCTCTAGATGATCACTATAAATAGGACCTAAATTATGTGAAAAATCACATGATTAGTGATTTTTGTTGAAGTTAAAGGAAGAGAATAAATTTCATGGAATCAGTATATGGTAATTTATGAATTATGTATGTCTTCATTTTATTCTCATGCAAATGTCACCAACTCATCAAGAGAATTCTCAGACACGTGCATTAATAATTAAATTCAGTCATCTTTGGTATTTTGCTGACTTTGACTCATTAAAAGAAAAAAAAAACAGAGCTTTTCGCATATTTGGTATAACCACAGCGAAGGTATGCTTGGCCATGTAGGAAGATAGAACCAGCTTTATGGAACAGCGTTTAGGCATTTAGACATATGGCATGTGGGCTTCCATTTGTACTCTTGTATTGGGTGCCACCGATATCAGGGCAAGCGTGGATTTTCTAGACTCCAAAGGTCTCTGAGAATATCTCTGTATGGCTGTGTACCTGCTTTTGTATCAGGCACCTTGCTCTCGTATGGTTGAATAACTGTCCAAGACCCACTGCCTGTCTTTATGAGCTCAGAGCAGGAGAGACAGAGGGCAACAGAAGTAAGCACATAGCAAGGGGGCTGTGCAAGGTCTAGATACACAAAGGAAGGTGTGCCAAAGGCTCTCAAGACCCTTGGCAACAGTGTCTCCCAATGGTGGTGAAATCTGAGCTAGATTTTGCAGGGTAGAAGGCAGTCTACAAGGAGAAACAGTATGTGAGGGAAGAATCAGAGCACTCCAGAGGAACTGAGGTCACCAACATGCCAGAAGAACAGCAGGAATCATGGCTGGAGATGAGCCGGTTGGCCTCAGCAAGGCACTTGAA
Organism: Callospermophilus lateralis; assembly: GCF_048772815.1. Classification (NCBI taxonomy): domain Eukaryota; kingdom Metazoa; phylum Chordata; class Mammalia; order Rodentia; family Sciuridae; genus Callospermophilus; species Callospermophilus lateralis. The sequence continues at coordinate 93,818,750 of NC_135307.1, forward strand.
ATGTGTTCCATATAGATGCTTGGAGCCTAGGAAGGCTTTTATGTGAGAGAATAAAATTAATCTACTTAAGTTTAGAAAAGGATAAGCTGGAGATTCTGTGAAAAATAGATTCTACAAAGTGGATTTGGGAGCAGAAAACTCATTGGAAGATTTGGATGATCACCCAAGAGAGAGGGGACCAAGAAGTAGGATGGCCTGGAGATGGGCTGACATGACAGACTTCAGAAACGATTTTGCTTTACCAACTTTTATTTATAGCCAAAGTATAGTTCCTTAAATTTCTACAGAATTATGTGTGCACAATGTGTGAGTGTGCAAGGGTGGATATCTGCACAAGCAGAACACTTAATTCAGAAATCTTCCTCCAGTATCCTGACGAGTCGACATCCAGATTCAGCTTGAAGGACTAGATTATAAGGAGGTACAGCTGTTTCCAGGTTCTCCCATCCTACTATTAGCCCACTTTATTTTCTAGAAAATGTTCCTCTGGGCTGAGTAGAAACCTACCTCTATAAAATATTCATTTATTGATCTAGTTCTGTCTTCTGTAGCTGTCGACTTCCAGCCACTGTTTGTCCTCTGTCCTCTATTTCCAGGCTGAACACTCCCCCATCCTTCCTTCTCCCATGAATTGAAGGGCCTTTTAGCCCATGCTAAGTGCACCGTCTTCCAACCATCAGCAACCTGAGCACACAATCCAGATGGGTTCTTGTTTTTATTGGTGTCTCCCTTAACACTCAGCACTGAGAAATATTTCACAACTCATTCTCTTTCCCTATTCACATTGTCCTTTCTCATAATTCATGGAGATGGCTGAGGTCTGAATGCAATTTTTCATCTTCAGGGCACATTTTTATGAGATGTGCCACAAAGGTTTCATTTTTCTACTCAGAATATATGAAGATTTTTTACTTACTCTATCAACAAGGGATAGAGAGGGCGTCTCCTTTGTCAAAGAAATGGGATTTCAATTTCCTTCCCCAAAGGAAGTTACATAGCAACAGTGAAGCAGTTGATGGCAATCTTTGGGGACCACGGGTCTTACTAATTGCCTTCTCTGTCTTTGCACTAAAGCTTCTGTCAGTCGTTTAAAATTATCTTTACTTTCCTAACTTTGTTTTTTATCGATTTTTAGGGTTGCAGAGTGCAGGCTCTGTCTAGGTTCTTACCTAACTCCATCACCCACATGCCGCATGGCCTTGGACAAGTCAATCCAACTCTTTGAATCTTAGCTTCTTCAGTTAAGGGACAGCTGTCCTTACTTGATAGTTTTATTCAAATCAATTAGATTGTATGTGAAAAATGCTTAGCATTTGCCTAGAACATACTTGGGATTGCCAGATAAAATCAGGCCACCCAGTTAAACTTTAACCTCAGATAAACAATGAATAGTATTTTTTTTTTTTTACTGCATATCCCAAAGATGACATCATTTTCACCTTCTCCTCTTCCTGTTTGATCTCTCCTCTCCTTTTCCTCCTCCTCTTCATCCTTCTATTTCCCTCATCTTTTCTTCTTCCTTATTACTTAGTTCTCATCTTAAAAACATACCAGTAGTATCATGATTATATTCTACATTTTAATGTTGGTAACAACTATATCTTTTATTGTTAAGGTTTGAATGTGGTTTTCCCCACAAGGGTCCATGCAATAGAAGCTTGGTCCTCAGAGTAGTGATGCTGGGAAATGATGGAACTTTGGGAGATGGAGTCCAGCAGGAGGTGATAAGGTCATTGGAGGCTCCACTTTCAGGAGGGATTAAAGTAGTTCTCATAGAATCCCAGTCAGTTGCCATGAAAGTGAGTTGCTATAAAAGAGCAAGACTGACCTCTCTCTGCTTTCTAACTTCTGCCTCATCGTGTGATCTCTTCTACATACACTTCCCTATTGTGATGCCATCCACCATGAGTCCCTGACCACAGGTCACATTGATGGGGCTTCCCTATATTGGACTTTCAGCTCCAAAACTGCAAGCAAAATACGTTTATTTTCTATATATATCAGACAATCTCAGATATGTTATTATACCTGCAGAAAATAGATTAAGACATTAATAGCAGTAATAAAGAACCAGTGATTAATCATGATGTAAGTCTTGTATATAACTCTGAAAAGTAAACAATGTATTTTTCACCTGTAAAACAGAAATACTTAGAAATCTATCTCAAGAGATTATTGTGAGATATAAAGTTCTTGGCCTAGTCTTGGGCACAAAGGAAGTAGTCAGGAAATGGTAAATATCATTATTATTTGTCCTCCAACCTAAAACAGTCATTTCCCAGTTTAATCCAAAGAAAAGAACTTTGTTTGGATTCCTGGTTCAAAAAACATCACTTTAAGATAAGGGATTTCACAAAATTATTCAACAAACAAATGACATAAAGGACTGTTACCCAAAACTTCCTGATTATGGAGAGATTCCCTTCTCTTCCCACCTATGTGGAGGCAATAGCTTCACACCAGCTGGTCCTTGGGCCACCTCAGAGGCAGTCCTGAAGTTAGAGATGACCACATGTTTTCAGTGGTATGTAGGCTATAGTGTGGTTTTGTACCCTTCTCCACTTCTGGAACATCTTGCTTGGTGACTAAATATTTGAGGTTACCTACCTGAGCCTCTGCCTGCTCAAGTCTTAGCCAAAATAGAAACTATTGCTTTTATTATCAGATCACAGCACGGTTTTTAAAAGTCAAGATACCTTAAGATGTCTTTTTGTTGTGTCTGACTTCCTTCATCCTTTCTTAGTTTCTTTCTTCATTGAATCCCCAAACAGGACTGTGGGTGTAGCTCAATGGTAGAATATGTGCTTAGCATGCTTGAGTCCCTGAGTTCAATCCTTACAACACATAAAAAAGAAGATAGAAATTAAAAAAGAGGAAGAGAAAAGAAAGGAAGAAAAAGAGAAAAGAAGTCTCCAAATAAAGGCTATGAGAAATATTCAGAAGTACCAAGGTCATGTCTTCTCTGCACACACTCAATGTTCCCCTATCCTAAGAATAAGTCCAGATTACCCCCAAACTCATGGGGGTTTGGCATATTCTTAGATACCTCCAAGGGTAATGATATTATGATTCACAACTCTCAGCTTCAGACTTTAAATACACATATTGCACCCTGTTCTTTCTGACATATAATCAACATTGCTTGTCCATGCTCTGAAAAAACACACACATACACACAATTTTACTTTGTGGCTTCTTTCAAACAGCAGGAAAGGAGCACCTAGATTTTCACTTTTCTAAAAATAATGACTTTCTCCCGTTCCTGGGATTTCTGTTTTGTTTTGTTTTGTTTTGTTTTAATCCAGGCATCCCATGACTGAGGGGGATGAAATATACTTATGGAAAACCACAAGATGATCCCACAGGAGGACCACACCTTCCTGTACGGAATTCTCTTTCTATTCCTCAAGACATCTATAGCTGCACTTCCCTTGCAAGGAGGAAAAACATTAAAATGCTTCATTTCTGTCCCAGAATATACAAATTAGTATAGCTATTCTCTCAGAATAAAAACATGTTGAGATGGATTCAGGACACTCCATTTAAAATATCTGTTACCTCAAATCAAATTTTCACTGCCTTTTAAGTGGCAAGGGGGCGATGCCCTGGGATCAGTGAGCTGCTAAGATTCCTTCTGCTGGAGTGTTTAATTTCATTTTACTTTCCACAAATAAGCATGCTTGGAGCTGCTGCCTTTCCTTCCTCTGGAGTAATCGAAAAATTTAATTCACATTAAGCCAGAGAGGATGGTGTTTTTCCCTAAGGTCACTCAAGGCAAACATTTTAAAACTCTAACAGCCCATCAGTCAGAGATGCGTGTCTTGTCCTCTCCTGATGAGATGCCTTCTGGAGACAAACAGAGCCTTCTGCCCAGATCACCCCATCTTCCACCACCCCACTCAGCCCCCGGCTGGAAGGTCACCCTGAGAGTCCACAGGTGCAGCTCCCTATTTGATCCCCACTGTGATTCTTAAGATGCCTACAGTATGTGTCCCAGGTGCCCCCTCCATTTGGAGATCTACAAGTTCCTAGGCTTCATTTCTGCTTAAAAGATTAATGTGAGTGGGGACCAAAAGCCTCTTTGCTGCTGCAATTCCAACTGCAAGCAGCTTACCCAAGAATGAGTATTTCACCAGGGCTAGGTTAGGCTTGAAATCTTATCATCTCTTCCCAAAAACTAATAACGTTTTGCACTTATACGATGCCTTTCATCAGCCCCAGGTAATATTCTCCCCATCGCTAGAACTCAGAGATGACTAAATCATTAATTGTTGGTAATACCTTGCATAAGCACTCTCAGATCATCATGCATAAGGATTCAATCAAGCACAATGACATCTGTGCATATTTCTGTTTTATTCAGTTATAAAACATGTGCAATGACTTATAAATGACAAATTTCTCATAAACACAACCAAATGCATATCACCAAGATGACCCAGAACCTTTGAGGTGAGTAATATTCTGGTCATAGATCACAGGGATTTTTTCCTAAGAAAGACAAAGGAGTTTTCAAGGTAAAAGGAAGAAGAATTTAAATATTCTTGTGTAGAAAAATACGTTATACCTGGTATCTAGATTTTTTTCCCTTTTTTTTTTCAATCTAGCAAAGCATTTCTCAGCAAGTCTTACAAAGAAGATACATTTCTTTTTTAAAAAAGAAAAGCCAATGGATTAAAATCTTACAAGAATCCTACCTGATTCAGTACCTGGATTTTCTCTTATTTCAATTATTGAGTTAGATTTCATACTTTTACTGGGGGGCTTTATCTTTTTTGGGGGAGTCAGTCACTCAGGATCACTGTTGGTTTTGAAGCATTAAGAAGCATGCGTGAAGCAGGGAAGAGTGATGACCAGGATCCAATGATCCCTATTATCTGCCAGAAAAATTGAGGCACAGAGAGAATCCTCAATAAGGCAAACAAGGAGGTGTGTGTCTGCTGCTGGGGAAGCATGTGACCGTGGGGCTGAGCCAAAGTGTCCTAGATTGGAGGGTAGAGGGACATTTAGAAAGGACTGGGGGGGGGGGGTGGTTCTGTTTCTGGTGTCTGTTAGCCTTTGGTCTCCTGACTCTGGCTGAGGTAAAGAGAAGCTGTTAGCAGAAAGACAAATTTTTACATTCAAATACAGTCTTTGCCAGATCTGAATCAGGTAAATCTGCTCTGCTTGTTACCCTCCATTCGAGCCCAGATTCATTCTCTGTCCTTCTCAATGCAAGGTACATCAGTCCAGGGGGAGTCTGTGGCATCCTAACAACAATAGCAACATAAAACATCCCCACAGGCCTCCTGTAGATCACAGACACCCCCAGCCTTCACAAGGACCTGAAAAGGCAGCAATGACCCTGCTTTCTCCCCCCACCCCCATCGTGGCCTCCCTGGATCAGCTGCAGCTCCCTGCCCCTCTGTCCTCCTGCCCATAGGCACCCCTTCCAGTCTGTTCCAGCAGCCCCTGGGGAAGGAGGCAGGAGTGAGCCTCCTTTCCCCGTCTGTTAGAAATCACATCCTCAGACTATAAATAACCTTCATGTTTCAGGAATTTACTGAAACCATAGGAACACAGTCATTTCCTCTGACCTCTGTGACACAACCCACATCGTCATCACACTCCCATCCCACCTCCTCTTTCCTCCAACCTGGGCCTGTACCTTTAATGCTCTAGATTAGGACCTTTTGTTTACCAATCTCAAAAGCCCACCTAATTAATTTAAGCAAAAATGAAACTTTATTGAAATTATATTTAAATTTTATGTGTGGTCTTCCTGGGCCCCAGGGGAAACCTGGGACCAGAGCCTGTACCTAGAACACCTCCAGGATTCTGAATTTCTCAGCTCTGCACTTTTCCAAAGCTGCATCACCTGTTCTTGGTGCTCATCAGTATTCTCAGCTTCTCAGAGTCCTCTCTAAGGCCGGAACTCCCGAGTTCCAAGTTCACATTCCCAGAGGAGGAACACTGACTGCCCAGCTTGGCTTGGGGACCCAGCCCTGGATAATCAGCTGTGGTCAGTGGATCTGGACCATGTCATATATCTTGCTTGCTGCGGCAGTTACTGGAGCAGAGAGATAGTTCCCAGAAAAAGCAGACAGTAAACAAACAGCCCCATATGTGTGTAGAGCTGGACCACAAGTGTTGGCCTCCAACCAAGCTTATGTCCTTCAAGGCTTTCTCCCTGCAGGTAAAGACTTCCCCGCATTATAAACACAGTCTCCTGGAGGTAATTGCCACCTAAGGCCAAAGGAGGCTTTATCCAAGAGGGAAAGACTTCAGCTCCAAAGAGGTCAGTCAGTGTGACTCCCAAGAGGCATCCTCCCCTCCTGTCCTTCTTCAGATGTAATAGCTCTTCCCACGCTATCCATTTCTGAATGAGCTTGTGCCCTGCCCCACACTGATCTGCAGAGAGGCCAGGCAACACAGCACTTTGGGTCAGGCCAGCCTTCTTCTGAATTTGGTTCTGCCATATGCCAGCTGAGTGCAGAAAAGTTACCTACCCTTTCAGAACCTCAGTTTCCTCATCAATAATTGGGTGAATTAATACCCATTTCAAAGGGCTAGAACAAGCTGGCATGAGCTATTGAGTTAAAATAGTGCTGAGGAGTTTTAGACATCTTTTGTCATTATTACTGTTGTTGTTAATACTGACCTTTACAAGAAAACTTACAGGTGCCCTTTTAAAATAGGCAGCCAGCTTTCAGTTGCATTTTACATACACACCTACACCATGACCCAAAAGTATTGAAGAGCATGTTTTCAAAAAGTATAAGACAAAAGAACAAGCCAAAAATAAAAGTAGATTGCAAATATATAGCCTTTTGTTTTGTTTTCTTTTTGCTGTTGTTATTATTTTCTGACAGATGCAGGGAATATGATCTCCTGGTAAGAACTGTGAAAAGAAACAAATAGGAAAGAACGTACAAAACACCGACACTGTGCCTGGACATAGAATGTATTCCACATGGGGTGGTGGCTGTTAATGTTGCAATAACTAGGATGATTATGATGATTAGTCCTAAGAGGAAAGGTGCTGAGAGATTCATTGGCCAATCCTTTAAGGTGACCATTACGCTGATTGCTGGGAGAAGCCATAAAGCTTTCTTTCTAGTTAAGTTTGAAATGTATGTATATACGTGGGATTACATATCAATCAATATGTAAAACACAAGGAACTTTTTTAATATTTGGGAAATGGAAAGGGACTCATTGATCAACATAGCAAAGAGAACAGTGGCTGCCTTGGGAAGCCGGCAGCTTGCTCAGAAGCTATTCTGGCTTAGTTCCTGCCTCAGTCCCACACTGCTTTCCCACTCGGGCAGCTTTCTAGCTTCTCTTAGAATCAAGTAAGTGCCTTAAAGTCTCAAGGCCAAATGTACACCCTGCTGCCACACCAGCCATCCAGGTATCTGTGTTGCAAAATCACCATTGATCCACAAGGGACTCTATGGAGAGAAAGGAACAGTGGCTCTAAGAGTGAGGGACACCTTCTTCTACTCTGGGCTTCAACCTGGATGTCTCTATGCTGTTTTGGAATGAGTTCCCAGGTGATCCACAGGAGGAGATTTGGGGCTCAAAAAAGGAGGCACTTGACAGTGAGGAGAAGTGAAAAAGGGGAGGTGCCTAGCACAGCACCCACAGCAATAAACAATTCCCTCTGCATAGAAAATCCACAAGCCAGCTCCAGCCATTACAGTTCCTCTCCAAGGCCTGCAAAAGATATCTTCTTTAGGCAGGCACCAGGGTAACGGTGCTTCTCTGGTGCTGCTAGATTTGTTCTTGGCGTTAGATATTGATTTTTCCTTCAGTGGAATAGCAAAGGCATGAGAGCATGAAGGAGAGAGAGAGGTGGCTTCCCTTCCCCCATGCTGGCTCAGGGTGACAGTCAGAGCAACTCTGAGCAACTCCTTATCTTTCACAGGAGATGAGAAATTGAGCTGGTGACTCTCCTGTAGTTCACGGTATCTGTCAGAATGCTAGTGCTTTATGGGGCTCTGAGAAATATGCTTTCCCCTCTTATCACTCTGTCTCCAGTCACCTACAGACTATTTTAGGGAGTTGATAACCATGTTAAAATAATTTGCCTACAATTTCAAATATTGACAAAAGTATCATATCATTAGATTCTGCTTTTCTTCCCCAGCATCCCCCTGCAAAATATTGTCTTCTTTATTTCCTTAAGTTTTTCTTAGGAATTCTGCAAAATAGTTAAACATATTTATCAAAAGATTTTCTTCGTATCAAAGACTCATCCACACAAAGCAAAGGTTTTGGCTGAGCTGATCCAGTGATCCGGCCTCTCCGATGGAGAGAAATTGCTTCTCTGTAAAAACTAATACCCACCTGGTCTCAAACCTCAGCTGCTGGCAAATATGTCACCACAAGAGACATTTCCTGTTTCTTTGACAGATTGGCCCAGGGCTGAAATTTAATCTAATGTGTCAAAAGTGGTAGGTGGGGAAAAAGCAGAAATATACTAAACCTACTCAGATTGTTACAACATACCTTGTTTGAGAAAAGTGTGGGTATTGGTTGATGTTGTTAAGCAGTAGCACGAAACATGGCAAATTAAAACACTAAAGAGTCTTTATAAATCTCTACATTTATTTTTTCAAATGATAAAATATTCACACCAAAAGTAAAATGTAAACATCCATGTGTGAACAAAAGGAATGAATCTATATTCGGGCTTTTTACTCTTCACAAAAATTAACTAAAATGGATCACAGACCTAAATGTGAAATGCAAAACTCAAAAACTCCTAGAAGATAACAGTACAAAAACCAAATGACCTTGGGGTTTGGTGATGGCTCTCCGGAAAGAACACTGAAAGCATGATCCACAAAAGAAATGACTGATAAGCTAGACTTCATGAAAATTTTAAATTCCGCTCTGCAAAAAAACACTGCCAAGAGAATGAAAAGATAAGCTACAGACTGGGAGAAAATATTTGCAAAAGACATATCTGATAAAGGACAGTTAGCTAAAATATACAAAGTACCCTTAAAACTCAACAATAAGAAAATGAATGGTCTGATTTTGAAAATGGGCAAACCACCTGGACACCTTCCCAAAGAAGATGAAAGATGACCAATAAGAACACGCAAAGATGCGTTATACTTTGTCATTAGGAAAAAGCAAGTTGAACAATAAAATAGCACTTTATACCTATTAGCATGGCCAAAATCCAGAACACTGACAGCACTGAATTCTGGTAAAGCTGTGGAGCAAAGGAGACTCACTGGTTGCTGAGGGGATGCAAAGTGGGGTAGCCTGTTTGGGAGACAGTTGTCAGTTCCTTGCAAAGCTAAACAGACTTTGACTCTGTGATCCTTCCACTAATATCCTTGGCGTTTACTCCAATGAGTTGAAAACTTAGGTCCACACAAAACCCCACACAGGATTGGTTTTATTCATATTGCTAGAACTTGAAATCAACCAAGATGTCCTATACCTGTTGTTATACATTTATTCACATCTATAGGACATTCCACACCAACAGTGAACTCTAAGGTAAACTACGGACTTTGGGTTACTGTAGTGTCACTGCATGTCATGAATGAACTACTGTGGTATGGGATGTTGACAGAGGGGAGGCTATGTGTGGGAACAAGGGATATCTGAGAAATCACTTGTGTTGGTGAGGTTTCCATCACTGTGACTAATTACCTGAGGTAAATAAACTTTTAAAGAGGGAAAGTTTATTTTGGCTCACATTTGGATGTTTCAGTCTATCATCACTTGGCCCCATTACCTTTGGGCCTGTGGTAAGATAACACATCACCATAGGGAGCATGTGGTTATGCATGGTGAAGAAAGCTGCACACTTCATGGTGGCCAGGAAGCAGAGACAGGAAGGGACTAGCGTACTCCCATCCACACTTCCTTCCTCTAGGGCATCTCTTTTATAGGTTCCACCACCTCCCGATAGCACCAGGCTGGCAATCCAGGCTTTAACACACGGGTTTTGGGGGGACATTTATCTAAACTTCAGCATCTCTATACTTTCCACTCAGTTTGACTGTGAACTGAAAACTGTTCTGAGAAATAATTCAAAAGGAAAAAAAAATAAGATGAGATGACAATATGATGAAGTCCTTCCCCTGGTAGATGGAAAGGAAAGGGAGTATGAGATGTACCAGTCAGATTTAAAAACTCAACTGGCTGCTGTCTCAAAGCTGTGGTGAAGCGTCTATTGTGCTACAGTCTTATCTTTTTTTTTTTTTTTTTTTGTACTGGGGATTGAGCCCAGGGACACTTTATCACTTATCTACCTCCCCAGCTCGCTTATTTATTTATTTATTTGTTTGTTTATTTATTTAATTTATTTATTTATAGACATGTTCCTTTTAAGTTGCTGAGGCTGGATCCAAACCTGCAGTCCTCCTGCCTCAGCCCCTGGAATAGATGGGAGCCATCCCTCCTGGCAGCCTTGTCTACATCTTGTTTGGCCCTGAGTTCCCATGTCACCGTCTCTCCTTTTTCTTTTCTACTCTTACCTTCTGCTCCTACAGGTACCCTCCTGGTCTCCTCCCTGACTTGTACTTCCTTGCTGATGAGGGAATGGATGTGGACTACAGGTCCCCACGACCTTTCTAATTGGCTGCCCTCTAGGATCTGACCACTCTATCATAAAGAATCTTAGTCCTTTCTCTGACTCTAAGAAGCATCTCACTACTCAGGGTAGGACAACCAGGAAGCCATCACCTTCACTACTTAGAGCCAGGAAACATTCTTTATATGCACACCAGTCATCAGAGGGCATTCTGGAGGAAAAGTAATTTTCAAAGAGAATACCTGCAGTGTACTTTTCTCCAAATGATTTCCCTGATGAATTTCCTAAATTCTGATTGCAATACCAGACACATGGTGGCTGACCTTGTCTTCCTAACGTGGAAGATAGGGTCGAACACCAGTCGTCCCAGTCCAATGTGCTTAGTTCAATGCTGGAGGAATATTTAGAGAAGGGTAATTATGGAGAGTGTAATAAGAATTGCATAGAAGCAATGAAGAGAAGAAAGGCTTTCCAGAGGAGGGGTGTCTGAGAGAAATCTAGAAGGAAATGCAGGCATTTTCCTGGTAGACAGGGCAGGGGAAAGATGATCCAGTTAAGATGCAGAAGCAGGATGGTGCATGCAGTGCCAGATGTCCTAAAGAAGGACAGAGGGAGGGAGGGGGATGAGGCTGAGGCCGTGGAGGAATGGCCTTCCAGGCCAGGACTTGCCCTCACTCTGGGAGAGGCCTTTGAAGGATTTAAATGGGAAGTAAAAACAGTGCATTTCTGGGTGACTGTTGTGGTGGAAGGAGGTAAGAGGCTCTAGGCAGGGGAGTCTGTAAAGGAGGTCACATAGGACGTCACCTTAGAAAGCCGAACATGGAAAAGGCAACATGTGCCGGAGGAGAGGAGTGGATTAAGAAAGGGAAAGTCAATGAGAAGTTTTCTCTGGGAATGGGGAAGCAAGGAAAAGTGAAGAGCAGAGGGCGTACCTAGGTGTCTGGTTCTGGTGGTTACCAAATGGCTGCATTGCTCACCACGAGTGGAGGTGAGGCAGGGGAGAGTGCAGACCATGTGAATTGGGAAATGTAAGTCCTTAGCATAAGCAGGTGCTCATGAGTTGAACAAATGAGCGATGAATGAATACAGTGCCAAAAGGCGGCCCCTTTATTCAATACACTCTGCATCTACACTGTATAGTATCCATATAGCAAGAGCAACCCAATTTGCAACAATCAATGGACTCCCAGGGCCAGGGACCATGATCTCAGAGTCCAACCTCTTGCTACTCCAAAAGCTCGGCACCACCCTGCAGTGAAAGCAGGTGGTCACAGCCACTGCAGAGCAAACACATCCACCGCAGGTCCTAGAGTGATGTGCAGGTTGTACCTTCTCTCTCTTGGTTATTCATTTCTATTATAAAAATAATAAGCCATGCATAGTGGCACTCACCTGTAATCCTACCAGCTCAGGAGGCTGAGGTAGGAGGATTACAAATTCAAGGCCAGCCTCAGCACCTTAGCAAGACCCTTGGCAACTTAATGAGAACCTGTCTCAAAATTTTAAAAAATAAATAAATAAAAAATAAAAGGGTTGGGGATGTGGCTCAGTGGTTAAGCACCCCCCAAGTTTAATCCCCAGTGCCACTAAATAAATAAGTAAAATAATGCCTACCCCACTCCCCTGCTGCCCATTCTCCCATTACAGGCATTTTGAAAACATAAATTACCTAATTCATTTGGTCATATCTTATATCTATCTTAAGTGTTTTAATGTACACCTGTCTATGAGGTACTCCATAATTACTAAGCCTCGTATTCTAAATCAGGTTGTTTTTGGTGAAGTTGATACTTCAATGTCTTTTTCTTGCTAATAGTGCATGATCTCAGGCTTCACCTCCAAAACTGCTTTCTCATATGTGCCACTGTGGCCAATATAGCAGGCAGCTATTGTTGTTGTTATCAATTGGTAATGATTATTGAGCTCTTGTGAGTTGACATGCACTGGGTGACACAGTTATATGCATTATCTTACCAGTCCTTAGCAACACCATCACAATGTTAAATACCCCATTTTATAGTTGAGGGAACTAAATCTCCACAATGTTAATTAAAATGCCTAAGGTCCCATGCTAAGTAAATGGAGCAGTCCAGATTTATACCCACGATGTCTGACTCTTCCAGTCATTAGTCCACACTTCCATCAAATGGGAAATCACTGACTTGAGAATTATCCAAGAAGGAGAAGAACCTCGCTGGCTAAAATCTAAAGGCATTGGATAGATTTTCTTTTTTCCTGAAGTTGTCTGAGCTCTCCCTGCTTATAAATGCACAGAACATTGAGGCAGAGAGGCAAAGTGTTTCAAAGAACCCTCTGATGTGCTATGTACCTTTTAGTGCAATTTTTACTTTTAAGAAAATAACAAGGATACCTTCATCTAACGCATCTTCCAGTGGTCAGGAATGAGTGGGTGTGTGTATGTGTGTACAAAGTGAAATCCTACCGCCAACTTTTTATCAGCAAAGAGCTGCCATGAGATGCAAGCTGACAGCAGAGGGACAGAGGCATGATCACCAACTTCTATACATTTTTCTTTTTAACCAGCCATCATCAGACCATCATCAGACCTGAGATTAATCCTGGAACCCAAAACGTGCAAAGGAAAGTTTCTTTGCTCAGGAGACACCGCAATCAAGATCCTGTGCAATGTCAGATAGAAATTGACCCCTAAAACATTAGAAAACCAAGGCAGTGTGGTGCCTTGATTTGATCAAATGCTGTGCCCCTCTACTCCCAGTCCTCATTTAGAAAACTGGCATTTCTCTTCTGATTTCTCTCTCCCTTTCTTTCTTTTTTATTTTATTTATTTTTCTTTTTTTTTGGTCAAAGGTGTCATTTGCCCCACCTCACTACCCCAGAGCGCCCTCTGATTGGATTCCATTCAGCAGACCTGGTGATCCTGTTCTCCAAACCTATTTGAAGGCAGCTCTTTGCCTATCTCGTGCCATCCATCTCTCTGGGCAACTGAAATTGTGCTGCGAAATGTAGCAGCACTTCATGGGACCTCATTAACACCAGCTCTGAGGGAATGGGCTTCAACAGAGGAGGCATTAAAGCATCTAAACAGCACATTGAAACAGCAAAGCCTTCAAGAGCATGACAGACAAGTGATAGAAATCAAGTAACTGATATAAAAGGCCAGAAAGTACATAAAGGGCCAAGGGGAGCTTTTCAATTTATTTTTCCTGTTGGTACCACATTTGTTCCTGCATAGCAAGGATAGATCCTGAAATAGAGAGACGGCAGAGGGTTTGTGCACCTTCTGGGGTTCCCAGATTCACCTGAACTGAAGCCAGAAATAATATCATAAAACTAATTTAGCCATCACACCAATAGGGCTCCTCAGACATGAGACAGACTGAATAATTATATGTTTCCTACAGTTTCTGACACTCAGCTAGTTCCAGCAATGGCACTTCTAAATATACATTGCTTTGTCACAGCTACCTGTCTACCTCAGCTTTTCTTCAAGGGAAAAAAAAAATGAATAGAAAGTTAATTGCAAAGATGGAAAATCCAAGCCTTTCTGTTAGAATAATCTAAATTAATTGATGGGCCCCCAAAATCTAATGACCTGGGTGATCAGGGACACAAGATGATTGAGCCCCATGCTCATACATCCCTCTAGGTGGTTCCACCTCTGGGTAGTTTCTCTACTCCTGGGACATTACCTGTTAATAAGTTTTGACTAAAGTTCTTCTGGGGTTCAATCCTGTGTGGTAACTGGCAGGATGAGCCACCACCCTGAATTTTCCAGTGCTTTATACTCCTCTATTGTCTTTATTGAGGCAGTGAGCTTTCCCCAATCTTTTATGCTGTTTGTCCATTGGCTCTCCTGAGTCCTTATGGAAAGATATAAAATTTTCTCAAGTGTCTTACAAAATGAATTTTGGTTCACACACACTGTAAACCATGAACAGTGAAACAAAAGCTCTTATTAGCAGAACAGCTGATATAGCCAAAGTAAGGATCGGTTGAACTTTGGAAATGCCTATATATCTGGCCAGGTTGGAAGGGGGTCCTCCCCACCCGGGCATGCATGTCCAGAAGAATTGGCCCCACCTTCTACAAGAAACAGAAGTGCCTTTACACAAAGCCACAGAGGAAAACAGCCAACAAGATAAATAAGCATTTTTCCTATCTAATGACCCAAGTAAAAAAATGAGGCATTGTGAAATAATTAATAAAGAAGTTATGTTTACTGATATGCCAAGTGAGGGATCACATTCAAACCAGAGCATACAGTAAGGAGAGGCAGACTGTCCCTGGGTCCTAGGCTGAAGGACAGGAACAAGGCTTGGGAGAATAAGGATTTAAGGCAGCTGAACCAGACTACTGTGGCAAAAGTCACAGATCCAAGTTTGAAACTGGATCACCCATTGACCAGCTACAGAAGCTGGGTGTTTTGGTTTTCTTGCTATAAAACACATATATCAAGCTTGGTATTTCAGTACAACATTTATTGTGCTTGCATATCTATCATTTGGGCAGGACTTGGCAGGGTCGGCCTATCTTGTCTCTGCAAGGCTCAAGACAGGGCTATATCATCCTAAGGTTTGACAGTTGGTGCTTGTTGTTAGCTGGGACCTTACCTGTGACTCTGGCCCAGAACATCTCCATGTGGTCTTTCCCTATGCCATGAGCTTCCTTACAACACAGTGACCATTTCAGTGGGAAATATTCCTAAAGAGAGAAAGAGTAAATGGAAAATGTCACCTTTTATTGATATAATCTAAGTCATGCAACATTGTTTCCACAACATTCTCCTTCTTGGAAAAACCCTAAATACCTACCAAGTATCAAGGGAGGAAAAAATGGACTTCACCTCTGGATGGGAGTTTGGCAAGATTCTGGATGAGCCTATGTGTCAGGAGATACTACTGTGGCCATATTTTGAAAGTAACATATGTTGTGCTTGGCTAAGTAACTTGAGGATTTGAGCCTCAGTTTCTTTACCTGAAGAACTAGGACAATAAACTCTACGGAGTTCTTATAAAGCTTAGAGATAATGTGTTTGCACAGAGTAGATACTCAAAAGAAATTCTAGACCTACATTTGGGGTTAGACCTGGAAAAGTAGAAATGAACTATTGCTCCTCTGATGGTTACTGAATTTCTCAGTGACATAGGACAAGGAACAAAACTTGTGAGAACTAGAATAAGACAAAAGGCTGAAGTCCCTATTTCAGGCTCCACCTGATTACCCAGGCACTTCTCACAAGGACCCATCCTAGAAAGACATCAGCTCAGTTCTGGAATTAAGACAGTTCATTTCTCCCACATTACCACATCAATTTTAGGTCTTCTAGGCTGGATGTAAACAACTAAAAACGATGGGTTAAACATCAGGAGTTAGAGGGAAACTTGATCTTGTTCTGGGGTATTTACTTATATGGGAGGAAAGCTCTTTACAAATCCCTGCCAGAAGGACAGGTTACCCCAGAAATCGAGATACTATCCAAACAAGTTCCAAGCTCAGGATATCTATAGTGGTTCACAGCAAACCAGATTAAAACATTTGAAACATCGGGATCTGACATGATGCCCCTAACTCAGATTCATAAACTTCTAAAGAGAAAACCCACTGATTTTAGAGACAAGCCCATGATCTTTTGGGGGTAATTCCAAGAGTACCTGTAAGAACACAAATGAAAACTGATGCAGCCTCCTGCACCATCCAGTGGAAGTGACAAGCCCACCGGAAATCTCATTTCTATGTCCAAGTTAGTGGTAGGAATTCCCGGGAGGCTCTCTCCACTGAGCAGAAAGGAGTTTCCTCACAGATTCAACTTTCCATTCCCCTCCTAGGTGGAAAATGGGAATGGAAAGCAAGACAAATGGGTAAAAATGCACTCCATGTCAAGACAGGATTCATGAGGGGACCCCTACAAAGGATGTCTTCAAAAGGCAGAGATGAAAGGGGGTTCTGCTCTTTGCTGGCATCTGAGCTGGCATTTGCAGCATTACCATATGACTTCGAGCAGGGCATGAGAAGCCCTTTGATTGCCAAAGAACAGTTGCACCTCTGTCAGAGCGGCCTCATGACTCATGTGGGGTAGCAGCAAAGCGGGGGATAAGAGCAGATGTGAGGGGGAAGATCACAGCAGAGGGAAAGTGGCTTGAATACCATGCAAAGCAACCCAGAAAAGGAACACACACAAAAGAGCCCAAAAGGGGCGGAGCATGAGGACCAAAGAAAAGGAAGAATTACTTGGTGGTCAGTACTCTGCGAGGAAACCTGTCGTCTTCGGGGACCGTAGCACATTCAGGAGGTAATGAATTGCCCCTTTCTGATCATGAAACCGAATGACATTGCTCAAAAAAAAAATCTAAGTGGCAGCAAACACCTTTCTTCTCAATTGATTTTATGCAACGGAAGTGGGAAACTTATTTACATATTATTTTTAAAATTAACACCTCAGTCGCACTGACTATGTGACAGGTACTCTGCTAAACTCTTTACAAAAATGCACTCATTTAATCCTCTCAGCAACCTGAGGCAGATAAGGAAACTGACATCCTTGTCTCTTGCAGTGACTCATCATGATTATCATCATCACCATCCTTTCCCACCACATTAGCAACTAATACTTTTAAGCCCTTTCTATATATATCAGATGCTTCTTACATATCGCATCATTTTAGTTCTTTCTATAACCCTATAGGTTTATTTTGCTGTAAGCACATTTTTATTTCCATTTCTCAGTGAAATGTAAATATTATCATTTTACAATGAGACTGAGAAATGTTAACCTACATAAAGGGGTGAAACTAATGAGCAGAGAGTTCAAGGAAAGGATCCTGTTCAGTTTTTCATCTGAATTGGTGTACTAAATCATGGTAACTCCTAGCCATGAACCTACCCAGCAGCATACAGATCCCTGGTACTTCTCTGCATTTGGCAATGTGAGCAACTGCTCTCCAGGGAGTTGGGCCACAGGCCCTTCCTCTGTCCACTCTCTTGCTGTCTGTTACCTGAGACCTAGCATTGAGTCAAAGATCATTAGAGCGTCCCCCTCCGTGCCGTCTCCCAGTGTGTCCATCAAGAGCTGGGGTCCACAGTAATAAACCAAGTCAGAATCAGGATTCAGACCTTGTAGTTTCAGTGTGCCACCCTTTCTCAAGAAATTCCAGGCCGAGAAAAATATTTCATACTCAGCAAGTCAATTTTTGCTGGATGTTTACATTTTTTTTTCATGGATCAAGTCAAAGACACAAGCACAGAACATGAATTTTAGCCCCACTTTCATTACTAACAACAGGACCAGGAAACTTCTTTGTTGTATCTATTGAGTGATCTGAAAAAAGTAACCCTAGTCAACCTTTTGTAGATAAACCTCTTGATGAAATTACTTCTGCAAATACCAGAAATGGACTTAATTTCATTAAAATACAGTTCAGAACCACCAGAGAAGTCTACTTGAAAATGTTTATCATTTATTTTGCTAACGTATGACAATCACAAAGAAAATTCCATATGTATACTGAAAATTTTTTAGTAATGATCATAAATTTAGCCATGGTCAGTTGACTCATTCCTCTGAAAATGCATTCATTTGTTTAACAACAACAACAACATAACTTACTGTGTACTCTTAATGCCCTGAATAGTGACAGACAGTGAGAGACACACAAGGACAAGATAGTCATCTAGCCCCTAAGGAGTTCCCTGTATCACAGAAAAGGCAGACATGCCTACAGAGGAAATTCACCAGAGCACTGCACAGCAAGTTAATCAAAGATCTTTAAGCACAGAAACCCTAAGAACAGGGATATGAACAAAGATGGAGTTCAAAGATTTTTCTAATTCCATCAGCTGGATAATAACCAAGTGACCACTTACCAAAATGATTTGAAATTGCACAATCCCCTGATCTGCCTTCAGAATTAATGCTTAAGATAATAAATGCCTACAACCTTCAGATATTTAATTACTGAAAGGACTTACTTTCCAAAAGCGAGGCCAGACAAACTCAGGGAGTGACCTGGAATCTTAATGAGATGGATCTGGAGAGGTCATGTAATTCAGACTCCATTTTCAGGAAAGACTCATTTTTAAAGACCTCAGGGAGAAAAATTTGACAACCTTCTTTGTTGACGGTTTTGACGACCTTTAGTTGGGTCTGCAGTGGTAGCTCTGCATTGTGGCCTCCAGGGTCCTCCATGAAAGACTGACAAGAGAATGGGTTGTGTTTCTCCTACATCTGGAACAAAGGTCCTGGTCCCTCAGGTCTGCAGGAAGATCTGATTCTGCAACTGAGGGACTGAAGACAATGAGGGCCCAAGCCAGGGCGAAAGGATAACATCTGGATAATGTTTAGCCATTTACCATCTTCTTTGACCTGTATCATCATGTGACTTACAAAGCAAGCTTGGGATGACAGCTTTTTAATGTAGATTACTGTCCCATTTTGTCAAATGGAAAACGAGACTCAGGAGATTTAAATTACTAAATGGTAGACCTGGGACTACTGTTACGACTCTGCTTCTCCTCTGGATGCTAGTCATCATCATCATCATAACCATGGATATGTTCCAGCCACTTTGCATGAACTATTTCATCAAATCTTCATAACAGCCTAGCAAGATAGGTAGTTTTTCAAATCCCCATTCTATAGAAGGTAAAACTGAAATTTAGAAATACTAAGTAATTGGCCTGTGGCCTCACATCTAACACATAGTGAAATGGAATTCCAACGTGAGTAATTTGGCAACTAAATACACATTCTTGTTATATTTATTATCATTTTAGAAAATAACCACAATTTCAACCAGAAGAGGGATTCAAATCCCCACTAAATCTCTGCCTAGGTATTCCTGAAGTGTTCTAATCCACTTGGACAGTGATAAAAACCTATACCTCCTAGTGTCAGAGACTTTGTCATCTCTCTCTGCTTTGTCCCCTCTTTACCTCTGTGAGTTCCAGCATTACCTTACTTCCTCAAGTGTGACTATTGAGCTGAGATGGCAGTGTACTTCCCCACCAGCAGGACCGAAAGAAATTAACCAGGAGTGAACTCTAATACTCTCATGTTGAGCATCAGGGAAGACTCTAAAAGAAAAATGTGGAAGTTATTGGTATTGTTTTTCCTAAAACATTTTCTTATCTATGATTCTTTTTAATTTTGAGTTACAGAGGAAGTACCTAATGAGACATGGCAAAACTAAATACTTGCCTAACTCACAAGGAAGTTAGAGACAGGAGAGAGACTTAGCATTGATGTCTCCCAACCCAGTTGCCCTGCAACCCACCGACCAAGAAGTCGATTCAATAAGCATTCATGGAAAACCCACTATAATCCAGGTTTTGCATTCAGTTCCCAAGGGTCACAAGGAGACTTGTTTGCTTATTCAAGAAGCCCTCACCGAGTATCCACAAGGTGCCAAGCACTGCTACAAGCCTTGGAGATACAACAGGAAACCAAGTAGTGCCTCTGCTTTCATGAAGCTAATATGCTAGCTGGAGGGAAAGAAAAAACAAACATACAAACAGGGAAACAAGCAGTATGTCAAATTGGGAGCCTAGAATAATAGGTCAGGCCTTGTGGGCCTCACAATGACTTTGGCTTTACTATGGGCAAGCTGAACATTCAAGGGAGCATTTCAAACCAAGAAGAAATATGGCCTGACTTTCACTCAAAGCCATGGCTCTGTGGGACCAAGGGTGACTGTCATCCCTCTGCCCCTAGCTCTACTCATCCACATACCTCACTTCCCAGAGCACAGGACACGTAAGAGAAAGAAAGAATTTCCGATTCTAGCTCAAACAACCCTGACTCTTATTTATAAAAGCCAAAGCTGCAAGTATTCCATCCATGATTTTGCCCGTGCCCTAAAATTTCTAGACACACCCACCAGCATGCAGCCTTTGGCACAAAGGCTAGGTTCCATTCTCGTGCCTTGTTTGTCCATTATTTATCATTAGCTCTTTTTTATGTAGTCATGATGGAGTGACCCATCTTACATTTGCAGCCTATACCTATTAAATTTTATGGTTCATTTATGGCCACTTATATAGCTAGCCAAGGTCTTGGTGTAAGCAGACTGATTTCTAGAACCATCTCTGAGATCCCTAGCCTGAAGGCATCTGTGAATTCAATGAGTATGGAGACCTTATAAATCAGCACAAAAATTCACATGGATTTTTAAAAACTTTTGGTGAATTAAAGGTGGCCACAGCCTTTTTCCTGTTATTCTCAACAAGAGTTGAGTCTGTTTTTCCTCCTTCCGAATCAAGAGTTGGCCCTGTGCCTTGTTTTGGTTGATGGAATACCTAGAATGCTCAGAAATGGTATTGAGTCCAAGCCTTCAAAGAAGTGTCGGCTTTAGCTTCACTCCTTCTTTCTTTCTCTCTTGAAGGTCAACTGCCAAGTGATGCAGAGATTTGGGCTGAGTCACAGAATGATGAGAGACTATTGGGGAGTGCCTCTCTGGGATGAGGGATCTGGTGGACCTCTCTGCTGAATGCAGCCTCCTGATTGACCTTGGCCTCACTCTACAGAGTAGAAGAATCACCCAGCTGATCCCAGTCACCCCCACAGAACTGTGGAAAATAACAAATTCCTGTTGTGCGAAGTACTAGGTTTTGGAGTGGCTGGTTACAAAGCAACAGAAAACTGAACGCCATCCTTGACTGGGGTGTTCACTGAAGAAGTGAGGGTAGGAAGGAAGGGAGAGAGGAAGAGCTGGCTGGCCACTGCAGACGGGTTCCTAGTTATCATTATTTTCTTTCATGCATTACAAAGCCCTTACCAGCCCAGAACGGACAGCACAGAATTATCTAGGAAATCTGACTCAAATACAGATTTCTAAACCCTCCCCTAGGTAATCTAGACACAGCAGCTGTGACGTGGGGCCCGGAAATCTGTACTCTTATAAGACTCTGAACAATTTTGATGAACATCCATGTTTGAGAATTCTGGGTTTTAGCTATGAGTTACTAAAGAGCTAAAAGTAGGTTTATCCACTTATCCTTCTGGCCTGGTATGGTGTCTGGCACATATAGAAATAAAATTAATGCTTGGTGAATGGATAGATAAGCAAATGAATGAGCAAATGACCACATGGACTGGAAAAGGACAGGGGTATCTGGAAGTACCTTGATATCCTAAGGCACCTACTTATGATATACTTGATACTGTCTTTCCATTTTTATACTCAGAGTATCCACAACAACACTACCACAGGCCTCATTCTTTCCTCGTCTTGTTACCCAGTTAGGACTATCTCCTGCAGGCAGGAGAAGTGTGGAGATAGTGTTAGGGAGCGGACAGCAGATATATAAAAATAAACAAAACAAAGCACACATAAACGGAAACTTGACTCAGCTTTTGAGCTATTTACCTCACTAACTCAGTCCCCGGAAAATAGAAAATAAACTCTCATTTTCTGTCCTTTCTTCCTTAGCTGATTCTACTTTTCTCTGGGAAGATGTTCAAATTGAAGGGCATTGGCAGTTTAGAGAATGTGGAGGAGGAAGAAAAAGAGAGAGAGAAAACGCAGAGAGACCTTCCACAAAGGAGGAGGGCAAGGGAGAACTGGACACTCGGGAAGGCGGAAGGGACCACAGGGGTAATATCTGGGCCAAAGCAATTTGCTTGCATTTTGCACCAAATTCTGTTCCTGTCATGCAGAGGAAACTCTGTCTAAGGCCTTCGAGACCCGCATTTTAAAACCCTGGGAACCTGAAAGGTTTCCTCTCCCACTTGGGCTCTCAATCTTTCCTGAATACAAAAGTCTGAAAAAAAGTAAAGATCTTGGAAAACAGTCCCAAGCCATTTCCTGCAGTCTAATTCATTCTGACCCATACCTACTCAGATTACATTGGTGGTTTTGTTTTCTGACTACTTTCCTTACCAAATGACACAGCAAGTTTTCTAGGTACTGGGAACAAGCATACAAGAGGCCAAGCAGAAAAGGAACTAGGTCGAAACAAAAAAAAAAAAAAAAAATGAACCAAGTTGAAACAGTTTAGTGAAATTAAAAATGCTAGGCTAGAATGTGACTGCTGATGCCTATTGCCAAGAATTCTCCAAGATTAAGAAAATGTTTTCAAAACTGGCATCAAGTATCAAAATTAGCATTTTATTACAGGAGTCATACAGAGTATGGTAGAAAAATAAGAATATAAGGGTTAGTAAAAAAGAGAAAAATCTCCCATAAATGCACCATCTGAAGGTAACTACTGCTAACATTTTAAAATTCATCCCTCCAAATTATTATATCTATAGCTCTATTTGAAAAAAAAAGGAGAGAGAAAAGTGATACTGTACATATCTTTCTTCCCTCAATAAAAAAATCTGAACAACTTTCTAGATTAATTTAGACATGGTATCATCAATAATGAGAGTATAGTAGTTAAAATATATTCCTTTTTAAAAACAAAATTTTATCATAGCTTCAGAGGAAATGCAGGAGCTCATGTATGGGTTATATTTTCTTAAGTTAGATCTTTATCAGTAGTATTACTGGGTCAAAACTTTTGATAAATATTGCCAAATAACTCTTTGGAAAATGTGTGCTACTTGACATTCTCCCTAGCTGTGTGAGGGGCTGTTTCTCCACATTCCTGCCATTCCAGTACACTTTTATTTCTCAATTTTTACTTAAGGGCCAAAAAAAAAAAAAAAAAAGAAGTTTTCTCATTATTTGAATTCTTTTTATTTCCCTTCACTAGTGAGATGGTGAAATTGAAGTTTTTCTCACATACTTTTCAGTCAATATTGTTATTCTTTACCTTTGGTTCTGAATTTTCTAGGTGGTAGTTATATATTCAACACTGAGTTGTGATGGACTTTTTAGAAGTAGGGCTAGTAACCTTTTACCATTGATAGTGTGAGGGCTTTTCCTGAGTCATTACTGGTTTTCACATACGTTCACAGCAGAACAAATTTGAACAGAATGGGCTCAAATCTTGGTTTGTCTATGTTTTTGTTCTGTGCACATGGTACATTACTTGCCCTTTCTAGAACTCAGTTTCCTCATCTATAAAATAGACATCATAATAGTATTTTGATCTGGGGGCTAGATATCAACTCAAGTCAAGCCCTCATAATAGTGTCTCAGAGATAGCGAGCTTCCAGTCAATGCTGGATTTATGAATTATAAAAGTTTGTTGCCATTGTGAAATGTTAACCTCATCTGAAGTTTTTTCTTTTTTCTTTTTTTGATTCTGTCTTTGGGTCATTCTTAGAAAGCCCACCTCTACCCCCATTATTATACTTTTTTTTTCTAGCACTATTATTGTTGTTGTATTTTACATTTAAATTTTCAATGCCTTTGAAATTAACTTTAGCGTAACTTATGAGTTAGGGAATCTAACTTCATTTTTGTCCCAATACCATTTATTGAATAAACATTCACTTTCTACTAGATTGAGACGCCTGTATTATCAGTTAAGTCTTCACATGCAAGGTCTGGTTCTGGTCTTGCATTTCTATTCCACTGATGAGTCTGTCTGGCCCTATGCCAACAATTTAGTCTTTAAATGAGTATAGTTAGCTTCATAATATACCACAATATCTTGTGAGGAAAACATTTCACAACACTCTTCTTTGTCAGAATTGTATGAAGTATTCTATCATATTTATTATCTCAGGTAAACTCCACAGAAATTTGGTCCCATTTCCTCCATGTGGTGGATTTGTGGACAAGCCACCCAGATCCTCCTTCAGGAATGAAGATTCATCCCCCCAGGTGCTGGGAGAACCAAGGGAAGATGGCCCCTAACAGTGAACTCTGAACTAAAGAAAATCACCTCACTTTGATCATGCCTCCTTCCAGAGGCTGCCTGCATCTGGTGACTGGAGAAAAACTATTAAGGCCAGTCCTCAGTCCCAATGCCATTTCAAGGTTGGAGCTAGTGCCAATGCTCCCACAGGAACAGGAAAAATCCTGTTTGGGACTGCTTTGCAGATTCCCCCTTCCCCCTCTTTCCAACCCTGCTCTCCTCACCCTCAGCTCACAAGCATTACCAAATAAACACCCTGCAAGGTACCTCCAGGCACCTACAGCGTCTCAGAAAGCCCAACGCGCAACATTCCCCCCTAAAAAGCAAAATTGTTGGCATATGAATGAGAATTACATTACATCTAACAATTTGTCAAGAATAACATTTGTTTGCAATATTGTCTTATTATAGGTCTTTCTATTTGTCTCCATTTTTTCTTATATTCTTAAAAATAATTTGAAGTTTTTTCACATAGACCCTGAAATTTCTCTTCTAGGTTTGTTCCTGGATATTTTGCATCGGCCATTGACATTATTAGTGAGATCTGTTATTTTTATTCCTTATGGTGAAAAATGAATTTAGAATCCTTGACTCTCTTGTAGAAGAAATTACATTTACTTTGTGCAGCTTCAAGGGCTAGAGCTGGGCAAGAGAAACAGATTATACA
Organism: Callospermophilus lateralis; assembly: GCF_048772815.1. Taxonomy (NCBI): domain Eukaryota; kingdom Metazoa; phylum Chordata; class Mammalia; order Rodentia; family Sciuridae; genus Callospermophilus; species Callospermophilus lateralis. The sequence goes on from NC_135307.1 coordinate 93,843,688, forward strand.
ATAGCATGTTTTAGTTCACTAAGTGCACATTTCAAGAACAAGGGTGGTCCATTTATTTCATCTCCAAGGAAGATGAAAGGACTGTCTTTAAGGATTGGGAGTCTCCTGGCCCTAGAAGCACAGAAGAGGAGCTGAATAATGCTTTCAAGGCTGAGATAGGCTGGAATCACATGCAGATGTGTATTAGATGATCTTCAAGGTTCAAGCTTCAGCAAACAGGCTGCTTAATGAAAGCTGGGTCTGTGTTCCACACTTTCTCCCTATTCCACTGGATCCTTGCAAATCACCCTTTCTATTCTTTTGGCTTTGTATCACGCTTTTATCTGCATCACTGCTAAGCCAAAAAAAAAAAAAAGAAAAAAGAAAAAATGCTAAAAAGATCTTCTCAAAGAAACAAAAAAGATCTTCTCAAAGAAACAAATCTTAAGCAGAGGAGTAGGATTGATCCAAGGTATCTGTAACTACTTAAAATGTGAATTAAGCTTCATCACTAGCTATGACATTCTAGAATGAACCCCCAAAACAAGAGTGAAATAAACACAACCTGCAGGAAACAGAAACTGTAGGATCCACCTATAACTCAAAGCAGGATTTGGCAAATAGCATTGGGCAAAAGGACCAATCCAACCCATAAAGTTTTATCAGAACACAGCTATACTCATTCATTTGTGTATAATCTATAGCTGAGCTTGTGTTATAGGCAGAGAAGGATAGTTGTGAAAGAAACTGTATGAACTACAAAGCCTAAATTAGTTACTATCTGGCTGTTTACCAAAAGAAGTTTGCCACTCCTGGCTCAGAAGCAAAGTAACCAAGGTAACCTAGTGTTTGGAGCTAGATTAAGTTTTACAGGCTGATTTCATTATTTACCTGTCACGTAACTTTAAATAATAGTTATATCATTACCAAAACCCGATTTCCTTCTGTACTACCTGGCAGAACCGATGATAACCACAGTGACTGGTTGCTTAAATTGGGTAGTGTTTGGCAAATAATAGAATCAATATCATTATATTTAAAATGAGTTTCTAGTAGATAGTACCCATTTGTTGTTGCTGTTGTTTTAAAATCTGACAATGTCTGTCTTTTAATTGGTCTTCCTGAACCTTGAAAACACTAATTGAAAGAAAGCTGGAGACTGGAAAAGAAAACCAGAGTGACTATTAACATCAAATAAAGTCAACATCAGGTCAAAGAAAATACCAGGAATAGAGATATTGTGTGTTGATATAAGGGTCAACTCACTATGAGGACATATTAGTCCTAAATTGCCAGACATAATTACACTAAAATTTACTCATTATACAAAATATAAAATGAGGCATAATTACACTAAAATTTATTCTTTGTATAAAATTCTCTTTTAATGGATATCTTGGACTTGTGTTGTTGTTGTTGCTGCTGCTGCTGTTATTGTTTTTGCTAAATCTGACAATACTATCCTCACTGATATTTGTCTAACACCAGAGCTTGAAACTATGAAACCAAAAGATAAAGAAGGAAAAGGAAAAAAGGGGCAAATCTACAATTGTACTTGGAAATTTCATAGTCCTCTCAGTAATTTATAGAACAAGTATGCAAAGAACAGCAAGAATATAGAACTGAACAACACCATCAACCAATCTGACATAGCGGATATTTATAGAATGCCCCACCCAACAACAGCAGAATTCTTCCTGTTTTTAAGTGCACATGAAACATTCACCAAATTAAATCATATCAGGCTGGGGTTGTGGCTCAGTGGTAGAGTGCTCACCTAGCATATGTGAAGCACTGGGTTCGATCCTCGGCACCACATAAAAACAAACTAATGTATTCACCTAAAACTAAAGATACATAAATAAATAAATACTTTTTAAAAAAAGATAGATCATATCTTGGGTCAGAAAACAAGCCTCTACAAATTTAAAAGAATGGAAATCATATAGAGTAAGCTCTCTTCTACTAACAGAATTAAAATATAAATAGGTAACAGAAAGAAAATTAGGAAGCCTCTAAATGCTTGGATATTAAACCGTATACTTCTAATTAATCCATGTGTCAAAGAGAAAGTCTCAGGGAAAATTAGAAAATATTTTGAATTGAACAAAAATAAAAATACAGCATATCAAAATGTGTGGGATATAACTAATGCAGTGTTTAGAGAGAGATTTATAACATGGTTTATATTAGAAAAGGAGAAGGGTTTAAAATCAAACATCTAAGTTTGCCCCTTAAAAAAGTAAAGCATAAGAAGAACAACATAAATTCAAGACAAGTAGAAATAAGGAAATAATAAAGAAGAAAAATTAATAAATCTAAAAAGAGAAAAATCAATGAAACCAAGCAAATAAATGGAATTGATAAGTCCCCGGACATACAAAAAGGATATAATAATGAATAATATCAAGAACAAAGAGGGAATATCTAATCATATCTCCTTATTCATTAAAAGGATAATAAGGACATACTACAAACAACTGTATGTACATAATGCAGCAATTTAGATTAAACAAACCAATTCTTTCAATGTCACCAACTACCCAAACTCACCTATAATAAAAACGATAACCCAAAACATTCTACAACTACTCAATTAATGTTAAAAATCTTCAGAAAAAGATCCAGATGGTTCCATTCGTGTTCTACCAAACACTTAAAAGAGAAATCATGTAGATTCTACAGAATCTTTAACAAAAACAGAGGGAAATACTTCCCAATTCATCTTATCAGGCCAGCCAAAACAAAAATCAAAGATACCAAATTCTAAAAATGGTGCAAGAAAACTATAGCCCCGTCTCTCTCATATATACAGATACAAAAATTCTAACACAATTTTATCAAATCAAATCCAGTAATATTATCAGAATGGTAATTATAACACACCACAATCAAGTTGGGTTTATCCTAAAATCAGTTGGTATTACTCGCCATATTAACAAAGAAATAACAACAGACACTAGTATGGCAATAGGTAAATCAATGGATGTGTAACCGATGTGATTCTGCAATCTGTATACAGGGTAAAAATGGGAGTTCATAACCCACTTGAATCAAAGTGTGAAATATGATATATCAAGAACTATGTAATGTTTTGAACAACCAACAATAAAAATTAAAAAAAAAAAAAGAACCATACACCAGACTGAAGAGCTTGGGTTCTCAAACACAGATCACCTGAACCCTGCCCCAGAGTTCAATCTCCAGTACAAAAAAAAAAAAAAAAAAATTCAATTTATTTGATCCAGTAATCACCACCACCTCTATACTTATCTTACAAAAAAAAAAATTTACCTCTTCACACATAGACTAATGCACATGGATTTACTGTCTTTAGGAAGAGTAAAAAACTGGAAATGAACATGTCCAAATAATAAAGAATTGTTTAAATGACTGTAACAATCTCTATGAAAGAATGTCATACAGCAATTTAAAGCAGTTTTCTTAAAAAATGTTTAAGGATGTGAAAAAAATCCTTACAATATATTAAGTGAAAAAGCAGAATGTTAATATAAATATCTGTGTTCATATGGAAGAAAAGGTCCAGATGATGCCTAGTAGGATTACGGGTCAATAAAAAGTTAATTGTCCATTTCAAAAAAAAAAAAACAAAGAAATAAAACCACAGTATTGCATTGATTGATACAGAACAAGTTTGCACAAAATTCTATATACATTAATGATAAAAATTCTCAGTAAACTAGGAATAGAATGACATATTATAAAACTACAGCTAGCATCACATTGAATTGAGAAAAACTAAATTCTTTCCCCCTTGTGTTAGAGTTCTTCCAAAGAACAGACCAATAGGAGACTTTAATGTATCTCCAATATGTCTCCATTCTAGAGACTTAGGAAAGCCATTGGTATAGTTCAAAGACCTAAGAGTCAAAAAATCAATCATGTACATTCCAGTCCAAGTATGAAGACCTGAGAACTGAGAGCAATAAGGGTGGAAATTTGTTGTCCCAGCTCAAGCAATCAGGCAGAGGGAGAACATATTCATCTTTCCTTAGCTTTTGTAATCTATTCAGGTCCTCAATATATTGCCTAATGCCCACCCACACTGTAGAGAGAAGCCTATCATTCTTAGTCCACCAATTCAAATGTTAATGTGAGAGTGTTCCAGAAATACTCTCATAGACACATTCAGAAATATTTTTAATCAGCTATCTGGGCATCCCATGGTCCAGTGAAAGTGATACACAAAATTAACCATCACACCTCTAAAGATTGGGAACAAAGCAAAGATGGCTAATTTTACTACCCCCATCCAACATTCTGGTGGATATTCTAGCCAATACAATAAGACAAGAAAAAAAGTCATGCAAATGGAAAAGGAAGACATATTCTCTATTCATGGATGATCAAATTGCTATATAGTTGATAGGGAAAAAAAAACTAGGAAATAAATAAAGCAAATCCTCAGTATACAAGGTCACAAAAAAGAAATCAATTATATTTCTCTATATAGGGGATAAACAGTTATTGAGAACTGAAATTTTTTAAATACCATTTGCAATAATTCCTTTTTTTGGGGGGGGGTGTGGCTCAGTGTTTTTTTTTTATTAAATTAATTTTTATTGTAGGTTGTTCAAAACATTACATAGTTCTTGATATATCATATTTCACACTTTGATTCAAGTGGGATATGAGCTCCCATTTTTACCCCATATACAGATTGCAGAATCACATCAGTTGCACAACCATTGATTTACATATTGCCATTCTGGTGTCTGTTGTATTCTGCTGCCTTTCCTATCCTCTACTATCCCCCCTCCCCTCTACCCTCCCCTCTTCTCTCTCTACCCCCTCTACTGTAATTCATTTCTCCCCCTTATATTTTTCCTCCTTTCCCCTCACTTCCTCTTGTATGTAATTTTGTATACCCCTGAGGGTCTCCTTCCAATTACATGCAATTTCCCTTCTCTCTCCCTTTCCCTCCCACCTCTCATCCCTGTTTAATGTTAATCTTCTTCTCATGCAGTTCGTCCCTACTCTGTTCTTAGTTACTCTCCTTATATCAAAGAAGACATTTGGCATTTGTTTTTAAGAGATTGGCTAGCTTCACTTAGCATAATCTGCTCTAATGCCATCCTTTTCCCTCCAAATTCTATGATTTTGTCATTTCTTAATGCAGAATAATACTCCATTGTGTATAAATGCCACATTTTTTTTATCCATTCGTCTATTGAAGGGCATCTAGGTTGGTTCCACAGTCTTGCTATTGTGAATTGTGCTGCTATGAACATGGATGTAGCAGTGTCCCTATAGTGTGCTCTTTTTAGGTCTTTAGGGAATAGACCGAGTAGGGGAATAGCTGGATCAAATGGCGGTTCCATTCCGAGCTTTCCAAGAAATCTCCATACTGCTTTCCAAATTGGCCGCACCAATTTGCAGTCCCACCAGCAATGTACAAGAGTACCCTTTTCCCCACATCCTCGCCAGCACTTGTTGTTGTTTGACTTCCTAATGGCTGCCAATTTTACTGGAGTGAGATGGTATCTTAGGGTGGTTTTGATTTGCATTTCTCTGACTGCTAGAGATGGTGAGCATTTTTTCATGTACTTGTTGATTGATTGTATGTCCTCCTCTGAGAAATTTCTGTTCAGGTCCTTGGCCCATTTGTTGATTGGGTTATTTGTTATCTCATTGTCTAATTTTTTTAGTTCTTTGTATATTCTGGATATTAGGGCTCTGTCTGAAGTGTGAGGAGTAAAGATTTGTTCCCAGGACGTAGGCTCCCTATTTACCTCTCTTATTGTTTCTTTTGCTGAGAAAAAACTTTTTAGTTTGAGTAAGTCCCATTTGTTGATTCTAGTTATTAACTGTTGTGCTATGGGTGTCCTATTGAGGAATCTGGAGCCCGACCCCACAGTATGTAGATCATAGCCAACTTTTTCTTCTATCAGACTCCATGTCTCTGATTTGATATCAAGTTCCTTGATCCACTTTGAGTTAACTTTTGTGCATGGCGAGAGAAAGGGATTCAGTTTCATTTTGTTGCATATGGATTTCCAGTTTTCCCAGCACCATTTGTTGAAGATGCTATCCTTTTTCCATTGCATGCTTTTAGCCCCTTTATCGAATATAAGATAGTTGTAGTTTTGTGGATTGGTTTCTGTGTCCTCTATTCTGTACCATTGGTCCACCCGCCTGTTTTGGTACCAGTACCATGCTGTTTTTGTTACTCTTGCTCTGTAGTATAGTTTGAAGTCTGGTATAGCTATACCGCCTGATTCACACTTCCTGCTTAGCATTGTTTTTGCTATTCTGGGTCTTTTATTTTTCCATATGAATTTCATGATTGCTTTCTCTATTTCTACAAGAAATGCCGTTGGGATTTTGATTGGCATTGCATTAAACCTATAGAGAACTTTTGGTAATATCGCCATTTTGATGATGTTAGTTCTACCTATCCATGAACAGGGTATATTTTTCCATCTTCTAAGATCTTCTTCTATTTCTCTCTTTAGGGTTCTGTAGTTTTCATTGTATAAGTCTTTCACCTCTTTTGTTAGGTTGATTCCCAAGTATTTTATTTTTTTTGAGGATATTGTGAATGGGGTGGTTGTCCTCATTTCCATTTCAGAGGATTTGTCGCTGATATACAGGAATGCCTTTGATTTATGAGTGTTGATTTTATATCCTGCCACTTTGCTGAATTCATTTATTAGCTCTAATAGTTTCTTTGTAGACCCTTTTGGGTCTGCTAGGTATAGAATCATGTCATCTGCAAATAGTGATAATTTGAGTTCTTCTTTTCCTATTTTTATGCCTTTAATTTCTTTCGTCTGTCTAATTGCTCTGGCCAGTGATTTGAGAACTATGTTGAACAGAAGTGGTGAGAGAGGGCATCCCTGTCTTGTTCCAGATTTTAGAGGGAATGCCTTCAGTTTTTCTCCATTCAGAATGATACTAGCCTGAGGCTTAGCATACATTGCTTTTACAATATTGAGGTATGTTCCTGTTATCCCTAGTTTTTCTAGAGTTTTGAACACATAACATAGATGCTGTACTTTGTCGAATGCTTTTTCCGCATCTATCGAGATGATCATATGGTTCTTATTTTTAAGCCTATTGATGTGGTGAATAACATTTATTGATTTCCGTATATTGAACCAACCTTGCATCCCAGGGATAAATCCGACCTGATCATGGTGCACAATTTTTTTGATATGTTTTTGTATCCGGTTCGCCAGAAGTTTATTGAGGATTTTTGCATCTAGGTTCATTAGAGATATTGGTCTGTAGTTTTCTTTCTTTGAAGTGTCTTTATCTGGTTTAGGAATCAGGGTGATGTTGGCCTCATAGAATGAATTTGGAAGTTCTCCCTCTTTTTCTATTTCCTGAAATAGCTTGAAAAGTATTGGTATTAGTTCCTCTTTAAAGGTTTTGTAAAACTCTGCTGTATACCCATCCGGTCCTGGGCTTTTCTTAGTTGGTAGTCTTTTGATGGTTTCTTCTATTTCCTCAATTAATATTGGTCTGTTTAGGTTGTCAATATCCTCCTGACTCAATCTGGGCAAATCATATGACTTAAGAAATTTATCGATGCCTTCACTATCTTCTATTTTATTGGAGTATAAGGATTCAAAATAATTTCTGATAATCTTCTGTATTTCTGAAGTGTCTGTTGTGATATTGCCTTTTTCATCCCGTATGCTAGTAATTTGAGTTCTCTCTCTTCTTCTCTTCGTTAGCGTGGCTAAGGGTCTGTCGATTTTATTTATTTTTTCAAAGAACCAACTTTTAGTTTTGTCAATTTTTTCAATTGTTTCTTTTGTTTCGATTTCATTAATTTCAGCTCTGATTTTAATTATTTCTTGTCTTCTACTTCTTTTGCTGTTGTTTTGCTCTTCTTTTTCTAGGATTTTGAGTTGAAGTATTAGATCATTTATTTGTTGTTTTTTTCTTTTTTTAAGGAATGAACTCCAAGCAATAAATTTTCCTCTTAGAACTGCTTTCAATGTGTCCCATAGATTCCGATATGTTGTGTCTGTGTTTTCATTTATCTCTAAGAATTTTTTAATTTCCTCCTTGATGTCTTCTATAACCCATTGATCATTCAGTAACCTATTGTTCATTCTCCAAGTGATGCATGATTTTTCCTTACTTCTTTTATCGTTGATTTTCAATTTCATTCCATTATGATCAGATAAGATGCATGGTATTATCTCTACTCCTTTATATTGTCTAAGAGTTGCCCTGTGACATAATATATGATCTATTTTTGAAAAGGATCCATGTGCTGCTGAGAAAAAAGTGTAACTGCTTGATCTTGGGTGGTATATTCTATATATGTCAATTAAGTCTAGGTTATTAATTATGTTATTGAGTTCTATAGTTTCCTTATTCAACTTTTGTTTGGAAGATCTGTCCAGTGGTGAGAGAGGTGTGTTGAAGTCTCCCATGATTATTGTATGGTGGTCTATTAGACTCTTGAACTTGAGAAGAGTTTGTTTGATGAACATAGCTGCACCATTGTTTGGGGCATATATATTTATGATTGTTATGTCTTGTTGGTGTATGGTTCCCTTGAGCAGTATGTAGTGTCCCTCTTCATCCCTTTTGATTAAATTTGGCTTGAAATCTATTTTATTTGATATGAGTATGGACACTCGTGCTTGTTTCCGAAGTCCATATGAGTGATATGATTTTTCCCAACCTTTCACCTTTAGTCTATGTATGTCTTTTCCTATCAAATGTGTCTCGTGAAGGCAGCATATTGTTGGGTCTTGTTTTGTGATCCATTCTACTAGCCTGTGTCTCTTAATTGGTGAGTTTAAGCCATTAACATTTAGGGTTATTATTGAGATATGGGTTGTTCTTCCAGCCATATTTGTTTATTTATGTTACTAAACATGGTTTGTTTCCTCTTTGATTATTCCCCCCCTCCTTTACTGTACTACCTCCCGCTGTTGGTTTTCATTGATATTTTCCATTTCCTCTTCCTGTAATATTTTGCCGAGGATGTTTTGAAGAGATGGTTTTCTAGCTGCAAATTCTTTTAACTTTTGTTTATCATGGAAGGTTTTAATTTCATCTTCCATCCTGAAGCTTAATTTTGCTGGATACACAATTCGTGGTTGGAACCCATTTTCTTTCAGTGTTTGAAATATGTTATTCCAGGATCTTCTAGCTTTCAGAGTCTGTGTTGAAAGATCAGCTGTTATCCTGATTGGTTTACCCCTAAATGTAATCTGCTTCCTTTCTCTTGTAGCTTTTAAAATTCTCTCCTTATTCTGTATGTTGGGCATCTTCATTATAATGTGTCTAGGTGTGGATCTCTTATGATTTTGCACATTCGGCGTCCTGTAGGCTTCTAGGATTTGGGATTCTGTCTCATTCTTCAAGTCTGGGAAGTTTTCTCGTATTATTTCGTTGAATAGATTGCTCATTCCTTTCGTTTGGACCTCTATACCTTCCTGTATCCCAATGACTCTTAAGTTTGGTCTCTTTATGTTATCCCATATTTCTTGAATGTTCTGCTCATGGTTTCTTAACAGCTTTGCTGAGCTGTCTATGTTCTTCTCCAGTTGAAATACTTTGTCTTCATTGTCTGATGTTCTATCTTCTAAGTGTTCTACTCTGCTGGTAGTATTCTCAATTGAGTTTTTAAGTTGGTTTATTGCTTCCTGCATTTCTAGGATTTCTGTTTGTTTTTTATAATCTCTATCTCCCTGTATAATTGATCTTTTGCTTCTTGGATTTGTTTATGTAATTCATTGTCGAAGTGGTCGAAGTGGTCTTTCATTGTCTGATTTTGCTGTCTAATGTCTTCCTTGAGACTCCAGATCATCTGAAGCATGTATATCCTGAATTCTTTATCTGACATTCCATCTGCTGCAGCTATAACCTCTTCTAAAGTTGAGTTGACCTGCATTGCTTGTGGTCCTTTCTTTCCTTGTCTTTTCATACTGATCGCGTTTCTTTCTGCTTGGTGAAACTGTTGTGTTATTGATTTTTCCCCCTATATATTTATATTGCTCTTGTATAGTTGCAAAGTCTCCCTCGCAGGATTTGGCGGTGGTTCTGCCCCTCCTCCAATTGGGGCAATGTGCCTACCACGGCGGCAGGCCGCTGTACCTGTACTTTCGGTGGGCCTGTTCTTTCGGTGGTCACAGGTCCGCCTACCTTGCAGGCGTGAGCAGCGGCTCTGCCCCTCCACTGGCCGCTAGGCCTGTTCTGTCAGTTGCAGGTCTAGGCGCTGGTGGCGGCTCTGCCCCTTCCCCAACCGGGGCGATGTTTCTGGCGGGCCACTGGGCCTGTTTTGTCAGTGGTCACGGTTCCGCCTACCTTGCAGGCACATGGGGCAGCTGTGCCCCTCCGCAGGTTGCTGGGCCTGACCTGCCGGTGTGTCGCAGGTCTGCCTACCTTGAAGGCTCGGGGGGTGGCTCTGCCGCTCTGTGGATTGCTGTGCCTGTTCTGCTGGTGGGTCCCAGGTCCGCCTACCTTGCAGGCGCCCGGCGGCTCTGCCCCTCCCCCAACCGGGGCGATGTGTCTGGCGGGCCACTGGGCCCCTGTTTTGTCGGTGGTCACGGTTCCACCTACCTTGCACGCGTGTGGAGCAGCTGTGTCCCTCCGAGAGTTGCTGGGCCTGACCTGCTGGTGGGTGGCAAGTGCGCCTACCTTGCAGGCGCGGGGGTGGCTCTGCCGCTCCGCGGGTCGCTGGGCCTGATCTGCTGGTGAGTCGCAGGTCTGCCTACCGTGCAGGCGCCCGGCGGCTCTGCCCCTCCCCCAACCGGGGCAGGGCGATATGTCTGGCCGGCCGCTGGGCCTGTTCTGTCGGTGGTCACGGTTCTGCCTACCTAGCAGGCTCGTGGGGCAGCTGTGCCCCTCCGCAGGTTGTTGGGCCTGACCTGCCGGTGGGTCGCAGGTCTGCCTACCTTGAAGGCTCGGGGGGTGGCTCTGCCGCTCTGTGGATTGCTGTGCCTCTTCTGCTGGTGGGTCGCGGGTCCGCCTACCTTGCAGGCGCCCGGCGGCTCTGCCCCTCCCCCAACCGGGGCAGGGCGATGTGTCTGGCGGGCCTCTGGGCCTGTTTTGTTGGTGGTCACGGTTCCGCCTACCTTGCACGCGCGTGGAGCAGCTGTGTCCCTCCGAGAGTTGCTCGGCCTGACCTGCCGGTGGGTGGCAAGTGCGCCTACCTTGCAGGCGCGGGGGTGGCTCTGCCGCTCCGCGGGTCACTGGGCCTGATCTGCTGGTGAGTCGCAGTTCTGCCTAACTTGCAGGCACCCAGCGGCTCTGCCCCTCCCCCAACCGGGGCGGGGCGATGTGTCTGGCCGGCCGCTGGGCCTGTTCTGTTGTTGGTCACGGTTCAGCCTACCTAGAAGGCTCGTGGGGCAGCTGTGCCCCTCCGCAGGTTGTTGGGCCTGACCTGCAGGTGGGTCGCAGGTCTGCCTACCTTGCAGGCTCAGGGGGTGGCTCTGCCGCTCTGCGGATTGCTGTGCCTGTTCTGCTGGTGGATCGCGGGTCCGCCTACCTTGCAGGCGCCCAGCGGCTCTGCCCCTCCCCCAACCGGGGCGGGGCGATGTGTCTGGCCGGCCGCTGGGCCTGTTCTGTTGGTGGTCACGGTTCTGCCTACCTAGCAGGCGCGTGGGGCAGCTGTGCCCCTCCGCAGGTTGCTGGGCCTGACCTGCAGGTGGGTCGCAGGTCTGCCTACCTTGCAGGCTCGGGGGGGGTGGCTCTGCCGCTCTGTGGATTGCTGTGTCTCTTCTGCTGGTGGGTCGCGGGTCCGCCTACCTTGCAGGCGCCCGGCGGCTCTGCCCCTCCCCCAACCGGGGCGATGTGTCTGGCGGGCCTCTGGGCCTGTTTTGTCGGTGGTCACGGTTCCGCCTACCTTGCACGCGCGTGGAGCAGCTGTGTCCCTCCGAGAGTTTCTGGGCCTGACCTGCCGGTGGGTGGCAAGTGCACCTACCTTGCAGGCGCGGGGGTGGCTCTGCCGCTCCGCGGGTCGCTGGGCCTGATCTGCTGGTGAGTCGCAGGTCTGCCTACCTTGCAGGTGCCCAGCGGCTCTGCCCCTCCCCCAACCGGGGCGGGGCAATGTGTCTGGCCGGCCGCTGGGCCTGTTCTGTTGGTGGTCACGGTTCTGCCTCCCTAGCAGGCGCGTGGGGCAGCTGTGCCCCTCCACAGGTTGTTGGACCTGACCTGCCAGTGGGTCGCAGGTCTCCCTACCTTGCAGGCTCAGGGGGTGGCTCTGCCGCTCTGTGGATTGCTGTGCCTGTTCTGCTGGTGGGTCTCGGGTCCGCCTCGCAATAATTCCTTTTAAAAATAAAATTCTTTGTATACTCTGGATATTCGGGCTCTATCTGAAGTGTGAGGGGTAAAGATTTGTTCCCAGGATGTAGGCTCCCTATTTACCTCTCTTATTGTTTCTCTTGCTGAGAAAAAAACTTTTTAGTTTCAGTAAGTCCCATTTGTTTATTCTTGTTATTAACTCTTGTGCTATGGGCGTCCTATTAAGGAATTTGGAGCCCGACCCCACAGTATGTAGATCGTAGCCAACTTTTTCTTCTATCAGACGCCATGTCTCTGATTTGATATCAAGCTCCTTGATCCATTTTGAGTTAACTTTTGTGCATGGCAAGAGAAGGGGATTCAGTTTCATTTTGTTGCATATGGATTTCCAGTTTTCCCAGCACCATTTGTTGTAGATACTATCCTTCCTCCATTGCATGCTTTTAGCCCCTTTATCAAATATAAGAAAGTTGTAATTTTGTGGATTAGTTTCTGTGTCCTCTATTCTGTACCATTGGTCCACCCGCCTGTTTTGGTACCAGTACCATGCTGTTTTTGTTACTATTGCTCTGTAGTACAGTTTGAAATCTGGTATCGATATGCCTCCAGATTCACACTTCCTGCTTAGAATTGCTTTTGCTATTCTGGGTCTTTTGTTTTTCCATATGAATTTCATGATTCCTTTATCTATTTCTACAAGAAATGCCATTGGGATTTTGATTGGCATCGCATTAAACCTGTAGAGAACTTTGGGTAATATCACCATTTTGATGATGTTAGTTCTGCCTATCCATGAACAGGGTACATTTTTCCATCTTCTAAGATCTTTTTCTACCTCTGTAGTTCTCATTGTATAAATCTTTCACCTCTTTTGTTAGGTTGATTCCCAAGTATCTTATTTTCTTTGAGGATATTGTGAATAGAGTGATAGAGCCCTAATATCCAGAATATACAAAGAACTCAAAAAATTAAACAATAAGATAATAACCCAATCAAAAAATGGGCCAAGGACCTGAACAGAAACTTCTCAGAGGAGGACATGCGATCAATCAACAAGTACATGAAAAAATGCTCACCATCTCTAGCAGTCAGAGAAATGCAAATCAAAATCACCCTAAGATACCATCTTACTCCAGTAAGATTGGCAGCCATTATGAAGTCAAACAACAATAAGTGCTGGCAAGGATGTGAGGAAAAGGGTACACTTGTACATTGCTGGTGGGACTACAAATTGGTGAGGCCAATTTGGAAAGCAGTATGCAGATTCCTGGGAAAACTGGGAATGGATCCACCATTTGACCCAGCTGCCGCCCTTCTCAGACTATTCCCTGAGGATCTTAAAAGAGCCTACTATAGAGATACTGCCACATCAATGATCATAGCAGCACAATTCACAATAGCTAGACTGTGGAACCAACCTAGATGCCCTTCAATAGATGAATGGATTTTTAAAAATGTGGCATTTATACACAATGGAGTATTACACAGCACTAAAAAATGACAAAATCATGGAATTTGCAGGGAAATGGATGGCATTAGAGCAGATTATGCTAATCGAAGCTAGCCAATCCTTAAAAAACAAATGCCAAATGTCTTCTTTGATATAAAGAGAGCAACTAATAACAGAACAGGGAGGAAGAGCATGAGGAAAAGATTAACATTAAACAGAGACGAGTGGGGGGAGAGAAAGGGAGAGAGAAGGGAAATCGTACGGAAATGGTAGGAGACCCTCAATGTTACACAAAATTACATGTAAGAGGTTGTAAGGGGAAAGGGGGGGAAACAAGGGAGAGAATTGAACAACAGCAGATGAGGTAGAGAGGGAAGATGGGAGGGGAGGGGAGGGGGGATAGCAGGGGATAGGAAAGGTAGCAGAATACAACAGTCACTGATATGCCATTATGTAAAAATGTGAATGTGTAACCGATGTGATTCTGCAATTTGTATTTGGGGTAAAAATGGGAGTTCATAACCCACTTGAGTCAAATGTATGAAAGATGACACGTCATGAGCTTTGTAATGTTTTGAACAACCAATAAAAAAAATAAAGATATTGTGTTCATCTACAACTAAAAAACTTTAAAATTAAATAAATAAATGAATAAAATTAAAAAATGAAATTCTTATGTTCAAATATAATAAAATGCATAAGCTGAAAACTACAAAATGCTGATAAAAGAAACTAAGGAATAAAAAGACACAGCATGTAGATTAGAAAATTCAAATTGCTCTATAGATTTAATACAATTGCAACGAAATCCCAAAAGTATTTTTGTTATAAATGAGCTGATTCTAAAATTTACATAATAGGCAAAAGAAATAAAACAACCAAAATAATTTTGAAGGAAAAAAAGAATAAATTCAGACACACATACTACGAAGCTATAAGCTTCGCTATAAATCCATAGTTACCAGGATCAAGTAATAATTGTGGTAAGATGGACACCAGACAAAATAAACAGAATAGAGCATCCAGAAATGTAGCTAGCTTATTTTTTTGAAAGACATAAAGGTAATTCAATAATGAAAGGTTGGTCTTTGCAGTGATTGGTGTTAGAACAATTGGACATCTACACCCAGAAAGAAAAAAAAAAAATGAACCACGTGCAAAAAAACTTAAGCAAAATAAAAAACAAAAAACTCACATCTTAAACAAAAATAATTCAAAATAGCACATATAAATGTAAAATTATACAGGATTTAGGAGAAAATATAGGAAAAACCTGTAGGCAAAAAGTTCATGGATATAACTCTATAAACAGACAATTCATTTTAAAAAAGAAAAGAAAGAAAGAAATTTGACTTTATCAAAACAATGAAAAGACAAGCTACAGACGAGGGAAAATATTTTAAATATATCACCAAAAAAGTGCTGTATTCAGAATATATAAAGAACACTCAAAACTCAACAGTAAGATATAAACAAAAATTTTCAATGGGCAGAAAAGCTGAACAGATGCTTCAACAAGAGGAATATATGGATAACAAATAAGCACATGAAAATATGTTCACCATCATTAAGGAAATGTAAATTAAAACCATATGAAATTCTATTACACCTCTTCTAAAAGGTTTTTTAAAAAATACTGACAATGCCAAGCCCCGGAACAGAGTCATGGAAAGAGGTACTGTGATGTATTACTTGTGGGGATATAAAATGATATACCTGGAAAACAATTTGCAGTCTTAAAAAGTTGAACTATTTAGTACATGGCCTGGATGTACCACTCCAATGTATTCAGACTAAAGAAATGAAAATTTATGTTTACACAGAAGTCTGTTACGTGAATATCAGTAACAGCTATGTTCATGGAATCAACCCGAATGCCTTTCCACGGGTGAATGGATGAACAAACTTGGTGCATCCATACTGTTGGATATTACTCAGCAGTAAAAAGACATGACTAGTGAAACACACGACAACAGATGAATCAAAGTCTTCTGTATTGCTCCATTTATATGACATCCAGGGAAAGGAAAACTGTAGGAATGGAAAAGAGATTGGTGATTGTCAGATTTTAGAAGTGGAGGAATAGAAAGCATAAATGAAGCAATAGTTCTATGGAATGAAGAAACTGTTGTGTATACCAATTGTGATGGTAGTTACATGGATCTATAGAGTCACTGTCTGATCATTACAAACTTAAAAACTAATTTTGAATATATTCAATTTATTAGGAATTTTCTTACCTTAATCCTTGTCTATAATAAAATACCGGAAGCAGTCTACTTTCTAAAGAGAAGAGGTTTACTTTGGTTCATGGTTCTGGAGGACCAATGCTGAAGGGCCATACCTGGTGATGATCTATTTGCTGGCAGAATCCCAAGGAGGTACAGGCCATCACATAATAAGAAATGGGAGCATGTATATGTGTATGTGTATATTTGTCTTCTGGTTTCTCTCCTTTTATAAAGTCACCAGGGTTCAATCTTGTAGACTCCACCCTAATGGATTTATCTCATCCTGATCACCTCCCAGAGACCCATTTCTAAACTCCAGACTAATTTCCACCTTCTTGATAAATTTAGGGATTAAATTTCAACACATGAACTCTGGAGGAACACATACAATCCATATCCGAACCATAGCATACCTTCTTACACACACAGATTTGGAGCCCAGCCCTCAAAGTGCAAGAGATAAGAAAATAAATCATCCCAATACACCGTGTGTGTTTGTATGACAAGATGATGGAGGAATACATGGCAAGTGACCCTAACTCCACACTGAGCAGGGGTTGACAGTGAATGCACCCTGAACAAGGTGACTGGAAAACTCAGGAGTTTTCTAGTTTGGAAAAAGCAAGTGGGTGAAACACACTGGAGGTTGTTCCCAACCAAGAAATCAAGATGAGGAAACCAAGGCTTGGAGAAGAGGAAAGACTTGCCCAGATTTCTGCAAACCTGGAATTATTCTAATATAAAAAGCATATTCAAAAAAAAAAAAGAAAGAAAGAAAACTCAAAGAAAGACTCCAAAAACTTATGGCTAAGACTGATGAGGAACTAACTATCCCCAGGCTTTACTACTTAGTCAAGGAATATTTGAAACTGCCCAGTTAGCAGAAATTTTAGTGACTTCTTTAATGTCTCCCATTTTTTCCCTTCATGAACAGAATGCCTCTCTCACCATTGTATGGTGTGGGTAGCAGGTGGGAATTTGTTGCTTCCATTTCATAGTTGAAGAGGGGCTGTGACTGAGGGGCTGTATCTAAGGAACAACAGCCAAGGAGCCTCACCTTCTCTGATCCTGATTTAGGTAATAATATTCTGAATTTCAAGTGGACGTTTTTCGTGAGATGAAACTCTGCAGCTCCTCAAGAAAGAATAAATGTGCATTGTATGTGGAAATGTGATTTGTTAGAGGCCAGAGGCAGACTGTGGTGGTCCAACTCCAAGAGAGCTCCCAAGGGACCCACACTCTGCAACTCAGACTCTTGGAGAGTCCCCTCTTCACATTGTGGCAGTGTTGATCTATATGACCAATACTCCACAGAAATGATAGTATGTATGTCCCCTAATACAGAATCATAAAAGCTGTAACTTCCATCATGGCCACTCTCCTGCTGACTTCGAGGAAGCTAATTGTTCCTGGTAAGCAGTCTGTGGAGGGCCAACATGGCAAGGAGCTGAAGCCTCCAGCCGACAGCCACACTTATGATCTTGCAAGTGGTCCTCCAACCTCTCGGATGACTCATTTCTTGTCAACCCCTGAATTGTGCATTGCGAGCGATCTTGAGCCCTAATAACCTACCTACCTAACTCACATCCAGCTTCCTGGCCCATTGAAACTGTGGGATAACAACTGTTTGTTATTCCAAGCACCTAACTTTAGGGTCATCCGTTGCACAGAAATAACTAACTAAAACACACCTTCTGTTCGAATCCAAAATCAGCCTTTTTGCAAATATCTCTGAAACTAAAGGGAGCAGCTAAATACAAGGAAGAGGAGGAAGCTGAGTCAATAACAAATTAGCTGGGAACAGATAAAGAGGCCAGTAAGGGTACACTTAAAGCAAGTCTCCCGGGGAGTGGTGACAAGGATCGATCTCCCTGAAGAATCATAACACATACCTTGTCTAAATCAGGTGCCAGAGATTCAAAGCTGTTTTTTTCGGAGCAAAACAGTCAAAATGGAAGGTACCAAGTAGTTAGATGTAAATAAATGGACACCTGTCCAGTTCTCAAGCTCTAAGCTAATTTAAGGAAGCAATACATTTTTGAGAATGGGATCTTCATCACTGTCAGTGCAGGAAAAGGATTCAATTCAATCCAACAAATATTTAGTAGTCACCATTTTTCCTGCTGCAGAGGAATTGGCAGATGCTCTAAGACAGAAACTGGGACATCAGGGCGTTGCTACGGAGCATTCCATCACCACTAGGCTGTCCCTCACACTGACAATCAAGTTAGTGCCTGGGCACATATGCTAGATTGTTAGAGTGAAGATAAAAATACAGAGGTTGGACAAAAAGGCAATAGCAATAAAAGAAGGCAGAATTCAGAGGAAGACTTGAACAGAGGTGTGTGTGGGGGGGTGAGTGTTGGGGAGAGAGAGGAAGAGACAGAAACAGACAGAAAGCAACAGAAAGATTCCCTTCATGAAAGTATAGTCACAGGAAAACTATCAAGATTCTTCAGTGTTTAAGGTTGACTCCAAAGAGAAAAGTAATGGCCATCAATAGTCGTCATCATCATCATCATCATCATCGTAAATGTTTTCACCTATGTGTCAGGCATTCTAAATGGTTTTCGTGGGCTAGTTTATTTAATCCTCACAATGACCGTATGAGATAGCTGCTGTTATTTTCCTCATTTAAGAGTCACTGAAGCATAGAAGGTAAGTAAATTAGCCCAAGTCACAAAGCTGCTAACTGGCAGAGCTGGGACTCAAATCCAGTCATGCTAACCCATAATCTCTATCATGCTGCTTCTCAATAAGTCTGTGTGACCCATCACCCTGTCCTAGCCCATCAAAGCATGAGCTTACACTTTCACCAGAGAAAGACAAAAGTGAAAGAGTAAAATGGGAATCAAAAGCCCTGGAACTGTTTTTCAACTCGGCAATCCCGGGTCAGATAAGGATGAGGCCCCACGTAAGAAGCCTCTGAGGTCAGCCATTCATGGGTGACGGTCTCTGCCCAGCCCATCCCACTAGCGACAGGCTTGCTTCTCCCATCCTAGGACCCAACAGGCAGGAAACTCTTAGAGTGTACCCTTCCCCTGGCCATAACCAGGAGATGAGGCAAGCATCCCAAACCCCAGGCTTGCCAGCTGCTCTACACCGTGGCTCTCAGGCAACATAAAGATTAAGGAAGCTTTACTTTTTAAACCCCATCCCAGGCAGGATATCTTGAACAAATAATGTTTTAATAAAACATACAGGAAGACTTGTAATAAAGCAAAATTTATACCTGTGTGTATAAACTGGAATTGGGAAAAAGCTGAAATATTATTACTACTACTAATAAGTACAGTAGAAAATAGTTAAACAGGAAGTACAATAACATAATTCTTTGTCTTATTCCTTTAGTTTCTTGTTAAGGTGGTGGCAAAAGAAATAAATAAGTAAAACAGAAACTTTTCTTCCGTTGGTTATACAATTGTTCTAGTGACTCTACGGAAACAGAAGATCATGCCTCTTTTACAATGCCCTTCTCTATGGCCCAGGAACACCCTTGAGTACATCCTTACCTTCATTTTTCCCCATAAGACATTTTATCGCTCCCCATCTTAGATCAGGGATAAGTAAATATTTTAGACTTAATGATACATACAGTCTCTGTCCCAAACTCAGCCCTATAACCCAAAACAACCATGGGCAATAGCACATGACGGAAGGAACTTGGCTGTGTACCCATAGAAATTTCTTTATAAACATTAAAATTTGAATTTCATGTAGTTTTCACATCAAGAAACATTGTTATCTTAAGGGGTTTTTTTTCCCTCAACAATTTATAAATATAAAAGTTATTCTTAGCTTGCGAACTATTTAAAAACAGGAGATGTGTCCCATATGACCCTGTCTGAGACTCTAAGCTGTTTAAAGGCAGAAAAGGATTTTATTCATCCCTGCATCTCCCATGCTGAATGCAGGGTCTGTGTCAGAGCAGGGCAACAACGTTCACATCTCGAATGGTAGAACAAATGCAAGTTATGATTCTCCCTTGTCATTTAGTTCTCTGTCAGATTAATTTTATCTTTGACACAAACAACCAGGCTTCTAATTATTGTACCCTAACTTCAACCCATTTCTAACATAGGAGTCATACCAAAATTTATTTCTCGCTTTTGTAATGGGCTCCTGGTTCATTTTCCCGTTGATTTCTATTGATTACTAGCTGCTCTGCCTTGAACTCTGTCATTGTCTTGGCCTAGTGGCTGTATTTCTAAGGCTACCAGCCCTAGATTTTCTCAGAAAACCTTGTTTTTAAGGATACATGTGTATATAGCAGAGTATTTTAGTCTGATGGGTCTAGATCTCAGGCCCACAGTGAGTGGAAGCAAGTTTCTCCTTGCCCCTTATAAGAGTTGATGACCTTAGGTTTATGCAGCGCAGAGAAGATCAGATTCAGACATGACAGGTGAAGGCATGATCCAGAGAGACAATGGAGCCATGTCCAGAAAGAGAACTGAAAGAAGAGAGGAGCTAACACTAGGGCTCCACCACCTTGCCCCCAGCCTGCCAGCAAGAACTTCCACAGCAATGAAGCCAGTTGCCACCCACAGGGCACCATTCCAGGGTCACCAACATCAGGCCAAGAAGGATTTTCAGATCCATCAGCATGGAGGCTGCAGACACGAAGGCAGCAAGGAAAATGGGAGCAAAATTTCACCTCAGAACACTTGATCTACACATTGGGACACAAGTCGAGAAGCTGTCACTTGGCTAGCACAGCAACGGACAATGGCCAAGAGAGAGCAACACACTCAACGGAGACACCTTGGCACTCCCAGGAATACTCAGGTCAGAGCTCAGCTCAAAAAATCCCTCATTTTCCAATAAGAGACCCAGAATAGCTAAAGTAATCCTAAGCAGGAAGAGTGAAATTGGTGGTATAGCGATACCAGATTTCAAACTGTACTACAGAGCAATAGTAACAAAAACAGCATAGTACTGGCACCAAAACAGGCGGGTGGACCAATGGTACAGAAGAGAGGACACAGAGACCAATCCACAAATTACAACTACCTTATTTAGACAAAGGTGCTAAAAACATGCACTGGAGGAAGGATAGCATCTTCAACAAATGGTGCTGGGAGAACTGGAAATCCATATGCAACAAAATGAAATTGAATCCCTTTCTCTCACCATGCACAAAAGTCAACTCAAAATGGATCAAGGAGCTAGGAATCAGACCAGAGACTCTGCATCTAATAGAAGATAAAGTTGGCCCTAATCTTCATCACGTGGGGGCAGGCCCCAAATTTCTTAATAAGACACCTATAGCACAAGAGTTAAAACCAAGAATCAACAAATGGGACGAATTCAAACTAAAAAATTTTTTCTCAGCAAAAGAAATAATATGTGAGGTGAATAGGAAGCCTACATCCTGGGAACAAATTTTTACCCCTCACACATCAGATAGAGCTCTAATCTCTAGAGTATACAAAGAACTCAAAAAGTTAAACAACAAAAAAGCAAATAACCCAATCAACAAATGGGCCAAGGACTTGAACAGAAACTTCTCAGAAGAGGATATACAATCAATCAACAAATACATGAAAAAATGCTCACCATCTCTAGCAATCAGAGAAATGCAAATTAAAACTACTCTAAGATACCATCTCACTCCAATAAGAATGGCAGCCATTATTAAGTCCAACAACAATAAGTTCTGGCAAGGATGGGGTGGGGGAAGTACACTCATACATTGCTAATGGGACTGCAAATTGGTGCAGCCAATTTGGAAAGCAGTATAGAGATTCTTTGGAAAGCTGGCAATGGAACCACCATTTGACCCAGCTATTCCCCTTCTCGGACTACACCCAAAAGACCTAAAAAGAGCCTACTACAGGGACACAGCCACATCAATGTTTATAGAGCACAATTCACAATAGCTAGAATGTGGAACCAACCTAGATGCCCTTCAATAGATGAATGGACTAAAAAATGTGGCATTTATACACAATGGAATATTACTCAGCACTTAAAAATAACAAGATCATGGCATTTGCAGGCAAATGGATGGCATTAGAGCAGATTATGCTTAGTGAAGTTAGCCAATCCCTAAAAAACAAATGCCGAATGTCTTCTCTGATACAAGGGCAGGTGACTCAAAATGGGATAGGGAGGAAGAGCATGAGAAGAAGACTACCACTAAATAGGGAAGAGAGGTGGGAGAGAAAAAGAGAGAGAAGGGGAGTTGCACGGAAGATAGAAGGAGAACCTCATTGTTATACAGAATACATATATGATGTTGTAATGAGAAAAAGAAAAAAAAGTGTGTCACATTAGATTGGATAGAGGGAAAGGATGGGAGAGGAGGGGAGGAGTAGGGAGGATAGGAAGGGCAGCAGAATAGAATAGACAATATGATTGATGTATGTACATTCCATGTATGTATTATATGTCAAAATACATTCTGCAGTCATGTATGACTAAAAACAATAAAAATAAATCGTATGGTTAAAAAAATCCCTCATTTTCCATGTATATATGAACACAAATGTATATGATTGTGAATTGACTGAATATCAACCATAGCATAAGCCTACTGTGCAGCAATCCCTTCATAGACATTTATTGACAAAATAATTTGGTCTAGTCTATACTACATCCACCTCTAAAACTATGCTTGACACTAAAATGTCACACAACAACTAACTGTTGAATGAATGCAAGTTGAGTTTGCGCTTTTTCAGATCTTTTGTTTACCGGAAATATGATTTATTAAGTGAAGATACTTTTTAAAGATGAGAGTAAATTAACAAATCAGGGGAAAATCCTTTTTCCTAATTCCTGATTTATGTTCCCAAACATGTGATCACTCTTCCTAATGTCATTCTTATGATCCACTTTCCTTTGAACCTGCAGCTACCATTATCCCCTTGTACAGGAGCTTATAAATTAGACCAGCTTTCTGTGGATAACAGTGCTGACGATGTTTGAATATCCATTTAATAGCAACTAGTGCTGGCGTTTTCGTAATGTGGTTTCTCTTGTAATTCTGACAGCTTTATGAATGCTCCAGTAACTTTCAACTAAATCATCACAGAGTTTCAATTTCCATCTTTAAGCCCTGCAGATAGATCCGTAACCATATTATGCTAATAAATAACCGCATCTCAGGTGGATGGTGGAAAATGATCTAAACGAATGTGCAAGGTAATAATACAGGTCCTTAAGCTCGAGCCAGCCCTCATTCACTTATTTCCCCTTCAGTGATCAAAGGCATATTAGCCAATTAAAAGCAAAATTGGTAAATGGTGCTGACATGATTTCATTCTTGCTGTTTACTCTAGAAAGGAGAACATTTCCGGTGAGTCAGTTCTCACCCAGCAATTTCCCCATCACCATCTCAAACACTGGAGAAGAGTGGCAGGAACGTGTGGGTGGCTATTTCCCAGCCAGGGAGAGAGAACAGGGGCTATGCAGTTATTGTTTCAGGAGCCGACTTCATGTTTATGGCCCTGGCTATTCTATGACTCAATAACCCCATTAAAATAAAAAGGGGACTGCGACCTTCATGGGGTGATTCTACTTAAACGTGTGTTATTTACTGGACTCCCTGCCATTTATTTTGGAAAGACGTGACTTAAAAGGTACTTTTAAAATTCTGTAATACCAGTATTTTGGAGTTTTGAGAGTTTCAAGTGTCTGACTAGATCCATTTTTTAAAAAATTTAAGAAAAATATAAAGAAAAAGAAATATCAAAGTCTAATTTAAATGACAAACTAGATCATATGGCTGCCTTTCTTTGAGGATCTCTCATTCACATCCTCAGAGTCTATCAGGAAAGATATTAATAAAGTTTCAGAACATACTGTGCTTAGTAAAATGAATTTATAATCTCTCCAGTAAATACATAACTCCTCTTACTCCAAGTGCCACTCACTTGGTGAGACTCATGACAACCTCCTGTCTCCTGGCACTAAATCTGGTCCAGCCTTGCTCCACTGTCTGTAGGATAACAAGTCCATTGTCAAAGATTGATTGAAAATCCAGGATATTGAATATCCTCATGCCAGGAGAGAATGGATCTTTAGTGCCATGGGTTGAGAAAATATGTGTATGTGCTAATCCCTGGATCCTACCATCTTCATTGGAAAGTATTTCTGGAGATGGAATTAAGCTAAAGATCTCAGAGATTATCCTGGATTTAGTGTGGGTGGGTACTATGCACAGAGTCAGATGTCCTTCTAGAGAAAGACAGAAGGAGATTTCCAACACAGAGACATGCAGGGAAGAGGGACAAGTCATACAGATGTAGAGATTAGAGTTAGGCATCCTAAAGATGCTCAATGTTGGAGTCGGCAAGAGCTGGAAAAGACAGAGAAAGTTCATCCTCTTGAGAGAGAATGCAGCCCTAGAAACACCTTGATTTTGAACTTTGTTCTCCAAAACTTTAGAGAAAATAAATTTCTATTATTTTTAAAGCACTAGTTGTGGTAATTTGTTACATCAGCCCCAGGAAACTAATGCAGGCAGGCACCAAGCTGACTCCTTGCCTGGAGACATGTCTAGGACCTGATTCTCAAATCTTTCTTGTTTTGACAAGCAACTTCCCAACTCCAACCACCATCACCCTACCATGCCCTGCCAAAAAAGAAAATAACAACAACCAAAAAAAATCTATTCTTGTATTTATTTTAATCATACTAGCACATAACACTACCAGGAAAACATAGTTAAGAATTACTGGCAATTTACTACTGACAGTTACGTTGGTTAACTGTCCCTCTTAATCTTGGGTGGTCTTTCTTGTCCTCTTATTTAGAGTGAACAAGACACTACTGTCATAATATTCTAGTTGCACTCTGAGGAATCAACAACTCTGAAAGAGAAGGAAGACCCAGAATTATGAAGCAAAAGAATACAAAAGACTCATTTTGGCCTGACCCTGGCTTTCAGCATTTGCATTCCCATGAAAACCTTCGCAGAACTTGGTGATGTCAATGGTTCTCTATATGTCCTGTCACCTACACAGGGCAATGTCCATAAAGACACCATAAAGGAAGCAATGCGTTTTCCACCTCTTGGACAGAGAGTAATTAAAGTCACCTTCCCAAGGATATATTATTGCCCAAACTCAAAATCCCAAAAGACATATTTCCGGGTTGGGATGGAGAAATCACTCATCAAAGGCCTCTGGGGACTGTAGGCTAATAAGCCAGAATGGCCAGGATGTCTTCTAAGCCTAAGAAGAAGCTCAGAACATTGTATAAATAAAAACAACTAAACCACAACTTCTAAACCACCTAATTAGATTTCCAACTGTTATTTTTTATTTCATTAACAAAACAAAACAAACACCGGCTATAAACAAGGCCATCGTCGTCAGAACGCGATGACGAAACATCACCAGACTTGCCTCCTAGTTCTGTCCCCTCTACCTCCACTCTGCCTGCTGCTCTCACTAGAATCCCTTCCCTCACTCCCCTTTCTATCTTTTGAAATCCTATGCTGCCCAAATTCTAGCTTAAATGCCCTCTTTCTTTCAAAGACCCTTCTCAAGTACTTTCCAAAACCCTGTGAAGCACAAGACCTTCCCCCCAGACCCACATCCTTGCTTCTCTTCCTTACTTGGCCCCTGCAGTTCTTTTTGTGCTCCTCAGATCATCCTTAAGAGCTGAGATGTCTTGGGGGCTCAGGGACAGTCCCTTCTTTACACGGTAAATCTTTGAGATATGCCCCATGTTAGGGTAAAAAGAAATAGCTAATGAGTGAAACAAAGTTAAATAAAATTTTTAAATTATCCAGACTATGGACAGTGAGTAATTAAAGTCACCTTCCCAAGGATATATTTTTGCCAAAAAAAGTCAAAGCCCAACAGATATATGAGTAGACCTGGAACCCTTCTCTCATCTGTACTTCAGAGAGGATATTAAATAAAACATTCAACCATCTCTGATTTTC
Source organism: Callospermophilus lateralis (assembly GCF_048772815.1). Lineage (NCBI taxonomy): Eukaryota > Metazoa > Chordata > Mammalia > Rodentia > Sciuridae > Callospermophilus > Callospermophilus lateralis. Next base: position 93,869,483 of record NC_135307.1, read on the forward strand.
TTTCCAAAGGGAATAGTGTGGGATGTCCAACCTAAGATGTCCTCTAAATCTCTTTTTTCATTTGGAGCAAGGTCTATGTTTTGTTCAATTTATTTTTCCAGTATTGTTTATTCTTACACAAAATACACAGTATGCATAATAAATGTCTGTGGATGTTGAACTAAGGAGGTTTCCAGTCAACAGGAATCAGTAGACAGAAGCACTAAATGACTTTCTAATATTTCACCTATCTTTCATACCTTTCTCTACTTCCCTCAAAAAAAAAAAAAAAAAAAAAAAAAAAGTCCCAGCCAAGTTGCCAGATCCTATAGGGTCTCCCTCCATATCACTCTTGGTATCTCACATTCTCATTTCTATTCCCACTCCCACCACCTTTTCCTCCCAAGCTGTCATGTTGATGGTCTACCTGGCCAAAAGGCAAGGTTCAACTTCTCAAAGCACGGTTTATTATCATGCTCACTCAGCCATCCATGAAAGAAGAGCCTCCAGTGGTTCTGTATGGGACCAAATCAAGTAGAAACCCCTGCCTGTGTCTCCAAGGCCAAGCCTCTGCAGACTGGTCTTGGCCAAACTCAGGCTTTTCACCCATTATTCCCATTCAAAGCCCCAGGCTTTAGCCAAAGCAAGCTCTGTGCACTTCCCCGGCATGCCAGGACTTTCCATCTCCCACATCTGCTTAGGTTGACTCCACTTGGAGTGTCCACCTCTCCTGTATGATTACCAGGGCCCACCTGTCCTCCAAGGCCAACTCTAGATCTACCTCTACCATGATACCTCCCCTGGGTACGATAGCCAAGGAAGATTTTCTGAGCCCTTCATAGTTTTTAGTAGCACCTCCATGGCCTTCAGTTTCCTTATGAGAGAGTTGTCTAATCTATTGACGAGCCATTCTCAGAGGCCTGCACCACCCCGACACTGTGTAGACCATGGGCTTGTCTCAGCTACTCCACCCATCCTCATTCCCAGCGCCTCTGCCCCAAGGCCCCAGGCAGAGGCTGTCCACAGTGAATATCCACTGGGTAAAAGAATACATTAAAGCATAAATCATAGATCTGTTCTTACAAAAAAAGTCAGCTTTGATGATTAGAGAAAGAATAGAATCTATAATAAGAGTTAATGAATAGTCTCAGGGACAACACCATCACTGGTGCCTTCTCCCTCCCTTTATCCTTGGGAAACAGACAACATGGGAAGGCAGAAGACCTTCCCCAGCCATAGCTCCAAGCCTGGGGCTTCCTGTGCCATAACAGGGTGATAAACAGCACACTCCAAAAGCCACAGTACATCCCTACTCCACCACTGCCAGCCTCCCCACCCTCATCCTCATTGCAACAGGGACAGGGCACAGGAGAGGCTGAGAGGGAGACAGGATCTGCTAAAAGGTGGGTCAAACAACAGACTTAAATGTGCAGGAACCCCCAAAGGATGCAAAGACAGCAGCAGAAACCCAAGACTGTCACTTGGCTGCCATTCAGCCAGTTCCTGTGTCTCCAGGGAGATCTTCCATTTGGGGTTAGGCTATGACCCCAAGCCTCATCTCTGACTTCTTTGTCATTACAGTGTGTCAGAGTGCAGACAGAATTCTCTCCCATGAGCAGCAAGGGCCCAATGCCTCATGACCCCCACCATCTTGGTTGGGCAACCTGACCACAGACATTGGTCACAATCAGGCTATTTCCAATCCTGGCCAAAAGCAGTGGAGAGGGGACCCACATCCTGTGTGGGCAGAGATGTAGAGAATTCAGAGTAGCAACAGACCAGTTCAGGGAAAACTAAAACACAAAGACAAGGCTGGAACAAGGTGTGGAGGGGTGAAGAGTTTGCCAAGGGGTGTGGGTCCAAGATGTATCACACATCCAGAGAGTATGAATGGGAGTGCAATATGTGACTGGTAAAGGAATAAGACCGTTTTGTCACCTATCCCCAGTCATCAAAGATGAGGAAACCCCAGGTGGTCACTCAGGTGTACTAGATCTCTAGTTTCTCACCATTGGAATCTGACTTCTAGCTCAGATGAGATTGCCAGTGAGCTGAGAAGCCTAAAGATAAGACAACCATGGCTAACTCTGTTGCATGAGAAATTCTACTGGATAAAGGGGAAGGGGAGGAGAAGACTAAAGAAGAAGAAATGTCTCACATTGATTGGGAGGGCCTGGTCATGAAAGGGGAAGACAGAGCTTTGGAGGTAGTAGGGAGAGCTGAGTACAGCCAGAACCCAGGATGTCTACCAAGTGCCCAGAGGTGACAGCAGTTCCTCACACAAAGATGAGAAAGCAGGGGACTTGATGGTCATAGAAGAAGATGTGGCCAGAGAACAGAGTAGTTGAGGAGTCTTCATGCTAAATTGTGTCCAGTGCCCCACAGCAAAATTGGCTCAAGAAGCCTGGTTAGAAGACTAGCAGAAAATCTAGCAGCAGTGGGAATCCCAGTGACTTTCCTGCCATCTGCCGAATACAGACTATGTGCCAGGCGCTTTGTAAATGCCATAGTATTTCTCATTTGATCCATATCAGCCCAATTAGTCTCATTTTACAGAAGGAAAAACTGAGGCATAGAGAAGTTAAGGTCCTTGCTTAAGGTAGACAGATTGTTTTGGCAAGGACGGAAAGTGCGTGTCATGCCTGATGCTGTCTCCAAAGCCTATGCTTTGCACTGCTCTGCTCCTGGAGATTGGAGTCCTCTGGTGAATGACAAGGCCAGGCTTATCCCCGGCATTCTGTGGGGCTCTCTGGAGGGAGGCACAGTCTTTCTACATCAGCTCACTTCACCCTCTCAACCCACCCTGCAAAGGAGCATGACAGGAGGAAGCTTTGGCCCAAGGAGTCCAGTGGGGTGTCCAGGGACAAAGGTGGAAGGTGACAGAGTTGTCCAGCATCCTCCCCTTCAATCTGCCTTCCCTATTTGCTGAGAAAAACTAGTGCTTCCACCCGAGGATGTGCTATTTTTTTTTTTTTTTCCTTTTTGATGGTAATCTAAACAGGTCCCTTATCTCCTTAGGCCAATTGATTGTGCAGACCTGACATCAAACAGTCTAAGAATTAAGCAGCCAGCCAGAATCTAGAGATTAATCCAAACCCTACTTATCTGGGTCGGACACTTCTCCAGTTTCTCAGCTACAACTTTTGTGGTCTCTGCCCCCAGGATTTCTTTAGGATTTTATCCCTTTCAAATTTGTTCTGCTGAAGTCTTTGCCTTTCCCTTGGGTTCCTTCCCCTTCTCTCTAACTTGGATATTCTCTTCTGCGGTCTCACCCCCACTTGACCATAAGTAATTTTAAATGTGGAAGTGATTCCCTTGGGAATTCATGATGATTCTCAGTTTATCTTTAGAGCAGCTGTGGAATGAGGGAGCAACCCTGACCTTGGGAACAAAAGCCCGGTGTTGGGAGCCTGTAAAGTAAAAAAGTTGCTTCTCAATGCCTCAGAGGTGAAAAGGAATACCGTTGTGAAGGTTGAATAAAATGATGACTTATATGCACAGTGCACATATAAGCTATCATTTCATCTAGAAAGCCAGGCCAGTTAGTTGAAAAATCAAACACCCGCTGGTTCTGGAAATAATATGTTCTTTGTCTAACTACCTTGCACCTGCTCAGAGGAAGTCACTGAATCTCAAGTTGGAGGGTCTCATGAGTGCTTGGGCTGTGAATCAGAGACTGGACCAGAGAGTGGAGTAGAAAAAAAGGAGATGTTCAATCACCTTTCTTCAGAATTAACGTATCCTTGAACAGTGAAGGAAGGCTGGGATGAGCGTCGTTCCAACCACAAATACGGAAAATCGGAAGACAGGTATGTTGCTAGGAGGAGCTCCACACATTCCCTCCAACACAGAGACAAGAAAAATTGCCCCATTTTATTCCGGTGGCAACTAGGAAGCAAAGTCAGAGCACAAATTATGATGATGGTTGGAACTCTAACCCACAAAAACATCAGCACAGGCAGCAATCGGGAAACACCTGTGCCCAGTGTGGGTGATGTTTTGAATGTTTATTAGACTGGTCTAGGGCTGTTGCTTGTTTCCTACAAGCAAAATTGTCTCATGAAAGTCTCTGAAATTGCACATATGGGTTCAGATTATGAATATTAATGAAATAAAATGATACACCTTCCACTAAAACTTTATTTGTAGATTTTATTTTCTGCTTACAGGAACATTGATGTGAGTGCTTAGTTCTTTGCTGCATTTAAAGTGCCTCTTTAAAAATCTCATTTGGAATGAATATTCCATTAATGTTTTGTAGAATTTGGCTTTGTTCCTTTGTGTTTTGGTTGTTTGCCTCCCCACTTCAGGGGAGGGGTGAGAAAAGGGGAAAAGGAAAGCAGGGTTCTAGCATGGCGAAGGTAGTGCATATATAATTGGGCAAGAAGACAGGATGAAATAAACAAAGATCTCCAAGATAAATTATTGTTATGGCAAAAGCAAATCTTGTGGGAAATTTTTACTCTCCCTATGGTCCCCTACCACCAACAACCAGTTCTTTATTTTGACTCTTTTCTATATTTAAAAATCTCACCTTGCTTCATAATGGATATTAAGTAGCTTCAAAGAGTTAGTTTGATTATTTTGGTAGTTGATAAAACAATCTCTTGCAATTCCCAAATCTTTGGTCAAATGACCCAAGCCCCTTGGGAGCCAGTTAAGCTATAAAGCCGTCTTTTCAAACTAGTTCTAATGATCCAGGTCTAATCAGGGGGTTCTAAAAGTAAAACTGGCGATTTGGCTAGAGTTATCCCAGAATTCAGGTGCAATCATACAGAACCTCTGAGGCACATATTTGCCAGTTCTTCTCACTAGACATGTTGGGAGGGTTGTGTGGTATCTTTCTAAGCTCATTCCTGCACGTTCAAGAAAGGGGGATGGGAATCCAAAAGGCAGTAGAATGAATGGGATATAACTTTCCTATATTCGTATATGAACACACAACCAGTATAACTCCACATCATGTACAACCACAAGAATGGGATCCTAATTAGAATATTATACTCCATGTATGTATAATACACTCTATTGTCATGTATATCTAAAAATAACAAATAAAAAAATAAAACAAAGAAGGCAATGAGCCTTAGTGGGGCCATACCTTCCCCCAAAAGCAGAAAGCCTAGACAAAGGGGTCAAAAGGGTCTCTGCTTCATAAATCAAACGATGCCTGGATTTCTAGGCTCTGAGTTCACAAGAGCTTCCTCACAGTGCTCACAGACAGAGAACAGCCTCACTTTACCTCTGTCCCTAAAGGAGGCCCTAGGAGCTCCAGGAACATATAAACTGTGGTGCTTCACAGCTAACCATACTATACAGCTCTGTAGACAGAAGGTATCCAGGCACAGGCTCACATCAGGGCACAATTTGAAATCAAGTTAGTAGAACGTTATCTCTAAGTCTTAACCCAAATATTTTCAGAGGGTATCAGAAGTCAATTCAGTTCAACTCTGCAGAGAAGCAGGGCAAAGGCACAAGGGCCACACAGGAATAGGCTGAAGTGATTTCCCAGCCCCCATGTGACCATCTGCACCAGTGGCCCAGTACACTGGCTAATCAGAATGTAAAGGTCCCCAAAGCCATATAAACATAGCATGGATAAGCTTAAAGTTGTTGAAGGTGAGGTTCTTCACAATGTCACCTGGACTTTCCAAACATGCTCTTGTGTCCTCTCCTATCACGAAGCCTGCCCAGTCACAGTGGATCTCACCCCACCAGAGTCCTTCTGCCAGGGCCTGGCATACAAATTCTGTACAGGAGAGAGTGTCCATACTGTTCATGGCTAGATCTTCAGTGCAGAGTGTCTGGCTCCTGGTCAATTATCAGTACTGTCTGTTGAACAAATGAGTGAATAGAGTCTACTCTCAAGAGAAAACTAAAAGCCTACTTCAGTGTACTTTACACAGAGTAATTTATGATTTGGGAGGGAAAACCCAAAGGACTATGACAGAAATCAAATGATGCCTGAATTTCTAGGCTCTGAAATGAAGAATCTGAGACAGCCCAGTCAGGCCACTAGAGGCAGGTGGCAGTATGTAAGGTAAGGGGAATGCCAGATGTCCCCAGGGGAGTTGTAAGTCCACAACTCTAGAACCTGCATACTAGCCAGGACTGTCAATGGCATCTCTTTCCTGCTGCCTCTCAATAAAAGACTCCTTCTCTATACGATTATTCACAGCAGAACAGGACACAGCATAGTTCCCCAGGGTTGTTTTAAGGCTGTGAATAGGTGATAAATGACTGCTCCCCCCTCACCCCATATCCTTTCATTTAAGAATATCAGAGGATGTTTTTTGTGCAATATTTGCCTCATTCATTCAACAAATGCTTGCTGAGTCCGGGTACTCTAAGGACACAAACAAGGTCAGGACCTAAATTCTGGCCTCAAGGACAAAGCCATCACTTGCTTTTGTAAAGCTCTTCACAGCACTTTTATCATATGCTCATATTATAAATTGCTAGCAGAACTGCTTTGGGAAATAGTCTGTTGAACAAATTTCTTCATTTCAGGGGTAGCCAAAAGGTAGCCTTTTCCTGAGGTCCAAAATCTTCACCCATCATACTCCAGAGTTCCTAACCAAAGGGCAGCAATCTTAGTCATATTCTATCCCCAAGTGTCTTCTCTTTGCCTTAATCCTTCAAATCAATAATACAATTACTGCTCTAGTCTGAAGGTCTTAAATTTTCTATTATTCTTGTTGATTGCCTGTCAATTTTTAAAGTTTATTTTTAACTTAATGATTTTTGTAGAGAGATTTTTCTGGTTCATTGGAGTTTTTTTGGTTTTGTGATAGATTTAAAGACAGAAAATAATACAATTTTAGTTGATTTTTTTTTCTGGTTTACCAATCTTAATTTGACAGTGTCTGACAAAAGGTGAGTTTCTGTGAGTGAAACTATTCCAGTGACCAGTATTTCCAAGAAGTTCTGAGAGTTCACTATGAAGAACAGAATTCTGTTTTATGAAATAATTTGGGAGTTTGAAGAAATAATGAGGGAAATTCCAATACTGAATATGGAGATAGACTTAATCAAGGAGATTAACGTATAGTAGGAAAAACGCGGTCCAGTTTGGTTCCTAGGGGCTGTGACTTCAGGCAGGCCATTTACCTTTGCCAAACTCTAAATTTCTCATTTACTAAATAAGACAATGATTTCTGCCTAACAGGGATGTGTCAGGCTTCCTGAGTGTGTGAGTACTGGGTGTTGCACTAGCAATGGCTTTCACAACCTGGAATGGTGTGGTGTGAATGGCCAAGGGGCAGGGGCTGCAGGGATGGTGCAGCAAACCCTGACATTGGAGGATTAGGGCACCCAGCTGTGATTACACCAATATGTTCAAGCCTTTGACATTTCATGAAGACTGAGCGGCAGATATCAAGTAGAGCGGCATAAGGTTTATCTCAGTCTCAGAGAACCAAAAAGAACCTTAAAGACCAAGGAACCCCTTGGGTAAGTAAAGTCAGCTGCCAAAGAAGGACCAGACCCAATCATCTTAATCTAGAACCATTTTCACTGCTTGGCAAAACTCCTCATGCCTCCTCACTTTGTCTTACTTAGTCTCCAATCCTGATAAAGCAGGATTGCTTCCCATCTCTCTCTCTCTCTCTCTCTCTCTCTCTCTCTCTCTCTCTCTCTCTCTCTCTCTCTCTCTCTCTCATACTTTAAGTTCCCCACAAAAGCCTATTTGGCACATTTTGGAAAAGTCCAGGGTGCCGTGTATACTAACAGCCATGATAGGGGTTCTCGCACATCAGGCTTGGCCCAGCCTGGATGGAGTCAGTCTGCATTGTGACCCTACTTATGCTGACTGCTTCTTAGCTCCCATCTAACCTAACAAGCCAGTCTGACTGAGCTCCACAAGCAACCCACAGTCCTTCCCATCCCAGGTCCAGGTGCTTCCCCCAAACCCATAGTGCTTCCACCCAAGCTTTCACTGATTCATTCCTGTGGATTCTTCAAATGGAATCTCTCCCAGAGCTAAATGGTCTAAATGTATTTGGAAAGAGGTTTCTTTTTCTTCTCTTTGGTATTTTTTTTTTCATTTGCTTCCAACCTTCTCTTCAGATACCTCTTGTCCCTGCTAAAGACTTCTAGTAAGTCTAGAATTTGCCCCTCTCTTCCCAGCCTCATTCTCTACAGTCATTGTTATTTAAAAAAAAAAAAAAAAACCACAGTCACATTCCCTGAACTTCTCTTCCAGATCTGAATTCAGCTCACTCTCTAAAACAAACAAGACTGAAGGGATTCAGAGTACAGAGGTGTTTCTTACTTGTAACACCTTCGTGAGCTTTCCATTTTCCCTATCACTTCTCCAGCATCTCTCCGCCTCAAGACACCCTCAAACCCAAGGAAGGCCAGCCAACCAGATTTGGTCAGGGACAAGGCAAACCACTTTGCTATAGGGAGTAGACACTCTAAGAAACAAACTAGTTGACTATGTAGAAATAGATACATAGCCACTATTCATCATCTAAAAGCATGGGCTCTGAGCCTCTTTCATTCTCTTGTTCTAGCCACATTTCCTCCTTCTCCCAGCCTGGTCCCCACTGCAGCTCCCTATAACCTATCCCCTCCCCATCCACTCGAGCCAAAACAACATCTCATAACTCCCTAGGTCAGGGGGGATGCATGGCCCTCCCCATCTGGTCTAAGTTTTATCATTGAATTGAGGCTGGGCTATACTCCAAGTCACCTTGACATTTGGAGAAAGAATACTCCCTGTCTTCTGCAGACTTCCTGGATTCCCTCCCGCTGGATGTGCAGCCTCCTCTGCCCTCTCCTAAACTCTTCCATGTTGATTCCTGCAGACTTTCATATCTTTCAGTCAGTCTTGATGGTCCTGCAACTGTAGCTGCACCATCTGCCTTTCAGCATCATTTACCTCCCAGGCTCTCTGAAATGCTTTCTCTGTTGATCTCTACTCACTTCAGGGTGGTCCTTTGCACAGGCTCACATTCAGGGACCATGGCTGGCACATAGGCCATGTGCCTATTTCAAAAAGTCACCCCCTCTGGGCAGGCAGAGTCTTGGCAAAAGAATAAAAGGCTGGATTTCCACTCCTACTTGCCCCTGAATGGGCATCGAATATACACACAGCAGCCCTGCCCAAAGCTCAGGTTTGGAAGAGGAAGAAACAGCAGAAAGTGGAGTTCAAGAAGTTGAGTTATTTTCCCAAAGACATACCTCAGTGAAGGGCCAATTCAGAACGGAAGCCCACATCTTTTGAATCCCAGTCTAAAGCTCTTTGCAGTATTCCACAAATGCCGGCGATAGTTGTTCTCCCCTTACGACATTAGCGCGCTCAACTCACATTTAAATTGACTGGGGTCTCTGCAGCTGCCAGATTTAAGTACATGTAGCAGCATAAGTTGAGGGGTGGAATTTCCAAGATTCCCATTTACAAAATACATTTACTGTATCACTGGGCCAGCCCAGCTAAGCCCGAGGAATAATTATGAGGGAAAAATTTTGTATTAGAGGAGGAGAGAGGAAAATAAAAAAGGAGAAATAGAAGAATAGAGAGGACTAAGCTTTTATTGCCTCTCTGTGTTAATTTTGATATAAATATATCTTTTAAATTATTTTAACCCAATTAAGTATTTATTTGCCGATCAGAAAACAAATTTCTAAACTGGTATCTCTTCATGCTCTTCCTAAGTCAAAACATCTGTCTTTGTTTTGGGATTTGGGATTTTTTTTTTCTTATTTTACCTTCTTTTTCTTTTTATCGTCCTCAAGACAGCCACCCCAACACCACAGCATCATTAACCCAGCTGCAGCTTTGATTCTGCTGGCTCTTTACTGTAGTTGCGCAGCTGTTGCCTGCCCGTTGTCCCACCCTGCAGAGAGGTCAGCGGAAGCCATAACTCACCGGCTGCAGCATTTGAAGAGATACCAGGGAGTCATCAGCCAGGCTTCCAAAACGGCAAGAAATCTCTGTTCCAAGAACTCTACTGTGGCAAAGAGTCAGGAAAAACATGCTCCTTATTTCTCTAATGCTCAAAAAAACATCTCCTCTTCAACAGGCCAGGAGAAAGAGGAAGCCTTACCTACATAGATAGCTGGAAAATCATGGTCTCTCAATATGAATCACAGATGCATCTACTGATTTTCTGGTGGTCTGCTGGTTGCTCTATCCATGTTATCTCTCATTCTTTTCTTTCTTTTTTTTATTCAGTTGAAGAAACTGAGGCTAAGAGACAGTGACTGCCTGAGATCACATTGCCAACAAGAGATAGTTTCATCTCAGAGAAGCTTGTTATAGGTGATTAAAGCTGAGAAAAGCCTCAGGAAGTAGGGTGGGCTATTAGGAAATGAAAGAGGAGAGGAAAATAGGGGAAAGGACCCCACTGACGATTAGGCTAGATTTAGGTGCTAGGATATCTGTTAGCGTTTTTGCTGCTGTGATTAACAGGACACAACCAGAACAACTGTAGAAGAGGAAAAGTTTACTTGGGGGGGGCTCATGGTTTCAGATATCTTAATCCATAGACAGCAGACTGCACTCCTCAGGGCTCAAGGTGATGCTGACCATCATGGAAGAAGAGTGTGGCCGAGGGAAAAGGCTCACATGATGATCAGGAAGCAGAGAGAGATCTCCACTGGCTAGGTACAAATATATACACAAAGCCATGCCCCCAATGCCCCACCTCCTTGAGCCAAACCCCACCTGCCTTCAGTTACCACTCAGTTAATCCCATCAGGAGACTGATTCACACAACCCAATCACTTCTCCTCTGAAACTTCTTGTATTGTCTCAAACAGGAGCTTTTGGGGGACAACTCACATCTAAACCAAAACAACATCAGTCCCCTAATCACTATCTCTTGACTCCCATCTTGTTCACTGGTGCTCAGGGGACATTCAGATGTCCCATGGCTAGTCTTTTAACTCAGTTCATCAGGTCAGCTGAAGCCAAGAAGCTAACTTACTCTTGTTTGTTCACCTGTGTGAAAATAGCTTTATTCTTATACACAAATCTTTCACGTTGATTTTGTCCAGTGTTGCCCAAGCATCTTTTTTTCTTTTCACTCTTCCGAGATGAAATGGACTTCTCACGTGGGGACTGATGACTTTACCCCGAAGGGATCTGGATCTGTCTGGCCATCCAGCTCAGAAAGGTGAAATCCTCATTTTCAGCTCCTGCCTAGCATCTGCTTACATGCACCAATATTGTCCTCTGTGCTAAGGGAACCGCTTTAGAAAATGCTGTTTCAGTAACTAAGCCCTTTAGTGAGAATTTAAGATGGATACTTTTTATAATTAACTTGACCAGGTAGCCTATAAGATGGTGGTGGGTTTCCAAATTCTCTCCCTAAAACGAAACAAAGAGGAAATGGAAAAGGAAGTATTATTTTTACATCCTAGGTTCCAACTAAATCACTGCATAAGTCAAGTAGAAGAACAGGGTTGCCACCCAATTGATTGATTCCCACAGCACTTACCGACTCACTGCCATACCCAAAGTTTCCTGATTAAAATGTCAGAGGATACAGCTGTGTTGAAATGAAACCCTTAAGGGAAGATTGAGTAAAAATATGCAGTCATTATCAGGCTTTCTTGGTTGGGGGAGGGGGGTGGCTTATGTTTTGTTAAATAGGTTTTTTACTCTCCTAGAGAGAAGGTGAAGAGAAGAGAAAAGAGAGTAGGTAGAAATACTACCCAATGTAGAAATCTGATTGTCTTACTGTGTGTTTTATGATGGACCCTCACTTCCAATAACTACCTTGTAAAACTGAGGGGGGGAAAAATCTGTTTTATCACTGTGTTGAGAGTTTGTGTTGGGGGGTGGGAATAACAAACTGAAATGTTATGTTGGCAGACGCTGTCAAGGGGGCCCACCTACATTTGTATTGCACAAAATGAAATCCATGTGGTTCCCACCTTCAAGAAACTTGGGATCTGATAGCAATTGGTAGGAAAACCTTGATCAGTTCCCTGGGTGAGTGCAAAGTTAAAGCAGTTAGAAGTAATCCAAGACATTCTGACATGGCCAGTTTTAGCATGCTGATTTTATATCAGAAGCACCATCTCAGCACCGCTTTTTATGGCCCCATCTGGTAAAGGTGGGGGTGGAGAGAATGAATAGGACAAAGATGTCTGTTTCGCATCTTCTTTGATATAACCTGAAAATATGTGGTTGTAAAAATGATAGAGGATAACTCATTGTAACCTTGAGTTACAATAAGCATCACACCAAAGCCAGAAATAATATTAATTTGACTATGCTATCTGACACACAGACACACACACACACACATACACACGCATGCACACAAATTTAAGACAAAATTAACAAATAAGCAAAAGACAGGGAAAATATTTGCAGTATATATCACAGATTGCCAATTATTTGTTTTTTTTAAAATTGGTTTAAGTTCGCCTTGATTTTGCAATTGGATTCTCACTAAGTTCTGCCTTGCAACAATATAATAGTAGTTTATTTGAATATTTAATTAAAAGATATACTCCTGAGAAACTGTCATCAATCAGTGAAGACACAAAGGCATGATAATGAAATACAGTATAGGATCCCTGACTGCATTATAGAAAGAAAAAAAGCATACAATTCAATGAGAAAATAGACAAAGGATATGTACAGATGTTTCAAAAGAAAAAAATTAAAATTAAATAGTTGATGACATAAAAGAAGATATCCAATCACAATTATTATCAAAGAAAGGAAAAATATATATATATATTATAAATCTTGTATTAATTATTATATATAATACTATAAATCATATATTTTTACTATATATTATGTATAAGATATGTACTATACAAATGCAAACACACCCCCTCTTGGATTGGCAAAGGGCAATCATTGGTAATGATATCCACTTCTGAAGCTATATGAATTGGTGAAATCATAAAATCATCTGTTCTCCTATACTTCTTCCTTGACTATCCTGGTCCAGGTTGTAATTCAGAGTAGTTTAAGCATTGTCATTTGTCACTTGGACTACTGCAACAGCCTTCTAACTTGTCAACCTGTCTTTGTTCTTGCCTCTGCTCATTGGTTCTCTCTACTCAGCCAATGTTTTCCTTTCTAAACACAAATATGATCCCCAACCCCTGCTTACTGGTAAAAACAAATAATAATATCCTTAAAAAGACCTCCAAATCCACTGTGGTATGCTGCCTACCCAACTTCAGCCTCACCACCCAATCTGTCCCTCATTTCCACCCCAACCAGCCAAGCTTTCTTCCACCCCTGCCCAATGACATTTTTATGGCTGTAGATGTAGGCTAGTCTATTCACACTTAACCTTCAGGCCTTACCTAAGATGATACTTCCTTTAAGAAGTTACCCTCTGTGGCAGTCTGGCTGCAGCAAAATAACTGGGGGGTGACGAATAACTTGTGTACGTTGATGCAGCAGGAGTGAGAGCCGTTTATTGCAGAATAAGAGCGGTATTTATACATTTTACACAGCTTATCTAATTAGCATAAAATAGAAGATACAGCAGTCAACCAATAAGGAATCGCCACAGTTAATGGCTCGCTTTTGTTACTTCACAAACCACTCCCTCTGGCATTTCGCCAGGCGCCATCCAGACTTGTTTACAGACTCTAACATTTCTCTGGCAAAATAACAGGTGCCAATCTGACTTGTTTACAGACCTTAACAACCCTCGAACTCCCAATGGGCCAAATCCTCTCCTTTGTGATAACGGTACTGTGTCTCTTTCATAATACTGTGTATCATGCCAGACTCCACACAGACAGGAACATGTCTGGCATTGCTCTCCGTACTGTCCTAAGTGCCTAGTACATAGTTCTTGCCACAACTTATATAATTGGCTATATATATATATATATATATATATATATATATATATATATATATATTTGATACTATAATAACATATAATATAATGTTATAATATATTATATCAATATATTATATTATAATATATCAATTGTTTATATTATATAATTTATGTATATATTGATATAATTGATATGATTTTATATATCTATAGATACATATCAATATAATATATAACTGTTATATTATAGATATCTGTATCTATAGATCTATATCTAAATATAGATATAATTGAGAATACAGGATGTGGAAAGAGTTATGTGCTAGGCACTTAGGTCACAATGGAGAGCAATGCCAGACATGTCCCTGCCTGTGTGGAGTCTGGAATGATTCTAAAAAAGATACATAATACTATTAGCACAAAGGAGAGGATTTGGCCCGTTTGGGAGTTGATATATATACTTGAGAACATGGTGTATGTGTGTGTGTGTGTCTTTGAGAAATATACTTCAGGAAATTTATTTTTCACTTATTCTATTGTAAACATGCATACACACATCACACATAAGTACGTACATGGGAATGAGCTCCGAGGTTTTCCACTTTTAAAGTACATTCATATTATTTATGCAATCAGGGAAGAACCAATGAAAATATTTTCATTTTTGAGAGAAAATGTAAGTTAATGTTATCTGTGTAGGTTGTATTAAAGCAATTTGCATCAAAGGAAGAGAATCAAAATACCACTATACCACTATTGTTCCAGAGACTACCCCCAAATTACTGTGGCAGAAGTGTCATGTCAAGGTGAGAGCAGGTAGAGATTTTTACCCGGAGATAAAGAGTTGTAGAGGGTTCAAGGATGTCTTCAGAAGGAGGCAGCACATGAGCAGGTTAGGATTCATCCAGATGAATTCAAGGAAAAAGGTTGGGAAGACGGCAGGTCAGGTATCAGGATCAGCACAAAGAGATGGAGATGGGAACGTGCAGAGCAAACAATGCAGGTTTTTGGCCAGAGTGCTAGGAGTATTAGAGAAAAGCAAGATACAGGAGAGCAAAGGTATGTTGTACCAGATTACAAACATTTTTAAATTGATTAGAAGAAATTAGGACATTTCTAGGACAGGGCAAGAATGGCAGGCTCCGGGGGGCTCCATGCTTTATTAATTCTTTCTTTCTTTTTCTTTTCTTCTTTTCTTTATTTGGTGAGATAATAAAACATGTTATTGGACTCAGTGCTACAGTGAATATCCTTATATATTTCTTCAGGCACAAGTTTGACATAATTGTAAGGAAAATTTCCAAACATGCAACTGATTTGTGAAAGGGCACAGATATTTTAAAATTTAAAAGATATTCTGAAATTGCCCTCTTTGGAAGTTATAATTTACATCCCTAAAAATATATGAATGTCTATTTCACCACACATCTGTCAAAAGTAGGTAACCAAAAATAAATTTTTTAAATCTTTAGCTGTTAAGTAAAAAATGAAGATTTGATTTACATGCATCTACAGAAACCTACTCAAAATGGATCAAAGACCTAGGAATTAAACCAAAAACTATGCAACCAGAAGAAAACATAGGGTCGACATTCCAGCATATAGACATAGACAACGACTTTCTCAATAGAACACCTAAAGCTCAGGGAGTAATGCCAAGAGTTAAAAAATGGGATGGCACTTGGGCTGAGGTTGTGGCTCAGTGGTAGAGCACTTGCCTAGCATGTGTGAGGCACTGGGTTCAATCCTTAATACCACATAAAAATAAATAAATTAAATAAAGGAATTGTGCCCATCTACAACTAAAAATTATTTTTTAAAAAATGGATGGCACAAAGTTATGAAATGAAATGAAAACATTATAGCAATGAAAAACATTAAGAATGTGAAGAGAGAACCTATAAAATGGGAGAAAATCTTTGCTAGCTACTCTTCTGACAGAATTCATATCTAGAATACATAAAGAACTCAAAAAACTTAACACCAAAATAAACAAATAACCCAGTTAATAAATGGGCAAATAAATTAAACAGACACTTCTCAAAAGAAGAAATACAAATAGCCATGAAATATATGAAAAAAAATGTTCAACATCATTAGCAATTAGGGAAATGCAAATTAAAAATACACTGAGATTTTATGTCACACCAGTCAGAATGGCAGTCCTTGAGAATATAGACAATAGTAAATGCTAGTGAGGATGTGGGGGGAAAAGGAACACTTTTACACTGTTGATGGGATTGTAAGTAGTACAGCCACTATGGAAATCAGTATAGAGGCTCCTCAAAAGACTAGGCAAGAACCACCATATGACCCAGCTATACCACTCCTTGGTATTAATTCCTCAGTATTTAATTCCTGAAAAATTAAAGTCATCATACTTCAGTGACACATGTATATCCATGTTTCTAGCAGCACAATTCACAAAAACCAAACTATGGAATCAGCCTAGGTGTCCATCAGTGGATGAATGGATAAATAAGATGTGGCATATATACACGATGTAGTTTTATTTAAGCTTAAAGAAAAATTAAATATGTCATTTGCAGGAAAATAGATGGAACTTGAGACTATTATGTTAAGCAAAATAAGTCAAACCCAGAAGGTCAGGGGTCTCATGTTTTCTCTTATATAGAGAAGCTAGAGAGAAAAAAGGAAAAGGGAAGGCAGGAGCTCATGGAAATAAAAGGGAGATCTCTACAAGAAAGGGACCAAGGTGTGCAAGGATAGGAGAGAGGAAAGAAGTTCTGGGAAGTGAAATTGGCCAAATTACATTGTTGTATTGTGTGCATGAATGCATATGTTATGGCAAATACCATCATTATGTACAAACATAATGTACCAGTAAAAAAACGTGGAAAGAAGAAGTAAAAAAATATTTATATGTTTATTGTGTGGAACCTAGGAATCCTCTCAAGTATCTAAATACCATTCACATTTCCTTTTCTAAGCTATTGGTTCATGTCTTTTGCCAATTTTTCTTTGAGTGCTGATATTTTTGCTATTGATTTCTAGAAGTTCTTTATATTATAACAAATTTAGCCCTTCATCTGATGTATTTGTTACAAATATTTTTCTCTATTTCTTATTTGTCTTTTGACCTTATTTTATGGTATTTCCTACCAGGCAGAAATGTTTGATTTTTAGAGCCACACTTATTAATCTTTTCTTTTATAGCTCCTGAATTTTATCATGCTTACAAAAGGCCTTCTCTACTCTGAGACCGTTAAAAATTTTTCCCTAGAAACTTGATAGTTTAGCTTTCATGTTGATAGTCCATCTGGCACTTACTTTTGTAGAATGAGATATGAGAAATACAACTTAATTATTTTCCAGATGCCAACCCAATTGTCCCAAACTTATTTATTGTATTTTAAAATTATTCTACTCTGATAAAGATATTCAACCTTCATCAAGTACTAAGTCATCATAATACGGAGATCAATTTCTGATTTTATCCTATTTTCTGTTCATTTTTTCATGCACAAATATAAGCTACACAATGACAATCACTTTATAATAATATTAATATGTTAGGGTTGATTCTCTCTTTGTATTACTCCTCTTCGGAATTTTTCCTGGATATTCTAGTATATTTATTTTTCCATTAGAACTCTCATATCAGCTTGTCTGGTTATAAAAATATACTTAAAAAGCCCTGTTGTTATTTTTTTTAATCAAGACCTCATTAAATTTATAGATTAATTTGATAAGATCAGCAGCTTTAAAATAACTTGTGCTTTTGGATTTTCCACTTAGGAAAACCTTTTTGTGTTCCTCATCAGCATTTGAAAGTTTTTCTCACATGGATCTCATGGGTGCCATACCAGGTGAGCATTATTCAATAGGTAAGAGAGGACCCACCCTGGAGATGGCATGGTAGTAGAGAAAGTGCTTCCCAGAAAGATGGAATGAACTCTGTGGAAGCAGTAGAAGCCAGAAGAAGCGGAATTTTTAGTTACTGGACATGGGGAGAAAAGGACCAAAAAAGACTACAAAAATCTACTCTAAAGTTTTGAACTTCTTTCTTCTCTTCAAACAGAGAATGCACCTTGTCTGATGAAAAGACAGAAGACCCACTAAAGGAGTTAGGATGTGAGTTTAAGGGATAGGAAGTTTAGGGCAAGTGGAATTATCAGAAAAGGAATACAAAGAGATGAACCAAACTGTAAGTGGAAATATGATGCATTTGGTGTGAGAAATGTTGACCCTGAGATATCAGGAAGATGTCTAGGTAAAAATGAATGTCTGAATATGTGGATATACGCTTAGGAGGTGAATCCATTAGGTGACAGTCCAAACTCCTTGTAGAAGGTGGGAAGTAGGAAGGCAAGGGCAGAACCTTGAAGACACCCTTGTTTGATAAGAAGAAGGAGAAACCACAAAAGGGGTTTGCACATGAGAATGAGAGTGTGAAAGAAACAGGCCAATGCAGAATCCAGAAGAGAAGACAGAAGGGGTGAGTTAAAGCATTGCTCTATTTCTCATGGACAAATGCTCTGGTGACTTTGCATTAGAGACTAGTATGTATAGCTCAAATCATGATTCCATCACCTAGGATTTAAATTACTTGAAGCAAGCTAATTAAATTCTTTGAGTCTCAGTTTCCTCACCTGGAAAATGGAGATGATAATAGTACCTCTCTCACAGGCCACTGTAATGATTAAGAGAGATAACCTCTGCAAAGACCGCAGACACTCAGAAATCCTAGCTCCCTCCCCAGCACACAGGCTGCTGAGTGGCTGTTCTAATTGTACTACTCTGGAGGTGCCTCACTCTGAAGGAGTGTATGCGCAGTAGGCAGAGACATCAAGGATATTGGGGCTTTGGCACTTGACATTAGAGGTAAGCCAGTGGGGAACGTTTTTCTCAGAATCGTGGCTATAAAGGCCAGATTCTAAGAGGCAAAGAAGTAGATTATTTCCTCCTCTGACCTGTTCTTGTTGTCCCCTCAGACTATTCTCTTATGTGTCCTTCCAAGGTTTCTTTTTGTGAATATAAATAAATATTACACAAGCTGAAAGGGAGTGCACTGCACACTCTGTTCTACACCCGATTTTCACTAACAGATGTCTTGGAGCTCTTTCCCTCTTGGTGTGCAGAGACCATCTTGTTCCTCTACACAGCTGCATTCTGGTGTATGGAAATATTATAACTTTGTTCTCCACTGATGAGCATTTGGGTTGTTTCCAGTCTCCTGTTTATAGATGATACTGGAGCAGTTAACCACATACACCTGTTGTTTCACACAGCGGATTTGGCTGTAGAATAAATTCCCCAAAGTGAAGTTGCCATAGGACAAAATCTTAGACCTAAAAAGAGAACCCTCTCCTACAAATACAAAACCCAGAGCTATAATTCTTCTGCGAGGGGTCCAGTCTAGCCAGGAACAGATAACTAAAAGCCCTCCAGGAAAGATGTCTCTTTACTTCCTCTCTTCATACAATCAGAAAACAAAACCAAACTCCATGATGAATGTGCCTTTTACTCCCCATTTAATATGCTTTGCTCCAGATGTTCTAGAAATCATTGAGTTTGATGCACTGTTATAATTTTTATTCACAATGCTGTTCAAAGTCTTTTGAATAACATTGGGGAGGTGGCTGAATTTTTCAGGAATTAATACATAGGAAACCCGAGTTGGATTTGGTTAGAATGACAACCGTAAAGTGATTTTATGATCATACAACGTTGACAATCAAATATTCATAAACTAAATTCTCAAGTTAGTGGTTGGCAGGCATGCAGGTTTAAAGTCACATGATTCTCGATCCTTTCCTGGCTGACTGACCCCAGAAACAACCACATACCACTCTCTTTAACATAAGGCATCTCTTCTTCCAGGAGGCCTCAAGCACTCAGCCAGAGCATGCCCATGGCAGCTGGATGGGGAGACTTGGCACTTCAACTGCGTAACAGAAGAGCCAAAAGAAAATAAAGAACCAGAAGGTGGCCTGTTTTCCTTATTCCCCACATCAATCATTTCCTTCTAGATGATTCTGACAACAAGAGAGTAAAGTTTTCTAGGGGAGCTCCCTCCCAAGTCATGTCCTCATAAATCAGAATGAGCAGCCCTCCCACAGTCCACTCCAAGGATAACCGTGGGCTGAGCAGATGGCCAATCCAGGCGCCCCCAAAACAAAGGCAAGGCTCTGTAGTCACAAGGGATTTGGGGGGGAAAAAAGGAAGAGAAACATCAAGCAGGAAGAAGTACAGAAATACTGAAGTCTTGTGCTTTGTAGCATGTCCTATCAAATTGAAAGCAAAATGACAAAAAAAAAAAATCTAGAAACTTCAGCCCACAACAAAGAAGCAAGAGGGAAATGTACTGACTTAACTGCAGGGAGCCAGCACTGTAGCTCTGAAGATGGTGCCACCTGGTGAAGATGCAGGGAGACAGCACAGGTTAAAGAAAGTAGCTCCAGGTTCAAGCTAGGGGAGCCTGAAGGAATGGCATCAGAAATCAAAGTGCAGCTGCTCTTTTTTTGCTGTTTAAATCATTATATATTAAGCTGCAAATGTACTTTGTTGGCCAACACTCAAAAGTGACATATGGCCAATAAAAGGTTCGGAGGAGTTTTCCATCTGCTGTTCAACTTTACCATGGCTTCCACGCACACAGCTCAGTGTCAGGGCAGCTGTACTTCAGAGTCCTTTCATGAGCTGTATGCAGGCTGTTCCATGGGCACTATTCTAAGCCAGCATATGCCACCAACCAGCAGAACGTTTGACAGGTTGATATGCATCTTCTCCGAAATCTGTTCTGCTCTCAGATCCAACCACTTTCTAGGACCCACAGAAAAAATTGCCTCAATGGACAAGCCCTCTGGAATGTCCCAGGTAGAATGCCATAGGTACCACAAGTGCAACTTTCTTGAGGCATTATCTGTATGTTCAGCAAAGAGCTTATGAGAGTTAACAATACTCTGGACCTTCCTAAAACCCCAAGCCAAAAACAAAAGAACCTGCAAGTACCAGGGGACTCTGTTTTGGAAACTGTATCAATTGGCATTAAAATGCAAAGAGGAAAGGTCTATGTGCCTGGCTTTGGGTTATTCATTTCATCCATCCTGAAAGCTAGAATTGCCTGCAATTGAACAAATTAAAGCTAAGTGATCCAATTGACACTCTGTTTTCATGCATCAAGCAGCCTGTGTGTGCAAATGCTGTCCCTCTGCCCTCTACAGCCCCCATGCAGGGACGCTGTAATGGTCCTACCGCACTCTCACTTATAGCTGCACTGCAATGGGAATGAATTTTTACCATAAACACTCGGAATGAGAAGCATCAAGGCGCTCAAAATCATACTAATCCATTTTTAATTGTTGCATTCTTACCAAAGGAAGTGGAGAATGAATGATATCCACAGTGAATTCTTTGTCCAAATAAAAGAACAAAAACTGTCCCCAAAGGTGATTTCACTGTAACCCAAAGGGATGCAGGCAGGAGAAATGATGGTTCGGAGTACTATATTTGCTTGCATTCTGCATGATGCTGTCATTTCTCCTACCTGCTCTGCACCTGTCAGAAATATATTGCCAGAGGCAGAGTGAGATTCAGGGCTAGACTCAAAGAAAGCCTGTCACAGACTCCTGTTTTGAATCTGTTGGCAAAGAGATGGTGGAAGGGCAGCAGGGAAACAGACGGGGGAGGAAAAGAGACTTGTTGAAATACTACATAGGAATTGATGTAAAATATAAAAAGTCCCTGAGACTGTGAGGAGGTGGCACAAATTATAACAGTGAATCATTTGCACAGAAATGGGCCCTCAGTTCTGACAGACAGCAAGGATTTAGGAAGATGGATTCCTCCTGGGTTCAGCAAGAAGCTGAGGCCAGGAGGCCAGTGGTGCTTGGGGTTTGGCAGAGACTCACAAACTCTTTCTCCAATGTGCTGACTTGGCAAAAACTCTGTCCTCAAGGAGCCAACCTCTCTGGAGACTATGATTTTTTTTAACCCATGTGTATTTGAGGGAAAATTTAATCTCTCTGCCTCTGACTCATTTACACTTAACTCACCAAAAAGTTGTTTTGCTCTGTGATTTTTTGATGGCCAGTAAGTTAGAGTTCAATTTAGAAACAGCCTCTGGACCTGGAAAAAGACCCAAACCAAGACCCAACACTCAGGCCCAGTTTCTGCTTTGATTGTAAACAGTGGGGGGTTATTTCTTTGGGTACCACTTTAAGGAAAGTGGTCTCTGTTTTAATCTTTCCCCTCCACCAGTTCACAAGACAGGCACTCACACTCACACACTCAACTAAGGGGTTGAGTCTGGAAGAGGTTAATAAACAGGAATCCCAATTGGCCCTGACAGCCATGTAAGTAGTAACGGCTGCCAGGCTCAATGGTACATGCCAGTAGTCCCAGTCACTCGGGAGGCTGAGGCTGGACAATCACAAGTTGAGGCCAGACACAGCAACTTAGTTTGCAAGGGATGGGGATACATCTCAGTGGTAGAATACTTGCCTAGCATGTGGAAAACATGGGTTCAATCCCCAGCACCACAAGTAATAATAATAACAATAATAAATAGTAGTGGCAAGGACACATCATCCTGAACAAACAACTAAAAAATGCCAGCTGCTTGGGACTCGCATTCTGGTTCCACCCTTTCCTGCTATATTCCTTTAGGCCTTACCTCATCTTTCTGGGCTTTAGTTTTCTCATTTGTGAAATGTGGATAATGATAATAGTACCCATTTCACAAGTGGTGAGGTTTAAAGGCAGTGATCCACTTGTTGTGTTTAGCATAATCACTGCACATGGTAAACATTTAATTCAGGCATTAAGATCATCTTAAAATCAATGAACTATAACTTTTTCCAGGTGGATCAGACACTCCCCCCAATACCTTGGATCCCCTGGGTCTCAGCTGCCTGCTGCCCCAGCAGCCTTCAACCATCTCTTCATGCCTCTGAGCACCTTCACACATGTGCAGCATGCAGTAGGCACAGCATGCCTGTTCTGTACCCCTCTCACCTCCATGGGGGCCTCTCTGTTGACTTTGGGTACATTCTCCCAGATGCAGATGCTGAGATTATAATTTGGTGGTGTCTTAGGAACATGGATAAGAGAGAAAGAAAGTGAGACAGTGATGAGAATAAAACCTATAAAGGTTGTGTTAATGAACAGGTCATTGTGGTGGATACAGCTGAGTAGACACCATTTAACAAAAAGCCCCTGGGAGACTACAGCATTTGCTTCATAGTTCGTTCAACCAAGGGACAAAGAATGTGTCCCTCTCAGCTCTCAAGAGATGCCAACTCTCTGGCATGCAGGTCTTCCATGCTTCAGAAGCCTCAAGCAGAGAGGTACAGGTGCTGCCCTCGAGAGCCAAGATATGTGTGGAAACAGAGAGCACTGAGGGCAGAGACAGAGCACAGAGCTGCTGTTCCTATACCTCTGAGGCCTGGGATTCTAAAAGACTTCATTCAGAGGCTGAACATGCATCCAGAACTCACAAGTAATTAAGAATCTGTGGCATTAACCTTTCAGGAGCTACTGGGAATAATGTCTCCTCAAGGTGGACTATCCTGAGACCCAGTCTATATGTCCTGGAAAATGGTCTCATGAGATGGAGCCATCCAGCTCATGTGGAAGAGGCTAGCTCTACAACATCTATAACCTCTCCTCCTTCCTGTCTCACCCATAGCTCTCGCTCCTGCTCCTGAGAATAAAGATATACAATAAGCTTGTCCACAAGCTCTGCCTTCTAGGGAACCCAGGAATCAGGGCCAATTTCTTATTAATTCGGAATCTCCACACACTATGAATTTCACAGAAGCTAGACTGACTGAGGATGGCGAGAGGCACAGAGTGAGATACCAAGTCTTGTGGGCACCTGAGACGGTAAGACCTCCAAAATCATCTAGGAGAAAAGGTGAAAGCATAGTACTTAAGGGTTCCCTCTAGGGAGGGAGATAGAACCTCTAGGGAGAATGGCCCACAAATGTAAGACTCCGGTTTCCCCCAAACCAGAGAGCATAGAACTCGTAACAGGGGCTGAGGATTTGCCTGCACTGGTTTCCTGGAATGGAGCTAGAGGCAGTCCCTCTGCAGCCACGCCATTTAATATTGTCTACAACCATCCTACACCATCCGAGCCCCTGACCAGTGGGAAACAAGGCTATGTGATAGATGATGGTCCTAAGCAAAACCAATGAAGAAGCAGATGCTACAGTTGACTTCAGGTGTTTCAAGATTAATATCCAGTTTGGATATTTTGAACATATTAATAAAGAGAATCTGTGTCTGGCAAAGGAAACAACACTCGGGTCACATAACTGTCCTGTGTCTGTGGTGTGGAGGCACCATCTCCACCTGCCTGCTCACCTTTCCTGGCACAGAAAGGACACCCCCCACCCCAGCTAGGGCCCTGCTGCTTTCAAACCGGGAAACACTCACTGCAAAATGAATAACACATCATTTGTTTCTGGGAGGAAGCTTGTCACTCTTCCACTGGACAAAGTGCCAATGAATATTCAGCAAGGATTTTTGCTACCGCCACTCACCATGAACAGTGATGACCCATGTGATGTGATTTCAGAGTGATCCTCCTGCCCAGAATTCACCCACAGAAAGGGGCTGCGACGCACAGAAGATTGGAACTTATGGA